>NC_051854.1:96244504-97670702 GCF_905115235.1 Hermetia illucens | reverse complement strand
CAGCAACAGATATGTGCACTGCAATAGGCAGTGCGAGGTGGTACACCAAGTAAGCCAGTGAATTGCGAATCAATCATCATGGACAGCGAGGAAGCACCAGAAACGTTGGAAAAACCATCAAGACAAGAGTCATGCGACATGGACAGCGTGGGACCGCCACCATCATAGACGAAGGCGACCCTTTCAACTTCGTCCGAAGTAAGAAGCAGAACAAAGTTAAAGTTAAGGTTAGTGCGAAAGTTGTGAACGCTCCTAATCAGACTACCCCCTCCCAAGTTCCCCAACCTAGTAAGTCAAAAAAGACACGAATTCCCGCTATAACTGGGTACGGTTTGAACATACCATCTTTTTTAAAACTTTTGAAGAATAAGAGGCTAAAAGCGTCTCTTAAAAATACGAGGGCTGACAGGACCCTCATATTCACGGAGACGGCGGAAGATCACGGGAAGGTCTTCGCGCTCTTGAAAGAGCAAGGGCTCAACGCCACTACTAGGACGCCTCCCTCCCTTCGCACCCAGTCTGTAGTTATCCGCGGACTCCACAGGGAAACGGACCCCGTGGACATCCTGGAAGAAATAAAAGCAGAACACCCAGATTTCCAACTGAAGACAGTTGCGAACCTCGTTACGCGCAGGGACAAGTTTCTGCATAGCGAAAATCCGGCCCTCCCGATGAAATCGCAATCGGGATTGTTCATCGCGACTTTCGAGCCCTCTCAAGAACTCAGCGAGGTGATGAAGGTAAAATATATCCTTCATCAAAAGGTAACCTTGGAGAAGGTCAAAAGCTTCGAGGAAGTGCAGTGTTTTAACTGCCAGAATTTTGGGCACATCGCCCAAAATTGTACAATTGTGCACAGGTGCGTTAGGTGCATAAAATCCCATCCTCGCGGGGAATGCGGAAGACAAGCAACGGAAGGGCCTCTCTGCTGCAACTGCCGCCAAACTGGCCACCCAGCGAGCTATCGCGGGTGCCCGGCCTACAAAGAAATGGTAGCCAGAAAGGAAGCTGCCAAACAAAGACGAGCCAATGAAAGTTCCCGAGCCAAGCACGCAGTGACACAACTCTCACAAAGCTTGGCCAATCCCAGCGTATCGTACGCTCAAGCTGCCAGAAATGCTCAACCAAGAGTGGCGGCACAACCTGCTCCCATCCCCGCACCAAACGCCTTCCGCGAATTGGTGCAATCTCTCGCGTCGGCCTCAACTAGTGAGCAGCGGCAATTCGCCGCTATAAAACTCATTATGAATTTATGGAGTTAAATATCGTCACCTTTAACTCCGCGTCCCTGATCTCACACGCCCAACATGCCACTGCCCAAGTGTTGATTAATAGTCTGAAAGCAGACTTCTATTGCGTTTCAGAAACGAAACTAAACAGCAGGCATAACGTGCAATTCACCGGGTATAATATTATCCGGAATGACAACAACACTGGCGCTGCCCTTTTAGTCAGGAAAGACTATGAATTTGAGGAAGTCGTCATTGAAAACCTGCTGACCTCTTCCGCCGCGGCGGCAATAGTAAAAACCACTGATGGTAGGCGTTTTTTGGTAGTTTCCGTCTACATCAAATGCAACTCTCGAAATGAGCAACTGGGACAAGACCTTAAAATCTTGGGCAATCTCCAGTTAAAATACAAGTACCTCATTTTCGGTGGCGACTTCAACTCTAGGCACACCTCCTGGGGCGATGCGGCAGTCAATAAAAATGGGGAAACCCTGCATAAATGGATCCAAGATCCTTACTCGCCAGCCTATGTCGATTTGGTCTTGCCAGATTCTCCGACAAGACCCAGTAGTCAATCAACCATTGACTACTTCCTCCTTTCGGAGGAAACTTCCCTGAACTTTCAAGTGATATCGTGCACTACTCTACCAGGCATGTCTGACCATTTTGCAGTACAACTTAAACTGTCCTCGTCCTCCCAACTGCGAAAGCGAGTGATGACCACCGTAAGGTCCTTCGCCCACACTGACTGGGATAAATTCAAGGCAGACATTGCACCAAGGCTGAACTTGAAAAAACTCGCAACTGACCGCAATCTATCAGACATGGAGATCGACGAAGCCATCACCTTGGCCACAGATGCCATTAATACTGCTACACGCAGAAACACAAGGCTCATCAAAGTCGACGAGTTACAATATAACTCAGTCCCTCACGATATCATGCTCCACATGAAAGTCAGGCAAATATGGCGTAGGAAATTCAAACGGATTTTCCACCGTTCCGTTAACACGGAAATAAAGCTAATGCTGAGTATAAAACATTGCTTTCCCGGATTAATTGTCTGAGTACAATAATTCGGCAAAGAGTGGCGAATTTCCGCAACAAAAAACTGACAAGAAAACTAACAGATATTAAGCCCGGCCCAGATATGTTTCAGCATATCAACAGGCTAACCGGCAAACATAAGTCCCGCAATATCGTTCTTTCCAAGAACGGGGAGCACATCTGCAGTGACGCTAGGAAAGCGCAAGTTCTCGCGGAATCTTTTGAGACTCAGCTCAATTCCTCTCCACCTCAAAACAACCCGGCTATATCGTCGATTGTTGATTCAACAATCAAGGCCTTCGTCTCTGAAAGCTCCAAGAAGCTAACTAAATTCACCACAACCAACACCTCAGTCAAGCCATCGGAATCGCAACATTTTTTTGAGTTTACCTCAACTCACAGACTTAACCAGAAACCTCAACGGTAAAAGGTCAGCCGGGCCTGACAAAATCCCGAACTTTGTCATAAAGAACCTCCCCAGAGCCTCACTGAAGTTTTATTAGCAGTTTTCAACAACTGTATTAATAACGGCTACTTTCCAACCACGTGGAAAGTCGCAAAAATTATTGCGATCCGAAAAAAAGGAACCTCCAACGAGCCAAGCAATTTCAAACCCATTTCCCTATTATCCAAGCTTGGCAAACTATTTGAGAAAGCATGGACAATTGGGTTAGTCCAGCATTGTAATCTCAACAAAGTTATCCCTGATCACCAGTTCGGATTCCGCTCTAAACACGGAACCCAGCACGCACTGAGCTACCTTCACGACACTGTTGTCTCAAGACTTAATGTCACCAACAAACTCACAGTAGCATGTGCGTTAGATTTGGAAAAGGCCTTCGACTCCGTGTGTTTAAACGGACTTATATACAAATTAATAGATAATGACTTCCCTGCCCCGATAATTAGACTTGCGTTAAGTTTCTTCGAAGATAGGCACTTTTATGTCAGCGTGGGGAATGAATTCTCCGATCTCTTGCCGGTAACGTCGGGTGTACCGCAAGGATCCATTTCTGGGCCAACTTTCTATAACATCTTCACCGCTGACGTTCCGATCCCCGATGACGGCGTTCAACTGATCCAATTCGCCGATGACACGCTTATCTTCGCTTCGAACCTCCACCCCAACAGGGCACCCAAAGCGGTTGAGAAATATATTGTAAATCTCTGCAGGTACTACCGTAGTTGGGGAATCAAGATTAATGAGGGAAAAACGCAAATCTGCACCTTTGGGAGAAAATCTAGATACTTAGGTTCTAGAGGCATCCACAGGAAAGCTAAACGCTTGAAAATGAGAATCGGGAACACCACAGTGAGCAGATCTACTTCGATCAAATACTTGGGAGTAACCCTGCATGAACTCCTCAAGTTCAAACCCCACCTTTAGCTCGCTACCAGCAAGGCAAGCGGTGCAGTCAGTAGCATCTACTATCTTCTTCGCAAGACAGTAGGTCTCAGCACCAAAACCAAACTGACCCTATATAAGGCCTTTATAAGACCCGTTATCTGTTACGGAGCACCAACTTGGATCTCTTGCTCCAACCAAGCCATGGCAAAATGCGAGTCATTCGAACGCCGAATCCTTAGACATTGCACAGGCTTGTCTTACAACTGGAAAACCAAAAAGATCGGCAAAAACGCCGAAGTGTATAGGCGAGCCAAAGTCAAACCACTTCGAGAACACGTTCTCACAATAATGGAAAGGTTCTTCGAAAGAACGGAGGACCACCCCAACCCATTAATTCAGCATCTCTACCAACAGGGTAAAACCTCCCCATTGGCCACATTCTTAAGGCCCTGCCAAATCGTGAGTTCATCTCTAAGACCCAAAATCCTAACCCTTTTTGAAACTCTTTGCCTGGTAGGGGTGGATAGAGGATAAGCACAGAAAATTGTAATGAGCTTATTGTATATAGTAGTTAAGAATTATTTATGTTAGGTTAAGATAGGTTAAGTAAAATAAGTTAGGTTAAGTTATTTTTAACTAGGTTAAGTAAGTAAAATTCATACCTTCTCGCGCCTTTAGTGCGGGAGCAGTTTGAAAATGCAAAGTCCTATTAAAAACGCACGGACGTGCGTCGAGATCACTCTTTACCTCAGCGAAACTTAGTCTAATTTCTATTACACTAAATTAGTTTTAGTAAAGTGCCAATTGATAATTCAAAGCCAGCATATATATCCAAACGTAACATCTGCAAGTCAACTATTGAATAAGCCAAATTCCATTTTGATTAAAGTAAAAGACACAAATTTTTCACTAGTCAAAAGGGTAACAAAAGATTTTGGCCTTTTGTAAAAAGAGTGAAAAATAATTTCTCAAGCTTCTCTGTTCCACCTCTCATATAAAATGATAAAATCTTCAATTAATCATTGGAGAAGGCCAATTTATTCGCTGAAATTATTTCAGTGAAGTCTAGCTTTCCACCTTCTTCGCAGAGCTATCCCAACATACAAAGCTGCAATTCTCATCAAGGACCCTTGTACTTTCACACAAAGGAAGTTTTTAATTACTAGCCAAGCTCATCATCATCATGAACGGCGCAACAACCGGTACCCGGTCTAGGCCTGCGTTAATAAGGAACTCCAGACATCCCGGTTTTGCGCCGAGGTCCACCAATTCGATATCCCTAAAAGCTGTCTGGCGTCCTGACCTACGCCATCGCTCCATCTTAGGCAGTGTCTGCTTCGTCTTCATTTTCTACCATAGATATTGCCCTTATAGACTTTCCGGGCTGGATTATCCTCATCCATACGGATTAACTGACCCGCCCACCGTAACCTATTGAGCCGGATTTTATCCACAACCTGACGGTCATGGTATCGCTCATAGATTTCGTCGTTATGCAGGCTACGGAATCGTCCGTCCTCATGTAGGGGGCCAAAAATTCTTCAGAGGATTCTTCTCTCCAACGCGGCCAAGAGTTCGCAATTCTTCTTGCTAAGAACCCAAGTCTCCGTGGAATACATGAAAACTGGCAAGATCATTGTCTTATACAGTAAGAGCTTTGACCCTATGGTAAGACGCTTCAAGCGGAACAGTTTTTGTAAGCTGAAATAGGCTCTGTTGGCTGACAACAACCGCCAAGCTCGATCTGTCTAAATCTGCTAGTGCTGATGGTATCTCACCCATACTCCTAAAAAGCTGCGCCTCTTCTCTGGCTAGACCTCTGCGCAAAATTTTTCATCTGTCTTACGCTCAGGGTATTTTTCCATCAGCTTGGAAAATTGCTCATGTCCACCTCATACCTAAACAAGTCAGGGGACCGGAAGCTGGACGCTTCAGGTATGAAACGTTTTGTGAATTTCTTTTATAAAAACATTTGAGTGTGCATTTGCTCCATTGAATCGATGCAACCCTCTCCGTGAAAAATGCGCGTGACGGACAGACAGACAGGATAGGGGTAAATATGTGTTCATGTACTTTATTTTCTGACTGTGCATAGGCTAATATTTACACATCCCTGGTGCGTGGACCAAAATGGTTATGGGAAGGATACCCACTAAATAAAATCACCATTTGAGTGTAATTATGCGGTGTTTCGAACAATGAATTATCTGAAATAATAAAAGACTTGCACTGATGAGGGGAAGAAGTGGTTCCCGAAATATCGGTATTTGCAAGAATAAATATCCACAGAAACGAAAAAGAAACAACAAGTTTTTTATTATTTCAGAAAATCACCATGCAAGACGAAAGAAGGAGCAAACTTAAAGTGCAGAGACTCAGCACCTCAGTACCGGCGGCTTTTGAAAGTGAGCAAGCGGGCTCCCGGCCGTCGATATCCCTCTACCGCAATGCCACGCAACGGACTGCTTCGCCACCGTGCAATATAACGCTACAAGTGATTTGGATCTGGAGAAAGATGTGTTCAAGCGAAGTACCACTCTGCCGAGAGCATCAGTAACAAAGTCAAAGGAAGATGAGTTGAAACCAGATGGCTGGATGACAAAAACAGCAACAATACCGGCCGCATATATTCACGAGGAGCAGCAGCAGGAGGTACCTCAGGACCAGGAAAGGGACCCATTCAGGAGAAGTTCGTCAACTTTGAGATCTTCGCCAATGGCAAACATCATAAAAGATAAAATGGAGGGAAGGTCAATGAGCGCCAAATGTGAAGGACTATTTAGAAGCAGTAATTCGGTTAGGACTCATGGAGGGCAGAGCCCCGATCCAGAGGAATCACGCTTCATACAGCTTGGTGCAAAAATAGTGGAGCTACGACGTGCACCAAAAATATGATGACAGCTATTAGAGTGCTCTACATCAAATCGCAGCAGGAGGAAAAAAATTTCAAGGACAAATCGAAATCTGATGCCCCCACGGTGTCACAGACGACCCAAGTGATACCTAATCGTATTGCAATAAACCTGACACCAAATAAGAGAGTGGGAGGCTGGAAAAAGATGTGGGAAATCGGCAGGCGCCTAAAAGGAAATTCCGAAAAACGGAACTAAAAACACCGAAGGGGGAAAACAGGTTCCCAAGTGCTAACTCCGGCAAGCGAATTGGCAAAATCCAAAGGTAATGAAAACGGCGGATGGACCAAGGTAATCAATAAAAAGGCGAAGAACAAGGCAAAGGTGTGAATCCGCACAGAAGCAATGGTGATCTCCAGGAAGTGAAATTTGTTCTATGCCGAGATACTGAAAAGGATCTAGGCGGAAATGTCAACAAGATTCAAAGGACCCAGAAGATTGACCTCATGTTTCAGCTGAAAAGACCCAGCTTGGGAAAATCTAATAGTTTCCGAACTCAAGTTAAAAACTCACTTGGGGAGAATATCACAGCACGGACCCAAAAACATGAGGTCTTTATACATTGCAAGGATCTCGATGAAGTGATATCCAAAGGAGAAATTTGCACTACCTTGATCGAACAGTTAGAGGAACTTACCAAGGACTCCATTGTGAGTTTGCGGAAAGTCTATGGCTATACTCAAACGGCTCAACGGATGCAACGCAAAAGTTATTGGCGGCCTTGAAGGTTTGAATCGGATGAGTCTTTTGCCGTCTGAACGAGCAGATTTTCCTAAAGAGGTCCTCCAATTTGGCCATTTCGCAAAGCCATGTACTAGCGGCATTGATCGGCCCAATCGATGCAGAAGGTGCGGAGAGAAAGGCCATATTACCACAAAATGCAATAGGGACCCCAAGTGCTTATCGTTGTGGGGGACAGAATTACCCGCATATTTCAAGAAGTGCCCGGAATTTTGGAAGGCGCTGATATCAATGAAAAAATGAGGTTTATTCAAATAAATCTCAATCATTGCAGGGTAGCTCAAAATATACTCGAGCAGCATCCAAGGTGGAAATTGCCATCATTGGCGAACCCCAGAGGAACTGTCACGGTGGCGTATGGGTTACAGATTCGAATGGTGGAGCGATTATATGGGCATGTGATCGACAAGCCATACAATGTACTGGGAGTTAGGCAGCCAGCGGCTTGTGGGCGCACAAATAAACGGTGCATATGTGTATAGCTATTAGCCGCCACCAAGTCTGACACTGTCCGAATTCGAACAAATGCTTGACAGTTTTGTACTCGACGCAAGGGTTCGTAATCCAAGGGTAATTGCTGACGACTTCAATGATTGGGCTTGTGAATGGGGTAGCCGAGACACAAATGCAAATGGCCGCAGTCTATTAGATGCTTTGCACAGTTTGATATAACTTTGCTCTGCTTCAATAGTAGATCTAACTTTTGCCAGACTTGATCTGGTACGTGGTATGTCCTGGTGCGTCAGCAAGTACTACACCCATAGCGATCACCAGGCAATCTTTTTTGGGCTATGGGTAGAGTCATCGGGCAGAATATCAACATGCCCGAAACCGAGAAAAATGTCAGGCTGGTCTGCAAAAGCTCTGGATGAGCAGACCTTCATAGAAGTGATAGAAGTGTGCCCGGACCAATCTAATAAAACAGGCGCCTCTACGGGAAGAGCGATCCTTGTGGCTCATTGCATCGCCAAAGTATGTGACGCGTTTATGCCTAGGAGGTGCTCATTCCCCAGTAGAAGACCAAACTACTGATGGAATACTGAACTGATCAGCCTTCGATCAGCCTGTCATTGAGCCATAAGAGGCTCATAGGGCGCTATACAGAATCGGCCAAGGGTAAAAAGAGCGCACCTATAAGGAAGCCCGCAAAACCCTCAAGCTTGCCATCCAACCGAGCAACAGGGAATGCCTTAAGGAGCTCTGTTTGGAAGTGGACGTGAACCCGTGGGGGAGCGCCTATAGAATTGTGATAGGGCGATTCATCTCCGCAGATAGTGTGCCCTTTAATCTTGTTAAAAATTATCCAGGGTTTATTCCCCCAGCAAGAGGAGGTCACTGACAGCTTCCAGCGATCTTTGAATGTAACGGCAATTCCGCCAGTTACCAGTGATGAGCTCCTGGATATCTGCGCTAGAATAGGAGATAACAAACCTCTGGGGCTGAATGGCGTCCCGAATAGGGCCCTTAAGCTTGCCGTGAAATCCAGACCGAACATGTTCGCTGAGTTTTTCGAAGCGTGTATGTCCGAGGGGATATCTCCAGCATCATGGAAGTGACAGAAGTGAGTACTACTGCCTAAGGCTGGTAAACCTCCAGGTGCACCACCCTCCTAAAGACCTATTTGTCTTTTGGATACTGTGGGGAAAACACTAGAGCGAGTAATCTACAATAGATTACTCCCGGTTGTTAGAGGCATGATCAACCATTGATGTCATCAAAATGGTTGCCGGCTTGGCCGAAGATGCAATCCACGGAAAGGGTAGTACTAGCAAATATTACGTGGTGGCGATTCTTGATGTGAGAAATGCATTCAATTCGGCCAATTGAAAGCCAATACGGGAATCTCTAGCGAAAATTGGTATTCCCGCCTATCTTGCAAACCTTGTCAACAGAACAGAGGCTTTGGTATGACACTGATGACAGTCCCCAGTAGTACGTTGTCTGCGGTGTGGGTGTAGGCCCAGTGCTGTAGAACATCATGTACAACGATATACTTAATCTTCCCTTTCTGGAGAAAGCCACGGCGGTGGGTTTTTCCCATTAAAATTGGGCATTCTTCTCGATATCCTCGATAAAACCTCTTTTGGAATTTCTTCCAATCTTTTTGTGTGAAGTTCAGCCTGTGGACTCCGTTGTCCATCGGCAGAAGGCGAACTTTTCATTCATCAAACAGAACCCAGCGATGCGCAAATTCAGATAGAAATTTACCCTGGTCAGGTTGGACTATCTGGCCAGCAGAATTTGTATTTATACTCTATCTGGTATTACTCTATCCAAGATTTGGTGAATTAATTAAGGCGTTTAGCCACGAGGTATGCTTAGCATTCAAATCGTCGGCTGTAATATAATATTTACGCAGCCTGTTCAGTTCGAATATCGAAAACTGAGAATAGAATTCCTCCTTGAACTTGGCTCGATTGCACTTTACACATCGCAAGGCCGAATTCGTTTTTCAAGAATTGTTCTCATCGTACTATAATGCCACACTGATAGGAACTTAACCTCAGTTCCCGTCTCCCGGAGCATTTTGAACACCTCATCGGGCTTTTCCTCCGCGTCCAAGTCTTTCAGAAAGAAGGTTTCTACCTTCTGTTACTTTAGGGGGGTAGGTGAAGTAAGGAGCCTTCACTCGCTCAAGGACCTCCCTTGCTTTCCTGTAATCCGCTATTTTTTACATTTGATTTGGACTCTCTCGGGCCTCGTCTTTTTGATAATAAAATTCGAGAGCCCCTAACTCCCATGTTACTTGTAGCCCTGGTCGGACAATTTTTTAAATTTTCAGTCCTACTTATGATGATGATTGATTTTATTTTTAAATTTTTTTTGATACATAAAGTAAAAACTCACCCAGTTTTCCCTCTTCAGGGCTATCATTGCCGTACTCGTCACTCGTGCAACCAGCCTGATTGGTACCCCCGTCTGCGACATTTCCACCGCCACCATTATCACTGTCTCTCATACCGTCAGCTTGATGGTTTTTTATGTCCTTCATACAGACAGATTTGCTTCCGACCTCAAGGCAGCCCGGTTCCTCCATGGCAGCAGAAGTATTCGAAGAAAACTTCACTTTTTTCCTGGCTACCTTTGGAGACAGCGGGCCCGCCTCTCCAAACACTAGCTGCTCCGTAAGCTTTCTATTTTTCACTATCAATATTGACATTTGATTTTTAAGATCTTCGCCAACTCTACATTACTTCTTTCAAGGTTGACTATCCTTGCTTTGCCTCTTCCAGATCTGCATCCTCTTAATTATGGACTCCACAGCCGATTCAAGCGCCCCTAGGTCTTATGGTGGGGGGACACTCTAGCCCGCCACTCGTCAACGGCTCGCCACTCATTCCCGTCAAACTGCTTCAAGTCAAAAAACGAATTTTTTGACAAAATTTTTCGCGGAAAAAGTAACTTAAATAATGAATCAAATGTAAGCTAGCTTAAATTAAGTTTTAAATTATATTCTATTAATTAAGCAAAGTTGTTATTAATATTTAATTTATAATAATCTCTTTTTTATTATTAAAAAAATTTAATTTATTTAATTTAAATTTTAAAATTCTTTACATTAATATAAGGTCTACAAATAAGTTCTGTCGGTTTTCACAATAGATGGCGTAGCTTGTTTTTTATTCCATTGATCCACATTTCCAAACATTCATCGGAAAGCTACTGTCAATAGGCACAAACGTCAGTATAAATTATTTAATTGAAGTGTAAACAACAATACTTTTTTCATCAACGAAAATGGCCAATTTTGTACCAAATAATGTGTTTTTGCGGGGAGTTCTACTTCATTATTTCAATATGAAGAAAAAAGCAACCGAAAATCATGGCATTTTGGTGGAAGTTTATGGTGACCATGCTTTATCTGAGCGAACGTGGCAGAGGTGGTTTGGACGGTTTAAAAGTGGCAATTTTGACTTGGAAAACGAAGAGCGCGCCGGACGGCCAACGATTTTTGAAGATGAAGAATTAGAGGCATTGCTCGACCAAGATCCATCGCAAACCCAAGAAGAACTTGGAAAAACACGTGGAGTTACTCAGCAAGCCATTTCCCATCGTTTAAAAGCAATGGGAATGATCCGAAAGGTCGGAAATTGGGTTCCGTATGAACTGAAGCCAAGAGACGTCGAACGCCGTTTTTTCACGTGCGAACAACTGCTCCAACGACAAGAAAGGAAGGGTTTTCTGCATCGAATAGTTACTGGCGATGAAAAGTGGATCCATTACGATAATCCCGAGCGTCGAGCAACGTGGGGATACCCCGGCCATGCCTCATCATCGACGGCCAAAGCGAATATTCATGGTGAGAAGATCATGCCGTGTATATGGTGGGACCAGCTGGGTGTGGTATACTATGAGCTGCTAAAACTGAACGAAACGGCCACGAGCAAACTCTACCGACGTCAAATGATGCGTTTGAGCCGCGAACTCAAGAAAAAACGGTCGCAATACCAGCAAAGGCATGATAAAGTTATTTTGCAACATGACAATGCTCGTCCACATGTTGAAATAGGAAGTCCTACCCCACCCGCCGTACTCTCCAGACATTGCTCCTTTTGATTACTATTTGTTCCGGTCGATGCAGCATAGCCTGGCTGACCAGCACTTCTCCAATTACGACGAACTCAAAAAATGGCTTGATGAGTGGATAGCGGCCAAGCCGGCAAATTTTTGGCGCGATGGTATCTATGAATTGCCTGAAAGATGGAAGAAAGTTGTGGCTAGCGATGGGCAATACTTTGAACAATGAATGTATAACCAATTTTTCACAATAAAGCTTCAAATTTAAAAAAAAAACGACAGAACTTATTTGTAAGCCTTATAATATTAATTTTTGGAAACGTCCATTCTTTACAAATGTCAGCCTACTACTCCCTCGCTATCTGTGAATCATCGCAATTTTCCCGATTCAGTGGATCAATTCATACCTACATGTATTGTACTTTTCAAACCTTTGTAAAACCGGAAACTTTTACACAGTCTCAGAATCCAAACCTTCCCATTGCATATAAATGATACAAGGAGGCCTCGGTCAAACATTTCTGAGCGGACCCTCCTACAGAGATACACAGGCAGGACATATAGGACAAATGCATTAGTGACAAAAAAGAATGCCACAATCGAACGAATCATTCAGAACTAACAACAAGAATGACCGCGAACCTTCTAATGGTTCTAATCACTCTCTTCAGGGCAAAGCCATAGGTATATTGTCGAAAAGCTGGAATGCTTGCGCCCCAAAGCAGCACTTTCTCATGAAAAACCAATCTAGAAAGTGGTCAGATCCCGGTCAAGATAAATAACGTTGTATTATAATTGGCTCCTTTTCTGCCCACTTACAAGACATTTGCAGGCTGCAGTAATGCCTGAGTTAACTATCGGCCGACTCTGCATATTACGTAATCGAATGACAATATATCATTGGAAACCCCCTACGTGTATAACGTATGTATGTATTTATTCTGATAGTATGTAGTTTCGGCACGGCTAGTAAATTTTCAAAATACCATAACCATGTGTGGAATTATTATTTGTGGCGACCCATCTGGTTAATTGATCCATTAAACCTCAAAAATTTAGTGGCTTTTGTAGCAGGCCAGGCCACCAGACTCCAATAACGTTTAATGAGCTTCCATAACGTAATCTCATAGTGGAATTGATGCAATTTCAAGGATCCATTATTTCTCCGGCGGAAATTGCTCCGTACCATTGGCAGAAGGAAACTGTTCGTTAGTCTTTTCCACTAGGACTAGCTTATGATGCTAATTAAAAAACCCTGGATACCAATTAGATTTCAGGCGAAATGTGCAATGAAAATATGAATACCAATTCTCGTGAACAAGGGATGAAAATGTGCTTATTTACTGGCTAATCTTTATTGATCCGGAATCTTCCAACTGAGAACTTATCGTGAATTATAACAGAATAACGTTTTCCTGTCTATATTTCCCAATTTATTGCATTATCGTGGCTAATTAGCTGAGTCAACATGTCTCTCTTATCGGCTCTTGTTGTAGACAGGAACATTTCCAGTGGATTATATTTAATAATGACGATCTATAAAGACATTTTTGATATAATTAATATATAAACAATGACTAATGAAATAAGTATGCCAGGAATTTATTTCTATCTTAATTGTTTTAGCAATTGAAGTTTTGCAATTATATCCATACTATATCAATTACACATTGGAATCTTGTAAATATCTGCGCAGTATCTATCACACACAGTTTCGACGTACATACTATACTACTTTCAACTTTAAGCTTATATTGCCGCGCTAAAATGGAATGCAATTATTATTGGCATAACTTCCAAAAGCGGGCCAATTTATTTTTCCAAAAAATAGACAATGCAAATCCTTTAGACTGCTTAAGGTGAAATACCTCCTCAGGTTTTTTTCTTGGCTTTAAAATACTCTTTCCTCCAGGAAGATAAGAGTTATCGTATCAAAGTTTTGGCTTTCGTACGAGTATGCTGCATTCCTGGAAAGTGGGTTGAATAACGTCCCCTCCTGGGTGCCATTGAAACTAAATGCATCCATAATCGTTTAACTTTAATAGTCCAATTCTTTGCAAACCACACTTTTTAGGTACACCGGAACATAGACTGGGTTTTTACTATCAATACTCGATAGATTTAACAATTAGACTTTATTAAATAATTTATTTAAAGAATGAAGAAAAAGAGAAGTGACTATTTGCTCGTTAGAGGCAGAAGAGAATCATCTCCTTCATCTGTTTCTTTTCTGCCCCTAACTCATGGCACACTTTTCGCGCCAGTCTTCCACTGCCGTGGCGAGCTCTGCAAAGTGGATAGTTCCGCGCCATCTATTTGTTCGCATTCGCAACATTCCAATCCTGCCGCGCCACATCACTCCGCCCCCAGATGAAACCTAGGGGTTTCGGCGACTGATCCCGGAACTTCGTTCACCGTCAATCCACAAAACGGACACGACGCTGCTCCGGGGCGGACACGGGTTTCAGCCTGGAAAGAGAGACCGCCTTCCTGTGTCCACCGATCTCGAGCTGGAAGAAATGTTCTCCCCGCTCGAGAACGCGGTACGGGCCCTCATATGGAGGCTTCCGGACGGCATCCGTCCTGACCAGAATGTGCGTGCACGTGTCCAGTTCCTTGGGCGAACAGGCAGGTGTGGACGAGTGTCAGGTGGTGGTGTGGCTTTTATGCGTCGGAGATTGTCTCTCAGCAGACGCACCAACCCCGACTCTGTGAGACCCGATCTCTTGTCGAAGACCGGATCGCTTGGGAGTCTCGGGTTCTCCCCGTATACCAGCTCTGCGGGGCTGGCAGCAAATTCCTCTCGTCGGGTTGTACGTAGGCCGAGTAGGACGAGAGGCAAGACTTGGGACCAGGACGGATCGTCACGTGCCATAATGGCGGCTTTCAGCGTCCGGTGCCAACGTTCTAGCATTCCATTGGATTGCGGGTGGTATGCAGTAGTCCGCTGGCGTTTAAAACCAAGGAGTTTGCCTAACTCGGAGAAAAGGGTGGACTCAAATTGCATTCCCTGGTCAGTGATGACCACTACAGGGACGCCAAAGCGAGGTATCCACTCTCGACAGAGGGCTTCGGCACATGATTGCGCCGTAATGTCTTTCAGAGGTATTGCCTCAGGCCACCGCGTAAACCTGTCGATGATTGTGAGACAATACCTATAACCGTGCGAGTCTCGCAAAGGCCCTACTATGTCGAGGTGTATTGTGTGGAACCGCTTGGTTGTGCGGGGGAATGAGCCCACTTCTTTCCTTACATGCCTGGAGACTTTACACTTCTGGCATGCGATGCACTCTCTGGCCCAGGAATTGACATCCTTATTCATAGAGGGCCAGAAGTATTTCTCGGTGACTAGCCGATTTGTTGTCCTGATGCCTGGGTGCGCTAAGTCGTGAACTGCGTGGAACACTTCCTTGCGAAAGGTGGCCGGAATGTATGGCCGAGGTCCCTTTTCCGAGTCTTCGCAGCAGAGAGAGAGGTTTGAGCCGAAGATGAGCAACTCCCGAAATTTGTATTTGTGCTGCGTCATCCTCCTGCGCCTTGGCAATAGCCGAGAATTCGAGTGAGGCGGGGATGTTAACCTCGGAGACACGAGACAAAGCGTCAGCAACTATGTTGTCCTTGCCGAACACGTGCTGGATGTCTGACGTAAACTGGCTTATAAAGCTCAGATGTCGAAGCTGACGAGGGACGCTTTGTCGGGCTTCTGTTTCAAAGCATACGTGAGAGGCTTATGGTCCGTGAACACTGTGAACGGCCTGCCTTCTAGGGAGAAACGGAAGTATTTGATGCTCAAATACGCGGCGAGCAGTTCGCGATCGTAGGTACTGTAGTTCCGATGAGCGGAATTCAACTGCTTCGAGAAGAAGCTCAACGGCTGCCAAACTTGATCCACCTTTTGGTGAAGGGCAGCACCTACTGCTATGTCAGAGGCATCAACAAAAACGGCTAGGGGTGCATCTTGCAGAGGGAATGCCAAGAGTGTAGCGTCCCCCAGTTGTTGACGGGATTTGTCAAACGCGCAGATAGCCTCTTCAGACCACACAATCTCTCGTGTGTCCTTAGTTTTGGGGCCAGACAAGTACGCGTTCAAAATGGACTGGTGATGGGCGGCCTTGGGCAGGAAACGACGGTAGAAGTTTAGCATGCCCAAGAACCTCCTCAACTCCCTCACTGTCTTTGGACGCGGGAAGCTTGTGATTGCTTGCACCTTGTCTGGGTCGGGCTGTATTCCTTCAGGGGAAATGAAATGGCCGAGGAATCTCACCTGTTTTTGGAGAAATTTGCATTTCTCAACGTTTAGGACTAAACCGGCCTCAAGGAGACGTTGAAAAATGCACTCGAGATGGGCTAAGTGCTCAGACTCAGTGGAAGAAGCGACCAAAACATCATCCAAATATACGAAACAGAAGTCGAGGTTTCGCAGGACTGAGTGAATGAACCTTTGAAAGGTTTGCGCCGCATTGCACAATCCGAAAGTCATCCGGGTGAACTCGTAGAGTCCAAAGGGTGTGCATATTGCCGTCTTTGGAATGTCTTCAGGAGCTACTGGAATTTGGTGATAAGCCTTGGTTAAGTCCAAGGTCGAAAAGATGCGGCAATTCGCGAGGTGATGCGCAAAGTCGTGGATGAGTGGAATTGGATATCGGTCAGGAACAGTCTGTGCATTAAGCCTTCTGTAATCCCCACATGGGCGCCATTCGCCGTTTGGCTTAGCGATCATATGCAGTGGGGAAGACCAACAGCTGTTTGAGGGCCTGCAGATACCCTGTTGAACGAATTGTTCAAACTCTTTCCGTGCAATAGCCAGTTTCTGGGATGGTAGAGGACGCACCTTCGAGAAGATCGGGGAACCAGTAGTGATAATGTGGTCCTGCACATTGTGCTTCACTGGTTTGGAGAGACTACACTCGGTAGTAATCTGGCTGAACTTTTGGAGAAGTGCCCGAACACGAGAGTCGGTAATGTCGGTAATGTCTTCTAAAAGAACGGAAAGATTATTGCCTGGGTGAGATACCATTTGTCCCGACGAATTAAGGTTGGTCGTGGAATCTATAAGAGACTTGTTTTGCAAGTCCACCAGCAATCCATAGTGACACAGGAAGTCTGCGCCTAGTATGGGGAAGCTGACATCCGCCAGGATGAAAGGCCACGAAAACGTCCTACGCAAGCCAAGACTCACGTCCACTTGCCAATACCCGTATGTGTTTATGCGGGAGGAATTTGCTGCCGCAAGTTTGAGCGGTTGTGGGAAAAGTTGATGTTGCCGCGGTACGGGAAGAACCGAAACCTCCGCACCAGTGTCGATGAGGTAGCTGCGCCTACTGAGGAGGTCGAAAATAGTTAGGCGACGTGGCGCTGCGTTCTGGGTGGCCTTCGCCAAGACCCCCCGCGGACCTAGTTTTTTGCGGTAGGAGCGAATCTACACGGTAGCGTACATCTTGCCGCTTTATCCCCGAATCTGCGGTGGTACCAGCAAATCCCTTGGTCCGCGGACTGTCCTGACGACCTGCTACCTGATCGCCCTTTTCGGGTGGCAGACCGTGAGCGTGCTCGCGATCTGGCGCCCGAACGCTGAGCGTCCAACGTCGCCCGTATCTCGGCCGCACTGGCTGTTAAAGCAGCTATCTCGCATCTCAAGTCACCCACCTCATCCGACGGTGGTTGAACGGCCGCCAAGGTTGGGCGTACGTACACCTCCTGCACCTGGTCAGCCGTCGCTGCCAGTTCCTCCAATCAATGATCAGGTCATCGCCAATCTTGCTCCCACCCAATTGCTTGCGGGTCCGATGGGCCTGCCGCGTCTTTGCTGTCGAACGACATCTTGAGTAACGAAAAGTACGAGTTTGCAATGAACACGCGGTGAGTTTATAATGAAACGCGGTGAATTTTGCTCCGACACGGCAGGCCGCACCCACAAATGCACGCACGAACACAGAAATGACGACCGAAGCGGACGCTCTCCAGCGCAGACCGAAATCACCACCCAGAAACCCGCCAAGAAAACGGAGAACCCGCGATGAGAAACACTTCAACGCCGTCTCTTGCAGCGATTTTTAATTATTATTATCTGAAGTATGAATATAATATAATAATGTATATTAAATATACAAATGCGGAATAAATAGTGTAGAAAACTTCTATGTGGTTTTTATAGTAAAAGGGGTGGTTGTTGTGATGAAGTCAATTGGTTGCCAAATAATCGTTCGTTTTCTAAGTTGCTGCTGCCTATGTTGAAAGGTGGTCGCGCTCGTTGAATTTCTGATGCGGCAATAATGCTGGTGTCAGCTACGTTTGAGATGGTGATGGCTGCGGCTGCGGTGGCAACGATGGTGGCTGCGGCAGTGATGCTGACGTCTGGCGCTGCGGTGCTGATGTTTGGTTAACTTAAAAAAACGCGCTCGAGATCAGAGGAACAGAACGAGTCATCTGAGGTATCGGCTGCACAGGTTGTTCAATAGTTATGTTTACAGGTGAGGGTCCAGCCTCTCTTTCTTCACTTGGATACTGATAGTACTAGGGCTTTGTGCTCTTCGGGGTCACCAATTTAACTTTAATAGTTCAATTCTTTGCAAACCACACTTTTTAGGTACACCGGAACATAGACTGGGTTTTTACTATCAATACTCGATAGATTTAACAATTACACTTTATTAAATAATTTATTTAAAGAATGAAGAAAAAGTGAAGTGACTATTTGCTCGTTAGAGGCAGAAGAGAATCATCTCCTTCATCTGTTTCTTTTCTACCCCTAACTCGTGGCACACTTTTCTCGCCAGTCTTCCACTGCCGTGGCGAGCTCTGCAAAGTGGATAGTTCCGCGCCATCTATTTGTTCGCATTCGCAACATTCGAAATAAATTTCGAATGCTGCGAATCCTGCCGCGCCACAATCGCAAGGCACCTCGCTATGTCTGCAGATGTGGCCAGGGCTCACTATTTATTGCTGGTGGTACGGTGGCTACAGCGACTTCCGAGTGCCATTAGTCCTCAACAGAACGTGGGTGCAGGCTTTAAGCTCCCTAGGGGTGTGTAATGAATTTGGGAATGCCCTTCCATAGCAGGCGCTACAATCTGGTCTTTTCGAACTCGTCTTTTTGTCGGGGACCAGATCACCGGGTTAGGTTCTCCCCGTACATCAAATTAGCGGAACCAGCAAGAAAACTCTGACGGTTTCACGGAGGCCAAGCAGAACAATAGGCAATGCCTACGACCAGGACGGTTCGTCGCGCCCCATAAGGCTGCCTTCAGTGCCCGAGCCTACTTTCTAACATCTCATTGAATTGCAGATAGTATGCAGTTGTCCACTGGCGTTTAAACCCAAGGAGCTTCCCGAGCACTGAAAAGAGAGTAGATTGAAATTGCGTTCCCTGTCCTGTGATGATTATGAAATTTATGGCCCAGGTTCCTTTCAGAGATCTCACAGTAGATAGAGGAATGCGAGCTGAAGATGGAAAACTCTTTTAACTCGTATTTGGAGTCCGACCGCAGGCTTTAAAGAACTCTGTCATCCTTCCGAACCACAGCGATTGCCGATAAATCGACTGCGGCTGGGATGTTGATTGGCACAAAGCGTCAGCGACTAGGTTGTCTTTGCAGGACACTTGTTGAATATCCGATGTGGACTGATGTAGACTAAGCGTAGAAGTTAGCGGGGCAACGCTTTGTCGGCTTTTGTCGTAAGGCAAAAGTCAGAGGCTTATGGTCCGTGAATAAGGTGAACAGCTTGCCTTCAAGGGAAAAGTGGAAGTACTTGATGCTCAGATACGTGGCTAGTAATTCACGATCATAGACTTTAAGAAGAAAACGCACGGGTTTCCAGCTTTAGTTCACCACTTGGTGAAAAGCAGCACCTACTGAGATGTTTGAGGCATCAACGAACATGGCTAAAATTGCATCTTGCTGGGGGAATGGCAAAAGTGTAGCGTTCACCAGCTATTGCTTGGACGGCTTTTAGAGACCACACAACCAGCCAGAATCTTCGGAAGGTTTGCACCGCATTGCACCGGGCGAAAGTCATATGTGTGAACTCGAAAATTCCGAAAGTTGTGCGAATTGCTATCTTTGGAATATCTTCGGGAGCTACAGAGATTTGGTGGTAAGTCTTAGCGGGATCCAAGGACATTGGAAAAAGTTCAATGAACATCTTGGCGACAAAATGGTGCACTCAAGGCAACTAGGGACTCCTTCGGAGATAAAAAACCAAGTGAGAGCTTTGAACGCACAATTTTAGAATGTTTTGGGGAAGCTTACCCTGTTTCCCGAGGCCAACGCGGTAAAACGGTTCGATGGCAGAACCGAGAACTGCAAAAACTCTGGAAATTAACTAGACGACTTCAAAATCGTGCTTGCAAAAGCAATAAGAATGAGGACTGGTTGAACTTCCGAAACTTACAGCGTGAATATAAGAAGATCGCAAAACGTTAAAACTAGACTCCTTCAGAGTGTACTGTGAAGAACTGGAAGGTGAAAGGGAGCCTTTCAGGCTGTGCAGAGCGGTCCAAGATGGACTCTCGCGGAAATCCGGATGGTACTTTTACGAACTCCAAAGTCGAGTTTATACAGACTCTCTAGTAAGTACTCCACCCAGGAGAACAGGTCTCATAAATGGGAAGAAAAGAATTGTCGGTATCTGGTGTTTCAAGGGGAATTGGGAATTGGGACACTGCGAGAGTGGTTGTTGTCAATGAAAAGGCGAGAACTGCTGTACTATCATTTGAATACTCCAAAGCACCTGGCATGGATGGCATCCATCCACCGCCGCTAAAAGAAAGTAAAGAGCACGTAAAGCAACTTTAAAGAAATATTTTCCGAGGGTATCTTGCTCTGGGCTTTGTGTCTCCTTTTGGCAGAAGATCAAGGCAGTCTTCATACTTAAGCTTGGGAAAGATGACTGTTAAAATCCAAAGAACAGCTTAACTTCATTTTCGCTGAAATGTCTAGAGAGACTGGTTGAGAGTCACAGTCGCGAGAAGCCGCTAAAGTCGAAGTCACACGCAAGCTCACCAATATGGAAAATCCTGTGAGTCAGCTCTTTATTCTTTGGTTTCAAAGATGGAGGACAAAATTGTGGACATTGAAGGGGCGTTCGACTGTGCGCCCTTCCGAAAACTCTGTAACCCTGTCAAAGAGCATGATGTTGATGAAACTTTAATTAAGTACATCCACGCTATGCTAACGCAGAAAGTACTGTGTGCCGAAGTGGGTGTTGATCGCTACCTAATATTGGAAGTGACGAAAGGCGGTCCTCAAGGAGGTGTGCTATCGCCACTTCTGCGGAGTAAGTTGATCAACTCATTACTATGCGGATGACGTGGCTGTGCTAGTTGTGGGTCGATATCTCGGACCGCTGTGTAGAAATACACAACACGCCGTTGATTAAATTGGCAGTTGGTGCCTTAAGCATGGACTTTTAGTAAATAAAACAACAGTGATATTATTTACAAAAAAAGAGGAAACCGATTTTTTCTTGCCTTCCAGAGGCGAGGGGAACAACCTTTCAACTTTTCGAAGAAGTGAAATATCTGGGAGTTATTCTAGACAAAAAGCTTCTTTGGAATAAACATGTGGAGTTAAAAATTAAACGAGCTCTTAGCTTATGGGCTGTGTAGACGGACCTTTGCCTCGATATGGGACACTGCAAAGAACTGTGTGTCTGTGTATCACCGATGAAAGGGGCATGACATCTTTGAATGCATTACCCCCAGGCGCATCGCAATCTGTAGCGATAGCCAAGCTGCATTGAGAGCGTTGAGCTGTCCTTTGATCACTTCAAAAATCGTTCAAAAATGTAAAAATCGATTGAACTCTATATACATCTCGGATGCTTTAGCGTTCAATTCCCACCACGCCCGGACTGTAACCAGCAGCTGGGGTGTCAGTCTTCTTCTTCTTTTTCTTCAGCCTTTGTCCCGGCTGCGATGTCGGCTTGTCGTGATCGGTTTCGCCATTTGGCTCTTTCGAATGCCTGATCTGGGTGCAATCTCAAGGCTTTTAAATCCCCATCCAGTGTATCAAGCCATTGTTGTTTAGGCCTGCCTTTTGGTCGTTTACCATCGACTTGAATGTTCAGACCAATCTTGGCAAATGAATTCTCGTTAGCACGAATTACGTGACCATACCATTGAAGACGCCTCTCTCGCAATTTTTCCAAGATCGGTGCAACCCCATAACGATCGCGGATATCCTCATTTCGCATGTGATCAAACTTTGTTACGTCACTAGTCCAATGCAACATTTTCGTCTCCATTACCGCAAGACGCCGTTCATTGTCTCTTATAGTTGACCAACACTCAGAACCATAGAGAGCGACAGGACGGATAGGCTCTGTTGGCTGCCAACAACCATGTCAGTAGCATTAGCTAATGCAAACTTCTCATAATGACAAGTGGCGAAGCCTTAATGCTGGTAAATACACCACACTTTCCTGTCAAAACCAAAGAAACATACGGCAAAGTTTATCCTGTCGAAAAGCAGGAAGACTTGTAGAAGTATTGTGGGCATTCTAACAGGCCATAACTCACTAAGTTGGCATATGTCCAGAATATTAATTCTCCAAGATGGTACGTGTTCTTTCTGAAATGAGGAAGCGGAATCCCGGGAACTCAGATTCAATGTGAATGCCTCGCCTATAGATGCATCAGACATCAGATTTTTGATGCTGACGCGCTACAACTGTAGAGAGTACCATCACATTCACTAACGACAATTTTAAAGTTGTTGCGCGAGAAAAGACGAGCGCTGGGAGAATGGCAATTATACAGGTCTCCAGGAACGAAGATCGGCGCTGTTCGAAAACGAAGAGTCTAATATAAACCAATATTCGCTGGGGAAAACAGTCAAAAAGACTAATAGATCAACGTTCAGATAGGCCCGGTTAAGAACAGCCGCAGGCAATTGGGCAAAAAACAACGAAAACAAAGCCAGAGTTTTTGCAGCTCACCTGGAAGAAGTATTCAAACCAATCCTATGAAGGCTTCTTATCTCCAGGCTCTAGTCGATTTAGCATTGTGTCCAGCTTCCGCTCTGCTGATTCTGCAAAGCGTTCTGAAATACGTACTTTTAGCCAGATGTCAGATGGTACTTCAAATCGTCGGACTTAATACGGTTTACCACAAATGCGGACTCAACTTGATGAAACCATAACCGCGGCTGGTAACTCCAAAATGGTGCTGGTGAAACCTTGCACCACATTAGCACATCATCGTCTGCTTCTATTTTTCATAACGCGTTGCCTAGCGTGCGTGGGACGCGCTGAAATGGTGCAGTTCTCTTACAGAGGTTACTGAACTACAGGCGAAGGGTTGCGTGGAAGTGTAAATTATCGGTCCAAAGCACGATTGAGGAAACTCCAGCGGCTGTTGTGCTTCAAGGCATCACAAAAATTGTTGAGCCCGTCAATAATGCTTGGATTTCCTTCAAACTTCCCAAAGTTATGCCTTATGTTATCCCTTATACAAATCAGAGTATATTTCTAAAATAAGGTAACATACTATTATTGAATTTATTTGTGCAGATATTGGAGCGGGATGTATTTTGTTGCCTAAATTTTTCGATTAGATAAGCCTAGATTTTTCAGTTGGATAGGTTCTGAGAACTTTTTGAGGGTTATATTGTGAGCCCCCACACCCCTATGTTTCATCTGATAACAAATAAGGGACCAGTTTGAAAACGTACTAATTAAGCCCTTTCATTTGATATCCCACATGGCCACATTCTGTGGAAAAAAATTGTGTGCCCTCCATTCACATGTATGAAGAGTCCTCCTTAAACTTAACACAAAATGGTGCCACTCACTGTATGTAAAGGGAACAATAGACCACATGCTCCCACCAATTTTCGTGACAATCGGTTCAGTCGTTTCCGAATAAATCGAGTGTGATAGACAAGACTGGTAGGCTGTGCGGAGTCGCCAGATCTCCTATTAGGCGCGTCCCTTCGTGCGGATAAGGGAATATTTAGCAGATGTGTAGGAACATGCACTTGTAGGCATTTGGAGGTGTGCATGGGCATGTTTATGCGCAGCTCGGGTAGGTGGGAGAAAAACGCTCACCCGGAGACAAATATGGCTGTGGGAAGGACATCCAGAACAAGAAACCAATATGGAAGAAGAAAGGGAGAGAAAAATTTACGGTGCAGGGACTCAGAACCCCAGTACCTGCGGCTTTTGGGGCTGAGGAAAACAGGCTCCCGGCTGTCGATATCCCTCGACTGCAGTGCTCCGGTGGTGGATTACTTGGCCACCGTTGCATCGAATACTACAAGTAGCCTGGAGAAAGAGGCATTTAAAAGGAGTACATCACATCCAGCAGTACCAAGAACGAAAAAAATGCCTCGAAGAAATCAAGCGTTACCCAGGCAACACAAGTGACACCCCCTCAAAATCCAAAGCGCAGCAAGCTTGAAAAGAGGAGTAGAGAGGGCGCGAACGAATCTTTCAGATCCTCGCAGTACGCGAAAAGGCCAAAAGGCCTCGCAGCACGCAAGACATCCATCATCATACCAGCCAACTTGCCTCATCGACATGGTAGGAAGGATGCTCGAAACGGCCATCTACAATAGACTGCTCCCTATCGTTAAATATAAGGATGGACTATGGAAGCGACAATTTGAATTTCGACAAGTTCCCTTAACGGTCGACGTAGTAGAGGTTGTTTTGAAGCTGGCTCGTGACGCGATATCATCGTTGGACGTCAAAAAATCATTCTATTCCGCTAGCTGGGAGTGGATAAAAAACTCATTGGTTAAATCCGGTGTCCCTAGTTATTTGACGAAGCTCCTCCTGAATTTTTTATTAATAATAATAATAATCGTTGGCACAACAATCCATATTGGATCAGGGCCTTGAAGTGTGTTAGAGCACTTCATTCAAGAC
Source organism: Hermetia illucens (assembly GCF_905115235.1). Lineage (NCBI taxonomy): Eukaryota > Metazoa > Arthropoda > Insecta > Diptera > Stratiomyidae > Hermetia > Hermetia illucens. Next base: position 97,646,037 of record NC_051854.1, on the reverse strand, counting down.
CGTAACGGTACACTACAGTAGACTGTAGGAGACAATGTGGTCAGCATTGCGCTCGCCCGAGATTATTACCCTGATTTGACTCAGGTACTCATTCACAGGTGAGTCGACTGGTATCCGACGTCAAATCACGATGCAAATTCCACTGCCACCAGTGAGATTTGAACCGCGACCTTCCGTATGACAGCCTAGTGCTCTAACCACTGAGCTATCCGGACATCTCATGAATAATCACTCACAAAACATATGATTTTCATTACGCCTGAGGTCCTCCATGAACGTCAGGCGCGTGCTCGCAAGGGAAAAAGAAAAGTTTTCTAGAAAGTACAATTTAATGTAAATATCTGTGTGTGTGATTTTTGGACATTTCCCAGCTCGGGTTATAAGAATGTAAGCGGGGCGTCCGTTCAGGACGACTAATGAAACGAAAAGACATGAGTTAGAAGACGTGAAGTTCGCTGCACATCTGTTGACGAGTGTGCGCGGTTCCGTGGCTCCACACCCTCAGTCTCCCTTCCGCGGCATCTTCCTTGATATGTATACAAGGATCAAACTCTGTAATTGCTGATGGACTGCTCAGCCAACTTCGATATTATTCTCTGGATCGCCCCTCGAAGTACATGTTGCGCGGATATTTTTGAAGTACCCTTCGCGGAGCTCGGCATTTACCCGATCCCCAGGCAATACTGATCCTACGACGCCCGACAGCTTGGGGCCTTTGCCTCAGACTCGTTCCTTAGCTTTAAGCTCATGTTAAGTGATTTATTTGCTCCACCCTCCTACGGGCAATATTTAACTAGGAATCCCCGTTCTTGTATATTGTGTTAATTAAATAAATAAAATGAACGTGGATTCTGTAATTGCGTGCAGTTTTTTTTCTCAACTCTGAACCTCAGAGTTCTGCAAATAACAGATATTAAATAATGTAACATTTGTATTTGGTCCATTGAATTATAATAATTACGGAACCTTCCTACTTTTAATTAATAATCGAGTATGCTTTATTTTTTAGTACAAGCTGATTATTCCAAAAGTGTGGATGTTCTAAATTCTATGTAGTTAACTTCATATTGATTATTTCTAATTGAATTTTACATTGAAATTTATTCAGACTGAAAATGGGGAGTTTATCGTTTTCCATAGATCATGTGACCTTATGGACAAATGTTCCACCATTTAACAGCCCACTTCTGGCACCACTTCAGCAATTGCTAATAAATTTTCATATGCAATTTTCAAATCGACATTTCAATAATTAACCGTGTACTCCACTTTAGATGTATTAATTATTTAGGCTACTAATTAAAACTAACCTTCCTTTCATTTGAGCAAGTTAGCAGTGCATTCGTTTCGGGAACAACGCCTGGTTGCTTGCTTGAATAAAGCAAATGGTTCGTATTTGTAAAGTATCTGAAAATTTGTAGTAAACACAAAAACATGCTATCCGACGCACTGTGTAATAAAATCCACATTTGTTTACATATAATAACCAAAAATTTGGTTATTCTTTCCAACCGAAAAGAATGTGTTTATGTTTGAAGTGAATCATTTCTATTGCGGAACCTAAAAATAAAGGAGCAATTCCTCTCCGGCTATTAAAGCAAATGCAATGTGGATACTTCAATGAAGAGGATATCAACGAAAATTAGGGTGGTATCTGCGTATGAGAATGAGCTGCGTTTTGAAGTGATATTAGTTTCTAAGAGGAAAGATACTTTGTTTTTTGCCAGATAATAAAGAAAACAAGACAAATGAATAAATCATCTATTTTTGGAACGTTTCTCTAGAGAAAGAGTTTTTCTTGTATTCAATAATTGAATAGGTGGGGCAGGAGAGGAAAAATTATGAAAATTATGAAAATTTCAAATTTCATAGATATCCAAATTTTATAGATATCCAAGTGTGCGTATCACTTTTAGCAAAATTTTTGAAATAGGGCGGACAGGGCCGAGAAGTGAACTATCTTGTCACTTGGCAAACTGTATGATCAACAAAACTTTTCCTCTCATTAGATCGTCTGCCGGAGAAATGAACAGAAATCAACAGTTAAACTTCATGGCGAATCTAGTTTAGTTTCCAATGTTGGAACAAAAAAGTTTCTGAAGAAGAAGCAACGAATAAGAAACTCGGTTGACAAATTAGGGGAAAGCTACACTAGCCGTGGTCAAAGGGTAGTATAGGTCCCAGGGCGAAACGTGGATTGGTACCCACGATGGAGCATAAAACCTGGGAAATGCCTGCTGAACTAACACCAACAGCTCTACTACCAAACCCTATCTCCACCTCCACGTGGTGACCGCTGGGAGCTCTTTCTTAACGAAAATCTGCAGACGGAGAAGGATGAAGGCGAGTCTCCCGCGCCTAAAAACGGGACAAAGTGTACCAACTGGTCCTCCAGGTTGGGGGTTGGATAAGGCTGACAACCCTACACGGAAAACAACTTGTTACGAAGCCACAACAGGAGCCTCGGACAGGACGGATTTTAAAACGACGCACCCGGCAACGACAACGGAATAACGATTTGTGCATTTTCTCATGGAACGTGCGCTCCCTGTACAGAGATGAAGCTGATGAGCAGCTAGCCGATACCCTGTCCCAAGGTAGGGCTGATATAACAGCGTTGCAAGAGATGCGATGAACAGGGACCGGTTTCCTAGAGAAGAGCCACTACACCATATATTATAGCATTCATCCAGTAAACCATGTGCTCGGAGTAGGTTTCTTAGTCAGCCAAAAAATGAAACCTGCTGTTATCGGCTTTGAAAACATAAGCGAACGGCTATGCACTCTGCGCTTGCGAGACAAGTTTAGAAATATAAGCCTCATAATCGTTCACGTCCCTACAGAGAAGACTGCAGAGTCGAAGAAGGATACCTTCTACGAGGCAGTAGAACGAACCCTCGAAGCCTGTCCCAGATATGATATCAAAGTCATACTTGGGGATTTTAACAGCCAAGTAGGGAAGGGGCCCGTATTCAGGCAATAGGTTGGCTCCCATAGCTTACACGAAGAAACAAATGGTAACGGACTGCGGACTATTCAATTAGCAGGGTCACACGAAATGGTTGTTGGAAGTACCTGGTTTGCGCGGAAAGCGGTCCACATACGTGGGCCTCTCCAGACGTAACCACTTTCAACCAAATTGACCACGTGTTGATCGAACACCGCCACCTCTCAACTTTGATGAATGTCAGAACATATAGGGGGGCCAATATAGACTCGGATCACTATCTCGTTGGCATGGTGCTCCGAGCTCGAATAAGAATACCACCTAGAATCCCCTCTGACAGTCAGGTGAGAGTGAACACTGAAGCCATCCACAACACAACCCTACGCGACACCTATAAGAGGGAAATGGATGCCGCAATAACCGCAATCAACAGAGGACCTGGAGATGAAGCATCAACAAATGATCTTCACAATCACGTGAAGAACGTTATCATGGATACGGCCACAAACATACTTGGCCCCAGCCGCAAAAGGAGTCGGAACGGCTGGTTTGACGTGAATGTAAGCTATCAACGGAACGGAAGAATGCCGCATACCGAGTAATGTTGCATTCTCAAAGAACGCGGGCACGCGCAGAGACTTATCACGATCTTCGTTGAGCGGAGAAGCGACTTCACAGACGGAAAAAGGAAGCCTGGGAGAACCAACAAGTCTGTGAACTAGAAAAGTACAGGGAGCAACCGCACCAGGCGCGGAAGTTTTACCAACAAGTCAGCAGGATGAAGCCTTATACACCTCGATGCTGATCCTGCCGAGACAAAGAGGGAAATCTGATTTCCGACAGAATGGGCATATTGGAGCGATGGGTTGAGTACTTTGATGAGCTACTGAACAACCAGAACATCGGCGAGTTGGTGGTCCCGCCAACTGAAGACGACGGACAAATACTGCCACCACCAAGTTTAGGAGACACAGTCCGTGCAATTCATCGGCTAAAAAATCATAAGTCGCCAGGAGCCGATGGAATTACAGCCGAATTGGTTAAATATGGAGGCGAGCAGTTACACCAAGTGGTTTATCAGCTTGTGCTCAAGGTATGGGACAGCGAATCAATGCCTGACGATTGGGAAGGAGGCATTATCTGTCTCATACATAAAAAGAGAGTTATAACACAGTGCAGCAATTATAGAGGTATCACGCTGCTGAGTACCATCTATAAGATATTCTCCACTATCTTGCTAGGTCGGATAGCCCCATACGCCCAGAACATCATTGGCCCATACAAAAGAGGCTTCACTCCAGGCAAATCAGCAACAGATCAGAGTTTCTGTGTGCGGCAAGCGATGGAAAAACTGTTGGAATATGGACAGCAGTTGCACCATCTGTTCATCGACTTTAAAGCTGCCTATGATAGCGTAGCCAGGGTAAAACTGTACACGGCCATGAGCGGATTCGGTATCCCGACGAAATTAATAAGACTGACTAGGCTGACCCTGACCAATGTGCGAAGCCAGATAAAAATAGCAGGATCACTCTCAAGACTGTTCGACATCAACAACGGGGTATGACAAGGGGATGCCCTATCATGCGTCCTCTTTAACCTGGCCCTCGAGAAAGTGATCCGTGATGCTGAGGTAAATGCAAGAGGTACGATCCACTTCAAATCCACCCAACTACTGGCCTATGCTGACGATATCGACATCATGGGAAGAACCACCCGAGACGTACAAACTGCCTTCATCCAGATCGAGCAGGCGGCACGAGATCTTGGGCTGCACATCAATGAAGGAGGCAGACAGAATATAAGACAAAAGACAGAATATAAGACAAAATATATGGTGGCAACGTCAGCACCGAAGACGAATCAACCAACAACATCAAACCTCACTGGTCAAACACGAAGAAGAATAAGGATAGGAGGATACAACTTTGAGACCGTTGACAATTTCTCCTGTCTAAGGTCGAAAATCGCAACCGATAACAGCTACGATGATGAAATCCGCGCACGGTTGTTGTCAGCCAACAGAGCCTATTTCAGCTTACAAAGACTGTTCCGCTCGAAACGTCTCACCATAAGGTCAAAGCTCTTATTGTACAAGACTATGATCTTCCCAGTCCTTATGTATTCCTCGGAAGCTTTGGTTCTTAGCAAGAAAAATTGCGAACTCTTGGCCGCGTTCGAGAGAAGAATCCTCCGAAGAATTTTTGGCCCCCTACATGAGGATGGACGATTCCGTAGCCTAAACAATGACGAAATCTATGAGCGATACCATGACCGTCCGGTTGTGGATAAAATCCGGCTCAATATGTTACGGTGGTCGGGTCACTTAATTCGTATAGATGAGGATTATCCCACTCGGAAAGTCTATAAGGGCAATATCTATGGTAGAAAAAGAAGACTAGGCAGACCCTGCCTAAGATGGAGTGATGGCGTAGGTCAGGACGCCAGATAGCTTTTAGGAATATCGAATTGGTGGACCTCGGGGCAAAACCGGGATGTCTGGAGTTCCTTATTAAGGCAGGCCTAGACCGGATACCGGATGTTGCGCCGTTGATGATGATACACTAGCCGCGGTTGTCAACGTTAAAACAAACGAGAAACTAGACAATTAGGTGATCCTCAGTACAGCGTTTGTTAATGTAAAGGGACCAGGTGGAACTACAGTTATTCAGCGAGAGTATAGGCAATTGTTCTTCCCCAGATCGTGGCGCACAACCCTCGCGGAATTTTGGTATGTCTCCGTGGAATATTCCCAAAAATATCAGATTGTCGGACGCAAGATTCAATCAATCGAGGCCAATCGAAATGCTAATAGGAGCAGAATGCTACCACCAGCTTTTGTGCATTGGGCAGATTAGGCTGGGGAAAAACTTACCATTGCTGCAGAACACATTGCTAGAAAGCTGGTGGGATCGAGTGAATCCTCTGCGATATGCAGCATCTGTACTTTGGATGAACCACTAAAGCGCAGTTTTGAGAGATTTTGGCAGACCGAGAATCTATGATCAGAAACCCCCGCGCATACATCACCAGAGCAGCAATGCGAACAGATGTTCAATCAGAACACCCGCTTAGAGAACGGTCGATTCATTGTAAGCCTCCCATTTTCCGACAGCGGCAGGAAGCTTGGAACCTCTAGGGATATAACATTGAGCAGGTTCCATACACTTGAACGCAATCCAACGAACAATGAAAACTTAAAGAAGGAGTACGCCGAGTTCATGAAGGAGTATCTCAATCTCAGTCACATGAATGAAATCAACCCGAATCAGATACCCCATCCTCATTATATCCTACCGCATTACTGAGTGCTTTCACCAGAGAGCAGCAGTACGAAATTAAGGGCCGTCTTCGGTGCCTCGGCAAAAACATCGGCGAATATCTCGTTAGACGACATTTCGCATGTAGGGCCAACCGTGCAAGATGAGTTGTTTGCGATTTCGACTGCCAAGGTTCGTATTCAAAACAGACATCAAAATGATGGACCGGCAATTTCAACTTCAGGAAGTAGATAGAAGATTCCATTTGATTTTGTGGAGGGAAGATCCAGGGTTACCCTTGAAGTGCAATGAGCTTTGTACGGTAACTTATGGAACCTCATCAGCCCCATATTTGGCTACAAGATGCCTTCAGAAGCTCGCACATGAATACAACACAAGTTATCCATTGGGCTGTGAAGTTCTTCAATGAGATTTTTATATGGAGGATTTAATGAGTGGCGCCAAGAGTATTGCCACTACAAAGGAAATTCCAAGGAGTTCAAATCATAAAACCCTGTTGCAGGACATTCCGGCTGAAAATTTGGAGGTGTGTCTTAATGACGGTCGCGACGAAAAATCAATAAAAATGCTAGGACTGATTTGGTGCCGAAATCCGACGTATTTCAAATTAAGGTCACTACTGTAGAGCAGCGTAGAGCAACCAAAAGGACAGTTGCGTCGGGCATAGCAAGAATTTTCGATCCACTTGGCATGGTGGCACTAGTGGTAATTCTTGAAAAACTCTTCCTCTAGGAGCTATGGGCACTCCAATATGATTACGATGGGGCCCTCACATTGGAAATGCAGACACGATGGTGTACATACTGAGAGTCGCAGTCGCTGGATAAGGTGAAAATCCCAAGACACGTATTTGCTCAAGTTGTGCCAACATCCTTACAGATTCATACATTCTCAGATGCGTCTGAAAAGGGATATAGCGCTGCAGCATACATTAGATCCATGAAAATCGACGGTACAGTAATAGTCAGGTTACTGTGCTCCAAGTCTCGAGTAGCTCCCATACCGAAAACATCAATAGGTGAGATAAGCCTTACAATTCCACGCCTGGAACTTTGGGCTGCGTTATTAGCCGCACAGTTATCTTGACGCATAAAGACTGATCTCAAGATAGAAGAAGCTACCTCATATCTGTGGACCGTTTCCCAGGTCGTCCTTTGCAGGATTCACGCTCAAATCGAACCACGGTCAATACTCGTTGGGCTCCGAATTGCCAGACTTCATGCACTATCGAACAAGGACCAGTGACGGCATGTAAGGTTAGTTCATAGGCCAGCAGATATTTTGTCAAGGACCATACCCCCAGAAAAACTTTTTCCGCATTACTTATGACTCTATGGACCGACATTCTGGAATGGCCAAGAGTCATTGTGGCCTCCAGTCTTTAAACCAAACACAAGCCAGAATCCAGGATCGACGAACATAGAGCAATTCAGTTCAACTGTTTATGAAGAGGCTAATCGAATCGTATACCCGGTGATTTCGCAGCAAGACAAAGACAGTTTCGTCAAAAAGCATCCGACATTCTAATGCGTTTGGGAAACTTGAGAGGGTGACAGCGTTTTGCCTTCGTTTCATAAAACTTTTAAGAAACAAGGATGGCAAAATTGAGCCACCAAGAAGCATCCGGACGTGTTCAAAGGTGGTGGCAAACAATAAACCATAGACTCCATAAGAGCTGGACGAATCCAGCAACAAAACTTTGAATATGACATAAACTATTTAAGATTGCCCAAGGTGACGAGGAAGGATTATTGAGGGGAGGGGGGGGGGAGGGAGGTTAGAAGCATCCAATTTTTCTGTCGAGGCAAAACATCCCGTGCTTCTAAATTATACCCATCCAAACGTGAAATGATTGATGACCGGCTTGCACGTTAAAAACTTGCATGTAGGACCTCAAGGGCTACCCTAGCAATTATAAGGCAACGATTTTGGGCAATTGAAAGGAAGAATATAGCACGGCCGATCTTACAACCGTGCATCCATTGCATAAGCACAAAGCCAAAGATGTACGCGCACATGGTGGGTAATTTACCACCATATCGAGTACAACCAGCAAGGCCATTCATCAATTGCGGAGTGGATTTCTGCAGGACAATCTGGATCCACTATCGCTTATGAGGAAGTCGTCTACAAAAAAGCTATCTGGCAGTATTCTGCTGAAGTAGTTAGCGCCTTGTCAACAGATGCTTTCCTTGGGGCACTTAAACGGTTTGTTGGATGACATGGACATTATCAGAACCTTTACCTGCCACCAATTTCGTAGGAGCGAATCGGAAATTGAACGGACTAATGCCAACAATATATTCTCAAAACGCACAGGAGAGAATTTTGAATGAATCCAGCGCAAGACAGATTACCTTTCATTTTATCCCTCCAAGAGCACAAGATTTCGGTGGTTTATGGGAAGCAACAGCATTTAGAACTTACCAGTAGCCTGAGTGTTGCTAGAGCTAGTCTAACGCAAAGGAAATATCTGAGGGTTTTTCCCTCTTCTCCGCAGCTTTTGCAATGCGAGTAGTAGGGTATATCGGTCATGCCATCGTCCCTTATGCGCCTCGTACAGATCGTCGGAATCTTGCATACATTTGCACGCGTCTGGCACTGGATTTCTCGCAACCGGGTTTTGTTATAAGCGTGGCAAATTCTCCTTAAGGAGGTGAGGAGTCTTCACCATCTGAAATCCGCAGCTGCTAAGTAGTGCAACTAATTTCCGCCCTTGACAGTTGTCAGCGGGACACCGGCTGTACCCACCGAAGGACTGCCAAGAGGAAAGAACTCCCTGGCCAATCCGTCAGCCCGCCCATTCCCCTTTATGTTCCTATGACCGGGTACCCAGAGAAAGGGGTCTTTGAGCATGCCGCCCAGACTGTTCAGTGCATTTCTGCACTGCGCCACCAGCCTGAAGGATATCATCGGTGAATACGAGGCCTTAATTTCCGCTTGGCTGTCGATCAGAATGACCATGTTACGCTTGGGACTTGCATGCTCCAGGCTTCCAGTATCGCCAGTACTTCCGCTTGGAATACACTGGGGAAACCTGGGAGAAAGTACGACTCGGATGCAATGTATGTATTCGAGAAAACCAATGCACCGACTCTATATATACCATCATCGATGAAGAATACTGTGTCATAGCCTCGCAACACGCCAGCTTGTGTGTGGAACAGTCTGTGGGGAATGGCCAGATTTCTCGAGGTACTTCATCTAGGATATTAATATGGCCGTAGGGCTTCGCTTTCCAGAATCTGGACTCACGTAGTGTGACGGCACTGTATGCTACAACGTCTAGGGAGGAGGAGGTCTAGGGACAGGAGATGCAGGACTACATTGAGAGCATCTACCGGGCAGGAATGTCCCGGTAATACGTGCACACGCGGTTATTTGAATCATATTAAGCTCCGTTTTACTGAACTACAGCGGTGTACATCTAGAGAACCATCCTCGGCCGGAGACTCTATTTCTTTGCAGAAGTTGTTAGCATAGAAGGCTATTCAGGCCTTCTTAACCCTCAATTCTATGTTCAATCTCTAATTTGGTACTCAGATACTTAGCATTGGAGAAAAGATCCAATTCCACTTCATTCAACCGAGGTTGGTGGAATTCGGGTACCCTTGTCTTGGTGGTGAATAGCATGAGTTCAGTTTTGGTTGGGTTTATGCCGAGTTCGCATCTTGCCGTCCACAGGCACACCTTTCGCAATGCTCCTTCTATCATGTCACTCATAATAGAGGGAAAAATCCTTACACTAATATCAGCAAGTCATCGGCTTAAAACACCGCCTTCATCCAATTCCCCGGGTGGGCCGGGCCGAAATCGAGGAAAATTTGCGCGGTACCCAGATCGGAAGATTGCCAAACATGCAAAATCGTTGGATTCATACGCAAGATACCTTTTTCGGTCGGGGCGGTGCTCGAGATTTAGGAAATCCCAGAATTTCCACGCTTCGGCATCTGGAACGCGAGATATCGGGGAAAACGGGTCACGGAAAATTGAAAATTTCCACAATACCTAAGTCGAAAAAATGGTAAAAAATGCAAAATAGTCAGATTAGTGCGCAAGATACCTCTTTCGGACGTGGAGGTGCCCCAGATTCATGGAAAATTAGCCGCGGAAAATTGAAAATTTCCACGATATCCAGGTCGAAAAAATGAAAAAAAAAATTCAAATTCGTGGGATTCGTACCCAAGATATCTCTTTCGACCGGGAAGACGCTCCAGATCCCATGCTACGACATCGGGAAAACCGGCCGTGGGAAGGCCTGGCCGAAATCGAGGAAAATTGACAATTTCTACGATACCCAGGTTGGAAAAATTACCAAAAATGCAAATTCATTTAATTCCTAAGCAAGATACCTCATTTCAAAGGGGAGGGGGGCGCCCCAGCTTTAGGAAATCCAAGAATTCCCACGCTACGACACCGGGAACGCGAGATATCGGGGAGAACCGACTGCTGGAGAAAAGGCGGCGGCTCTGGGGCGTGCCTCTCCCAGATCTGACGGGATAATCCTAGTTCTTTGCATAGATGTTAATCAATACATAAGATACCCCTTCAATCCAATTCTGGTCAAGGCTTCCTTGATGACGTTGGTACTAACATTAATGAATGCTCCCCCTATATCCAGAAGGCAGCTAGAATATACTGCTTGTACTGCAGTGACCGCTCAACCGTGCAAATTCCCTCGTGGATTTGTCTTTAAGGTAGGCATGCTGGGACTTGGAGAATGGCGTTCTCTCCATTATCGTCCTTAAGTGGATTTCCAGAACGCGGTTTAAGGTCTTCAAAACTAAAGAAGTGAGGCTGATTGGTCGAAAGTCTTCCGTGGACTCATGGCTGCGCCGGCTTGCTTTCAGAAAACCACAAGTACGCGTCTCCAAGACTGTGGTACGTATCCCAAAGAGATACAGCTCCGGTAAATCTCAACAAGCCATGGCACGACCATTTTCTCTTGCTTCTGTAGCATGACATCCATTATGCCATTTGGACCTGGAGATATATATGCGGAGAAGCTGCACTTTATTCTTCACTCATCTGGAGATGCATAGGGACCGCAATCAATTTCCGAAAATTCTATACAGGTTCTTCGGAGTTTGCCCGGAATTTCAGGGGGGACTTTAGCCAGATGGTCAAGAAACCCAGTGCTGCGTGGTACTGTCGCCGTCACGGCTTCTGTCTCCGTCAACTCTTGGTCACCAGTTTCGGCTATGACCTCAAGTCGATGATGCCCCCTGACGATGGTCGGAAATGTTTCCGGTGTGGTGCCTCCCATCGGAATGAAGGACGTGGAAACATTGATAATAATGTGATTGGGACTGAAGTGTGACAGAGCATCCCTATATTCATTAATATCCTGTGCGGAGTTGCCAAATCTCCCATCAGGCGCGTCCTTTCGTGCGGATAAGGGAATGCTCGGCGAATGTGTCATGGGCATGCACATGCACGCATCCGGAGATGTGCGTGTATGGGCATGCTTATGCGCCGGCCGGGTAGGTGGGAAGTAAACGCCCACCCGTGGATAAAAATTGGCTATGGGAAGGACACACAGAAATTAAACCAAATATGGAAGAGGAGAAAAGTAGTTTTTTTACGGTGCAGGGTTTCGGAACACCAGTGCCGGCGGTTTTTGGCAGTGAGCAAGCGGGCTCCCGGCCGTCGATATCCAACGACCGCAGTGCCTCAGTAATGGGAAACTTGGCTACTGTGGCATCTAATGCTACAAGAGATAATGGTGGAGTGGAAATTAGGTCCACACCGGATCCCTTTAGGAGGAGTTCGAAGTTTGGGAGATCACCACCGAGAACAATGGTTCTTTTTGGTAGTCGAGATTCGTCGCGGGACTCTGAAAGAAATACGAATAGTCCCTTAATCGAGATCATTCCTTGTGGCGCAAGGCGCGAAAGCAAACGGGAACATATCGGAATGGCGTTCGTTACACTCGGGGAACGAATAAATGAACTGGGCGAGTTCATCAAGGAGAGGCGGAATATCCACCAATATATTCGAGCCTTGATAAGAGGCATTAAATTGCCTTATATCAAGGCACTCGAAGAAAAGAATTCCCAAGCGTTAGTTGGCAAGGCCACAAGAGAAACGCAGGTGACGCCTCCCCGTGATAAAGCAGGCGGGAAAACAGGAAAACGGGCTAGAGACGGTACCAGCGAGCCTCTTGGACCACAGCAAGTCCCGAAGAAGAAAAAAGCCTCTTCACCAAAGAAGGCGGACCCGGCGAGAGTACCCGCGAAAGTCGGTAATCTCACGATTGCAGCCACAACACCTACAAAAGTGGAAGAAACCAACGCCCGGAGGCCCGAACAATGGACTAAGGTGAGCAACAAGAGGAAAAAGGACAGAAAGAAGCTCCGCCCGGAAATAATAATTATTTCCAAGAAGGGAAATATGTCCTATGCTGACATCCTCCGAAAGGTGAAGTCAGACCCGGAATTGAAGGATTTGGGGGATAGTGTGAGCCGTATCAGGCGAACACAGAGAGGGGATCTGATGCTGGAGTTAAGTAAATTCGCCGACAAGTCGGCCGATAACTTCCGCGGGAAGGTGGAAAGTGTACTTGGAGAGGAAGCTGAGGTAAGAGCTCGGAAACAGGAGATAGTGGTTGAATGCAAGGACTTAGATGAAGTCACCTCACGGGAGGACATTTGTGCTGCGCTAAAGTAGCAGTTCAACCTTGGCGATATAGACCAGAGTGCCATAAAAAGGATGAAGAAGGCATATGGTGGCACACAGACCGCTATTATTAGTTTGCCGGCGGAATCACCTATTAAGTTAATTACCGCGGGCAAGGTAAGAGTAGGTTGGGTCGTGTGCAGGCACAGGGAGCAAATCTCTCTAAAGAGATGCTTCAGATGCCTCGATTTCGGCCATTTTGCGGCGGCATGCACTAGCCAGCATGATAGGTCGAGGAGTTGCAGGAAGTGTGGGGAAGAGGGCCACCTCATCAAAGATTGCACCGGAGATCCACGGTGTATGTTATGTAATGGGAAAGAGGGCGTGGACGGCCGGCATATTGCGGGAAGCAGCAGATGTCCGGTATATAGGAGGGAGCTGAACCGCACAGGCAAATGAGATTGATACAAATCAATCTCAATCACTGTGAGGCAGCTCAGGACCTGCTCTCGCAAACCATTCGAGAGTCGAATGTCGATGTCGCGGTTATTTGCGAGCCGTACAGAAACTACGGCGGTGCGACTTAGGCGGTGGATGCGTCTGGAAACGCCGCAATCTGGGCGTGCGGAAGACAGGCCATTCAGGAAGTCATGGCCCCCCCCCGGCAGCCGGTTTTATAAGGACGAAGGTCAACGGTGTCCATATTTACAGCTGCTCCTAGTGCAACCTTAGCACAATATGAGGAGATGTTAGACAGTCTGGTGTTGGATGCTAGAGACCGCAGCCCTAAAATCATTGCGGGCGATTTCAATGCGTGGGCCATGGAGTGGGGAAGCCGATCGACGAACACCAGAGGTCAAATTCTGTTGGAGTCATTTGCGGAGCTGGACATCGTGCTGGCCAACGTTGGATGCGTGCCCACCTTTCGAGGAAGAGGGTCGGGTTCGATCGTTGACCTGACATTTGTTAGCACTTCACTGGTGAGGGGGATGGCTTGGCAAGTGAGTGAGCACTACACCCACAGTGACCACCAGGCCATCTTCCTCCGCATTGGGAACCGGGGAAGCAGTCAACGATGCTCTGGAGGTGGAAAGGCTAAGGCGGTTGGCTGGTCTATCGGAGCTTTCGACGAAGAGACATTCCTGGCCGCATTGTAGGGAGCCCATGATCCGGATGGAACAGCGGTGGAAAGGGTCACACAGCTGTCTCAGCGTGTAACCGAAGCATGCGACGCTACGATGCCACGACGACGTTTGCACCACGGCAAGAGGCCAAACTACTGGTGGAACACGGAGGTCGCTGCCTTGAGATCCTCTTGTCTCCGAGCGAGGAGACTTTCCCACAGGACAAGGAGAAGGTAGGAGCACCAGGACCGTGAGGAGGAATACAGGGATCTGCGAAGCAACCTTAAGAAGGCCATTCGGAGAAGCAAGCGGGAATGCTACCAGAAGCTCTGCATGGAGGCTAATACGAATCCGTGGGGTACAGCCTACCAAGTTGTAATGAAGAAGATCCGCGGGCGAAAATCACCTCGGGTGACATGCCCACGGCTCTTGTTGCAAATAATTGCAACTCTTTTCCCGCAGCAGGAGCAGGACGAAAGAGAACCCCAACTGGCAGCTCAGCAGGGCGTCTTCTCGATCCCTGATGTTACCGAAGAGGAACTTTGGGAAATCTGCAGACGTATTGGGGACAGCAAGGCTCCGGGATTGGACGGAATTCCGAACAGGGCTCTGAAGGTGGCGGTCAAGGCCAGACCAAGGTGGTTCGCAAGCACATTCGAATCGTGCATGGCGGAAGGAGTGTTTCCCGCCCAGTGGAAGAGGCAGAAGCTGGTCTTGCTACCGAAGCCCCGAAAACCACCCGGCGTGCCCTCTTCATATCACCCTATTTGTCTCTTAGACGCCATGGGGAAGATGTTGGAGAGGGTGATATACAACAGGCTGCTCCCGTTCATCGAGCTTGCGGGTGGTCTTTCAGAGCAGCAATATGGGTTTCGGCGAGCCCGTTCTACGGTCGATGCAGTAGCAAAGGTCGTGGAATTGGCTCGAAATGCAATGGCCATGGGCAAATGCTGTGCTCTGGTGACGCTGGATGTCAAAAATGCTTTTAACTCAGCCAACTGGGGCTGGATTAAGGGCGCTTTGGCCAAACTGGGTGTTCCTGGCTACCTGGCTCGGCTCATCGAGAGTTACTTTTCGGACAGACTTCTCTGGTACGAGATGGACGACGGGCCGAAGGAGTACATTATGACAGTAGGTGTGCCTCAAGGTTCTGCACTGGGACCGCTGCTGTGGAACATAATGTACGACGGAGTGCTTGGCCTTCGCGTGCCGGAGGAGACAACGTTGATTGGTTTTGCGGACGACTTGGCGGTAGTTGCAATTGCAAAGCATCCCTAGGACGTGGAGCTTTATGCAAATGAAGCCATTCATACCATCAAGTCATGGTTACGAATGGCCAAGCTGGACCTGGCGGACGAAAAGACGGAGGCGGTCCTCATTACCAACCGTAGGAAGAACAACACGGTTACCATCCAGGTTGGTAATCGTGAGGTCGTCTCAAAATCGGTTGTCAAATACCTGGGGGTGATGATCGATGCCAAGCTGAGTTTCAAGGGGCACTTGGATTATGCGCGAGAGAAGGCAGCAAATGCCAGCTCATCCCTTGCAAGGATGATGCCTAACGTGGGAGGGCCGAAGTATAGTCGCAGGTTACTCATCGCGGGAGTGGTGAGGTCGATCCTGCTATACGCGGCCCCTGTCTGGGCGGGAGCGTTGAACCACGCTGTCAACCGGAGGAAGATATGTTCGGCATACCGGCCAATTGCGCTAAGGGTGTGCAGTGCATTTAGGGCGGCGTCGACGGAGGCAGTGTGTGTTATCGCAGGAATGATCCCTATAGATCTTCTAGCGAGCGAGGCACACTGGCTCTACGAAAAACGGAAGGCAAATCCAGCCGAGGTGAATGCGGATTTCCGAAAAGCCATCTGGAGAGAGTTGTGTGGCAAGTGGCAACAACGATTGGATAACTCCGACAAGGGCAGGTGGACCCATACATTGATCCCGTGCATCGAGAAATGGGTCAACCGAAAGCACGGAGAATTGAATTACCACCTGACACAGTTCCTTACGGGACACGGTGGCTATAGGAAGTACTTGCATCGCTTCAAGTTGGACGAGTCTCCCAACTGTTCTGAATGCGGTGCTACACTCGAGGACCCGGAGCACGTTATGTTCCATTGTCTCAGATTTCTGCAGCAGAAATCGGCGGACATCGAGCCCTCCAACCTGGTGGAAGAGATGTTGAAGTCGGAGGAAAACTGGATGGCGGTAAATGAGGCAGTAGCCGGCAGCGCGACGGAGACGTGACATGGACGAGCTGGTATAGCGAACCAGAGCCTCCCCCGCGTAGTAATACTTCACGGAGGTCTCGCGGGGAGGGGCGGAAGAGTGGGGGTGGTTGTGTGGTTGTGTGTGAATCCCACACACTGCTGCAACCTGGCGCAGCAGCGTCTTTCTAAGATTTTCACCTCCATCCATAAAGAAAACAAAAAAATGTTCATTGATATGGGTAACAGAGACGAGCAAGCGTATGTCACCTAGACCTTTTGTGGAACTGCTCCAACAGAGTAAGTCGATACCGCTGGCGGATATATATTAGTTTTCAAGGTTAATTGAAAAGCGAAGTAGAATATTAACGTTTGCTGTCAAACTACTCAAAGCGACGCGAATCAACTGTAGCAGGCACATGAATTTACACCAGACCCTGCTCGAATCTCATTTAAAAAAATCTAAATAACTAGGAAGGTTGGCAAGTGACCGAGATGTAGCGGATCGGAATATCAATCTCTTCTTCACTCAGGCCAGTTGAGCATGGTATAGGAAAAATTGCAAAAAACGCCTGAAGTGAGAAATTGTACCGAAACATGGGGTTATCTGCTTTTTCTAAATTTAGAGTTAATTCAAATAATACTCCCCAGGGAGGTTTTCTGGGAACACCCTTTTCAGAGGGAAAAACCTAAAATACAAGACAAACTTTTTAAAAGGCCAGACCTTTTCCATGGCGAGTGGTGCCTGGCATATTTCAGCCCTGGTGAAATGTTACACACATTTCGATAAAAGATTTGATGAGTACTTTTGCTAACATAGAAAATTGAACATGAGGGATAAAGAAGATATTGTTACCCGGAAGGATTTAAGATGCTTTCAGAATTCTGCGAGTAAAAGAACTTGTATTGATGAAGGAGCAATTGGTTTCCAGGATAATTTTTGATGAAAACAGAGGCCTCTATTTTTGCATACATAAAGTTAGCACATTTTGGAAACAGCGGAAAGAATTGGTAACGAAAAATCGATGGGCTTAATAACTTTGCATGGTATAAAATAATTGCTTTATCAATTTGACACATGTGCAGTAGCTTGCCACGTAGGGTAGAATCAGCGTTGTTCGAAATATATTAAAAACGCAGGGAAAAACTGGAAAAAGCAATTGAGAAAAATTCCGAGGTAGGAAGGCAGGATATGTGAGTATATTAATCAAGGTGAATTAGATCAAAATATTTGCCACTACTCAATTTGGAAGGTAATGCAATCCTGAATTTGATGATCCTTAACTCAAATTTTCACCTCAACGAGCAATAAACACTGAAAATTTGCACCAGAAACTTTTCGAAAATTAAAAGCAACATGCAAGTTGTGAAGAAGGTATTTCCGCTAAAACATATGTGGAAAATGTAAGTAAAACTTTCCAAGTAGCGTTTCAAGAGCATACTCATTCGTTATAAGCGCATTTCAGAAATTCAAATATTTCTCCAGTTTTCGAATTTCCTCTTAACATCTGAATCTCATTTTGGTACAAGTACTCGGAAACAGTACCATCAAATCACACATTTGGATTCTCTAGAACTCCACACATTTCCTTACATAGCGAAACTGATGATAATGCTTTGGACATTTGAAATTTATGAGTTGGTTTTTACTCTGAACTGTGGTAAATTTTGTGCAGATAATGTTTGGATTCATGCACCTTGGGTTGCATATTCAAGTGCATTACCTCCGTGGAAACCATAAATATTCAACACAAATGAAACTTTCAGTAAAGAGTGAATATGTTATTCCATGAAAATTGGTTGAAAGAGGATTTCAAGAATGCTAGAGTGTTTAAAGTTGGTTGCTTTTGATACAAATATGTTGTGGCGCTGCTACTTACTTGCAGACACCTGAGCCGGGCAAGAAATTCGGGAGCTGTCTTAACTGCTTTCATTGTTCCCTTCCTACTTAATTGCCAGAGTGTGTGAAGCGGTTCTAATGTTACAGGTTAGGCAAAAATGGTTCCGGCCTCGCTCGAGGACTTCGAAGCGGCGCTCATAAGGTGGCTGCAGCGGGTTCCAAGGAGCGTCCGTCCTAATTAGGACGTACGTGCAGGATTCGAGATTCCTAGTCACGTCAGCCCCGGTTTTCGCGTGATTGGCGGGTGGTGGCGCCTTCAGCTTTGGCATTGCGTCCTTGAGCAGACGTAGCAGACCGATAACGTTGAGTCCCGATCTGATGTCAAGAACAGGATCGCTGGGGAGTCTCAGGCTCTCCCGGTATACCAGTTCGGCGGGACTTGTAGCATATTCTTCTCGATTGGGTATACGAGTGACAAGCTCTCCGATCAAGAAGGGTCGTCCTCGGCAATTATAGCGGCAATCAGTACCCTGTACCAACTTCCAAGCATCCCATGGGACTACGTTGGTAAGCGGTTGTCCGGTGGCGTTTAAAGCCGAGGAGCTTGCCCAAATCTTAGGAAAGGGTCATTATAATTACGGCACACCAATGCGTGAAATCCATTCTTCATTAAGGACCTCTATACAAGATTGTGCACTAATGTCCCTCAGACGTATTGCCTCAGACGACCGCTTGAACCTATCGGTGATTGTGTCTCGGAAAGAGCCATGTTAGATGGTAAACGGCGTGAAATACTTCGTTTCGGAAATCGCTCGAAGTATATGGACCTGGTTTCTTATATACATATATATATACTGAATGTTGAGCCGAAGATAGAATACTCCCAAAATGTATATTTAAAGTTAGTCCTCAAGCTCTGAAGAACTGCGCCGTCTTTCTAAGCGTTTGCCGGAAAATCGATGGTGGCGGGAATATTGACCTCTGCAACAAGTAACAAAGCTTCAGCAACCACGCTATTCTTTCCAGTTAAGTGTTGAATGCCGCAAGTGAACTTGCTGGCAAAGCTCAAGTGCCGAAGTTGACAAGGGGATACTTTGTCGGACTTTTGTTTCTAAGCAAAAGTGGGTGGCTTAACGGCCTGCCTTCAAGGGAATACCGGAATGAATTTAGTTGCGAGATACGCGGCAGGTAAGTCACGATCATAGGCGTTGAGCGGGATTAAGCTGTTTGGAGAAGAAGCTCAACAGCTCCCAGATTTGTTTCACTTTTTTGTGAAGAGTCTGAGTCATAGACGAAACGGCCAGGGGTGCATTTTGCTGAGGAAAGACCAGAAGTCTAGGATCCATCAGCTGTTTCTTAATGGTCTCAAATGCCTGCACAGCCTCTGGGAATCACACAATCACACGGTTGTGTTAAGAATCGATTCAGGGTGAGCGGCATTGGGGAAGAAACGATGATAAAAGTTTAGTATGCCCAAGAACATTCTCACATCCTTATCAGTTTTTGGAAGCAGGGAGCTCGAAATCGATTGCACCTTGACTGGGTCCGGTTGGATGCCTTCAGCGGTAATAAGGTAGCCGAAAAATCTCACATGCGTTAATAGAAATTTGTACTTTACAACATCAAGTACCAACCGCCCTCCAGAAGACTTCAAAAAATACACTCGTAGTGTTCCAAATGCTCGGACTCAGGGGAAGATGCGACCAGAATGTCATCCAAATATCATCATCTTCAGCAACAGCCCAACAACCGGTAACCGGTCTAGACCTACCTTAATAAGGAACTTTTGCGCCGAGGTCCACCAATTCGATTTCCTTTAAAGCTGTCTGGCGTCCTGATCTACGCCATCGCTCCACCTGAGGCAGAGTCAGCCTCGTCTTCGTTTTATACCGTAGATATTGCCCTTATAGACTTTCCGGACTGGATCATCCTCATCAATACGGATTAAGTGACCTGCCCACCGCAACCGATTGAGCCGGATTTTATCCACAACTTGACGGTTATGGTATCGCTCATAGATTTCATCGTTATGTAAGCTACGTAATCATCCATCCTCATGTAGGGGGTCAAAAATTCTTCGGAGAGTTCTTCGCTCGAACGAGACCAAGAGTTCCTAATTTTTTTGCTAAGAACCCCAGTTTCCGAGGAATACATAAGGACTGGCAAGGTCATAGCCTTGCACAGTAAGAACTTTGACCCAATGGTGAGACATTTCGAGCGGGACAGTTTTTGTAAGCTGAAATAGGCTCTGTTGGCTGCCAACAACATCATTATCATCAACGGCGCAACAACCGGTATCCGGTCAAGGCCTGCCTTAATAAGGAACTCCAGACATCTCGATTTTGCGCCGAGGTCCACCAATTTGATATCCCTAAAAGCTGTCTGGCTGCCAACAACCGTCCGCGGATTTCATCGTCGTAGCTGTTATCGGGTGTGGTTTTCGACCCTAGATAGGAGAAACGATCTCAAAGTTGTAGTCTCCTATCTTTATTCTTTTGGTTTGGCCAGTGCGATTCGATTCGTTCTTTGGTTTTTGGCGCCGACGTTACCAGCATGTACTTCATCTTGCCTTCATTTATGTGCAGCCCGAGATCTTGCGTCAATTGCCGCCTGCTCGATCTGGATGAAGGTAGACTGTACGTTTTAGGTTGTTATTCCCATAATGTCAATATAGTCTACGTAGGCCAGTAGTTGGGTGGACTTGAAGAGGCTGGTGCTCTCGCATTTAAGTCTGCATCACCAATCACTTTCTCCAGGGCCAGGTTGAAGAGGACGCATGATAGGGCATCCCCTTGTCGTAGACCATTGTTGATGTTGAATGGTCTCTGCTTTTATCTGGCCTCGCACATTGGTCAGGGTCAGCCTAGTCAGTCTTATTAATGTCGTCAGGTTACCGAACTCTCTCGTAGCGGTGTACAGTTTTAGCCTGGGTATGCTGTCATAGGCGGCCTTAAAGTCGGTGAAAAGATGGTGCAACTGATGTCCATATTCCTACAGTTTTCCCATCGCATGACGCAGATAGAAAATCTGATCTGTTGCTGATTTGCCTGGAGTGAAGCGACTTTGGTGCAGGCCAATGATGCTCTGGGCGTATGGGGCTATCCGGTCTAGCAAGGTAGCGGAAAATGTCTTATATATGGTACTCAGAAACGTGATACCTCTATAATTGCTGCATTGCGTGATATTCTCCTTTTTATGTTTGGGGCAGATAATGCCTCGTAGCCAATTGTCAGGCATTGTTTCGCTGTCCCACACACATCATCCAAACATACGAAACACTGGATAGAGTGGATGAATCTTTGAAAGGTTTGTTCCACGTTTGACAGTCCAAAAGTCATCCTAGTGAACTGAAAAAGTCCGAAAGGTGTACATATTGCCGTTTCCGGAATGTTTTCGGGAGCTGCAGGGATTTGTTTGAAAGTCTGCAAATACCCTGCTTAAGAACTCCTTTGAACTCTTTACGGGCAACTGCGAGCCACTGTGGTGGTAATGGACTCACCGTAGTGAAAAATAAGGAGCCTGTTCTGTGTACTGTTGATGTGATGCAGAACATCATGCTCAACGGGTTCAGAGAGACTACGCTCGGTAATCGGCATCGTCTTCAAGAACGATGGAAAGAGTAAACAAAATGAGATTTTTCCTGATGACCTAAGGGAAGTTGTGGGGTCAATAAGGACCTCTAATGTAAATCGACTAGCAATCCATAGTGGCACAGGAAATCTGCACATAAGATTGGTATGTTGATACCTGCGATAATGAAGCCCAGAGAAAAGGTTCGTCGAAGTCCTAAGCTAAAGTCTCCCTGCCGGTAGCCACATGTGCCAATCGACGAAGAATTCGCTGCCAGAGTTTTAGCAATTGCGGAATTAAATTAGGATGCCGATATACGGTAAGAACCGGATTTTAAGCGCCTATATTGATCAGGTAGTTGCGCCGGTGCAAGAGCTTGTAGATTGTGAGGCGACTTGGGGCTGCATTTCGGGTAGCAGTCGGCAGAACTCCCGCAAATCTGATTTGATTGGTGAGAAATTGTAGGCGCCGGTACACTTTTAAGGTTTTGTGTAAAACAAAACCTGATTAAAATCGCTTCACTGTCTATCTATCTGTCGGTAACAAACACTTTTCTCCAAAACGGCTAAAGCGATCCGAACGAAATTTGGTGGATATATGGGAACTATGAACCCCCCGCGTATACGGTGAGTGACATAAATTTAGGTGAAGTCTAAAGGAAGGCTCCCCATACATGCAAAAAGGGGATGTAAACATTTTCTTCATCGAATATAGTCATGTGGGGTATATAATAAAGGTCTCGGTTACTACTTTCAGAAACTAATGTTAATTTTGATGTGAATTGTAAAGTGCGACAGGACTCATTTTCGGAAACCACTCAATCCGAAAAGCCAAAAAATCAGGGCGGTGCGCTTAGATGACTTCTAGGCAACAAAATATGTCCCATTCCGATATCTGCTCTAATAAACTTACTAACAGTATATTACCAACTTTTAGAAATTGAAAGAAAACCCCCCTTAAGTTCATCCTAGGAATACCAAAACTTTGCAACAACATAGCCCACAATATCTTGTAAACACAACTGTTTGTTTGCGTCCTAATCATCGCTTTGTATGGTAGCTATGTCACCTACAGTTTGTCTTAGCGCTGTTCGCAGGTAATTAGGATTTTTGTGCCATGAACGTGAAAATTGACACACCACACCATTACCGAATAATCCGTAGCCTTTGCACAAGTAAAATGACGTCCGCTATCTTTCGACGAGGAAAATTGCTATGACAAACAATTGTACCGAAGCAAGATCCTTCACAGACGAACCCTTGCACGACAATTAACGTGGAATTTTTGGATTAATTCTGAGGATGCGATCACGATCCAACCAGCAGTAACAAAAAACACTTCACTCAGAAGGTCAAATTTTGAGCTGGTGGAGGGGCAAGGACTCATACTGGTTTTATTTTTAATTTTTACGGGGTCACCGATTGTGATAAAACACTTTAATTTTATTTTTCTCTAGGTATAATTGACATTTAGTACTTATAATATTATATTTTAAAATTAACAATTGGTGAAGAGGAGTCCTCCTCCCTCTGGGCTCTTCCTGTCTCCTACTGGCACCGAAAAACAATTTTCGCTGTCACAGCCATCGCGATTCGCACTTGCGTGCGTGTGGCACGCAAATTGTTCGCTCCACTACAAACGCTCGCATGGTTAACACAGTTCCACGGAAGGGGGTTTTATAATATGTGGTTCCAAGGAATTCAAATTTTTGGGGACTCTGCACATCATACACATATGCTAGTGGAAAGGTAATTCGGTATTGTAAAGTAGGTAAATTGGTAACTTTTGGAGTAGACATAGTTGCACTGCCGAAGTTATTAATTAGACATTCGTGACTAAAAAAAAACGACCCCTGTTTAATTTAATAGGAAAGACAACATTTATTTGGTTGAGTTTTTTCGGTTTTGAATCGACCTCGAGCTCATCGATGGAGAACCTGACTCTAGACTCAGATTCCCCACTTATTCAAGTGAGAACCAATTCAATTGGGACCCGAAGCAGGCCCCTTCTGTCAGTACTCCTAACCCCAGGCTCCAATCGGCGCCACCTGCTGAGGCTAAAGTCTTGCCAATGGGTAAGCACCTGCCCACGGACAGCAAACTGCCTTCGGGCAAACCGCCTTCAGGCAAACAGCCTCCGGACAAACCGCCTCCGGGCAAACCGTCTTCGGGCAAACCGCCTTCGGGCAAACCGCCTTCGGGCAAACCGCCTTCGAGCAAACAGCCTGCGGGCAAACCGCCTCCGGGCAAACCGCCTTCCGGCAAACCGCTTCCAGGCAAACCGCCTCCGAGCAACGCACAACTAAAGAGCTGTGCCAAGGTTGAGGGGAAAGGAGCGTTCGGGACACCTGCGGCTAAGGGGAAAGCGAAGCGGCAGCGGTCCTCGGACGATCCTAACTCTTCGACACAAAAGGCAGCAAAGAAGGCTCGGCCGGCAATGCCTAGGCCTTCATTTGCAGTCAAGTCTATCGAAGCCGATGGATGGGTCCTGTATGACGACTCTAATCCACCCGGCTACGATGCTGAGCAGTGCGAACAGCTTAGGAGGAAACTCCTCCTAGCTGTAAGGACTGCGTCCGCGCAAGGCATTAAGCTTTGCTTTGAGTCGGCAGGTGTATACCGTAAAATGTTACGGCTGAACTTTGCCGACGAAGACACGAACGAGTGGCTCAGGCAGTACTGCTCCTCCCTTAACGATGTGTGGGAGGGTGCACGACTAACCTTGAAAAGGGTCTCTGAGCTTCCATCGATCAAAAAGCGCTTTCTCTGGCTTCCAGAACAAGAGCGAAAAGGGGTCTGGAACAACTTGGTGTACAGAACAACCTTAACACTTCCACCTGGTTGCTGCTAGGCAGCAAAACAGGAGAGAGAACCGATAGGCCGGGAACTTTTCTCACTATCGGCGTTCCCGAATCTGATGTTAAGAAGGTGCGGGAAAAATCGGGTTGCCGGCTCTACTATGGGCTGGGGACTGCCACGTTAAAAGTGTCGGCTCCTAAAACCATTGAAGGGAACATGCAGCCCCCGGCATCTACATCTGAAACGTAGATGAGGTGGCACATTTCCCAAGTAAATTTGTAGCATTGTAAAGCGGCGACTGCACTTATCAGTTGTCGGATCAATAGCTGCAAGACATTTATATACCTCATACAAGAACCGTGGGTTGTTGGTGGGGCAGTCAAGGGCCTAAACTTCCAACGTGCTGACCTATTGTATGCCAATGGAAGCGATCGACCCCGCACCTGCATGGTAGTCTCCAAAGACTTCCAGGCTAACCTGGTTAACGACCTATGTGATGGCGACACCACATCGGCTAAGCTAACCATAAAAAGTCAACAGGGAGATAAAGAAATATAATACTATGGTGCTCTGCATATTTCCCCTACGACGCAGAAGACGTTCCCAGTGGAACATTCATCAGAGCTATCCAATATGCCAAAAGTAGAGGCATGGGGGTAATAACAGGATGTGATGTCAACGCTCACCACATATGCTGGGGAAGTTCGAACATCAATGCAAGAGGATCGAGACTACTGGAGTATCTAGTAGGAACCGATTTTCAGATCCTAAATGTGGGTAATGAACCCACTTTCTTCAACGTGGTCAGGCGAGAGGTCATCGACATCACGGTGACATCTCCTGACATTGCGGCTCTGATCGGAGAGTGGAGAGTATCAAACGATGTCAAACTCTCGGATCACAGACGCATTGATTTCGTTATGGACATGGATCCACCTCCACCCACTCCATTTTGGAATCCGAGGAAGACAGATTGGGTAATGTATCAAACAGAATTGAGCGCCCGAGTCACAATCCCTGGGAGGCGCATCAAATCCATTGCTGGAATTGAGAAGACAACCCAGATGATCACAACTAGCATGAGAGAAGCTTTCGAAGAAAGCTGTACACTCAAGATGCCAAAGAAGGGTAAAACACAATGGTGGAACTCGGATTTGGCAAAACAGAGGAGAACGACAAGGATGCTTCTTAATCGTGCTCTGAAAAGTGAATCAAGCACTAGCTAGAATCGCTATAAAGAGGCACAGAAGGCTTTAAAGAAGAGCATTAGATCGGCTAAACGATCATCTTAGAGACGCTTTTGCGAAGAGACTATCTCTCTTGAGGCAACCTCAAAGCTGAAGCGGATTCTGGTCAAAGAACGTAGCCAGAAACTGGGTTATTTACGTTTACAGAATGGGAAGTACACAGAAAGCGATGAAGAAACGGCAAATCATTTGCTTGAAGAACACTTCCCAGGCAGCATCGAAAATCTAATCTCGGAGCCAACAGGTGCATACAGCCCTCAACCGAGAGACTGGAATCTGGCATGCAAAGTAGTATCACTGGAGCGAGTGAAATGGGCAGTTAACTTGTTCCATTGATACAAGTCTGCAGGTCCGGATGGCATCATCCCTGCGCTAGTAATAGAAGGAATGGATGCCCTGGGTCTACACATTCGAAATATATATCGTGCATGCCTAGCACATGCTTATATTCCAATTAAATGGCGGGATGTAAAGGTGTTGTTCATTCCCAAACCAGGAAAACCCACCTACACAGACGCGAAAAGCTTTCGACCGATCAGCCTAACGTCCTTTCTACTAAAAGGACTAGAAAGACTAGTAGATCGGTTCATAAGGGATACACACATTCCTAAATGGCCACTTCACCATAGGCAACACGCCTACCAGAAAGGCAAATCCACGGAGACTGCACTCCATGAACTTACGGCAAAAATTGAAAAGGCGATGTCCGAAAAAGAATACGCTTTAGGCGCATTCATGGAAATCGAAGGTGCCTTCAATCATGCCTCATTTACGGCAATTTGCGATGCGGCAGGACAGCATGGAATCGAACCGCTGCTAATCAGTTGGATCCTTCACATGCTAGAGTGGAGAAAAATCCACATATCGGTCGGCCAGAAGTCTATTGAAGCAGGATGTCTCAGGGGCTGCCCACAGGGAGGGGTTCTCTCTCCACTGTTATGGCTCTTGATGATGGATACCCTGCTGTGACTCCTGGAGGACAAAAAAGTCTTCGCGCAAGCATTTGCGGACGACCTAGCCGTAATAATTACCGGCAAGTTTGCGGACACAGTATGTGACCGCTTGAATGCAACTCTGCGTGTAATCCACAGCTGGTGCCTCCGCAATGGACTCACGGTGAACGCTAGGAAGACTGGACTAGTTATGTTCACTAGGAACGTCAGGTGGGGTAGCTATACGCTACCCACCTTAGCAGGGGCGGAAATCCAGCTGGCACAAACAGTCAAGTACTTAGGAGTACATTTCGACTCCAAGTTAACGTGGAAGCATCATATCCAGGAAAAATATCAGAAATCCTGCAGATTGCTCTGGTGCTGTAGGAATGCGATAGGTAAGACCTGAGGACTTTCACTTAAACGGATATACTGGATGTATACATTTATAATAAAACCCATTTTGATGTATGCATGCGTAGTCTGGTGGCCAAGACTGAACTTTGCTCACAGCAGGAAGCTGCTAACGCAGATTCAGAGACTTGGTTACCTAAGTATTACTGGAGTAATGAGTACTACGCCGACTGCGGCACTTGAAGCTATCCTATTATAAATTTACCCCCTATTCACTTGGAGGTACAACAGAAAGCGGCCAACGACGCATATAGACTCGATACCATTGGGGCGTGGAAAGGCGGCCAATCCAACGGGCATGCGTCTATCTGGAAATTCCTTGAAAAACATCCGGTAGCCCTGATGCCTACCAATCATATGGTTTCCAGATTCGTCTTTGAAAAGACATACACTGTCGTAATCACCGAAAGAGAAGAATGGTCGACAAGTGGCCATGAGTCTTTTCAGATTACAGACCTAATAATCTTCACCGACGGGTCAATCATGGAGGATGGATCGGGTGCAGGTGTGTTCTCGGAGAATCCGATTATAGAACTGGCCCGACCCCTCGGAAAAATGACGACCATATTCCAGGCGGAGATATATGCCATTTCATTGGCAGCAGAAGAATGTCTGCGACAAAAATGGAGGGGTCGCACCATTCGAATCTGTTCCGACAGTCGGGCGGCATTATCAGTACTAAATGGCAACAACATATCAAGCCAGTTGGTGTGGAGTTGTCATCAGGTTCTGCTGAAACTTGGCTGACTGAACGAAACGTTCCTGATGTGGGTGCCGGGGCATTCTAACATTGCCATTAATGAGGAAGCTGACAGACTGGCTCGTTGAGGGTCTGGATCCACAATGGTGGGGCCAGAATCAGCTCTTGGAATCCGACCATCTACTGTCAAGTCTACTCTGAAAGGTGAAATTGCAAGAATTCACGCAACCGAGTGGAGAAATTTGGACTCTTGCCGGTAAGCGAAAATCCTTGTGAAAGAGCCTATGGCCACTAGAGCGGCACTTTTGTTGTCCCTTAAGAAGTGGGACATGAAAACCCTAGTAGGGCTTTTGACGGGACACTGCCCCTTAAACTACCATATGGAAAAGATTGGGGTAGTGGTTTCGGCTGTGTGCAGCCAATGCGAGGAGGAGGAGGAAACTGCCCTGCACTTTTTATGCAGCTGCCCGGCATCCTCAGATCTCAGACGAAGACACCTTGGCAAGGTTTTCTTCAATGAAGAATCTGCATGCTCTCTGCCTCTTGAGAATGTTCTCAGATTCGCTAAAGCCCGCGAACACCGTAGGCGGGAAGCCATTGAATAGGCAACTTACGGGGATAGTTCAATGGGCCTAATAATGGCCTGAGTGCTCGGAGCTGCGACTCCCCCCAGTTAACTAAAATAACTAACTGGTTGAGTTTTTTCGGTTTTGAATCGACCTCCCTTCCGGTTTAGCAGGATATTCATATGTGGACTCAACTACAAACCTTAATAGAAACAATATATGTAGATAAGTACATAATCTCATTATTAATTTAAATACTCTCTACCACCATCTGAATTTCTTCTGAGAGATAATATCATTTAATTCGAACTATAAGGTGATGAATTTTTAGGTCTTCCCACTCAAGATTATACCCGAAACTTTTCAAAATTGGATATTTACGGTCCTTCCCAACCATTCAAACTTCCCTAAACCCCACTCCATCCCTTTTTTATGAAATAATAACTCCAATTTCCCTGGACGGTATCAGAAGAATTGCAAGGCTGTCATGAACTGAATGCGAAAGCAAGTTAAGCCAAGTATCATTAGGAGTTTTTGTTAACGAACACTTGAAATGAGAACCTAAACCGTAAAAAGGACCAAGATGGATGTCTACGACAGATAATTGATGGGTATTATAATTGTTCAATAAAAACGTCAATGTGCTCACGACAGACATTATTTCTATGTCTACTAAATGCCAATTTAAGATTGTTGATCATTTGTTAGGCGAAATTTGGAAAAGATTTGACTTCGAGATTTTACAGATGAAATTTTTGAAGAAAAGTTCTGAATAAATGTTGAAAGTGTGAAAATAATTATTAAAGATGTTAATTGATGAAACGTTGGGAAGAAAATCTGAAAATTTTTCAAAGAAAGTCAAAGGGAGGTGCATACGTATACCACCATCATCGAGGGGTTATGTGGTATTAAACTGATAAATTTGAACCACTATAACTTTAGCGTTAATGGCCTGATTTCCATGAAATTTGGCATGCGTTTCCGAGATGTTGATATGTTAGTGCAAAACTTGGTACTTCTATAATGACCTTAAGGACAGCTTTCAGTCGATTTCTCAAAGTTGGTGATATGCTATTAGTAAGTATATTTGAGCAAACAACGGAATGTGACATATTTTGAGGCCTAGATGCCAATAAGCCCACCATCCTGATGTTTTTTCGAATTTTTGAGTTTGGTAGTTATTGAAAATGAGTCCAGTCCCACTTTAAGTGCGCACATTTTCACTCCTTACTCGCGCACTTAATAATTCATGTCAAAATTAATATTAGATTCGGAAAGCACAACTTGGGACCTTTCAACAGATACTCCATATGGCTATATCCGGTTAAACCTCCTTTAAATTCCAAGTAAATTTCTATCACTCACTGCATGGGGGATTTCATAGTCCCCATATGATCACTAAATTTCATTCGGATGGGTTTAGTCGTTTTGGAGAAAAGTGCGCGTAACAGACAGACAGACAGACATTGAACCGATTTCAACAGGGTTTTGTTTTACACAAAACTTTAAAAACAAAAGTGTACTCGCACAACTAACAACACCAATACTGCCGTTGACGGAATTTATATATATATTAGGTTGTTGCAAATGAAATGTCGGATTTTTCAATGAAGTGAAGTTAGTTATAATTTTAATGTTTAAAACTGCCGCAAGGTGACTCTGGTGGTATGGGATAATTGAGTATAAATAGTCGTTCGTTCGATCAAGGAGTCATTTCAGTTCCAAGTAAAACTCAAAGAAAAAAGCATAGAAGGGAGTCAAAAACGTCTACTTTTTCTATAAGAATTTAAACTTGGTCACAACGCAGCGGAGGCAACCAGAAACATTTGCAGAGCATTTGGAGCTGACGCAGCAAACGAACGAACGACACAGCGGTGGTTCGAAAAATTCCGATCAGGCGACATGACCCTCCAAAGTGAACCTCGTGGACACCCAGGACCATCGATCGACAACGACGAGTTGCGTTTGATAGTGGAATCTGATCCCCGATCATCGATTCATGACATTGCAGAGAAAATAGGCGTACACTATTCGACAGTATCTCGGCACTTACAACAGCTTGGAAAGGTGAAGAAGCTTGATAAGTGGGTTCCGCATGAACTCAACGAGCAAAACATGGCGCTGCGAATGGAAATATCCAGTTCTCTACTCAACCGCAACAGGAACAATCCCTTTTTGCGCAGAATAGTGACATGCGATGAAAAGTGGATATTGTACGACAACCGTCGCAGATCAGCGCAATGGCTAGATGCCGATCAGCCTCCACAACACATGCCAAAACCGAGCCTTCACCCGAAGAAGGTAATGGTAACTGTTTGGTGGTCTGCATCTGGAATTATTCATTATTCGTTTTTGGAGCGTGGTGAAACAATTAATGCAGAGAAATATTGTGCCCAACTTGATGAAATGCACGAGAAATTACGTGTTCAGCGGCTTAGATTGGTCAACAGAGATGGAGTGATACTGCTCCATGATAACGCCCAACCTCATGTTTCCAGAATGACGGTCCAAAAATTAAATGAATTACGATATGAGACTCTTCCTCATCCACCATATTCACCCGACCTCTCGCCAACCGACTACCACTTTTTTAAGCATTTGGATCACTTTTTGGCGGGGAAACAATTCAGCAATGAAGTAGCTGTCAAAAGTGCCTTTGAAGAATTTCTTAGCTCTAGAAACCCAGACTTTTACGAAACTGGAATAAATGCCCTTGTATCTCGTTGGGAGAAGTGCATTGAAGCTGCTGGTTCTTATTTTGACTAATAAAATTAATTTTCATAAAAGTTATAGTTTTTTGAAATTTTACTCAAATATCCGACATTTCATTTGCAACAACCTAATATATATATCGGATGAATTGCAGTGACGTTACACTGTATTTCAGCGGCTCCCCTCCAAATACATTCCCTACCTTTGGAGGTAACCATGGGGCATTGCAACATTGGGGCTCTGTTGCAGGATTGACTGCCTTCCCAATACTCGTGGGAACAAAATTGGGGAAAACAATTTAAATTCTTTTAATGGGACCCCAGGGACACGAAGACAGTACCCAACACGGTTAAGGGTCGTTCAACAACATCAGAGCGGCTCTTCGCCCTTGGATGTTTTGGCAGTTATGCCGTCAACCCCCAGGGACGGTAGACCTAGGCGTCGTATGGTTTGGACGAACCAACTCAACGAATTCATCGTCCGCGCCTATTACCGTGTCACGGATTTGGAACGGAATCCATCAGGGTACAGACATCGACTATATGACGCGTTCATAACCCGATTTCCGGAGCTAAGTCATGTTCCGGAACAGAACGTCGTCAACCAGTACCGGGTGATCCTGAATAACAACCAAGTTGCCTTACCAACTAGGCAACAAATCTTCCAAGAGGTTTCACTTGAGCTCGGGCTGGAGTCATCAAATTACCGGACTAGTCAAAGGAGTAACACAAGTACTCCACCTGTAAAGCACTCCATGAATCCAGTAGTTAGGAGAAGCTTAGTAACTGGGGATGTCGACCCAATTTATAATGAGGCTTTGACCGCATTCCAGGTCGCATTCACAGAGTATGCTGAGATTCTCCCAGACGCTAGGCCAAAGATCCCAAAACTGAAGTTTACTTCGGCAACTACTAACATCATTGCTGCCGTTGACAGAATTTTGGCTGATCGTTTGGCTAGCGAGTTTACTGCTACAGAGGTTCACGACCTGATCTACGTTGCAGCTGCCACGGTTATTCGTCTCCATAATCAATATCTTAGAGCGAATAACAGAGGTATGCGCAGAAGGACTTTACCGTTCTGGGTGTTTCGACTCAACAAAAGAGTCGAAAAGTTTAGAAAGGAGATTGGTGGTGTCACGCAAGCACTCCTTGGAAATCCATCAACAAAAGTGCACAGATGCGTTGCAAACATCATTGGAAACTACCATCTGTCCAATTTTATGCCAATCGAAGAAATCCTCGAGGTGCTGAAGCAGAAACTTGCGGTATGCTCCAATCGCATCCGTAGGTATCAAAAAAGCTTTCAGCGAAGGACAGACAACACCTTGTTCTTCCAGAACCAACGGGGATTCTACAAAAATCTCACCAGCTCAGATAGGGAAAGTAACCTCGATCTGGATCAGGCAGAAGACTTCTGGAGAAGTGTTTGGAGCGAATCTAGCCGTTGCAATTTAGAAGCAGCGTGGCTCCCACACCTTATGCGTTCATGCGAGGCCCTACCCGAAATGACCATGCTTGACGTAACTGAAGTCAACGTTGAAGCAGCCCTTGACAAGGCAGGTAACTGGAAGGCGCCAGGAGTTGACAAGATTCACAACTTCTGGTTGAAGCGGTTCAAGAGCACTCACAGGATATTGGCAAATCAATTTAATCAGATGATTGCCGATCCTGATTTAGTTCCACCATTTTTCACCAAGGGGATAACTTTCCTCATCCCCAAGGAACAGGGTGTCTCTTGCCCTTCAAAATGTCGACCAATTACTTGTCTTCCTACCATCTACAAGGTCTTCACTTCAGTTCTGTGCGCGAACATCTCAAAAGATCTCGATGTTCATAAACTGATAGCTGAGGAGCAAAAAGGATTCGCAAAAGGCTCCCGAGGCTGCAAAGGACAGCTTATAATCGATACGGTAGCTGCAAAGCAGGCTGTCCACCAAAAATGAGACATCTCGATAGCCTACATCGATTATAAATCAGCCTTTGACTCCATATCACATTCATGGTTACTACAAGTGTTACCCTTGTATAAAATCAACCCGAATGTCGTTCTTCTACTGAGAACAGTAATGAAGAATTGGAGCACGAAGCTATCGGTATCTTCGCAAACATCAGGAGAGATACCAATCAGGCGTGGCATTTTCCAAGGCGACTCTCTAAGCCCACTGTGGTTTTGTTTGGCTTTGAATCCGCTATCCCATCTTTTGCATGAAAGCAAATACGGGTTCCAAGTCAAGCATGGCATATTGTCGAAATGTACATTAAGCCATTTAATGTACATTGACGACATCAAATTGTATGCCAAAGACGAGAACCAACTTCGCTCCTTGCTGGACATCACCATCCAGTTCAGCAGGGATATCGGCATGCAGTTGGGTTTGGAGAAATGTCGCATAAAAACAATTGTTCGGGGAAAACATCCGAATTGAGGGTATGGATTCGGACGACGTCTACAAATACCTCGGCATATTGCAAGCAACAACACCTGCTGTGGCAATAATCAAATTTAAATTGCTGGGGGAATTTGAACGGCGTCTGGATCTTGTCCTTAAAACTGAGCTGCACAGGAAAAATAAAATCATGGCAATCAACACCTTCGCCATTCCCG
Organism: Hermetia illucens; assembly: GCF_905115235.1. Taxonomy (NCBI): domain Eukaryota; kingdom Metazoa; phylum Arthropoda; class Insecta; order Diptera; family Stratiomyidae; genus Hermetia; species Hermetia illucens. The sequence goes on along the minus strand of NC_051854.1, from coordinate 97,612,474 downwards.
TCCTTCTATACACTTTCGGTGTGATACAGTGGAGTAATACTGATTTAGAAGCTGTCAATAGACGGGTAAGGGTAGTTCTTGCAAACAACAACATGCACAATAGAGCTGCCGAAAAATTGAGGATCACTATCCCACGTCATCAGGGAGGAAGGGGGTACTTGATTTAAAAATGTTGCACTACAATCAAGTGCATTCTCTTCGTGAGTTTTTCTATGAGAAACAATCCTCTAGCCAAATACATCAGGCTACCGTCATGGCAGATAATAAATTATCTCCTTTGAACTTGAGAAGCAGAGAATGGGATCCCATGTCGAATGTTACTTCAGTCCAACAGAAGATCGACATGTGGAAAGAGAAACCCATTCACGGAGGTCATATAAAAAATTTGTTGTTGTCAGGCATTGACATCGAAGCCTCCAACAAATGGTTCACAAATGGTGTACTTTTCTATGAGACCGAAGCATTCCTAACTTCAATTCAGGATGCTTCGCTCCCAACAAAAAATTATAAACGGTACATGCTTCACGACTCCTCAATCACCAACTCCAGTTGTAGGTTATGCACTGTGAAGAGGAGACCATCCAGCACATAACATCTGCTTGCAGGATGTTGAGCGGTACCGAGTACACCAATCGTCATAGCTCCGTCTGCAAGATTCTCCGTCAGAACCTTGCGTTGAAGTATAACTTAGTGGCAACCTACCATCCTTACTATAAGTATACTCCGCAGAAAATCTTGGAAAATGATCGGGTCAAACTACTGTGGGATCACACTATTGCCACTGACCACAGTGTTAATCATAACAGACCCGATCTAGTTCTGCTTCTGAAGGAAGAACGAGCGTGCTTTATAATCGATGTAGCCGTACCATTGGACCGGAACACTGTTGAAAAACAGCACGAAAAAATCTGGAACTACGGCCCCTTGGCAGACGATATGAAGCAGACCTGGAGACTACAAAAGATCGAAGTGGTCCCAGTAGTAATTTCAGCGACGGGATTAGTCCCGCAGAACTTACATAAAGCGCTGAAAACGCTCGATCTTAGGGCTGGACTATACATGGGGATGCAAAAAGCGGTTATCCTTGCAACCTGTGCTATAGTCCGAAGAGTCCTGTTCGGTAACAATCTGACCTAATGGGTTTCAGTCTTGATCCGCACTGTCTTCGGTATAAGATCCATGTCTCTGTCGTGTAGAACCTCCGCGTCATTGGCTGAAGTGTTTGCGACAATCGGAATGTAGTTTTCGCATGTTCGCACACACTTTGCGTTAAAACGCATCATCGCTGTGATGCGGGCCTTTGGATGTTGCCTTCAGCCCATCCTTAGGTTGGTCGCCCCTCGGTCCGGTTGGGCGGGAAGAGGGTCCGTGGGCTTTTTTAGTACATCGAAACCGAAATACGAGAAATGAGGTGAGCAAGTAGGAAATTTGTATTATCTTCCAAATGAAACTGCCAAATTGAAATTCGAGTTCAAACTGTTTTCTACAAAATTGCTATAGAAATAATTTTGATAAATATCGCCCTTCATCCGAGGGACATATTCCCTACTCAAGGAAATGTCGCTGCATTTGCGCCACGGTACGGTCCCTCTTCCACAACATCAACTTCCGCCACGACACAATCCCTCTTCCGCATCATCGACTTCCGCCACTGCTGAACTGTAGCACACACTTGCGATCTTTCCGATCTCATGTCGCCCCAATGGCCTGCTACTGCACGTTGCCTTGCCACCGAAACAACAGTTCTTGTCGAGACTAACATACTCCACCACTTCCGACGAAACTCTGGCCTACATCAGAAGCAAAGCCAACTCAACTCTGTCACCTCTCTCATGTGTGAAGTTAACGAAAGGTGGCTCTCCTCACTAAGTGGCTTCCTGGATGTACCCCCATGATTTCGATACAGTCCTACCTTCCTCAAGCCTGATCAGAGGACTAAGCTTCGAGAACATTTTGGCCCACCCACCATACCGAACTTAATTGAGTTTCACAACTTTAGACTTTCTTAGCAAAATGTAAGGGGTCTAAGGACCAAACTGTCAGGTTTCAAGCTGTCCGCCTTAGTATTCCAACATCACGTGATTTGCATTTCTGACACTTGGTTGGTTAACAGGATTTTAGATTCCAAGCTCCTCGAAGGTGACTCTGCCTTCTGTTCTGACAGAGACTACGCTGCGATTGGCAAGACCACCGGCCGAGATATACTAATAGCTGTTAAGTCCCCTCTCCGTGCCGAAATTATGTTTCTTCCTCTTCCTCCACCTGCGAGTCATTCCGCCAAACGAATGACCCTTTATCATATTCTGTATATATTTTCCCTGCCTCAGTTCCCCTTCTCTACACGAGAAGGTTATCAGAAGTGGAAATTGTTTTGTTCCCCTCACTTCGTTTCATCCTCTGCCGCAACTTTAATCTTTCTATGCTCTCCTGGCCTACTACTTTCGACCTTTCCTCCCTCCCTAATAACTCTACCCACCATTTCCTTCTTTTATCCACTTTCATGTATACCTGTGCCACCCTCTAATTTAACCTTTCTAGAAATCACTTAGATCGCAATCTTGATTTTGTTCTCCCTAAGCTTTCTGTGCGTTGCCTTTCTTAATCCCCGCTTGCTCCATCTTACGTTTCCCCTGACGCCCATCATCTTGCTCTCGAGTTTGATGCTCAGATATGCCGACTTCGCGCCCTGTTGTCCGCAAGCCTATCAAGTTGATAAGGCGAACTTCGAAGGTCTACACTCAGCCCTGGCAACAACCAATTGGGTACCTCCCACCATTAACTTGTAAGCAACCACCCAACATGTTCTATATCACTTTATCTGATCTTCTTCCCTGTTATATCCCCTCATCTCCTGAGTGCCTGCGTTCCCACCCTGTTTGGTTCACCACTGAAGTACACAAAAAACACATGCGACAGGGAAGTTCTTGTCCTCTGGAATCTATAGTGACTTAGTTTTTTTTTTCAAAACTCTGCGTTCCTCTGTCAATATGAAAACTCACTGAAGCATGGAAACCTTAAATTTTTCTGGACCCATATTCTCAGCTCCCGCTTTCCCTCCATTACTTTTTCTGACTCCTCAGGTAACTTCCCTTCAAATATCTTGTGATTTACTCTGGCCCCACTTTTTCTCAGCCTATGTTCTCTCTTTTTCCCTCTCGCTAGCAAATGAAGCCTGCCTCTCTCCTTGTCGAGTACGTCAATGGCAAACTTGATGCCAATGTCGGCCCTGGCTATAACGGTTTACCAAACCTCTTTTTGCTTAAAACTGTCGGTCCATCTCTCCGGTCTGTGGAAAGAGGCTCTGATCATTATCAACAAAGTGGCGATCGAACCCTTTCCGAGAAATGCCGTCCCATTTTGTTCCTCCCTCTGCTCCTCTGCTCCAGTTCCGCATTATTCGGGGTACTTCATTATTTTTATTTTTTATCAACGGCCTTCCTCCTCTTCTTATATTTCCCTGCTTGCTCTATACCGACGACTGATTTCCGCCATATTGTCGCCTGTGAACTGTGTTTCCCTTCAATCTAACCTAGACACTCTGGTTCGATGATGCTCTGCTAATAGCTCAGTCATAAACATCAGTAAGTGTTTCTCTATGTGCTACTCGCTTAAATCTTCACCCACTTCTGTCTTCTACTGTCCTATGGGGCGTTCCTTATCATACGAAAACTATACTCAAGACCTCGGAGTCACCCGCGACACCCATTACCGCGAAATCACCAATCGAATATTGTTAGGCTTTACACTTCGCTCCTCCTCTGATTTAGACTTCATCCAACCCTCCTTAGCTCTCTTTAATTCCCCCGTAACTTCCCGTAACTATGATCCTCTTGCATTTGAAAAAACCTTATTCAAATTGGTTCAATGTCTGCTTGCCTGTCCTTTTGTGTGTCTATCTGTCCATCACACGCACTTTTTCAGACAACTTGGTGGGCAGCTGGGAGCTATAATTACATTGAATTTAAGAGGGTCCCCTTAAAGTGTGAAAAAGTGGTGTGTAAACCAAATATAGCCGTGCAGGGTATCAGATGAAAGGTATTTATTGGTACTTTCTGAAACTGGTCTTAGTTTTGACATTTGTTGGAAAGGCGAGGTGAACAGGGGCTATAAAATGGTCATTTCTTTCATGGACCCATTCTCAGAAACTACCCAATCAACAAATCTGAAAAATATCTCAAAGTTCCCTCTATATAGTGTCCAGTGTCCATTCAGTAGCAGTGCCAAAGTTTAATGAACAGGATTTCATGGATCTCGGAAGCACGATGGGCAACGTATGTCTTCGGTTCAAAGATTGGCGCTGCTTCACTACTTCCTTTACTGCTTGTGGAAACGAGACAATCTGCATCCGGAAAGTTATAAGCCTCGAATTTAAAAGTGTCTGCTTTGAAGGACCATCGTATCTTAAATGTTTTAACTTAGCATGTGTTGAATGATAATCACGCTTGTTCATCTGTCCATATCGCTTCATCCGGTTGCCCCTGTAAGGTGTCCGGGCAATTGGCAGCCCACTGGTGAATCTCGAAGCCTGCCTCATTTAGCAGTGCTATGACTTTATCTTGAGCATTTCTAAGCTCAGTGATTGAATCTGCGCCTCCTAGTAGATTGTCCTCATAAATATTTTCCTCTAATAATTTACCTCTTACAGGGTAACGTTTTCTTTCGCAATCAGTTAATTGTTGGTAAGAAGTCACAGACTTCGAATCCACCCGCGACCATGAGCAATCATGTCGCGGCCGAGGCGCGGATTTTGGAGGCCTCACCACATTCATACTCGCCTACAGATCAATCTGTAGAAGGCATGCTTTCCGATTCAGTGGAAAGTCTGCACTTGGTGCCAACGACGAAGTTAGCCAGAAAGGAAAGTACGGAAACTTTCAAATTGGGAGAAACTGGAAATCCGACTACGGCTGAATTCTGCCCGTCAGAACCTTCTCCTTCATCCTTACCAGGAAGAGCGGAAGAACAGGAAGCTGGTGACGTGGACGCTACTGGTTTAACGCCGGTGTATGGAAATGGATCTAAGCGGTCCGGACACCGTGAACCTCGAAAGGCCCTAAGCCGACGGCAGAAGAAAGCACTGCGAAGGAAGATGAAGCACCTTGGGAATGAGGACATGGACGTGGCTGTACCACTAGACGCGGTAACGCCCAGAGAAATGGGGCACAAGGAAGCGGAATCTTCGGCGGAAGGTAGGAATAAACTGGAAACCCCGGTAAGCTCCACACTGGACGCACCAGACTCTTCTGTCAGCGGTAATGCGCGCAAGAAGCGTAAGACCAACACATCTGCTGTGAACAACGCTTTATTGTGCTCCGCACCAGGGCTTATATCCACGCGTCTCGCGAGAATTAGGACCGGTGTGCCCCCCGTATGGGGGCTCGCACTGGGGAAGGGCTACAGAGTGAATCCTACCTGCTAGTAACTTCTCCTACACCTTCCAAGGAACAGGCGGAAGGAAGGGAAGCCAGAGACGTGAACGGAACTGACTTGATGCCAGTTCGAGTGACCGAATCTATGCAACCCGGACACCGCAAACCAATTAATGTGCTAAGTGGAGAACAGACGAATGCTCTGCAGAATAAGATGAGATCTTTCGTGGATGAGAACATGGGAATTGCGGTACTTCCAAGTACGGCTTTTCTCAGAGAAATCAATCACGAGGAGATCGAGTCTCTGGCGGTACGGTGTGGGGGAAACCCCGTCATACGCGGACTGCCGCATACGCTTCTAACTGTTTTCCATAAGACAATAGACTAAGTTTATGTCGAAAAACATAAATATTGGTCAAATCAACCTGCAGCATGCCAAAGCTCCCTCCTACCTGTTGGCAGCTAGAATGACAAAGCTGCAGGATTTCCCCTATATCTTTCTGTTGCAAGAACCGTGGGTTCGATTTAATAGAATCTGTGGCATTGGATCAGTAAAGGGGGCTAGGATCTTCTACGACGAAAGATCCATAAGACCGAGAGCTTGCGTCCTGATGTCAAGACGGTTAGAGGCAACTATGCTGAGACAATATTGTTCCCAGGACTTAGCTACGGTCATCATACAATACCAAATAAATGGCGAGAGGAAAAACATCATAGTTGCCTCCGTTTATTTACCCTATGATTCTTTGTATCCTCCATCGACGCAAGAACTTAGGGATCTGGTGGCGTATGCAGAATCAAATGGTCTCGAACTCTTAATAGGTTGCGATGCGAATGCTCAACATATTTGTTGGGGCAGTAGCAAATGCAATCCAAGAGGAGAGAAGCTATTTGATTTCATCACTTCAGCTGGTCTTATGACTGCAAACGTAGGGTGTGCCCCTACGTTCGTGGGACCGAGAAGAAGCGAAGTAATTGACCTAACAATCTGTACCCCAAAATTGTTAGAGTTGATTACACACTGGCGAGTGCTAGACGAGGTCTCACTGTCAGATCACCGATATCTAGAATTCAATCTGACTATTGCGGGCGAACAGTCTGCAGTACAAAGACGGAACCCTAGGAAAACGGATTGGGCAAAGTTCAATGAACTTCTTGGCAATAAAGTACAGTTCCCTAGGCGACTAAAGACTCCTTTGGTGTTGGAAGATGAATTGAAAACTCTGAACGGCACACTTTTAGAGTGATATGAAGAAGCTTGTCCTATTTCCCGAGGCCAAAGCGGTAAAACGGTTCCTTGGTGGAACCGAGAACTGCAAAAACTCAGGAAATCAACCAGGCGACTTCTAAATCGTGCTTGCAAAAGTAACAAGGACGAAGACTGGTTAAATTTCAGGAACTCACAACGTGAATATAAGAGGCTCGTGAGGTGCTCGAAACGAGACTCCTTTAGAGCGTACTGTGAGGAACTGGAAGGCGAAAGGGAGACTTCAAGGCTGTGCAGAGTCCTCAAAAGGGATGAGTCGGCCAAGTTGGATTCTCTTAGAAAACCCGACGGTACTTTCACGAGCTCCAGACTGGACTCAGTACAGACCTTCCTGGAAGTACACCACCCGGGGGAACGGGTGAGAGAAGTGGTAGGGGGAGAGTTGACGGTTCTTGCAACCCCTTCAACACGCAAGCGTTGCAAGGGGAACTGGAACACTGCGAAAGTGGTTGTTACCCATGAAAAGGTGAGAGCTGCCATACTGTCCTTTGAACATTTCAAAGCACCTGGCATGGATGGCATCTATCCGGCAATGCTAAAGGAGGGTATGGAGCATTTAGAGCGACCTCTAAGAAATATTTTTCGAGGATGTCTTGCTCTGGGCTACGTGCCTTCTTCTTGGCAACAGGTTAAGGTAGTTTCCATACCGAAACCTGGGACAGATGACTATTCTAATCCAAAAAACTTCAGACAGATCAGCTTGACTTCATTCTTGCTGAAAGATTTGGAGAGACTGGTGGAGCGTCACATTCGTGGAAACGCACTTAGGTCACACCCACTTAGTGAAAACCAACATGCTTACCAACGTGGAAAGTCCTGTGAGTCTGCTCTTCACTCTTTGGTCACAAAGATAGAGGATGCAACTTTGAATGGTGAGTACGCGATGGGGGTGTTCGTGGACATTGAAGGGGCTTTTGACTGTGTGCCTTTTCAAAAACTTTGTGATGCCGCCAGAGCGAATGGTGTTGGTGATGCTTTAATTAAGTGGATCCATGCTATGCTAACGCAAAGATTGTTGTGTGCTGAGGTAGAGGTCGATCGCTACCAGACTACGGAAGCGACGAAGGGCTGCCCCCAAGGAGGTGTGCTTTCGCCGCTTCTGTGGAGTATGCTGATCGACTCACTGCTATGCGAACTGCAAAATTTGCCAATATACGCTCAAGCTTATGCTGATGACGTGGCTGTACTTGCTGTTGATCGGGATCTTGGTACGGTGTGTAGGAATATACAGCGTGCCGTTGATTTGATAGACAGCTGGTGCCTTAGACATTATCTGTCAGTTAATCCAAATAAAACCACAATGGTTTTATTCACAAAAAGGAGAAAACTGGATGGACCTTGTCTCCCTGAGATGCGGGGTACTACCCTTCAACTCTCCGAAGAAGTGAAATATCTGGGGGTCACTCTAGATAAAAAACTTCTTTGGAACAAACATGTAGAAGTAAAGATGAAACGAGCTCGCACAGCTTATGGGCTGTGCAGACGGACCTTTGCCTCGACATGGGGACTCAGGCCTCATGTGGTAATGTGGATATACGTTGCCATCATTAGGCCGATGTTCGTATATGCATCCGTAGTGTGGTGGGTTAAGGTGAAACAAAAAGGTTTTCACCGTAAACTAGCCGCACTGCAAAGAACTGTTTGTCTGGGTATCACTGGTGCCATGAGCACGACATCCGGCGCAGCTCTGAATGCACTACTCAATTTGCAGCCCCTGGATATATTTTTTCAAAGCACTGCAATGAAAGCAGCTAATAGGCTAATTCGATTAGATCTATGGAAAAACAACGGATGTGGGGGGCACAGAGCATTGGAAGAGTTACTGGGAGGACTAAATCCAGTTCTTACAATGCCTTCCGATTCTCGTGTCCCCATACATCTGTTTGGTAGAAGATATGTAGTTACCCTGAAGCGTAGAGAGGACTGGGAAGACCCAGAGGAATGCGTGGCGGGATATACGGAAATCTTCTACACCGATGGCTCAAAAACAGAAGAGGTTCTGGAGCCGGAGTCTACCTCACGAATAAAAACGAGAAGTGGGCTTTTCCTTTGGGACAATATGCAACGGTTTTTCAAGCCGAAGTTTATGCGATCCTGAGCGATCGACGAGCGGTTGAAGGGCAGGCGCATCGCAATCTGTAGTGACAGTCAAGCTGCACTGAGGGCATTGAGCAGTCCTTTGATCACCTCGAAAATCGTTCAGGAATGCAGAAACCGTTTGAACTCTATGTCTAGATTCAATACGGTGGAACTACTCTGGGTACCTGGTTACTGTGGCACAGAGGGGAATGAAATCTCGGACGCTTTAGCGAAAGAGGGGTCAATCTCCCCTATGACGAGACCGGAGCCAGCAATTGGGGTATCAGTAGCATTGGCTAAATCTGTTTTCAAAAACTGGGAACAAGTTTCCCATAACGACAGGTGGCAGAGCTTAAATGCTGCTCGACACACCAAACTTTTCCTGCCAGAACCCAACATACGTACCGCAAAGTTTATCCTGTCGAAAAGCAGAAGGACTTGCGGGTGTATTGTGGGCATTCTGACAGGCCATAATTCACTAGCTGGGCATATGTTCAGAATAGGAATTACCGAAGATGATACGTGTCCCTCCTGTAATGAGGAAGCGGAATCCATGGAGCATTTCCTATATGAATGCCCCGCCTGTGGACGCATCAGGCATCAGATCTTTGGTGCCGATGTCCTTCAGTTGCGACGGGTAGCATCACATCCACTAACGGAAATCCTGCGATACGTTAACGAATCCGGAATATTCCGTTAGACGGGGGAGGCGAGTACAATGGACCAACATGACCTGAGTGCTCAGAAGCTTTAGCTTCTCCCCCACCATACACACACATTCAAAGATTTACCTTTGCCTGTCTTTCCTGATGCATCAGATACCATTTGCTCCTAGGTTCTTTTATAACCAGACTATGTGGCAAAAATACGATACTGATTGCTTTAACTCGTGCTTTGGGACCAACTCCGTCTGATTTTACTCAAGATATTCCTGCATGACAATCCGATATTCCTGTTGAAAAGATTCGTTGCGACTGAGTCGGGCTTCCATTGTGATCAGACGCCTTCTTGCCTTGTCAAGCGATTCACCAAGATTTGACGGACTAGAATTCAGTGATAGGTGCACGATGAATTTCGCACCATGAGCCCTTCCGCATGTTGCGGCGTAGTGAGCCTTACACTCATGTGCGTCCCTTGATAAATTAGAGGCCATTGGAGTCTCCTCTACTTCCCAGAAGCACTTTATAATGTTGGCCAAACTATGTTATCTTCCGCTGCCACTTGACTCATGGAGCATGATTTTTGGTGGCCTTGGACTTCTCGTGGTTTCTTGCGCGAAGTGCTCTTAGCACAAACATTTTTCCGATCGATATCATGTGGTCACTAGTAATGTAATTTTGGATTAAAACAACAAAATAATATTAAGGGCTTAATATGTTACTTCCGCCACATCTATAAAAGCACTACGGACAATATTCAATGACCTACATGAGAGCATTGATGTGCTGCACTACTAACTGTAGGCTACCCATCCATTCCTCTATTCTTCATAGTCACAAATAGCGACGCGAAATTGCCTACATTCAACGGCCACGCAATTGTAAAGCAATTTTGAAATGAGGCCGATTTGGTCAGAATGTTACCGAAGTGACTTCTGCAAACGGCAACAGGGGCTGCAAGGACATCAACTTCCGCCCATCATGTGTGCATATGTGGAACTGGATATATCCTGAGTACTTTGTCTTCAATTTGAGTGTGCCGTGATTCAACCTATGCATTCATGCTTTTATGTAAGGGTAGTAAAGATCCTTCCCAGACATATTTTTTTTGTCTATTTATAGTTGCTAATTAGATGTATCCTTAAGCGAATTAAGATTGTACCAATATAAATAATTGGGAAATTGAAACATCAGCGCTGTCCCATCGAACATACAAGGACATTGACCTAATTGTGAAAGGGGAACTCGGCTTTGATTTCGTTGCTCTCCTTACTGCCTTCTCTATGATGAGTGTGAACCGAATAACTTTGAGGGAGGGGCCCAAAGTATTATAATTTACTGGAATCAACGGCCCATATCATAATTATTGCAAATGGCGCCCAACGTGGGATCCTGAATTTGTTAAATTATACAGAAGTTATCTATGGGGAGTAGCCGATTCCGACACTTAACTGCTTTGATTTGCCAGATAGAGGTGGTATTAATCCCTCAATTTGTTGCCCGGCTAGGCTCAGCATTCTAAGTGTATGACTCTCTCTATCTTCCAAGTTTCGGATGACACACCTTTCCCCATGATATATGTAACTGCTGCTCCTTTGTTTGATTTATATGATGCCCTGTTGAGCTTCCTGGTCTAATCTTCGTAGCATACCATAAAGATTTGCCTTCGTCCTGGGACTAAAGTCCCGCAAATGATTGCCTCCTAGAAGTACCTGAAAATGCGGGCCTGACCGGTTGTATACTCAGAAGTATTTCCCATTAGAGCTCCTTATAAGGAAGGACACTATCCTTTCTTTTTGCAACTTCCAATTCTTTCATTTTCATTGGAGCATTTTTCTTCGGTTTGGCCGGAAGAAAATGTAAATAGGTTGGGACTGGTTTTCGGCCACAAAGGCTCCTTTTCATCAAGTGCAATGTTTTTAAGGAAGAGAATATTAAACCCTCGCAGTTCTTTCCGCAAAATAACAATTTTTTATTTACTATAATGGATGAATATAAACTTATAGCTAACTTAGGGACTACCTTAACAGTTAAACTTAATCTAAGGTATGACATAAAGCTTAAACTAACTTATTACTAAAAAGGTTATGTGACAAGCTATTGACATTTTATTTTGGAGGAAAAGTCGAAAAAAACCTCCACTCGTTGAGCATATATAAAAACGGGATGGGATTAGGAGGGAAAAGGACTGGGGAGGGATGGGAATTAAAAGCTGAGAGGGGTGCTAATGATGGGAAGGTTTAAAAAATTGGGAGTCGGAGTAATTGCCTGTGTAGAAGACTACTCTACCTAGGGAATCGAACAGACGGTTCTGGGACTGGAGGGATAAAAGGATCTGAGGGAACAGATGAGTCCGGAGAAGGTTATCTTCAACGATCTCGATCTGCATGGCATTGGCAACAAGGAGGTTGGGATGGGCTTGGCACTTGGCCAGGAAGTTGAGGGCAAGACGAGCAAGGAAGGCGTCGATGCGTGGGGTTTGGCAGGATTCATAGAGGATCTGATTGGAAATGTACTTGGAGCGGTCCTCGTTCTTAAAGATGTTAGCGCAGTGGCGAAAGATCCTGCGCTCTCTGAGGCGGAGTCGCTCCATTTGGGATGGGGAGCAATTGGACCAGAAAATGAAGCCGAAGATGAGGAGTGGGCGGATAAGCTGTTTATAGCAAAACAGCTTAACCTTTCTTGGGGTCAGGATGTTGTATTTAAGGATAGGATACAGGGACCGGAAGGCACCAGTTGCACGGCCTAGTGCCTTCGTTATGTGAGGTACGTGGGAGAGGCGGGAGTTCATTGTCACCCCGAGGTAGGTGACTTCTTTAACAGTGGGAATGGGCTGGTCATGGATTGTGAGTGATAGTGATCTTGTGTCACTCCACATCTTCGGAGTCATCCTCATGTCTTCATGGAAGACGATGGTCTCACACTTGTCGGGATTTAGGGAAAGTTTCCAACGGGTGAAATAGTGGTAAAGTTCGTCTAAATAAGCATTCAGACGCGCTTCACCACGGGAGATGTCTATGGTGGTTGTGTAGATTATTAGGTCATCCGCGTATTGGAGGATCTAGATGGGACACGGGTGTGGAGGTGGTTTGGGGATGTCTGCGGTGAACAGCGAGAAAAGGGTTGCAGACAAGACTGAACCCTGGGGAATGCCGGCTGGGCAAGTAGATGACGAGGAAAGGTGCTGTTGGATGCTCACTAAGGCTTTCCGCCCATCTAGAAAGCTAAGTATTAGCTTACAGAGGTGCGGATGGAAGTTGAGGATTTCGGAAAGCTTGTACGTGAGTTCGTATTGCCATACGGAGTCGAAAGCTTTCCTTAGGTCAAGGAGACAGGCTATGGTGGGTGTCATCCGATTGATACCCAGGAGGATATCAGTCTTGAGGACAAGTAGCGCGTGCTCAACCGAGTGTTTAGTTCGGTTGGCGAATTGAAATTGTGGTAATGTGTTGTTGGAAGTGCAATGCTCGTCTATGAGGGATTTGATAATCCGCTCGAAGATTTTGGTGAAGGAAGAAAAGATAGAGATAGGCCTGTAGCTATCGGGATTGAGTGGATTCAGGTTCTTTTTTGGAACGGGAACTATGCGAGCATTTTTCCATTCGGTGGGGAAGTGAGCGTTGAGGATACAGTGGTTGATGATCGAGGAGAGGGTGGTGGAAATGTTGGGGGCGCACTTTTTTAGAACTATGGAGGGGATTTTGTCGAGACCCACTGATTTTTTATTCTTGGAGGCTGCGATTGCAGCTTCCACTGAACTTGGGCTGACAACCCTCGCAGTTCTCACTGAATTATTTTGTCTTATACTACGCGATGAGAAACAAGTGGTCTCAGGCTTGTTCCTTTTCGAACTGCACTGTGTGCACATTTAATGTGCATAAGGAGTATGCATTTTGGAGGTCGAGCAGGAGTTGTTAGTTACTTTTGAAACTATGGAAACTTTTGATTTTGTTTCGTTTCATTCATATCCTTCCTTTCATTTTGAATTTGAATAATTTTCAAGTTTCTATTTAGTCAGTCTTCTAATTATAACTAAATTAATTCTTAGAGGGTGGTTTAGTGGGGCGCTTTGCGTAGTAATACGAACTACTACAATGAAAAGATAATTGGAACTGAAACTAAAGATGAAAGTCATTTAAATCGGTGCATCGGCCTAGTAACAAAGATAATAGCTTGACAAACAGGCAGAAAACTGGCCTGGATTGGGTCCCGGGTACTTTTCTGCTTATTATTTGTTACGTCCCTCGTGCTGAGAGCTGAAGAGGTTCAATAGACTATGCTTTCTTACTATAACACTTCCACTACGTTAACGTCATCAGCTGACCCTCTCACTGAGTGGTGAATACTGTTGTCTGGAGCGAAAAAATTATGGTATCGGAAAATATGGCAGAAAGGTAATAAGTAGTACTTTTATATAAGTGTTCTTAAGTTCAAACGAAAGCAAAGGATTTTCACCTCCCCTCTTGTTGGATTTTGTGTCATCCCCATGCATATCCTTCAATGTATCACTATTGTTTGTACATTGGGAAAACTTGTTCTAGGAGAGAGGAGTTCGAAAAGACCAAACCATTTATTCTCAATAACACAACCAAGGTCAACAATGTATTGGCAGAGTGTATTGGCACAGGAAGAAAAATGAACGGATTCTAATGAAAATTAACCAAATTTGAACTACCATTTCAATTCGAATCTTATCTATGCAATTACAGGTGTAAGATAACGATGCAATAAATTGGAACGATATTGAATCGCATCAGCAAAAATTTCGTCCCCAGCTTCCTACAATGCCTTCCGAAAATCATTGCAAACCAGGAGTTTGAGTCAATGCTACAGACGTTCAACTAGACTAAGGTTTACCGATTGGGGAGACATATAGAGTAGGGATGTGACACATACAATAACCATTCTCTTTCTTGGGGTTGTTGTCCTGCTGAAGGACAAACAGTTGTTGTATATACGCCTAAGGTGGCATTTCGTAACAAACATGAAGTATTATAGTATTATGCGCCACACTGTCCTCTATGCTGTTGCAAAGTTTGGTACTCCCTGGATGAACTTAAGGAACGTTTTCCAGACAAATTCAAAAAATTGCGAATATAATGTTAGTAAGTTTAGCAGATATCGAAATGGGATATATTTTGGGGCCTAGATTTCACACAAGCGCATTACATTTTTTAAGGTTTTGTTTGTAAAACAAAACCTTATTAAAATCGGTTTACCGTCTGTCTGTCTGTCCGTCTGTCTGTCTGTCTGTCTGTCTGTCTGTCTGTCTGTCTGTCTGTCCGTCACACGCATTTTTCTCGAAGACGGTTATAGCGATTGACACCAAATTTGGTAGAAAGGTGGGAACTGTGAACGCTCATGCATATAGCGAGTTACATCCTCTTACGACGCATTTAAGGGGGGTCCCCATACATGCAAAAGGGGGGTGTAAATTTTTTTTTCATCAAATATAGTCATGTTGGGTATCAAATTAAAGGTCTCGGTTAGTACTTTTCAAAGCCGGTATTAGTTTTGACTTTTGCTGAAAAGGTGGGGAGTGCGGGGGGTTGAAAGTGGTCATTTTTTTAACGAACCCATTCTCAGGAACTGCCCAACCGAAAAATCTGGAAAAAATCAGAGGGCTGCCACTATATGGTGCCTAGGCTCCGAAATACCCTCCATACCGATATCTGTTCAAATAAAGTTAATAATAGTATATTACTATAATTTTTAGTAATTGACAGGAAAACCCCCCTTAAGTTCACCCCCGAATCACAAAATTTTGCAGCAATATAGCCTAAATTATAGATCATAATCCTGCCAAATTTGGTGAAAATCACACTATTACTAACAAAGTAATGCTAAGTCAAAACTGTCGCTTCTCCGCAAATTCAAGGCTATGAATGTCAATATCACTTGAAAGTGGAAATTTTCACATAATATATGCATATTTCACGTGCTACATGCTAATGGGACAAATGCACACCCAAATCTCTTTATAAAAGAAATACACAAAACCTTTCATACCTGAAGCGTCTAGCTTCCGGTTTCCCGACTTGTTTTATATTTGTGGGTTAGAAAGTTTCCGAGAATGAGCTCTGCCTTAATTTAAGTGAGCACATCTTGGTTCCTTACCCACGCATTTTGGAATGTTTCGGAAAGTACCGATCAGGGCCACCAAGTCTGACACTGTTCGAATTTGAGGAAATGCTTGATGGTCTTGTTCTCGACGCAAGAGGACGTAGTCCAAGGGTGATTTCTGGTGACTTCAATGCTAGGGCCCGCGAGTGGGGTAGCAGAGAGACAAATACAAGGGGTCGCAGTCTATTAGAAGCTTTTGCACTGTTGGATATAATTCTGGCCAACGAAGTGGGGTGTGTCTCAATCGTATCGGGGTCTTTGGTATGACACTGACGGGAGTACGTTGACTCTACGAGTGTCCCACAGGGCTCCGTACTTGGCCCACTGCAGTAGAACCTTTCATTTGATACCCCAGATGTCTATATACGGTCAAAAAAAATTTGCATCCCCTCTTTGCATATTATATCTACGTGAATTTATTTCAGCCACTGTATGGGCGGAATTTCATAGTTCCCATCTGTCCACGAAATTTCGTTCGGATCGGTTTAGCAGTTTTGGAGAAAAGTGAGTGTGACAGACAGGCATACAGGCAGTCAGACTGCCAGACAGCTTGCGAGGAGTGGCCAGATCTCCAAACAAACGCTACCCCGAATTGGGGCGAATTGGAGCATACTTATGGATAAGCAAATATTTGATCAAGCAATTTTCTTTTCTGACTCTGCATGGGCTACTGTGTGCTCATCTCTGGTGCATGGACCAAAATGGCTATGGGAAGGATACCAAGGACATAAAACCACTATGGAAGATGTAAAAAGGAGGGAACCTACAGTCCAGGGGCTCGAAAGCAAGGTCAATGAATGCGAAATGTGAAGGACTATTTAAAAGTAGCAAGCCACACAGCTTTGGTGCAAAGATAGTTAAACTGTCCGAGTTCATCAAGGACAAGCACAACATGCACAAAGCCATCAAAAATATGGTGAAAGCTGTTAGAGTGCTCTACAACAAAGCACAGCAATTCGCCACCAAACTGGAGAGTACGCGAAGGAGAAGTAGATCCTCTGGGAAATCCGAAAAACGGAACTAAAAGCACCGAAGAGAGAAAGCAGAGCAGAGACCCCCCAATTGCGAGTCCGGCAATCGAATCGGCAAAATCCAAGAAGAATGAAAACAGTGGATGGACCAAGATAGTTAAGAAAAAGTCGAAGCAAAAAGGCGAAAGTGCGAATTCGCCCACGAGCAGTTGTGATTTCCAGCAAGGAAGATTTGTCCTACGCGGAGATACTGAAAAGCTGACCCCGACCTAAAAGATCTAGGCGGAAATGTCAGCAAAATTCGAAGTACCCAGAAGGGTGACCTCATTTTTGAGCAGAAAAAATCCAGCTTGGGAAAAACTAATAGCATCCGAACTCAAGTTAAAAACTCACTTGGGAAGAATGTCACAATATGCACCCAAAAACATGAGATCTCTGTACAGTGCAAGGATCTCGATGAAGTGATATCCAAAGGGGAAATTTGCACTGTCTTGACGGATGAGTTCAAGTTGGAGGAACTTGCTGAGGCGTCCATTGTGAGTTTCCGAAAAGCCTATGACAATACTCAAACGGTCATTTTGTGTTGACCAGTGAACGCAGCGCCAAAGTTATTGGCTTCCGGAAAAGTTCAAATCGGATGGGTTGTTTGCCTTCTGAGTGTGTAGATTTCTCTAAAGAGGCCATATTGCCAAAGAGTGCGAAGGAAGTGAGGGACGGGATGACCGGCATATTGCCGGAAGTGCTTAATGCACGGAATTTAGGAAGCGGCTGACCTCAATGAAAATATAAGGTCTATTCAGATAAACCTCAATCATTGCAGGGTTGCTCAGGATTTATTCGAGCCGACCACTTACGAATCCGAGGTGGAAATTGCCATCATTAGTGAATCTTATATTTAGAAACCGTGACGTTGCCGTATGGGTTCCAGATTCGGCTGGTGGAATGGCGATATGGGCATGGGGTCGACAAGCCATACAACGTACTGTGAGTCAGACAGCCAGCGGCTTTGTATGGGCGAAAATAAACGGGGTATATGTGTACAGCTATTACGTCGAATCTGACACTGTCTGACACTGTTCGAATTCGAGGAAATGCTTGATTGTCTTGTTCTCGACGCAAGGCGACTGCTGGTGACTTCAATGCTTGGGCCCGTGAGTGGGGTAGTAGAGAGACAAATACAAGGGGCTGCAGTCTATTAGAACGCTTTTGCACAATTGGATATAATTCAAGCAAACGAAAGTTATGTGAACACCGTTTTGGTATGACACTGATGACGGACCCCAGGAGTACGTTGACTCTACGAGTGTCCCACAGGGCTTCGTACTTGGCCCACTGCAGTGGAACATCATGTACAACGATGTACTTAATTTTCCCGTTCCGAAGGAAGCCACGGTGGTAGATTACGTCGACAATATAGCGCTGTTTGTAGTCGCGAAGGATCTCGAAGATGCTTTCACTCTTGCGAAGCGATCAGTGCTGTTGCTGTTCATCAAGAGGCGACCTCTCACCACTCCTCTTTATTCTTGTAATGAACACCGTCACATGGGATATCCAACGTCCAGCGCCCTATACACTGCTTTATGCAAATGATGTTTTCCTACCATCTAAAAACAAAAATGATGTCGGGCAACTTGTCCAAAAATCGAATGATTGCCTCATGCAACACGGTCTCAGATTGAATTTGAAAAAAACTATGTTTTTGACCATCGATCCCCATGAAACAAGCACGATCAGTGTCAGTGGCAGTGACCTGTCCAGAACTGAGCAATTTAAGTATTTCGGGTCAGTGCTATGAGCCAATGCA
Source organism: Hermetia illucens (assembly GCF_905115235.1). Taxonomy (NCBI): domain Eukaryota; kingdom Metazoa; phylum Arthropoda; class Insecta; order Diptera; family Stratiomyidae; genus Hermetia; species Hermetia illucens. The sequence goes on along the minus strand of NC_051854.1, from coordinate 97,594,202 downwards.
GAACTGCGTTATGAAATTGCATCACGCATTAATGCAACCTGGATGAAGACGCATTCCAAAACTGGTGTTCTTTGTGATCGACGTACAAAGGAACGTCTCAAATCTAACATTTACCACCATGTCGTCCGTCGTGTCGCCCTGTATGGTTCTGCGTGTTGGCCGACTATAAAAGGCAGTGAACGATGTCTTGCGGTAATGGAGGCGAAGATGTTGCATTGGACTAGTGGCGTGACACGTTTTGATCACATTCGAAATGGGGATATCCGCGATCGATATGGGGTTGCACCAATCGTGGAAAAAATGCGAGAGAGGTGTCTTCGATGGTAAGGTCGCGTAATTTGCGCTAGCAAGAATTCACTGATTGGTCTGAATATCGAAGTCGATGCTAAGCGACCGAAAGGCCGGCGGAAACAACGGTGGCTTGATACGCTGGATGGGGATTTAAAAGCCTTGCGATTAGATCTAGATTAGGCATTTGATAGAACCGAATGGCGAAACCAATCACGACGAGCCGACCCCGCTTGTGAACGGGACAAAAACTGAAGAAATAGAAGATTAAGTTTTTCCATTACTGAAACGTAGAGAAAAAGGTAGAGAAGGACAGCAAACCCTTTCAGCGTGTAGCCACGAAGGCCCGTAGATCCAAAGATTTCTGGAAGGCAAACACGACAAACGACTAGCTTTTGTGGCAGACTACCGCGGATAGGTAGTACAAAGTGGGAATGGGAAACTGAGGCTTAGGAAAACTTCCTTCCGGGAGAGAAAAGTTGTGAAACCTAAAATTGGAAATGTGAAAGCAAGTTTACGTGGAGCCTAGGCGGGAACAATGTTGAGAATCTATTGATTCTCTTTCTATCTGACACCGTAAAACGTAGTTGTGAGCCGGAATAAGCTATCTTCCACTGATTGAGGAAACCTGTAATTAAGATTTCTTCTTCTTTTAGCCCTGAATCTAGGATATGTTAGACCCCACGTTGGGCGCCATTTGTAATAAAAACTAAACGAATTGGGAAGATCAAACAGCTATCCTGAGTGGACGAAGACGACCTTCACGGTCAATTTCGCAAACTTTTTAGGTTTTTTGGGTAGCTCTTCTCTTTAGGTCTAGGTTATCTTCAGCCACTGCGGATGGCTATTTGATCATCCCAATTCGCTGAGTTTTCATTACAAACTCAAGGTGATAATGATCCCCTTTTTACTAGAAGCTTGTCAGAAAAAAGGGTGACCCCTTATAGGGAAGTGAAATAGCGTTAAAAGTTGTTCCTTTCTATGTAGAAAAATCAGCTTTAGTTTGTTTGAAGCAAAATAGAATTTAGTTATCTTTGTGGGATATGAACACAAAATCAAAATTTATGTGTACGTCAGTATATAGATGATAAATACCTTTGGCAGTTGCGTCCCCGTTCAATCTGCTCCACTGTTTGCTATCATTAGTACGTGAAGTAACGTTGATGATACTTGAAACACTATATAATCCTAGTTTCACTTTTTTCCAACACTATACGGCTTTTTCCTAATAAATCACACACTACTATGCACCAAATATAACTAACAGAGTTGTACAAACAACGACTCTCATTTTACACTATCAACAGCACACCGCTAATTATGCAAAGCATTTCAAGAAAGTAATTAGCTTGGAACAACTAGATAAAATCCTTTCACGCACTCGAACAGATTGCCTCAGATAAGCTATTGTGAAACACCACAAGGCAAACAAACACAACCACCCAATGTGTCACTAGTACGTAAGCCCCTGTTAAACATGCAAAGACTTTCACAGTTCATTGAAGGACTAACGTCCTCATCACATTAAATTTATCTGTTTCCAGCTCACGTTCGATAAGTAAACTGAAGTTCAGATCTAGATGACAATATTTCCCGGAACCACTGCAAAACTACCCTTGAATTGTCTACCGAAAACACCACGCTTGGAAATTAATGAGTAATACCAGAATAGTGGTGGAGTTCTATTTCTTCAAGGTCATGAATCCATCACCACTTAACTATGCCCGCAGCGTTCCCGTTACAGAGTTGGAGTACGTTTTATGCATCCCTAATGCATGAATCTGGGGCTAACAAAATTCAAGCTAACAAAGCACCTTTCGAATTCAAGATGAAATACGTTACTAAGGCCGCAACAGCAAATCGAAAACTAGACACTTTTCAGTAGCGGCCGCTTTCAAAGTGTTTTCCCTCTTTCCATTTTCCAGTGCTGGTGGATAATTTAACATCCAGTGAAAGTCAAGGCGTCTGCGCGGGAAATGGCAAGCAGGGATATTGCCGGCTAACCGAATTACAAACTTAATAGCGGCTGAAATTGAATTCAGTTGGTAAGGAAGAATTAGTGAGGTACACAAGGTCGGCCTATTGTCATGAAACAGGAGCAAGTTGGAAGGACAGCATCAGAAACGTTATCTGGTGAAAACAACAAGAATTTAGCAAGAACCTAGATACAACGTATACAAATACATAATACAGAATATTCACATATAATATTAGCAGCCGGCAAAGCAGCAATTCTCATAGCCAACTCCATCATTCGAATCAAGTTCTGGGATATTTCCGGAGAACTCAAAAGTGTTTGGATAATAACAAAATTGAATTTGTAAATCTTCTATTTTAGGAATGTAATGGAATTTGTCGTATTCGCGCTTCAGAGCTAAAATAGTAAATACAAATCGAACATAGTCGTGCAATGGAGGAGAAAGAAAGGAATATTCAGCCACATACGTTATTCCGCAGTACGTAACTGTTATCAGCTTACGTCAATCAACATATTTAGGATAAAAGATAAATTAAGAGAAATTAAAGCCCTGAGTCTACACTCTGTGATGGTCCAAATGCTGGCTCAGGTCCACCGTTGTCCAGCCAGGCCGTTGACGGAGAAATCTGTCAGCCTTGATGGACTCCTCGCGGAAGTGTCGTTCACAGACTCTACAGGGGATCTCGCATTACTAACTTTTCATGGATTTCAAGAGCGTCGACAGAAATTGTATCTGGAGTGCTCTATATCTGGAGGACATTATGGAAAAGTCAATGGCTTTCTCCAGAGCCGTATACAACGACGAAAATTTCATGCGCTGCATCTAGGAAAAATCAGGGTGGAATTTGAAGTTGACGGTGACATTCAAGTTGCCGATACTTTGCTTCTCGTTATCAGTAACGCTCTTCATGTTTCCTTGGCTGGAAGACATGCAGGTTATCTGTAGACTACATATATAATCTTTCCTCAAACCCCCTGACTTAAGCCCATCCTCGATGCTATAAGCGATTGCTAGTAATTGTGTGATTTCCACCCAACTTGGTAATATAATGGTCTATGTTATATACTTCGTGATTCTGGGATGAACCTAAGAGGTTTTTGCAGTCCATTACAAAAAATTATGATAATATACTCTTATTAACTTTATTTGTACAAATATCTGAATGGAGGGTACTTCGGAGCCTAAGCACCATATAGTGGCAACCTCCTGATTTGTTTCCGATTTTTCGGTTGAGTAGTTTCTGAGAATGGGTCCGTGAAAGAAGTGTTCACATTCGAACCCCCCCTCTGCACTCCCCACCTTTCCGGCAAATACCAAAAGTAAGACTGGCTTCGAAAAGTACTTAATGATACCTTTCATTTGATACCCCACATGCCTATATTTATTGGAAAAAATGTGCACTTCCGTTTTGCGCCACGTCAACCACGTCCCTATCTCCGATGTCACGATATATCTATTATTCGCAACAGACTTCCAAGGTGGCCCATATTTTATAACAAAACCACGCCCTCTAGCATCATTCAGTAGCCATGAAAAGGGCTTCGGTGCCATGCAAAACGAAAGGGTATTCAACGAATCCCCCTCTAAGATGCCCCTCTGTATATAGATGGTCTCTGAGGTATTAGCACCCTCAGGTGTACGAACTGATAAGATGGTACGCTTCTGTACAACTATTATTACTATTATCAACGATATTAGCAGCTACGAGTTACAGTAGCCTCATAGAAAAGTTTTTCGTAGTCCTGATTACAGACCCATTCAAAAAATCACGGGGATAATACGATCACCACCAAGAGCTGGTATAGAACCAAACCAGAGAAAGCTCTATTCCCAGCATAGCAAATGTGACTGGAGATCCAAAAGGAGAAACGGGCACCAGGAGAAAGAAATAACCTGGCCAACATGCGACGACATAAGCAACACCAGCTTGAATTCAACCAAAATGGATGAGTTCACTTGGGTGGGTTTGCTAATTATACGCTAATTATATGCCATCAAAAATCAGGTACTGGCCATATAAGTTTGTGATAACAAAACCCGTGAGGAACTCGGCAATGGTTGCCTAACACTACCAAAGGAGATGACGGCAAATAGAACAACTCAGACAATAAAACGAAACGTTTCCCTGTGGCCTCCAATCGAATTGATATGTTTTGATGACGTCATACACGTTTTAGAGTGCACGAAACTCACACAAAATGTAAAAGTTTCACCTTCTATAACTTTATTAATAATGGTTGGATTTCCTTCAAACTTCTCAAAATTATGCCTTATGCTATCCCTTATGCAAGTGCCAAATTTTATAGTTCTAGCATGAACTTAAGGCGAGAAGGGGGGGGGGGGGGTTTCCCGGCAAAATTGATAAAATATGCTAATGTACTATTATTAGCTTTATTTGTACAGATATCGGAACGGAATGCATTTTGAGACCTAGATTTCGCTTACAAATACCACTGTGATTTTTTTCAGATTTCTTTGTTAAATAGGTTCTGTGAACGAGGCCTGTTACATTTTTTCTGGGTCACTCCCCCACATTTCACCCGATATCAAATTTGGAACCAGTTTCGAAAATTACTAATTGAACCCTTTCATTTGATGCGCCACATGGCCACATTCTGCGAAAAAAAAAATTGTGCATCCTCCATTCCCATGTATAGGGGGCACACCCCCCCCCCCCCCCCTTAAACATAACAACATAACACAAAATGGCACCACTTGCTGTATGTAAAGGGAACAACTAATCACACGCGCTCGTCAATTTGCATGAAAATTGATCCAGCCGTTTCCGAATGAATCGAGTGTGACAGATAGATAGCCGCACTGACAGACCTGTGAGGAATTGCCAGATCTCTCATAAGGCGCGACCCCAATTGGCGGATATTGATGTGTAAATATGTGTTCATGCACTTTCTTTTCTGACTGTGCATGGGCTAGTGTTTGCTCATCTCCGGTACGTGAACCAAAATGGCTATGGGAGGGATACCCAGAACATAAAACCACCATAAAAGACGAGAAATGGAGGAAACCTACAGTGCAGGGACTTGGAATCCCAGTACCGGCGGCTTTTGGCAGTGAGCTAGCGGGCTGCTGGTCGTCGATGTCCCTCGACTGCAGTGCCTCGGTGGTGGACAACTTGGCTACCGTGGCATATAATGCTACAAGTGCCTAAGTGAAAAAAGGCGGACAGGGAATTCTGAAGACCGAGAAAATCATACTGCCAATGGAGGAAAGTCGGCCAGCGTTACGAAGCCCAATGCGAACGAAAACGACCAATGCAGTAAATTTACCAGCAAAAAAGCGAAAGGAAAAACAAAAGTGCGAACTCGTCCAGATGCGATTGTTATCTTCAGTAAGGGCAATCTGTCCTATGCGGAGTAACTCAGAGAAGTCAAAACTGATCCCAACCTAAAAGATCTGAGCGGAAAAGTGAACAGAATCCGAAGAACCCAGAACAAATTTTACTAAAGAGCTGCTTTAAATGCCTCATGTTTGAGCACTTCGCGAAGGTATGCACCAGTAGCATTGATCGATCAGATCGATGCAGTAGGTGTGAGGAGAAAGGCCATATTGCCAGGAAGTGCAATAGGGACTCTGAATGCCTGAAGGACAGGATAACCGGCACATTGCCGGAAGTGCAATGAGAAAATTAGGTTTATTCAAATAAACCTCAATCATTGCAGGGTCGCTTAGGATTTACTTGAGCAGACCACGTTCGAATTTGAGATGGAAATCGCCATCATAAGTGAACCATATAGAAACCTTCATGGTGGCATATGGGTCACAGATTCAATTGGTGGAGCGGCGATACGGGCTTGCAGTCAACAGGCCATACAATGTACTGCAAGTCAAGCATTTAATGGCTTTGTGTGGGCAAAAATAATTGGTGTATATATATACAGCTGCTACGCCTCATCAAGTTTGACACTCTCTGAATTCGAGCAAATGCTTGATAATCTGGTTCTCGACGCGAGGGGACGAGTCCAAAGGTGAGCTATAAGCAACACGTGCAGTATGCTTAAACAAAGCATCCACGGCAAGTGTGGCCCTATCGAGGTTGATGCTGAACGTGGTAGGTTCCTTCAAAGTAGCTTATAGCTAAGGTACTGAGCTCAATCCTGCTGTATGTAGCTGGAGATTGGGGAAAGGCATTGCAGGTGCCAACAAACTGAGTGCATTCTACAGAAAAACAGCCCTAAGGGTATGCTCTTTTTGCAGGTCTGTCTAAGATAATGCAGCATTCGTTATCTCTGGAATGATGCCCATTGACATTGTGGCAAATGAGATGAAGAATATATGCAATGCGAAGTCTATCTCTCCTTTATCGCAGACGAAGAATGCCGAAAGGGAGAGATCTTTAAATAGATTTCAAGAGCCTTGGGAACGCTCGGGAAGGGTCGGTGGACAAAAAGGCTCATTCCTGACATCAAGGAGTGGTTGGAGAGACGGAACGGTGAGATTAACTATAATCTCACGCAGTTTCCCATGAGTCATGGAGTATATCGCAAGTACCTTTTCAAGTTTAAAGTAAATACCTGACCTGATTGTTCAAATTGCAATTGAGTCCCGAATTCTTCCACTATCCAAAATTTGTGGAAGAAAGGAAGAACCTAGAGAAGACTCCAATAGAGGTGCTTGTACCAGAAAATCTAGTGCGAAGAATGCTAGCATGTCAGGAAGACTAGGATGCAATCAAATCCATTACCGCATCTATCCAGAGCAAACTGTGAAAGGAAGAGGAGACAAGAAAAGCACGGTTACATACACCGCGTAGAGATAAAAGGTGACCAAGCTACAACGCGCTGACTTCGCCCGTTGATGTAATATGAAGGTTCCGCGGAGCGTGGGAGGAGACGGGGGCGATCTTAATGGGTAAGAATCCCACACGTTGGCCCGTCCAGGCCAGTATCTTTTAATGATTTTCACCTGCTCTTAAGGGGCGGGGTAAGGTCAAATCGTACAAAAAAGCCATGTTTTTGTGATTTTTTTTCTAACGAAACAGTTAAAATTTACTTACTCAACCAATGGCACATTAAAGTATGACATTCGAAGAATGTTTCATCAAATTTTTACAAAGAAATATTAAAAAATACGGCAATGGCAGCAATTGTTCGGACGTGTCTCGAAAAAAAGTTGAATTGCGGTGCTCCTCATAACTTGGTGCTGGATCATCTGAAATCAAAAAATCAAAGTTCATTCGTTAGATAATAGTTTTCCCCAGGTAACGCTGTCGAGTTTTTTTTTCCCAAATTTTTTTCATTTTTTCGAACACTTTAAAGTGAAAAACACAATTTTGTGGAAAAAAATCGGCTAATTATCTATTGCAAAATCAAAATTATGAATAAAAAAAAACTCGACAGCGTTACCTCGTAAATGATGTACAGAAATAGTGTTTAAAATTTCAAAAGGATCGGTGCAGTAGTTTTGGAGTTATCAGGGGCACCGACTTTGAAAACGTGAGTTGTGGGAAAAACGCTTTAAAGTTTTAATCACAAAAAAATCTAGTTAAAACGTTTATAAGCGAATTTTATCGACATACCTCACACTGAGTCATCAATGCCAGGTCCATAGAGGATGTTGCTATCATCGATGATGTCTAATGCATCTTTTTGCTCCTGCCTACGAAGAATCCTGCCTTTTTTGGTTTGTCGTTCAGCTTCCTGCTCTGCTCGGCTTATGCGTATGGAGTCAGTGGATCGCGCCCAGTCATGAGCGCTTGATCCACAACTGATTTCCATGTCTTGCATGAAGGTGAGTAAAGCAAACGAACCTTCATTGAAGACACTGGCTGCCACATAAGCTGCAATTTCAACGACGACAGAGGTTCCACTCAAGTGCTTCGGTGAGATTTTCCAAATAAGTTGGTCCAAACTCTCATTGCTGTTCTGCGTGCAGCCTCCGACACATCGTTCCAGGAGGGCATCTTTGCACAGATCTTCGTAGATAGGCTTGATTGCATCCAAAACATCCTTGGGAAGAGCACAATACGTGTGTTTGAACGAATCCAATGCATTAGCAGCTGCAGCTTTTTGCCATTCGCACCAGGAGTCCGCGCCGTTCGGGCATTTTTCGTGCTGTGGATTCTCGTCCGTCGAACTGTAGTGAAAGAACGTTGCCCAGATAGCGTTCTTCATATTTTCTACGGAATCAGAGTGACGTCTGATAGCCAATCCGTAGTATACCGTCAATTTATCGATAATTTTGGCCGTAAGCTTCCCTTTACCAGACAGACTCTTTCTTTTGATTTTCTTTCCAGCCTTAGTTTCGGTATCTACAACGGTCTTTTTGACTATTTCACGTAGACGAGTGCCCATTCTTTTTTGAACATGCCCTACACATTCTTTTTTTACTATTGAAAAATCATCATCATAAGGTTTAGAATTCACTAACCCGGAGTAAGCTTTGGAGTCACCGTCGCCGATATAGTTGCGATATCGTACACCATTATTTATCGAGCGTTGAAACATTGTTTTTATCGCTTCGACCTCCATATTTCCAGATGCACCAGTATGATTTACCTGACAGTTTCCAGTATCTACATGAGCTTCATGCCATTCTTCGTATTCGGCAGAGTTCAATTTGTGTTCCCAAATTTTACATTCGTGGCAGTATGAACTTTTGACGAGAATGTCAAGCACTTTACCAGTAAAGTAACCGATTAGCGAGGTGACGCCGAATAAAGATGAGTAGCCTCTTTTTTTCCATGTTCCGTCGCCTGATACACTGAGTTCGTCGGCATCTTCAGTTTTTTTTTCTTCGGCTGTTGCTGCTCTTTCTTCTTTTGTAGCAGATGAAAAAAACCGATTCGCTACTTCTCTTATAGTCGAGCACATTTTCGTCACGTAATTATTCTAAGTCGGTCTTGATAAAAATGAACTAGACAAATCCATCAAGCCGCAGAACTTATCACAGCCAACTAATCCAAGGCTTAATATCTTCATCACGAAGACAAACCGATAATTCACTTCGTAAATACCAGAGTTTATTCGAGCACTAGACGGAACGTTTGTAATTTGTTTACAACTTTCGCACGACACTTTGATGTGAAATCCAAGACCTTCTTTCTTAGTCGAATGAAAATTTACTTTTCCATCACACTTCACACACTTCACTAGCGTACCAATTGTTGCAAAGACCAATAAAAAATCAATTACCCTATAATGTCGTTCAAGATCCTCCCTAATTTGATCTTCAACGGTCATTTTTATTTTTTTAGCTGACGCGCTTCTTGTCGTAATGTCTTCGCTTTTCCGTTTGTGGGGAGGTAAAATTTTTTTGGGTCGATATAATCTCGAACCAGTTGATTGTCTATCAGATCTTCCAATTTTTTTGGGCATTTTTGTAATAATTTAGCAACAAAAATGAATGAAAACGGAGGTGAAATTATGCGAAAATAAGAACACGTGGATACGTCTACTCGATAGGATATTTTCTGCTAACTGAATTTTGTACACCACACTGACAAAGTATACAGATCAGGTATAAACCCGTTTGTCCTTGCCTTGAAATTTCGATAGATGGAACTGGGAGGTAAGGTACTACATTAATAGAGAGTGAAACATCTGCCGGGTAACAATAGCGCACTCGGGTCGGGGCGTTGGGGTTGGTTCGGGTATAGGTACAAAAATCCGGCAGGTATAAAAATACTCATAACTTCGTCAATTTTGCTCCAATTGACTTGAAAATTTAACACAATATTCTTCAGATATTACGGATTAAATTTCGAAAATAAAAAAAATGAAAAAAAAAAAATTAAATACCTTACCCCCCCCCCCTTTAAAAAAAAGCGGACAGACGGACTGACGCACAGACGAACATGCGGAGAGACAGACAGATAGTAAACCGTGGCGATAGCTTCAGTCGGGCATTCAGGTGTAAGAGACATTTAGATGGGCAGACAGGCAGATAGACCGACGAATTGGCATTTAATCGATCCTAATAAGGTTTTGGTTCACCTCCGAAGCGAAAAGGACTATCGTTTTGTCCCAATTGGCATAGAGCGGCGGAGATCCAGCAACTGCGAAGGGAAAAGCGAATTTCAATGAGTAATTCAGGGCAGCATCGTACCGTGAGTTTAGATGTATATTTTTTGATGAACATATCCTAAGTAAATATCGAATTTTACTTTCTCCTAGTTTAGCTACTTGTAGCAGGGAACGGTCTGCTCCGCATAATGACCAATTTATCGAGCGGGTAATAAGTCCTTACTCGATCAAGATACCTCACTCTAATTTCTCAATTCAAATTTCGTTTGAAAATACCACCTAATTAACAAGCTGAAACTAACAGTAGAAACGCAGGCATATATATATGTATATGAAGCTCATTCAAACGTAACTTAGTAAATAAACGACATAATGTTAACTCCTTTGACAGTCATCTAAATAACTTCCCTTGCAGTGGCAGCTAATTACTCATTCATCCGTAATTGGTAAGAGGAGTGGTGCCCATAATGTAATTATCTAAATACCAATCATATCATTGCGTGAAACTAATGCTATTCTGAAATAGCAAGCTACATTCCGAGCATAATTTTGAATAGGGTTTCATTACTTGGAAAGAAAATTAAAGAGAATGTGAGATACCTTCTCGTAATTATCTATCTCGATGCACATATTGAACATAATTATTTGGATGACTGATATTGTCTGTTTATTTGAAAACAGCGAACTTGCACTATGAGCACGGTAAAAATCTGGAAGTATCTAGATATTCTGTCGATCAAAACTAGTTTGATTTCGAATATACTACTGCTCAGCATTAATTACAATAAATTCACATTTAACGCTCCCTTACAATACATCACAAAAGACATTTTTGGTCTCCACTCAGTTACCATCTACTGTATCTTTATGTAGTATCTAATTAGTGAACGCTACGGAAGTAGCTACAATTTCCTTCATATCAGATGTAAACCCAGCAAACATTAGCAAATCATCAACCCGGGTAATAAGTTTTGTCATTTACGGGCGACTATTCTTCCTCAACCTACTTCAAGCGAAAATCTGTTGACTATTAGGAAGTCAACCCCGTCGTACGTAGTCTTTAGAACCTGAACTGATCTAATTATCTAAACCAAGTGCTCACGCCGTAGTGGAAAGTGTCTTTATAAGGAAAACAAACATAATTTTCAAGTACTGTTACACCCAATTAAGCAAATGAGGTAAAGTAGGAAGTATACATTTTGAAAGGGTTGACTGAGGCTTAATAAAGCGGAAGCAATACCCTAACCAGAAGGATGACTGTGGAAGAGTCACTGATGATATTTGAATAATAGTATACGCTATCAAGTATATTTATCCTTTTATTAGCATGCCTAGTTTGCTTACTGAAATAAACGCTGTTGAGTTGTTCAATATTATAATTGCAAAGGCAAAGATCAGCAAACCAGTAGGAAAACCGGAAGCTGGGCGCTTCAAGTATGAACATTTTGTATTTTTCTTATGCAAAGAACGTCGTACGCACATTCTTCCAATATTCAGACTATCCACTCAGTGGAATATTGTTTGAGTACTTGTCCTGCCATAAGGTCAGTTGGGTCTCAACTGACGGAAAACGTACGTCAAATAAGACCGACCACATCACGATCAGGGGTCCATACTTAAGGGTTACCTTCTGGATGTGCGAAACAAGAGAGACGCTGATATCGCATGAACCGGGACCATCGTTTAAATATCGCTAGCCCCCGCTTACGTGTCGCGTCGGCAATTTTTTGCAAGGGTTGGGGTATGCGCCTTCCGAATTTTACGGAACCTGACTGTCGTTCGACATTAGGGAAATTGCCTTGCTGATCAGACAGCAGCCATCTTAAACAGATTCCCGGAAAATATTAATGAGCACTGGATCGCCATCAAAAGTGCTCTTATCTCCGATGCAAATGAAGTTTTTGGATACTACCCGAAGGGGCGCATTAGGATCTTAATGAGTGGAAGCGGATCGGTGAATATAAGGAACTGAAGGGGCGAACATCATGCGTTCAAGCTCCGGGATCACATAAACTCTTGGGAAGTGAAGCGCAGTATACGCCGTGGCAAAAGCGAATTCATTATTGCGCTACCTCAAATAAGTACAGACCTTACAAACAATCAATAGGAGTATAAAGTATAATGAGTGTTTGTAAAAAGTTGCAGAAACTTATGATTGCCTGACGGTGCATTGGAGGCGCGGACCTGGGTGCCATTATGGATTCTCCTCCATCGCTGCATCCAATGGCCGCGGAAAACAGCTGACGGCCTGACATAGAGTGGAAGAAAAATGTCATCGCGGACTTCCACCGAAAACAGCGAAGACTGAAGTCTCGACTGCCGCCCAGAGAGGCGGCCAAAGAACAGAAAAAAGTATAAATGCATTATAACAAAAATAAAAACTCCGCCGAAGCCGATCCCAAGCCCGGTTGTGAAAGGAGGAGGGATGGATAGCTTCAGTCTGAATGGCTGTACGCCACCGCAGCGTCTCTGGGGGTAGATGAGGAAAGTACAGGAACTTTGCAGTCTTGCAGATTACTCACTAAGGAAGCTATCTCAACATCTGGCAGTTAGGGATAAAATGCACCACCAAAAATGGGAAGAAGGACAAAATTTAAGGTCCGGTACGGATAACCGGCGGAGTCTCTGCCTTGATGACTGGGTCGGGCTCTCGTAATGGTCAGCACGGCGTTGAAATCGCTAGTCGTGGGGCGGTTCGACGTCTAGGCGCCACGACGACCAGGAGCACAGCTCCGCCTGCTGCAGCTGTTTCGCTACAATCTGTGGCGACCACTTCAGCAGGTTCGTGTAGGAAGCGGATGAAATGGACTGAAGAAATGAACCTCTTCATCATCCGCCCCTACTACGAAATAACGGCGGGGGCAGGTACAACATCTTACCGCCCCTTGTTGCACCAGAGATTCGTCGAGCGTTTCCCGCAATTCGCGCACGTGAATGTGCAGCGAGCCGTAGACCAGTACCGCTTTATTACTCGCAGCGACACAATCCCGGCCACCATCAGAGAGCGTGTTTGACTAGAAGTCATCGGGGAAACTGGTGACCGAGAGTCGATGGGGGCAGAGGCGGCGGCATCAACAACACCACGCTGCACTGCAGGTAATGGTCTCGGTACTCGCCGAAACACTCTTCTCCACCATCCAACTGAGGTTTCCCGTGAGGTTCGGGACGAATTCCAAAGAGCGTGTATAGAATTCTCGGATATAGATCCTTTGCATAGACCAGGTATTTCCAGGCTCTATGCATCTCCAGCAACTCCGGAAATTGTATCTCAAATCAATGATGAGATTGCATCTCGACTGTGTGCTGATATGTCGCTGCTGCAACTACAATCACTTGTGTATTGTGGTGCAGTTGCGACTATCAGATTTCACGGTCAGAAGATTCGCTTTCGTGTTATTGGTTTGAGTGACAAAAGAGATCCACCATGGAAAATTCGTCTGGAACGTCGACGGGACTCACTAAGGCAGGACATTGCTAGACTGATTCAGATCAGCACTGGCAGTGCCAGCCGACGGGTGAGAAATAAAGTGCAGAGGGTTTACCGGAACTATGCCATCCCCTGTGAGACACCCGTTGCTGAAATTCTGGACACACTAAAACAGAAACTTTCTGTCATATGCACTCGGTTACGATGGTATGGCGAAAGTTATTCCAGACGTGTCCAGAATGCAACATACGCGAGGAACCAGGGGAGCTTTTTCAGATCTCTCAACGAATCCCAACAGAGCGTCCAAACAATACAGTTCTCGGTGACGGTAGCGAAAGAGTATTGGGGTGGACTTTGGGGGTTACCTGCCCAGCATGCTGAACATGCTGAGTGGATCACCGCCGAAGGCACTCGCCATGCCAATATACCTGGCATGAATTTTGCGGATGTTACCGAAGAGGAAGTTCGACGAGCCATAAACATCTCGAAGTACTGGAGGGGCCCAGGTCTGGATCGGGTGAAGAATTTCTGGTATAAGAAATTTACCAGCGTACACAGTCAGTTGGCATGAGGTCATGAGTCGGCCGGAGGAATTTCCACCTCTCCTCACTGCGGGGATTACCTACCTTATCCCTAAGAAGGACACGGTGCACGACGCCGCAAACACGAGACCGATCACTTGCTTACCAACCCTCTACAAATTCATGACGTCCATTATTAGTGGAAGGATCAATGCGCACCTCGAGACCAACAACATTCTGTCCGAGGAGCAGTAGGGCTGCCGAGTTGGGTCAAGGTGTTGCAAAGAGCAACTCATTATCGACTCGGTAGTTGTAGGACAAGCAACTAGAGGCCAAAGAAACCTCTTCAGTTGCTATATCGATTATGCCAAGGCTTTTGATAGCGTTCCGCATACCTGGCTAATCGACATCTATCATCTGTATGGCATTGATCCGAAACTAATAAAGTTTTTGGCGACAGTCATGGAAGGGTGGCATACCACCTTATCAGTCCGTACATCTGAGGGTGCTAATACCTCAGAGCCCATCCGTATACGGAGGGGCATCTTCCAGGGGGATTCATTGAGTCCTCTTTGGTTTTGTATGGCACTGAACCCCCTTTCATGGCTACTGAATGATGCTAGAGGGCATGGTTTTGCAATAAAGTATGGTCTACGTGCTAAGTGCGAACTGACACACTTGATGTACCTAGATGACATCAAGCTGTATGCTGGTACTGACAACCATCTTAGAAGTCTGTTACGAATTATAGACATGTTCAGCCGGATGGCTCCATTCAGATGGAGTTTGGATTAGACAAGTGTCGAATCCAAGCCATCCGCAGAGGTCATCACGAGCCGCATGCCGGACATAGCATTGGTGACCTCCACATCGAAGCTATGACCGAGACAGGCATCTACAAGTACCTAGCAATTCTGCAAGGAACCCATGCTCGAGTTGGTGGTCTGAAGGAAGCTCTGCTGTCCGAATCCCTGCGACGTGTAAAGCTGGTGCTGAAATCGCATCTCTCGGGGAAGAATAAAATAAGCGCGTTGAATGTATTCGCTATCCCTTCACTGGCTTATGCATTCGGAATATTGCCGTGGACGAAGACCGATCTGGAAAACGTCCAGTGGCGGATACGAACAACTAAGTCCAAATTCCGAATGCATCATCCAAAGTCTGCCGTGGAGCGGATGAACCTGCCTCGTGACATCGCAGGTAGGGGCGTGGTTGACGTGGCGGCACAACATCATCGCCAAGTCGACTCGCTGCGCACTTACTTTTACAGCAAAGAGCAGGCGAGTCCCTTGCATGCGGCTGTCTGTAAGGCAGACTTTGGACTGACTCCACTTAACTTGAAGGATCGATCTTTCAATCCCCTGAGTGGGGTGAGGTCGGATCAAGAGCGGATCGATGAATGGAAGTCGAAGGCAATGCACGGTAAACACGTGAATTGTCTTTGGCAGCCATTTGTCGATTTGCATCTGTCGAACAGATGGCTGTGTGCTGGGGAGCTCTTTGCTGAGACGGAGGGGTTCATGAGTGCCATTCAGGAGGGCGTGGTCGCCACACGAGCTTATAAAAAGCTCATCATGAAATAACGGGTGAAGAACGACCAGTGTAGAATGTGTGGTTCGGCGTTAGAGACGTTGGACCATCTTATTTCTGGCTGTACTGTTATGGCACCGGTGCAATACATCACCAGGCATAATGCTGTATGTAAGGTTATCCATCAAAACCTAGCATATAAGCATGGGCTGATCACGGGATCATGTCCAGTTTACCGATATGAGCCGGAAGCAGTACTTGATAGTTCTGCTTACAGCATGTATTGGGAGCGGCAAGTTCTGACTGATCGCCATACCGCACACAACAAGCCTGACGTACTGTTAGTTGACAAGACGGGTCGCTCCGCGTATATTATTGATGTTGCTGTCCCCCATAATAGCAACATTGAACGGAAATACGTGGAGAAGAAGGTGAGCTATGAGCCATTGGCTCGGGAAATCAAAGAAACTTGGCGTCTCGAGCGGGTGGTTGTAGTTCCCATAATATTGTCAGCTACAGGTATTGTACCTAAATCCCTGACAGCTTCCCTTTATGTCCTGGGACTTTCGCACAGTCTGGTTTAAACCATGCAGAAGTACACCATTCTGCATACGTGCTCGATGTTGCGGGGAGTACTCGACGGATTCTCCCACTGACCTACCACCGGCCACCACCACCAGTGCCCCTTTAGTTTTTAAGTAGGTAGGATCGTCTGAGCCTAAATGCTTGGCACTTTGTGCTAGTATTAGGTAAAATCCGGCATCTGCCGAGATTGTGATAACTCGGAATCAATAATAAAAAGTTCAGTAAAAGTCGCCATTGAATTTGAAATATATGGGTCTAATTAGCAATTCCTGTTTTTTAATTTGTAGGGGAAAACTGTTCCCGCAAAATTGTTTGAGCTATTCTATCTGTACAGAATTCGATCGACGGACTGACCCCGACAATTAGGTAATGAAAAAAATCTAATTTCAAGTGATATCCCTCTGAATACGATTTTTTAAAATTTATGTTTTTATGAAAAGCAATAAAACATGTCCGCTTCATGCACTTGACGTTCACAATAGGATATTTTTATGGCATAATCAAATTAAATATCAGGAAACAGAATAAGGTTTCTGTTGTCAATGGCACATTTCCACTATATCCGCTCGCAATTCAACAAACATACAAACCATGCACTGATACTATATACTTTCCATGTTATTCGCATACGTTCCAACGAACTTTATTACATTTTTCACTTGAGCGAGTGAACACAGGATGTATGGGATTTACGACAATAAGAGCCAAGCTAGGAAACGTTTATCCTTGAATTCCATGCAACCTTCCTGAAAGTTCAGAATAAAATACAACATATTTTATCAAATTGCAAACAACTTAAAGTGTTGTGAAGAAATAGCATTTTGATAGCAGTTTCCGTAAATATTTTATGACAATATGAACGGATTCCTATCACATATTTCAGTCTCTGCGTGCTGTTACAACATTTACGTAAATTTCATCCTGAATTCTTTTCTATTATTGAATGAGCTAATATTTATATATATATATTCCACTCTGAAAGTCACTCACCAGTTGAACAGGATGATCACATATGCATATGACTAACGACGATAAACGAGTTTATAACAGCCCCCACAACAGTCACGAACGAAAAGTAATTCCTTTGTTTGGGGGCATCTTAGTTGAATAGCGTCTAAACCTTTTCCTTTGATTATCCGCCATACTTCACCGAACAAACACATGCATTCAGTAAATGATAAATGATCTTCTTCTTTTTCTTCAGCCTTTGTCCCGTCAACAAGCGGTGTCGGCTCGTCGTGATCGATTTCGCCATTTTATTTTATCAAATGCCTGATCTGGGTGCAATCTCGAGGCTTTTAAATCCCCATCCAACGTATCAAGCCACGGTTGATTCGGCCGGCCTTTTGGTCGTTTACCATCGACTTCGATGTTCAGACCAATCTTGGCAAATGAATTCTCGTTAGCGCGATCGAAGACGCCTCTTTCGCAGTTTTCCCACGATCGGTGCAACTCCATACCGCGAATGTCCTCATTTCGGATGTTATCAAAACGTGTTACGCCTCTAATCCAACGCAACATCTTCGTCTCCATTAACGCAAGACGCCATTCATTGTCTTTTATAGTCAGCCAACACTCAGAACCATAAAGAGTGACAGGACGACGACATTGCGGTTAATTTTGGATTTGAGACGTTCGTTGATACGTCGATCACAAAGAACGCCAGTTGCGGAACGCCACTTCATCCAGGTTGCGTTCATGCGTGAATCAATTTCATAGCTCAGTTCTCTACTGGCTGATACCGTTCATCCGGGTTATTTAAATCGCTCAGTTCTGGGCAGGTCACTGCCGCTGACTGTGATTATGCCTATTTCATGGGGTCCGTCGTCAAAAATTCAGTTTTATTCAGATTCAATCTAAGATCGTGTTGCATGAGGCGATCATTCCATTTTTGGACGAGTTGCTCGAGATCATCTTTGCTATTAGGAGCTAGGAAATCATCATCTGCGTAAAGCAGTGTCTCTAGATTGGTTGATTATTATGGTTTGAAGTCTCAAATGATGTCAGGAGGTAGTCGCCCCATCAGCTGGAAGGTCGGTCTCCTGAGGCTGGATGCTCTGAATGAAGCCGTTGTCCTGTTTCACTATTAGTTTTGATGGTACGTAAGCAAATGTTGGATTGGCAGTGCGGAGTTGTTATTGAATTATTGGTTGACGTAGTTGTGCTGGACGTTAGTGTTGTGAAGTGGCGCTAGATTCGTTTTCAAAATGGTTGTGGAACTTGAAATGCTACAATGAGAACCCATTTCCAAGATACCAAAGTCTTCAATTTTGAGATCCTTTCTATGCCCGCTGCACGTGAGCGCGGCATGGTTCATGATGGGGGCAAGAAACTGCTACGTGGTAGATCAGGTTTCGACGGGATCTTCTTCACGGACATTATCTGCTGTGGGTATGGTGTTTTATTTATTTATTTATTTAATTAACGGACACCAAACAGAAAAAATTCCAATTAATTATTGTCCTCAGGAGGAGGAGAAAGCAAAAAACTTATCCTACGTTTAAAACTACTCAAAGTAGGGAAGTTAAAAGGACCAAGCTGTTTTGCATTATAATTTCGGCGAAGCCTGGGAATCGGGGAATGAGAATAGACTTCGAGCTCCGCGAAGGGCACGTTGAAAATATCTGCGTTACGTGTGTTATAAGACGCAGGACGGCAGGTGATCTCGTCAGCGGCGGAGCAGTCCATCAGACCCGAGGAAAGTTTAAAGAATGTGCATAGATCCAGATAGGATCTACGCTGTTGTAGGAAGGGAAGGTTTAGAAAGCGGAGGCGGGAGGAGTAATCCACACGAGGGAAGCTTTTCTTAAAGAGGAGGGAATGGGTGAATTTACGTTGCACATTTTCAAGGGCAAGACAATCACAGTTACGAGTGTGTGACCAGATCACGGAGCAATACTCGAGGGTATTCCTCACAAGGGAATTGAAAGGAGCTAAGGAGGGTTGGATGGAGTCAAAATCAGAGGAGGAGCGAAGAATAAAGCCTGACAATTTTGCTGCTCGATTGATGACATCGAGGCAATGGGTGTCAAAGCGGAGCTTATTGTCGAAAGTGACTCCGACGTCTTGAGTGGAATTTAAGCAGGATAAGGAATGTCCGTTAAGTGAGTAGGAGAAAGAAGTGCGTGAGGATTTTAGGGAGTAACACATAGAGTGACACTTTCTGATGTTTAGCGCTAAACCATTAGTCGAACACCACAGAACCAGAGTGGCCAGGTTATTCTGAAGGGAAACACAGTCCATAGGCGACGATATAGCGGAAAACAGCTTAAGGTCGTCTGCATAGAGCAAACAGGGACAAGTAAGGAGGGGAGGAAGGTCGTTGATAAAATATAAAAATAGCAAAGGACCCAGAATAGACCCCTGTGGGATGCCAGAAGAGGGGGAGAAGGAGCGGGAAGTACAGCCGTCAAAAGAGGCGCGGCAGGATCGGTTGGAAAGGTAAGAGGCAAGCCATAAAACAAGTGGTATGGGAACGTTTAGGGAGGAGAGTTTGGATAGAAGTATCTTGTGATTTACAGTGTCGAAGGCTTTCGCGAAGTCAGTGTAAATGGTATGCACTTCTTGCCGTGAATTCAGACATTTGACGACAAAGTTGGTAAAGTAAAGGGTGGAGGCAGTGGTATGCTGCCAAGAACTGGATGTTGATACGGTTTTTATCCGTATACTAAGAGGTCATATCCGCCGTTGTTTTGGAAACTTGGTCAACCAAGAACATGCAATTTGGTTGCTAAAGCTCGTCGTGTCTCATTTATCCATTTGCTATTTGGTATATATTTGTTGAATGGTATGCATGTCTGCGATAATCTCTTCTATTGATACATTGATGTTCAACCGATATCGTCTCTTAATCACCGGTACTTGTCCCAGGTGTTCAACATATATACCTGGTTCACGATGTTTAAGGTTGTAGTTCCCTCTGACACCCGTCAAACAAACCAGGAAAGTACGCAAGGTTTTCGTTAGTTTAGACATTTTAGATGATCGCTTCGAAGGCCCAGCCGCTTCCTTCCTTTTATGAGTGTTCGGATTGATGACAACCTCTCCTGCTGGTTGCTCGACTCCACATTCCTCATCACTTGGTAACGGACATATCTTTGAGATTGGCCGGTAAATGATGTTGTCTTTTGCTTTTATTGTGACGACCCTTGTCAGGACATCGAATCCAGGATGGAATGGTAAGATTCTTCTTAAAGGCCATTGACTAGTTTGGTTTTCGAATTTGATCAGGACTTTTTCGGTCACTGTTGCAACTGAGTTCCTCCATATGCCCGTCTGGTAATACAAAAATGTACTCCTGGCTTGAAAAATGTCCTGGAATCAAAGCATTAAGGTCGTGTGGATCAGTACTCAACGATGTTAACGGTCTCGAATTCATGCAGACTTCGATTTGAGCCAATAGCGTGAACATCTTTTCAACATTTAAAAAGTGTGAGCTGAAAGTCTTGCTCAAGTGTCGCTCCATGCTTTTCACTGCCCTCCAAAATGAAGACTTCCTGGCGGAATAAACTTCTAGTTGATCTTGATGGCAGCAAGGGTCTCTTGAGTTTCTTCGATCATATCTTTGCAACCTTTAACGGTACGACTTTGGACTTCGACGTTAAGAGTTCAACCGGTGTGGAGCCATCACGTTCCTCAATGCGTACGTAAATGACTGCCTCATATGCTGCTTCTGGGGCGTCACAAAATTCATGGACTATAATGGCTGTTGTATCACTACAATGTATCCACTTTGGAATAGTGATTTCCTGGAGCACCGGCAACTATGAACGAAAGTTTCACCATCTCGCATCAAATTCTTCTGTGATTGATTCATCCCAGTTTGTGTATTGTAGTCACAACTGCTGCGTCCTTATTTTCCCTACGACAGGGCGTGGGTGCAACCATCCCATTGGATCGAATAACTTTACTACCTTAAAAGCAATTGTCGTTTTGTAAGCACAGTACCTATGAACTCCTCTAAGGTAAGCTTGAAGAATAAGCAGTCCGTTGCTGGATGCCAACATAGTCCAGGCGTCTGGACGTGATCTTCCTCGTTGATGCTTAACGGTGGGTTTGCCTTTCTATGAGGAACAGGAATGAGATCCAACAGACTATCGCTGCCCATTTCCGTGATTTAAATCCTCAGTTTTGGAGTGGTTTGATAAGGTCTTACTCTAAGGTCTACGCTTCTTTGATCCTATCTCCGCTGGTTAGGATACTGAGGATGCACACTTATCTGTTGGTACATCTTTTCGGTGTCAGCTGCTATCACGTATCGATGCATTCTCCATCTCACCAATACACGAGTGGTGTCGTTCTGAATATTGGAAACGACGAAAAAGGTATTGTTGAGTGACTGCCTGTTGGTGTTACTTGCGTACGGCCTGGTGAGACAAAAATATAATAATATGCCTGTTTTGCAAACTTGTCTGCATCCAGCACGTCTACCATATGGCCTAGCTCAAGGTATTCCTCAGTTGTTTTTCCAATTGTAAGAACCGAATATGTGCCTCTTGCTGCGAGTTGCACAGAATTTTCTCCGCTTCCGCGTTCTGCTTAAATGAAAGCCGAACAATGTATCTGATAGAATTGTCCCGCTTGGTAGTCTGCTGATGCCGTTCCACAGCTGCCTGCTCGTCCCTTACTACCGACTGCTCACTCGGTATCTCGTTAATGCCCCAAAACCTTTTCAGCGATAAATGACAATATGCCCTCTTGATTGTTTCGAGCAGAAGTCGGGCCAAGTAAAACCCAGTTAATTCTGGTATTCACTGCACAAGGAGATCCTTTTTTGAAACCTGGTAATACAATCTTATTGTAGGTGTCTGCTCAAAGCAAAATGTCGATTCGTCCTGGGATTCCTTATTGGAGATTAGCTAATTTTTTGGCTGACAGTCTTGTTGGCAACTTGGCTGGGGTTTCGATTGACGGGTGTAAGTTCGTTATGTTCAGTAGTGCTAAAGTCGACACGTTGGTTGTGAAGTCTCAATACTTTGCTTTGATCACTAACTCCACACAACCTTTACTCTGCATTCTCTTCATTCTCTGCATTTCGTATATAGTGATCTTTGAAGATGGCCGCGGTAGATCAAGTAATTGAGCTGCTGATTCCGTGATGAAACTGCTTTGCGAGCCAGCATCTATCAGAGGTCTCAGCGTCACAAATTCATCCGAAATACTCTGCACACCAACTCGAGCTATTCCGAGCAGTAGTGTTTGATCCTGGGTTCCATCCACAGCCACCAATTTTGGGTAGTTGGGATGAATGGTTTAATACCGATTGTCATTTTTTTTAAGTGATTGTGATTCTACTGTTATGTAGTGAAGAATGATGCATCTTCCAACATGCCTGGCTTCTGCAGCTCGAGGGACATCCGTTGACGCCATGTCCTGTCAAAAAGTTAAAATACACGTTTTGTTTCTTAGCCTAATTTTTTGGTTGATGCTGGTCGACCCCTCTGAACTTGTCGCATAGATTCACCTAATAGTCCTTGTCACAAATGCTGCATGCCTTTGTCATTGTAGCCGTCAACGAGTCAACCTTAGAAGTTTTCCGCGGGATGTTCAACGCCTTCAGTTCCCTGAACTGACTCCGACTCCAAAAACGTTTTCAAGTTGGGTAACTTTGCGCTGGCACCCAACGATGCCTCACATTATCCTCGAGATTGTTGGTCTAATTTCTGATTTTTTTCGAAAATCGCAATATGCAGCGTTGACGCTGATACTGCTCATATTAGCGATGAACTCTGCAGTGGCGTTCATCATCCGTTTGATAGAGCAATCGGAATCTTCAATTACCATTGGCAAGCTGTGGAACTTGAGCAGATAATTCCATGCCATAGCTTGTTTGTTGTCATACCGTTCTCGCAGCATGTGTTTGGCTGAATCGTAAGTTTCATTGTTCACATCGAGATGTGGAAAACAGCATCTCGTTGGCAATGCGTTTTCGAGTGCTGTTTCTTTTCAACCACAGACAGCGCCTCGTTGCAGTCAATCAATGAATTGAGCATACTTCCCATCAAACTTCGGGATAGTCGATCTTTCCAACTGCACCCGATTCGTCGCTGCTGAACCTCCGCTGTCCGTGGGTTGTGTGGTGGCTTTGTATACCACTAAGCTCGACCTGACACTAGTGAGCACGTTTCTTCGCTACCCTCGTACTCCTCTAAGTAGGATTTTTGTTTGCTGGAATCTCCTGATAGATTATCCAGGACTACTCCATGTAGCTCCTGGCTGGCCTATCTCAGTTCCTCCAGTCGTTGGTTTCTGGCTTGGAAATAACCAAGAAGAAGGTAAGGTAAGGTAAGAACTGGGCACTTTCACCAAAATAGATTCATTGGATGTACATATACGTCCATGACTGACTAAACTTTGATAACAGCAGGAAGCTGCTGGCGCAGATTTAGTTGTTCGGTTGTCTAAGTATCACTGGAGCAATGAGTAGTGCGCCGACCGTGGTACTTGAAGCTATTCTAAATTTACCCCCAATCAATTTGGAGGTAAAATGGAAAGCAACTAACGACGCATTTAGACTGGATACCACTGGCGCGTGAAAAACATCAGGTGGCTCTGATGTCCGCCAATCATATGGTTTCCAGATTCGTCTTGGAAAAGCATTTTGCGTCGAAATCACCTAAAGAGAAAAATGATCGATAAATGGGCACGAATCTTTTGGATTAAAGACTTACTGATCTTCATCGACGAGTCAGCCATGGAAAACGTATCGGACGAAGGGGTGCTCTCGGGAAATCCGGCTATGGAACTGGCTGGACCTCTCGAAAAAATGACGACTATATTCCAAGCGGAAATATATGCTATTTTATTGGTAGTAGATTGTCCGTGGCAAAAATGGAGGGGTTGCACCATTTGAATCTGTTCCGACAGTCAAGCACCATTATCAGCACTAAACAGCAACGACATATCAAGCCAGTTGGTGTGGAGTTCTCATTAGATGCTGCTGAAACTTGACCGACTGAACGAAACATTCTTGATGTGGATGTCAGGGCACTCAAACATCGCTGGTAATGAGGGAGCTGGCAGACTGGCTCGCCATGGTTCTGGATCCAAAATGGTGGGGCCAGAACCAGCTTTTGGAACCCGGCCATATACTATCAAGTCTACTCTGAAGGGGACACTGCAAGCATTCACGAAGCCTAATGAAGAAATTTGAACTTTCGCCGGCAGGCGAAAATCTTTGTGAGGAACCCGAGGCCGTTAGAGCGGCATTTTTGTTGTCCTTTAAGAAGTGGGACATGAAAACCCTAGAAGCGCTTTTAACGGGACACTGCCCCTTCACCTGCCATATGGAAAAAATCGGAGTTGTAGTCTCGGCCATATACTGCCAATGCAAGGAGGAAGAAAAGGCGGCCTTGTACTTCGTGTGTAGCTGCCCGGCCTCCTCAGACCTCAGACGAAGGTACTTTGGCAAGGGTTTATTCCGCGAAGAATCTGCGCATTCTCTGTCTCTGGAGAATGTTCTCAGATTCGCAAAAGCCTGTGAATGACCTCATCGAGAGGCCGATGAATAGGCGATCTCCAGGCATTGTACAATGGGCCTAGCAAAGGTCTGAGTGCTTAGCTCCCCCCACTAAACTAAACTAACTAACTAAAGATCTTAATTGTAATTATTAAAGGGTAGGTCGCTTCCATGATTGACTGTGTTACTGAGTATGCCAATTGTCATTGAAATTAAGGTGAAACAAATTTAGTTTTTTGGAAGAATTGAAATTTATTCAAATTGAGAGTCGATAATAATGCGGTTCTTCTTTAAGTAATTTTCTGAAATTGAAACAAACATAAATTCTAATTATTTATAAAGGTTTTCGCAAGCTAATTTGAGCAATTAAATTAACGAACGCAAGTTACTTCCTGAATATTAAAAAGTTCCAAGAACTTTATTATCTACTTTTTGAATCATTTTCCTTAGTGCATCTATTAAGATAATTTGAAACTTGTTTACGAACTTTTTATGCGAGTGGTCTGAAGTGGTACCACGAAGTTAGTTTGTCGCAAGCTCCAATTAAAAGTTTCCTTGAATCGTTTAGATGCAGAAGTTAAAATACACCTAATTGAACTCAACTCTGGCAGATACATGCCAATATTGTAAATGTTCCGTTAAAGCTATCGAAATGATATTAAATATTTTCTATCAATTTAAAAGTGAAATCTTCATCAGAGTCGATTCCATCTCAGTCAAAATACAAATCAAATATTTTCCCAATCGTCTTTAAGTCACTTGAAAGTCAAATTTTCGATTCTGATTGACGAAAATATCACCTGGAGATTTGAATTTTGATATTTTTACCCAAGTACCCAATCAATCCTTTCAAATTCAATAAAAATATCCTGAAAACAACAAAACCCCCGTGAGAGTAACATTTCCGAGATTGTAAAAGGAAATTGGGGAGAGAAATTTGCATTCATATAAAGTCCCCGGCAACTAACCAATTGAGACTTTATTATGTTATGGAAAATTTTTTTCCTTCACATGAGAGAATATGAGAGGGAAAATAATATTTTCGAAAATAGGGTTTTCCGGTCATTTCATTTTCCATGTCCCAAGTCAATTCCAAAGCATAAACGAGAGAATTGAGAAAGACGATATGAATTCATGTGCAGTATTTAGTCTCTGGGTGAGAAATAATAATAATAATTCATTTGATATTAAGTTTCTAAATGTGTTAAAAAAAATCATTGGAAACCTCAAGATGACTATTTTATGTTTACAGCTTTTTAGTATGACATCAAATAAGAGTTCAAGGGTTAATTATATGTTGATATTGAAACGACCCACGTTGGGCGCCAAAACTAACTTTGTTACTCCACTGACAATTATTAGTATTGGTTCGAATTAATGAAATTTACCAACTATGAGGCAAGATAGACGCCTCGTCCAATTACTGGAGGCAAACACCTATATCGTTATTCCAGGTGAACTAAAGGGTTACGTGGGAACAGCCAGATGGCAAAAGCTTGGTAAAGGGTTGCAGGGAGCCGTTTTGATGCCACAGACTCCTAAGATCCTGACTGCTGTTATGGGAGCAGGGAGTCAGAGTCTAGCCGGCTCGGATCTTCAGAGCCAGCCCGTAGCTTCCACGTAGGAAAGCAGCTCTCCCACCTTGCAGCTAGAAATCTCTCTGAGGTCCGCAAAGAATGGCTTACCCAGTGTCCGTAGCCTGGCTCTAGCTAGAGCTGGGCAATGGCAGAGAAAGTGCATGAGGGTTTCCCTTCCTTCTCCGCAGCTTCGGCAATGCGAGTTGTAGGGTAAGCCGAGCCTAGCGGCATGGTCCCTTATGGGCCAGTGCCCCGTGCAGACCGCCGTAATCTTCAATGCATCTGCACGCGTCTGGCACAGGAGCTCTCGTGATCGGGCTAGGTTATAAGCGGGCCAAATTCTCCTTGACTTGGCACAGCTTGTAATCCTTCGCCATCTCAGGCCCGCGGCTGCTAGGTAGTGCGAGTACACTCGGCCCCCGACAGCCGCCAGCGGAACACCGACTGTATTCACCGAGGGACTGCCAAGAGCAGAGCCTTGCCTGGCCAATCCGCCAGCCCGCTCATTCCCTTCTATGTTCCTATGCCCGGGAACCCAGAGGAGAGTGACCTTGAGCATGCCGCCCAGATGGTTGAGCGTGTCTCTGCACTACTCCACCAGCCGTGGAGATGTCGTCGTTGAGTACAAGGCCTTGATGGTCGCTTGGCTGTCGGTCAGAATGGCTATGTTACGCTTGGAGCCCGAATCACGCTCCAGCCATCGACAGACTTCCAATATCGCCAGTACTTCCGCCTGGAATACACTGGTAAAACCTGGGAGACCATACGACTTGGATACCCCGTGTGTATTCGAGAAAACCCCCGCGCCGACTCCATAGGCTATCTTTGATCTGTCCGTAAAGAATACCGTGTCATAGTCGTGTAACACGCCGCCGGTCTTCCACTTTGCCCTGGTTGGGAGGTCCACAGCAAAGTTTCTCGTGAAGTTCAGCTTGCGTGTGACATAGTCCGTGGGGGATGCCCAGATTTCTCGAGGTATTTCATCTAGGATGTTGCTGTGGCCGTAGGACTTCGCTGTCCAGCATCCGGACTCACGTAGTCTGACGGCACTGCCCGCTGCAACATATTTGATGTGGAGGTCTAGAGGGAGGAGATGCAGAAGTACATCTGCCGGGCAGGACTGCAGAGCCCTAGTAGCACCCGCACACGCGGTTCTTTGGATCCTATTAAGCTTCGTTCTATTGTATTTTTTCTTCAAACGCTGCCACCATACAATAGAGCCATACGTCAGGATCGGACGCACTACAGCGGTGTACATCCAGAGAACCATCCTCGGCCGGAGACCCCATTTCTTTGCAAAGGTTCTCTTGAAGGCATAGAAGGCTATACAGGCCTTCTTAACCCTCAGTTCTATGTTCAACCTCCAATTTAGCTTAGGATCCAGGATTACAACCAGATACTTTACATTAGAGGAAAGAACCAATCTTTGTTCATTCAGCATTGGTAGATGGAATTCAGGTATCCTTGGCTTGGTGGTGAATAGCATCAGTTGCGTTTTGGTTGGGTTTATGCTGAGTCCGCATCTTGCGGCCCACAGGCACACCTTTCGCAACGCTCCTTCCATGATGTCGCTCATAATGGACAGAAACATTCCCGATACTAATATCACCAAGTCGTCGGCATACGCCACCACCTTCACCCCGCTGCTGCGTGAGATACCCCTCCAATCCAATACCGGTCAAGGTTTCCTTGATGGTGTTGGTACTGACGTTGTTGAAAGCTCCCTCTATATCCAAGAAGGCAGCAAGGGTATACTGCTTGTACTGCAGCGACCGCTCAACCGTGCCAATTATCGTGTGGAGGGCGGTTTCTATGGATTTTCCTTTGAGGTAGGCATGCTGGGACTTAGAGAAAGGCGTTGTCTTTATAATCGTCCTTAAGTGAATATCCAGGACGCGTTCTAGGGTCTTCAGCACGGAAGAGGTCAGGCTGATTGGTCGAAAGTCCTTCGCGGACTCCTGACCGCGCCTGCCCGCTTTCGGTATGAAAACCACCCGTGCGCGCCTCCAGGACTGCGATACGTATCCTAAAGTGATGCAGCTCCGGTAAATCTCAACAAGCCACGACACAACCCTTTCCTGCTGCTTCTGTAGCATGACTGGCATTATGCCATCTGGGCTTGGAGATTTGTATGCGGAGAAGCTGTTTATAGCCCAGCCGATCCTATCTCCGGTAATTACCGATTTGATAGTCTCGCACAGCTGGGGTGGCCGCAAACCCTCCAAGCTAGGTTCTGACTCACAGTCCTCCTCGCTGGAGGGAAAGTGCGTTTGCACCAGCAGCTCAGCAGATATTTGGATATTTGTTTGCTTTAAAAAAATCAATCAATCAAAGTTCTCGAAAAACACCAAAAAGGGTGACGACAGAATGATTGAACAGTTCACTTTGTCCTACCTTTCTACCCAGCCTACGCGCTTTTATCAAATATGTTGTTACCTCATAATGCGCTTATGAGATAAAACGACTCAACATTCGAAGTAATTCCAGTAAGAATTGATGCCTGTCAAGTTTCCCAAACCCTTTAACACGCCATGGTCACATCACAAAAGAGCTTGTATCAATCGTGGAAAAAATGCGAGAGGAATCTTCGATGGTATGATTATGTAATTTGTGCTAACAGAAATTCTCTTTCCAAGATTCGTCTGAACAACGAAGTTGATGGAAAACGACCGAAACGCCGGCCGGCCAAAATAACAGTAGCGATGCAGATATCAAAGCCTCGCGACGGCATCCTGATCAAGCTTTTGACAGAGCAAAATGGAGAAATCGATCACGGCGTACCGACCCAGCATCTGAACGGAACCAAGGCTAAAGAAGAAGACAACCTGATTGAAAAGAAGGCCCTATCTTCCCCCTTCCCAAGTTGGTGTTAAGTTATGGATTCTTCTGGTGGTTTCACCTTAAGGCATAAGGTCGCTGCTCCGTGCTGCAGATTAAATCGATGACAATCGAGCACTGCATTCACGGTTTAGGTCTTTTCACAAAAATGAACTATGACAACGGTAGCGAGGGTCCTCAGAATGTTTGCCTTTTTCAACTCCAGCGGGAACACCACCGATATAACCTGGACATTCAGGACCTAAGACACAAGATGGTGGGACTCTAGAGAGTGCTTTTCTCTAACTCTTGCGGCAATACGCTTTTGTACTTTGGAAAGCCAAGTAATTTTTTTTAATTTTTTTGTGGGGGGTAGGTGAATGCGTTTACGCACAGAGTGTTGCACTTCCGCAACAGCCCGCTGTCAGACTACCAAGTAAACACCTCCCTGTCATCAAAGAACTAGTCTGAAACCGTTTGACGCATTACTTCGAGCTAGACCTCCCGCTCTCTCGGCTTTGGGAGCCTTCAAGTCAGGAAATTCCTTCCACCAATGGGGAGGCGAGGGAAGGAAGGGAGTTGTTAGTTCAGGGAACCCCTTATCGTCCGATCAATCCGCCGGTCGAGTTTAATCTTCTTCGCAATAAGAAGAGTCTGAACAAAATGCGTAATACGATTCCAGCTCCCCTGTGACGAGCTGGTGACGAGCCATCCCACCTCTCGCAGGAGGAAAAAGTGTGTTCAATCGGGAGATCATGCCTTCCCGATACTGTGCAGGTAAGACTGAAAACTTCCATGCCCACTTAGAAGTTGGGTAAGGGGGTAATCAATCTCACCTTGCGTTCTCTTCAACCACGGATCTAATTTGTCGATGAGCCACGCAGTCCACCTGCCCCTTGGCTCCTTTTGCCAAGAAAGATGGTAGATAGCTTTGCGCTCGAGGATCACTCCCGCGATCATCATCACAGCCGGTTCGGAGACGGTGCGATAAGCAGACGCCACTCGCGAAGCTCCCCGCCTCTGCACTTGAGCAAGACGTTTACGATGCACCTCCTTGTCAAGGGCATCAGCCCATACCTCCGCACTATAGAGCAGAACCGACTGCGTTGCTCCCATAAGGAGACGTCTCCTAGTTGATAAAGAGACCTCGACATTCGTCATTAGCCGACTCAAGGCCGCGACTCCAGCTGCAGCCCTGTCTACTGCTGCTTTGATTTACTCGAAGAAGTTCATTTTCGAGTTGAGCATTAAACCAAGGTATTTAACCACAGGTTTTGACTCACGATCTATCAGACTCACATAATTCGAAAATGCAATCAAACGAATGAAGTCAGGAAAAGTGATCTCTAGAAACTCGAAAAATTGGATCTAACAATCTGGCACCTCGCTTCATGGTAATGGGGGCGACGATGTGTTCCATCAACAGCGTAATATGTTATAATTGCACCTTCTTCTCCACGTATTTCAAAATTACTATTATGGGGGATAGCAAGATCAATAATATACGCGGAGTGACCCGTCTTGTTAACTAACAGTACGTCAGGCTTGTTGTGTGGTGTTTAGTGGTCAGTTAGCTAGTTATTTTAGGTTACTGGGGCAGCCACAGTTCCGAGAACTCAGGCCATTATTAGGCCCATTGCACTGTCTCCGTAAATCGCCTATTCAGTGGCTTCATGCCTACAGCGTTCAAAGGCTTTATCGAATCTGAGAACTTCCTCCAGAGGCAGAGAGTGTGCAAATTCTTCATTGAAGAACACCTTTCCAACAGAGAAGAACAACTTGCACAAGAATCCTTGCAATTTCAGCTTTCAGAGTAGACTTGACAGTCGATAGCAGGATACCAAAAGCTTAAAATAAAACTATTAAAAGGAAAGTTTTCCAATTTAACAATAGAATTTTATTTATTTTGAGGTAGCAAACACGTGTTTCGGGCACAACATGTGTCCTTCTTCAGGCTTGAGCTAGGATATTAAATTCCTACAGCTCTGCCTCAAACACAGGGTTGTACCGAAATCACACCAAGTTTCCGTCAAGATAGGGAGTCCCCTAACAGAAATACCGACGAATATACCAGAACACTGGAAAGAAGCCTCATCAAAGAGAGCATTAAATCAAAGTTCTCAAAATTGGATAGGATCACTCTCTTGGCATATCATACTCATCTAAAATTAACGCATGAGATATCAGCGTAACATATTCCAAAAGACACCACACTTTTCAAGCTTCACCGAGCATACCAATGCGAACAAGATCGAAAGAAGAAGATACTTTCCCAAAAACTAATGTCCCTGAAAAACGCAACCGGAGAATATTGGACAGAAAATAAGTCACCAGAATATATAGCAGATTTAGTAGTTAACAAATCGTCGGAATTTTTTACGGATGATACTGAATAAAGGATTGAACTACGCGACACCGGGCTTGAAGATGAACGTCGAAGATACGATTACAGACATCGAGGGAGCTGTTAGGTTTCTGGAAAAGGATGATCCAGAGAAGGCACGGTTTCTCGTTAAAAATATTATTCACCAATATAGCAAAGGGACAAATAAACAACACAGCAAGGAAGAGCGGATCATTAAAAAACTAAATCAGAAATCAGTTTTTTACCTAAAAGCAGATAAAGGTCGCAAACTAGTAACACAAGACCGAAGGACCTACGAAGACTTGGCACTGCAGAAACTAAATAACGGCAAATTCTTCAAACTAAGAACAAATCCTCTACTAGAGTCAATTAAAAGAGTGGATAAAACACTAAGCGAATGTGTTAACCTTGTCAAAAACACAGCCGTATTACGCATGCCTAATCCCTCTTTGCCTAGGTTCAGAATACAACCCAAGGTACATAAACATGGGAACGAAACACGGGAAATCACGCGGACTACGATATTGTGGAATGGTTACTACAAGAAGTCAACGCCATCGGTGACTAGCAAATATGCCGTAAAAAACAGCTTCCAGATGGTCGAGAAGCTGAAGGATGCTAAAATTAGGCAACATGAAATTCTAGTCTCGTTTGATGTGACAGCACTTTTCCGAGTATACCCTTAAAGAGGCCCTCCACAGCTTCGAAACGTGGCTCAACAAACACCACACCTCAACCAATGAAAGGAGGGAGAATCGCCAATATACAAAGCTTACGCGAAATAAGGCCCACTTTTTAGCTTAGATATGTTGATGATGTACTAGCCACAGTGGACAACTCGCTGTTGAATGGATTGCTAGAAAAAATCAACATGAACAAATGAGGGAAATACCATTCCGGGACATCAAAATAATTAGAAACGGGGAAGACCTCGAGTTGGATATATTCAGGAAGCCCACAACCACCCAACGAGTCATTCCTAGCAGCTCTTTCCATTCATCACCATCATCATCAACGGCGCAACAACCGGTATCCGTTCTAGGCCTGTCTTAATAGGGAACTCCAGACATCCCGGTTTTGCGCCGAGGTTCACCAATTCGATATCCCTAAAAGCTGTCTGGCGTCCTGACCTACGCCATCGCTCCATCTTAGGCAGGGTTTGCCTCGTCTTCTTCTTCTACCATAGATATTGCATTATAGACTTTTCGGGCTGGATCATCCTCATCCATACAGATTAAGTGACCCGCCCACCGTAACCTATTCAGCCGGATTTTATCCACAACCGGACGGTCATGGTATCGCTCATAGATTTCGTCATTGTGTAGGCTACGGAATCGTCCATCCTCATGTAGGGAGCCAAAAATTCTTCGGAGGATTCTTCTCTCGAACGCGGCCAAGAGTTCGCAATTTTTCTTGCTAAGAACCCAAGTTTCCGAGGAATACATAAGGACTGGCAAGATCATAGTCTTGTACAGTAAGAGCTTTGCCCCTATGGTGAGACGTTTCGAGCGGAACAGTCTTTGTAAGCTGAAATAGGCTCTGTTGGCTGACAACAACCGTGCGCGGATTTCATCATCGTAGTTGTTATCGGTTGTGATTTTCGACCCTAGATAGGAGAAATTGTCAACGGTCTCAAAGTTGTATTTTCCTATCCTTATTCTTCTTCGTGTTTGTGTTTGACCAGTGCGGTTTGATGGTGTTGGTTGATTCGTCTTCGGTGCTGACGTTGCCACCATATATTTTGTCTTGCCTTCATTGATGTGAAGCCCAAGATCTCGCGGCGCCTGCTCGATCTGGATGAAGGCAGTTTGTACATCTCGGGTCGTTCTTCCCATGATGTCGATATCGTCAGCATAGGCCAGTAGTTGGGTGGACTTGAAGAGGTTCGTTCCTCTTGCATTTACCTCAGAATCACGGATCGCTTTCTTCAGGCCCAAGTTAAAATAGACGCATGATAGGGCATCCCCTTGCCTTAGACCGTTATTGATGTTTAATGGTCTCGAGATCCTGCTGCTTTTATCTGGCTTCGCACATTGGACAAGGTCAGCCTAGTCAGTCTTATCAATTTTGTCGGAATGCCGAATTTCCTCATGGCCGTGTACCGTTTTACCCTGGATATGCTATCATAGGCGGCTTTAAAGTCGATGAAAAAATTGTGCAACTGATGTCCATATTCCAATAGTTTCTCTATCGCTTGCCGCAGAGACAAAATCTGATCTGTTGCTGATTTGCCTGGAGCGAAGCCTCTTTGGTATGGGCCAATGATGTTCTGGGTGTATGGGGCTATCCGGGCTAGCAAGATAGTGGAGAATATCTTATAGATGATACTCAGCAGCATCATACCTCTATAATTGCTGCAATGTGGGATATATCCCCCTTTATGTATGGGACAGATAATGCCTCGTTGCCAGTGGTCAGGCATTGATTCGCTGTCCCACATTTTGAGCACAAGTTGTTGAACCACTTGGTGTAATTGGTCGCCTCCATATTTAAGCAATTCGGCTGTAATTCCATCGGCTCCTGGCGACATGATTTTTAAGCCGATAAATTGCACGGACTGCTTCTTCTATACTTGGTGGTGGCAGTATTTGCCCGTCGTCTTCAGTTGGTGGGACCTCCAACTCACCGATGTTCTGGTTGTTCTGTAGTTTATCAATGTACTCAACCCATCGCTCCAATATGCCCATTCTGTCGGAAATCAGAGTTCCTTCTTTGTCTCGGTAGGATGAGCATCGAGGTGTGCAAGGCTTCATCCTGCTGACTAATAACAAAAATTATTTCGAGCAGGTTGTCCACAAATGGAACGATCACCTCATGCAACACTGTCTCAGATTGAATCTGAATTAAATTGAGTTTTTGACGACCGATCCGCATGAAAAAGGCACAATCACTGTCAGCGACAGTGTCCTGCCCAGAACTGAGCGATTTAAATATTTCGGGTCAACGCTATTAGCCAATGGAGAACTACGTTATGAAATTTCTTCACACATTAACGCAACCTGGATGAAGTAGCGTCCCACAACTGGTTTTCTTTGTGATCGACGTATCAACAAACGTTTCCATTCTAAAATTTACCGGAATATCTTCTGTCCCATCGCTCCCAATGGTTCTGAGTGTTGGCCGACTATAAAAGACACTAAATGGTGCCTTGCGGTAATGGAGACGAAGATGTTGCGTTGGACTAGTGGCGTGACACGTTTTTATCTAATCTGAAATGAGAGCATCACATTTGCAAATGAGAATATCCGCGATCGATATGGGGTTGCACCGATCGTGAAAAAACTGCGAGTGAGGCGCCTTCGATGGTATGGTCACGTAATTCGCGGTAACGAAAATTCACTTGCCAAGATTGGTCTGAACATCGAAATCGATGATTAGCGCCCAAAAAGCCCGCCGAAGCAACAGTAGCTTCATACGCTAGATGGGGATTGAAAAGTCTCTAGATTGCATCCAGATCGGGCATTTAATAAGGCTAAATGCGAAATTGATCATGACGAGCTGAGCCCGATTTTGACCAGGACAAAGACTGAAGAAAAAGAAGAAGACAGATGACTATTTATTTATTTCCGGTGGCCAACTATTCTTATCTGACATTGCTCATTTCTTTCATTCGCCTCTGTCGTTCGCTGAAAGTATAAAGAAAATTCAGCCTGTACAAATTCCCCGGGTGTAGTCCGCACGAATTCCCGACGGGATCGGCAGCTCGATTGCAAACACCCGGTGTTCCGTTGTGTTTTTCGTTCAGGTCCACCACCGAACTAAGTCGATACCATGACTTAGTGGATTTCGTCATTATGTAGGCTACGGATTATTATTATTCTGTTAAGGGAAGGTCGCACCGCGTCCTTGAAGAACTATTGTGCCCCTTTTACTGGTTATAGTGTACCTGTTGATCATAGCATCTCAAGCAGGCCTAGAACCGTTAGGAACTTTAGTATGTTCCCCACTTCCAGAAGTTTCAGCTTTGCATCTGGTATTAAGTGTTCTCCCAGATGTATCGACCCACTTTGCACAAGTGCCGGACACTGTCCCAGGACGTGCATAGAGGTTTCGTCCTCTTCCTCACAGAACCTGCAGGCAGCGTCCGTAGATATCCCTAGCTTCCCTAGGTGATAGTTCATCCGACAATGACCAGTGAGAATTCCCACTATGATTCGGAGGTTCTTCTTGGTGAGGTTTAAGCAATCCTTTGTACGCATGGGTTCGTATTCCCCAATAAGCACCCTGGACTGCTCCATCCCTGGTAGGCCCACCCAATATAGTTCCCTCAACGGTTTCTCTTCGTTTCTTAGATTCATAGCCATGAAACCGTTTCCGATTCCACAGAAGGGTTCTGGCCCGTGTAAAGGCATCCCTGCTCCCTTCTTGGCTAGTTCATCCGCTGCCTCATTGCCTTCCAACCCAGAATGGCCTGGAACCCAAAGTATCCAGACCTTGTTGGACGAGCCGAGTGTATTCAGTCCATCAAGGCATTCCCATACCAGTTTAGAGTTCACCTGGTTGGACCTAAGTGCCTTGATCGTTGCTTGGCTATCGGTGAGAATAGCTATGTTCTGCCCCCTGTAGTTCCTTTGCAGATTAAAGGAGGCACATTTATCTATGGCG
Source organism: Hermetia illucens (assembly GCF_905115235.1). NCBI lineage: Eukaryota > Metazoa > Arthropoda > Insecta > Diptera > Stratiomyidae > Hermetia > Hermetia illucens. The sequence continues at coordinate 97,558,068 of NC_051854.1, read as the reverse complement.
TAAATTTCCACGTGGAATATGCTTGTGTACCTGCCCATTGGCTCAAAGTACATTTTCCTTCGACCAATGAAACCGGCACCCGCTCCCTCTGCTGTGAGGGATCCGTCAGTGTACCAAGTAATCAGTTGCTGGTTTAAGCCGTATGTCGCAGCCACACTCTCCCAGTTTCCCTTGTTACTCTAACGTGTTCCAAACTTCTTATCGAAGTGAAACCTCATTGTCATGTTATCCCTCGGTATCAGTAATTCGGGATACCGCCTAAAAAGGATATCAATCTTAATCAAGCTCCCCTCCTCACTCATACTACCGGCCATCCTGAATATTGATCTCCTTGCCTGCATCTGTATGTGCAGATGGAGAGGGGTTAATCCCAGAAGGACCTCCAGGGATGCCGTTGGGCATGTCCTCATTGCCCCACTGATACACACGCAAGCCAGCCTTTGGAGCTTATGTAATTCCCTGGCTTGTGTGCTGAGTTGGGTTCTTTCTGCCCAGATTACCGCTCCATAGGTAATCATTGGCCTTACAATTGCAGTATATATCCAAAGTAGTATCTTCGGGCTGCAATCCCATTTTTTTCCTGCTATGGATCTGCAAGTCATCAGAGCCCTCGTGGTTTTCCGACAAGTGTTTCCGACATGTGTCTTCCAGAGTAATTTTTGATCTAGCGTGATTCCCAAATATTTGATCTCTGTTTCTCGTTTCACCTCCATATCATGTAATGTTATGGCTTTCAGGTGATCCAGCTTACGCCTCCTAGTGAATGGTACTATGGTGGTTTTGGTTGGGTTGATCCGCAGTCCCACCTTCCTGCACCAGGCACTAGTAACCCTTAATCCAGTTTGGATTCTATCAAATAGGGTATCTTCATATTTGCCCCTACAGATTAGAACAATGTCGTCCGCGTAGCCCTGGACTTGTATTCCAGTATTAGTTAACACGTCCAGGAGTTCATCCACTACTATACTCCACATCAGCGGCGATAGTACTCCACCCTGTGGACAGCCTTGAGTGGTGTTCATGATAATAGAATTTGTACCTGTTTGTACCTCTATTTGTCTGCTTTCTAGCATTTTGCCAATCCAGAGTGCCAGGGTGTTTCCCACTCCTTTGCGGCTCAGGGCATCCTGTATCTCTGTGTGCGTTGTATTGTCTAATGCTCCCTCGATATCCAAAAACGCGCACAGTGAAATTTCTTTTGTTTCTATGGCGTCCCGTAGTACCTCTGTCAGCTGATACAGAGCAGTTTCAGTTGACCGTCCTGCCCGGTAAGCGTGTTGACAGTGATGTAGGCGATTACGCTTTAGAACGTTAGTTCTAATATAGTTGTCTATGACCTTCTCCACCGTTTTGAGTACGAACGATGTTAGGCAGATTGGTCTGAAAGATTTAGGGTGAAAAGGATCCTTTTTACCCGCTTTCGGAATAACGACCACTTTTGCCCGTCTCCATGCCCTTGGTATGTAACTCAGTGCTATGCTCCCCCTTACCACCCTCAGAAGAGACTGTAAGATAATTCCTAGGCCTCTCTGGGTAAGTGCTGGGAAAATGCCATCTACTCCGGGAGATTTCATTGGTTGAAAAGTTCCCACTACCCATCTTAGCCTAGCTTCTGAGCATACCTCTTTTGCTAGTTTCCAGCTCTCTTTCCTTCCCCTTTTATTCGTTGTTGGGGTGTCAGGCAGATTGTTGTCGCCTGCCGCCGAGGGGTAGGACCTCGGGAAATGAGTTCTGAGAAGCAGGTGTACCCTGTCCTCCTCATTCTCGGTGAATGTCCCATCTTCCTTTTTCAAGCAGACAGAGGATATTCCCCCGTCTTTGGCTACAGTCTTGTACAGCCTGGTTGCTTCTGTGATCTGTTCAATCCCTTTACAGAATTCCCTAAAGCTGTTCCGTTTCGCTTCCCTGATCGCGTTGCTATGCGCAGTCAGTGCATTTTTATACCTCCGTCAGTCCCCAGTTTGTTTTGCCCGGTTAAAGAGTTTTTGTACCTCTGTTCTCATTCTGGCTAGGTTCTTGTTCCACCATGGTACATCCCTTGTTGACTTGACTGTCTTGGCCGGACAGCAGGCCTCATATGCGCCAATGACGATTGTGTTGAGGTTTTCCACCACCGTTTCTAATTCCAGTTCGCTCCTGATGTCACCGCCCCTTGAAGTTGGGCAATGTTGTTGCTCAGGTGCGTTGTGTAGAATTCCCAATCCGTTCTCTTGGGATTCCTTATTATTCTTTTTATTCCGGAGTTACCCTCAATGCCGAATCTGATTATCCTGTGATCAGACATTGAGGGTTCATCCGACACCCTCCAATTGCTGACCATCCCGTTCATTAGGGTATTTCCTAGAGTTATATCTAGTACCTCTTGTCTGGTGCTGGTCACAAATGTTGGAGTGTTCCCTACGTTGTATATTTCTAACTTATTACTAAGAATAAATTCCAGAAGGTACTCACCTCTACGAATAGTGTCGCTGCTTCCCCACACCTCGTGGTGGGCGTTGGCATCGCAGCCGAGAAGAAGTGGTAACGCCCTCTCCTCGCAATACTCCGTCAGCTTTGCGACTTGTTCCGGTGGAGCCCGGCTGTCGTCTCCTGGGAAGTATCCCGATGCTACAACTGCGTCTCGAGTGCTCCTCCCGGCTTCCAATGAGACTTGGATAGCCACAAGGTCCCCGGTTAAGAACTCTGAAAGACATATGTTTTGTAAATTACGTTTGAGAATTATGCAAGCTCTTGGTTTTTCACAAGAGGAGTCCCAAATTACCTGCATATCTCCTCCTTGCAGACCGCGAATCTGCCCTCGGTACACCCAGGGCTCCTGAGCCAGCACTTTTCCAATGTTCTCCTTGGAATTTGCCCTTACAATCACTGCAGATGCAGCTCTCGCATGGTAGAGGTTTATCTGGGCTATCTTAGTGCTGGCCATTGGCTCCGTTATTGTTTGGAGCTCTTCTCCACTGTCGGAGTGTCACCCTCCTCTTCCGACATGGCGCTTTCCTGTGCGTCGCTGTCCACCCCGAGCCCTAGGAGTCACTGGGCAGCAGGTCTATTTCCCTGGTTGATCCAGTTCTTTCCGCCTCTATGGCTTCCGCGACTTCTTCAGGGACCTTGGTAAGTTTTTCACCCGATGCCTCCTCCGAGGTCTCTTTCCTTGACTTTTCCTTGTGCACATGCACGGGTATGTTGCCAAATCGGTAGTTGATATGACAACTCCGACGTTTAATTGCCTCCAGGGATCGGTCATCTACCCCGATCGTGAGGTGTTTACCCTTTCCCTCCACCTTGCTTCTGAAGACTCTCCATAGTCGAGTATGGAGATCTTCATTCTGAGCAATTAGGAGTCTCATAAGGCTTCCGTTTCTATTGCCGCGGCCTTTGGCAGAAAAACTGTCACCATGTGGGCTCCTGGTATATCATCCCCAGCACATTTTGACAGTTCTACCCCTTCCCAGCCTGGCAATCTAGGAATTATGGTTCTAACCCATTCTGCGGTGTCTTCCGTCGCGCAGTCCACCAGTATAAGGCCTGGTCGAAAGCGTATCCCGGTGAACACCAATTTCGACGTCCAACCCTTGATCATCTGCTTGACGACAAATTCCTCAATGATTTCCTGTTCCTCCCGAGTGAGTATTTGCTCGGGAAACCTTTTTGGCAGTATGGCCAGTCGAATGCCCTTGACCGCACTAGCATAGCTAATGCCGGGCTTCCTGGGTCCTGTCTTCACTCCTGACCTGCCCGGGTTTTTTCCTCCCGTGGGTTCGGGTCTGGATTTTTTGGGAGCATTCCCTTCATGCGAGCTGATCTCTGCTCCCCGCTTTCTCGGCTCCGGTAGAGATGGCTTACGTCTCTCCTGAGCCTTCTTAAGGGCCTCTTCTGGTTTCAGGCCTTCCTTCAGATAGCGCAGGTACCATTTAACCCCGACGCCACTGAGGCCTGTCTCCTTCCTGACGTCTGTTATATTTATCTCAGACGTGCTTTTGCTGGTCCCTGCTCTTTGAGCAGTGGTGTTCGTTGGCTGTAGTCCACGCAGTATACTAATGCTCACCTTGGATCCACTGCTTGACGTCCCAACTTCTCCCTTCTTGGGTGTAGTCACCTGGCTCTCAGTAATTCGGAGACGTGCCTCCGTCTGATTAACCAGTTTTGGTGCGGTACGGGCCCCGCTTTTTTGGTTTTCGTTTTCTTTTCTAGTTTTGCACTGATTTGATTCCCACGAGTATGGGAGTTAAGAGGTCCGCCGTGCCATAGCCCCCCGTAGCACGGTAAGGTCTAACTTACTCACTAAGGTGACCAAGTATCAGTGAGGCTCCGTTCGAATACAGTGAGTTACCCCCGACTGCAAACTATCTAATGGGCACGGTTCGCATGACACCCTGGATTGGGGGAGGTGTTTTTCGACTGCCCAGTCTAGATCCGTAGCGTTTTGTTAATAGTAGGGTCACCTCGTACAGGGCGTGGCTATCACCACTCACTAACGGTCGTGGTAGACGAGAGGCTTGGCCCCTGAAAAGGCACACACCATCCCAGAGGAGAGACAACTCGTCCTTAGAGAGAGATAGGTTGGCCTCAGGGAGCTTTGTTCCGCATCAGTCTATCCTGCAGTGCACTGCTTGACCACTAGGCTACGGATATTATATACTCCAATATAATTAGTTGAAACAATTAAATAATAAATCTAATTAATATCTATCAATTTAATTTTAACATAGTGAATAAAAATCCGAAAGCCTATAAATATTCAGGAACTCCGTTTTCAGTATATATAATTTCCTCAACAATATACCCTTTTGAAAATCAACTCTAGGTTGCAGGCTAATTACCCTGCTCATGACATCCAATTAACTCGTTACAGTCAAAATTCTGTTTAAGATGTTGTACATAATCTACCTTTTCATCACTTCATTTAGGTTCCTGGTTTGGAACCCCATTCCAAAAACCATTAAAATGGCAGATTTGACTGCTGGAGTTCATTAGGCTCGACAATCGACACATAACAAAACACACTTGCTCGTATCATCAGCTTAATTTTTACGACCTCTAAAACATCTTTTCTTTGTTATCATCTTTGGGTTATTACGATGTGAATGGGGACCATGGGGATTCCTCTGGAAATTTCAAGATATGGTCTAATGAACCATCAAAAATTGATGTTCTCCTTCAAACGGATCCTTGGTAATGATGAATGCTATCTGTAAAGAAAATACACTGGAGCGAGAAAATCCCTCCCCAATTCGATTTATTTTCTGCTACAATAAAGTCAGCTTTGAATGGGTAATGGCTACAAACATGCATATTTAATAACAGAAAATGGATCCACTAAATATATAAAAATATCAAGAAAAAAGTAAACCGCTTTATCACGTACCTACATATATGTACGAATGCCAATGACGTCAGCATGTGCAAAATTTGAAATCACCGCCTGTATCGCTGATGGATGTCAATTTGCAATTCAAAGTTGTTCGAAATCAAAGCTCATACGGAAGGGACGATAAAATAGATACAATGTATCTATGCACCTTAATGGAGTGATATTATTAATTCATCTTAAAAATCGCTATCTCATGCAAATCTGGAAAGACGATGACAGCCTGAATGAGCATTGATTACTGAACTAGAAGAGTGAGTGGCGAGGATTTTCTCTATATTGGAATAGGATCACGCTTTCCCTAGATTGTGCTTAATCGATGACTGAGAGCCTTTTGGTTTGCAACCTTTATTTTCACTTGAATAATTTAATTCCGTGGAAAAGCAAAATGACAGGGCTTCTCTATTTTCATGGAACATTTCGGTTGTGTGTGTGTATGGTGGGGGAGAAGCTACAGCTTCTGAGCACTCAGGCCGTGTTGGCCCATTGTACTCGCCTCCCCCGTCTAACGGAATATTCCGGATTCGTTAGCGTATCGCAGGATTTCCGTTAGTGGATGTGATGCTACCCGTCGCAATTGGAGGACATCGGCACCAAAGGTCTGATGCCTGATGCGTCCATAGGCGGGGCATTCACATAGGAAATGCTCCGTGGATTCCGCTTCCTCATTACAGGAGGGACACGTATCATCTCCGGTAATTCCTATTCTGAACATATGCCCAGCTAGTGAATTATCGCCTGTCAGAATGCCCACAATACACCTGCAAGTCCTCCTGCTTTTCGACAGGATAAACTTTGCGGTACGTATGTTGGGTTCTGGCAGGAAAAGTTTGGTGTGTCGAGCAGCATTTAGGCTCTGCCACCTGTCATTATGGAAAACTTGTTCCCAGGTTTTGAAAACAGATTTAGCCAATGCCACTGATACCCCAATTGCTGGCTCCGGTCCCATCATAGGGGAGATTGACCCCTCTTTCGCTAAAGCGTTCGAGATTTCATTTCCCTCTATGCCGCAGTGACCAGGTACCCAGAGTAGTTCCATCGTATTGAATCTAGACATAGAGTTCACACGGTTTATGCATTCCTGAACGATTCTCGAGGTGATCAAAGGACTGCTCAATGCCCTCAGTGCAGCTTGACTGTCACTGCAGATTACGATGCGCCTGCCCTTCAACCGCTCGTCAATCACCCAGTTTGCCACCCTTAGGATCGCATAAACTTCGGCTTGAAAAACCGTTGCATATTGTCCCAAAGGAAAAGCCCACTTCTCGTTTTTTTTCGTGAGGTAGACTCCGGCTCCAGAACCCTCTTCTGTTTTTGAGCCATCCGTGTAGAAGACTTCCGTATATCCCGCCACGCATTCCTCTGGGACTTCCCGGTCCTCTCTACACTTCAGGGTAACTACATATCTTCTACCAAACAGATGTATGGGGAGACGAGAATCGGAAGGCATTGCAAGAACTGGATTTAGTCCTCCCAGTAGCTCTTCCAATGCTCTGTGCCCCCCACATCCGTTGTTTTCCCATAGATCTAATCGAATTAGCCTATGAGCTGCTCTCATTGCAGTGCTTTGAATAAATATATCCAGGGGCTGCAAATTGAGTAGTGCATTCAGAGCTGCGCCGGATGTCGTGCTCATGGCACCATTGATACCCAGACAAACAGTTCTTTGCAGTGCGGCTAGTTTACGGTGAAAACCTTTTTGTCTCACCTTAACCCACCACACTACGGATGCATATACGAACATCGGCAAAATGATGGCAACGTATATCCACATTACCACATGTGGCCTGAGTCCCCATGTCGAGGCAAAGGTCCGTCTGCACAGCCCATAAGCTGTGAGAGCTCGTTTCATCTTTACTTCTACATGTTTGTTCCAAAGAAGTTTTTTATCTAGAGTGACCCCCAGATATTTCACTTCTTCGGAGAGTTGAAGGGTAGTACCCCTCATCTCAGGGAGACAAAGTCCATCCAGTTTTCTCTTTTTTGTGAATAAAACCATTGTGGTTTTATTTGGATTTACTAGCAAACCATGCCTAAGGCACCAGCTGTCTATCAAATCAACGGCACGCTGTATATTCCTAAACACCGTTCCAAGATCTCGATCAACAGCAAGTACAGCCACGTCATCAGCATAGGCTTGGGCGTGTATTGGCAAATTTTGCAGTTCGCATAGCAGTGAGTCGATCAGCATACTCCACAGAAGCGGCGAAAGCACACCTCCTTGGGGGCAGCCCTTCGTTGGCTCCGTAGTCAGGTAGCGATCGACCCCTACCTCAGCGCACAGCAATCTTTGCGTTAGCATAGCATGTATCCACTTAATTAAAGCATCATCAACACCATGCGCTCTGGCGGCATCACAAAGTTTTTGAAAAGGCGCTCAGTCAAAAGCCCCTTCAATGTCCACGAACACCCCCATCGCGTACTCACCATTCAAAGTTGCATCCTCTATCTTTGTGAACAAAGAATGAAGAGCAGACTCACAGGACTTTCCAAGTTGGTAAGCATGTTGGTTTTCACTAAGTGCGTGTGACCTAAGTGCTTTTCCACGAATGTGACGCTCCACCAGTCTCTCCAAACCTTTCAGCAAGAATGAAGTCAAGCTGATCTGTCTGAAGTTCTTTGTATTAGAATCGTCATCTTTCCCAGGTTTCGGTATGAAAACTACCTTAACCTGTTGCCAAGAAAAAGGCACGTAGCCCAGAGCAAGACACCCTCGAAAAATATTTCTTAGAGTTCGCTCTAAATGCTCCATACCCTCCTTTAGCATTGCCGGATAGATGCCATCCATGCCAGGTGCTTTGAAATGTTCAAAGGACAGTATGGCAGCTCTCACCTTTTCATGGGTAACAACCGCTTTCGCAGTGTTCCAGTTCCCCTTGCAACACTTGCGTGTTGAAGGGGTTGCAAGAACCGTCAACTCTCCCCCTACCACTTCTCTCACCCGTTCTCCCGGGTGGTGTACTTCCAGGAGGGTCTGTACTGAGTCCAGTCTGGAGCTCGTGAAAGTACCGTCGGGTTTTCTAAGAGAATCCAACTTGGCCGGCTCATCCCTTTTGAGGACTCTGCACAGCCTTGACGTCTCCCTTTCGCCTTCCAGTTCCTCACAGTACGCTCTAAAGGAGTCTCGTTTCGAGCACCTCACGAGTCTCTTATATTCACGTTGTGAGTTCCTGAAATTTAACCAGTCTTCGTCCTTGTTACTTCTGCAAGCACGATTTAGAAGTCGCCTGGTTGATTTCCTGAGTTTTTGCAGTTCTCGGTTCCACCAAGGAACCGTTTTACCGCTTCGGCCTCGGGAAATAGGACAAGCCTCTTCATAGCACTCTAAAAGTGTGTAGTTCAGAGTTTTCAATTCATCTTCCAGCACCAAAGGAGTCCTTAGTCGCCTAGGGAACTGTACTTTACTGCCAAGAAGTTCATTGAACTTTGCCCAATCCGTTTTCCTAGGGTTCCGTCTTTGTACTGCAGACTGTTCGCCCGCAATAGTCAGATTGAATTCTAGATATCGGTGATCTGACAGTGAGACCTCGTCTAGCACTCGCCAGTGTGTAATCAACTCTAACAATTTTGGGGTACAGATTGTTAGGTCAATTACTTCGCTTCTTCTCGGTCCCACGAACGTAGGGGCGCACCCTACGTTTGCAGTCATAAGACCAGCTGAAGTGATGAAATCAAATAGCTTCTCTCCTCTTGGATTGCATTTGCTGCTGCCCCAACAAATATGTTGAGCATTCGCATCGCAACCTATTAAGAGTTCGAGACCACTTGATTCTGCATACGCCACCAGATCCCTAAGTTCTTGCGTCGGTGGAGGATACAAAGAATTATAGGGTAAATAAGCGGAGGCAACTATGATGTTTTTCCTCTCGCCATTTATCTGGTATTGTATGATGACCGTAGCTAAGTCCTGGGAACAATATTGTCTCAGCATAGTTGCCTCTAACCGTCTTGACATCAGGACGCAAGCTCTCGGTCTTATGGATCTTTCGTCGTAGAAGATCCTAAAGGGGGCTACCTTTACTGATCCAATGCCACAGATTCTGTTAAATCGAACCCATGGTTCTTGCACCAAAAAGATATAGGGGAAATCCTGTAGCTTTGTCATTCTCGCTGCCAACAGGTAGGAGGGAGTTTTGGCATGCTGCAGGTTGATTTGACCAATCTTTATGTTTTTCGACATAAACTTAGACTATTGTCTTATGGAAAACAGTTAGAAGCGAATGCGGCAGTCCGCGTATGACGGGGTTTCCCCCACACCGTACCGCCAGAGACTCGCTCCCCTCGTGATTGATTTCTCTGAGACAAGTCGTACTTGGGAGTACCGCAATTCCCATGTTCTCATCCACGAAAGATCTCATCTCATCCCGCAGAGCATTCGTTGATTTTCTACTTAGCACCTTACTTGGTTTGCGGTGTCTGGGTTGCATAGATTCGATCACTCGAACTGGCATCAAGTCAGTTTCGTTCACGTCTCTGGCTTCCCTTCCTTCCGCCTGTTCTTTGGAAGGTGTAGGAGAAGTTACTAGCAGGCAGGATTCACTCTGTAGTCCCTTCCCCAGTACGAGCCCCCATACGGGGGTTCCGCCCCTGTATGCACTATCCTCCGCGCACGTCTCCATTGTGGGAGAGCGCACCGAAGATGCTGCAATTTGCTCTATGTTGTGTGAGTCGAAGACCATCATTGTTCTTCGCTCTCAAAATGGAGATGCTGCCCTACAGTTTCCTGATATGACTGATTTTCAGTCTATATAGGAAAAAGTGGAGCATCATATGGTGACTTCCCCTGAGCACATTCAGACTCTGTTGGTCCAGTTCGAATACCAAGTTGAAGCCCTCCACGTTTGAAGATTGGTCCTTCCTGGCATTCATGAACTTTACCCTCCAGTGCCCAAAGTCCATGCCCGGGTTCTGTTCACCCAGCAAGCGGATGATGTCCTCTGCCTTCCTTCGAGGGTCCGGTAACCAACATCCGACATGTTCTGTCCTGCGTAGCTCAGTGTTCACAATAGTGAACTTGGACCGACCGCCGGAACTCAAAGTTGGGATTACCTGCTGGAGCCACTTTAAGGCAGCCTCGTCAGCGCACTCCAAATGGAGAAGCCCATCACGAAAACCTTGATCGTTAAATCGTGGCTTCGTTCCAGGCTCCATCATTTTCTTCCACAGGCATTCCTGGAGGATGGTAAATTGTCCCTCTGACATTTTGCCATCCTTGGAGGAAACTCGGTTACTGGTCCATAAATATTCTGTGATATGAGATGAACTCTCATCTTCTCTCCAATTTTGCACCTAAGCAGTAGTTAATCTAAGTTCACTACGTTTATACTGATGACGCAATTCCAACACTATAGTTATTGCTGCAAGTACGGTTAGGAGACTAAAGGAACACTTGGGACGTGGGACCTTCCTTCGCTTGCGGATACGCTGATGCCTAAATGAACTTAAAAGGATTTTGTTCAACAGAAGAATATGTTCTTGTAAGTTCGAGCTTCACGCTCAAACAGGACTCTTCAACAGATACCTATGCATAGCCGGTGCCAGAGTGGAGAAAACAGAAAAACGCCGAATAGACCTTGGTGGAGCCAAACCCACCCTCGAGCTGAAGCATCGCATTTGCTATCTTTGAGATTCTTCAGAGCAGGCAATAACTCGGACGACAGCGTAAGTAAGATAGTGTCCGGATGGGGCCTGAAGTTCTCGAGAGCTCCTGACCCGACGCTGATAGACAACTTCCTAAATCGGGGGGCAATGCCGAAAATGCTGGCCCTTGAAATGGTATATAAGTCGGCGAGGCCAGACGCCGAGAAAATGGAAGGAAAGTGGCGCAATCTTTTCAAAAACTTTAAACGCTCGTATCTCCGTTAAAATTGGCAATTTCGAGAAAAGGAGCTTAATTTCTGATCACTTATATAGAGGAGAGTTAGACCTTGGGTCAAGCAGTGCACTGCAGGATAGACTGATGCGGAACATAGCTCCCTGAGGCCAACCTATCTTTCTCTAAGGATGGGTTGTCTCTCCTCTGGGACGGTGTGTGCCTTTCCAGGGGCCAAGCCTCTCGTCTACCAAGACCGTTAGTGAGTGGTGATAGCCACACCCTGTACGAGGTGACCCTACTATTAACAAAACGCTACGGATCTAGACTGGGGAGTCGAAAATCCAATCCAGGGTGTCATGCGAACCGTGCTCATTGGATAGTTTGCAGTCGGGGGTAACTGACTGTATTCGAACGGAGCCTCGCTGATACCTGGTCGCCTCAGTGAGTAAGTTAGATCTTACCGTGCTGCGGGGGGCTATGGCACGGCGGACCTCTTAACCCCCATACTTGTGGGAATCAAATGAGTACAAAACTAGAAAAGAAAACGGAAACCAAAAAAGCGGGGCCCCGTACCGCACCGAAACTGGTTAATCAGGCAGAGGCACGTCTCCGAATTACTGAAAGCCAGGTGACTACACCCAAGAAGGGAGAAGTTGGGACGTCAAGCAGTGGATCCAAGGTGAGCATTGGTATACTGCGTGGACTACAGCCAACGAACACCACTGCTCAAAGAGCAGGGACCAGCAAAAGCACGTCTGAGATAAATATAACAGACGTCAGGAAGGAGACAGGTCTCAGTGGCGCCGGGGTTAAATGGTACCTGCGCTATCTGAAGGAAGGCCTGAAACCAGAAGAGGCCCTTAAGAAGGCTCAGGACAGACCTAAGCCATCTCTACCGGAGCCGGGAAAGCGGGGGGCAGCAGAGATCAGCCCGCATGAAGGGAATGCTCCCAAAAAACCCAGACCTGAACCCACGGGAGGAGAAAACCCGGGCAGGTCAGGAGTGAAGGCAGGACCCAGGAAGCCCGGCATTAGCTATGCTAGTGCGGTCAAGGGCATTCGACTGGCCATACTGCCAAAAAGGTTTCCCAAGCAAATACTCACTCGGTAGGAACAGGAAATCATTGAGAAACTGGTGTTCACCGGGATACGCTTTCGACCAGGCCTTATACTGGTGGACTGCGCGACGGAAGGTACCGCAGAATGGGTTGGAACCATAATTCCTTGATTGCCAGGCTGGGAAGGGGTGGAACTGTCAACATGTGCTGGAGATGATATACCTGGAGCCCACATGGTGACAGTTTTTCTCCCAAAAGGCCGCGGCAATAGTATCAGAAGACCCTATGAGACTCCTAATTGCTCAGAACGAAGACCTTCATACTGGACTATGGAGAGTCTTCAGAAGTAAGGTGGAGGGAAAGGGTAAACTCCTCACGATCGGGGTAGATGACCGATCCCTAGAGGCACCTAAACGTCGGAGTTATCATATCAACTACCGATGTGGCAACATACCCGTGAATGTGCACAAGGAAAAGCCAAGGAAAGAGACGTCGGAGGAGGCATCGGGTGGAAAACTTACCGAGGTCCCTGTAGAAGTCGCGGAAGCCATAGAGGCGGAAAGAACTGGATCAACCAGGGTAATAGACCTGCTGCCCAGTGAAGAGCAGAAACTGGACCTAGGACTCCTAGGGCTCGGAGTGGACAGCGACGCGCAGGAAAGCGCCATGTCGGAGGAGGAGGGTGACACTCCGACAGTGGAGAAGAGCTCCAAACAATAACGGAGCCAATGGCCAGCACTAAGATAGCCCAGATAAACCTCCGCATTGGAATAGTGCTGGCTCAGGAGCCCTGGGTGTACCGCGGGCAGATTCGCGGTCTGCAAGGAGGAGACATGCAGGTAATTTGGGACCCCTCTTTTGAAAAACCAAGAGCTTGCATAATTCTCAAACGTAATTTAAAATACATATGTCTTTCAGAGTTCTTAACCGGGGACCTTGTGGCTATCCAAGTCTCATTGGAAGCCGGCAGGAGCACTCGAGAGGTAGTTGTAGCATCGGTATACTTCCCAGGAGACGAGAGCCGGGCTCCACCTGAACAAGTCGCAAAGCTGACGGAGTATTGCGAGGAGAGGGCGTTACCACTTCTTCTCGGCTGCGATGTCAACGCCCACCACGAAGTGTGGGGAAGCAGCGACACTAATCGTAGAGGCGAGTACCTTCTCGAATTTATTCTTAGTAATAAGTTAGAAATATACAACGTAGGGAACACTCCAACATTTGTGACCAGCACCAGACAAGAGGTACTAGATATAACTCTAGGAAATACCCTAATGAACGGGATGGTCAGCAATTGGAGGGTGTCGGATGAACCCTCAATGTCTGATCACAGGATAATCAGATTCGACATCGAGGGTAACTCCGAAATAAAAAGAATAATAAGGAATCCCAAGAGAACGGATTGGGAATCCTACACAATGCACCTGAGCAACAACATTGCCCACCTTCAAGGGGGCGGTGACATCAGGAGCGAATTGGAATTAGAAACGGTGGTGGAAGACCTCAACACAATTGTCATTGACGCATATGAGGCCAGCTGTCCGGCCAAGACAGTCAAGTCATCAAGAGATGTACCATGGTGGAACAGGAACTTAGCCAGAATGAGAACGGAGGTACGAAAACTCTTTAACCGGGCAAAACGAACCGGGGACTAGCGGAGGTATAAAAATGCACTGACTGCGTATAGCAACGCCATCAGGGAAGCGAAACGGAACAGCTTTAGGGAATTCTGTGAAGGGATTGAACAGATCACAGAAGCAACCAAGCTGTACAAGGCTGTAGCCAAAGACGGGGGAATATCCTCTGTCTACTTGAAAAAGGAAGATGGGACATTCACCGAGAATGAGGAGGACAGGGTACACCTGCTTCTCAGAACTCATTTCCCGGGGTCCTACCCCTCGGCGGCAGGCGACAATAATCTGCCTGATACCCCAACAACGAATAAAAGGGGAAGGAAAGAGAGCTGGAAACTAGCAAAAGAGGTATGCTCAGAAGCTAGGCTAAGATGGGCAATGGGAACTTTTCAACCAATGAAATCTCCCGGAGCAGATGGCATTTTCCCAGCACTTATCCAGAGAGGCCTAGGAATTATCTTAGAGTATCATTTGAGGGTGATAAGGGGGAGCATAGCACTGAGTTACATACCAAGGGCATGGAGACGGGCAAAAGTGGTCTTTATTTCGAAGGCGGGTAAAAACGATCCTTTTCACCCTAAATCTTTCAGACCAATCTGCCTAACATCGTTCGTACTCAAAACGGTGGAGAAGGTCATAGACAACTATATTAGAACTAACGTTCTAAAGCGTAATCCCCTACGTCACTGTCAACACGCTTACCGGGCAGGAAGGTCAACTGAAACTGCTCTGTATCAGCTGACAGAGGTACTACGGGACGGCATAGAAACTAAAGAAATTTCACTGTGCGCGTTTTTGGATATCGAGGGAGCATTCGACAACACATCGCACACAGAGATACAGGATGCCCTGAGCCGCAAAGGAGTGGGAAACACCCTGGCACTCTGGATCGGCAAAATGCTAGAAAGCAGACAAATAGAGGTACAAACAGGTACAAATTCTATTATCATGAACACCACTCAAGGCTGTCCACAGGGTGGAGTACTATCGCTGCTGATGTGGAGTATAGTAGTGGATGAACTCCTGGACGTGTTAACTAATACTGGAATACAAGTCCAGGGCTACGCGGACGACATTGTTCTAATCTGTAGGGGCAAATATGAAGATACCCTATGTGGTAGAATCCAAACTGGATTAAGGGTTACTAGTGCCTGGTGCAGGAAGGTGGGACTGCGGATCAACCCAACCAAAACCACCATAGTACCATCCACTAGGAGGCGTAAGCTGGATCACCTGAAAGCCATAATATTACATGATATGGAGGTGAAACGAGAAACAGAGATCAAATATTTGGGAATCACGCTAGACCAAAAATTACTCTGGAAGAGACATGTCGGAAACACTTGTCGGAAAGCCACGAGGGCTCAGATGACTTGCAGATCCATAGCAGGAAAAAAATGGGATTGCAGCCCGAAGATACTACTTTGGATATATACTGCAATAGTAAGGCCAATGATTACCTATGGAGCGGTAATCTGGGCAGAAAGAACCCAACTCAGCACACAAGCCAGGGAATTACATAAGCTCCAAAGGCTGGCTTGCGTGTGTATCAGTGGGGCAATGAGGACATGTCCAACGGCATCCCTGGAGGTCCTTCTGGGATTAACCCCTCTCCATCTGCACATACAGATGCCGGCAAGAAGATCAATATTCAGGATGGCCGGTAGTATGAGTGAGGAGGGGAGCTTGATTAAGATTGATATCCTTTCTAGGCGGTATCCCGAATTACTGATACCGAGGGATAACATGACAACGAGGTTTCACTTCGATAAGAAGTTTGAAACACGTTAGAGTAACAAGGCAAACTGGGAGAGTGTGGCTGCGACATACGGCTTAAACCAGCAAATGATTACTTGGTACACTGACGGATCCCTTACAGCAGAGGGAGCGGGTGCCGGTGTCATTGGTCGAAGGAAAATGTACTTTGAGCCAATGGGCAGGTACACAAGCATATTCCAGGCGGAAATTTACGCCATAGATAAATGTGCCTCCTTTAATCTGCAAAGGAACTACAGGGGACAGAACATAGCTATTCTCACCGATAGCCAAGCAGCGATCAAGGCACTTAAGTCCAACCAGGTGAACTCTAAACTGGTATGGGAATGCCTTGAGAGACTGAATACACTCGGCTCGTCCAACAAGGTCTGGATACTTTGGGTTCCAGGCCATGCTGGGTTGGAAGGCAATGAGGCAGCGGATGAACTAGTCAAGAAGGGAGCAGGGATGCCTTTACACGGGCCAGAACCCTTCTGTGGAATCGGAAACGGTTTCATGGCTATGAATATAAGAAACGAAGAGAAACGGTTGAGGGAACTATATTGGGCGGGCCTACCAGGGATGGAGCAGTCCAGGATGCTTATTGGGGGATACGAACCCATGCGCACAAAGGATTGCTTAAACCTCACCAAAAAGAACCTCCGAATCATAGTGGGAATTCTCACTGGTCATTGTCGGCTGAACTATCACCTAGGGAAGCTAGGGATATCTACGGACACTGCCTGCAGGTTCTGTGAGGAGGAGGACGAAACCTCTATGTACGTCCTGGGACAGTGTCCGGCACCTGTGCAAAGTAGGTCAAGACATCTGGGAGAACACTTAATACCAGATGCAAAGCTGAAACTTCTGGAAGTGAGGAACATACTAAAGTTCCTAACGGTTACAGGCCTGCTTGAGATACTATGATCAACAGGTACACTATAACCAGTAAAAGGGGCACAATAGTTCTTCAAGGACGCGGTGCGACTTTCCCTTAACAGAATAATAATAATAATAGACCTTCAAAATTGTATATAGGTTGGGGGTGCAGGAGGCGGGAAAATGGCCACAAAGTGGCGGAATCTTTTAAAAAACTTTCAACGTCGTATCTCCGTTAACATTGAGGATTTCGGGAAAAGGTGCTTTATTTGCGATCACTTGTATAGAGGAGAATTAGACCTTTCAAATGGTATATAGGTTGGGGGTTGGGGAAATGGCCCGAGAAGTGTCGTCAAGTGCTGCTGAAACTTCGTTGGCTGAAAGAAACAGTTCTGGGATGTGGGAGCCAGGGCACGCAAACATCGCTGGTAATGAGGAAGCTGCCTGTCAGTCAGCTCCAAGGTTCTGAAGACACAACGACATCGGACCACCTACTGGCAAGTCTACTGTGAAGGGGTAAATGGCAAGGATTCATACAGTTGAATGGAGAAGTTTGAACTTGTGCCGGCACTCGAAAATCTTTGTGAAGGGTCTTTCTTAATTAGTAGGGCATGAAAATCCAAGGAGGGCTTTTAACGGGACACTGTTCCCTAAGCTATCGTGGTAAAAAAAATCGGAGTGGTGGTCTCGGTCATGTGCAGCTAATGCGAGGAGAAAGAAGAGACAGTCTTGTTCTTCGTGGGCAGCTGCCCGGCCTCCTTAAGTTTCAGAGATAACTTGGTAAAATTTGTTTGAAAGACGAGTCTGCGCATTCTTTGTCTCTGGAGAATATTCTCAGATTTGCGAAAGCCTGCGAACGCCGACAGGGAGAGGCTGATGTATAGGCCACCGCCGGTCCTAGCGAACGTCTGAAATTAGACCAGCTAACTAAGGGTTCTGTTAAATTAAATATGTTTCCAATATAATATCCACAACTTATCAATAAAATGTTGTTTTGCTAAAGCATATCGCTGGTATTTTAAGCGGAGTTATAATTGCATCATATCTGCACGGTTACTTTCTAGTATGGTCGCTATGTTGACAAAAGTCAGCTCAAAATGCTCCCTTGACGAGTTTACTAACCTACGCCGTTAACAGTGTCTCCTTCCACACATATCACTACAAAGGATATTATTTTTGCAACCATTAAAACCTCTTACAACTCAAAGGATCGCGTCAGTACCACCCCGTCAGTTCTGAAATATTTTATTATATTCCTGCTTGAGAAATCCTATTCTATGACAGCATAATCAGTGTTGACTCTAATTTGATTTATTTTTCATCACCCATTCTGCTCATAAGGGAGAAATAATCATTCAAAGCTTTGCCCTTTAAGGGAAACAGTAGAACAATTTATCTTCCGATAAGGCTCTAGTAGAATAAAATTTGAATAGAAGTATATTTTCCGTGTCCTACGATTCTAAGATGTTCATAAATTACCCCGGAGTAAACAACAACGAGCAAAGAGAAACAACTTCCGAAAAATTTATAAAATTTCCATTTGCAAAAGGTCCTGAAAATGGGCAGGTTCTTATCCTGAAGTAAGCATGAAATTCCTCATAACTTCACATTAAAATGGAAAGAGTCGCACCAAGGTGAAGGCCAGGAAAATGACCGGTGGATACATAACTATAAGCTTATAGCTCATCTAGATACTTTTTTCTTATACCGAGAGATGAAGAATACGCTTCGAGGGAATATCTCTCCATCAATAATAAGACATTCGCCATAATTTATTCAGTGTTTATTTATAACTCAAAAAACCCAGTGATTCCTGCGAAGGAAGGTGAAAGATTGGCGTTGAGAGTGTGCGGAGTCAAATAAGAATCACTGGACTTACCCACTGAATCGCCGCATTGAAAAGTGCAACTCCCCCTCCCTGGTATCCCCGGGTAACCACTAGTCGACTTGGTGGTGAAGTACCATGAACAGCAACAACGACGACGACTTAGCATGCCATTGACTTATGATTTGGCAAACACTTCGGAGTAGGTTGCACTTGAGCTGACAGAAACGACTTTCACGATGATGTTACAGCTGCTTCCATCCCGACAATAACCTTGGCAGGGCCGCGGAGTTATGACACCTTTAGGTTGCCAGTGAAGTCTCAGTGGAGATAAACTCTTGACTAGCTTCTGATCACGGCTTTGAACACAAACTCCCATACGGGTTTGTATCAATGACATCCCTGCTCGTATAGCCAATCCCAGTGATCATTTAAGGCGACTGCACTTTCTAGCGGAGATAGCAACTTGCAGTTGGGACACAAATTACATTGACAACAACCACAGTAACAACAAGCACGACGAAACAACTGACCATAGTTGAAATTTTCAGAAGGAGCACCAATACCCCACGCTCACTGCTTCTACCAGTTAAAATCGGACATCCCGCAAAAAATCCCTTTGCAAGACGCGCGAAATTACCACGGTCACCTACTGAAAAAGTCAAAATGCTTATTCTCCCAAAGATGGACTGGATGTGAAAAAGGGAATAGCATCGTTGAGGTTTAAAGTCCTGACGACCAAAAAGCAGAGACGCCATCGAATTCGAGTTCGGAAAAGGAACCGTTAGAAAACATGGCAAACTCCGAGCTGCGTGATACCCCTTGGTCAGGAAAAAAACTGTGACGAACTCTCCAATCAGGCCGAAAAGCAAGTCATCTCACTGAAGAGGATGGACCCCATCCGAACGACAAGAGTAAAGGAAAAGTCTAGTGCAGCCTCTAGTTGCGCAACACCCAGCGCCTTCAGCTCTCCAGAGGGAGAACAAACAATCGACAAAAGGAGGGGGGGGGCAAAAGCGATGACCTGTCGACGAGGAAGCAAGGCAGTAACCAAGCAGACCAAGCAGCATCGAAGGCAGGAGAAAATACAGCAAAAACAACTTAAGTTAAATAGCGACAGCAGTGGCTCCACAGGGATAAATTCCAAGTCGGCTAGGATGGCAACATCAGCGTCAAAGGTAAAGAGAAGGAGCAAACCACAGTGCTCAGCGCGTAAGAAGCCAAGACGAAGTACCACTAAGAACCGCAAGGTATAAAAGTGAGAAAAAGGAACTCCGCCACGAAATCAACAGTAAGAGAACATACTGCTGGCCGGAGCCAATCGATGATGTTAACAGAGAACCATGGGGCCTCGGATATAAGCTGGTTTGCAAAAACTCAGTACTCATCGCTCGACCTATTCTATAGAAGCAGCGAGGTTGGAAGAAATCGTGCAGGAACTTTTTCCTATCCACCCCATCTGAACTGACGCTGCCGCTGAATAAGTAAGTTCTGAGGACTGCTCACTCTTTACTGCAAAGGAACTAGAGGAGGTGGTCTTGCCCATGAGAACAAAAAAGCACCAGGACCGGAGGGTATTACCAGTGAAGTGTAGAAATTCGTATGAAAATACAAGCCCGACTTGCTACTCCACGCATTCAACGCATGTTTGACAGTGAGTGTTTTTCGTGGCGAGATCTGCTGACAAGCACGGGTAAAGGTGACCTAGCGGCGCCGTCAGCGTATTGCCCACTCAGTATGTTGGACAGAGCGGAAAAGGTGCTTGAGCTCATCAAGCCACAACTGACTGACGCAATACACTGCCGACAACTAATCACCAACACAATATGGTTTGAGAGTGGCGCTATCGACAATTTATGCTATTGAGGAGGTGGTCCAAGCGGTAAAGCTCTGCTGAGGCACTCAGTCCCCACTATCGGTGCATGGTGCTCCTTCTTATCCTCGACACAAGGAATGCCTTTAATTCTTCGAGGTGGTGCGACATGCTTGAGAAACTGCAAAAACGTTTTCATACTCCACGCTACCTATTGCGGACTAACGGACTACTTAAAAGACCGTGCCATACTCTGCGGGCTGCTCAGAGATCTATCCCTGATTCGGACCTTTGGAACGCCTTATACGATAGCCTTCTCCGACTGAATCGCATCTGGTCGGACACGCGGAAGATGTTGCGGCATACACTGGGAATGGTGATGCGGCAAGTAAGCAGATGGATGGCTGAGCATGGATTCTCCCTAGCTCTAGAGAAAACTGAAGTCTTGACTAACCAAGGAGTAGGTTCCTACAGTCCTCCCTATTAAGGCTATTGAAACCATGGTTTTATCGAAGTCGGCGGTGAAATACCTAGGCATAATGATAGATACGAAGACGAGCTTCTTCGAGCAGATTACCGTAGACAAGCCTGCAGCTAGAATGTTTCCCATTTGCCGGCTGATATCCAACGACGGAAGTCCCTTACCCAGCAGGCGTCACATGCTGACGACCGCGGTTCAGTACGTTCTCCTTTACGATTCCAAAATATGGGCTGATTCCCTCAGTAAGGAAAGTTAGCACCGCGCATCTCATAAAAGGCGTTCAGATGTGTGAGCGTCATCGACATCGCCTTCAAATCGAAGGGTATCTTTGGTCCCCTGGCACCATAATTGAGGCAATGCTGCAGAGCAAAGACACGCCAGGCAGCATTCAAAGTCTTGCCTCGGGGTCAGCAGACACAGACAACCCACAACTGGAAGATTGGACTGTGGTATGGAAAATAGTTTCATGGGAGCGAGTGAAATGGGCATTTAACCCGCTCAATAGATACAAGTCTGCGGGTCCTGATTGCATTATTCCTGCTCTAGTAATAGAGGGAATGGATGCCCTGGGCCTACGCATTCGGAATATATACCGCGATTGCCTAGCACACGTTTATATTCCAACCAGCTGGCGTGATGTAAAGGTAATATTTATTCCCAAAGCAGGGAAACCCACCTATACAGACACAAAAAGATTCCGACCGATGAGTCTAACTTCCTTTCTGGGACTGGAAAGACTGGTTGATCGGTTCATAAGGAATACATATATCCCTAAGTGGTCACTTCACTGTAGATAACACGCCTACCAGAAAGGCGAATCCACGGAGACTACACTCCATGAACTAACGGCAAAAATTTAGAAGGCAATGTCCGATAGGCGCATTTATGGACATCGAAGACGCCTTCAATTATGTCTCCTTCGCAGCAATTTATAACGCATCAAGGCAACATGGAATCGATCCGCTGTTAATCAGTTAGATCCGTCACATACTAAAGTGGAGAAAAATGCACATATTGGTCAGACAGAAGTATTGAAGCAGGGTGTCTTAGGGGTTGCTCACAGGGAGTTGTTTCTCTTTCCTCTATTAAAGCTCTTGATAATGGACACCTTGCTACGGCTTCTGGAGAGCGCAAAAGTCTTCTCGCGGGCATTTGGGAACAATCGAGGCGTAATAATTATCGACAAGTTTGCGTGCACAGTATGTGACGGCCTTTGGAAAGCTTGTTTCCAGCTTTAGCAGCATTGGACACTGTCACTCCAGTTTTAGGTTCCGGTCAGGGCATGGTGCAAATTTAACTCTCTTTTGCTAGGCTTTTGCTGCATTCGAAATTTAATTTCCCTCTACACGGCAATGACTAGGCTACCAAAGTAGTGCCACCGTGTTGAATCTGGAAATGAATTCTAATCAGTTTCTATATTCCCGAATGATTCTGAAGGTGAATAAAGGACTACTGACCGCCCTCAATACCGCTCAAATTCATCAAAGTATTTTCGTTGCTTCTGTTTCCATATGGCGGTCAACATCCAGTGAACAATTTCTGCGATAGCATGCCTGAATTTCTTTGAGTTTGAAAAATCATGTTCCCCATGGTTCGCTATGAAGACTACCTTATCGTTCTGCTAAGGGATAGCCCCGTAGCCCAGAGCAAGACATGCTAGACAAATATTTCTTGGAGGTGGCTAAAGCTAGTCTATAGCTTCCTTTAGTATGGCTGGATAGATGCGTTCCATACCAGGTACTTTAAAGTTCTCAAAGAGCAGAACAGCTGCTCTCCGTTTTTCAGTAGTAACTGTCACTCTCGCAATGCTTCAATTCACCCTGTAAAACGTTCGTGTAGAAAGGTTAGGTTTTCTTAAACCGCTTGCTCTGTCCCTCCTTTTGTCACCTGTTCTCCTGATTGTTTTTAGTCAGCTCTCAAGCTCGTAAAAGTGCCAGTGGGGTTTCTAGGAAGATGGGTATTGTTTAAGGACTCTGGACAGTCTTCACGTTTGTCTTTATGGTTCGTTATAGTACGCTTCGTGCGTTTCACGTTTTGAGTTTCGGAAATGGAATGATCAGTGTTCATCCTTATTTATTATTCTAAAAGATCCAAACCCCCATAACTGCCTCAATCTTAAAGATTTTAATAAATCGAACCCACGCCCCTTGCACCAGAATGATATAAGGATATTCCTGCACCTTTTTTGGCTTTGTTGCCAGCAAAAATAAAAGGCTTTGGTATTCTGCATCATTATATTTTTTTTTTCTTTTTTTTATGGATGGAGGCGGAAATCTTAGAAAGACGCTGCTGCGCCAGGTTGCAGCAGTGTGTGGGATTCACACCCACTAAAACCACCCCCACTCTTCCGCCCCTCCCCGCGGGACCACCGAGAAGTATTACTTCGCGGGGGAGGCTCTGGTTAGCTATACCAGCTCGTCCATGTCACGTCTCCGTCGCGCCGCCTTCCGAGCTCGATCCAACTTCAGGAGTTTTGTGTGCACCACGGCTACTGCCTCATTTACCGCCATCCAGTTTTCCTCCGACTTCAGCATCTCTTCCATCAGGTTGGAGGGCTCGATGCCCGCCCCTAAGATGCTGTTCAACCTCCTTTTCTGCTGCAGAAATCTGGGACAATGGAACATAACGTGCTCCGGGTCCTCGAGTGTAGCACCGCATTCAGGACAGTTGGGAGACTCGTCCAACTCGAAGCGATGCAAGGACTTCCTATAGCCACCGTGTCCCGTAAGGAACTGTGTCAGGTGGTAATTCAATTCTCCGCGCTTTCGATTGACCCATTTCTCGATGCACGGGATCAATGTATGGGTCCACCGGCCCTTGTCGGAGTTATCCCATCGTTGTTGCCACTTGCCACACAACTCTCTCCTGATGGCTTTTCGGAAATCCGCATTCACCTCGGCTGGATTTGCCCTCCGTTTTTCGTAGAGCCAGTGTGCCTCGCTCGCTAAAAGATCTATAGGGATCATTCCTGCGATAACACACACTGCCTCCATCGACGCCGTCCTAAATGCGCTGCACACCCTTAGCGCAATTGGCCGGTATGCCGAACATATCTTCCTCCGGTTGACAACGTGGTTCAACGCTCCCGCCCAGACAGGGGCCGCGTATAGCAGGATCGACCTCACCACTCCCGCGATGAGTAGCCTGCGACTATACTTCGGCCCTCCCACGTTAGGCATCATCCTTGCAAGAGATGAGCTGGCATTTGCTGCCTTCTCTCGCGCATAATCCAAGTGTCCCTTGAAACTGAGCTTGGCATCGATCATCACCCCCAGGTATTTGACAACCGATTTTGAGACGACCTTACGATTACCAACCTGGATGGTAACCGTGTTGTTCTTCCTACGGTTGGTAATGAGGACCGCCTCCGCCTTTTCGTCCGCCAGGTCCAGCTTGGCCATTCGTAACCATAACTTGATGGTATGAATGGCTTCATTTGCATAAAGCTCCACGTCCTCGGGATGCTTTGTAATTGCAACTACCGCCAAGTCGTCCGCAAAACCAATCAGCGTTGTCTCCTCCGGCACGCGAAGGCCAAGCACTCCGTCGTACATTATGTTCCACAGCAGCGGTCCCAATACAGAACCTTGAGGCACACCTGCTGTCACAATGTACTCCTTCGGCCCGTCGTCCGTCTCGTACCTGAGAAGTCTGTCCGAAAAGTAACTCTCGATGAGCCGCGCCAAGTAGCTAGGAACACCCAGTTTGGCCAAAGCGCCCTTAATACAGCCCCAGTTGGCTGAGTTAAAAGCATTTTTGACGTCCAGCGTCACCAGAGCACAGCATTTGCCCATGGCCATTGCATTTCGAGCCAATTCCACGACCTTTGCTACTGCATCGACCGTAGAACGGGCTCGCCGAAACCCATATTGCCGCTCTGAAAGACCACCCGCAAGCTGGATGAACGGGAGCAGTCTGTTGTATATCACCCTCTCCAACATCTTCCCCATGGCGTCTAAGAGACAAATAGGGCGATATGAAGAGGGCACGCCGGGTGGTTTTCGGGGCTTCGGCAGCAAGACCAGCTTCTGCCTCTTCCACTAGGCGGGAAACACTCCTCCGCCATGCACGATTCGAATGTGCTTGCGAACCACCTTGGTCTGGCCTTGACCGCCACCTTCAGAGCCCTGTTCGGAATTCCGTCCAATCCCGGAGCCTTGCTGTTCCCAATACGTCTGCAGATTTCCCAAAGTTCCTCTTCGGTAACATCAGGGATCGAGAAGACGTGCTGCTGAGCTGCCAGTTGAGGTTCCCTTTCGTCCTGCTCCTGCTGCGGGAAAAGAGTTGTAATTATTTGCAACAAGAGCCGTGGGCATGTCACTTGAGGTGATTTTCGCCCGCAGATCTTCTTCATTACAACTTGGTAGGCTGTACCCCACGGATTCGTATTAGCCTCCATGCAGAGCTTCTGGTAGCATTCCCGCTTGCTTCTCCGAATGGCCTTCTTAAGGTTGCTTCGCAGATCCCTGTATTCCTCCTCACGCTCCTTGTGCTCCGGCCTTCCCCTTGTCCTGTGGGAAAGTCTCCTCGCTCGGAGACAAGAGGATCTCAAGGCAGCGATCTCCGTGTTCCACCAGTAGTTTGACCTCTTGCCGTGGTGCAAATGTCGTCGTGGCATCGTAGCGTCGCATGCTTCGGTTACACACTGAGACAGCTGTGTGACCCTTACCACCGCTGTTCCATCCGGATCATGGGCTCCCTCCAATGCGGCCAGGAATGTCTCCTCGTCGAAAGCTCCGATAGACCAGCAAACCGCCTTAGCCTTTCCACTTCCAGAGCGTGGTTGACTGCTTCCCCGGTTTCCAGTACAGAGGAAGATGGCCTGGCGGTCACTGTGGGTGTAGTGCTCACTCACTTGCCAAGCCATCCCCCTCACCAGTGAAGTGCTAACAAATGTCAGGTCAACGATCGAACCCGACCCTCTTCCTCGAAAGGTGGGCACGCATCCAACGTTGGCCAGCACGATGTCCAGCTCCGCAAATGACTCCAACAGAATTTGACCTCTGGTGTTCGTCGATCGGCTTCCCCACTCCAGGGCCCACGCGTTGAAATCGCCCGCAATAATTTTAGGGCTGCGGTCTCTAGCATCTAACACCAGACTGTCTAACATCTCCTCATATTGTGCTAAGGTTGCACTAGGAGGAGCGTAGCAGCTGTAAATATGGACACCGTTGACCTTCGTCCTTATAAAACCGGTTGCCGGGGGGGGCCATGACTTCCTGAATGGCCTGTCTTCCGCACGCCCAGATTGCGGCGTTGCCAGACGCATCCACCGCCCAAGTCGCACCGCCGTAGTTTCTGTACGGCTCGCAAATAACTGCGACATCGACATTCGACTCTCGAATGGTTTGCGAGAGCAGGTCCTGAGCTGCCTCACAGTGATTGAGATTGATTTGTATCAATCTCATTTGCCTGTGCGGTTCAGCTCCCTCCTATATATCGGACATCTGCTGCTTCCCGCAATATGCCGGCCGTCCACGCCCTCTTTCCCACTACATAACATACACCGTGGCTCTCCAGTGCAATCTTTGATGAGGTGGCCCTCTTCCCCACACTTCCTGCAATTCCTCGACCTATCATGCTGGCTAGTGCATGCCGCCGCAAAATGGCCGAAATCGAGGCATCTGAAGCATCTCTTTAAAAAGATTTGCTCCCTGAGCCTGCACACGACCCAACCTACTCTTACCTTGCCCGCGGTAATTAACTTAATAGCTGATTCCGCCGGCAAACTAATAATAGCGGTCTGTGTGCCACCATATGCCTTCTTCATCCTTCTTATGGCATTCTGGTCTATATCACCAAGGTTGAATTGTTTCTTCAGCGCAGCACAGATGTCCTCCCGTGAGGTGACTTCATCTAGGTCCTTGCATTCGACCACTATCTCATGTTTCCGAGCTCTTACCTCAGCTTCCTCTCCAAGTACACTTTCCACCTTCCCGCGGAAGTTATCGGCCGACTTGTCGGCGGATTTACTTAACTCCAGCATCAGATCCCCTCTCTGTGTTCGCCTGATACGGCTCACACTATCCCCCAAATCCTTCAACTCCGGGTCTGAGTTCACCTTTCGGAGGATGTCGGCATAGGACATATTTCCCTTCTTGGAAATAATTATTATTTCCGGGCGGAGCTTCTTTTTGTCCTTTTTCTTCTTGTTGCTCACCTTAGTCCATTGTTCGGGCCTCCGGGCGTTGGTTTCTTCCACTTTTGTAGGTCTTGTGGCTGCAATCGTGATATTACCGACTTTCGCGGGTACTCTCGTCGGCTCCGCCTTCTTTGGTGAAGAGGCTTTTTTCTTCTTCGGGACTTGCTGTGGTCCAAGAGGCTCGCTGGTACCGTCTCTAGCCCGTTTTCCTGTCTTCCCGCCTGCTTTATCACGGGGAGGCGTCACCTGCGTTTGCCTTGTGACCTTGCCAACTGACGCTTGGGAATTCTTTTCTTCGAGTGCCTTGATATAAGACAATTTAATGCCTCTTATCAAGGCTCGAATATTTTGGTGGATATTCCGCCTCTCCTTGATGAACTCGCACAACTCATTTATTCGTTCCCCAAGTGTAACGAACGCCATTCCGGTATGTTCCCGTTTGCTTTCGCGCCTTGCGCCACAAGGAATGATCTCGATTAAGGGACTATTCGTATTTCTTTCAGAGTCCCGCGACGAATCTCGACTAACAAAAAGAACCATTGTTCTCGGTGGTGATCTCCCAAGCTTCGAACTCCTCCTAAAGGGATCCGGTGTGGACCTAATTTCCACTCCACCATTATCTCTTGTAGCATTAGATGCCACAGTAGCCAAGTTTCCCACTACTGAGGCACTGCGGTCGTTGGATATCGACGGCCGGGAGCCCGCTTGCTCACTCCCAAAAACCGCCGGCACTGGGTTTCCGAAGCCCTGCACCGTAAAAAAACTACTTTTCTCCTCTTCCATATTTGGTTTAATTTCTGGGTGTCCTTCCCATAGCCAATTTTTATCCACGGGTGGGCGTTTACTTCCCACCTACCCGGCCTGCGCATAAGCATGCCCATACACGCACATCTCCGGATGCGTGCATGTGCACGCCCATGACACATTCGCCGAGCATTCCCTTATCCGCACGAAGGGACGCGCCTGATGGGAGATTTGGCAACTCCGCACAGGTCTGCATCATTATATGAAAAGCTAATTAAGGGTAGATTACCGGACTTCAGGATGTGGGGTGACATTGCCATAGTCTCTCAATAGCTGTCATCCTACCTTACAGAAGGTGTCCGCACAAACAAGTCTCACATTTGACATCGGTCAAAAAGCATGTGAGTGAGGGTCAAAAAGTATAAAGTTGAAGTGAGACAGGACTCTTTGTAAGAAACTCCCGAACTCAAAAATCTGAAAAAGTTCAGATGAAGAAGCGCATCCTCCATCCTAAATCTACTCTCTCGCATTTAGATCTCCCAGCTGTTTCTATAAATGCTTCCCTGCACTTGTTGGGTTTTCGTATTGCAAGGTATATCTTTCTGGGCCGAATTCCGTACTATATACCGAATCCTAGAATATGAGAGTGTTATATATTCATAACAAATAGCGAATACCAGAGAAATCTCTATACTCTTTTCTTCTATTATATATCTATATTCTATTCTATTGATGTATACCAAAAAAAGTTAAGTTTCAAGCGACCTTGAATTTATATTTTGACCCAGAATTTTCTATGATATCTTTCTCGGCGAGAAAACCAATACCCAGAAGAAACTCCTGAAAATTAATGACCTTTCTAGGAAATAAGGCCGGAAAAGTTTATTGAAATTAAAGAGAATCCGTATTCCGCTGGGAATATTTCCTTAGAAAAATAGCTTCCCGGAACCGTCACCTTTTAGATAAATTACAGGAATTTTAATTTCAAATGCTTATGGGTCCTCGGTCATGGAAACAATCAAATCCTCAGATTGTTGACCAACTTACCATAATTGATGGAAAATATGCAGTCTGGCGAACGATAAGAGTAGAATAAATTCATGGGTAAAATTGGAATTCTAAGTGGTTTAATTCTCACTTTATTAGCGCTTTTACGGTACCCTGGATATTCTCATACCTACGTAAGCTCCCCAGAGAGTCCAGTCGTTATTATCTTTCTTCATATTCTCCATCGAATCAGGATGATTTTCGTGGACGAACGAATTTCCAGAAATTCGATTCGAATAAAACGTCAAGAAGGAGCTTAGGTTCTCTCGTTACCGAAGAAATTTATGAGTGTACTTTCAGCCAGTAAAACTCCAGCATACCAGGACGAGTAAATTCGAGTCCTTGCTGCGATCAAAATATCAATCTGCAATGAGAAATTTGTAGGCTAAGCGTGCAGATAATTAGATTATCGAGAGAACGAAAACAAGGAGGAAAGATAATACAATCTTATGTCAGGATTTCTCCAATCACTGATGCATATTGTTTTCTTTCATCTTGTCTTTTGCTTTTATCAATTCTTTCATTTGACACATTTTCAATGGAAACTTTTTCATGCTCGAGTATGTTTTACGATGATGGCAATGGGATAATCGAAAACTAAAAACCGAAAGAAAGAGCAATGCGGGATTGTGTCTTTGAGATAAATTTCACTCTCTGTTGGAGAATTTGACCCAAAAATACAAAAGAATGAGTACTGAAGCTTCAAGGATATCCGCAGGTAGCTTTATTGATTGTAGACTATAATGGATTCCTTGAAATTAGGACCATCAGGAATGAGGCTCAGTAGCCAATAATTTGTGTCATTTAGTAGTATCTTTTTAAAGGGAAATTAGGAAGGACGTGTATTGGTATCGCCGGCTGCGTGTGGCGAGATGGCGGAGATGGCTTTAATTTGGGAACGGCCTCTCATAGTAAACGCAACAATCCGGTCTCTCCGCAGCCGCTTTTTTTGTAGACAACTAAGTCGCCAATAAACTCTTCACGGCCGGCTGTATAGAGCCCAAGCAGAACAGATGGCAGGACCTGCGACCAGGACAACTCGCAGGGAGCCATAACGACTGCCTTCAGCGCATGATGCCAACGTTCTATGTAGCATCCTATTGGACTGTGGATGGTATGCAGTTGTTCGATGACATTTGAATACCAGAAGCTTCCAAGCGCCGAGAAGAGAGTAGATTCCAATTGCATTCCCTGACCTGTGATGAAGACGGCGGGAACACTAACTCCACAGTGGGCCTCAGCGCATGACTTCATTGTTATGGCCTTCAGAGGTATTGCCTCAGACCACTCCAGGCATACTTGTAGCTGTACGAGTCTCTCAAAGGGCCTAGAAAGTGGAGGTGTATAGTGTGGAAGTGCCTTGTAGACCTACGGAATACTCCTACTTCCTTCCTAACATATCTAGTGACTTTACGCTCTTGGCGTGCACTCTTTGGCCCAAGAGTTCACGTCTTTGTTCATGGACGGCCAGAAATACCTGCTGGAGACTAGTTGATTCGTTGTCCAAATGCCAGGGTGCGCAAGATCTGCACAGAGCCTAGGTCCCTTTTCAGAGATCTCGCAGTAGATAGAAGAATGTGAGTCGAAGATGAAGAACTTTCTTTAGCCGCACGTAGGAGCACTCGCTTAGTCCGTCGGCGACGAATCCGACGGATTACTCATCCAAACCGAGCAAAGGGTGGTTGAATTTTGCCGCGTCCGTCAAAACGCCAGCCAGTGCATAGTGCACCTCCAACTGGAGGAACCATGCCTTCGGGTTCCGCCACCAAAAAGGTGGCACCCTAACAAAATCAGCTGGTCAGATGGCAAAAGGAGCCCGCGACTACAGAGGAGCAACGTATCCACTGAAAGCGAACTGAAAGAAGACCGGAGCAGAACCTGCACTTCCCAAAAAAACCACTCTGGCTCTTGCGTCGAGTGAGCTTTTATTGTGTCATTTTGCTTTCCGAAATTTATATTTAAAAATATGTGCTAAATATGGGTCAATCAGTGCACTGCAGGATGGGTTGACGCGGCACATAGATCCCTGAGGCCAACCTATCTCTCTTTGAGGGTGAGTTGTCTCTCCTCTAGGGCGATGTATGGCTTTTCAGAGGCCAAACCTATCGTCTACCAAGACCGTTAATGAGTGGTGATAGCCACACCTTGTACGAAGTGACGCTACTATTAACAAAGCGGTACGGTTTGCAGTCGGCGATAACTGACTGTATTCGAACGGAGCCTCACTGGTACCTGGTCGCCTCAGTAAGTAAGTTAGACCTTACCGTGTTACGGGGGACTATGGCATGGCGGACCTCCTAACCCCCATACTCATGAGAGTCAAAGCAGTACTTGTATTAAAATAAAAAATACTACCGCCATTAAAGCGGGACCCCGTACCACACACAAACTGGTTAACCAGACGGAGGCATATCTCCGAAATAGTGAGAGGCAAGCGATTACACCCAAGAAGGGGAAGGTTGGGACGTCAAGAAAGCGGGAAGCATCAGAGATTAGCCCTCGTGAAGGGAATGCTCCAAAAAAATCCAAACATGAGCCCAAGGGGGGAGAAAACCCGGGCATGTCTCGGGTGAAGGCTGGAATCAGGAAGTCCACCATTAGCTATGCTAGTGTGATCAAGGGCATTCGACTGGCCATACTGCCAAAAATGTTTCCCGAGCAAATGCTCACTCGTGAGGAGCAGGAAACCATCGAAGACCTTGTCGTCCGGCAGATGTGTAAGGAAAGGAGGACATGACCAGATCATATACTGCTGAGCTGGGTGACGAAAGACACTGCACAGTGGCTCAGGACCATAGTTCATAAATTTGCAGGCTGGGAAGGAGCAACTGTCAACATGTTTTGGGGATTATATACCAGGAGCACACATGGTGACAGTTTATCTCCGAAAGCCGCAACAAGAAAGACGAAAAATCTCATGGACCTAGGAGGTCGCTCAGAATGAGGATCTCCATACGCAATTATGGAGAGTCTTCAGAAACAAGGAGGGCAAGGGAAGACTCCTCATGGTCGGAGTAGATGGCCGATCCCTGGAGGCAATCAAACGTCGGAGTTGCCATATTAACTATCGATTTGGCAATGTACATGTGCACGTGCACAGGGAAAAGCGGACAAAAGACACCTCGAAGGAGATACCAGGTGAAAAGCATACCGATGTCCCCGAAGAAGTCTCGAAAGCCATAGAGGCGAAATGAACTGGATTAGCCAGGGAAGTAGACCTGCTGCTCAGTGAAGAGCAGAAGCTGGACGACCTAGACCTAGGATTTCTAGGGCTCAGGGCGGGCGCCGACACGCAGGAAAGTGCATGTCGGAGGTGGAGGGCGATTCTGCGACAGTGGAGAACAGCTCCAAACAATAACGGAGCCAATGGCCAGCACTAAGATAACCCAAATAAACCTCCACCATGCGAAAGGTGCACCGGTGGTAATTGCAAGGGCAAGTTCGAAGGGGAACATTGGAATAGTGCTGGCTCAGGAGCCCTGGGTTTACCGGGGACAGATTCGCGGTCTGCAAGGAGGAAGCATGCAGGTTATTTGGGACTCCTCTTGTAAAAACCTGCTTTTATAATTGTTAAACGTAATTTAAAATATATATGTCTTTCAGAGTTAGTGACCGGGGACCTTGTGGCTATCCAAGTCTCATTGGAAGCCGAGAGGAGCACTCGAGAGGCAATCGTGGCTTCGGGATATCCGGGCTCCACGGAAACAAGCCACAAAACTGGTGAAGTACTATGAGAAGAGGGCGTTACCAGGGCTGCGATTGGGGAAGCAGCGGCACCAATCGAAGAGGTGAGTACCTTCTTGAATTTATTCTGAACAATAAGTTTGTGACAAGCACTACACAAGTGCCGGAGTGCTGGAGCGTTGCCAAGATCCTAGACTCTCTTGGATGTCCAATGACCATGTTCCTCTTACCGTATGCAGCATCTCGTAGTTATTTATGGTGATGTTATGGTGTCCGGATAGCTGAGTGGTTAGAGTACAAGGCTGTCGTACGGAAGGTCGCGGTTCAAATCTCGCTGGTGGCAGTGGGATTTGTATCGTGATTTGACGTCGGATGCCAGTCGACTCAGCTGTGAATGAGTACCTGAGTCAAATCAGGGTAATAATCTCGGGCGAGCGCAATGCCGACCACATTGCCTCCTAGTGTACCGTTACGGTCTTGAATGAAGTGCTCTAACACACTTCAAGGCCCTGATCCAACATGGATTGTTGCGCCAACGATTATTATATTATTATATGGTTCCTGCTTACCATATGCTTGGCTACTGACGATTTTATTTCGCTCGCTGCTCGTCCTTTCTTCAACGCAATCCATGCTTCTCCTATATGTTATCTAATGCTGGTGGCCGCCAGGGTTTCAGTTTGTCCAACGCATTCTGAACAAGCAATTTTGTAGATCTCACTCCTCTCATTTTTTACAGGCAGGCTTGGCTCTCTCATATGTTCCTTCACTACCATGGAAAAGATTAATGAATTGACGACTTGACATAAAAGACAGCCGCACAATCAAAGCTCCTATACAAGTAGATAAAATGTTTCATGTCTGAAACTTCAAGCTTTATACAGTTTGTTTTCTATGCATCTTTTATATTATAGATAATATTTAAATTCAAACATAGCACTCCGAAAAGTAGCACCCGCGAAACAAATACCACAATCTTTACTAGGCTTACAGAAGTTCAAATTTCCACTCTCAATACAAAAGCCCAAACTGAACTTAATATGTCGAAAAATATTTTGGGGATCTGAGATACCGACAACAAAGATAAAAGCACATGAATACCGCAAACGTTTCAGTCAATACAACAACCAGATGGAGTGTCAAAAGAAATTTTACTGAACGAAAAAATTTGAAAGTTTCTTTTTAGAAAACTTATATTAACGCTTTACCAGTTTGAAGTATGCTCCTCGGTTGTGAAAAGAGGCGGGATGGATACCTTCAGTCTGAATGACTGTACGCCACCGCAACATCTCAGGGGATAGGTCAGGAAAGTGCAGGAAACCTTGCAGTCTTACTGATTACTCATTGAGAAAACTATCACCACACATGGTAGTTGGGTATAAAATGCAAATTCATCCAGCTGAGGTTTCCGCTGAGGTTCGGAACGAATTCCAAAGAGCGTGTGTAGAATTCTCGGAAATGGATCCTTTGCATAGACCTGGTATCTTTCTCTCTATCTGACATTTCCAGTAACTCCGAAAATTCAACTTCAAATCAATGATGAGATTGCATCTCGACTGCGTGCGGATATGTCGCTAGAATCACTTGTATATTGTGGTGAAGTTACGGCCGTTAGGTTGCACGGTATAAAGATTCGCTTTCAAGTTATTGGTTTAAGTGACCGAAAAAATCCACCATGGAAAATTCGTCTGGATTGTCGACGCGACTCACTAAGGTAGGACATTCGGAGGCTGGCTCAATGCCAGCAGGCGGGTGAAGAATAAACTTCGCATAGTTCACAGGAACTACGCCATCTCCAGTGAGGCACCCGTAATTGAAATTCAGGACGCACTAAAGCAGAAACTTTCACTCGTATGCAGTCAGTTATGACGGCGAAAGTCATTCCACACGTGTCGAAAATGCAACGTACTTTAAGAACCAGTGAAGCTTTTTCAGATTTATCAACGAATCCCAACAGAACGTTCAGACAGTATAGTTTTCGGTAACGAAATCGAAAGAATATTGGGGTGGGCTTTGGGGATTACCCGCCCAGCATACTGAGCATGTTGACTGGATCACCGCCGAAGGCACCTGCCATGCCACTATGCCTGGCATGAATTTTGCGGATGTTACCCAAGAGGAGGTTCGACGAGCCGTAAACAGCTCGAAAAAATGGAGGGGCCCAGGTCTGTATCGGGTGCAGAACTTCTGGTACAAAAAGTTCACCAGTATGCATGGTCGGGTGGCACACAGCATAAATCAAGTCGTGACTCCGCCGAAGGAGTTTCTGTCCTTCCTCATACCGGGGATTATTTACCTTTTACCTAAGTAAGACACGGCGCATGGCACCGCAGACACAATACCGATTACTTGCTTACCAAGCCTCTACAAATTCAAAACGTCCATCATTAGTGGAAGGGTCAATGCGCACCTCGAGACCAGCAACGAGGAGCAGAAGGGCTACTGAGTCGGGTAAAAGGGTTACAAAAAGCAACTCCCTATCGACCCGGTAGTCGTAGGACAAGCAACCAGAGATCAAAAAGATATCATAGGAGAGCTGACTCCCATTATTCTTTAAATTATAAAAAGTTTTTAGACATATAGGTTAATTTGTATTTTCATATGCTCATGTTCCAAATATATAAAAAGATTTTAAAGAAGAAGTCTAGTGAATTCTTCTGTGGTGACTTCGAATCTAAGAGCAAAGTTTCTCGAAATTGCAAGCGTGCCCCACAGGAATGGAATGCGTTATTGATTCGGGGCAACCACGAGTTCTCCACATTTTTATTGAATTCTTCTGCGGCTCTATCAAACAGGAGATATGCAGTTCGCCTTTCAGGCTCTTACGTGAACATAGCAACGACCGTGGTGTGGTTGAGACCTCACTAACTTTGATACGCACCGCAAGTCAGACAACTTAGGCCACAGCTGACGCCATTGGCAACATTAACAAGTGTGCGGGCAGCCAGAGAGCATGGAACAAGTCTCTTTGGGTATACATCCGCCTCGAAGTGCACTGGAACCGCACAAACGTCCGCAACAAACCGTGAGTTGTTCCAACACAAGATCAATTGCCAGTAACGGCAACTTTGCAGAATTCAGAGCGGGCAAGTACAAAAACCACTGTTTTCACGTAGGGGCCCGGCAGCGTGGTTCCTTCAGCCATCGCCATCGTTTTGGCAACTGCTACCCGAAATTAGGCACCACGTCACCTCAGAATCTACGATTCTTTGAGGCGCGCAACTACTTGGTCGAAACAGGTGCAGAAGTTTCAGTTCCTCCCGTATCCCGGCGTCATAATTTAATACCGCATTCATTGAAACTTGCTGCAGCAAATTCTTCGTCGATCCGCACATATAGCTAGAGGCAAGTAGGTCTGAGTCTAGGACCACCACGAGCGTTTTCTTGGAGTTTCGTTGCCGCGGACATCAGCATTCCCATCTTTTTATCGTCTTTGAAGACCCTCCCGCAATGTCTCTTCCGAACGTAGTCCCACCGATAGATTAATTCTTGGCCAAGGCGCTTCATCGCATGCTGGAAGTGCAAGACTACGAAGCATGTGAGAAAAGAGGTAGGCGTGTTCCCTCGGTCCACCAATCGTTTCCATACGAGCCACATCGATTTAATAGGCCCTTTGCGGGGAATGAAATTTAAGTCCTCCTCGGCTTCGAACGTCGCCGGACATCCGCGTATCATCCGCAGAACGCTGATGGCCGCTATAATGACCCAAGACGACCCTTCTTGGTCGTAAGTTGTGCCACTCGTCTTACTTGGCCTCCAGACAGCCAATCGGGAAGAACTTGCTCCAAGTCCCCCGCAGCTGGTATATGAAGAGAACTTGAGACTCCCCAACGACCCTGTACTCGACATCAGGTCAACACTATCGGTTTGTTGCGTCTGCTCAAG
This sequence comes from Hermetia illucens, assembly GCF_905115235.1. Classification (NCBI taxonomy): domain Eukaryota; kingdom Metazoa; phylum Arthropoda; class Insecta; order Diptera; family Stratiomyidae; genus Hermetia; species Hermetia illucens. The sequence continues at coordinate 97,521,944 of NC_051854.1, read as the reverse complement.
AACGCGATATCAAAGTTGAAGCAGCCACCACTCGCCAATCACACAAAAACCGTAGTTGACGTGCTCAGGCTTCTCAAGTCCTGCACGCATGCCTTAATTAGGGCGGACGCCTCTTGGAAGCGGCTTCGAGGGCCCCTTGGAAGTTCTCGAGAGAGGCCCACAACATTATAGCCTCAACGACGGTCAATAGGGGCTCCTTGGCTCGACTAAAGCCCTTCTTCCAGGAATAAAGCTTGGAACGGGTATGTTTTGACTTGCGGCATCCGAGTCTGGTTCCTCGCTGAAACCCCCGTTGGTTTGTTTCAATTCCTCAAATGTCATTTTTCAGAATTTATGTGTCTATGCCAATGCATGGAGCCGCCCCAGATCTTAAAAACAATCACACAAGCAAAAGGAAATTCGCACAAGAGTACGAAATAAGCCAATACGCGAGATAAAACCTAACAAGTCGGGAAACCGGAAGCTGGACGCTTCAGGTACGAAAGGTTTTGTGTATTTCTTAGTACGTAGCACGTAATATATCCATATATCATATTATGTGAGAGTATCCACTTTCGGGTGATATTGACATTCATAGTCTTCAATTTTCAAAGAAGCAGCAAATTTGAGGTATTATAACTTTGTTAGTAATAGTGCGATTTCCACCAAACTTGGTATGATCATGCCCTATATTATAACCTATATCACTGCAAAATTTCATGGTACTAGGATGAACTTAAGGGGGGTTTCTAACCAATTACAAAAAATTATAGTAATATACTATTATTAACTTTATTTAAACAGATATCGGCATGAAAGGTATTTCGGAGCCCAGGCACCATATAGTGGCAGCCTCCTGATTTTTTTCAGATTTTTCGGTTTGGTGGTTTCTGAGAATGGCCCCCTTAAAGAAGTGATCGCTTTCAACCCCCCGCGCTCCCCACCCTTCCAACGAATGTCAAAACTAAGATCGGCTTGGATAAGTACTAATCGAGACCTTTAATTTGATACCCCACATGACTATATTTGATGAAAAAAAATTTTACACCCCCCTTTTGCATGTATGGGGACCCCCCCTTAAATTCGACGTAAAAAGATGTAATTCGCTGTATGCGTGAGTGTTCACAGTTCCCACCTTTCTACCAAATTTGGTGTCTATCGCTATAACCGTCTCCGAGAAAAATGCGTGTGACGGACAGACAGACAGACAGACAGACAGACAGACAGACAGACAGACGGACAGACAGACAGACAGACAGACCTGTGCGGAGTTGCCAAATCTCCGATCAGGCGCGTCCCTTCGTGCGGATAAGGGAATGCTCGGCGGATGCGTAGGAATATGCACATATACGCATTTGGAGGTGTGCGTGTATGGGCATGCTTATGCGCAGGCCGGGTAGGAGGGAAGTAAACGCCCGCCCGTGGATAAAAATTGGCTATGGGAAGGATACCCAGAAATAAAACCAAACATGGAGGAACAGAAGGAGAATAAAGTTACGGTGCAGGGCTTCGGAAACCCAGTACCGGCGGCTTTTGGGAGTGGGCAAGCAGGCTCCCGGCCGTCGATATCCCTCGACTGCAGTGCCTCAGTGGTGGATTACTTGGCCACCGTTGCATCAAATACTACAAGTAGCCTGGAGAAAGAGGCATTTAAAAGGAGTACATCACTCCCGAGAACGCCTGTTCAAAACCCAAGAAAAGATGGGGCACAAACTGGTCAGGTATTAGCCCATAGCGGGGTAACTACACCTGGTCGAAATACGTCGCAGGACTTAGTGGTTGATCCATTTAAGAGAAGCTCGACGATAGCGCGGTCTCCTCCGAAATCAACCTTGATGAAGGAAGGAAATCAGGGAAACTCTCGGAAGGCTAATAAGTACGTAAGCGCCCAACGTGAAAACCAAGCGGAGGGGCTATGTCAGAGTCCGGAAGAATCATCGTTTGCCCTACTCGGAGGTAAAATAATAGAGTTGTCTGAATTTATTAAGGACAAACACAACGTGCACCAGGCTATCAAAAACATGGTCCGTACCATTCGGGTACTATACAATGGTGCCAAGGAGGAAAAAAACGCCTCGAAGAAATCAAGCGTCACCCAGGCAACACAAGTGACACCCCCTCAACATCAAAAGGGCGGTAAACTTGAAAAGAGGAGTAGAGAGTGCGCGAACGATTCTTTCGGATCCTCACAGCACGCGAAACGGCAAAAAGGCCTCTCACCGGCAAAAGGCAAGGGAAACAAAGTTACCAACATCGTGGAAACTGCGGCGCCGGCTCCAATTGACCCAAGGGAGGCAAAGCCTCAAAAAGGGACCAAGGTTGGTGGAAGGAACAATACGGCGCAGAAAAGAAGATTACGGCCCGAATTAATCATCATCTCCAAAAAAGGGGATATGACTTACGCCGATATCCTTAGGAAGGTCAAATCCGATCCTGAGCTGATGGACCTTGGAGAAAACGTCAGCCGAATCAGACGCTCCCAGAAAGGAGACTTGATGCTGGAGCTGAAGAAGTCTCCGGGCAAAACGGCAGAAAATTTCCTCGGCAAGGTGGAGAAGTCCTTAGGAGAAGAAGCTCAAGTACGGGCCAGAAAGCAGGAGCTTGTCATAGAATGTAAAGACATTGACGAAATCACGACCAAGGAGGATATCCGTGACGCCTTAGAAAAGCAGTTCGGACCACTTGGCTTGCAAGATTCTGCAATCAGGGGACTGAGGAAGGCATACGGAGGCACGCAAACGGCAACCATAAGCTTAGCAACTGAAGCAGCGTTCAAACTGCTGGCGGCTGAGAAAGTAAAAATAGGTTGGGTCGTTTACCGACTCAGGGAGCAGGTATCCCTTAAGCGCTGCTTTAGATGCCTGGAATTCGGTCACATAGCGGCGAAATGCACCGGTGACTGTGATAGATCAAAATGTTGCAGAAAATGTGGGAGAGAAGGCCATATGTTCAGGGAATGCAAGGCTGAGCCTGAATGCATGCTCTGCAAGGAAAAAAAGGGCGTCGACTGTCGGCACGTTGCAGGCAGCAGCAGATGCCCAGTGTTCAGGCGAGCCTTGAATGCAGTAAAAAAATGAGGTTGATACAAATCAACCTCAACCACTGCGAGGCAGCGCAAGACCTTCTTTCGCAGACCATCTATGAGAAGGGAATCGAAGCTGCCATAATCAGCGAGCCCTATCGCAACAATAAAAGCGGTGCCTGGACTGCAGATGAAACTGGTAAGGCGGCAATATGGGCGTGTGGAAATCAGGCCATTCAAGAAGTGATGGAGTTTCCAGAAGTTGGATTCGTCAGGGCAAAAATAGCTGGTATCTATATATATAGTTGCTATGCTCCACCAAGCGCGACGATAACAGAATTCGAAGGAATGCTAGGTATGCTAGTCTCGGATGCAAGAAGTCGAAACCCCAAGATCATAGCTGGTGATTTCAACGCGTGGGCCGTTGATTGGGGCAGTCGCACTACGAACGCCAGGGGCCGTATCCTGCTCGAGGCTTTCGCGGAGCTAGATTTGGTGCTTGCCAACACGGGAAACGTTTCCACTTTTCGTGGGACAGGGTCGGACTCAATAGTCGATCTGACATATGTGAGTACCACATTGGCGAGGAGAATGACATGGTTTGTCAGTGAGCATTATACTCACAGCGACCACCAGGCGATTTTCCTCCAGATCGAATATGGGCCATGCGTCGATACGTCTTTCCGTGAGGCTGGAAGCCGGGGCTGGTCCGTGAAGGGGCTTGAGGAGGATGCATTCATAGAGATTCTATTGGGAGGCCAAAGTCCCGGTGGTGCGGCTACGGAAAAGGTAGAGCAAATGATGGGAGGCATAACAAGAGCATGCGACGCTGCTATGCCGAGGCGACGAGTTCTCGCAAAAAGGCGCTCAAACTATTGGTGGAATGAAGAGATCGCGGTGTTACGGGATGCATGTTTTCGTGCTAGAAGGATCTGCCAACGATCTAGAGCAAGACCAGACTTCGACGAAAAACGGCTAGCATATGTGAACCTTCGAGGTAAGCTTAAGCAGGCTATACGGACCAGCAAGCGGGAATGCTTCAAGGAGCTTTGCACAGAGGCAGACCAAAGCCCCTGGGGAACAGCGTACAGGATAGTTATGAAGAAGATGAGAGGACGAACACCACAATTGACCTGTCCGCATCTTCTGCTCGATATCGTGACGGCGCTCTTCCCCCCGGATAAAGGGGAGCGCAAACAACACAAGCGAGCACTCGACGTCTACACCATACCTGCGGTAACTGAGGAGGAACTTACGCAAATTTGCCGGAGAATTGGTGATAACAAAGCACCCGGTCTGGATGCTGTTCCCAATAGAGCCCTTAAACTCGCTGTTAAGACCAGACCCGACTGGTTTATCAGCGTGTTTGAGACATGCATGATAGAAGGAATTTTCCCCGATCGGTGGAAAAGGCAAAAACTAGTTTTGCTCCCGAAGCCGAATAAACACCCAGGACACCCTTCATCATACCGACCGATTTGCCTTATCGACACGGCAGGAAAGATGCTCGAAAGGGTCATCTACAACACACTGCTCCCTATCATCGAATACAAGGATGGACTATCGGAGCGACAATTTGGATTTCGTCAAGCCCACTCAACGATCGACGCCGTAGACGTTGTTTTGAAGCTGGCTCGAGACGCGATGTCGTCTAAAAAATGCTGTGCCGTAGTGACATTGGACATCAAAAATGCGTTCAATTCCGCAAGCTGGGAGTGGATAAAAACTTCACTGGCTAACACGGGTGTCCCTAGTTACTTGACTAAGCCCCTCAACAGTTACCTTTCGGAGAGGACACTTTGGTACGACACGGATGAGGGATCCAAGCACCGCAGGAGTACCACAGGGCTCAGTGTTGGGTCCTCTCCTGTGGAACGTCATGTACAATGGGGTCCTTGTCCTTCCCGTGCCAAAGGAGGCCACGATAATCGGTTTCGCAGATGATCTAGCTGTGGTTGTCGTCGCGAAAGAACTTGAAGACGTCGAAATGTACGCTAACGAAACCATTAACGCCATAAAAGCGTGGCTGGAGATGGTTCAGCTTGACCTTGCGGAACAAAAGACGGAGGCGGTCTTGATTACCAATCGTAGAAAGAGGAATACGATTAATATTCGCGTTGGTGGTCACGTCATCACTTCGAAGCCGGTTATCAAATACCTGGGGGTGATGATTGACGCTAAGATCAATTTCAGGGGACATCTGGACTATGCCTGTGAGAAAGCGGCAAATACCAGCGTATCATTAGCGCGGATGATGCCTAACATTGGAGGTTCAAGGTATAGTCGCAGATTACTTGTGGCCGGAGTGGTTCGCTCCACACTATTATACGCGGCACCAGTTTGGGAGGAAGCATTAGCGTGTGAGAGTAATCGTAGGAGAGTAAATATGACTTACCGCTTAGTGGCGCTAAGGGTGTGCAGCGCCTTCAGAACAATATCAGGCGAGGCAGCGTGTGTTATTGCGGGAATGATCCCGATAGACATTATGGCAAGTGAGACACGCTGCCTGTACGAGACAAGGAAAATGAATCCTCTTGAAAAGGATGCAGAACGCCGAAAGGCGGCAAGGCGAGAGTCGCTGGAAAAGTGGCAGAAACGGTGGGATGACTCGCAGAGGGGTCGCTGGACCCACACTTTGATTCCCTGTATTGAAGAGTGGATCCAGCGACGACACGGTGAGATTAACTACCATCTGACGCAATTCCTGTCAGGACATGGCGGTTACAGGAAGTACCTGCACCAATTCAGGCTGGATGATTCTCCCTTGTGTCCTGAATGTGGTTGCACACCTGAGGACCCGGAGCATGTTATGTTCCACTGTCCACGATTTCTCTCAGAAAGGAGGAGTCTGGAAGATTCCCTGAAAACCACTCTAAGCCCGCAGAACATCGTCGGGGAAATGTTGAAATCGGAGGAAAACTGGTGTGCGGTGAACACCGCCATCAAACGAATACAAGAGGAACTGGGAAAAGCGGAGCGCGCAAGGAGGACGCGAAGAACGGAAGGCGTGGTCGCGTAAAGCACAGTCCACCCCGCGAAGTAATGCTTTGCGGCGGTCCCGCGGGGAAGGGAAAAGGAGAAAGGAGAAAGTGGGGGTGGTTTTAATGGGTGAGAATCCCACACGCTGCTGCAACCTGGCGCGGCAGTGTCTTTCTAAGATTTCCACCTCCATCCATAAAAAAAAAAAAAAAAAAAAAAGACAGACAGACAGACAGACAGAGAGTAAACCGATTTTAATAAGGTTTTGTGTTTACACAAAACCTTAAAAAATGAAGATAGAAAGAACGACAGTTCGTTCGGGCGTATAGAGCCGTAAACTCCGAACCCGAACCCTGCGGACTAAACAGCAACTAAAATCTAAATCTTTTTTGTTTCTCTTTCCTCTCGGTTACTCGTCAAAGTTAAAATCTAAAGGCCACAATCGCCACCTGGCTATCACTCCTTAAATAAATCGTTCTTCTTCGAACTTTTACCCTGCTGCAGATCTGGTTATTGCTAACATCGTCACACATTTCTGCTGTATCGTTTTCGTCGAAGATTTTCAAATCTTTTACATTTAGAAGCACCGGATTCGAGCATTCACCACATTATTTGATTTCCTTTACTCCTATTTTGATCTCGAAATTCCCATGGAAAATAAAATACAAGCTTAAATTTAAATTCAAACAACATAACGATTACTGCGCGATGATAGTCTTCAAACATTCCCGAACTTCCCTAGAATCCTCTGTCTATCTCTTCAAACCACTTTCTTATCCTTTCAAGTCGGAAAAAGTGATTCTATATCCGCGAAGGCGGACTGTGAAAATAACTTTTATAACCTGACGACTCCTTGCCGAACGAAATACCAAACACTCCGGCACTAGGCTGGCGTATTGCTTTAATTCTTTCCTTAGAAACGAATAATACAATTAACGCCGGAATTCGCCTTTCCTGAACTGTGCCAAATCTCCATTTTCCCCATGGAAAACAATTTTTCCGGAATCTCTGACAAACGTGCGAAACTTCAAACAAATACAGTCACCATACAACGGCTCCACTCTCCAAGTCCGTCGCATTCCTTAATCCTGAACAGCAAAAACGATCTATCTCCCCGTTTATCTGCTGTCTCTCCGATCAGCCGATCCCGCTCAACGGCTCAAATGAATGCAAGCTTTTTTTTTTGTGCGTACACGGAGGTGGAAAATCTTAGAAAGACACGTCGGCCGCAGCTCCGCCGCCCGAACGGCGGAATAACAGCGGGCGCGTGTGGGATTCACACCCACTAAAAACTACCCCCGGTCTCTCCAGCCCCAGCCCCGCGGGACCACCATTGAGGTATTACTTCGCGGGGTAGGTTTGCTCTTAGGCACTCATCCTTCTCTTATTTACAGCTTTCCTCCTTCTTTGTTCTTTCAGCAACTCCTCCTGCATTTGGATGATTGCGGAGCAAACCGGAAGCCACTTCTCCTCGGACTCCAGCATCTCAGTAACCAAGCTCTCCGGGATCCCGCTCCTGCCCAGCACCTGGTTTAAGCTCCTTCTCTCCATCGCAGATCGTGGGCAGTGAAACATCACATGCTCTGGATCCTCCGGTATGCCATCGCATCTGGGACAGTTCGGAAAATCATCCAACCCAAAGCAGTGCAGATACTGCCTGTAGCAACCACCGTGTCCCGTGAGGAACTGGGTAATGTGGTAGTTGGTATCCCCATGTTTTCACTCAAGCCACACCCTAATGTTGGGAATGAGCCTGTGCGTCCACCGACCTTTCGCAGACTCGTCCCATCTGCGTTGCCAGAGATCAAGCGACTCTGACCTTGCCGCATTTCTACGCTGTGCATGCCCCTCCATATGTCTTGCATTGTACAGGACACTCATTTCTTTGGCTAGAATGTCAACCGGGATCATGCCTGCCACCACCAATACTGCCTCATCTGATGTGGTTCTAAAAGCACTGCAAACTGCAACAGCCATCCGCCGGTAAACCGAGTTCACTTGCTTTCGTCTCTGAGAGTTTGCAAGCGCCTCTGCCCACACAGGCGACGAGTAGAGCAAGATGGAGCGCACCACTCCGGCTAGCACCAACCTCCGGCAATGTTTCGGCCCACCAATATTTGGCAACATTTTTGCAAGTACCGTGGTGGCACTGGCTGCCTTTTGGCATGTATACTCTAGGTGCTCCCTAAAACTCAATTTGGTATCAATTATTACCCCCAGGTATTTGATAGCCGGCTTTGATACGACCGTATGTCCACCGACCTCCACTTTTACAGTACTATTTTTCCTGCGTTTCGTTATCAAGACCGCTTCCGTTTTCGCGTCCGCCAAGGTCAGCCCGGCCTTTTCTAGCCAGGACTTTACTGCTCTCACTGTTTCCGAGGTCATCAGCAAAGCCGACAATCGTAGTCCCCTCTGGGACGGGAAGAGCAAGCACCTCATTATACATGATATTCCACAACAGGGGACCAAGTACCGATCCCTGTGGTACCCCGGCTGTGACCATGTACTCTTTGGGGCCCTCATCCGTCCCGTACCAGAGAGTCCTCTCTGAGAGGTAGTTTTCCACCAAATTCGCTAAGTATCCGGGGACACCTATGTCAGCCAACGCCCGTTTAATTCTATTCCAGTTGGCCGAGTTGAATGCGTTTTTGACATCCAACGCCACCACGGCACAGCAGCCGCCAGAAATCAGTGCACTTTTTGCCAGGTTTACCACCATGCCAATTGCGTCCACCGTAGAGTGGGCGCGTCGGAAACCAAACTCGCGTTCCGACAAACCATTGCTGGTTTCGACGATGGGCAGGAGTCTGTTGTAGATGACTCTCTCCATCATCTTCCCCATTGTATCCAACAGGCAGATAGGACGATACGACGCTGGGTTTCCAGGTTGCTTGCCAGGCTTCGGAAGCAACACCAACTTTTGCTTTTTCCACTGGGCAGGGAATATTCCTTCTTTTAGGCATGCCTCGAAGGTGTTGGCGAAAAGGTCGGGCCTAGTCTTCACTGCCAGTTTCAAAGCTCGGTTGGGGATGCCATCCAAACCTGGGGCCTTGTTATCACCGAACCTACCACATATTTCCCGCAGCTTCTCCACAGTTACAGGCGGTATTATGCCGTCATTTGGCTGGACAAAATCTTGCCTTCCCCTATTTTCGTGGTGAGGGAACAGAGTGGTAACAATCTGTTTCAGGAGGCGCGGACAGGTTACCTGGGGTGATTTCCGCAGCCTTTTCATCACCACTCTGTAAGCCTCGCCCCAAGGGTTTATGTCGGCATGGTCGCACAGCTGTTTGAAGCAGTTCTTTTTGCTCCTCCGAATGGCTTCCTTTAGGCGGCCACGCAATTGCTTGTGTGCCTCCTCTCGACCGTCGCCACCGGGTTTTCCCCTGAGCCTCTGGCAAAGCCTCCTTGCCCGAAAACATGCGGCTCGCAAACTTGCGATTTCATTGTTCCACCAGTAGTTGGGTTGCCTACTAGGGAGCAATCGCCTTCTGGGCATAGTAGCATCGCATGCTTCCGTCACCCATCGAGTAATCTGGGTGGCTTTCTTTCCAGCCGTACCATTCAGGGATATGTCGGATTTGAGCACCGCGGAAAACGTGTCCCCCTCGAAAGCTTTCACTGTCCACCCGGCATTTTGCGAAAACTCTTTTTAGAGCTCGATCCGCCCTTGATCTCTATGCAGATTGCCTGGTGGTCGCTGTGAGTATAGTCCTCACTGACATGCCAAGCGATTCTACTGGCTAAAGTGGCACTCACGTATGTCAGGTCCACTATAGACCCCAGGCCCCTTCCCCGGAAAGTGTACGAAGACCCAACATTCGCCAGTACCACGTCCAGCTCCGCGAATGCTTCGAGGAGAACACGTCCCCTCACATTAGTTATCCGGCTGCCCCATTCAAGAGCCCACGCATTGAAATCGCCTCCTATTATGATCGGCCAACGTCCTCTTGCATCCAAAACAAGAGCAGCAAGCATCCGCTCATACTCGACGAGTGTAGCGCTGGGTGGAGCATAGCAGCTGTAGATGTGGATGCCCTTCACCTTCGCTCTGATGAAGCCCTCCTCCGGGTGCTCCATTATTTCCTGGAAGGCTTGTTCTCCACAAGTCCACAGCGCTGCTTGGCCCGTTTGGTCTTTGACCCAAACGCTACCACCGCGGTTTCGGTATGGTTCACTTAGTATGGCCACATCGACGTTTTTCTCGCGGATGGTTTGCGCGAGTAGATCCTGCGCCGCCTCGCAGTGGTTGAGGTTGATTTGTATCAACCTCATCTGCGATTCGTACTAAGGGCTCTTCTGTATTCCGGGCACCTGCTGCTGCCCGCAATGTGCCGATGGTCCACACCCTCCTTTCCTTTGCACAGTAGACAATTTGGGTCAGCTCCGCAGTCCTTGCTCATGTGGCCTTTCACTCCGCATCTCCTGCTTTGCTTTGACCTATCATTTGGGTTAGTGCATGACTTCGCAATGTGACCAAAGCCAAGGCATCTAAAGCACCGTTTTAACGCCACCTGTTCCCTAAGGCGACACATTACCCAGCCTATTCTCACTCTCCCTGCTGCTAACAGTTTGAGTGCGTTCTCCACTGGTAGGCTGATGATGGCGGTTTGTGTTCCCCCATAGGCTTTCCTTAGCGTTTTCACCGCTGACTCTTGTAGTCCGGCAAGATCGAACTGTTTCTCCAACACTTCGCGAACCTCCTCCTTCGTCGTGATTTCATCTATATCTTTGCAGATTATAATGATCTCCGGCCTGCTAGCTCTTATGTCGGCTTCCTGCCCTAAAGTCTTCCCGATTTGGCTTAAGAATTTGTCCGCGGTTACATCCTTGGATTTCTTAAGTTCCAACATAAGATCTTCCTTCTGGGACCGTTTAATGCGGCTGACGTTGTCTCCCAAATTGGTGAGTTCGGGGTCTGCCTTCACTTTCCTGAGAATGTCGGCGTATGACCCTTCGCCCCGTTTGGAAATGAAAATCACCTCCGGTCTAATCTTCCTCCGATAACTTTTTTTCCGCGGTTCTACCTTCCTCCAAGCTTCCGCATCCGCCTTTGAAGGTTCGATCCCTTTTCGCGAGGCAGCCACTGCAGTATTTTCCCTGGTAGCTTCAGACGTACTTTTCATAAACTCCGCCTTTTTGGGAGTTGAGTCCTTTTTTCTTTTCGGGGTTTGCTGGCCTGTTGAGTCATTCAGCTTCTCGCGCAGCCTCTTCCCCGGTTTCTCCCCTTTTGTGTTTTGAACCGGCGTTACTTGAGTTGCCTGGTTCACTTTTCCAATCGGCGACTTCCCTACTCGTTCATCCTGGGCCTTGCCGTACGTCAAATGGATGCCTCTTATCATGGCCCTTATATTTTGGTGAATGTTCCTGCGCTCCTTTATAAACTCAGCCAGCTCCATGATCTTTTTACCGAGGGCAGTAAAGGCAGCTCCAGACTGATCATTGCCCAAAACATCGCTCGGGTGAATCGGCGTCAGCGATTCTTCCTCATCGAAGACTCCCGCTATACGCTTCCCACTGGGGGTAGCGATCGTGGGGGCTTGTGCCCGTGTGGGAGGGGATCTGCGAAAAATCGAGCTCCTTCTGAACGGATCCATCACTGGAGCCAGTTCAAGTTCCTCCCGTACGCTTGTAACATTAGATGCCACAGTAGCCAAGGTTCCCACTACTGAGGCACTGCGGTCGTTGGATATCGACGGCCGGGAGCCCGCTTGCTCACTCCCAAAAACCGCCGGCACTGGGTTTCCGAAGCCCTGCACCGTAACTTCATTCTTCTTCTGCTCCTCCATGTTTGGTTTTATTTCTGGGTATCCTTCCCATAGCCAATTTTTATCCACGGGTGGGCGTTTACTTCCCACCTACCCGGCCTGCGCATAAACATGCCCATACACGCACATCTCCGGATGCGTGCATGTGCATGGCCATGACACATTCGCCGAGCATTCCCTTATCAGCACGAAGGGACGCGCCTGATGGGAGATTTGGCAACTCCACACAGGAATGAATGCAAGCTATCACCTTCAATATTGGCCTACACTATTTAGCGGATTAAAATATAATTTGGAATTATGCAAACGTAAATAAATTCTTGGAGTTAAGGGAAAGGGGCCAGTTGTTGGTTTTTTTTATAAAATAAATAAAATTACTCAATTTACTTTACTCCCTCAATGCGTTCTCCGTAAAGCTTCGATGCAGAGACTATTATATGATTCACAAACTTGATTCACTAATCAAGAGAAATCTAGGAAAATAGTTGGTTCGAAAGTTAAAATTATGATAGAAATTACGGAAAACTCCGGAAACCCAGCTCACGAATGAGCGAAATTCAATCGTCCAGGGCAATGTAAATATATCACACCTTGAAAAATAACAAACATAGTTTTACAGATAACATTTATATTTCATTAGATTTTAAATAGACAGCGGGCACTGTAATGCAGGCACAACATTTATTCATCTCAAATTCGAGTTATGTTTTTATGGATAATACTTTTACGTATGTAAATTTGCTTTCAGCTAAATATCTTAAGCATAAAGTCTCCAAAATATCTTTCTTGAGTCAACTTTTCTTTGATTGTACTTAACATAAATTCCAATAGTATATAGACTAAATCACATTAAATTTATCTTTTTATTGTTTCACGAGAGATACGAAGATATAGTATATCAAAGATAAATGGAACTAATTTTTTTAAACATGCAAATATTATTATAGTAACCGAACCCTTTAAGAAGCGCATGGCACAGATTCTGGTTTCTTTGGTTTCCTTTAGTATTAGTTCGAGAAAAGTATCTAATAAATAACGAAATATTATAAAGCTTTCCCCCATGGGAAGAATGCACCCAAAATTGGCACAGTTCAAGCTAAATATTGAATCTCTTTGTCGGTACAAGGCTGGAAGAATTTTTCAGAGGGTTTGGAAATTGTGAGAATCCAAGTCCCAATACTAGTCCAACACCAAGACGATCAAAAATATCATGAAAAGCCTAACTTTCTGGGAGACAGCTGAAAAGTCAACTTCAGTTAAAGGATCATCACAAAGTCCTCACTCGGTGGGTTTGTAACAGTGTGAACTAACCATTAAATGTAATACATAGTGTGAATTAACAATTAAGTTTACTACAACTGTATTTAATATACATTCAACTGTCAAATATTTTCAAATAAATATGATTCCACAACATACTGCCGACGAGGACGGTCGTGTTTTTCGTTTTTCCGAGCGCGAGTTAAATATGGACGCCACACAGTTTGCCGAATTTTTACGTGTGCAGGCGGAGAAACAAACCGCCATCCTAAAAATTCTTGAAAATTTCGCTACCGTGACGGTTGGTAGAGAAAACATCTCTACAGAGGTAAAAAAACAAAACATCCTAAAAAACTTTAAATGTGAGAAATATGATGGCGTTACAACGGCTAGTGTTTTCGTAGATTATTTTGAAGCCCAGTGCCACATGTGGGGAATCGCGGATGATATAAGTTCGAAAAGAGAATTATTCGTATCATGTCTAAAGCCGGAAACCTATCGCGAACTAAAAATTGCATTTGCGGACGCAAAGAAAAAATTTGAAAACCTGACTTACACAGAAATCGCGGAAAAATTCGTGAAGCTTTTTGAACGAAAAACCACGCGCTTCAAAGCTGTAACGAACTTTTGGAATTGTGTGAGGAAAAAAGATGAGTCATTCGAATCTTACGCGAACAGGCTAAAAGACATAAGTCGCGATTGTGGCTACGACGGCGACATGCTAGAACGTCAATTACGTGATCGGTTTGCAACGGGTCTCAACCATCCCCGACTTGAAGTGGAATTGAAACAAAGGTGGCCAGAGCTAAAAACATTTGATGATATTGAAGGCATAGAAAATGAAGTGTCATTCGCGGAAGTTTTCAAAATACCGCTATCAAGAGAGTTGGCGGAAAAAGACATTGTAGAAAGTGAATGCGCGGAAGTGAAAAAGATAGTAAAACGTCGTGCGAAAATCGGTAAGCGGATCCGAATTTTGTCGGAAGAACAATGTTTAAGATGTGGTGCGCGTGAAAGACATTCAAAAGACAACTGCAAGGCGGCGAATCACAATTGTGAAGCGTGTGGCAAACGTGGACATTACGGGTCGTGCTGTATAAGAAAAGGCAGAGCTAAATTGATCGCGAGAGACAAAAAGAAACAACAGCGTATTTACAACGTAAAAAATAGTGATACATCTATTTCGAGTTGTGAGCAAGTTTTTAAAGTAATGAGTGCCATTGCTAAGAAAAGAAACATTGACGTTAAGATAAACGGTGTCACGTGTACGATGGACTGGGATCCGGGCGCGTCAGTTTCCATTATAAGTACAGATTTTTGGAAACAGATCGAATCACCAACGCTTAAAGGGAAGCCAAAACTACGGGCTTATGGCAATTTCGATTTACCTTGCCAAGGGGAAGCTACAGTGACAGTGACGCTGAACAAGCGAACGCGATCTTTGAAAGTAGTCATGGTGGACAACGCGAATCCAATGTTATTTGGCTTGGAGTGGAATGAAGCCTTCAATTTGCCACTGCCCGAACCAGTGTACAACGTAGATCGTGTCAACAACCACGTGCAGCCGACAACGAAACCACTGCATCAGAAGTTAAATGACATATTGGAAAAGAACAAGCAGCTATTCGAAGAAGGACTGGGAAAAATAAATAACTACCAAGTTAAAATTGACGTAAAGGAAACAACAACCCAGCCCCCCCCCCCCCCCCAGCCAGGCCAGTCCGATTCGGAATTCAAAAAAGCGTGGAATTCGAACTTGAAAGGTTACAGCAGCTTGGAATTATCTCACCTGTTGACCCCAACGAAACACCGATCGAATGGGCAACACCCACTGTCAACGTGGTTAAACGAAACGGAAATATACGTATTTGTGGTGATTTTCGTGTTACACTGAATCCAGCACTAGTAACAATACGACATCCAGTACCAACATTCGAAAACCTCCGTCAGCAGCTTGCCAAGGGTGAGAAGTACACGAAATTAGATCTACGCGATGCCTATCTACAATTCGAGATTAGTCCAGAGTCAAGAAAATACCTAATCATATTCACACACAAAGGGTATTTTCAGTATAACCGTATGACTCCTGGTATATCGAGTGCACCCGGAACATTTCAAAATTATATGGAAAATCTACTTGCTGGCATACCAAACGTTGCAATCTATTTCGACGACATAGGCATTACAGGTCCAGATGAAGATAGCCATCTAAGATCATTAAGAGAAGTTTTTAAACGTCTGCGTGAAGCTGGTTTTCGTATCGAAAAGAACAAATGTAGCTTTTTTCAAGACAGTATCGACTATTTGGGCCATCAATTCAACCGAAAAGGGATCTATCCAGTGGAAGACAAGCTGATAGCAATAAAAAATGCTGCAATACCCACTAACAAGAAGGAGTCACGATCCTTTCTGGGATTGGTCAATTTTTACGAGAAATTCATACCCAACTTACATGGAGCATATTCCGAACTACACGCATTAACTGGTACAAAGTCGCAATGGCGATGGTCAATAAAGGAACAGAAACAATTTGATAATGTTAAACATATGATAGCTAGCGCTCGTCATCTAACTCCTTACGATCACACAAAACCGCTTTATTTGGCAACAGACGCATCCGATGTAGGCCTTGGTGCTGTTTTATATCATCAGGACGAGGCTAACAACGAGTTACCTATCGCCTACGCGTCACGAAAATTGAACAAAGCAGAACAAAAATACGCTACCGTTGACAAGGAGGCATTAGCAATATTTTTCGCCGTGAAGAAATTTGATCCATATTTACGTGGGACAAAGTTTACATTAATTACGGATCACAAGCCGCTTCAACACCTATTGGGAGACAAACGAAATTTGCAAAAAATCGTAAACAACCGTCTGACGAGATGGGCACTAATGTTAGGTGCATACAATTATGATATACAGTATCGTCAAGGCAAATACAATATTCTAGCTGATTGCTTATCACGCTTACCAAACGCACATGAAGCAATTTCGGAGGAAGCGCAGAAGATTCATAAAATTTATGCGGTAATTCAAATACGGAAGCTTGATGATATTGTACTAACAGAACAGGAACTTAGGAAGCAGACGAAACATAACCTAATATTACGACGAGTAATTGAGTTAATTGAGCGTCACTGGCCAGACACGAAGTGTATCAACAACGAGCTGAAACCATATTACGACAAACGGGAGGAACTATCATACGAAAACGGTATTTTGATGTGGCAAGGACGAATTATCGTGCCCGATAATCTTCAAGAAGTAACATTGAGGCATCTTCATAGAGGGCATCCGGGCATTGGCTCTATGCGTGCGTCAGCGAGGTACTATGTATGGTGGCCGAACATCGACAAGGACGTGAAACATACAGTGAAATCATGCATGGCATGTCAACGGCAACGCCCAAAACAATCTGAACTGCCAATCTACTTTTGGTCCCTGCCAGAGCATTGTTGGCAACGACTGCATGTGGACTTTGCAGGTCCCTTCGAAGGAAAAATGTGGATTGTGCTTGTTGATGCTTTATCAAAGTGGGTAGAAGCAGATGTACTTTATGCTGCCACCACAAGAACTTTGTGCGAATTCCTAGAGGAGAAGTTTATAACATTTGGTTATCCGGAAATTATCGTGTCGGATAATGGTAGTCAATTTACGTCAGAAGAGTTTCGAAATTATTGTCAAAGTCATGGAATAAAACATGTAACGTCTTCACCGTACCATCCGAAAACCAACGGACTAGCCGAACGATTCGTACGAACATTCAAGGAGCGCATGAAAGCCAGTGAATATGATGGTTTATCACAACGTCAGCGCTTGCGCACATTTCTATTTACATATCGAAACACACCACACTCCTTTACAGGGAAGGCACCATCTGAATTTTTGCTAGGTCGACGCCTGCGAACTTTATTTGACAATCTGAAGCCTAATGTACGGCGAGAGATGCATTTTAAACATGTAAAACAAAATCTTCAAGCAGAGCAGTCTAGCAGAGAGTTCCAACCAGCACAACCAGTATTCGTAAAGACAGACATCGAGAAAATGTGGGCACCAGCCAACATAGTCGAAAGAACAAATCGATATTCCTACCGTGTTCGAACAGAGGACGGTGTAGAAAGAAGACGACATGCAGATCATATCCGAGAACGGAGGGTAATACCACCATCAATCGACTTCCGGGATGTCTCAAATTTTAAGCGAAACAGTTTCCATTACCAATCTGCAAGCCCGACAGCAAATGATGAACAGGAACATCAGCAGTCTATGCAGCCCGCTATACCGTCGCATGAAAACGGAAACATGAGTGAACAAGGACAACACACCGAAGCACAACAAATGTGAACATCCAGTACGGCGAAGCCAACGGCTAAGAAATCGACCCAAGAGACTAGTCGAAGAGATGTAAAATTACTGAAGGAAGGAGAAATGTAACAGTGTGAACTAGCCATTAAATGTAATACATAGTGTGAATTAACAATTAAGTTTACTACAACTGTATTTAATATACATTCAACTGTCAAATATTTTCAAATAAATATGATTCCACAAAAGGGTTCCACGCCTACTTTCAGGAGACGAAAAGCGGCAGCCATTGGATGTTTATTTTTCCTATTTGTGAGCCCCTCGGAAGGAAGCGTCTCGACAACAGCGTTTGAAGATGACTTTAGGCTCCAATGATAATGTCATAGGCGAATTTTTCATGAGGAAGATAATGAGAGGCTAAAAATCCTCCGAAGGGAATGTATTCAGACAATGCTACTCACAAAAATTAGTTCCGTTTATAATTGCTACACCATCGTTTAAACATCAATTTGGTACATGTTGACGATTTAAGTTTTCACATGCATACATACATCGATAAACACTCATAATGGAATATGATATCATCCAAGCCTATGATATTTAATTAAATCTAATCCCGATATGGTCCATTATACGAAGTCTTCCTTCGGAACAAGATGATCCTCAGCCGTTTTCTGAGCCGGATTCAATGAACTCCGGTGTGCTGTCGAAAGAGGATATGAAGTGTTTGTTGCTGGTTGTGAGCAATTATTTCTGTACTGACGAGCTCTTCGTTTACAGATTCCAAGCCTGAAATTAATAAAAGATTCCTTTATTTGGTTATATAGCACCTGTAATGGGAAAATTTAGTAAATTTGAGGGCTTGGCAGAAGAGAACTTCGGACACTAAGGAGGGAGGACTACAGGCTGAATAACGCCTGTCCTCCTTACCGGGAGGAGCGGAAGAAAGGGAAGCTGGTGACGTGGACGCTACTGGTTTAACGCCGGTATGCGGAAAGGGATCTAAGCGGCCCGGACACCGTGAGCCTAGAAAGGATCCAAGCCAGCGGCAGAAGAAGGCACTGCGAGATGAAGCACCTTGGGAATGATGACAGGAACATGAGTGCACCACTAGACGCGGCAATTTCCAGAGAAATAGGACGCAAGGAAGCGGAATCTTCGGCGAAAGATGGGGATAAACTGTTAACCCCTGTGGGATCCACACTGGACACCCCAGACTGCAGGCGATCAAATCACCGAGAGAGATCTCAATGAAGTTGGTCCCTCCCATAAGAATACGAACACGAAAGCGGGAAGGAAGAGGGCGTATGCGCAAGCTGCAGCCTCTGTTCTGACTGCTGGCGTGAGAGTTCCTCCCAAGGATGGCAAAATGTCAGAGGGACAATACACTGATGAGGCTGCCTTAAAGTGGCTTCAGCGGGTATTCCCGGATTTGAGTTCTGGCGGTCGGACCAAGTTCACTATTGTGACCACTGAGCTGCGCAGAACATGCCAGAAGTTGGTTATCGGGCCTTCGAAAAAAGGCAGAGGACATCATCCCAATGCTGAGTGAACAGAACCCGGGCATGGACTTTGGACACTGGAAGGTAAAGTTCATGAATGCCAGGAAGGACAAATTTACAAACGTGGAGGGTTTCAGCTTGGTATTCGAACTGGACCAAAAGAGTCTGAAGTCATCATATGGTGCTCCACTTTTTTAAGGCTTTGTGTAAACACAAAACCTTATTAAAATCGGTTTACTGTCTGTCTGTCTGTCTGTCCGTCACACGCATTTTTCTCGGAGATGGTTATAGCGATTGACACCAAATTTCGTAGAAAGGTGGGAACTGTGAACGCTCACGCATACAGTGGATTACATCCTTTTACGTCGAATTTAAGGGGGGGGGGGGTCCCCATACATGCAAAAGGCTTGTGTAAAATTTTTTTTCAACAAATATAGTCATGTGGGTATCAAATTAAAGGTCTCGATTAGTACTTTTCAAACCCGATCTTAGTTTTGACATTTGTTGGAAGGGTGGGGAGCATGGGGGGTTGAAAGTGATCACTTCTTTAAGGGGGCCATTCTCAGAAACTATCAAACCGAAAAATCTGAAAAAAATCAGGTGGCTGCCACTATATGGTGCCTGGGCTCCGAAATACCTTCCATGCCGATATCTTTTTAAATAAAGTTAATAATAGTATATTACTATAATTTTTTGTAATTGTTTAAAAACCCCCCTTAAGTTCATCCTAGTACCATGAAATTTTGGCAACTTACCCTAACCTAAACCTACTTTCCCTTTTTGTCGACTACTGTGGCCTGTTTATACTGCGCTTGGCACCAAATGGCCTCGCATCACGCGGAAGGCACACTTGGCGGTTTTCGGCAAATCGAGGCGGTCGAGCATCTCATTTCTCAGGTGTTTTTCGATATGTTCACCCGCTTCACGGGTTGGGGGGTCGCGATATACTGATCTCTACAGCGATAATGGCACGGCCTTCGATGGGGCCAACAGATGCCTTCAGGACCATTTCATCACCCCGTGGGGAGAGTTATGGGTAGCAACGGTCAAGTTAGCCAAACATTACTTGACCTGTTTGGTTGGTGGCAGTTGATTTTCCGGGTAATCGGCTCAGATGCTGGTAGTTCGTCGTATCTACCGCGACTTTTGGCGGCGCTGACATGATGGAGTGGGCCGAGTTGTCCAGTTAAATCCGGGTATGTCCCCCTACAAACCCCGCAACGGCTCTGCTTTTCGGGCAATGCAATCACATTATCGACAATTTCGAAGCTTCCGCTTTAATCGGGCAGGAATTTCACGATAGAAGGATTTAGCAAAGTCAGTGTAAATGGTATGCAATTCTTGTCATGAATTTAGACATTTGGCGACAAAGTTGGTAAAGTCGAGCAAATTGGTGCCGACCTACGCTTAACAAAACGTGTTGCTCTTTCACTATGTGGTGACCCAAGTGGGCTGAAAACCAGTCGCTGACATATCTTTCCAAGGTTTTGGAACACGAAGGGAGGAGGGAAATGGCACGGTAATTCTCGGCAAGCGTACGATCGCCACTTTTGTGGGGGATGATAAGAGCCTCTTTCCACACGCGGGGAAAATGATTCTCTTCGAGGCATTCGTTGAAAATAAGGGATAGAGGAAGGGGTATGGACTGACCAGTTTTAAGCAAAAAGAGGTTTGGAAGACCATCATAGCAACGGCCGACATTGGCATCAAGTTTACCAATGAGGTACTCGACAAGGAGAGCGGTAAGAAGGGGAATGGTAGGCGATGCCGGGCAAGCTACATCCACTAGCGGGAGGGATTCGGAGGAAGAAGGCGCAAGATAGACTGAGGAAAAATAGTGGCAGATTAAATCACAAGATAGTTGAAGGTAGTTAGCCGAGGAACTAGAGAATTTAATGGACGGAGATGATAGTTGGGCAGGACAACGAGAGTTGCGATTGTGAGACCAGAAAGTTTTGAGGTTTCCGTGCTTTCTTTAGCGAGTTTTCAACATTGATCAAATATTCGTTTCTGATACGATCCATTTTGGATCTTATAATGTTCTATTGGTAAGTTATCGCTGAATCTTAAGCAAAAATACTCTATATGGTGATCGAAAATCATTGCACATCTTCAACCGCGATGGGAGTTGTGCGACAAAAATTCCGCACATAAGGGCTGGGCTTAGTGTCGTGTATGTGATACAGGGCACTGGTATGCGCCCACATGGCAGCATCTACCAGAATAGCAGACATTGCACAGCTGTTTATGGCTTCCCACATCCAAACGGGAACCAAAGGCAGAGCTTCCTTAAAGATTCATTTCATTGAAAATATAATTTAACCTCAAATTTGTTGCTTCTTTGAAAATTGGAGACTATGAATGTCAATATCACCCGAAAGTGGATACTCTCACATAATATATGGATATGTTACGTGCTACGTACTAAGAAATACACAAAACCTTTCGTACCTGAAGCGTCCAGCTTCCGGTTTCCCGACTTGCTTTTTATTGAAATTCAATCATATCAGGAAACTGTAGACATCATTCTCATTTTGAAAGCGAAGAACAATGATGGCCTTCGACAAATTGTAGCATTTTTGGTGCGCTCTCGCCCAATGGTGCTGCGCGCAGGGGATAGTGTATACAGTGGCGGAATCCTCGTATGGGGGTTCGCACTGATGAAGGGACTACAGAATGAATCCTACCTGGTAGTAACTTCTCCTACAACATTTAAGGAGCAGTCGGAAGAAGGGAAGCGATAGACATGAACGGAACTGTCTTGATGTCAGTTCGAGTGATCGGATCTGTGCAAACCGGACACCGCAAACCAGTCAAGGTCCTAAGTGTCAAACAGATAAATACTCTGCGGGATGAGATGAGACTTTTCATGGTTGAGGACATGGGAATTGCTGCACCTCCAAGTGCGGGTTGTCTCGGAAAAATCAAACACGAGGGGATCGAGTCCCCAGCGGTACGGTGGGCGTGAAACCCCGTCACAAGCGGACCGCGGCATATGTTTTTCTAACAGTTAAAGAATGGTTAAAGGATGGTCAAATTAACCTGCAACATGCCAAAGCCTCTTCCTATCTATTGGCAGCGAGGATGACAAAGCTGCAGAACTGCTCCTAAATTTTTCTGGAGGCAAGGACCATGGGTTCGATTTAAAGAAATCTGCTTCATTGGAGCAGTAAAGGAGGCTAGGATCTTCTACGATGAAATATGCATAAGACCGAGAGCTTGTGTCCTGATGTCTAGACGGTCAGAGGCAACCAGGCTGAGGCAATTCTGCTCCCAGGACTTAGCTACGGTCATCGTACAATATCAGGTTAATGGCGAGAGGAGAAGCATCATAGTCGCATTCCCTTATTTACCCTATAATTCTTTGTATCCTCCACCGACGCAAGAAGTAAGGGATTTGGTAGCGTATGCAGAATCAAGTGATCTCGAAATCTTAATAGGTTACGGTGCGAATACTGAAGATATTTCTTGGGCAATAGCAAATGCAATCCAAGACGAGAGAAGCTACTTGATTTCATCACTTCAGCTGGTTTCATGATGGGAGAAGTGGTAGGAGAGAGTTAACGATTCTTGCAACCCCTTCAACACACAGGTGCTGCAAGGGGGACTGGAACACTGCGAAAGCGGTTATTACCCATGAAAAGGTGAAAGCAGCCGTACTGTCCTTTGAACATTTCAAAGCACGTGGCATGGATGGCATCTATCCAGCAATGCTAAAGCAAGGTATGGAGCACTTAGAGCAATTGCTTAGAAATATTTTCCTAGCAAGTCTTGTTCTGGGCTATGTGGGAAAGATGACTATTTTAATCCAAAGAACTTCAGGCAGATCAGCTTTGACTTCATTCTTGCTGAAAGGTTTGGAGAAACTGGTTGAGCGTCACATTCGTGGGAACGCACTAAGCTCGCACCCACTTAATCAACTTCAACATACTTACCAGCGTGGAAAGTCATGTAAGCTTGCTCTTCATTCTTTGGTTAAAAAGATAGAGGATGCAACTCTGAAGGGTGAGTACGCGATGGGGTTGTTTATCGATATTTAAGGGGCGTTTGACTGTGCGTCTTTTCAAGAACCTTGGAATGCCGCCAGAGCGCATGGTGTTGATGATGCTTTAATTAAATGGATCCATGCTATGCTAACGCAGAGATTGCTGTATGCTGAAGTGGGTGTTGATCGTTTCCAACAGCAGAAGCAACGAAAGGCTGCCTCAAAGGAGGTATGCTGTCGCCACTTCTGTGGAGTATGCTGATCGACTCACTAGTATACGAACTGCAAAATTTGGCAATACACGCTAAACTTATGTCGATAACGTGGATATGTTTGTTGTTGATCGGGATCTTGGAACGGTGTGTAGAAATATGCAACGTGCCTTTGATTTGATAGTCAGTTGGTGCCTTAAGCATGGTCTTCCAGTTAATCCAAATAAAACCACAATGGTATTATTTAAAGAAACGAGAAAACTGGACGGACTTTGCCTTCCAGAGATGAAGGCTACTACCTTTCAACTCTCCGAAGAAGTTAAATATCTGGGAGTCACTCTAGATAAAACCAGCTCTCACAGCTTATGGGCTGTGCAGACGGACCTTTGCCTCGGCATGGGGACTTAGATCTCATGTGGTAATGTGGATATACGTTGCTATCATTAGGCAGATGTTCGTTTATGCATCCGTAGTGTGGTGGGTGAAGGTGAGACAAAAAGGTTTTCACCATAAACTAGCCGCACAACAAAGAACTGGGTATCACCGGTGCCAAGAGCACATCCTGCGCATCTCTAAACGTATCAATCAATTTACAGCTCCTGGATATATTTATTCAAAGCACTGCAATAAGAGCAGCTCATAAACTAATCTGATTGGTTCTATGGGGCAGCAACGAATGGAGGGGGCACAGAGCATTGGAAGAGTTACTAGGAGTACTGAATCCAGTTCCAACAATTCCCTCCCATTTTCGTCTCCCCATACATTTGTTTGGTAGAAGATATGAAGTTACCCCGAAACGTAAAGAGAACTGGGAAGTCTCAGAAGAGTGCATGGCGGGAAGTCTTCTACTCCGATGGCTCAAAAACAGATCAGGGTTCTGGAGCAACCTATGGACGCATCAGGCGTCAGATCTTCGGTTACGATTTTCTCCAGTTACGATGGGTAGCATCACATCCAATAACGGAAATCCTGCGATACGTTAGCGAATCCAGGATATTCCGATAGATGGGGGTGAAGAGTACAATGGGCCACCACGGCGTGAGTGCTCAGAAACTATAGCTTCTACCCCACAGCACAACGGTGGCTTAATGCACTGGATGGGGATTTGAAAGCCCGGCCTGGAAATGGCGAAACCGATCATGACTAGCCGACCCCACTTGTAAACGGGACAAAGGCTGAGGAAAAAGAAGAAGAAGAAGAAAAGGGCTGAAAGTTCTTATTAGCTACCTAAAAAAATTCTTATATATAATAAACCTGAATGGTACTTACTTAGAAAGTAAAATGTACAGGTCCCGTCTGTATTGTGTGGTAAGAATTGCATACAGATAAGGATCTGCGCAGGAATTCAAAGGATAGAAGAAAACCAACAAGATTTTCGATTTGGTTACATTAATGAGCGGATAACCGGCCAGTGCAGTTAATCCAAAGAATCCTATTGGCGCCCAACAAGAAAAATTTGTAAATACCTGAAAAATAAACAATTTTAATAGAAAACAATTATTTATGCTGAACGGTTGCTCTTACAAGTAATGCCATTTTCTTAGCCACCGTCATTTCTCCTGTATGGCGACTTCCTCTGCGTGTTTCCTTGCCCAAAGAAAAATAAATTTGCGCATAGCATATAGCGATTACGAAAAAAGCAGCGCCATTTATAGCCAAAATTGCAACTAAGTAGATAACGTCGAAGGAGTCTCGCGCTTCCATTGGCAAACAAATGCTGGAAAAGAATAGAAAAAGGATTTAGATAAAATAAATAATTATTGGAATATAGTCTTGTAGGATTCTGTAATATTCAATAAATTCTCTATCATATTTGATAACGGCTTCCCATTCTGGAGCCTATATTAGCGTAACAGTTGGACTGAAAAGTTCGTAGAGTGACACACAGATGGCGCTACTAGCATTAAATCCCTATCATTTTTAGTTAACCCTAACCTTCAAAAGATACGCGTGCAGATTTGACAACTGTCGGACTATTAGTTTGTGGTATAGAGCATTTTGAATCAAGTAACTTTTATTAGTTTGAAGAAAATGGATAAAAAGAAATTTCGTGTGTTAATAGAGCATTGCTTTTTGGCAAAGGAAAATACTGTTGGAGCCAAGGCTTGGCTTGATAAACATTATTTGGATTTTGTACCAGGAAAATCAACCGTTGAGAAGTGATTTTCTAAATTCGCCACAAAGGGACTTTTACAGAAGAAAACATAAAAAAGTCCATATAATAATTTTGGATCATCGCAAAGTGAAGTTGATCGAGATAGTTGAGGCTGTAAAAATACCAAGCGCAAGCTCACAATCGACTAAAAATGACGAGTTGACGATTCTGAGCAGTGTTTGAAGCTCTTCCTCTATAAAAATCCGAATTTAGGCATCGATATGTGGCAATGGACGAAATATGGCTCCATCATTTCACACCAAAATCAAAACGATCGTGATCTGAGTGGACTGCATGTGGTATGCCGGCTCCGAATCGTGAAAAGACACAACAATCCGCAGTCAAAGTTATGGCATCAGTATCTTGGGGTGCGCATGGTATAATAATCACCGACTATCTTGAGAAGAGCAAAATCATCAGTAGTGATTATTACATGAAATCGCAGAAAAAGGTGGTATTGAGTGCAAGCAAGCGTTTGGTCGTGGTTGAGGGGAATGACCTGCCGCATATTTCCACACAAATAGTGTGTGTTGCCCTTGACGCTGAGCCGCATGAACTTCTAAGTTCAATGGCGTGTGCTGGGAACGAAAATTAGCCGCACCAGAACCGGCTGATCCATGGACAGCGAAAGATATAGACCGGGGAGTTGATGACATGGACAATTTCACTTTGGACGGGGAGATTAGTGGCCAGTGATTCTGAGGCATGAATCATTGTGAAAAGTGTACATTTTAACGTGTCTTTGGAATTCATATTAAGTAGTGCAGGCTTGTGATATATCAAATATCACAGACATGTACTCAATTAATAAAAATAAAAAATCGACAAGAGAAGAACAAGTGGTGATGCCAGACGCATCTTCGGAAGACAAGCTGTTACCATCCAGCTAGGAGACATAAGAACAGTATAATTGGTACCAGCTGTGCTGAAACCAATTGTAGGGACCTCCCGGATCGAGGCGACAGACGGACTAGTGGTTTCCAGATTGGAGTCCACTGCCGTCAAGTTGGGTGTAGCGAGTACCAGACACAGTCCTCCCCTCAAAAGCAGAAACCGGCAAGAATGTCAGTGACCGGAAACCAGATAAGAAGCGAAGGCCCACTGGAATCCTGCTCAAGAGCTAGCACCAGAAGATCATGTATATTCTCAGCAAAATTGCAAAAACTAAGGCACTGTTCACGAGGTGACTTTTGAGGAATATAACAGCAAATACCTGCTAGACGACGCTGAAGCCCAGCGATCTCAAACGCAATTGATCTCAAGCCGGAGTGGAACAAAAACACAAGCAGAGTAGAGTTGACAAGACCTCGGACGCTAAAGAACCTCTGAAGAAAGCTAAGCAGCAATTTACTTACTATAACTATATTATAACTTCATTCCTTCAAAGCCCAACGCTTCCCATAGACAACTAGGTAGTTATCAAGGAGGAGGAACTCCAGATGAACAACCAACTTGTTCTGCTCCATATAAACGGAGAATGCCTGGAGGCACTGGAAAAAGTAGACTATAACGTGCAAATCGGAATCCGTGCAAAGGCGGAAGTGTTCCGCTCTGTTCAACAGGGCGACGTCTAATCGACGCCGCAAGAGGAGAGAGGCCTTATAGAGGAGATAAGGATCGACGATTCGACAAGGCCTACCAACCCTCCACACAAACAGATCATGCTGAGAGTAACGTAGATAAATCTGCAGAACTCAAAGTGCGCATTTGCTAATCTGATTGACTTCCCCCTGGAGGAAGACATCGAAATCGCACTAGTACAGGAACCCTGGATCGGAAGCGACCAAGCAATCAAAGAACTCCAAAGCAAACGGTATAATTTATTCCACAGCACAGGAGATGCTGATCAGAACAGACCTAGATCATGTATCCTCGCGAGGAAGAGTCTTCACGCTTTTCTGTGTCCGGACCTGCGTTCTAGCGCAATGCAAGGCATACAACGAAAGAGGTGGATCATTAATTGATTTTATTATTAATAGAAACCTATCCGTATGGAACAGGGACGGTACACCCACCTTTCACTTTCCCAGCTCGGAGGACTGTGACAGTTGGCAGGAGGTCCTCAATACTACCCTACTAACCAGCAATGGGATTCTTAGGATGAGAAATTGGAGAGTGTCTAACCAAAAATCCTTTTCAGATCACAGTTGGATACTTTTCAGTATAGATCTCGCCTCAGGAAGCTGACAAGGGAGATCTTCAATATCTGTTACAGGCATAAATATTGGCAACCATACAAGGGCTACCTGGAGAAGTATAAGTCAGATATCTAGATTGATAAGAGACGGTCTTGGTTGGACTATTGTCAAGCCATTGAAAGCACCAGAAAATTCTCAAGGCCCAGTGAGATTCCGTCCAAAGAACATAGGAGCCCATCCTTTTTTAAAAAGTCGGAAGGCTCCTGGACGAAATGCTCTGGTGAAACCTCGGAGCTGCGGGTTCAAACGCGCTTTCCGGTCAGCGAGGAGGACTATGAGCTAGAGCTACGCTTGGAGAGTATGCAGTCGTCCCAGGCGTGCAAACCAGCAGGAACGGGTTGTATCTGTATCTCTTTGGGATACGTACCACAGTCTTGGAGACGCACACCACTGGTTTTCATACCGAAAGCGGGCAGACGTGGTCATGAATCCGCGATGGAGTTTCAACCAATCAGCCTCACCTGTTGATAACCCCAGAGCGCATCCTGGACATCTATTTAAGGGCGATTATGGTGAAAACGCCTTTCTTTAAACCCCAGCGTGCCTACCTCAAAGCCTAGAAACCACTCTCCACGAGGTAACTGGCACGGTTGAGCGATCACTGCAATACAAGCTGGCTGTCTTCTTGAATATACAGGGAGAATTAAACAACGTTAGTACCAACACCATCAAGGAAGCTTTGGCTAGTAATGCATTGGAGGGGTATCCATGCTAAGAACCAGGATAATCTAGTTCAATCTAGGAGGCAACCACTTTACCAGAACTGTGAACAGAGATACGCTCCAAAGTGACGCCATCTCTCCGCTGCTCTGGTTAATAGTGATCGACAAAATTTTGAGAATATTGGAGAATAGCGGGGTGAAAGTGGTGGCGTATGCCGACGACTTGGTGATATTAATGTCAGGGATGTTTCCCTCCATTATGAGTGACATCATTTAAGGACCATTGCGGAAAGTGTGCCTATCGGCCGTAAGATATGGACATGACATAAACCCAACCAAAACGGAACTGATGGCATTCACCACCAAGACTAGACTACCTGAATTCCACCAACAGCGGCTAAATGAACAAAGATGGGTTCTTTCCTCCAATGTAAAGTATGTAAGTGTAATCGTGGATCTAATGCTAATTTGGAGATTGAACATAGAACTGCGGGTTAAGAAGGCCTGTTTAGCCGTCTATGCCTGCAACCTTTGAATAGAACTGAGGTCTCCGGTCAAGGATGGTTCTCTGGATGTACCCAGGTGTAGTTCTAAGGCTCTATTGTATGGTGGAAGACTCGGAAAATCTGGTCTTTCCCCACGGACTATGCCACACGCAAGCTGAACTTTACGAGAAACTTTGCTGTAAATTTTCCAACCAGAGCAGAGTGGAAGACCGGCCGCGTGTTGCAAGGCTATGACATAGTATCACCCACGGATGAAAGACGGTCTGTGGAGTTGGTGTGGGGGTTTTCTCGAATACACTCAGTGTATTCGAGTCGTATGGTTTTCCAGATTTCGGCAGTGTATTCCAAGCGGAAGTGCTGACGATATTGGAATCCTATCGATAGTTGGGACATGATCCTAAGCGTAGCATAGCCATTCTGATCGATAGCCAAGCGGCCATTAAAGCCTTGTACCTGTTGTAGCGATGTCATCCTCTGGGCGGTACTTCAAGGTCACCCTCCTCTAGGTTACCAGTCATGGGAACATAAAGGGGAGTGGGCGAACTGACGGATTGGCCAGGCAGGGCTCTGCTCTTGGCAGTCCTTTGGCGAGTGCAGTCTGTATCGCGGCCGCGGCTGTCAAGGGCGAAATCTACTCGCACTACTTAGCAGCCACAGACCTCAGAAAAACTTTGAGAATGTTTGCAGTAGTCCAAAAAATATAGTAATATGCTATTATTAACTTTCATCAAACAGATATCTGGATCGAAAATAAATAGCCCTGATGTCGTATATTGGCACCACGATTACTTTTTTTTCAGATTTTCCGACTGTAATTTCTGAAAATGAGCTCTTGGAATAAGTGACTGATTTCTATCCCCACTCCCCCTTCACAATTGATGCCAAAATTATGAATTAAGCCCTGTTTCGGAAATTACCAATTAAGACATTTCATTTAATACTTCACATAGTTTTATTCGATGAAAAAATGTACATCCTTTTTTGCATGTATACGAACCCCCTTAAGCCTATTTTAAAACAGTGTCAATATATATGAGGAAAAGTGAGAATCCACTATAAGCAAGAGTACCCTTGCGAAAAGACGTGCGGAAGGTGACGAATTAGAGGGAGGTGTCCGGACAAGGTGTCAGTTGTCGTAGAAAAGTTTCTGGAAGCGAAAATTGGTGAGTTAGATAAGAAAAGGTATTTGTTGCCCTCTGATTTAACTGTAGGATAATTCAATTTTCCTTTAATTCTTAAATGTATTCATTTACGCCTAGAGGATGCTCCCTTTTTCTCCGTGAGTGGTATCATTCTTTCGACATCGGCGACATTGGGGTCGCTGTGCCGAAGGAATCCAGAGTGTTGTGTGGTCAATCGCCGTCAGATTCTTCACAAGTTGGAGCTCTGGTGGTGACCAACATTCTCGTAAAGTCGAAACCTGTTGAGGAGGTCGATTAAGTCATCTACATCTGGTATTCACTGTATCATTAATTTCCGAACACCTCTAACTCAACATCTGCATCGATCGGTAGGGCTCCAGCTGCCGCTGATAGCATTCTAACGTTTACGGGTTGATCGGCTTCGCTCCCTGAACGACTGCTCCGAACAATGTTGAATTGCATGATTCCATTATTATTTATTGGTTTTAGCATCAATTTTAATTAATTCTCTATTCAATTCGAACATTCCCTTCTCCTCTCCTCGTCCTTAACCCCGCAGGACTCTCTTTACAAAAGAGACACCCCCCACCATCATGGTCTGAGCATGTCAAGGCAGGTTGGGAACATCCAAGGACACGCCTCACAATGCATCTGAGGCAGGAGGAACATTGATCGAGGATATGATTCATCATGGATCCTACCTTTCCATCGCAGCACTCGCGTCTGGAGTTGTATGTCCTTTTCTTATTTCATTTTCAGGTTTAGCTCGCGTATTGCTTATTTCGTTAGACTCGAGCAAATCCCCTCGTTTGGTTTATTTTTCAGGATCCTTTGCTTACCCATATATGACATGTGAGGGATCGCAATGCTCAAAGGACCCCACCCCCACATTCCCGAACCTGGCTGGCACAGAGACGTGCAAGTGCGTGTCAACAAAGCGCTTCGATGGAACTTCAATATTTGCGGGCGGACTTTCACGGTCCATTTCTCCATCTTTTTACGTTTCTGCGATAGTTCTCCCCTCTCCGGGCACTCTGGATGGTCTATTGACCACCGGTAATCATTAATATCATTAGCAAATTCTATAAATTTGGCCTCGAATTTCTAGGACTTCCACCGTATTCTCCAGATTTGGCCCCCAGCGACTTTCTCCCGTTCTCAGCCCTCAAGAAGATGCTAGCTGGAGAGAAATTTAGCACCGATGAAGAAATACTGAGGCCTATTTGGAAGCTAAAGACAAATCGTACAACAAAAAATGGTATCGACAAATTGTATCACCGCTATAATCACTAGTGAACACCAAAATTAAATTTTAATAAAACAATTTCTTTTCTTTGTAAGCCTACGAACTTTTCACTCCAACTGTTGTATTAATACATTCCTCAATATATGCAGAGCACCGAAGAAAGCAAATAGAAACTGAAAATTCGATGCTTCATATATGAAAGGTCTTGTGGATTCTTTATGTAAGAATACTTGATTGCTCAATGGTTGTAGAAATCCCATATTTGTATGTTTAAGGCGGGAAAGGGTATCTTCTTCAATATGATACTCATATACATAAAAATTTATATAAGATGCTTCACGTGTACTAAATCTACACCAAACGGACCATTCTAAACAACCACATTGCTGCTAATAACAGCAAGATCTCCACTAAATTTTCTAGAAGGAACTTCTAGGTCGGGACCGGCCGATTGAATGGGCAGCTGATCAGCTGGACAAGGACGATCGTTTTTTGTCTCTGAGGGAAGAGACTCGGTTTTGTATTTCGGGTGAAATGGAGTCTATAAAAAGCGTTGCTAATTATTGTAAGAATAATTATTAATAATCACCTTGAGGAGTCGAAAATACCGAAAAGAATGAAGGAAATGTACTTAGGGGTGGCGTTTTTGCTGAAGTACGTGATGGGGGACTAGTTAAAAGAAGTATTGAAGCGATTTTCACTTGTGTCCATAGGAACAGCGAGTGATTTTCGAGAAAAGTTGCATTTTGTGGGAAAGATTGAAGTTTTGAGATGCGAGAATCGTTAACAGAAGTATACGTAAGAACTTAAATGAAGTTGAGGAATTTAATTTAATTGGTTACGGATGAGTGGCGAATCCGACTTCAGATGTTCAATTTGGTAATGTTTAAAGAAGTAGTAATAATAGATTACAGCGAATGACATAAATTTATAAAACTTAAACAGTGAATTGATTCAGGTGTTGGTTTTAAACAACAGAAAAAATATTTTACTTTAACGGGTGCAGTCGTTATCTAACTCCGCCATGCTATTAACATAGTATGCTGGTCCCAAGCCCAGGTAAAAGAGGAGGGAAAGAGATAAATAGAGTATAGTTGGAGGTATTCTACTATGCTAAATCCTACCCGATCTCTCTTGGTGACAGGCCCCGCGACAGGTCGACCAAGAAAATGCATAGAATGTCGTTACAAACATGATGATCGGACTAAGTCACAGGCCACCTCAGTCGACGCGGCAGGACGGGCCCCGGTCCTGTCGAGAAATGGGCAAGGTTTCTTGACGCATGGACGGCGTCAGGACGTAAGCAAGTTAGTCCGCACACAACGAACAAAACACATACGTGTCTGCACGCTAAATGTTGGTACCCTAACTGGAAAGACCGAGGAACTCGCAAGAGCCCTTCGGAAAAGGTGCATTGACATCTGCGCTCTGCAAGAAACCCGATGGTCTGGTTCCAAAAGCTGCGACATTGAACGCGTACGCGGTAAAAATGGCTACAAACTTCTCTATTTTGGTAACCCACACACTCAATATGGTGTTGGCATTGCCATCTCAGAGGGTTTCCGTGATGCCATTAAAGAAGTCGAACGATTTGATGATCGGCTGATGAAGCTCACCATTATATCAGCTGATCGCACTATTCACTTCTTCACCGCGTATGCACCACAGACAGGCCGACCTGATGCTGAGAAAGATGCCTTCTGGCAACTTCTCGATGAAAAGACTTGTCACGTGCCTGCTGACGATTACATAATCATTGCCGGCGACCTTAATGGTCATGTGGGTGAAAAGGCAGACGGTAACAGGTGCCATGGGGGAAAGGGGTTCGGAACGCGCAACGAAGGTGGCGAGCGTATAATCGATTTTGCGGACACCCATGACCTTGTACTTATGAATACATGGTTCATCAAACGATTGTCTCATCTTCCCACATTTTATAGTGGGAACAATAAAACGCAAATGGACTATATTCTTATAAGACGTCAACATTTTACCACTGTCACTGATTGCAAAGTCGTTCCCTATGAGACCATCGCACCTCAACATCGGCCGTTGATTGCTGTCCTGCGAATTATAAAACCGATAAAACGGCGTGAGGAACGCACTGGCCCGCCGCGCATTAAATGGTGGCGATTTGGTGAGAAGAACGAAGAAACGGTCTCACTCATACGATTGCCAACCATTACGAATGTGGAAGAATCATGGAACCAAATGAAAGACACGATCCACAAAGCGGCCTCTGCAACCCTCGGGGTAACCAAGCCGGGTAAGCGGTACATCAACCGAGATACTTGGCTTTGGAATGATGATGTTGAAATGAAGGTCCGTGAAAAGAAACGCCTCTACCACAAATTTCTCGACGATAAAACGCCTGCTAATTGGCAAATTTATAAGAATGCCAACCGGGAAGCAAAGAAAGCGGTCGCTGTCACCCGAGCGAACCATTTCAAAAATCTTTACGATAAACTGGACACTCGGGATGGCGAGAGAGATCTGTATCGACTTGCTAAAAGCCGTGATGAACGCACACAGGATATCGAACACTTCTGTTGTGTTAATGACAAGAACGGTACTTTGCTTACTGATCGTCGAGCCGCGACGGATAGATGGCGAGAATACTTCGAGCAGATTTCAACTGAAGAATTTGCTCATCCTCCACTTCCACAATCATTGCCGACATTTGGAGCAGTTCCACCAGTCAGCGCAACTGAAGTCGAGGAGGCAATAAAACAAATGAAATCGGGGAAAGCAACAGGACCTGACGACATCGCATCTGAGCTCTGGAAAGCAAAGAGCTGGGACCCAACACCGTGGCTGAGTGAATTCTTTAACCGGGTTATTCAGGAAGGAAGAACACCATCTGACTGGCAAGAAAGTACCACTGTTCCAATATGGAAAAAGAAAGGTAGTCCAGCAGAATGTTCAAATTACCGTCCGATCCGGTTACTTTCCCATACCATGAAGATTTTTGAACGCATTCTTGACAACCGTATTCGCGAAATCGTTGAAATAACCGTGAATCAAGCCGGATTTGTCAAGAACTGCGGAACTACTGACGCAATACACGCTGCGCGGTTACTCATGGAGAAACACCGTGAGAAGCATCGCCCTCTTTACATTGCCTTTCTGGATCTGGAGAAAGCGTTTGACCGTGTACCACACGAACTCATCTGGTATGCTTTACGACAACACTTCGTGCCAGAAGAACTCGTGCGCTGGGTTCAATTGCTCTACCACGATCCGAAAAGTAAAGTTCAAAGTATGGCGGGTGTATCAAAACCGCTTCGTGTCTCTGTTGGAGTTCATCAAGGAAGTGCCCTCTCACCACTCCTCTTTGTCCTTGTTATGGACACCGTCACACGGGATATCCAACGTCCAGCGCCCTACACACTGCTTTATGCAGATGATGTTTTCCTAGCATCTGATAGCAAAAATGATCTCGAGCAACTTGTTCAAAAATGGAATGATCGCCTCATGCAACACGGTCTCAGATTGAATTTAAACAAAACCGAATTTTTGACGACCGATCCCCATGAAACAGGCACAATCACTGTCAGCGGCAGTGATCTGCCCAGATCTGAGCGATTTAAATACCTCGGGTCAACGCTATCAGCCAATGGAGAGCTGCGTTATGAAATTGCTTCACGCATTAACGCAACCTGGATGAAGTGGCGTTCCACAACTGGTGTCCTTTGTGATCGACGTATCAACGAACGTCTCAAATCTAAAATTTACCGCAATGTTGTCCGTCCAGTCGCTCTCTATGGTTCTGAGTGTTGGCCGACCATAAAAGACAATGAACGGCGTCTCGCGGTAATGGAGACGAAGATGCTACGTTGGACTAGTGGCGTCACACGTTTAGATCACATCCGAAATGAGGATATCCGCGATCGTTATGGGGTTGCACCGATCGTGGAAAAGTTGCGAGAGAGGCGTCTTCGATGGTATGGTCACGCAATTCGTGCAAACGAGAATTCACTTGCAAAGATTGGTCTGAACATCGAAGTCGATGGAAAACGACCAAAAGGCAGACCTAAGCAACGGTGGCTTGATACGCTGGATGGGGATTTGAAAACCTCGAGATTGCACCCAGATCAGGCATTCGATAGAGCCAAATGGCGAAGCCGATCACGACGAGCCGACCCCGCTTGTGAACGGGACAAAGGCTGAAGAAAAAGAAGAAGGGTGCAGTCGTTATCTTTCGACATAAGGAAATTGAAAATTGTTTATAGGGGTTTCGTTCCTCAAATTTCCCACTCGGCACATAACTAAGGACGATTGAATATTTAATTTTGGGTCTATTTTACAATTTGATGACGTACTGTCTGTCTGTCTGCCACACGCATTTTTCTCGGAAACGGTTATTGCGATTGACATCAAATTTGGTGGAAAGGTGGTGTTTCTACGTTGAATTTAAGGGAAGCCTGCACACGCAAAGGGGGTAAATTTTTTTTTTTTACCAAATATAGTCATGTGGGGTATGAAATGAACTAAATCTATTTTTGACTTTAGGACTTCCTCTTTCCCTAATCCTCTTTTTTCCGCCCAAATAATTCCCACTAAAAACAGGCATGTTCCAAAAGAATTTCCTGCGGATGGCAAGGCAGGGTGGAAACCTCTAAGATTGCACGCCTTTATGATGGCAGAAGGAACA
This sequence comes from Hermetia illucens, assembly GCF_905115235.1. Classification (NCBI taxonomy): domain Eukaryota; kingdom Metazoa; phylum Arthropoda; class Insecta; order Diptera; family Stratiomyidae; genus Hermetia; species Hermetia illucens. The sequence goes on along the minus strand of NC_051854.1, from coordinate 97,486,363 downwards.
TCAATCGAAGAAGTTATCTGTCGTGGATCACCCTGATCACGGCACTTGGGTCCCCCCGCGGGGGGCCGTGTTTGTTTAATTTTTCAGGATCCAGTGCGGACCCACGCATAGGGTAGGACACGTCAATTTTTATGTAATGAAACCTGAGGGATCGAATTGCTCAAAGGACTAGGCTAGGCTAGCGCAGACGCATGCAAGTACGGTCGACGGAGCTTCAATATTTGCGGGCGAACCTTCACGGTCAATATCGCCATCTTTTTAGGTTTTTGGGATGGCTCTCCCCTTTTGGTCCCCTCCCGCTACTTAAGGTGGCCTTTTGACCATCCCAATCCCATTTTTGTCAATACAAAATCTCAGGCAACTCTCTAAACATATGTATGCGAACTGCAAAATTTGCCTGTAACATTCAGAACCTGTCGGATTCTACTCCCTTTTCCCTCAAATAACGACTAAGTCCTTGTAGTTCTAGCATTAAAATAGCGCTAAACAGCGTTAATTGTACTTGATTTCGCAAAGCAGTCCGTAATATGGATGACCTATAAACGGAAAAAATGTATTACATCACTTGTTTTTAAACTTTCAACTGTTTGCGGGACTTAACTATTTATTTATATTATATATATCCTCATTGCTCATACCCAAGATGAGGATAAGCACCAATATTTTATTAATAACAGGCTCCAGACATAAACAACCTTTCATCGCAACCAAGCAATTATATTTTACGAAGTATTCTCTTATCCCTTTCATTATTGTTGTGAATAGGTCGAAATGATAATTCCTGAAAAGTTTTTGAAATAGATCATTCATTGAACAATTACCTCGTAGACGAATAATTGCTAATTCCGAACAATGGAAATGAAGACATGAATGATGCATATATCCACCCTCCTATCATTATGTACATTGCCTGCTTCATTTTAATTCGCTTGTTCAAATAAATGGCATTTGTAATAGCAAACCAGCGCTCGAGTGTTATTATCGTCAATGTGAAAACGGAGAGATGACTGGCAAACACAGTAAGAAATCCTGCCACCTTACACCCTGTACCTAAAAATTTAATAAACATAAAATAATTATGACATAAATTCATTTTAATATGAATTTTTATTTGATATGATCTTTATTGTGCTAGTCTTCGAATACTCTAATGAATGGAGTGAAATTTCTATAGATCAACTCACTTTCATTAATATCAATTTTCCAACACCCTAATCAAAAGTAAGTAGCCCCATAAAAAATCTATGAGGTTGAAAAACGATGGCGGTCAACAATTAAATCATTGCGAAGGCAATATCTTTAGCGTGTGACAGCGAGTAGTCCTTGAGGGCCTACATGGAAATTTATAATGTGAATGTCGGTCATCACCAAACGAGTAATAGGGTAATAGTAGACTGATTCCATTTCTAATACGGTTAGAAACGATAAGCATCTTAGCGGTCATAAATCTTCTTTTTCTCAGCCTTTGTCCCGTTCACAAGCGGGGTCGGCTCGTCGTGATCGGCTTCGCCATTTGGCTCTATCGAATGCCTGATCTGGGTGCAATCTCGAGGCTTTCAAATCCCCATCCAGCGTATCAAGCCACCGTTGCTTAGGTCTGCCTTTTGGTCGTTTACCACCGACTTCGATGTTCAGATCAATCTTGGCTAGTGAATTCTCGTTTGCACGAATTGCGTGACCATACCATCGAAGACGCCTCTCTCGCAACTTTTCCACGATCGATGCAACCCCATAATGATCGCGGATATCCTCATTTCGGATGTGATCTAAACGTGTGACGCCACTAGTCCAACGTAGCATCTTCGTCTCCATTACCGCAAGACGCCGTTCATTGTCTTTTATGGTCGGCCAACACTCAGAACCATAGAGAGCGACTGGACGGACGACATTGCGGTAAATTTTAGATTTGAAACGTTCGTTGATACGTCGATCACAAAGGACACCAGTTGTGGAACGCCACTTCATCCAGGTTGCGTTAATGCGTGAAGCAATTTCATAACGCAGCTCTCCATTGGCTGATAGCGTTGACCCGAGGTATTTAAATCGCTCAGATCTGGGCAGATCACTGCCGCTTACAGTGATTGTGCCTGTTTCATGGGGATCGGTCGTCAAAAATTCAGTTTTGTTTAAATTCAATCTGAGACCGTGTTGCATGAGGCGATCACTCCATTTTTGAACAAGTTGCTCGAGATCATTTTTGCTATCAGATGCTAGGAAAACATCATCTACATAAAGCAGTGTGTAGGGCGCTGGACGTTGGATATCCCGTGTGACGGTGTCCATAACAAGGACAAAGAGGAGTGGTGAGAGGGCACTTCCTTGATGAACTCCAACAGAGACACGAAGCGGTTTTGATACACCCGCCATACTTCGAACTTTACTTTTCGGATCGTGGTAGAGCAATTGAACCCAGCGCACGAGTTCTTCTGGCACGAAGTGTTGTCGTAAAGCATACCAGATGAGTTCGTGTGGTACACGGTCAAACGCTATCTCTAGATCCAGAAATGCAATATAAAGAGGGCGATGCTTCTCACGGTGTTTCTCCATGAGTAACCGCGTAGCGTGTATTGCGTCAGTAGTTCCGCAGTTCTTGACAAATCCGGCTTGATTCACAGTTATTTCAACGATTTCGCGAATACGGTTGTCAAGAATGGGTTCAAAAATCTTCATGGTATGAGAAAGTAACCGGATCGGACGGTAATTTGAACATTCTGCTGGACTACCTTTCTTTTTCCATATTGGAACAGTGGGACTTTCTTGCCAGTCAGATGGTGTTCTTCCTTCCTGGATAACCCGTTTAAAGAATTCACTGAGCCACAGTGTTGGGTCCCAGCTCTTCGCTTTCCAGAGCGCAGATGCGATGCCGTCAGGTCCTGTTGCTTTCCCCGATTTCATTTGTTTTATTGCCTCCTCGACTTCTGTTGCGCTGACTGGTGGAACTGCTCCAAATGTCGGCTATGATTGTGGAAGTGGAGGATGAGCAAATTCTTCAGTTGAAATCTGCTCGAAGTATTCTCGCCATCTATCCGTTGCGGTTCGACGGTTGGTAAGCAAAGTACCGTTCTTGTCATTAACACAACAGAAGTGTTCGATATCTTGTATGCGTTCATCACGTCTTTTACCAAGTCGATACAGATCTCTCTCGCCATCCCGAGTGTCCAGTTTATCGTAAAGATTTTTGAAATGGTTCGCTCGGGTGACAGCGACCGCTTTCTTTGCTTCCCGGTTGGTATTCTTATAAATTTGCCAATTAGCAGGTGTTTTATCGTCGAGAAATTTCTGGTACAGGCGTTTCTTTTCACGCACCTTCATTTCAACATCATCATTCCAAAGCCAAGTATCTCGGTTAATGTACCGCTTACCCGGCTTGGTGACCCCGAGGGTTGCAAAGGCCGCTTTGTGGATCGTGTCTTTCATTTGGTTCCATGATTCTTCCACATTCGTAATGGTTGGCAATCGTATGAGTGAGACCGTTTCTTCTTTCTTCTCACCAAATCGCCACCATTTAATGCGCCGCGGGCCAGTACGTTCCTCACGCTGTTTTATCGGTGGCTTAATTCGCAGTACGGCAATCAAAGGCCGATGTTGAGGTGCGATGGTCTCATAGGGAACGACTTTGCAATCAGTGACAGTGGTAAAATGTTGGCGTCTTATGAGAATATAGTCGATTTGCGTTTTATTGTTCCCACAATAAAATGGGGGAAGATAAGACATTCGTTTGATGAACCATGTATTCATAAGTACAAGGTCATGAGTCTCCGCAAAATCGATTATACGCTCGCCACCTTCATTGCGCGTTCCGAACCCCCTTCCTCCATGCCACCTGTTACCGTCTGCCTTTTCACCCACATGACCATTCAGGTCGCCGGCAATGATTATGTAATCGTCAGCAGGCACGTGACAAGTCTTTTCATCGAGAAGTTGCCAGAAGGCATCTTTCTCGGCATCAGGTCAACCTGTCTGTGGTGCATACGCGGTGAAGAAGTGAATAGTGCGATCAGCTGATATAATGGTGAGCTTCATCCGCCGATCATCAAATCGTTCGACTTCTTTAATGGCATCACGGAAACCCTGTGAGATGGCAATGCCAACACCATATTGAGTGTGTGGGTTACCAAAATAGAGAAGTTTGTAGTAGTTTCAATGTCGCAGCTTTTAGCACCAGACCATCGAGTTTCTTGCAGAGCGCAGATGTCATTGCACCTTTTCCGAAGGGCTCTTGCGAGTTCCTCGGTCTTTCCAGTTAGGGTACCAACATTTAGCGTGCAGACACATATTTGTTTTGTTCGTTGTGTACGAACTAACTTGCTTACGTCCTGACGCCGTCCATGCGTCAAGAACCCTTGCCCATTTCTCGGCAGGACCGGGACCCGTCCTGCCGCGTCGACTGAGGTGGACGCCCTAGCATTTCTCCGGGGCTTGTGACTCAATCCGATCATCATGTTTGTAACGACATTGTATGCATTTTCTTGGTCGACCTGTCGCGGGTCCTGTCACCAAGAGAGATCAGGTAGGATTTAGCATAGTAGAATAACACAACTATACTCTATTTATCTCTTTCCCTGATCTCAGCATTTTATTTTTGTTTTACTGAGGATAGTACAGAGTACGTTGCCTCAAACCCTCCTCCTTTACCTAGGCTTGGAACCAGCATACTATGTTAATAGCATGACGGAGTTTTAGCGGTCATAAATGTTGAAATGAATTCCGGTGGTCGATTGTGGCAGGTATGTCTGCTTTATTAGCAACTGAGAGCACCACCTTTGCCTGCTTAGTTTCTAAATTCGTTTAGAACTTTGGGTTGGTTGGCCACAAACTCTCTCCACCCTATAGAAACCTCGACCCGTAGAACCAAATGATGTTTCTTTTTTTTTCAATTTAGGAGTGAGATTCCATGTGAAACTAAATCTACTGGATTTTCCTAGCAGGGTGCCTGTCGTCATTGTTTGATGGAGGTGAGCTTTTGTATTGTCGCTACTTGATTCGCAACGAAGGTGGCATATGACAACGACAGGTTCCTTGGCTAGATGAGAACTATTTCCGAATCCAACCAAAATGTACACTATAAGTATTATAATTCCACCGCAATTCCCGCTTGACTCGAGTGGCGAGTTTGGTAGTAAGTACAGCCGCCTGAAGTTTCAACTGCCGTACCGATGTAACTTTTAGCGGTGCTATATTGGACTTGAGGCATAGAAGTCTAACAACCACGGTACCATCCTTGTGCTGTTACGATACGTATAAGACCGCTCAATAAGCCCTTTCTGATGCATCGCTAAAGGCGTCTAATTCGATGTTTTGTTGTGTGTTGTCAGAAAATACATATCTGGGAAATTTAATGTCTTCCAAACATTGCAGCTCGTCACGAAATTTGATCCAAAGGGAAAGCCTCATCAGCTGCATCCCAATCTATTTTTTAGAGTCCAGAGTGACTGAAGAAATATTTCTGCTTTGTTCACCAATGCGCTCATAATTCCTAAAGGATCAAGGACTTTAGCTATGTCAGAGGAAACTGCTCCCTTTTACCTTACTGTCACTTGGCTGGAGAGTTTTTACGCAGAAGTTGTTCTCTGGAGGTAATTACGTTACCCCTAAAATCTTCATCTTTGCTGTTTAGATCGAATTGGACCCCTTGATCTTCTTTGCGGATGCCTTGAAGCAGCTGATTGTGGTTTGCGCACCACTTTCTCAACTTGAACCCTCCTGATCGAAGAAACTCTGTTAGTTGCCTTCGTACTGCCAAAGTTAGTTGCTAAACTGTTGGCTCCTGCCATTACATTATCAACGTAGATACATATTGTCTTCTATTGCCTGAGATCCCAATGATTCTAATGTTTTACCCTGCGTTGCTATCTGCCTAAGGCATTTCATAGCTAAGTAAGGAATCTTTGTAATGCCGTATGTCATGGTAGTAAGTTGACAACACTTAACGGATTTATTTACATTATCTCTCCACAAGATCAGTTGGAATTTTATATCTTCTAGCTTTACCTTCATTTGGCGGTAAATTTTCTCGATGTCCGCTGTCAACACAAATTTGAGAAGCCGAAAGCGCAACAGAACATCGTCTTGGAGGAACGTAAGTAGTTGTTATGTCAAAAGGGGCATCGGTGAACCTCGTTGATAACTCAACTATGGAAGAGTAATATATGACGGCGAAAGGTGTCCGGTTCAGCATCGAGGTAAAATTCGTAAAGGCTCTGAAGTTCAAAGCGAAGTTCGATAAGATTACATCCTGTCGCCAATTCTTTTTTCTTGTTATCGGTGATGTTTTTCATGCAGCCTTCGTGGAAGGGTTGCTTGATATCTTTCTGTGAACACCTCGAATAAGCAGACAACCCTGTCTTGCTGTCACATCAAACCATTGACTTTGATCAAATGCCCCTGGCTTTGGAAAAAAAAGCAAATATGGTGAGGCGAAGATAAACACAGATAGACGCGCGGACACTTCAATATCACTCAATGTGAGCCCTCTGTCGCATATGAAAACTGACCACAGCCATTATCCGAAGGTACCAAGCCTTCGTTAACACCTGTCTCCACCATATCGCCGGTGTATTCTGGGCCGACACAATCCCGATGTAGAAATCAGGTACCCATTGACGTGTTGATTAGATGGCGGAGTTGGCACTGGATAGATCAAACCTCGAGAGAAGGCGCCATCTCCATAGCAGTGTAGTCACAACACCAGAGTGATCTGCGCGTGGAGGAGTCTTGACTTAATGAGAAAACCTGGGGAAAACTGAAACATATTTCAGGCACGCCACATCCGTGGCGCGTTGTTATGATTTCAACCATTCAAGCATCTCAAAATATCCAAAGATTATTCCTGCATCCTTTTCTCTGTATCCTTTGCTCTATTAAATGTGGGAGTATGTTGATACATTCAACACATTTCTGTATAACTTCGAATGTGAAATTTGATTAACGTTGGTTCGAATAGTTCAGTATCCCAAAAGTCTCCCCCTCGGACACCACCTTGTCGTGGTGGGGGAGCCTGTAGTAGTTTACTACTACACCAAGGGTGTCCAAAAATATGAATATGGAAACGATGGATTTAAACTCTCTAAGTGGTAGGAAGTCACAGACTTCGAATCCACCCGCGACCATGAGCAATCATGTCGCGGCCGAGGCGCGGATTTTGGAGGCCTCACCACATTCATATTCGCCTACAGATCAATCTGTAGAAGGCACTAAGGAGGGGGGACTACAGGCTGAATCCTGCCTGTCAGAACCTTCTCCTTCATCCTTACCGGGAAGAGGGGAAGAACGGGAAACTGGTGACGTGGACGCTACTGGTTTAACGCCGGTGTGTGGAAATGGATCCAAGCGGTCCGGACACCGTGAACCTGGAAAGACCCGAACCCGACGGCAGAAGAGAGCACTGCGAAGGAAGATGAAGCACCTTGGGAATGAGGACATGGACGTGGCTGTACCACTAGGCGCGGTAACGCCCAGAGAAATCGGACACAAGGAAGCGGAATCTCCGGCGGAAGGTGGTGATAAATTGGAAACCCCGGTAAGATTCACACTGGATGCACCAGACTCTTCTGTCAGCGGTAATGCGCGCAAGAAGCGTAAGACCAACACATCTGCTATGGCCAACGCTTTATTGTGCTCCACACCAGGGCTTATATCCACGCGTCTCGCGGGGATTAGGACCGATGTGCCCCCCGTATGGGGACGCGCACTGGGGAAGGGACTACAGAGTGAATCCTACCTGCTAGTAACTTCTCCTACACCTTCCAAGGAACAGGCGGAAGGAAGGGAAGCCAGAGACGTGAACGGAACTGACTTGATGCCAGTTCGAGTGATCGAATCTATGCAACCCGGACACCGCAAACCAATTAAGGTGCTAAGTGGAAAACAGACGAATACTCTGCGGGATGAGATGAGATCTTTCGTGGATGAGAACATGGGAATTGCGGTACTTCCAAGTACCGCTTTTCTCAGAGAAATCAATCACGAGGGGATCGAGTCTCTGGCGGTACGGTGTGAGGGAAACCCCGCCATACGCGGACTGCCGCATACGCTTCCAACTGTTTTCCATAAGACAATAGACTAAGTTTATGTCGAAAAACATAAAGATTGGTCAAATCAACCTGCAGCATGCCAAAGCTCCCTCCTACCTGCTGGCAGCGAGAATGACAAAGCTACAGGATTTCCCCTATATCTTTCTGGTGCAAGAACCGTGGGTTCGATTTAACAGAATCTGTGGCATTGGATCAGTAAAGGGGGCTAGGATCTTCTACGACGAAAGATCGATAAGACCGAGAGCTTGCGTCCTGATGTCAAGACGGTTAGAGGCAACTATGCTGAGACAATATTGTTCCCAGGACTTAGCTACGGTCATCATACAATACCAGATAAATGGCGAGAGGAAAAACATCATAGTTGCCTCCGCTTATTTACCCTATGATTCTTTGTATCCTCCACCGACACAAGAACTTAGGGATCTGGTGGCGTATGCAGAATCAAGTGGTCTCGAACTCTTAATAGGTTGCGATGCGAATGCTCAACATATTTGTTGGGGCAGTAGCAAATGCAATCCAAGAGGAGAGAAGCTACTTGATTTCATCACTTCAGCTGGTCTTATGACTGCAAACGTAGGGTGCGCCCCTACGTTCGTGGGACCGAGAAGAAGCGAAGTAATTGACCTAACAATCTGTACCCCAAAATTGTTAGAGTTGATTACACACTGGCGAGTGCTAGACGAGGTCTCACTGTCAGATCACCGATATCTAGAATTCAATTTGACTATTGCGGGCGAACAGTCTGCAGTACAAAGACGGAACCCTAGGAAAACGGATTGGGCAAAGTTCAATGAACTTCTTGGCAATAAAGTACTGCTCAGTGCTGGAAGATGAATAGAAAACTCTGAACTACACACTTTTACAGTGCTATGAAGAGGCTTGTCCTATTTCCCGAGGCCAAAGCGGTAAAACGGTTCCTTGGTGGAACTGAGAACTGCAAAAACTCAGGAAATCAACCAGGCGACTTCTAAATCGTGCTTGCAAAAGTAACAAGGACGAAGACTGGTTACATTTCAGGAACTCACAACGTGAATATAAGAAGCTCGTGAGGTGCTCGAAACGAGACTCCTTTAGAGCGTACTGTGAGGAACTGGAAGGCGAAAGGGAGACTTCAAGGCTGTGCAGAGTCCTCAAAAGGGATGAGTCGGCCAAGTTGGATTCTCTTAGAAAACCCGACGGTACTTTCACGAGCTCCAGACTGGACTCAGTACAGACCCTTCTGGAAGTACACCACCCGGGAGAGAAGTGATAGGGGGAGAGGGGGAGAGTTGACGGTTCTTGCAACCCCTTCAACACGCAAGTGTTGCAAGAGGAACTGGAACACTGCGAAAGCGGTTGTTACCCATGAAAAGGTGAGAGCTGCCATACTGTCCTTTGAACATTTCAAAGCACCTGGCATGGATGGCATCTATCCGGCAATGCTAAAGAAGGGTATGAAGCATTTAGACCTACCTCTAAGAAATATTTTTCGAGGATGTCTTGCTCTGGGCTACGTGCCTTCTTCTTGGCAACAGGTTAAGGTAGTTTTCATACCGAAACCTGGGAAAGATGACTATTCTAATCCAAAGAACTTCAGACAGATCAGCTTGACTTCATTCTTGCTGAAAGGCTTGGAGAGACTGGTGGAGCGTCACATTCGTGGAAACGCACTTAGGTCACACCCACTTAGTGAAAACCAACATGCTTACCAACGTGGAAAGTCCTGTGAGTCTGCCCTTCATTCTTTGGTCACAAAGATAGAGGATGCAACTTTGAATGGTGAGTACGCGATGGGGGTGTTCGTGGACATTAAAGGGGCTTTTGACTGTGCGCCTTTTCAAAAACTTTGTGATGCCGCCAGAGCGCATGGTGTTGATGATGCTTTAATTAAGTCGATCCGTGCTATGCTAACGCAAAGATTGTTGTGCGCTGAGATAGGGGTCGATCGCTACCTGACTACAGAAGCGACGAAGGGCTGCCCCCAAGGAGGTGTGCTTTCGCCGCTTCTGTGGAGTATGCTGATCGACTCACTGCTATGCGAACTGCAAAATTTGCCAATACACGCTCGAGCTTATGCTGATGACGTGGCTATACTTCCTGTTGATCGGGATCTTGGAACGGTGTGTAGAAATATATAGCGTGCCGTTGATTTGATAGACAGCTGGTGCCTTAGACATGGTTCGCCAGTAAATCCAAATAAAACCACAATGGTTTTATTCACAAAAAGGGGAAAACTGGATGGACTTTGTCTCCCTGGGATGAGGGGTACTACCCTTCAACTCTCCGAAGAAGTGAAATATCTGGGGGTCACTCTAGACAAAAAACTTCTTTGGAACAAACATGTAGAGGTAAAGATGAAACGACCTCTCACAGCTTATGGGCTGTGCAGACGGACCTTTGCCTCGACATGGGGACTCAGGCCTCATGTGGTAATGTGGATATACGTTGCCATCATTAGGCCGATGTTCGTATATGCATCCGTAGTGTGGTGGGTTAAGGTGAGACAAAAAGGTTTTCACCGTAAACTAGACGCACTGCAAAGAACTGTTTGTCTGGGTATCACTGGTGCCATGAGCACGACATCCGGCGCAGCTCTGAATGCACTACTCAATTTGCAGCCCCTGGATATATTTATTCAAAGCACTGCAATGAGAGCAGCTCATAGGCTAATTCGATCAGATCTATGGGAAAACAACGGATGTGGGGGGGCACAGAGCATTGGAAGAGTTACTGGGAGGACTAAATCCAGTTCTTACAATGCCTTCCGATTCTCGTGTCCCCATACATCTGTTTGGTAGAAGATATGTAGTTACCCTGAAGCGTAGAGAGGACTGGGAAGACCCAGAGGAATGCGTGCGGGATATACGGAAGTCTTCTACACCGATGGCTCAAAAACAGAAGAGGTTTCTGGAGCCGGAAACTACCTCTCGAATAAAAACGAGAAGTGGACTTTTCCTTTGGAACAATATGCAACGGTTTTTCAAGCCGAAGTTTATGCGATCCTAAGGGCGGCAAACTGGGTGATTGACGAGCGGTTGAGGGGCAGGCGCATCGCAATCTGCAGTGACAGTCAAGCTGCACTGAGGGCATTGAGCAGTCCTTTGATCACCTCGAAAATCGTTCAGGAATGCAGAAACCGTTTGAACTCTATGTCTAGATTCAATACGGTGGAACTACTCTGGGTACCTGGTCACTGTGGCATAGAGGGAAATAAAATCTCGGATGCTTTAGCGAAAGAGGGGTCAATCTCCCCTATGCCGGGACCGAAGCCAACAATTGAGGTATCAGTAGCATTGGCTAAATCTGTTTTCAAAAACTGGGAACAAGTTTCCCATAATGACAGGTGGCAAAGCTTAAATGCTGCTCGACACACCAAACTTTTCCTGCCAGAACCCAACATACGTACCGCAAAGTTTATCCTGTCGAAAAGCAGGAGGACTTACAGGTGTATTGTGGGCATTCCGACAGGCCATAATTCACTAGCTGGGCATATGTTCAGATTAGGAATTACCGAAGATGATACGTGTCCCTCCTGTAATGAGATAGCGGAATCCACGGAGCATTTGCTATGTAAGTGCCCCGCCTATGGACGCATCAGACCTCAAATCTTTGGGGCCGATGTCCTCCAATTGCGCCGGGTAGCATCACATCCACTAACGGAAACCCTGCGATACGTTAACGAATCCGGAATATTCCGATAGACGGGGGAGGCGAATACAATGGGCCAACACGGCCTGAGTGCTTAGAAGCTGTAGCTTCTCCCCCACCATACACACACACACACACACATCCCAAAAGTTTATTGACAAAAGATAGATTGTGTAGATAGATTCGTGATGAAATATAATTTAAATTTTCTGTTTTTTCCTCACAACTTTCTCCCCTAAAGCATATCTACTGGGAAAATTAATTGCCTTATTTTTTCGCAGTTCCCTAATGTGCATTATCACATTCCCTCGTATTTGTCTCCCTTATAAATAAAATTTGCCCTTAGCGGTGTAACTCAACATCTATACTCACCATACTGCCAATCATAAGCGTAATTGAAATATTCACCAATGGAATGAGCATCAATAGAAGCGATGAAGAGTAGATATAATCCCATGCATAGGTCAGCGAATGCCAGATTACTCATGAGAAATTTGGAAACAGTGAAATCGGATCTGGTAAAGTAGGAAAAATATTTCCATTACATCTGTTCAATGGAAGAGGGACATTTTTTCAAAAGAATCTTACAATTCGTGTAACTGAATACCTACCTATTGGATAGGATAACAATGAGAACAGCGATATTACCAAAAACCGCCAGAAGCACGACGAGCCACACCGAAATTCGCAGCCAATAAGATCCCATCACATCCTCGCAAGGATTCAGAGCATCGGGCATTGGGAAACAACTAACATCAATTTTCCTGGAAAAATAATCAAAATAATCGTAAAGCAAATAAGTGACCTAAACTACCTTTTTATTTTGAATACGAAATAATTTTACTTTTCAGTGATGTTCCCGCACATAGCATCCAATTGATGGTTTGCCTCGATATTTGCAGTCGCTTCATGAAACTCACCAAAATCCTCTTGTCTGCGATAATCTTCTGGAAATGGACTATCATCGTCTATAATTACAACAGATGAGCCTGTTATAGCTTCAACCGTTGGATTTCCAAATTCATGGAAACTTGGAAAACTTATAGGGCGAGAGCTAATATTGTCATTTATGAATTGACTGAAATGGAAGAAAATCTGTGTCAAAAATTTATTCCTATTTTGAGGCAAAATCAATGAATAGATGCAACAAACTATATGATGCAGAACCTGGAATCGCATAAAATTTGCCTTTCGAGGATCGAATACCGTTATTCCCACTTTATGGAATGGGTTTCAACCAGCGTCAAAATCTACACCCAGTGAAAATTTTTAAGTTCAACCTAAGAAAATCTCCTCCTTCTTGTGAATCAATGAAACAAATGATGACTTCCCCTGTCAAAATATGGATACAAATCAAGATGTCTATAGGAGAGAAACCGCAATTACTAAGTTGCCAACCCAAAAAATAGTTTAAAAGAGTCTGCCTGATCAACTGTTAACATGGGACGGCCTCAAACAGGGGAACTAACTATTCCCAATACTCTTAAACTTGGTTCTTGAGTGCCCAGTCAACAATTTGGAAAATGTTGATAACTTAATATATTTAGAGGAGTAGTAGTCTGACATTTGTAGAAAACGGACGTTTCTACAAATTAATATTATTAATGAAAATTTAAATTAAATTAAATTAAATTAAATTTTATGAATAATATAAAAAGCATTTATAATTTAAACTAGCTTGGATTTTATTTGTTATTTAAGCTACTTTTCCCCCGAAAAGTTTTGTCAAAATTCGAGCCGCCGACGGGTGACGGACTAGACCGGCCTCCAACCATAAGGTAACAAGGAGAATGCCGATCCCAAAAGAGTCAAAGTAAGGATAGCCAACTTTAAAAGAAGAAATGGTGGTAGTGGTGAAGACACTAGAAGATCTTAAAAACCAAATGTCAATATTGATAAAGAAAACTGGAAAGCTTACGGAGCAGCTAATGGCTGGGGAGGCGGGCCCGGCCTCTCCAAAGGTAGCCAAGAAAAAAGTTAAGCTTTCTTCAAATATAGTACTTCTGCTGCCATGGAGAAGCCGACCTGCCTTGAGGGCGAACAAATTTTCGGCAACGAATCTGTCCGTATGGAAGACATAGAAAACCATCAAGCTGATGGTATGAGAGGCAATGACAACGGTGGTGGTGGAAATGTCCCCCAAGAGGAGCAGCAATAGTGACAAGTGCAGCAATCATAGCCCTGTAGAGGGAAACTGGATGAGTTTTTGCTCTACGAGTATGTATAAAAAAAATAAAAAAGAAAAACAAAATTGAAGAAAATATGACAACTGATAAAAACAAAAGTTGTCAAAGGGTAGTATAGGTCCCAGGGCGAAACGTGGATTGGTACCCACGATAGAGCATAAAACCTGGGAAACGCCTACTGAACCAACATCAACAGCTCTACTACCAAACCCTACTATCACCACGTGGTGATCGCTGGGAGGTCTTTCTTAACTAAAACTTACACACGGAAAAGGATGAAGGCGAGTTTTCCGTGACTAAAAACAGGGCAAATTGTACCAACTGGTCCTCCAGGCTACGAAGCGACAGAATAAGCCTCGGGCAGGATGGACTTTACAACGGCGAACCCGACAATGACAATAGAATAACTGGCTTAAAAATCATAAGCAGCCAGGAGCCAATGGAATTTTAGCCGAATTGGTTAAATATAGAGGCAACCAATTACACCAAGTAGTTCACCAACTAATGTTCAAAGTGGGGGACAGTGAATCAATGCCTGATGATTGGCACCGAGGCATTATCTGTCCCATACGTTTAAAGGGCGATATCACGCAGTGCAGCAATTATAGAGGTATCACGTTTCTGAGTACCATCTATAAGATATTCTCCGCTATCTTACTAGGCCGGATAGCAAGAGATGAGATTTTCTCTCCGCGGCAAGCGATGGAAAAACTGTTGGAATACGGACATCAGTTGCACAATTTTTTATCAATTTTAAGGCCGCCTATGATAGCATATCCAGGGTAAAACTGTACACGGTCATGAGACAATTCGGTATCCCCACGGTCTAAGAGAACGGGATGCCCTATCATGCGTCCTCTTTAACCTGGCCTTGGAAAAAGTGATCCGTGATGCTAATTTAAATGCGAGGGGCACGATCCTCTTTAAGTCAACCCAACGACTGGCCTATGCTGACGATATTGACATCATGGGAAGAACCACCCCAGACGTACAAACTGCCTTCATCCAGATCCAGGCGGCGCGAAATCTTGGACTGTCCATCAATCAGGGCAAGACAAAATATATGGTGGCAACGTTAGCACTAAAAACCAACCAACCAACAACATCAAACCGCACTGGTCAAACAGGAAGAATAAGGATAGGAGACTACAGCTTTGAGACCGTTGAAAATGTCCTCTATCTAGCGTCAAAAATCACAACCGATAACAGCTACTACTATAAAATCCGCGCACGGTTGTTGGCAGCCACGAGAGCCTATTTCAGCTTACAAAAACTGTTCCGCTCGAAACGTCTCACCATAGAATCAAAGCTCTTACTGTACAAGACAATGATATTGTCAGTCCTCATGTATTCCTCGGAGACTTGGGTTCTTAGCAAGAAAAATTGCGAACTCTTGGTCCCGTTCGAGAGAAGAAACCTCCGAAGAATTTTCGGCCCACTATATGAGGATGGACGATTCCGTAGCTTTTGGTTGTGGTTAAAATCCGGCTCACCGGGTTGCGGTGGTCGAGTCACTTAATCCGTATGGGTGAGGATGATCCGACCCGGAAAGTCTATAAGGGCAATATGTATGGTAGAAAAAAAGACGAGGCAGACCCTGCCTGAGATGGAGCCTGGCAACTTATTGTAAAACTAGATTTTTTTTTCTTACTGTTTTTCTTCTCTGTCAATAAACTGTTATCGAAAATTTTGAACTGGATTCTATGGTGATAATTATTGTTACCTGTTTTTTAAAGATTAAACAAAAAAAAAACAAAAACATATTTAGGGAGTAAGTTATCCAATAACGGACGCAAAGTACAAGAAATGAAAAGGGAATACAGTCTGCAAATAAATTGTATTATTTGGTCCACCAACAAGAGCCCAAGATACATACCTAGGAAGCTGTCAGACTTGGACTTTAACTCAAACTTCTGAAACATTGCTGAAAGCCTTTGAGAGGAAGGTGTTAAAAAATTCCTTGAAACAGTCCGATAGCATGATGGTAATATAAGTTACAACAGAGAACTACAAGGATATAAATGACGACTCGGAAATTTCTAAGGCATTTAAATTGCGAAAGCACCACGACCAATAATTAGGCGACCCGAGAATACCAGGAAAGGTATTGGCAGCCAAAATCAATGGCCGTAAATTGGTAAGAAGGCCGGAGGAGAGAACGATAGAAGTATTCAGTCAAATCCAACAGCACTTCATTTTGAAGGTTTTGTGTAAACACAAAATCTTATTGAAATCGGTTTACCGTCTGTCTGTCTTTTTTTTTTCGGCGTTGGAAGGTGGAAAGGTTCAAAACCTACTGCTGGCTCCTGCCACGCAGTTATGTGAGACTTCTACTCGCTAAAACCACCTCCTTCTCATTCCACTCTCCCCACGGAACTCCTATCAAGTATTGCATCGCGGGGCTGGATCAGCTTTTAACTGCGGCTCATTATGGTTCTCTCCTTTCCTTGTTTTCGTCGTAGTTCTTCCTGCCTAAGCTGTTGGTGAATAGCTTGCAGTTCCCTTACAACCTGGTTCCAGGCATCCGTTGACTCCAGCATAAACTCCACAATGTTTTCGGGTGTTAAACGCCTGTCTGCGACCGCTTCCATTCTTGTTCGGTGCGCGGTGAACCTGGGGCAATCAAATATGACATGCTCCGCATTTTCAGCCACGTTACCACATCTTAGGCAGCATGGTGATTCGTCGTGACCAAATCGATGTAAATAAGCACGATAACCTCCATGTCCACTCAAGAATTGTGTTAACTCGTAGCTTAATTCCCCATGGTTTCGTTCAAACCATCTCCGAATATCCGGAATGATGCGGTATGTCCAACGACCAGTTTGGGACTCGTCCCATCGCTGTTGCCACCGTTCGATAGATTCCCACCGTGCCAGCTGCCGTCGAAATGGGCTAGACTCTCCAGCTGCATACGTTTTGTCGTAGAGTCGCCGACTTTCCTTCGCCAAGATGTCTATGGGGAGCATCCCTGCTAGTACATATGCTGCTTCTCCTGATGTTGTCCGATATGCACTGCATACCCGGAGTGCACTTAACCGATATGCCATTCCCAATTTTCGGCAGTTCACTTTGTTATTCAGAGCAGTTGCCCAAACTGGAGCTGCGTAGAGTAGGACGGAGCTGACTACCCTGGAGAGCAGAAGACGTCGACTTTGTCTTGGTCCACCAATGTTCGGTAGTATCCTCGAGATCGTTGTAGCGATGGAAGACGCTTTAGTTGCGGCGTACTCAATGTGTCTTTTGAAGTTAAGTCTTCTGTCAATAATTACTCCCAAGTATTTGAGCGATGGTTGGGAGTAAATTGTTTTTCCGCCAACTTTGATTTTCACAGTTGTGTTCTTTCTTCTCTTGCTAATGAGAACTATTATACTTCTGTTTTATGCTCGGCAAGTGAAAGGCCAGAATTTCTCAACCAGGAATTGATCTCCCATATCACTTCATTTGCATAGATCTCGATCTCGTCTTGGTGCTTTGCAACCACCGTTATTCCGATATCATCGGCGAAGCCAATAGTTGTCACGTTGTCCGGTAGACGTAGCGTCAACACTCCATCGTACATAACTAGCCACAGCAAGGGACCCAGGACAGAACCCTGTGACACTCCGCAAGTTGTCGGGAATATTTTTAGCCCATCGTCCGAGTCGCAGTAAAGTCTTCTCCCAAGGAGAAACTCGACCACAATGCGTACAATGTACTTCGGGGCTTGTATCTTGTCGAGTGCCTCGATGATTTTTTCCCATTTTGCACTATTGAACGCATTTTTTACGTCGAGGGTTATTACCGCACAGCATTTTCCCTCTTCTATTGCAGCCTGAGCCAAGCCAGTCAGCATGCTGATTGCGTCGACAGTTGATTTCGCCTTACGAAATCCGAATTGTTTGTCGGAAAGGCCTCCTTCCTTTTCCGCAACAGCGAGCAGTCTGTTATATATTACTCGTTCAAATAGTTTGCCAATGGTATTGACCAGACATATCGGCCTATATGAGGAGGGGTCACCCAATGGTTTACCTGCCTTCGGAATGGGTATTAGCTTTTGTACCTTCCATTGCTCGGGGAATTCTCCTTCCCTAAGGCATGCTGTGAAAACTTGGGCAAACATACCTGGTGCTGTCCTGGCGGCTAGCTTCAGGGCAATGTTAGGGATTCCATCCGGTCCTGGAGTCTTTTTTTTCAATCAATCTTTTTGCTGCGTCGGGATTTAAATGTACTGCAGGCAGACTTGTACCATTCAGATCCACTGGGAATAGAGTGTTCACTATATTCTGCAACAACTCTGGGCAAGTAATCGGTGGGGAGCGCTTGCCTTTTAGTGATGACATCACCGACCTATATGCGCCCCCCCATGGATCAGAGTCAGCTTCAGTACACATCCGCTTGAAATGTTCGGATTTGCTCCTTGCGATAGCTACTTGCAATTTTTTCCTCGCATTTTTATATTGCACGTGTAGCTCCTCGAACTCAGGTCGGTTTCTTCTGCGCTGGGAGCGTCTCCTAGCTTTGAGACACTTTTTCCGGCATTTCTCAATTTCGGAATTCCACCAAAAATTAGGATTTCGTCTTCGGAAAGTGCTACGTCGAGGCATAGCGGCATCGCATGCCCGCTGCAATTTTTCCACGACCTGTGAAACTTTCTTTTGTGCCCTTCCCGATAGCAATGTATCTTCCAGAAGTACCTCCTTGAACATTTCTGCGTCGAATTTCTTAGTTACCCAGCTCATCGTTATTCGTTTTAATGGCTTCAAATTATTCCTTTGCGAGGTTTGAAAGATGATAGCCTGATGATCGCTGTGTGTGTACTCCTCGCTGACACGCCACTCCAAGTCTCTGATTAGGGTATCACTGACGAAGGTGAGGTCTACGACCGATTGCAATTCTCCCCTCCGGAATGTGTTGGCTCCCCCAGAGTTGGCAAGTACCACGTTCAAGCGCGAGAATGTCTCCAGCAATATTCGTCCTCTTGCGTCTGTCTGTCTGTCTGTCTGTCTATCCGTCACACGCATTTTTCTCGGAGACGGTTATAGCAATTGGCACCAAATTTGGTAGAAGGGTGGGAACTGTGAACGCTCACGCATATGGTGAGTTACATCCTTTTACGACGAATTTAAGGGGGTGTCCCCATACATGCAAAAGGGGGGTGCAAATTTTTTTTTCATCAAATATAGTCATGTGGAGTATCAAATTAAAGGTCTCGGTTAGTACTTTTCGAAGCCAGTCTTAGTTTTGACATTTGTTGAAAAGGTGGGGAGTGCGGGGGGTTGAAAGTGGTCATTTTTTTAACGAACCCATTCTCAGAAACTACCCAACGGAAAAAACTAAAAAAAATCAACGACTTTTTCACATTTCTTGGAAATTTTTGTCGCTGACATTATAATATTACGGGATTTTCTAATAACGGTAATTTTATCTTATTTGGGTGACGATTGTAAGCAGTAGAAAATTATCAAGTGTCTCTAATATCGTTTTTCCTTTTTTCGAAGACTCTTTTTTTCATCCAACTTCCTTTTCGCTTGTCATCCAAAATGTTCACAAATATATTTAAACTTATTTATACGACGTAAATTCCCCATTATTTGGCAGATATTTAAAAGTTTATTACCAGTCAACCACAGAAGAGTGTGTTAAAAGTGAAAAAGAGTAAGTTAAGTGAATTAAAAGAAAAGAAAGTGGTTTTAGTCGGATAAGAATAAACATTTAGAAGTGCTTTGGATTATATATATAAATTCGAAAATGGGTAAACGTAAAGACATTAATTCTGAAAAAATAAGTTCAATAACTTCATTATTGGAGATGAAAATGTTTAGCTTTCGAGATATCGCTAGAAGGGAGAAAGTTTCTCACCAAACTGTTAGCAGAATCATTCAGGCGAATTTGGCTAACAAAGGACAAGTCGAAAACAAACGACAAAATTGCGGTCGTAAAAGGAAAACAACGCCTCGAACGGACCGCAGAATTGTTAATCAAGCTTGCGAAAAGCGTTTTTCTTCCTTGAGGAGCTTACATCAGGATCTCCAAGAGGAAGGGATACATGTTTCGCAAATGACTTTAAGGAGAAGACATTACGAAGCCAATCTTCGATCGAGAAGGCCTGCAAAGAAGCCTAAGCTGACCGCTGGAATGAAGAAAGCCAGGCTAGAGTTTGCAAAGCGTTATCGGCACTATTCCGTTGATGACTGGAAAAAAGTGAATAAGATATAATTTTAATATATATAATCGCCTAATCCCCCAAAAGCATATTTTTAAAAAACAAAACATATTTTTCTCCCCATTTAGGTAGCTTTTAGCGACGAATGCAGGCTGGAAGCTGTTACAGAAAGGCTGCAGTATGTTCGCAGAAGACCATCGGAGCGATATCAGGAAGGCTGCGTCGTAAGAACTATCAAACACCCTCCAGCAGCGATGATATGGTCCCTTATCTCAACCGATGGACCAGGACCGCTATATTTTGTAGAGGGAACAATGGATGCCTGCCAATACCAGTTTTTGATTGACGACATTTTGTGCCCTCATTTTAATTACCTGCGATGCTGCCGACATTCAACAACCTTTATGCAAGATGGTGCACCTTGTCATCGTGCTAAATCTACAATTAATATGTTGAAAAGATGTGACATTCCGATTCTAGCGTGGCCTGGTAATTCCCCGGACCTCAACCCCATCGAGAACGTTTGGAGCCTATTAAAAGCTAAGGTTTACGCCTCTCCTAATTCAATTTTAGATGTTTTAAAATTAAAAATTGCCGATTTCTGGGAAAATGACGATGAAATCAAGCAAATGATAGATCGATGCTATGAAAGTATGCCTGACAGAATAAGGGCAGTTATTGACACTAGAGGTAGTTTCACAAAGTATTAATGTTTAAGTCAGATTCCTTTTGATTAAATGAATTATATATAAGATAGGGAATCTGAAAATAGCATTTTCTATTTTATATCTATTTTCTGTAATAAGCTTTGGAAGAAAGAAAACCAAATTTCGGAAAAAAGTAGTGTGGTCCTAATTTAATGAACAGGGTCTGTAGAGCCAAATTTATTCGAGGAGCAAAGCTCAAAAATAGGCGAACCCAATCCATAAGCGGCATAATGTAAATTAATCGTTTATCATCAGCGAAATACGTTTCCAAAGTTCTGCAGGAAAAGCACAATACCCACTATTTCATGTCTTATTCAAAACAGCAAAGGAGGAATATTTGATTACCTAAAAATAGGGCCACTTCCAACAACCGTCATCAATGGTGCATTTCTTGTTTTTCTTCCATTCTTTCTCTCCACTTCGATGGGATCAGTATTGACCTCAGTTGCTCCGTTGCGACTTTTCTATATATGGAAATGGAAGATACATTTTACTGATTAGTATAGAAACCATAGGAAAAACTATACCCATACCGTTGCTCCGGAAGCAGTGATACCTAAGCAAGTTTGCTTAACTTCAGCGAGATATTTTAGGCGAAGTGCATGTCGAACAGGATCATGTCTTGATGGGAATTTAAAAGCACAGCAATGGAAAGGATGTGTGAGCCAGGCGACTTGCAGATTCTTATTCGGAATGACATAAAACGAATTGAATATTAAACTATAAATGTCTAACCAAGCAGCAAAATGGCTTCCATTTACAAAAACTCAGAAATATTTCAAGCACAATTACCTTGAATTCATAAATGGACGGAATTGTTTTCAAAGAATGAGTCCTTTGTATACGAAGTATCTCCAAGCTCTGCAGTCCTTCCCACGGAATAGCAAGCAACGACGTACTAGATAAATCTCTGGAGAAGTAAGCACAAAATTCAAAGGAAAAATGTCCGTTACGCACATTACGCTTAGGAAAAGAGAAATTTTTGACAAAGTCGGTACTAGCAACATATACCATACTAACAATTCTTGAATGTTATGAATACCAACGAACGCCTTTGGATGTATGTATTGAAGTTTTGTGTTTCCCTTCAAACTTCTGAAAACAATTGAAAGTTATAACACCAGAAATATGATTATCAAAAAGTTTCCGGAAAATTTTCAACATTAAGCAATACGTACAGTTTTCCTATTTCTGAACCATAAAATGCGGAGTCAGCGATGGATGTAATATCATTATTATCTAGTATCCTAGAATGCGAAACCATGAAATCATGAAACTCGGTATGAACGAAATAATTCGAAGAAGTTTTTCGCAACTCCATAATATTTTCAGTTAAAAATAACTTTTAGTTTACAGGAAAATAAAGCAGAAAATTA
This sequence comes from Hermetia illucens, assembly GCF_905115235.1. NCBI lineage: Eukaryota > Metazoa > Arthropoda > Insecta > Diptera > Stratiomyidae > Hermetia > Hermetia illucens. Next base: position 97,464,289 of record NC_051854.1, on the reverse strand, counting down.
CATCTATTACAGAATTAGATACATTTCTTGGAAATGTCAAGTTCATTTGATAAAGGTTTTTAAGATAATCCAAAATGTTGCTAGAAAAATGAAATTACTTTAGACAATACTCCAGAAAATCTTTTATTTGAATTTTATTTCAATATCAAGGAAGCCCTAAAACAAAATTTATATTATCTTTGGACTTACAATTGCTCAGTCTTAACGTTTACCGAGAAACTATCAACGTGATCAATTTTATTGCCTTCTAAATCACTGAAATGCAAAAAAAAAAGAAAAAACAAAAAAACAAGTGAGTATCCATCTTTCGATTTGAATAGATTCAATCTTACATCATATGCAATATTGTACCCGTTGAAAGATATCTGAAATCAGGTACTTTCACTAGTCCAGTATTTATTATACGTCTGAAAAGAGGAAGGAAAATTGAGCAAGAGAAACTTTTTAGTTTGGTACTTTCTTAAAATAGAATCATCATTATATCTCCCAACGACAACGTTATTGATGATCTCATCTTCAATCATCAACATAATGTCACAAACGAGCAATCGCGACCACAACGATGGGTAGCGGGGAGTCGAGTTCGAGACGCCGACCGAGATGGACCACAATATGTTCCGTGTTTAAAAACGTGAAATAAACATTTCTTGTAAATCAGTTAAAGACTTGGCTTTCTGTCTCGGTCCCTTTGACAGATCAGAAGTGGGATCTTCCTTTTCGGTTTCGGTGAATGCAAAATGCCGCGACAAAAATTCGCAATCGCAGATTTAACGTGCCCGGTATTACGGAAGTTGCTGCGCGACCGGGAGTTGAGATCGGCCGGGCGAAAACCGGATTTAGTGAAGCGGTTGATCGACAGTGAAGGTAGCGATGAAATCGAATTGTCCGACAACGAAATCGAGGACAATGACGACGACCTTCGACAGACGGTTTCCGCTTTGGTGGAAAATGTGGCGTCAATCATGGCGGCCATTAAAAATGGCCAAGTCGGTGTACCACCCGTACCACCTGTTCCACCCGTTCCATCAGCCGTCCTACCCCAGGACGACGATGCTATTGCCGAAGCCCATTATCAACGCACACCATTCAATATTACCGCACCGACTCATTCAACGGCTTTCGGCGATATCGAACCGACACTACGACGGCGCAACGAGACGATGACGTCAACTCATCAACCGACCGCGGAATACGTATTTCAACCACGAGATGTTATCGGGATTCTACCAACATTTGACCAGCTCGACGATGTGTCCCCATCAACCGAACAATTCATCGACCGAATTGAAAAATTGGCTCAGGTATATCACTGGGAAGAATATCTCATTCTGTTTGCCGCTCAGGCTAAGTTGAAAGGCCCGGCGAAACGATGGATTGACGGATTGCAAACGACGTTTGCAACGTGGGAAGAATTCTCCAAAGTGCTAATTGCAGATTTCCCCAGTCGATTTACGACAGAAGATAGGCGACAGCGGCTCGATAGCAGCCGTCGCGCACACAACGAAGAATATTTTTTCCGCGTCTGCGCAATGGGACGACGGGCGAAGCTTGACGACGAAACGATCGTGTATTACATACGACGAGGGCTTTGTATGAAACCTTTACAAACTGCCATAGCCACGATGCATTTCAACACGCCGAGCGAAATGCTAGTGGCCATACGACGATTTGTAGCGAACGATCCGGGAACGAACGATAGTTCCAATAGCGTTCGGGGTGAACGAACGAATATACTCCGATCGCCGCCGCTGCTGAATGCTGCAAATCAAAACTCGAGGCTATGTTACAATTGTTTCGAAAGAGGGCACTTGTCGTTGAACTGTCCGAAGCCGCAACGAAGACCACGATGCGTGAAATGTAATAGAACTGGCCATGCGCAGAATGACTGCCTGACAGCCGCGCGAACAGAAGCCAACCGCCGAGAGACAATAAATCGTATAGCACAACACACAGACAACAAATTGCTAACGAAGACAGTGGAAATAGGCGACGATGAATTTGAGTGTATTATGGACTCAGCAAGTAGCTGTTCTTTGATCAGACAGTCTGAGGCTCAACGAATTGGACAGATTAAACAATTCGAACCAGCACAACAACTTAAAGGGTTCGGTGGAGCTGTATACCTTTGTAATAAGAAAATAATTGCAACAATCAGAATTGACGACGTGATACTGGAGGGAGTTTTGTATATCGTGGACGACGAGCAGATGGATAAGCCGATACTCATTGGAACCGATATTCTACTGCAAGAAGGTAGGTGCTGCACAATTCGTGGTCGTGAATTTAAAATGAAATCGGAATAGAAATACGAACCGGACCAATATCATCAATCGATAAAGAACAACTGTCTGAAGTATTGGAAAAATGGCATAAGTGGTTTTCTACTAATTTATCAACGATTGGTGGTTCAAATTCCACCGAAATGGAAATCCGTGTTACAACCAGCAAACCAGTCAGTCGACAGCCTTACAAGCTTCCGTTCCCGAAGCGATTGAAAGTGGAAGAAATGATCGACGAGTTACTGAAAGCTGGAATAATTCGACCGAGCGAGTCGGAATATTCATCTCCGGTCATACTGGTCGCGAAATCAGATGGTACAGACCGGCTTTGTATCGATTATCGAGCATTAAACGCGATTACAGTGAAGGAACCATTCCCAGTTCCCAGTGTGGAAGAGCAAGTGGCACAATTGGCCGGAAATTCCTTCTTTACTACGCTGGATTTCATTTCAGGATATTACCAAATCCCGATTGCCGAATCATCGAAAAAGTATACGGCTTTCGCCACTCATGTAGGCCAATATGAATTCAACGTAGCTCCATTTGGATTGACCAACGCTCCATTCAAATTCCAAAGAGAAATCCGAAAAATCAAAATCAAAAAATATTAGCGGAAATCGGTATGACATTAAATATAAAGAAATGTACATTTTTAGCGACCGAAGTATCCTTTTTGGGACATCGAATCACTAAGGAAGGTCTTCTACCCGGTGAAGTGAAAACCGATGCAATCCAGAAATTCCCAACACCTAGTAATCGAACCGAGGTTCGACGGTTTCTTGGACTAACTAGTTTCTTTCGACGATTCGTTCAAGGATATGCTCAGATAGCTTTACCGTTAACTCGATTGCTGAAAACGAAGGATGCGGAACCATTTACATGGACATTTCTTGAACAGGAAGCATTCGATACCTTACGAAGAGCTCTTTATCATCCACCGATTTTAGAGATCTACGACGTCAAGCAACAGCACGAAGTCCATACGGACGCGAGTTCGAATGGAATTGCTGGAGTGTTACTTCATGAGAGCGACAACGGGTTAAAACCTGTCATGTACTTCAGTCGGAAGTGCTCGGAGACCGAAGCGAAATATCACAGTCGTGAGCTAGAGGTTCTAGCCATAGTCGACAGCCTGGAACGGTTCAGAATGTTATTGATCGGAAAGAGGTTTCGTGTCATTACTGATTGTGCTGCAATAACATCTACGAAAAATAAAACGTCGTTACATCCTCACATTGCTAGATGGTGACTACGTCTTCAGGAATTCGATTGTGAATACATCCATCGAAGTGCTGACCGCATGCGACATGTAGACGCTCTGAGCAGAGCACCCGTAGAGCCTCCAAACTAAACCAAGGCAGTCGCCGACCTCGTCCTTAAGGTGGAACTCGATGAACACGATTTCTTGACGACCATCCAGCTGCAGGATATGAAGTTAGCAAATATTGTCAAAGTTCTTCAAGGAATGAGCTCTGAACAAGCGACACAGATTCGACGCGAATACGTTTACAAAAATAACCGTTTGTACCGCAAAGTTGACGATCAGTTGAGATTCGTTGTACCGACGGCAATCCGATGGAGAGTAGTGCGTACGTACCACGATGACATGGGACACTTTGCTGCAGAGAAAACTTTAGATCGATTGAGGAAAGATTTTTGGTTCCCGAAAATGAGAAAATATGTCAAATCATATATATCAGCATGCATGGAATGCGTGTACAATAAGACGGTGACAGGGAAGGCCGAAGGGCAGCTATACATCGACACTGTGAAACCTATTCCCTTCATGCGATTGCACCTGGATCATGTAGGACCACTGCCGAAGACGTCACGAGGAAATCAATATATCCTGGGGATCACCGATCCTTTTACTAAATTTACAGTCTTAAAAGCCGTCCGTAGCGTAAACACCCAGCCAGTAATACGAGCGTTGAATGAATTGACTTCGTATTTTGGGCTACCAGCTATTGTCGTCACCGATCGAGGCACGGCTTTCACTTCTCACAACTTTGCCGAATACTGTAAATTAAACGGGATCCAACACATTCAATATCAGGAGGGTGATCTGGTCGTGATTACCAACGTTGCTCCTTCGACGGGGTTTTCTCGAAAGCTGGAGCCGCGATATCGAGGGCCGTATGTAATTTCGAAAGTCTTAAGGTTCGACCGATACGTCGTTGAAGATATCGAAGGTCTCCAACGTCGACAAAGGCGCTTTAATTCGGTGTTCCACGCCGAACATCTCAAACCGTGGTGCACAGCTGCACCTTTCCTCGACAACGATACCGATGGGAGCGACAACGAAGAAGACCCGGGGAACGTGCCCGGCCAGGAGTCCGATTTGTCAGGAGTGGCCGAACTGTCACAAACGAGCAATCGCGACCACAACGATGGGTAGCGGGGAGTCGAGTTCGAGACGCCGACCGATATGGACCACAATATGTTCCGTGTTTAAAAACGTGAAATAAACATTTCTTGTAAATCAGTTAAAGACTTTGCTTTCTGTCTCGGCCCCTTTGGCAATAATATAGGTGTGAACGTGGGGGAACGGAGTAGGAACGCTGCTAGTGAGCTGATCAAGAAGAGAAACCTTTTCAGCGAGAAAAACTGAGCTAGTGTTACGAAGAGAGCCGGCGTTTCACCACATCAGCACCAACACGGTCAAATAGGCGATGCTGGTAATAGTTCGACTTTCACCAAACTTGGTAGGAACACGTTCTATGTTATAGCCTTCATTCCTGCCGAATTTCATGATTGGAAGATGGAGGGACCTTTTCCAGCCAATTACTAAAAATTAATAGTAATATACAATTATTAACTTTATTTGGACAGATATCGGTATGGAAAGTATTTCAGGTAGAGTGGCAGCCTCTTGATATTTTTCAGATTTTTCAGTTCGGTAGTTTCTGAGAGGGTCCGCTAAAGAAATGTTCAATTTTGACCCCCCGCACTCCCTACCTTTCTAATAAATGTTAAAATTCCGACTGGCTTCGGAAAGTACTAATCGAGACCTTTAATTCGATACCCATGATGACTATATTCAGTGAAATAAAAAAGTATACCTCCCCCCCCCCTCAAACTCAACATAGAAAGATATAACTTACTGCATGTGGACCTGTGTTCACTGTTCCCAACTTCTCACCAAATTCGCATCAATCAGGGTATAGCCGTTTCTGCGAAATGTGCGTGTGACTGCCAGACAGGCAGAATTCAATAATTGATAGGCCCCACGTAAACACGTGGAGCTAAACGTGGAGACACGACGCAAACTCCTTCTGTGGTAGCGGTCACAGTAAGGGTGTTCCAACAATGGGAAGCGCAATTGGCGCTCGCAGCCGTCACAACGGACGCACGCGCTTTAATCATGCGCTTATCGGTCTTGTCGGAGAGACCATCGGGCTCGTCGCGGAGGTGTTGGAAGACTACTACCACGTTTGACTGGTGGAACAGTTGACGCTAAGCAACCATACCCCCCCCCCCCTCAGCTGCTTCTAGAAATGAGCCAGCTGGGGGTGGAGGGTAAGCTCGGCTCAGAGCTGTTGAAATCTTTGTGCATTGACTCCTAAAGAGCACCCGCGCTATCTTAATGTGTGCGGACTTGCTGGAGGTGCTGTCCACCATCGCCGATAAAGTCCACGAGGTGTATGCGCCCCCCGTCAACACGAAAGTGTCTAGGGACACACGTTAGGAGGTCGAGGACCTTAGATTCATTTTCATTTGCGGACGCAGTCTCCAAGCTGATAGCGATGGTGAGTATTTGCGTTCGTTAGTTAGATCCCGATCGCAACCATGGTTGAGGTCTGCTTTCCGAAAAGGGCGTTTAGGTAGTCACGTGCTGTCCTCACATTCGGAGTTTAAGGGCTCACTGGGTGCCTCGGCGGCTACCCGAAGAGCAGTACCACGTCGCCTTACAATTTTCAACCCTCTGAACAGTCTAAGCACGTTAATGCCGAAAAACTTGCGACTGGCTGCCGCGAACTTCTCCCTGATTCACACTTACAGGTAGGTGGAAGTGAGTCACGGATTGCGCCGAACGTGGCGATTCGTTTGGCGGACATTACCACCACCATTTCAGTTTCTGTGTCACTGTGGGCTATTGGTGGACTTGCAGAATAAAACCTTGTTAGACTCGCAACCTCTTTGAAGTCGTCAGGAAATTTGCTTACTTTTTCTTTTATTTTTAGAATATTGACAACCATTGCATTCGCACACTCCTTCGAAAATATCGCAACATCAATATAGAAAGTAATTTCTCTCAGCAGGTTAAGCACTATTTTCGCTGTCAAAAATTGTTTTTCGATGTTACGGTCACCGCAATTTGCACTTACGTGCTTCTGCCGCGCAAGTTGCTTCCTACGCCGCGCATTCACTGACAAACTGCCATGCATTCATGACCTGGGATCTAGCTAAGGCGTACCACCGAATTCCTGCCGCTTCGCTTCCGGACGCTTCGAGTTCACTACTATGACTTTTTGTATCTGCACCGCAGGGCAGACATTCCAGAGATTCATCCAATCTGTCTTACGAAACTTGAACCTTTGTTTCGTCTATATGGATGATGTTTAGATGGCTTCCTCTTCAGAATCTGAGCACTTGAAACATGTCGAATGCGTTTTCCAACGTCTCCTGGAGGCCGATCCAGACAAAGTTGAGGCGATTAAGAGATTTCCCCTACCAACTACAGTGAAGGATCGAAGGTGCGAAGGTTCTTGGGCATGTGAAACTTCTATCGTCGTTTCTTGCCCAAAGTCGCTCATCACCAAGCGGTCCTTAACGCCTAATTGTTTGGGCCCAAAACCAAAGACAAGATTGCTTGGCTTGATGAAAAACAACAACCGCTTGTTGATGTATCACTGCTGGTGGTTTCCTCACCTAGATGCACCTCTGACTGTGTTCATCAATGCCTCAGATACAGCGGTAGGCGCCCCTCTTCACCAACGAGTGAATCAAATCAGGCAACCGTTGAGCTTCTTCCCAAAGCAGCTCAACCCAACTCAACGTAACTACAACCTCTATGATCGTGAGCTACCCGCCGCGTACCCAACCATAACATACTTCGGTTTATTTCTTGAGGGCGGGCCGTTCACCGAATTCACGGACCGCAAGCTCCCCATTTTCACTCTTAAACAAAATTCCGACAAAGCGTACCCTCGCCAACTTCGACAACTAAGTTATATCAGCCAGTTTACTTCTGATATCCAACATGTGTTTGGAAAGAACAATGTTATTGTAGACACTTTGTTTCGAATCTCGGAGGTTACAGTCCCCGCCGCGATCGATTATACCGCAATGGCTGAGGCGCAGAACTTCATAACCTGAGGACAAACTCCATATGCAAGTTCAAGGAGTTCCTTATCTTTGGCTCAAATTCCTACTTGCTCTGCAAGACCTCAGACAAGAGACCTAGGCCATTTATTCCGGCCGATTTTCGCAAGGAGGTATTTCACGCAGTACACAATCTTGCCCACCCAAACATCAGGACGACTAACCGGTTAGTCACCGAAAAATACTTCTAACCGTCCATGAACAAGGCCATAAAATCTTGGGCTAGAGAACGCATTGTGTGCCATAAGTGTAGGATCAACAAGCACGTAAAAATGAAAGTAGACGTATTCTCTTGGTCGACCAAATGCTTCCATACCAACCACCTCGATATTATTGGTCCTTGGCGAGGCTCGCGCGATTACAAGCATTACCACACAATCATCGATAGGTTTACGCGGTGGCCTGCAGCAATTCCTCTGACTGACATTACTGCCAAGGCCCTGTTTCGAGAAGGGATCTCGCGCTTTGACGTACCAGCCGTAATCATCACGGACCAGGGAATCCAATTTGATCCCACTCTTTTAATGGCCCCCGATGCACTGAACTACCGCGACACAGCCGGCGGCCTGGTCATTGCGGTACGATTCCTTCTTCTCGCCGTGATTGCCACAGAGTACAGCTCGTTGGATCGACTTCCCTCTGTTTCTTTCGTTAGTTCTAGTTGTTTGAAACATTCTGCCCGTTCCTTGTACGTTTGTTCATTGGATTTTGGTACCCATTCTGCTGAAACCAGCACGAATAATGTTCCAAATACTAACAGTAAAGTGACGTATAGTTACGGTTATAATAGTGAGGTGGTCAAGTAGGAAAGGACTTATTGTCCTAAATATCGATAGCACTGCGGCATTCCGACGTCCTTATTGCGTGGGTACCATCCTTGACGTAACTTTTGCTACGGAGCCCTTAGTATCAGCGGTCTAACGATTAAAGGTACTGGAAGACTTCACGGCCAACGATCATCAGTACATTTCCTTCAAAGTGACAAACGGCATTTCAAAATGTTTTGCCTTACGTTTTTCCTTCCCGCTGGAAGGTTGCGAGACTTGTGCTGATAAGCAAGAGCAAAGACGACCCTTAGACGCTGTCAACGTATCGTCCGCTCAATATGTTGGACACAGTGGGAAAGCTGCTGGAGAAGCTCGCCAACCTACGATTGACTGACGCAATTCGTGCTGTGGGAAAATACTCACCAACACAACATCATTTTAGAGCCAGGTGATCCTCAATTGATGAGATTGAGAAGGTGATCCAAGCGATCAAATTGGCTGAGGCACATAATTACTACTGTCGGGAAGTGGTGCTCCTTGTGATCCTCAACGTAATTCTGCGAAGTGGTACGATATGCTCGAGGCACTGGAAAATCCTATTTTGAGAATTGCGGGATCCTAAGTCCACATCAATTTAATGGCGGACCGGACCAAATGAGGAGCAACTTACTCTCTATTTTTTTGGTCCACCCGTTTAGGGTTTAACACTTAAACTTTAACAAGTCGGGAAACCGGAAGCTTGACGCTTCAGGTATAAAAGGTTTTGTGTTTCCCTATGTGAGGAGCATAACGTAGTTCTCCATTGGCTTACAGCATTGACCCGAGATATTTAAATCGCTCAGTTCTCGGCAGGTTACCACCATTGCCAGAACTCAGCGATTTAAATATCTGGAGGGGCAGATTACTGCCATTGAAAGAACTGAGCGATTTAAATATCTCGAGTCAATGCTACCAGCCAATGGAGAACTACGTAATGAAATGTTTCAAGCATTAACGCCACCTGGATGAAGTGACATTCCGCAACTGGTGTTCTTTGTGATCGACGTATCAGCGCACGTCCCAAATCTAACATTTACTGCAATGTCGTCCGTCTGTCGCTCTCTATAGTTTGAGTGTTGACTATAAAGGACAATGAACGGCGTCTTGCGGTAATGGGGACGAAGATGTTGCATTGCACTGGTGGCGTGACACGTTTTGATCACGTCTGAAATGAGAATATCCGCGATCGATATGGGTTTGCACCGATCGTGGAAAAACTGCAAGAGAGGCGTTTTCGATGGTGTGGTCACGTAATTCACGCTAACGTGAATTCAACAACCAGTATTGGTGAGAACATCGAAGTCAATGGTAAGCAACCAAAAAGCCGGTCAAAACAATGGTCGCATGATACACTGGATGGGGATTTAAAGGTCTCGCGATTACATCCTGATCAGGCATTTGATAAATTAAAATGACGAAACCGATCACGACGAGCCTGAACTGAAGGCTGAAGAAAAAGAAGAAGATGTGAGGAGCGATGAGCCTGACAGTTCCGTGTCACATAGTTAAAAATTCTATTGGCATCTATTTTTTAGAAAGCGATTTAAATCAATCATTTGATGGAAAGCCCTGTATTGATAACAGTCAACCTCATACGCTTCACACTCTGAGTTTAATATTATTAGCAAATGCCAACAATTTAACCAAGATCAAATATAAACAAGTCGGGAAACCGGAAGCTAGACGCTTCAGGTATGAAAGGTTTTGTGTATTTCTTTTATAAAGAGACTTGGGTGTGCATTTGTCTCATTAGCATGTAGCACGTAAAATATGCATATATTATGTGAAAATATCCACTTGCAAGTGATGTTGACATTCATAGTCTTGAATTTGCAGAGGAGCGCAGATTTGACCTAGTATACCTTTGTTAGTAATAGTGCGATTTTCACCAAATTTGGCAGGATCATGATCTATACTGTAGCCTACATTGCTGCAAAATTTTGTGATTCTAGGGTGAACTTAAGGGGGGCTTTCCTGTCAATTACTAAAAATTATTTTAATATACTATTATTAACTTTATTTGAACAGGCATCGATATGGAGGGTATTTCGGAGCCTAGGCACCATATAGTAGCAGCCCCCTGATTTTTTCCAGATTTTTCGGTTGGGTAGTTCCTGAGAACGGGTTCGTTGAAAAAATGACCACTTTCAACCCCCCGCACTCCCCATCTTTTCAGCAAAAGTCAAATCTAATACCGGCTTCGAAAAGTACTAACCGAGACCTTTAATTTGATACCCTACATGACTATATTTGATGAAAAAAAAAATGTACACCCCCTTTTGCATGTATGGGGACCCCCCTTTAAATTCGTCGTAAGAGGATGTTACTCACTATATGCGTGAGCGTTCATAGTTCCCACCTTTCTACCAAATTTGGTGTCAATCGCTATAACCGTCTCCGATAAAAGTGCGTGTGACGGACAGACAGACAGACAGACAGACGGACAGACAGACAGACAGTAAACCGATTTTAATAAGGTTTTGTTTTACAAACAAAACCTTAAAAATGTTAAGCGATGATGGCTTTACGGTTTCTTACCAGGCCAAAGGCAAATTTGCTCCCCATTTGGTCAGAGATCTGTCGTTGGTCCGCACTTTTGTAACGCTTTATACGATAGAGTCGTGGAAAGAGTCGATATGGCTGATGAAACGCATCTGATCGGGTACACGGATGATGTTGTAGCACTTGTTACCGCACGCATGGTTGAGCAAGCTCAACCGACACTGGGGGTGTTGATGCGACGAGTAAGCAGAGGCAGTAGGCTGAGCATGGATTTTCTATAACTACGTTGCACTGACCAAAGAGAGGGCTCTCACAGTCCTCCTTATTCAGATTGGTGGTTTTGTCGAAGCCAACAGTGAGATACCTCGACTCATGATAAATACAAAGGCGAGCTTTTTCAATCAGATTCGCAACACCGCAGGCAAGGTTGCGGCTAGAATATTTGCGATTGGCTAGCTTATATCGAACTTCGGAGGTCCAGTATCCAACAGGCGTGGCTTGTTGATGAACGCGTTTCAGTCCGTCCATTACGGTTTCAAAGAATAATCCAGCTCCCTCAGTAAGGAAATGTATCGTAAGTGCCTAGTGTATGTACAAAGACGAAGGGCTCTGTGAATTGTGTCCGCCTATCGTACCATATGGAAGTCAGCTGTAAAGGTGATAGCGGGATTTATTCCGATCGCTCTCTATGCTGCGGATTTTAGGCTTATATAACTCAGAAAAGATGATAGAAATAAGGAAACTGTTGCCTGTGAAGAGAAAGCCCGTACTCTCTTCGCATGGCAGCAATTTAGGGAAGCAGAATCGGGGGGTAAACGGACCGCGCATCTCATAAATGACGGGTGGCCGCGGTTAAATCAAAAACACGGTGAAGCTGACTATTATCTAACCGAGCTGTTCAACAGATGCGGGTAGTTTCAAACTCACCTGCACACAATCGGAAAATCACGGTCACCCGACTGCATTTATTGCAAGGACGTAGTGGATGACGCCTGCGATACCTTTTTCTTACGCAGAAGGTGTGACCACTATCGCCACCACCTTTCGATGGAAGGGTGCCTTGCGTCCCCGAGCACCATAATTGAGGCCATGTTGCAGAGCGAGGATACGTGGGGCCAGTGACACGTTAGACTGAAGAAATTCTTAAGGCCAAAAACAGGAAGATGGATAGGAGAGATGCCAGGGAAAGTCCCTTAACATCCAACTTTCCATCTCGCTACTTTTCCCTTAATTCCACAAAAAAAAAATCCCAAAGGGAATTTATTTAATTACCTCATGTAGGACCAATAGAGAGAAATCACACTATCTACATCCACCACTATCCCAGTTATTTGACGTCTTAAATAAATAATGGATTTTCTGAACCAAGTTAACATGCACTTGAAATCGATGAACACATTCGACATTTTGCAATTCGTGATGATGCACTTTAGATTGTGGTATGTGCATGGAATGGTACGCGAATTGCAGGCTCCCATGTTCGAAGATTTGTCTGATTTACCTGGATCACGCTACACGTATTCATTTGAAAACTGGAAAGCTTTAAAGGAATTTCAACGAACAGAACAGACATTACATACATACATATTGTATGTTACGCATTTGCTTGTTATCCACTTGCTTAAGTTGAGCTACCGCAGAAGTGGTAAAACGAAGGATTTGTCGGCAAAGGATGAGGCACGGTATTGAACTCTGGAACAACTGGATAATTTTAAAGAATGATGCAGAAGCTGGACTTCATAAACCATTTATTGGAAGCTGCAGGAAGATAATTAGAACAAGTCCTGGCGTACTCGCAGAATTTGAACAAATTACTGATCTAATTAAAACTCATCCATATTTAAGAACAGCATGCCACTCTGAGTACGAAGGGTGTTAGCAGATCTCAGAACTTCGGTGAATGTCTTTCCTTCCATCGGGTTAATGAGGATAGATAGTCATCCAGTCTTCTTTCGCTCATCCCATTTTTTTTAGGTTCACCAGTGTTCTATTTATATGTAGCGAAATTTTTTTTATCAACTAATTCTCAAGGGTTGAGTGTAGTCGACAAGTCTTCAGTATATCAAAGTCATTAGATTACGATGCTTTGACGCTAGGGTGCAGTAAATTCGAACAAATATAACTTTGTTAATAAAAGTAGAGTTTACACCAAATTTTACATTTTAGGACCCTACATTTTTCAGGTCTCCAGAATGAATGAATATAGTAATATATTATAATATTGTAACCTGACGAGAGGCTGGGAGAATCCCTCGGGCCCGCATTAGAAATTTCAATGGAAAAGAAAGGATAATAGGGGGCCCGGATTTTCTGCCTACGGCACTGAGTATCACAATCAGGAATTCTTTTCAAATTAACCTGTTAGTCCATTTCCAGTTATCCTTCACAACCAACATGATGTGGCTCGAAGAAACTTATACGTTCCTTTTGCATCCATTGTAAGATAATGTCATTCTTAGTTCATAGTTTCGCTACACCCAACAAATTTTTTGCCAATACATACAATGATTCCCGTGAAAAGTTCTAAAGATCAAATCGTACAGGCAAAGGGAAGGTTTACAGCTATTATCAAGGAAAATTTCAATAAATTTTCAATATGCGTCCCTTTTAAAAATTCTCAATTTTAAACCATGTCCATTAAGAGGCTTACGACATGCATTCTAAATGTATACGAAAAACATCTCGAAGGTGCTGAAAAGTTTGAAGAAGTTTCAAGGATTTCAAGTTTACGTAACGTCGGGGTGAATACGGGGTTTAGAAAATGATGTTGTAAACTCGAAAACACGAACGAAACGGAATCTGATGGCGAAACTCATGAAGTTTTACTCAGTTAGTTACCATGCAGTTGCTAAGAGACTGTAGCTGCGTCCGTCCAAAATTTTCCGGATGATCTAATCATTTCAGCAACTTAAACTTAAAACTCATTTCTATTTTGAAATTCAGGATCAAAAATAATAAAATTATATATTATCCTTTTGCAGAAATAAATCCGCGGTTATAACAATCCACTTAGTAGGAATTCATTGAAACCCAAAAGTAATATTACAATCTTCCTTTGTTCATACCCAAACAGTGAACGAAATTTCACATGTAACACTATCTAACATCACTTCGTGCGGAAAATATCCTTTGATCCTATATCGAAGTTGAGAAAGCTCAGAATTAAATTCAATCAAGTATACATATTTATTTCATGGTGAATATAATCGGATTCAAGGTATCATACAAACCTGTTTAGAGGGAAATATGAACATCATATCGCACGCGCTATTTTGCTGAATTTCCCAGGCAACGACAAGGGGAGCTTACACTTTTTTGTCGGTTACATACATATCTAAGCATGTGCGAATCGAACTAGGGCAACATTTTGATTAAGACTATGTATTCAAATACACTAACATCTGATGCTATGATGATTTTCAAGTGGTCGCTCCTCTCAAATTGCTCAACAGAAAATATTCAAGCATCAAATCTTTTTTACAAAATACTACGAAATGATATGTGTAGCGAAACTATTTGCTTTTATTTCCTCCTTCCATACCCTTTAACATCCATTATTACCAATTAGCTCCCATAGCTGGTCCTATTTAAACAAGTCGGGAATGTTTCTAAGAATGGTCCTTTTATGACCCCCTCACTTCCCTGCTTCACAACCAGCTTCAAAACTAAGACTGACTTGGAAACTACTAATCAAAACCTTTCATTTGATACCCCACATGACTATATTCGGTGGAAACTTTTTCTTTACAATTTTAAATATATAAGGACTCACCCTTAAGTTCCACATAGAACTATGGAAGTCACTGCATGCGTGGCCGTTCCCACCTTCCCACGAGCTCTTGTGTCAATTGGAACAACAGTTTCTGAGAAAAGTGCGTGTGACAGACAGACAGACAGCAAACCGATTTTATTAAGATTTTTTTTCAACAAAACCTAAATAAGGCCTAGGTAGTTGTAGATTCTTTATTAATAGAATTTTAATATTGCACTCGAATGTCAATCATTCTCGTTAATTATCACGTCAGCATCTTATTTGCATAGCTTGAGAAATTGTATAATAAATTTGCGCGATATTGATAAATTTGAACTGCTGCAGCTTTGACACTAATAGCCCGATTTCCATGAAACTTGGCATGCATATGTGCAATAGTATATTCCATACTGGTGCAGTACCCCTATGAGGGTTTTCAGTCAAGTTGGAATTTTTTATTTTGTTTATTTAAACAGATATCAGAATGAGACATGTTTTAAGACCTAGATATCATATAAGCGCACCAGGTTGATTTTTTTTTCAGATTATTGGGTTGGATAGTTTCCGAAAATGAAGTCCCGTCTCACTTTAAGTACGCATATTTTGACTCGTTACTAGCGTACTTTACAATTCATGTCAAAACTAATAGCAGTTTCAGAAAAGTACTAATCGAGGCCTTTCATTTGATGCCCCACATGATTATATTCTGTGAAAAAAAATTGTACATCCCCTTTGCGTGTATTTTCAAATCCTCGTAAATTTATGTCACTCACTGTATGCGTAGGATTTCAAAGTTCAAATATATCCACCAAATTTCTTTTGGATTGGTTTTGCGGTTTTGATGAAACGTGTGTGTGACAGACAGACAGAGAATCCATTTTAACAAGCTTTTGTTTTGACAAAAACAAGTCGAGAAACCGGAAGCTAGATGCTTCAGGTTTTGTGTATTTCTTTTATAACGAGATTTGAGTGTGCATTTGCCCCATTAGCATGTAACACATAAAATATGCATATATTATGGAAAATATCCACTTTCAAGTGATATTGACATTCATAGTCTTGAATTTGCAGAGAAGCGACAGCTTTCACCTAGTATACCTTTGTTAGTTATAGTGCGATTTTCACCAAATTCAGCAAGATCATGCTCTATGCTGTAGCCTACATTGCTGCATAATTTCAGGATTCTAGGGTGAACTTGAGGAGGGGTTTCCCTGTCAATTACTAAAAATTATAGTAATGTACTGTTATTAACTTTATTTGAACAGGTATCGGCATGGAGGGTATTTCAGAGCCTAGGCACCATATAGTATCACCCCCCTGATTTTTTTCAGAATTTTCGGTTGGCGTAGTTTCTGAGAATGGATTCGTTAAAAAAATGATCACTTTCAACCCCCCGCACTCCCCACCTTTCTAACAAATGCCGAAACTAAGACCGGGTTCGAAAAGTACTTATCGAGACCTTTCATTTGATACCCCACATAACTACATTTGATGAAAAAAAATTTACACCTTCCTTTTGCATGTATGGGGCCCCCCTTAAATTCGACGTGAAAGGATGTAACTCACTATATGCGTGAGCGTTCACAGTTCCCAACTTTCTACCAAATTTGGTGTCAATCGCTACAACCGTCTCCGAGAAAAATGCGTGTGACGGACAGACAGACAGACCTGTGAGGAGTGGCCAGATCTCCCATCAGGCGCGACCCCAGCTGGCGGATTGGGGCATACCTATTGATGTGTAAATATGTGCTCATGCACTTTTCCTTTCTGACTGTGCATGGGCTAGTGTTTGCTCATCTCTGGTGCGCGGACCAAAATGGCTATGGGAAGGACACCCAGAAAATAAAACCAACATGGACGAATTGAGAAGGAGTAAAGTTACGGTGCAGGGGCTCGGAACCCCAGTACCGGCGGCTTTTGGGAGTGAGCAAGCGGGCTCCCGGCCGTCGATATCCCTCGGTGGTGGACAACTTGGCCACCGTGGCATCTAATGCTACAAGTGTTTTAGATTTGGAAAAGGAAGTGTTCAAGCGAAGTACCACTCTACCAAGAACACCAGTAACAAAACCGAAGAAACGTGAATTGAAAGCAGATCGTTGGACAACAAAAACAGCAACAACATCGATCGCACATATTCAAGAGGAACAGCAACAGGAGGTACTCCAGGACCAGGAAAAGGACCCATTCAGAAGTTCGTCAACTTTGAGATCTCCGCCAATGCCAAACATCAAAAAAGATAAAACGGAGGGAAGGTCAATGAATGCCAAATGTGAAGGAGTATTTAAAAGTAGTAATCTGGTTAGGAATCATCATGGAGAGCAGAGCCCTGAAGCAGAGGAATTACCCTTCACACAGCTTGGTGCAAAAATAGTGGAGCTGTCTGAGTTCATCAAGGACAAGCACAACGTCCACCAAGCCATAAAAAATATAGTGAGAGCAATTAGAGTGCTCTACAACAAATCGCAGCAGGAGGAACAAAATTCTAAGGGCAAGTGGAAATCTGTTGCCCCAACGGTGTCTCAAGCGACCCAAGTGACACCTAATCGTGTTGCAATCGGCCTGCCACCAAACAAGAGAGTCGGGAAGGAGATGTGGATCCTCTGGGAAGTCAACAGGCGCCTAAGAGGAAAAAAGCCATACAAATAGTTCCGAAAAACGGAACTAAAGGCAACGAAGAGAGAAAGCAGGTCCCCCAAGTGCGAGCTCCGGCAATCGACTCGACGAAATCCAAGGGGAATGAAGAAGTTGGTTGGACCAAAGTAGTTAGGAAAAAAGCGAAGAAAAAGGCATAAGTGTGGATTCGCCCAGAAGCGATTGTAATCTCCAGCAATGGAAGTTTGTCTTACGCTGAGATACTAAAAAAGGTCAAAGCTGACCCCGACCTAAAAGATCTAGGCGGAAATGTCAGCAAGATTCGAAGGACCCAAAAGGGTGACCTCATGTTTGAACTGAAAAAAACCAGCTTGGGGAAAACTGATGGCTTCCGAGCTCAGATTAAGAGCTCACTTGGGGAGAATGTCACAGTACGGACCCAAAAACATGAGGTCTATATACAGTGCAAGGATCTCGATGAAGTGACATCCAAAGGAGAAATTTGCACTGCCTTGATGGAACAGTTCAAGTTGGAGGAACTTGCCGAAGAGTCCATTGTGAGTTTGCGGAAAGCCTATGGCAATACTCAGACGGCCACATTGCGATTGCCAGTGGACGCCGCGCAGAAGTTATTGGCGGCCGGGAAGGTTCGAATCGGATCGGTTGTTTGCCGTCTGAGAGAGCAGATTTCTCTAAAGAGGTGCTTCAAGTGCCTCGCGTTTGGTCATTTCGCGAAGGCATGCACCAGCGGCATTGATCGGTCCGATCGATGCAGAAGGTGTGGGGAGAAAGGCCATATTGCCAAAGCGTGCAATAGGGACCCCAAATGCTTATTATGCGAAGGAAGTGAGGGACGGGATTACCGGCATATTGCCGGAAGTGCTAAATTGCCCGCAATTTAGGAAGGCGCTGACTTCAATGAAAAAATGAGGTTTATTCAAATAAAAGTAAATCATTGTAGGGTCGCTCAAGATTTACTCGAACAGACCATCTGCGAATCCGAGGTGGAAATTGCCATCATTAGCGAACCCTATAGAAACCGTCACGGTGGCGTGTGGGTTATAGATTCGTCTGGTGGAGCGGCGATATGGGCATGTGGTCGAGAAGCCATACAATGTACTGGGAATCAGACATACAGCGGCTTTGTGTGGGCGAAAATAAACGGGGTATATGTGTACAGCTGTTACGCCCCACCAAGCCTGACACTGCCCGAATTCGAGGAAATGCTTGACAGCCTTGTTCTCGACGCAAGGGGTCGTAGTCCAAGGGTGATAGCTGGTGACTTCAATGCTTGGGCCCGTGAGTGGGGTAGCAGAGAGACAAATGCAAGGGGCCGCAGTCTATTAGACACTTTCGCACAGTTGGATGTCGTTCTGGCCAACGAAGGATGTGTAAACACCTTTCAGAAAGCGGGGTCTACCTCAATCGTAGACCTAACTTTTGTCAACCCTGTACTGGCACGTAGTATGTCTTGGTGTGTCAGCAACCACTACACCCACAGCGATCACCAGGCAATCTTCTTTGGGCTATCGGTGGAGTCACCGGGCATAAGATCATCATGTCAGGCTGGTCCGCTAAAGCTCTGGATGAGCAGACCTTCATGGAGGTGTGGTTAGACCAACCTAATAAAGCAGGCGCCTCTACGGAAAGAGCTGCCCATGTGGTCCAATGCATCGCCAAAGCGTGTGACGCGTCCATGCCGAGGAGGTGCTCATTCGCCAGTAGAAGACCAAACTACTGGTGGAATGCTGAACTGGCCAGTCTTCGATCAGCCTGTCGCCGAGCCAGAAGAGCGGCTCAAAGAGCTGTAGGCAGAATCGACCAAGGGCAAAAAGAGCGCGCCTATAAGGAAGCCCGCAAAACCCTCAAGCTCGCCATTTAACGGAGCAAGAGGGAATGCTTTAAGGAGCTCTGTTTAGAAGCGGACGTAAACCCGTGGGGGAGCGCCTATAGAATCGTGATGGGGCGATTCAGAGGCCGATCATCTCCGCAGATCACGTGCCCTACACTCTTGTTAAAAATCATCCAGGGGTTATTCCCTCAGCAAGAGGAGGGCGTAGACAGCTTCCAGCGACCTCTGAACGACACGGCAATACCGCCAGTCACCAGTGACGAGCTGCTGGAGATCTGCACTAGGATAGGAGATAATAAAGCTCCGGGTCTGGATGGCGTCCCGAATAAGGCCCTTAAACTTGCCGTGAAATCCAGATCGGACATGTTCGCTGAGTTGTTCGAAGCGTGCATGTCCGAGGGGATATTTCCTACATCATGGAAACGACAGAAGTTGGTGCCTAAGGCTGGCAAAGCACCAGGTGAGCCAACCTCCTACAGACTTATTTGTCTTTTGGACACTGTGGGCAAAATGCTAGAGCGGGTAATCTATAATAGATTACTCCCGGTTGTTGAGAGCCAGGGAGGTCTCTCAGATCGCTAGTATGGGTTCCGTAAAGCCAGATCAACCATTGATTCCATCAAAATGGTTACTGGCTTGGCCGAAAATGCAATCCACGGAAGGGGCAGTACTAGCAAATATTGCATAGTGGTGACCCTGGATGTGAGAAATGCATTTAATTCGGCCAATTGGAACCTAATACGGGAATCTCTGGCGAAGATTGGTGTTCCCGCTTATCTTGCAGCTATTATCAACAGCTATTTACAAGAGCGGAGGCTTTGATATGACACCGATGACGGACCCCAGGGGTACGTTGTCTCCGCGGGTGTCCCACAGGGCCCACTGCTGTGGAACATCATGTACAACGATGTTCTTAATCTTCCCCTTCCGGAGGAAGCCACGGTGGTGGGCTACGCCGATGATATAGCGCTGGTTGTTGTCGCAAAGCATCTCGAAGATGCTGAGCTATACTCATGCGAAGCAATCAGTGCTGTTAAGGGTTGGCTTGAGAGTTCTGGTCTGACACTTGCGGAGGAAAAAACGGAAGCTGTCCTTATCACCAAGCGCCGTAAAAGAAATTTTGCCCGTATTCAAATTGGGAATCATATCATCACTTCTAAGCCTGCGATCAAATACTTGGGAGTGATGATAGATGGGAAGCTTAGGTATAAAGCACATGTGCAGTATGTCTACGACAAAGCATCCACTGCGAGTGTGGCCCTGGCAAGAATGATGCCGAACGTGGGAGGGCCACGGCATGCTTCCAGGTTGCTTATAGCTTGGGTAGTGAGTTCGATCCTGCTCTATGCAGCACCAGTTTGGGGAAAGGCATTGTAGGTTACATCTAACGCTAACAAACTGAGTTCAGTCTACAGAAGAACAGCCCTAAGGGTGTGCTCGGCATTCAGGACTGTCTCAGATGATGCAGCATTCGTCATTTCTGGAATGATGCCCATTGACATCTTGGCAGATGAGATGACGAATATATATAATGCGAAGTCTATCTCTCCTTTATCGCAGACGAAGAACGCCGAAAGGGAGAGATCGCTAAATAGATGGCTGGGAATGCTCGGGAAAGGGTCGTTGGATACACAGGCTCATCCCTGCCATCAAGGAGTGGTTGGAGAGACGGCACGGTGAGATTAATTATAATCTTACTCAGTTGGAGGATATCGCCAGTACCTGTTCAGGTTTAAACTAGATACCTCACCCGACTGTCCAAACTGCGATGGAGTCCCAGAGGACCCAGAGCATGTATTCTTCCACTGTTCAAGGTTTGTAGAAGAAAGGGAGAACCTAGAGGAGGCTCTAGGAGAGGTGCTCGTACCAGAGAATCTGGTGCGAAGAATGCTAAAATGTCAGGAAGACTGGGATGCGATCAACTCCATGGTCGTATCTATCCAGAGCAAATTGCGAAAGGCAGAGGAGACCAGAAAAGCGCGGTTACGTACGCCGCGTAGAGAAGGAAGGGGACCAAGCTAAAATGAGCTGACTCCGCCCCGTGATGTAATACCGTACGGTGGTTCCACGGGGTTTGGAGGGAGTCGTGGGTGGTTTTAGTGGGTAAGAATCCCACACGCTGGCGTGTCCAGGCCAGTGTCTTTTGAAGATTTCCACCTCCTCAACAAAAAAACAAAAAAGACAGACAGTAAACCGATTTTAATAAGGTTTTGTGTTTACAAAAAACCTTAAAAAGACACCATGATACAAAATGCCAAACGTACGTAATTCCAACATTATTTCATAACATTCATCTGCTAATTGTTTGCATCTTTTTAATTGATTCACGTGCATCTGAACACGCCAAAAATTCAATCTTTATATCTGATTTTTCCTCACATCAAATGCTAAAACAACTTCAGGCGTATACCTTAACCCATATATATGTATAGCATATGTGGGCAAATCTGCTGTGGTTTGAATGTCCTATTTTCATTTATATTCATTACCAAGGGTTAATTTGCTACCCAATAGCTTAAAGCCAAATCAAAGAACTTAATCAGGTCACATGCTGATGAACATTCCATGGATAGTGCAATAGTTAAGAATGAAATGCTAGTCTTTTAGCCAAGCAGAAATGTCCGAGAAGGATCAGATATCCTTTTAAATTAGTGGGAGGCTGTCTTGATATCCTGACCGACAATCAGAAATTCAAGCAATACGATTGCTCTAAATTTTGTAAATACAGTCGTATTTGTTTACTTTCTTGAATTAAAGTTATACTGGTACGGAGAACTTTTTCAAATTGCAAAGGGACCCAGTAGAGGCAACTGAAGATACACAATGGAGAGAACGAACTGAGCGAGATAATTCCCGATTCTAATTCCCCTAGATACCATATCACGAAATGGTTAAACCGAGAATTTGAGCTTCTAGGAGATATCTTCATACTTATGTACACCAAACCCACTATAAACAAGTCGGGAAACCGGAAGCTGGACGCTTCAGGTACGAAAGGTTTTGTGTATTTCTTAGTACGTAGCACGTAATATATCCATATATTATGTGAGAGTATCCACTTTCGGGTGATATTGACGTTCATAGTCTTCAATTTTCAAAGAAGCAACAAATTTGAGGTATTATAACTTAGTAGTGAAATTTCCACCAAACTTAGTAAGATCATGCTCTATATTATAACCTATATCAAAGCAAAATTTCATGGTACTAGGTTAAACTTAAGGGGGGTTTCTAACCAATTACAAAAAATTGTAGTAATATACTATCATTAACTTTATTTAAACAGATATCGGCATGAAAGGTATTTCGGAGCCCAGGCACCATATAGTGGCAACCTCCTGATTTTTATCAGATTTTTCGGTTTGGTAGTTTCTGAGAATGGCCCCCTTAAAGAAGTGATCACTTTCAACCCCCCGCGCTCCCCACCCTTGCAACGAATGTCAAAACTAAGATCGGCTTATAAAAGTACTAATCGAGACCTTTAATTTGATACCCCACATGACTATATTTGATGAAAAAAAATTTTTCACCCTCCTTTTGCATGTATGGGACCCTGCCTTAAATTCGACGTAAAAGGATGTAATTCGCTGTATGCGTGAGCGTTCACAGTTCCCACCTTTCTACCAAATTTGGTGTCAATCGCTATAACCGTCTCCGAGAAAAATGCGTGTGACGGACTGACAGACAGACAGACGAATATACACATAGCGACCACCAAGCCATCATTTTTGAAATCAAACATGGAAAACGAATGAAACGGTCTCGGACGAGAGCTGAAAGGTGGGCAGCTAATATGTTTGACGAGGAGATTTTCGGAGAGGTTTTGCTGCAAAATACAGCGCTTGAAAGAAGCGCAGAAAATAAAGCTCTGCAGATTGGCGAGAAGTTGCGACGAGCATGTGACGCATCCATGCCAAGGTATGTTGTATCACACAAACGAGTTCCAAACTTTTGGTGGAATTCTGAAATCGGAGAATGCCGCAAGGCCTGCCTCAAGGCCAGAAGGAGCAGTCAGCGAAATAGAAACCGATCTGGATACGAGCAATTACATGAAGAATATAAAAACGCTCGGAAGAAACTACATGTGGCCATCATGAAAAGTAAATGCGAACACTTTAAGCGACTGTGTAATGAAGCTGACACGAACCCCTGGGGTGGCGCTTATAAAACTGTAATATCGAAAGTTAAAGGCAAACGCTCCCCACCGATCTCTTCCCCTGCTCTGCTTGATGAAATAGTAACGGATCTTTTCCCACAGAATGTGAGTACCGCTAACCTTCCCACTGTCGAGATAGACACCGCGGAAGTTCCCATAGTAAGCGAAAAGGAGGTCCTCGAAGCTGCGGATAAAATTGTTGGAAATAAAGCACCTGGCTTGGATAGCATCCCCAATAAAGCTCTGAAGGCAGCAGTAAAAATAGCTCCAAATATGTTTGCCGAGGCGTTCACCACATGCCTTAAAGAAGGAGTATTTCCTACACAATGGAAGAAGCAGAAATTAATTCTAGTCCCCAAGCCAAACAAACCTTTGGGTGAAGCTTCGTCCTACAGGCCGATATGCCTTCTAAATAATACTGGCAAACTATTCGAACGAGTAATCTATAACAGATTAATTCGAATTGCCGAAAAGGATGGCGGTCTCTCCGAAAATCAGTTCGGTTTTCGAAAGGGGAGATCTACAACGGATGCACTTGTCCTAGTAGCTAACACAGCTAAGACCGCACTTGACGAAGGCAAATGTTGTGCAGTGATTACACTTGATGTGAAGAATGCCTTCAATTCCGCTAGATGGAGCAAGATACTTGAGTCCCTAATTAACTTAGGCGTGGCGAAGTACCTGGTGCGTATTGTTGCCGACTTCCTAATCGATAGGACTCTGTGCTGCGAATCAGATGAAGGAATGAAATCCTACCAAACGACATGCGGAGTTCCACAAGGGTCTGTCCTAGGGCCACTCTTGTGGATTATTATGTATAACAGGGTACTGACCGTAGACCTTCCTGCTGGTGTGGCCTCCATTGGTTTCGCGGACGATATTGATGTGACGGTTGTTGCACGCCTTCTCGAGGAAGCCGAGCTCTATGCAAATGAAGCAGTCTATGAGATTAAATCCTGGTTAGAGAATGCTGGTCTACAGCTCGCAGAGCATAAGACGGAAGTAGTACTTATTACCAAGCGGAGAAAGTGCACTTCCATGAAGATCAAAGTTGGAACGCAAACAATTTGTTCCAAGCCTGCACTTAAGTACTTAGGTGTAATGATTGACCAGAGGTTGAATTTCAGATTGCATGTGGAGGGTGCAGCAACCAAGGCATATAACATCGGAGCGCTGGTTGCGAGAATGCTACCAAATATAGGTGGCCCAAGACCGAGCCGTCGACTCTTTATTTCAAGGGTGGTCAGTTCGATCCTACTGTATGCAGCCCCAGTATGGGCAGATGCACTGGAAAATATAATAAATAAGAAAAATATTGGAGCTGCGTATCGCGTAAGTGTACTCCGAACATGTTGCGCTTACAGAACAATTTCTAATGAAGCAGCTTGCGTGATAGCAGGAATGATCTCGATTGAGATTCTGGCGAAAGAAATACAACGACTTTACGATCGAACGTACCTCACCGGAGAATCTCCTGCCCGTCGGCGACAGTTCGCACGAGCTAAAACTGTCGCGGAATGGCAAGAGAAGTGGGACGAGTCAGAAAAAGGCCGTTGGACTCACAAAATCATATGGGATATCCGGAAATGGATCGAGCGACCTCACGGCGAAGTAGGTTTCGACCTAACTCAATTCTTGAGCGGACACGGAGGCTATCGAGCATATCTGTATCGATTTGGGCGTGATGATTCGCCATATTGCCCACAGTGTGCAAACATTCCAGAGGACGCAGAACACGTCACTGCCCCAGATTCGAAACCCAAAGGACTACATTAGAAGCTACAACCGGGGAGCACTTTACACCCGAAAATATCATGGAGCTTATGGTGAAAGCCAAGGGGATATGGACCGAAGTTGAAAAAGTGATTACAGCGATCGGAAAGAAGCTTAGGCAGGAGGAAGTCATCCGAAACAATGAACGCGAGAGGAACACGAATGTTGACATGAGCGCAGAATAAATTCTGATCCAGCCCCGCGACGTAATACCAAATTGGAGTCCCGCGGGGAGAGTGGAAGGAGAAGGGGGTGGTTTTAGTGGGTAAGAGTCCCACATAACCGTGTGGCAGGAGCCTGCGGTAGCTTTTGAAGCTTTCCACCTTCCATCGGGAAAAAAAAAGAGAGACGGACAGACAGACAGACCGACGGACAGACAGACAGACAGTAAACCGATTTTAATAAGGTTTTGTGTTTACACAAAACCTTAAAAACACGACTGAACTAATTAATAAGCTGCAGAATGTCTGCAATGTTAACGTTAATGGCATGCTAATATCCTTCGAAGTTGAAGTCCTACTCTTATCAATGACCTATTTACCAGTTACTGGTTCAATAAATTCAATTCAAAATAAAAATTATTTTAGGACGACCATCCCAAGTGGCTTGTGACGACCAAGAGGGGGACAGCTATCCCAAAAATCTAAAAAGATGACAAAATTGACCGTGAAGATCCGCCCACAAATATTGAAACTCCGTCGAAGTCCTCCGTCGACACCTCTGTGCTAGTCAGGCCCAGGACGGTAGGGGATCCTTTAAACAACTAATCCCTCACGTCAATGTAAAAATTAACGTGCCTGTTCCGATACATCGGTCCACAGCGGATCCTAAAAAAAATAAACAAACATGGAAATTCGCGTGCCTGTCGAATGATCAAACTGACCAAAATCAAAAAAAAATAACAGCTCGACCGCTCGCGTCTTCTGTTAAAACTCCGCACCCGGGTGCCACGATCGACAGGGAGAATCCACGGAGAGGGAGAAATTTGGTGGCTGAGTGGAGCTCCCGTAATGGACAACACGGTGTCGATACCACCAATTGTGGGGTGGTTCCACGTCTATAGGTCACAATGACCAGGAGCATTGCTCCGTTTACTGTAGTTGTTTCGTCACAAGCTGCGGCAATCATTTCAGTAGGTTCGCGTAGGCAGCGGATGAAATGGATTGAGGGAATGTCTCATTTCATTTCATTTATCATCCGCTCCTACTACGAAATAACGGCGGGGCGAGTACAACATTTTACTTGTTCCACCAGAGATTCGTCGAAAATTTCCAGCAATTTGCGCAGGTGTCTGCGAAACAATTGTATGCGGAAAGAAAATAAAGATATTTACAGTATAAGGAAGAATACCTAGTTCTTTTCTTAATTTATATATTAACTGTAGAAAAAGGAACATGGATATTAATTTCAACTTAAAGATGAGATTCTATCTCGACAGAGCGTCCAAACAGTAGAGTTTTTGGTAATGGAAGCGGAAGAATCTTGGGAAGAACTTTACGGATTACCCGCCGAGCATGCTGAGTGGATCACCGACGAAGGCACCGGTCATGCCACTATGCCTGGAATGAATTTTGCGGATGTTACCCAAGAGGAGGTTCGACGAATCAAAAAACTGGAGGGACGCAGATCTGAATCGGATGCAGTATCTCTGATATGAAAAATTTACCGGTTTACACAGTCGGTTGATACATTGCATAAATCAGGTGATTAGTCGGCCGGAGAAATGTCCACCCTTTCTCACTGCGGGAATTACCTACCTTTTCCCTAAAAGGGATACGGTACAAAACCATACCGCGAAAACAAAATCGATTACTTGTTTATGAGCCCTCTACAAATTTATATATATTTATACGTCCATTATTAGCAGAAGGCCCAATTCGCACCTCGAGTTCAACAACATTCTGTCCCAGGAGCAGAAGGGCTGCCGAGTCACTTCAATGGGTAAGAAAGAGCAACTCATTATCGACCCGGTAACTGAGAGGATCAATCTTTCAATACTCTAGATGGGGTGAAGTATGTGTGCAAATGCAGCAAATTTGTGGAGAAAATGGTGAAATATAAGCCACAGGCTCGCGAAATCAAAGAAATTTGGTCGAGACGCCGAGTGGATTTAGTTCCCATAATATTGTCAGCTACAGATATTTTACTGTTCTGGGACTCCCATACAGTCTGGTTCAAACTATGCAGCAACACACCATTCTGCGTACGTGCTCGCTGTTGTGGGGAGTTCTCGACAGATTCTCCCACTGACCTACCGTCGACCACAATCAACAACGCCCCTTTATCCTTTAGGTAGGTAGGATCGTCCGAGCTTCAATGTTTGGCACTTAGTGCTAGTATTAGGTAAAATTCGGCATCCGCCAAGATTGTAATAATTCGGATATAAATAAAACAAGTCGGGAAACCGGAAGCTTGACGCTTCAGGTATTAAAGGTTTTGTGTTTCCCTATGTGGGGAGCATAACGTAGTTCTTCATTGGCTTATAGCATTGACCCGAGATATTGAAATCGTTCAGTTCTGGGCAGGTTACTGCCATTGCCAGAACTGAGCGATTTAAATATCTCGAAGGGCAGGTTACCGACATTGCCAAAACTCATCGATTTAAATATCTCGAGGGGCAGGTTACTGCCATTGCCAGAACTCAGCGATTTAACTACCTCGAGTCAATACTATCTGCCAATGGAGAACTGCGTAATGAAATTATTTCACACATTAACGCAACCTGGATGAAGTGGCATTCCCCAACTGGTGTTCTTTGTGATCGACGATTCTGAGTATTGGCCGACTATAAAGGTCAATGAACGGCATCTTGCGGTAATGGGGACGAAAATGTTGCATTGCACTGGTGGTGTGACACGTTTTGATTACGTCTGAAATGAGAATATCCGCAATCGAACGGGTTTGCACCGATCGTGGAAGAACTGCAAGAGAGGCGTTTTCGATAGTGTGGTCACGTAATTCACACTAACAAGAATTCAACAACCAGTATTGGTCAGAACATCGAAAGCAATGGTAAGCAACCAAAAAGTCGGCCAAAACAATGGTGGCTTGATATGCTGGATGGGGACTTAAAGGTCTCAAGATTACATCCTGATCAGGCATTTGATAAAATAAAATGACGGATCCGATCATCACGAGCCGACCCCGCTTGTGAACTGATGGCTGAACAAAAAGAAAAAGATGTGAGGAGCGACAAATGCACGACAGCTCCGTGTAATATAGCTAAAAATTCCATTGCCCTCTATTTTCTAGAAAGCGACTTAAATAAATCATTTGATGGAAAGCCTTGTGTTGATAATGGTCAACCTCATACGCCTCACACCCTGAGTTTAATATTATTAGCAAATGCCAACAATTTAACCAACATCAAATATAAAAAAGGTTAGGGAGAATTAGATTCTTCCTGAATGGAATTTTAATATTTCACTCGAATTTCAGTTATTCTCGTTAATTATGACGTCAGCATCTTATTTGTATGGCTTAGAATGCTGTTAATTAGCACGAAGTTGATAAGTTTGAACTTCTATAACTTTGACACTAATAGTTGGATTTTCATGGAACTTGGCATGTGTATGTACAAAATTTGATACACCTAGGATGAGCTTAAGGGGAGTTTTTTAGTCTATTTCTAAAAGTTGATAATATACTATTAGTAAATTTTTTGAGCAGATACCGGCATGGGACATCTCTCAAAGATTAGATTTCACATAAGTGTTTTACACAAAACTTTAAAAAGGGCTGCAAATAAGTAGATTCTTCATAAATGCGACTTTAATATTCCACGCGAATGTCAATTATTCCGGGTAATTATGACGTCAGCCTCTGATTTGCATGGCTTTGGAAGCAGCAAACTCGCGCGAAATTGCTAAGTTTGAACTGCTATAACTTTGGCGTTAATTGCCTGATTTCCACGAAATTTAACACATATATACGAAATATTGTCCCCTATGCTGGTACAAAATTTGGAAATCCAAGGATGAATTTAAGGGGGTTTTTCAGTAAATTTCTAAACAGTAGTAATATACTATTAGCAAGTTTATTTGGGCAGATATCGGAATGGGACATATTTTGAGGCCTAGATTTCATCTAGGCGCACCATCCTGGTTTTTTTCGAATTTTTAGGTTGGGTAGTTTCCGAAAATGAGTCCTGTCTCACTTCAAGTGCGTACATTTTGACTCCTTACTCACGCACTTTGCAATTGATGCCAAAACTAATATCAGTTCCGGAAAGTATAAATCCGGGCCTTTCATTTGATACCCTACACAACTATATCCGGTGAAAAGAATTTTTGAATCCCCCCTTTGCATGTATGGGGAGCCCCCCTTTGAACTCCACCTAAATTTATGCCACTCGCTGTATGTGAGATTTCATAGCTCCCATCTGTCGACCAAATTTCGTTCGGATCGGTTTAGCCGCTTTGGAGAAAAGTGCGTGTGACAGATAGACAGACAGACAGACATTGAATCGATTTTAATAAGGTTTTGTTTTACACAAAACCTTAATAAAAATGATAACAGGAAAATAGAGAAAAATTATAAATTATTATAAATAGTGATCGCCAAGAATTTTTCGATAGAGAACAGTCCCCACCACCTTGAGGACCCTGTAGGATGTGGTTTACAAGGAACTTCCAAATTCACAAGAAGATAATCTTGAAAATATATCCCAGTATTTCATATCAATATATTGGTAAGAATGTTTACATTGCAGTGTATATATCATTTTCTAGACGGGTGTCCAACAATGTTTTCCAATTTTCCGCGAATTATTTGAAAACGTGACAAATTCAGTTGCACATCTTCCAGGACTTATTTTCTTACTTTATTTGGTTATATAATCGTAAGATTTAAAATATGTCAGCAAATTAAGACCACAGATATATCACACTCTTTACAAACTATTGCGCCCAAACCAAATAATAAATTTTTTTTGCTAGTCAACGGCATTAAAAAATTCGATCACGCAACCCACATGGTAACCAACAAAAGATTGGATAGTAAACACCCATATACAGAATTGAACTCCTCGCCGCAACAAGAATTCAGGAGGAATCCAAATTTCCTGTCGAATTTTTTTCATTACTCGGTCACTTAATCCAATAATGGAATGATCGAAGCCCTTCGATCAACTTCAGTTACTAGAAATTCACTTTATCTTCGTTGTCTTCCTATTTTAACTCACTTGATGGCTTCGATTTCTTCGCGGTTTTTTTATCCATGGACCCCTTGTTTAGGTCTTAGCACTCAAACTTCAAAATATTAGGCGAAGACGACTTTATGACTGCGAATTATATTGAGCGCAAATCCGCCCATTCTTTGGGCCAAAGCTTGGCCAGAGGTGAACATATTTTTTTTTGCAAGGATTGCGGGATCCTAAGTCCGCATCCCCTTGATGTCGGACCGGACCAAATGGACAGAAACTTAGTCGCTCTTTTTTTGCTCCACAGACCCCTCGTTTAGGGCCTAGTACACAAACTTCAAAATATTAGGCGAAGACGGTTTTACAACCTTGGCCCCCGGTAAGGGCGAATTTACGCTCAATATAATTCGCAGTCATGTCGTGTTCTGTGAATTATACAAAGGAGCAACATATGCGAGTCGCTTCGGTCACGCCGCTCCCAGGGCAGAGGTGAGGGAGCGTGCTTGACACTCGGAGTTTAATATTATTAGCAAATGCGAAGAACTTAACCTACAAAAGATACGAACAAGTCGGAATACCGGAAGCTGGCGCTTCTAGTGTAAAGGTTTGGAAATTGGTAGGAGTATATCGGTAAAGCTAAGGGTTGTTAAAATGGAAGAAAAGGGGAAAATTTTACATGTTATTAAGTGCATTCGCACAAGATTCATCATCATGAACGGTGTCCGGTCTAGGCCTGCCTTAGTAAGGAACTCTAGACATCCTGGTTTTGCGCCGAGGTGCACCAATTGAATATCCCTAAAAGCTGTCTGATGCAGACGCCATCTGAGGCAGGGTCTACCACGTCTCCTTTTTCTATCATAAATATTGTCCTTGGTCTCCGTGGTCAAAGGGTAGTATAGGTCCCGGGGCGAAACGTGGATTGGTACCCACGATGGAGCATAAAACCTGGGAAATGCCTGCTGAACCAACACCAACAGCTCTACTACCAAACCCTATCTCCACCTCCACGTGGTGACCGCTGGGAGCTCTTTCTTGACGAAAAGCTGCAGACGGAGAAGGATGAAGGCGAGTCTCCCGCGCCTAAAAACGGGACAAATTGTACCAACTGGTCCTCCAGGTTGGGGGTTGGGTAGGGCTGACAACCCTACACGGAAAACAACTTGTTACGAAGCCACAACAGGAGCCTCGGACAGGACGGATTTTAAAACGACGGACCCGGCAACGACAACGGAACAACGATCTGCGCATTTTCTCATGGAACGTGCGCTCCCTGTACAGAGATGAAGCTGATGAGCAGCTAGCCGATACCCTGTCCCAATATAGGGCTGATATAACAGCATTGCAAGAGATGCGATGGACAGGGACCGGTTTTCTGGAGAAGAGCCACTACACCATATATTATAGCGGTCATCCAGTAAACCATGTGCTCGGAGTAGGTTACTTAGTCAGCCAAAAAATGAAACCTGCTGTTATCGGCTCTGAAAACATAAGCGAACGGCTATGCACTCTGCGCTTGCGAGGCAAGTTTAGAAATATAAGCCTCATAAACGTTCACGCCCCTACAGAGGAGACTGCAGAGTCGGAGAAGGATACCTTCTACGAGGCAGTAGAACGAACCCTCGAAGCCTGTCCCAGATATGATATCAAAATCATACTTGGGGATTTTAACAGCCAAGTAGGGAAGGAGCCAGTATTCAGGCCATACGTCGGCTCCCATAGCTTACACGAAAAAACAAATGATAACGGACTGCGGACTATTCAATTAGCAGGGTCACACGAAATGGTTGTTGGAAGTACCTGGTTTGCGCGGAAAGCGGTCCACAAACATACGTGGGCCTCTCCAGACGGGACCACTTTCAACCAAATTGACCACGTGTTGATCGAACGCCGCCACCTCTCAGTCTTGATGAATGTCAGAACATATAGGGGGGCCAATATAGACTCGGATCACTATCTCGTTGGCATGGTGCTCCGAGCCCGAATAACAATACCACCTAGAATCCCCTCTGACAATCAGGTGAGAGTGAACACTGAAGCCATCCACAACACAACCCTCCGCGACACCTATAAGAGGGAAATGGATGCCGCAATAACCGCAGTCAACAGAGGACCTGGAGATGAAACATCAACAAATGATCTTCACAATTACCTGAAGAACGTTATCATGGATACGGCCACAAATATATTTTTCCCCAGCCGCAAAAGGAGTCGGAACGGCTGGTTTGACGATGAATGTAAGCTAGCAACGGAACGGAAGAATGCCGCATACCGAGTAATGTTGCATTCTCAAAGAACGCGGGCACGCGCAGAGACTTATCACGAACTCCGTCCAGCGGAGAAGCGACTTCACAGACGGAAAAAGGAAGCCTAGGAGAACCAACAGGTCTGTGAACTAGAAAAGTACAGGGAGCAACCGCACCAGGCGCGGAAGTTTTACCAACAAATCAGCAGGATGAAGCCTTATACACCTCGATGCTCATCCTGCCGAGACAAAGAGGGAAATCTGATTTCCGACAGAATGGGCATATTGGAGCGATGGGTTGAGTACTTTGATGAGCTACTGAACAACCAGAACATCGGCGAGTTGGAGGTCCCGCCAACTGAAGACGACGGACAAATACTGCCACCACCAACTTTAGGAGAAACAGTCCGTGCAATTCATCGGCTAAAAAATCATAAGTCGCCAGGAGCCGATGGAATTACAGCCGAATTGGTTAAATATGGAGGCGACCAGTTACACCAAGTGGTTCATCAACTTGTGCTCAAGGTATGGGACAGCGAATCAATGCCTGACGATTGGCAACGGGGCATTATCTGTCTCATACATAAAAAGGGAGATATCACACAGTGCAGCAATTATAGAGGTATCACGTTGCTGAGTACCATCTATAAGATATTCTCCACTATCTTGCTAGGCCGGATAGGCCCATACGCCCAGAACATCATTGGCCCATACCAAAGAGGCTTCACTCCAGGCAAATCAGCAACAGATCAGATTTTCTCTCTGCGGCAAGCGATGGAAAAACTCTTGGAATATGGACAACAGTTGCACCATCTGTTCATCGACTTTAAAGCCGCCTATGATAGCATAGCCAGGGTAAAACTGTACACGGCCATGGGAGAATTCGGTATCCCGACGAAATTAATAAGACTGACTAGGCTGATCCTGACCAATGTGCGAGGCCAGATAAAAGCAGCAGGATCACTCTCAAGACCATTCGACATCAACAACGGTCTACGACAAGGGGATGCGCTATCATGCGTCCTCTTTAACCTGGCCCTCGAGAAAGTGATCCGTGATGCTGAGGTGAATGCAAGAGGTACGATCCTCTTCAAGTCCACCCAACTACTGGCCTATGCTGACGATATCGACATCATGGGAAGAACCACCCGAGACGTACAAACTGCCTTCGTCCAGATCGAGCAGGCGCCGCGAAATTTCGGGCTGCACATCAATGAAGGCAAGACAAAATATATGGTGGCAACGTCAGCACCGAAGACGAATCAACCAACAACATCAAACCGCACTAGTCAAACACAAACACGAAGAAGAATAAGGATAGGAGATTACAACTTTGAGACCGTTGACAATTTCTCCTATCTAGGGTCGAAAATCACAACCGATAACAACTACGATGATGAAATCCGCGAACGGTTGTTGTCAGCCAACAGAGCCTATTTCAGCTTACAAAGACTGTTCCGCTCGAAACGTCTCACCATAGGGTCAAAGCTCTTACTGTACAAGACTATGATCTTGCCAGTCCTCATGTATTCCTCGGAAACTTGGGTTCTTAGCAAGAAAAATTGCGAACTCTTGGCCGCGTTCGAGAGTAGAATCCTCCGAAGAATTTTTGGCCCCCTACATGAGGATGGACGATTCCGTAGCCTACACAATGACGAAATCTATGAGCGATACCATGACCGTCCGGTTGTGGATAAAATCCGGCTCAATAGGTTACGGTGGGCGGGTTACTTAATCCGTATGGATGAGGATGATCCCACCCGGAAAGTCTATAAGGGCAATATCTATGGTAGAAAAACAAGACGAGGCAGACCCTGCCTAAGATGGAGCGATGGCGTGGGTCAGGACGCCAGACAGCTTTTAGGGATATCGAATTGGTGGACCTCGGCGCAAAACCGGGATGTCTGGAGTTCCTTATTAAGGCAGGCCTAGACCGGATACCGGTTGTTGCGCCGTTGATGATGATGATGATGATGAAATATTGTCCTTATAGACTTCTAAAATTGTCTCTGGGAAAGGTCCATGAGGCACATGCTGCAAAGCTGCGGACGTTACAATCCTTTAGCGTGAAGTTCTTCCCTTAAGGGGGGAGGATTGAGTCTTCATACATACAAAAGGGGTTTTTTCACCGAATATATGCATATTGGATATCAAATGAAAGCGCTCGATTATTCCTTTGCAGATTTCGTTTTGATGTTAACTTTGACATTAATCTTAAGAGGAGGGGACTGAGGAGGCTAGAAATTGATTTTTTTTCCAAGGAGGCATGTTCCTCATTCACAGTTTGTTGTGACTGCCTATAATCCATTTACTTGATTCATTTAACAAATCTCAATAATCAATCAACAATGTTCATTTGAAAGTCTGTTTGGATATCACCGAACCTTGCGAGGTTATTTATATTTTTTGCGATGTAATTTTCAACAGTTCCTTCATTTTCTTAAACTTTCAAATAAACATTTTTATCTCAGCATAAAAATAGACGTGCATACGTGAAGAACACAAAAATACAAATGGAACTAAACATAAAACGTAAAAAGGTATTCTTATGCATGAGCCCCTACTATGTCATCCCCGTAATTATCTGTCATTCCCCACAAAGATTCAGTTTCAACCATGACAAACACAATCTGAAAATAGTCGCAATACTAAAAGAAATTCAAAGTTACTCACATTGTCTTGATTGTATCTGCTATTCCATAAAATACGTCTTTTGTTAGGTACACCAACTTTGGAGCATGGGAAATGTATCTATAAGATATAAACAAATTGATTTTAATAATTGGCTACTGTTTATTACATATGCAAGCATTGATTTTGATAAAATATGTAGTTGCCATTAGGGGATTTCTTTCAATAGAAGAAATATTTTCCTTCATTGGAATATATTCAATTTGCATCCCTCGTCATTGTTTTAATGGCGCGAAACGAAACCTCATAAGTCACAGACTATGCATTGACTGCGCTGAATATAGTCCTAGCTTATTACATACATATATGTTAGTATATCCAAAATAAATGTCTTTATAAATAGTATCTAATAGAAGTAGTTAAGTTGTATCCTTTTGAGTGACCAAAAGAATATCGATTTTACCTTATAAATTATTCCACCTGCTTACGAACATTTGGATAAAAATAACAGTTGACACTTACATCGTCCTCAGATTTTTTACAGATTCAAATGCCCCTGGTTGGATCGATTCAAAATTACTCAGATCAGTCAATGTTCTGAAATAGGTCGTAAGTTGCAATCAATCTGGCTTTTAATTGTTCGCTTTGCAAAATATGCCCTACACATCTCGAAGTGTAGATCCATATAATTTCAATCCAGTATTTCTCAGTAAAGGCAATCCTGCTTTAGTTATGGTTAGACGATTCATTCCCAGCTGTAGTTTCTGTGGTATTCGCAGCAATGCATCACCTTCACATCTGCACTCGAGTTCCTCCTGGAAATAACAAGGAGAATAAGATTAGGTTAAATTTTGTGCAAATCCTTCACGAGGAAATATTGTAGGAGAGAAATAATGAGGAAGTTAGGCTAAAAATTGCGGTCAGCTCGCAAAATTATAGCATTCTGCTATAATTTTATGGTATAAAGAATATAGAAGCAGCAAAAATGGTAAAATTTGAAAAGATGATACCAACACAGATTGATAATTCCAAAGTTTGCCCATGAAGTAAAATTAAAATTAAAAAAAAGTATTTTGTTGTTAGCAGAGGGTAGGAACAACACTTATCCTTTTTCTGTGCGTAAAACGTCGCGAAGTTGAATAGCGGCACTTGGAACAGGTGGAATGCCACTGGAGTCCACTCCTGGGGTTGATGGCATTACAGCTGACACTGTCGTAAATTCAGTTATGAACCTAATAACGATGACCTGCAGAGCTTAGATGCCCACTAGGGCATCGAGACGTGGCAAGCCCTATATGTATTGGAGCACGGCGGAAATCGCAGAGCTCTGGAAAGGGTGTCACAAACACCGCCGCTTGACACTAAGTCTACACGACCAGGAGGAGGCATGTGCCATAATCACAGAGTACCCATCAGCCCAGAGATCCTTCTCTGACCACAGTTGGATACTCTTCAGTCTAGATCTCGCCGCAGAGGTCTCCAAGCCCTTTAGAGACCCCAGGAGGATCGACTGGAGAAAGTTTGGTCAGGTAATTAAGAAGAAACTCTCCGGTGCACAAATTGGTAGGATTGGCACGACAGACGAACTGGAGTCAAAGGTCGGGGCTCTGAAGAAGGCCTTTGATACCGCCTTCAAAGTCTCGTGCCCTGCTAAGTACAGCAAAAAGACCCTGCCACCGTGGTGGAATGAAGATCTCTCTAGTCTCAGGAAGCTGACCAGAGAAATCTTCAACATCTGCTACAGGCAAAAATACTGGCAGCCATACAAGGACTGCCTAAAGAAGTACAAGTCGGCTATCAGGACCGCCAAGAGGCGGTCTTGGCTAGACTATTGTCAGAACATTGATAGCACTAGTGAATCCGCGAGGCTCAATAAGATTCTGTCCAAGGAACATAAGTGTCCATCCTTCCTTAAAAAGTCGGAAGGCTCCTGGACGGAATCTTCTAGTGAAACCTTGGAGCTGCTGGTGCAAACGCACTTTCCCTCCAGCGAGGAGGACTGTGATTCAGAACCTCGCTTGGAGGGTTTGCGGCAACCCCAGCTGTGTGAGACTATCAAATCGGTAATTACCGGGGATAGGATCGGCTGGGCTATAAACAGCTTCTCCGCATACAAATCTCCAGGCCCAGATGGCATAATGCCAGTCATGCTACAGAAGCAGCAGGAACGGGTTGTGCCGTGGCTTGTTGAGATTTACCGAAGCTGCATCACTTTAGGATACGTACCGCAGTCCTGGAGGCGCGCACGGGTGGTTTTCATACCGAAAGCGGGCAGGTGAGGTCATGAGTCCGTGAAGGACTTTCGGCCAATCAGCCTGACCTCTTTCGTGCTGAAGACCCTAGAACGCGTCCTGGACATTCACTTAAGGATGATTATGGAGAGAACGCCTTTCTCTAAGTCCCAGCATGCCTACCTCAAAGGAAAATCCACAGAAACCGCCCTCCACAAGGTAATTGGCACGGTTGAGCGGTCGCTGCAGTACAAGCAGTATACCCTTGCTGCCTTCTTGGATATAGAAGGAGCTTTCAACGTCAGTACCAACGCCATCAAGGAAGCCTTGACCGGTATTGGACTGGAGAGGTATCTCACGCATTGGATTATATCCATGCTGAGTACCAGGATAATCCAGCCCGATCTGGGAGGCAACCACTTGACCAGAGCTGTGAACAGAGGCACGCCCCAGGGTGGTGCTATCTCACCGGTGCTCTGGTTAATAGTAATGGACAAAATTTTACGTACATTGGACAGCAGCGGGGTGAAGGTGGTGGCTTATGCCGACGACTTGGTGATATTAGTATCAGGGATGTTTCTGTCCATTATGAGCGACATCATGGAAGGAGCGTTGCGAAAGGTGTGCCTGTGGGCCGCAAGATGCGGACTCAGCATAAACCCAACCAAAACGCAACTGATGCTATTCACCACCAAGACAAGGATACCTGAATTCCATCTACCACGGCTGAATGAACAAAGATTGGTTCTTTCCTCTAATGTAAAGTATCTGGGTGTAATCCTGGATCCTAAGCTAAATTGGAGGTTGAACATAGAACTGAGGGTTAAGAAGGCCTGTATAGCCTTCTATGCCTGTAAGAGAACCTTTGCGAAGAAATGGGGTCTCCGGCCGAGGATGGTTCTCTGGATGTACACCGCTGTAGTGCGTCCGATCCTCACGTACGGATCTATTGTATGGTGGCAGGCTTTGAAGAAGAAATACAATAGAACGAAGCTTAATAGGATTCAAAGAACCGCGTGTGCAGGTGCTACGGGGGCTCTGCAGTCCTGCCCGGCAGATGCTCTCAATGTACTCCTGCATCTCCTCCCCCTTGACCTCCACATCAAATATGTTGCAGCGTGCAGTGCCGTCAGACTACGTGAGTCCGGATGTTGGACAGCGAAGTCCTGCGGCCACAGCAACATTCTAGATGAAATATCTCGAGAAATGTGGGCATTTCCCACGGACTATGTCACACGCAAGCTGAACTTCACGAGAAACTTTGCTGTGGACCTTCCAACCAGGGCAAAGTGGAAGACCGGCGGCGTGTTGCAAGACTATGGCACGGTATTCTTTGCGGACAGATCAAAGATGGCCTATGGAGTCGGCGCAGGGGTTTTCTCGAATACACACGGTGTATCCAGTCGTATGGTCTCCCAGGTTTCGCCAGTGTATTCCAGGCGGAAGTACTGGCGATATTGGAAGTCTGTCGATGGCTGGAGCGTGATTCGAGCCCCAAGCGTAACATAGCCATTCTGACCGACAGCCAAGCGGCCATCAAGGCCTTGTGCTCAACGACGACATCTTCCCGGTTGGTGGGGCAGTGCAGAGACACGCTCAACCATCTGGGCGGCACACTCAAGATCACTTTCCTCTGGGTTCCCGGGCATAGGAACATAGAGGGGAATGAGCGGGCTGACGGATTGGCCAGGCAAGGCTCTGCTCTTGGCAGTCCCTCGGGGAATACAGTTGGTGTTCCGCTGGCGGCTGTCGGGGGCCGAGTCTACTCGCACTGCCTAGCAGCCGCGGGCCTGAGATGGCGAAGGCTTACAAGCTGTGCCAAATCAAGGAGAATTTGGCCCGCTTACAACATAGCCCGATCACGAGAGCTCCTGTGCCTGACGCGTGCAAATGCATTGAAGATTACGGCGGTCTGCACGGGGCACTGGCCCATAGGGGACCATGCCGCTAGGCTCGGCTTACCCTACAACTCGCATTGCCGAAGCTGCGGAGAAGGAAGGGAAACCCTCATGCACTTTCTCTGCGATTACCCGGCTCTGGCTCGAGTCAGGCTGCGGACACTGGGTAAACCATTCTTTGGGGGACCTTAGTGAGATTTCTAGCTGCAGGGTCAGAGAGCTGCTTTCCTTCGTGAATGCTACGGGCTGGCTCTGAAGATCCGAGCCAGCTGGACTCTGCTTCCCTGTTCCTATAACAACAGTCACGGTCTTAGGAGTTTGTGGCATCAAAACGGCGCACCAAAGCGCTAATTGGGCTCCTCGGAGCGGCCACTGATACCTACCTACCTACCCATCAGCCAAAAGGAAACCCGGCAGTACAATAAACACTGCTGGCAGGACTTGGTCGACAAGGTGAATAGGACCCGTAAGGACTAGGTTACAAACAGTAACCCGAACAATTGAAGCCTTATGAAAACCCTGCCCACTTAAGGCCGAACAGATGGACCGCATTGTACGGATATTGTCCCCCACGCACCCCATATGGGATGATGACGGCAGTGCGGACAGCAAAAGTTGGAAAATGTAGCTTTCTCTATGAAAA
The DNA here is from genome assembly GCF_905115235.1 of Hermetia illucens. Taxonomy (NCBI): domain Eukaryota; kingdom Metazoa; phylum Arthropoda; class Insecta; order Diptera; family Stratiomyidae; genus Hermetia; species Hermetia illucens. The sequence goes on along the minus strand of NC_051854.1, from coordinate 97,424,471 downwards.
GCAAGAAGGCGTCAGTACCCGATGGAATTCCAGCAAAGGTATAAAAACTGGTATTTCAAGACCTGATCAGCAAAGTGAAAAGTGACCTCGAGTTGCAGTATTCATACGGCTCGGTAGGCATGCTTAATACTGCTGCAAAAAAGTTCATCAGAAGTAATTCACAGTTCGGTTTTAAAGCAGGGAGATCCACAGTTGATGCTGTCATGCAATTCGTGGATGCCGTTTGACGAGCGGAAGCACATAGCCGCCGAACTCGACGGGTGGTGCTCCTCATAACGCTTGATGTCAGAAACGACCTTAATTCCTAGGCAATACTTTCCACGTGCCGAACTATCCTTTACGGATATTAACTCTAGAGGGCCAGAGGAAGAATGGATGTCGCTTTGGGTGTAGCATAGGGACCCATCCTAGCGCCGGATGTCTGGAACACTACCTATGATAGACTATTTAAACTAAATGACATGCCAAATGTTACTCGCGCTTTGTTAACATTTATATGCGGTTTTCATAAACTCCTATGTGGGGTACTTTGCGCGCCAACTAGCGGCTAGGGGTTGATGACGGTGAAAATTGCAGAACTTTTTTGCCGTTGTTGTTCCTGTATCCAAGACTATGCCTTCCCATCACATGGCCAAACAGAATATTATAAGTATTCATAGAAAGCATCCTTCTCATTTTTACCGCAAATCTGCATTGATGCATAGCCTCCAGAAGCCTCCAGTCAAGGTCCTGTAAAAACCAGGCTTCAAGATCGAGAGAATGCGTCCTGCGATTGACATTAACAGTAGTTCAACCTCGAGTTCACATCTACTATCCCTAGGCTTTTCATAGTACCAAAGCATAGTACCGCAAGATGAAGCAGTATACTTTCCTGGGTCATCAACTCGTTTCGCTTACGTCCAGAATATCTTGCTGATATTGCTGCTATCCTAGCCCAAGTTGCAATACCCTTGTCAGCGAGCGTACGAGCATTTCAGGAACCAGCTAAAAACCGTTTTCGATAGCCCTATTCCCCTAATCCCTACCCGAAGCGTTATATTCAAGCCTGCAACAGTTGGAAAATACAAAGATAGTCACAGACATCCACGATAAAGCGGAAATTGAACCGAAGCCATAAAAATCAGGAGTCTAGTATTCAAACAACTTCATCACGAGATCTGGATTCTGTTTGCTAATGCATCAAGCGGTTTGTCTTGGATTAAAACCAACAGTCACAGTCAGGGCAACGGGGATCACTCCCACGATCACCACCACGGCCGGTTTTCATACTTGAACAACTCGCTCACGGTGTGGCCCCTCGTCACCGGCATCAGGCAATACCTCCGCGCCAAAGAGCAAAACGGATTGCGTTGCTCCCATAAGGAGACGTCTCCTGATGCTGATCTATACTCTACCTTAATGGCGCATGCCCCTTCGCTGGCGTGTAAACGTCACGCCTATGATACTCCTTCCATATATTGGCGATTTCTGCCGTCAACCATTACATATACCCTCCGCAGCAAGAAACACACGCTATCGATATCAGGTCCGTCAGTGAGTTTACGATAGTGCCAGCTACAACGCTAACACCCTCGAAGTGACCCCCAACTCGACTCTGCCTGTTCCAACAGCTTTGACGAACTTGCTCATGTTCACCCTCGTAACATTCCACATACAGGGAAAGTGACGAATTGGTGCATGCCGATAAGAAGCCTCAACTACTTCGAACGCGAAGACGGATACCTGTTTCGGTATTGCTCGCTGATTAGCACTAGATCAACTTTTACCTCCATAGCGAACTACGCTAGAAATTGGTAAGCAGTTGCACTCTGGTGCATGTTAATTTGTAGAGTGCGGGTCAAGCTATTCGCGCCCTAGTCCTTTCTAGTTCCGCCCTAAAGATTGGCCACCGTCCCGAGCCAGCACTGTGTGCGAAGCTCTCATCGCGATCGCTGCAGAGAACGCAACTTTCGCTTCTATTGCAGGTCTTGCCTTGGTGACCTACCTGGCCGCATCTCCGACATGTTGTCCTCCTAGCGAGTACCTTGTAAGTTTCTGTCGTTGATTTGATTTGATGTTGAATATCCGTATACGTGACCTGCATACTACCCACCCAATTTTGATTTTCCCGCTTCTAAAGAGTGTCCTAGCATATTACTCGGGGACTCCACCGCAGCCAGATTTTGGCCTCGAACATTTGAAGAGGTGGTACCTATCCAAGCTTTGTTTACATCTTGACATGCTCGCCTTATGGCCTCCTCCACTTCAACCTTTTCTGTAAGGAAGTCAAGATTTCGTTTTTTTAAAAAGCACATAGGTCGTCTTCGGGCTTAGTTCGACGACCACTACGCCACCCCTCCATTTTCCTTATGAAAGACATTTCTGCTCCATTGTCCTGGAGTCTCATCTTGTAGCCGATTTCACAACGGACTTCCATTTGCTTAATAAGCAGAGCCGTCCATTTTCGTCTCCTCATCTTTTCTTTTACTGGATTTTGGTTTGGCCTCCTTATATTTGGACTGACAGGTCTCTGCCCAATTGTTTCCTTTTATCCTTCTTTGCCTTCTTTTTTTAGCCCAGGAAACTGCTTGGATAAAGTCTTCTGCATAAAAGTCTTTGTCTCTCCGCTTTGCCATCTGTTTAGCGCTAGCAGTGTTCTCAGCGGAAGTGCGACTGTATCTGCTTTCCAAGCGTCTTCCGATACTCTCCACGTTCGCCTGCAAGAAGTAAGAAGGACGTGCGGTCCAATAGTTCCTCCAGTTCCATCAGCCTGCTTTGATGCCTTTACTGATGTTCCTCTGGATGAACGTTGCCGACCGCATTCGCTTTACCACTGCCGCGCATTTCCTGATGAGCCTTTTGTCTTCCGCTGTACCTAAAGCGGGCGACTGCACTTCTACTCGGTTCATGCCCGAATGCGCCTGCTCAAGACTAACGGACTTCCGAAACAGAGACACTACAAAGTTTTGGAGTTGCCGCCCCCACACCGTAAGTCACTCCACTTGGTAAAGTTTCCTCTTTATTTGGGTGCCCCTATAAGAGTTCTCTGTTCTTCACTCTTGTGGCGAGTTCTGAGCTGAGCAGAGCGCCGGTGACGTCATCTGTCCGCTGGTATTCGCGACATTCGAAATAAATTTCGAATGCCGCGCCACATCACTCCGCCCTCAGATGAAACCGAGGGGTTTCAGCGACCGAATCCGGAACTGTGTTCCCCATCAGTCCTTGAAGCGAACGCACCGTTGTTTAGGGTTGCACACGGGCTTCAGCCTGGACAGAGAGACCGCCTTTTTGTGTCCACCGATCCCGAGCTGGAAGAAATGCTCTCCCCGCTCGAGAACGCGGTACGGGCCTTCGTAAGGAGGCTGCAGCGGCTTCCGGACGGCATCCGTCTTGACCAGGACGTGCGTACACGTGTCCAGTTCCTTGGGCGCACAGACAGGTGCGGACGAGTGTTGGGTGGGACGAATGGCCTTGATGCGTCGGAGATTGTCTCTCAGCAGACGCACCAACCCCGATTCTGTGAGACCCGATCTCTTGTCGAAGACCGGATCACTTGGAAGTCTCAGGTTCTCCCCGTATACCAGCTCCGCGGGCAGCAAATTCCTCTCGGCGGGTTGCACGTAGGCCTAGTAGGACGAGAGGCAAGACTTGGGTCCAGGACTGATCGTCGCGTGCCATAATGGCGGCTTTCAGCGTCCGGTGCCAACGTTCTAGCATCCCATTGAATTGCTGGTAGACTTGCAAAACAAGTCTCTTATAGATTCCACGACCAACCTTAATTCGTCGGGACAAATGGTATCTCACCCAGGCAATAATCTTTCCGTTCTTTTAGAAGACATTACCGACATTACCGACTCTCGTGTTCGGGCACTTCTCCAAAAGTTCAGCCAGATTACTACCGAGTGTAGTCTCTCCAAACCAGTGGAGCACAATGTGCAACACCACATTATCACTACTGGTTCCCCGATCTTCTCGAAGGTGCGTCCTCTACCATCCCAGAAACTGGCTATTGCACGGAAAGAGTTTGAACAACTCGTTCAACAGGGTATCTGCAGGCCCTCAAACAGCTGTTGGTCTTCCCCACTGCATATGGTCCCTAAGCCAAACGGCGAATGGCGCCCATGTGGGAATTACAGAAGGCTAAATGCACAGACTGTTCCTGGCCGATATCCAAATCCACTTGGGGCGCGGCAGGATCTGCAGCATTCGAAATTTATTTCGGATGTTGCGGATGCGGACGGGTAGATAGCGCGGAACTCTCCACTCACGCATTTTAGAACGCACCAAAGGAGTGGAGAATTAGCGGTGGAAAAATGCCGTTGGTTGGGACAGTAAGGACCGCATGGAAATAAGCCGGTCTCTTCTGTTTCCAACCGCGGCGGCGAACACAGTAATTGCAATACCGATCTTTGTTCTGTTTTGTATCGCCTTCATTAGTAAATTAAAATTTAAATATTCGGAATAGATTTGAAAATCTTCATTACTTGAAGGATAGAAACATCATAAGTTGGCAACGTGCTAAAGTGGTGACCCCGATAAAAACTAAAAAGCCCGACGCTCGAATACGCACCAGCGCCGCCGCCGAGCAGAACCCCAAGGCCATCAAGTCTGGTGATTCCGCCATCGTCATCCTCGTGGTTTTACCTTTGTGTGGTTTTATTAAGTTGGAAAATTTGTGAATACGGAAGCATACAAAATCCCATCGAAGTGCTACGAAAACATCAGTGCTACGAGCCGACGACGTAAACAACGCCGCATCGCAACCCATCAGCACTCTACAACGGGCACAGGCAGGCACTTCGCATAAACTTTCTTCGTTTCAATTTTCGTCGAAGGCGCATAAATCTCCGTCCGTCTACGGGTCCAGTCAGCTCGGCTTGAAAGTAGCACACGCAAGGACAACTAATTATATCCAATAAAAAAAAAAATATATAATTGCTTCCCTCGCAAGGAGTTTCGCAGGAAAGGAGACGGCCATCAACTTCATTCCAATAAGATAGCATCTGGCAATCAATCTTCAAATTTAATTGTTGTCGTTAGTTTTGCAATATTCGCGCTAATTGTTAATTATAATATTAAGAGTTTAAATTGTCAACATATTTCAGAGAATAATAATTGAAAATCGCTGCAAGAGACGGCGTTAGGTGTTTCACATCGCGGGTTCTCCGTTTCCTTGGTGGTGTTTTCGGTCTGCGCTGGAGAGCGTCCGCTTCGGTCGTCATTTCTCTGTTCGTGCGTGCATTTGTGGGTGCCGCCTGCCGTGTCGGAGCAAAATTCACCGCGTTTCATTATAAACTCACCGCGTGTGCATTACAAACTCGTACTTTTCGATAAACAAGATGTCGTTCGACAGCAGGGGCGAATGGCGCCCCTGTGGGGATTACAGAAGGCTAAACGCAAAGACTGTTCCTGACCGATATCCGATTCCACTCACTTTGCGCATCACCTCGCGAATTGCCGCATCTTTTCGACCTTGGACTTAGCCAAGGCATACCACCAAATCCCAGTAGCTCCTGAAGACATTCCAAAGACGGCAATATGCACACCCTTTGGACTCTTCGAGTTCACCCGAATGACTTTCGGATTGTGCAATGCGGCGCAAACCTTTCAAAGGTTCATTCACTCAGTCCTGCGAAACCTCGATTTCTGTTTCGTCTATTTGGATGATGTTTTGGTCGCTTCTTCCACTGAGTCTGAGCACTTAGCCCATCTCGAGTGCATTTTTCAACGTCTCCTTGAGGCCGGTTTAGTCCTAAACGTTGAGAAATGCAAATTCCTTCAATAACAGGTGAGATTCCTCGGCCACTCAATTTCCTCTGAAGGAATACAGCCCGACCCAGACAAGGTGCAAGCAATCACAAGCTTCCCGCGTCCGAAAACAGTGAGGGAGTTGAGGAGGTTCTTGGGCATGCTAAACTTCTACCGTCGTTTCCTGCCCAAGGCCGCCCATCACCAGTCCATTTTGAACGCGTACTTGTCTGGCCCCAAAACAAAAGACACACGAGAGATTGTGTGGTCTGAAGAGGCTGTCTGCGCGTTCGATAAATCCCGACAGCAACTGGCTGATGCTACACTCTTGGCATTTCCTCTGCAAGATGCACCCCTAGCCGTTTTTGTTGATGCCTCTGACATCGCAGTAGGTGCTGCCCTTCACCAAAAGGTGGATCAAGTTTGGCAGCCGTTGAGCTTCTTCTCGAAACAGTTGAATCCCGCTCAACGGAACTACAGTATCTATGATCGCGAACTGTTCGCCGCGTACTTGTACATCTCCCTAGAAGGCAGGCCGTTCACAGTGTTCACCGACCATAAGCCTCTCACGTTTGCTTTGAAACAAAAGCCCGACAAAGCGTCCCCTCGTCAGCTTCCACACCTGAGCTTCATAAGCCAGTTTACGTCAGACATCCAGCACGTGTCCGGCAAGGACAACATAGTTGCTGACGCTTTGTCTCGTGTCTCCGAGGTTAACATCCCCGCTTCACTTGATTTCTCGCCTATTGCCAAGGCGCAGGAGGATGACGCAGCACTTCAGAGCCTCAAATCCAACCCCAAATACAAATTTCGGGAGTTGCCCATCTTCGGCTCAAACCTCTCGCTCTGCTGCGAAGACTCGGAAAAGGGACCTCGGCCATACATTCCGGCCACATTTCGCAAGGAAGTGTTCCACGCAGTTCACGACTTGGCGCATCCCGGCATCAGGACAACAAACCGGTTACTCACCGGAAAATACTTCTGGCCCTCCATGAACAAGGATATCAATTCCTGGGCTAGAGAGTGCATCGTATGCCAAAAGTGTAAAGTCTCCAGGCATGTAAGGAAAGAAGTGGGCTCATTCCCCCGCACTACCAAGCGTTTCCACACGATACACCTCGACATAATAGGGCCTTTGCGAGACTCGCACGGCTACAAGTATTGCCTCACAATCATCGACAGGTTCACGCGGTGGCCTGAGGCAATACGTCTGAAAGACATTACGGCGCAATCTTGTGCCGAAGCCCTCTGCCGAGAGTGGATACCACGCTTTGGTGTCCCTGCAGTGATCATCACTGGCCAGGGAATGCAATTTGAATCCACCCTTTTCTCGGAGTTAGGCAAACTCCTGGGTTTTAAACGTCAGCGGACTACTGCATACCACCCGCAATCCAATGGGATGCTAGAACGTTGGCACCGGACGCTGAAAGCCGCCATTATGGCACGCGACGACCCGTCCTGGACTCAAGTCTTGCCTCTCGTCCTACTCGGTCTACGTACAACCCGCCGAGAGGAATTTGCTGCCAGTCCCGCGGAGCTGGTTTACGGGGAGAACCCAAGACTCCCAAGCGATCCGGTCTTCGACAAGAGATCGGGTCTCACGGAGTCGGGGTTGGTGCGTCTGCTGAGGGACAATCTCCGACGCATTAAAGCGCCACCACCCACTCGACACTCGCCCACACCTGCCTGTTCGCCCAAGGAACTGGACACATGCACGCACGTTTTGGTCAGGACGGATGCCGTCCGGAAGCCGCTGCAGCCTCCATATGAGGGCCCGTACCGCGTTCTCGAGAGGGGAGAACATTTCTTCCAGCTCGAGATCGGTGGACGCAGGAAGGCGGTCTCTCTGTCCAGGCTGAAACCCATGTCCGCCCCGAAGCAGCGTCGTGTCCGCTTTGTGGATTAACGGGGAACGAAGTTCCAGGATCCGTCGCCGAAACCCCCTAGGTTTCGTCTGGGGGCGGAGTGATGTGGCGCGGCAGGATCTGCAGCATTCGAAATTTATTTCGGATGTTGCGGATGCGGACGGGTAGATGGCGCGGAACTCTCCACTCACGCATTTTAGAACGCACCAAGGGAGTGGAGAATTAGCGGTGGAAAAATGCCGTTGGTTGGGACAGTAAGGACCGCATGGAAATAAGCCGGTCTCTTCTGTTTCCAACCGCGGCGGCGAACACAGTAATTGCAATACCGATCTTTGTTCTGTTTTGTATCGCCTTCATTAGTAAATTAAAATTTAAATATTCGGAATAGATTTGAAAATCTTCATTACTTGAAGGATAGAAACATCATAAGTTGGCAACGTGCTAAACACTCATCCACGACTTTGCGCATCACCTCGCGAATTGCCGCATCTTTTCGACCTTGGACTTAACCAAGGCTTATCACCAAATCCCAGTAGCTCCTGAAGACATTCGAAAGACGGCAATATGCACACCCTTTGGACTCTTCGAGTTCACCCGGATGACTTTCGGATTGTGCAATGCGGCGCAAACCTTTCAAAGGTTCATCCACTCGGTCCTGCGAAACCTCGACTTCTGTTTCGTATATTTGGATGATGTTTTGGTCGCTTCTTCCACTGAGTCTGAGCACTGAGCCCATCTCGAGTGCATTTTTCAACCTCTTCTTCAGGCCGGTTTAGTCCTAAACGTTGAGAAATGCAAATTTCTCCAAAAACAGGTGAGATTCCTCGGCCATTTCATTTGCCCTGAAGGAATACAGCCCGACCCAGACAAGGTGCAAGCGATAACAAGCTTCCCGCGTCCAAAGACAGTTGAGGAGGTTCTTGGGCATGCTAAACTTCTACCGTCGTTTCCTGCCCAAGGCCGCCCATCACCAGTCCATTTTGAACGCGTACTTGTCTGGCCCCAAAACTAAGGACAGACGAGAGATCGTGTGGTCTGAAGAGGTTGAAGAGGTCACCAATATAAGAGTTTTCTGTTGTAACGAGTTCTGAACTGAGTAGAGCGCCGGTGACGTCATCTGTCCGCTGGTATTCGCGACATTCGAAATAAATTTCAAATGCCGCGAATCCTGCCGCGCCACACCCCGGTGTCCCATCGGGTATTTCAACCCTCGCTGCCTCGTTCGCTGGTTGCTTCGCTGAGCGAGGCATTTATTTCTTATGTTTATTCTGCATTGAACTTTCATCAACTAACTGGTGCCTAAAGTACCACCTGGGAAAGTTAGGGATAGCTACCGACACTCTACGTTTGATTCTGCGGAGAGAGCAGTATAGTTTCAATACATATTCTGCAACAATAGACGAAAAGCACATCATGAGCATCAACAATTCAAAATAGAACCCATGAACATTACAGTACCCTGAAGACATGGAAAGTAACTTAACACCCTTCTCCCTGCTATTTACTTATCCCAGCGTCTACTGCAGCTTCTTAACAAAAAGCTTGAAAACGACAATTCATCAATTTCAAATTGGTACACGTATTTGAATAAAATTTGAACTAAGATTTGCCTCTTTGAAGAAAATGATGTAAAGTAGCTTGTTTACTAAGAACATCACAATCAAAGATACCGACATTTGAATACCTGCCTAAATACTCATGCTTAAATATTAATTAGGTAGCAACATCTGGTTGTTGCGGTTTTATCTCTTACAAAAGAAAATATGGAAACCACTTAAGATACACATTTCTGTGGTATTCTATTCACTTTCGTCTGTGGACAGTACCTAACATACATGTATCTACATTAAAGTAAGCAAATTGTATTTTATCTATTGCGAAAATTTCATTAATACTCTTCTAAACAGTCTTTTCTTTTAATTCAGTTCAAATACTTTATTTAGATAGCAGATAGCAATCTCTACAAAAAATTTATAGAGTTTATATGAGTACTAAACCGGAAAATTCAGCAACGGCATATTACAAGCATGCAGAAATCCCTGGCACATGTATACACAATTATTTTGAGATTACCACCTGAAGATTTATATATCCTTGAGGTTGCAGTTTAAGTAAATTGAATTTATTTAGAGAAAAATAATCAAAACTACAAAAAAAAATATTTGCACAGAAATAATTCTATTGAGAAAATTAAAATGAAAAGATAAATACGACAGTGAAAGTAGAGTTGGTCAATGCAGAGAGTAAATTTTGAGCGGTAGTAACCATACCGTGACTGAAGCAAGCGACGCTATTATGCCCAGAAGGAGATTGTTCCCCGGTAGGCAACCCAACTACTACGAAATCGAAAGTTTGCGAGCCGCATGTTTCCGCGCAAGGAGGCTCTGCCAAGGGCTCAGCGGAAAGCCCGGTAGCGACGGTCGGGAGGAGGCCCAGAGGCAACTGCGTAGACGCCTAAAGGAAGCCATTCGAATGAGCAAAAATAACTGCTTGAAACAGGTGTGTGACCATGGCCTAAAGAATAGTAATGAAAAGGATGCGGGGGTCATCCGAGGTGACCTGTTCCCGCCTTCTGAAACAGATTGTTGCCACTCTATTCCCTCACCACCAAAATAGGGGAAGGCAAACGGTTGTCCAGCTAAATGACGGCATAATACCTCTAATAACTGTGGAGGAGCTGCGAAAAGGGCCCTACCTTTTCGCCAACACCTTCCAGGCGTACCTAAAAGACGGAATATTCCCTGTCCAGTGGAAAAAGCAAAAGTTGGTGTTTCTTCCAAAATCTGTCAAACACGGGTTCCCAGGTCGTTCCCGCATCGTCCTATGTGCGTACTGGATACAATGGCAAAGATGATGGAGAGAGCCATCTACAACAGACTTCCACCCATCAATGGTTTGTCGGAACGCAATTTTAATTTCCGGCGATACCACTCTACGGAGGAAGCAATTAGCATTCAACTTGACGAAAACGGAAGCGGTGTGGGACACCCGCTAAGACAGCGTACTCCTGAGGTCCATCATCGATGTTGTAACAGAGCATCCGCTCTCGCAATTACAGCATGATAGGTGGGCATACCTATCGTCGCCAGGGACTTTTGACCGAATTCAATGCATTTTTCGTGTCTAGAGTTACTACCACGCAATATCTGCAGATTCAACCCACCCCGTGAGTTGCATTTCCGGTCAAGCTAGTAACTAATTTAATGAATGGTTTATCTGACTTTACGGAGCCTATACTGTCGATCTGAAAGGCCTCCTTGACTCTCAACGATGGGGAGCACTCTATTATAGATTGCCCGCTCTAGCATTTTTCCCATGGTGTCTAGAAGACATATAGGTCTATAGAAAGTTTGCCAGCGTAGGCAGTTTTGACAATCTGGTCAGGTATCTAGTTTAAACCTGAACAGGTGCTGGCGATATCCTCCTTGCCCCGTGAGAAAATGGGTGAGATTATAATTAATCTTGAGATTAAAATTAATCTCACCGTGCCGTCTTACTTACCACTCCTTAATGGCGGAGATGAGCCTGTGTGTCCACCGACCCTTTCCCAAGCGTTCCCAATGCTCTTGCCATCTGTTTAGAGATCTCTCCCTTTCGACGTTTTTCATTTGCGATAAAGGAGAGATAGACTTTGCATTGTATATTTTCCTCATCTCATCTGCCAAGATGTCAATCGACATCATTCCTGGGGTGACGAATGTTGCATCATCCGAAACAGTTCTGCACGCGGAGCACACCCTTAGGACTGTCCTTCTATAGACTGCACTCAGCCTTAAATGTGACCTGCATTGCTTTATCCAAACTGGAGCTTCGTAGGGCCGAATCGAACTGACTATCTTAGCACATACAAGCAACCTGGAAACATGCCGTGGTCCTCCCACATTCGCCATCGTTTTTTCCAGGACCACACTTACCGAGGAAGCTTTGCCATAAGCATACTACACGTGTTTCTTATAGCTGAGCTTTCCGTCTATCATCACTCCTCTGATATGATTCCTAGTTTGAATACGGGCATAATTTCTTTTACAGCGCTTGGTGATGGGGATCGCTTCCATTTTTTTCTCCGCAAGTGTTAGACTAGAACTCTCTAGCCAACCTTTAACAGCACTGAATGCTTCGCATGAGTGTAACTCAGCACCTCTGAGATCCTTTGTGATACAACTAGCGCTATATCGTCGACGTAATCCACCACCGTGGCCTCCTTCGGAACCGGTCACGGAGACCCAGCCACAGAGGCCCAGTTTAGAGCCTTGTGGGACACCCGCGGTGTCAATGTACTCCTTGGGTTCATCATCGGTATTATACCAGAGTGTCCGCTCTCGACAATAGCTACAAGATACGTGAGAATACCAATAGACCCCAAAGATTTCCGTATAAGGTTTGAACTGGACACATCCAGGGTCACCACAACGCAATATTTGCTGGTACAACCCCTTCCGTAAATTACATTTTCGGCCAAGCCAATAACATTGGTCAATGGTTGATCTGGCTTTACAGAACCCGTACTCCCGATCTAAAAGGCCCCCTTGGCTCTCGACGACCGGGAGTAATCTATAATAATTACCCGCTACAACATTTTCCCCATATTGTCTAGAAGTCATATAGGTCTATTGTAGGACGGCTCGGCTCCCCTGGAGTTCTTCCAGCCTTAGGCGGCAGTACCAGCTTCTGCCGCTTCCATGCCGTAGGGAATATCCCTAAGACATGCACGCTTCAACAAATTCAGCGAAAATGCCCCGTTTGGATTTTACGGTAAGTTTAAGGGCTCCTTTCGGTGTGCCGTCCAGGCCCGGAGCTTTATTATCACTTATTCTGCTGCAAATCTCCACCAGCTCGTCTGTGGTCACTGTAGGATTTGTCGTCAGGGATCTCCGAAATGTGTAGATTTCAACAAGAGAGTAGAGCACGTGATAGATGGGGATGCCATCATTTCCCCCGCGAATTTACATCCGCTTCCAAGCACGGCTCCTTAAAGCATTCCCCTCTTGCTCTGCTGAATGGCAAACTTGGGGTTTTTGCGGCTACCTTGTACGTATGGTCCTTTTGTCCCCGATCACTCCTTCCTACCGCCCTCTGAGCTGTTCATCTGGCTCGGTGACAGGCTGACCAATCCACTATTCCATCAATAGTTGAGTCCTATACTGGCGAGTGAGCAGCTCCTAGGTTTGGATGCATCACATGCCTTTGCGATGCATTGTGTGACATGTAGCACTCTCTCCTGCCTTAGTAAATTGGTCTACCCACACTTCCAAGGAGATTACCTCATCTAACGCTTTTTCACACGGCTTGATGTATCCTGTTTACCAGGCCTATTGTTCCCGCCTCAGTTCGACGATGGTCGCTGCTGGTGTCCCAGGACATACCACCTACCAGTGCAGGGCTGACAAAGGTCAGGTTTACGAGGAAGATCCCCTATGAAAAAGGTGTTTGCATCACCTTTATTAGCCAAAACTAAATCCAGCTGGGCAAAAGCCTCTAATAGATTTCTCTCCCGGCTTTCCCAAGCGTTAAAGTCCTATGGATTTCGTCCCCTTGCATCGAGAACAAGGTTGTCTAACATGTCTTCAAATTCAACCAATGTGAGACTGGGTAGGACGATGCAAGTGTACACATACACACTGCATATTTTCGCCCACAGAAAACCACTGGCCAACTAACTAATGGAGCACTGTACAGCTTGGCGACCGCACACTCATATCGCCGCTCTACCAATCGAATCTGTGACCCATACACCACCGTCACGATTTCTGTTCACTTATGATGGCAATTCCCATCAGAGATTCATAAGTGGTCTGCTCAAGTAAGTCCTGAGCAACTCTGCAATGGTTGGGGTTTATTTGAATAAACCTCATTTTTTCTTTTCAGTCAACGCCTTCCTGAATTCCGAGTATCTACCACTGCCGGCAATATATCGATTATCCTTTCATTTGTTTCCTTTGCACAATAGCGGGTCCCTATAGCGCTCCTTGGCAATATGTCCTATTTCCCCACACCCTCTGCATCGAGCGGATCGATCAATGCCACTAATGCACGCCTTCACAAAGTGCCATGGGGCACTTGAAGCACCTCTTTCATGAAACCTGCTCTTGCAGGCGGCAGACAACCCTTCCTATTCGAGTCTTTCCGGCCGACAATAATTTCTGTACTGCCTCCACTGGTAGTGGCATTGTGGTCGTTTGAGTGTTACCACAAGCTTTTTTCAAGCTCACGATGAATTCTCCTTTCAGTTTGTGGCGCGAAATTTCGAATGTCGCGAATACCAGCGGACAGATGACGTCACCGGCGCTCTACTCTGTTCTTCACTCTTGTAGCGAGTTCTGAACTGAGTGGAGCCGGCGGGATTCGCGGCAAGTTCCTCCAACTTAAATTGTTCTTATAAAGCAGTACATATTTCTTCTCTAGGTATTCTTCGTCAAGATCCTTGAACTGTATCTAGATCTCGCGCTTTCCGGTCCGAACTGTGACATTCTCCCCAAGCGAGTTCTCCACTTAGTTGCAAAACCCGTCGGTTTTGACTAATTCGAATTCTTTTAGCTCAAAAATGAGATCACCTTTCTGGGTCCTTTGGATCTTGCTGACATTTCCACCCAGATCTTTTAGGTCGGGGTCAGATTTCACCTTTTTTAGAATCTCCATGCAAAACAAATTGCCCTTGCTGGAGAAAGCGCTTGCGTCTGGGGGAGTTCAAACTTTGCTTCGTTCTTGTTTTTATTAACGGCGTTCGTCCATCGACCATTTTCGTTCTCCTTAGGTTTCCCTTCGATTGCTGGCACTTGCAGTTGGGGCACAGGCACTTACTGATAGCATACAAGATCACCGTCTTTCTCCTGAACTTTTTTCTTTGCTGACAGGTCGCTAACACCACGGTTCTGTGTCACTTGGGTCGCCTGTGACACTATTAGAATAGCAGCTTTCTGCATTTCTTTGGAACCCCTTTTCTCCACCAGCGACTTACTATAGAGGTTCCTAATGGCTTTCACCATTTTTTTTATAGCTTGATGCACGTTGCATTGCATTGGTGTAGATCGAAGAACTGAGGACCCCTTCCAGAATTTTTGTCTCGAAGTATCTCCTGTGGTCGTCCCTCTTGGACAAATGCGGTGGGTATCGAAACCGCCTTAGTCGAGCGGCGATCTCCTTTCAACCCATCATTTTTTGCCTTCGTAATTAGTGTTCTTGGCAAGGTTTTGCTTCGCTTGAACACCTCCTTCTCCAACTATAAATCACCTATGCCCAAGTAGTCCACCGCCGAGGCACTGCGGTCGAGGGATATCGATGGCCAGGAACCCGCTTGCTCACTCCCAAAAGCCGCCCGTATTGGGGTTCCAAGCCCCTGCACCGTAAGTTTCCTGCTTCTCTCGTCTTCCGTGGTGATTTTATGTTCTAGGTATCATTCCCACAGCCCTTTTGGTCCATGCACCAGAGATGAGTTGAATTGCAAGAGGGGCTTCCCATACATGCGAAAGGGGGTTGTACATTTTCTTTTCACAGAAAATAGTCATGTGAGGTATCAAATGAAAGAACTCGATTAGTACCTGTCAAAACTGATCTTATTTCTGACATTTCTGACAAAACCTATCCAAGCGAAAAATCTGAAAAACTGGATAGCCCTGGGATAGCCCTCCGAGGGAATATCTCCCAGCAGAACTCCGGAGGGGCATGCCTTTGGCCTGGTTATTTGCGTTTGGGCTCTTTGTGGAAGTTTCACGGTGGTTGCGGTAGTGCCCATATCGCAGGCAGAGTTCCTTGTGGGGTCAAGAGGGGAGTTGCCCTGTACAACTTGTGCACCGCACCCCTCAGTTGCAACGAAGGTCTTAGATAAGTGCCGCATTCACTGGTATGAATGCGGAGTCTTCACTCAATATAAACCAGTCTTACCGTGCCAGCCAAGGCAGGGATGTGATTGTGGTCTCCAAATCAATCCGTGTCCATAGAAGACCGTGGAGTTTTTTTTTTTGGGAGTAGGGTAGGTGAATGCGTTTACGCACAGAGTGTTGGACTCCCGCAACAGCACGCTGGCGGACTACCAACTAAACACCTCTCTGTCATCAGAAAACTAGCCTGAAACCGTTTGACACATTACTTCGGGCTAGCCCTCCCGCTCTCCCGGCTTTGGGAGCCTTCAAGTCGGGGAATTCCTTTCACCAACGAGAGGGGAGGGGAGCAAGGGAGTTGTTAGTTCAGGGAACCCCTTACCGTCCGATCCCTCCGCCGGTCGAGTTCAATCTTCTTCGTAGTAAGAAGAGCCCGAACATAATGCGCAATACGATTCCAGCTGCCAGCGCTCTTCAGCATCTCTCTGACAATGTTGTCTGGTGGGAGCTCCCCTGTGTCTGCATAAAGCTGCTGGCGGAGGCCGTCCCACCTCTCGCAAGAGAAAAAGGTGTGTTCAGCGTCATCCGCCACTCTATTGCAGAACACACAATCAGGAGATCGCGCCTTCCCAACCCTGTGTAGGTAAGACTGAAAATCTCCATGCCCACTTAGAAGTTGGGTAAGGAAGTAATCAATCTCACCGTGCTTTCTGTTCAACCATGGGTCTAATTTGTCGACGAGCCGCGCAGTCCACTTGCCCCTTGGCTCATTTTGCCAAGAAAGTTGCCACTCGTTAAGGGTGCGTTGACGTTCTTCACGGGCAACCACTTCTCTTAAGTTTTCGCCCTTACGGCGATAGATAGCTTTGCGCTCCTTGGCAAGAAGGACAACGGGGATCACTCCCGCAATCACCATCATAGCCGGTTCGGAGACGGTGCGATAAGCAGACGCCACTCGCAAAGCTCCCCGCCTCTGCACTTGAGCGAGGTGTTTACGATGCACCTCCTTGTCAAGGGCATCAGCCCATACCTCCGCACTATAGAGAAGGACGGACTGCGTTGCTCCCATGAGGACACGGGCCGCCGACATTCGCCATTAGCCGACTCAAGGCCGTGACTCCTGCTGCAGCCCTGCCCGCGGCTGCTGTGATTTGCTCGAAGGAGCTCATCTTCGAGTCGAGCATTAAACCAAGGTATTTAATCGCTGGTTTTGACTCTATAGTCAACTCGCCGATCGATATGAGACGCAGGGTCGGGATTCTCCTTCTGGTCAGGATGACTACTTCTGTTTTTTCCAGCGCAAGGTTGAAACCGTGAGCAGTCATCCATCCGCTTACCCGTCGCATCAATATGCCAAGTCTGCTTTGCGCCTGTTCAACAGTGCGTCCGACAACAAGTGCCGCTACGTCGTCTGCATAACCGACCAGGCGCGACTCTTCAGGCATATCGAGTCTCAGCAGACTATCGTAGGAAGTGTTCCAGAGGTCCGGCCCTAGGATGGATCCCTGCGCTACTCCCGACGTGATTTCCATCCTCCTCTGGCCCTCTAGCGTCTCATAGAACAAGGAGCGGTCTTTCAGATAATCCCTCAATATCCGCAAGAGATAGCTTGGCACGTGAAAGGAGTTCTCTAGTGTGCCTAGCATATCTGTCCATCTTACGGAATTGAAGGCATTTCTGACATCAAGCGTTATGAGGAGCACTATCCGTCGAGATCGGCGGCCGTGTGCCCCGACTCGATTAAACGCATCTACGACCTCCATAACAGCATCCACTGTAGATTTGCCTGTTCTAAACCCGAACTGCCTTGCGGATAAGTCCCCGGCAGCACGGATCGCTTCAGCGAGTCTACCCCTGATGAGCTTCTCGAGCACTTTTCCGGCCGTGTCAAGCATACACAGCGGTCGGTATGCAGACGGGAGCTCCGGGTCTCCTTTACCCTTACTGATCAAAGCGAGTCTGGCCACTTTCCAGCGACAAGGAAAAATGCCCTCCTTCAAGCACGCATTGAACAGCAGCAATTCTGGCCGTTGGCGGAACACCAGCCTGTAAACTTCCGTCGGGATGCCATCAGGACCTGGCGTCTTTCTGTTTTTCATAGTGAGAACCGCTTCTTCGAGTTCTCCCATTGTGAAAAGGGGGCAATCCACGACGCTTTCCGCGCTATTTACATCAACCCGTACAGGGTGTCTGGGGAACAATGCCCGCACAATGCGGTCCATCTGGTCGGTGCTCAATATGCAGGGCTTCCGCAGAGCCCCGATTTTCCGAGTGACAAGCTATAGCCAAGTCCCCACGGGTCATCATTCACCTTATTAGCAAGATTTTGCCAGCCGCGAGGTTTGCTTTTATTTGTAGCGCTGCGGAGTCTCCTTTTTGCTGATCTATATTGTGCCTTTATGGCACATGCCTCCTCGTTGGCGTACAAACGTTGTGCCAAACGGCGGAGCTTATGACACTCCTTCCGTAGGTCGGCAATTTCCGCCGTCCACCAGTACATAGAAGGCTTGTCGCGCCTGGGGCCTCTCCGGGGCATGGAAGCCTCACACGCCGTCGTTATCAGATTCATCACTGAATTTACGACGGAGTCAGCTGCGACACCACCACCCCCCGGAGTGCCCCCCAGCGCGGCCCTACCTGCTCCAAGAGCTTCGACGAACCTTCCGATGTTCACCCTCGCGACATTCCACACGCAGGGGGAACGTCGCGTTGGTGCTCGCCGGCAAGTAGCGTCAAACACTTCGAACGCAATGTACTGATGATCACTTGCCGAGAAGTCTTCTAGGACTCGCCACCCGTCCACCGATGATGCCAGAGATTCCGACGCAAAAGTGATGTCGGGAATGCTTCCTTCACAACTTGCACGCCGAAACGTTGGCGTGGATCCGGTGTTTAAAATTACTAGCCTGGTTCTCGCCGCCATTTCCAGAATCCGTTTCCCTCTGGAGTCTGATTGAAGCATGCCCCATTCAAGAGCCCTGGCATTAAAATCACCGCCAACCAGGATTCGTCCCTACGTGCTCGAAACGGCGTCCTCCAGAGCAATAAGCCGGCACCGAAAGTCCGGAATCGACTCATTCGGCGTCAGGTAAACGCTAAAAAATGGCTTCAGAAGAATCCGTCCCCCAGGCCTTCGGCAAGAACACGAAGTCGAACGTCGTCCCGAACCCAAATGGCAGCGATGCCCGATAAGTCCAGATACCATGAGGACGGGTCCTTGTTTCGGTATTGCTCGCTAATCAGCACTAAATCAGCATTTACTTCCGCAGTGAACTGTGCTAGCAACTGGTGAGCGGTTGCACTCCGGTGCATGTTAATTTGCAAACTGCGGATCATGGCGTTCGCACCCTAGCCCTCTCCAATTCCGCCCTGAAGATCGGACACCGTCCCGAGCCCGCAGTGTGTGCGACGCTTTCGCCAGATGCGCCACGATCCCTGCAGAGAACACAACTCTCGCTTTCCTTGCAAGTCTTCGCTTGATGACCCGCTTGGCCGCATCTCCGGCATGCTGTCTTCCTGTCCGGACCCTTGCAAGCTGCTGACGTGTGTCCATAGTCCAGACACCTGTAGCACTTGGTGGGGACTATCCGCATTCGTACCCTGCATGCTACCCATCCGACTACCCGTGTTTTTGGATAGACGTGTCTCTGGCGACGGAGTCCGTTGTTTCTTTTTAGCCTTTTTCGCCTTCTTTTTTTGGGCCTTGGAGACCACTTCGATGAAGTCTCCTTCAGGTACGTCGTCCTCTTTCCGCTTTTTCCCCAGTTCACTTTGCAGAGGGCTATCTGCGGTCCGTTTGACGCAAGCAGCATTGTCAGCGGGGAGTGCGACTGTTTCTGCTCTACAATCGTCTTCCGCTGCTCTCCACGTTCGTCTATAAAAGGAAATGCGGTCCAGTAGTTCCTCCAGTTCCATCAGCCCGTTTTTGACGCCTTTGCTGACGTTCCTCTGGAGGAACGTTGCCGACCGCATACGTTTCACCACTGCTGCGCACTTTCTGATGAGCCTTTCCTCTTCGGCTCTAGCGAGGACAGTCGAATGCACTTCCACTCGATTTGTGTCCAAATCCATCTGTTCAGGACTAGCGTTTCTCACTGAGCTTACTTCCAAAACAGGGGCACTGCAAGGTAATGGCGTTGCCATCTCCGCACGGTCAGTCGCGCCACTTGATGAGGCTTCCTCTTTATTTGGGCGCCCCGGTGTCTCATCGGGTATATCAGCCCTCGTTGCTTCTTTCACTGATCGCTGCGGTGAACGACGCATTTTTGTGCTCCGCCCAAACGCACCCAGCTCTTCCTCCTTGTCTGTTGTTTCGTCGTTTTTTTTTTATAATTTTTTGAATATTCTCCATGAAAAAGGTACCAGCACATCGTGTGCAAGGAGCGGGCCGCAATAGTCAAGAACGGGTATACCCTCGGGGACACAGTCCCTACCCCAGTTCCCTGAGGCCTGACCTACGCTTAGCTGATCCCGGAATTCACGGAGGGATCAACGCTCGCTCGGGGCAACGCGGTCTACTAACACCGGTTCAATGCACACTTCCCGACCAGGGTCCCGAAGGGGCTGGCTCCTGATAGACGTCACAATTACCACCTTGGCAGAGCTGCGCTCACATCACCCCGTCGACGCCGACAGAGAGTTGTCGACGGCTCCGGAGACTCCCAGTGTGTCCCGACGTGTACCGGTCATTCGCGGTTCGCTCTTCACCGCGAAGCTTTCTCGATGCTACTACCTAGGACGCAGGTATGCTGCCAGCTAGGGGGCAGAACTACTTACTCGCGCACCTCGGGGACGTCTCACCCCGTATTGTAAGCGCCCCGTTTAAAAATCGCTAACGACCCCTGAGGGAGTAATGCCATGTCCCATCCTTTCCTGCAAGTACTTCTACATACCATCTAACACCAATTGTCAATATTGTACTTCCAAAAAAATAGCAGGTTCTGCTATTTTATCATTTAAAACTATGGAACAATATATCACTTCTTCAAATATATATAATAACTTAGTCCAACCCACGCTTGATGCAACCCACCCATAGTGCTGATCACCATACTTAAACCTCATAAATTGACATTTTGTTTGCTCAATGTTCGATAATGTAGGTGATGATATAATTTATATATTTTTTGGTAATTTACAAAGCCTTTTTCCAATTATCTGCAAATAAACCGATAAAATAAAAATAAATCAAACATACATACCAGAAATGAAATGAAATGAATGAACATTGGAAAATGTAGAAAGCTAATTTCATTATTGGTTTAATATTCAATCACTGAATATTTTTATATTAGAAAATTGTTAATCTATGCTTAAACTATCGATGTATGTATTATAAAATATTTGCTCAGCACTAAGGAAACGGCTCAACTGATTTTGAAAGATAAATAGGCTTGGAAAATTTTGAAATTTCTGTCCCAGAGAGAAGTCCGTTCTCCATTGGGGCTAAAGGACCCTCTCACAACAGAAGATAAATGACAATTTTTTTTTTTTTTGCATAGTTGACAGCTGTGCCTTATCAAGCTCAAGGTGAAGAGGCTTCAGTGACTATTAATAACTGAAATACTATTTCATTGGCTTTATATTTACAATTTTCAAAAAGAAGTGCAAAGTGAGCTACAATGTAAGGCACATGCATACACCCCTCGTCCCAATCCGAATTCAAACCTAGCAAATTTCACACAACCTTCATATCAATAATAAATACTATAATTTTCTCCATTTAAGGCAAAGTCGTTTGAGCGATGGATTACCTTCCGTAATCTTAAAAATCAGATGAGCTTTAGTGTTCACTTAATCGATTGTTCTCCTCTGGGCCTTGGGGTACTCAAGTAGAATCAGCTTAGGCTTAGTCCCGTGTAACCTCATTTTTAGAGAAGAATGAGAGATTTACTTCCTATTTCATTATGTGTTTGGCTTTCCAATAATATTATCATATCCCAAGCTGGTATCAGCAAAGTTACCACTAAACTACACCACATTTAAATGGCTGGAAAATATGGAACTAGTGATACTGAAATCGTCTCTCGAGAATATTCTTTTTCGAACCGCGAGTAGATAGAGAGAGCAGAGAGAGGGACGAATAACTATAACCCCCGCTCCTTAAGGTATAGCATTTGATTGACTTAGGCTGGGAACATAGATATATAATAACACCACATTCTTTACTCCTTAGTATTTATGCGCCAGTTGACTGTCAATGAAAAGCATAATCTATCACCAATTGAAAAGCAGTGAAGATGGCGAATATACAGTTACTTACGACATTGAATTAATTTTCAAGCAAAGTAGTCACCTTGGGGCCATCGATCATCTAAGTAAGGTTATAGTCATCCTCACCGTGCTTTCAATTAAACTCAGACTCCTTAGTTCGACGGTAGACAATCTATTGGCGATGATGCGGAAAAAAAGCTCATTGTCATTGGCATTAAAAAACCAAAGGCAAGTAATCAAGAATAAAAAGTTGCTAAAGAGCAATTGAGTGAAAAGTCTTAGAATGGACCCTTGTGGTACACCAGAGCAACGAGGAAAGGAATAGGATACGGAACCACCAGAAGAAATGCTGCAAAAATGAAGAAGGCGACCCGTTTAATGCCAATATAGGAATGTTGAGAGAAGCAAGTTGGGGCACAACTAACTTCTGATTTATTAGGTCAAAGGTATTGCGGAAATTCTCAGAAATAACATCCACACAGTTGGTGAAGTCAAGTAGTAGTTGATGGTCCGTCTACAAAGCAATGTATTGTAATAAACGCTTTATATTAATTTTCGCTGTCAAAAATTGTTTTTCGATGTCATGGCCGCCACGATTCACACTTGCATGCATCCGACACGCAAACTGCTCGCCCCACCGCAGCACTCCCTCTCCACTCTCCTCAACTAGACGCACAGCTTCCTCAACCCGGGTACCGCAAGTGAAAGCGGACGCATCCCGCGCCTCTCGTCCTAGTCGCTATTTCTAGCTGGGGGGAAGGACTTTATTTGAGCCAAGGAGACCCGTTTAATCGTGCCCCCGGCGTTGAGGCTGTAATAATCTCGGCCTCGTTCGAGACTTCTAAGGAGCTTTCATAAGGTGAGTAGTTTCTGAAGAACATCCGTCCTAATTATGACGTCCGTACAGGATTTCAGATCCCTGGGCATGTCTGTCACGATTTTTGTGTGATTAGCGGATCGTGGCGGTTTCAGTTTAGCGTGCCTAAGCAGACTGGATTTCGAAAACAAGATCGCTGGGGAGTCTCAGATTCTTCCCGTATACCAACTCCGCGGGACTTGCAGCAAATTCTTCGCAATTGGCTGTTGGGAGTCCAAGAAGATGTGTTAGCAGCACCTGCGACCAAAACAGGTCGTCCATTATAATGGCCTTCAGCGTCCTGCGCCACCTTTCAAGCATCCCATTGGACTGTGTATAGTAAGCAGTTGTCCGGTGACATTTAAAGCCGAGGAGTTTGCTCAGCTCTGAGAAAAGAGATAATTCAAAATGCATTCCCAGGTAAGTGAATATAATTGCCCGCACACGAAAGAGGGGAATCCATTCTCGACAGAGGGCCACTAATGCCTTTCAGAGGAATTGCATCAGGCGACCGCATGAACCTATCAATGATTGTAAAGCAATGTCTGAAACCGAGTCTCACAAAGGGCCACTTATGTCGAGGTGGATTGTGTGGAAACACTTGGTGGACCGAGGGGCAACTCCTATCTCTTTCCTGACATGGTTTGTTGTTTTGCACTTCTGGCATGCGATACACTTTCTGGCCCAAGAATTAATGTCCTTGTTTATGAACGAACGGAAATACTTTGCGGTTAATAACAATTTCGTTATCCGAATGCCTGCAGCGTTAGATCGTGAACGGCATGAAATACTATCGGAAATTGGCCGGAATATATGGCCTTGCTACAATGTCTGAGGTCTCGCAGGATATATAGAAGATTTTTGTTTTTTTGTGCATACACGGAGGTGGAAAATCTTAGAAAGACACGTCCGCCTCAGCTCCGCCGTTCGGGTGTGGGATTCACACCCACTAAAAACCACCCCCGGTCTCTCCAGCCCCAGCCCCGCGGGACCACCATTGAGATATTACTTCGCGGGGTAGGTTTGCTCTTAGGCACTCACCCTTCTCCTATTTGCAGCTTTCCTCCTTCTTTGTTCCTTCAGCAACTCCTCCTGCATTTGGATGATTGCGGAGCCAACCGCAAGCCACTTCTCCTCGGACCCCAGCATCTCAGTAACCAAGCTCTCCGGAGTCCCGGTCCTGCCCAGCACATGGTTTAAGCTCCTTCTCTCCATCGCAAATCGTGGGCAGGATATATAGAAGATAGGAAACTCTCTAAATATGTATGTATAGTTGGTCCTCAAGCTCTGACGAACTGCGTCATCCTTTTGCGCCTCGGCGATTACCGGAAAATCAACGGTGGCGGGGATGTTTACCTCTGCAACATGTGACAAACCGTCAGGAACCACGTTATCTTTTTCAGACATGACATGACGGCTGATAAAACTTAAGTGCCAAAGTTGGCGAGGGGACGCTTTGTCGGGCTTTTGCTTCAAAGTAAAAGTCAGTGGCCCTTGTTCCGTGAATAATATAAACATCCGGCCCTCAAGGAAAAATCGGAAGTATTTAATTGGGAGGTACGCGGCAGGTAACTCACGATCGTATGTGCTATTTGGAGAAGAAGCTTAGCGGCCGCCTGATTCAATCCATTTTTGGTGAAGAGCAGCACCTACGGCTAGGGGTGCATTATCCCGAGGGAATATTAAAAGTGTAGCATCCACGACCTGTTACTTGGTGGTGTCAAAACCCTACACAGCCTTTAGGAACTACACAATCAGACGAGAATATTTTGTTTCCGGCCCAGACAAGAAGGCGCCTTAGGCAAGAAACGACAATAGAATTTTAACATGCCAAGAACGTTCTAAGACTCTTAACGGTTTTTGGAATCGGGAACCTCGAAATCGCATGCACCTTGACTGGGTCCGGTTGGATACCTTCAGGGGTAATCAGGTGACCGAGAAATCTCACCTGGGATTGTAGAAATCTGTACTTTTCAACGTTTAGTACTAGACCGGCCTGAAGGTGACGTTGAATAATGCACTCGAAATGTTCTAAATGCTCGGACTTAAAGGAAGGCGCGACCAGAACATCATCCAAATATACGAAACAGAAGTGGAGGTTTAGCAGGACATAGTGAATGATTCTTTGAAAGGTTTGCGCCGCATTGCACATCTTAAAAGTCATCCTAGTAAACTCGAAGAGTCCGAAAGCTGTGCATATTGCCGTTTTTGGAATGTCTTCGGGAGCTGCAGGGATTTGATGGTATGCTTTGACTAAGTCCACCGTCAAGAAAATACGCCAGCTTGCTATAAAGTGCGGAAAGTTGTGCATGAGTTGAATGGGATAGCGGTCTGGAATCGTCTGAGCATTCAGACGTCTTTAGTCGCCACAAGGTCTCCATTCGCCATTGGATTTAGAAGTGCCGAAGACTATAAGGCTGCAAATACCCTGCTTAAGAAGTTCTTCGAACCCTTTCCGCGCAACTATGAGCTTCTGTGGTGGTAATGGAAGGACTTTAGAGAAAAATGGGGAGCCAGTTGGGTTGATGTTGTGCTGAACATCATGCTTAACGGGCTTAGAGAGACTACGCTCGGTAGTGATGTTGCGGTATTTTTGAAGTACTGCGCGAATACATGCATCAGGAATAACCTCAAAAACAATGGACTAAGTGCTGGGTGATCATGAGGAGATTTTTCGTGATGACCTAAGGGAAATTGTGGGGTCAATAGGGAACATATTACGGATATCCGCTAGTAAACCATAGTGACACAAGAAATCCGCGCTTAAGATGGATACACTGATGTCCGCGATTATGAAGCGCCAAGGAAACGTTCGTCAAAATCCTAAACTCAAGCCGTAACCATACGTATAAATCAACGAAGAATGTGCTGCCGCGAGTAACAATGATTGGTATTAAACTGTTATGTCGGGCGCCTGTATCGACCAGGTAGTTGCGCTGGCTCAAGAGGCCGTTTATTGTGAGGCGACGTGGCGCTGCATTTTGGGTAGTAGTTACCAGGACTCCCGGCAAGTCTGATTTATTTGGTGAGAAATTTCAAGGGCTGGTACACTTTGTAATCTTTTCAGTGAACCTACGGTGATAGGTGGTAGCCACGTTAATTTTGTACTAATAACACGTGAGGGATCAAAGCTCTCAAAAGCCCCCTCCACATTCCCGAGCCTGGCCAACACAGAGGCGTGTAAGAACGTGTCAACCGAGCACTTTGATGGAACTTCAGTCTTTGCGGGCAGACCTTCACGGACCATTTCGCCAGCTTTTTAAGTTTCTGGGATAGATTTTCCCTCTAGATAGTTTTTGGCTACTTAGAATGACGGTTTGATCATCCTATTTCCTTTAGGTTCATTACAAATTGCTTCCCAACGTGGGGCCCAATATTTCCTGGATTCAGGTCTAATTTCTTATTTACAGGCCTTCTGAATCAGCGGAAGATAAGCTATTCCGGCTCAAAACCGTTCAATCGAATCAATAGATTCTCAACATTCTATGCATTTTCTTGGTCGACCTGTCGCGGGGCCTGTCACCTGATCTCTCTTGGTGACAGGCCCCGCGACAGGTCGACCAAGAAAATGCATAGAATGTCGTTACAAACATGATGATCGGATTGAGTCACAAGCCTCGGAGAAATGCTAGGGCGTCCACCTCAGTCGACGCGGCAGGACGGGCCCCGGTCTTGTCGAGAAATGGGCAAGGGTTCTTGACGCATGGACGGCGTCAGGACGTAAGCAAGTTAGTCCGCACACAACGAACAAAACAAATACGTGTCTGCACGCTAAATGTTGGTACCCTAACAGGAAAGACGGAGGAACTCGCAAGAGCCCTTCGGAAAAGGTGCATTGACATCTGCGCTCTGCAAGAAACCCGATGGTCTGGTGCCAAAAGCTGCGACATTGAATGCGAACGCGGTAAAAATGGCTACAAACTTCTCTATTTTGGTAACCCACACACTCAATATGGTGTTGGCATTGCCATCTCAGAGGGTTTCCGTGATGCCATTAAAGAAGTCGAACGATTTGATGATCGGCTGATGAAGCTCACCATCATATCAGCTGATCGCACTATTCACTTCTTCACCGCGTATGCACCACAGACAGGCCGACCTGATGCCGAGAAAGATGCCTTCTGGCAACTTCTCGATGAAAAGACTTGTCACGTGCCTGCTGACGATTACATAATCATTGCCGGCGACCTTAATGGTCATGTGGGTGAAAAGGCAGGCAGTAACAGGTGCCATGGGGGAAAGGGGTTCAGAGCGCGCAATGAAGGTGGCGAGCGTATAATCGATTTTGCGGACACCCATGACCTTGTACTTATGAATACATGGTTCATCAAACGATTGTCTCACCTTCTCACATTTTATAGTGGGAACAATAAAACGCAAATCGACTATATTCTCATAAGACGCCAACATTTTACCATTGTCACTGATTGCAAAGTCGTTCCCTATAAGACCATCGCACCTCAACATCGGCCGTTGATTGCCGTCCAGCGAATTAAGCCACCGATAAAACAGCATGAGGAACGCACTGGCCCGCCGCGAATTAAATGGTGGCGATTTGGCGAGAAGAAAGAAGAAACGGTCTCACTCATACGATTGCCGACCATTACGAATGTGGAAGAATCATGGAACTACATGAAAGACACGATCCACAAAGCGATCTCTGCAACCCTCGGGGTCACCAAGCCGGGTAAGCGGTACATCAACCGAGATACTTGGCTTTGGAATGATGATGTTGAAATGAAGGTCCGTGAAAAGAAACGCTTCTACCACAAATTTATCGACAATAAAACGCCTGCTAATTGGCAACTTTATAAGAATGCCAACCGGGAAGCAAAGAAAGCGGTCACTGTCACCCGAGCGAACCATTTCAAAAATCTTTACGATAAACTGGACACTCGGGATGGCGAGAGAGATCTGTATCGACTTGCTAAAAGCCGCGATGAACGCACACAGGATATCGAACACTTCTGTTGTGTTAATGACAAGAACGGTACTTTGCTTACCAACCGTCGAGCTGCAACGAGAATACTTCGAGCAGATTTCAACTGAAGAATTTGCTCATCCTCCACTTCCACAATCATTGCCGACATTTGGTGCAGTTCCACCAGTCAGCGCAACTGAAGTCGAGGAGGCAATGAAACAAATGAAATCGGGGAAAGCAACAGGATCTGACGACATCGCATCTGAGCTCTGGAAAGCGAAGAGCTGGGACCCAACACTGTGGCTCAGTGAATTCTTTAACCTGGTTATTCAGGAAGGAAGAACACCATCTGACTGGCAGGAAAGTACCACTGTTCCAATATGGAAAAAGAAAGGTAGCCCAGGAGAATGTTCAAATTACCGTCCGATCCGGTTACTTTCCCATACCATGAAGAACGCATTCTTGACAACCGTATTCGCGAAATCGTTGAAATAACCGTGAATCAAGCCGGATTTGTCAAGAACTGCGGAACTACTGACGCAATACACGCTGCGCGGTTACTCATGGAAAAACACGGTGAGATGCGTCGCCCTCTTTACATTGCATTTCTGGATCTAAAGAAAGCGTTTGACCGTGTACCACACGAACTCACCTGGTATGCTTTACGACAACACTTCGCGCCAGAAGATCTACCACGATCCGAAAAGTAAAGTTCGAAGTATGGCGGGTGTATCAAAACCGCTTCGTGTCTCTGTTGGTGTTCATCAAGGAAGTGCCCTCTCACCACTCCTCTTTGTCCTTGTTATGGACACCGTCACACGGGATATCCAACGTCCAGCGCCATACACACTGCTTTATGCAGATAATGTTTTCCTAGCATCTGATAGCAAAAATGATCTCGAGCAACTTGTTCAAAAATGGAATGATCGCCTCATGCAACACGGTCTCAGATTGAATTTAAACAAAACTGAATTTTTGACGACCGATCCCCATGAAACAGGCACAATCACTGTCAGCGGCAGTGATCTGCCCAGAACTGAGCGATTTAAATACCTCGGATCAACGCTATCAGCCAATGGAGAACTGTGTTATGAAATTGCTTCACGCATTAACGCAACCTGGATGAAGTGGCGTTCCACAACTGGTGTCCTTTGTGATCGACGTATCAACGAACGTCTCAAATCTAAAATTTACCGCAATGTCGTCCGTTCAGTCGCTCTCTATGGTTCTGAGTGTTGGCCGACCATAAAAGACAATGAACGCCGTCTTGCGGTAATGGAGACGAAGATGCTACGTTGGACTAGTGGCGTGACACGTTTAGATCACATCCGAAATGAGGATATCCGCGATCGTTATGGGGTTGCACCAATCGTGGAAAAGTTGCGAGAGAGGCGTCTTCGATGGTATGGTCACGCAATTCGTGCAAACGAGAATTCACTTGCCAAGATTGGTCTGAACATCGAAGTCGATGGAAAACGACCAAAAGGCAGACCTAAGCAACGGTGGCTTGATACGCTGGATGGGGATTTGAAAGCCTCGAGATTGCACCCAGATCAGGCATTTGATAGAGCCAAACGGCGAAGCCGATCACGACGAGCCGACCCCGCTTGTGAACGGGACAAAGGCTGAAGAAAAAGAAGAAGAAGAATAGATTCTCAACATTGTTCCCGGCTGGACCTCACTTTCACTATTTAGAAGGGCTATCTCTTCGTTTCAGGTTGACAGGACAGGTTGACAGGTTTGCACGACTGGATGCAAAAGTAGATGATGGAATAAAGAAAAGAAAAACAAGTCGGGAAACCGGAAGCTGGACGCTTCAGGTACGAAAGGTTTTGTGTATTTCTTAGTACGTAGCACGTAATATATGCATACATTATGTGAGAATATCCACTTTCGGATGATATTGACATTCATAGTCTTGAATTTGCGAAGAAGCCGCAATTTTGACGTATCATAACTTTGTTAGTAATAGTGCGATTTCCACCAAACTTTGCACGATCATGCTCTATGTCATACTCTATATTGTTGTGAAATTTCGTGGTGCTAGGATGAACTTAAGGGGGTTTTGCAGCCAATTACTAAAAATTATAGTTATATACTATTATTAACTTTATTTGTACAGATATCACTATGGAAGGTATTTCGGAGCCTAGGCACCATATAGTGGCAGCCTCCTGATTTTTTTCAGATTTTTCGGTTTGGTAGTTTCTGAGAATGGCCCCCTTAAAGGAATGATCACTTTCAACCCCCCGCACTCCCCACGTTTCTATCAAATGTCAAAACTAAGACCGGCTTCGAAAAGTACTAGCCGAGACCTTTAATTTGATACCCCACATGACTATATTTGATGAAAAAAAAATTTACACCCCCCTTTTGCATGTATGGGGAACCCCCCTTAAATTCGTCGTAAAAGGATGTAACTCACTGTATACGTGAGCGTTCACAGTTCCCACCTTGCTACCAAATTTGGAGTCAATCGCTACAGCCGTCTCCGAGAAAAATGCGTGTGACGGACAGACAGACAGACAGACAGACAGTAAACCGATTTTAATAAGGTTTTGTGTTTACACAAAACCTTAAAAAGAGGTATTTGAAAAAGAAAGTTTTGAAAAATGTATAGTTCCCAATGCCGCGTTTCAAACCCCTATCACCGTGGTACTCATGTAAGATCTGTGCACGCACATTTTTTCCATGGAGTCTACGACATTTGGTGGAACCTTAACCACAAATCAATTTGTTTGATGAGCTGCTCCATTTTCATTCACCCCGTGGACACAGTAATAATTAGTCTTTCAATTCGTATTACTTCTATCACGCAGCCACGCATCCCAATGCCTGCGCATTCAAGGCTCGCCACAATTAATTGGAGCGTTTCCACTAGCGGATGCTTTTTCAAACGAGATTTTACATTTTTCAACTCTGACTCGCAGTCTAGGGTCTGGAGCGCCTGCTCGTTCTGAATGAAGGCAATTTGTACGTCTCGGGTCGTTCTTCCCATGATGTCGATATCATCAGTATAGGCTAGTAGTTGGGTAGACTTAAAAAGGATCATGCACCTCGCATTTACCTGAGCATCATGGATCGTTTTTCCCAGCTCCATGTTAAAGAGGGCGCATGATAGGGCATCCTCTTGGCTTAGACCGCTGTTGATGTTGAATGGTCTCGAGAATGATCCTACTGCTTTTATCTGGCCTCGAACATTGGTCACTGTCAGCCTAATCAGTATTACCTATTTGGTCGGAATATCGAATTCTCTCATGGCCGGGTACAGTTTCACCTTGGCTATGCTATGATAGGCGACCTTAAAATCGATGAAAATATAGTGCCACTGATCCATATTCCAACAGATTTTCCATCGCTTGTGGCGGAGTTCGCTGTCGCTCGGCCGAAAAGAGAGAAAGCCAGGGAGCAACATCACACTGTAGCCGCTCAGAAGAAGGGAGGGGTATCAAACAGAAATATAATCCTGTTCAGTTACATTATTTGGATTATTGTTCATATCCCGTATATCTCGAAACAAAATGCCGAGGATTAAACGGATATTATCAATTGTAATCTGGTCCATATTTACGAGACATCCCCACTTTTTAATCCTGATAGCTTCTGTTTTTATATCTGCTGCCGATTAATATCACGAAATCTACCAAAAAATTCCCTGGTTAGTTCAAAAACAGCACGGAGCCAATTGCTCCAATATTCACTTCGCTTAAATGATTGCGACCTAATTTAATTATAGTGATGTCATAATGACTGCGTCAATGGTTTGTTTGGTTGCATTTGGCTGCCATTATTTATTAATAAATTCAAACCATATCAACTAAAAAATTAATCCAGTAATTTATAACTTACCGCAAATTCATTTGTTGAATTCCAACAGTAGCAGCTCCATCCCTTCACCGGTGGGGCATCCCTGAATCTTGCCATGGTAGTGAACCCATTTAATTCATTATTATCAAAAAGATCGGCAGTCGTAGCATTCAAATTCGCCGCTAGACTCACCGGAACCGCCATTTCGATCAACTTACACAAAATAAATAACAACACAATTAAATAATATTTCTTATGATTATTCGGCGCTACAAGCATCACACAATCAATCACAAATGTGATAAACACAAGAAAAGCCATCAACTGACTAGCACCCATTTTCCCACTATTCACTTAACTTAACGATTTCATAATTCGATTACGCGCGATAGAAATGATAAGATTTTTTCACTTTTTTCGTGCATTGCTGCATATTTGTTTTCCACGTGTGTCTTTTTCACTGCCTGTGAGCCTTTTCAATACGTCCGGTTTCCACGTGGGACCAATGAAATAATAATGCTATAATCCGCAACACCAGTGCCAGTATGTGGCAGCCAAATCTAGACTGGATTCTACACCGGCCTACGGCCTGTATGAAGCTCCAGACGATGTTTCCTCCAATTTGCAACATATTCGTCGATAATTAAAGCAAGAAACGTAAATAAGTTGTTCATACATCAACGCATTGGATCTAGAAATAAAGTGATAATGTGTTTATTAAACATTATGACATCTCAAGAATGGTGGTGTGTTTTATTTTTCTCTAAAAAATAGTATTTTTCACCTGACAAAGGTGATCAATTTTCATTACTAAGAGAATAAGAAAAAGTGAGGGAATCTCATGAGCAAATGAGGGTCAGAAGAGTTCGGAAAACTTTGGAGCAAGCGCAGATTCCATTGATAAACATAAAGGGAACAGATGTCAAAATTTCGGATTTTCAGTCAGATATATATATACATTTTTGTTCATACATAGGGGTGTCGAAAAATCTCAGAAAGGCACATCTGCTCCAGCTCGCCCGTGTGATCGCACATGCTCCAGGTCCTACGGGATCGCACAATACCTGTAAAACTTCGGGGAAACATCCACACCAATGCGATGTAAATACATTTGGTAACAGCCACCGTGTCCAGTGAGGAATTGCGTGAAATGATAGTTCACCTCCCCGTGCCGTCGGTCAAGCACTCCCCAATACCAGGAATAAGCTTATATGTCCACCGACCCTTCGACGACTCGTCCCACCTTCGTTGCCAGAGTCTCTGCGACTCCTCTCTTGTTGTTCGCCGATGATCTGCTTCTATTCCTGATGGACCCGCTTACCTCCGTCCATACAAGGGGACCATCCCTGTGATTATGAATACCGCATCATCCGAATTAGTT
The DNA here is from genome assembly GCF_905115235.1 of Hermetia illucens. Lineage (NCBI taxonomy): Eukaryota > Metazoa > Arthropoda > Insecta > Diptera > Stratiomyidae > Hermetia > Hermetia illucens. The sequence continues at coordinate 97,391,887 of NC_051854.1, read as the reverse complement.
CAAAATGCGCTGCATACCCTCAGCGCAATCAGAAGATAGGCGGAAACCCCTACCTAGCAGCCTACTACACTGTTTTGGCCCACCTACGCTCGGCTTCATCCTGGCAAGGGCCGTGGTGGCTGTTCCATGTTTTCACAGGCGTGTAATGAAACTCGTGTAACTTTGAAACTCAGCTCGATTTCGAGGACCACGCCAAGGCATTTGATGGTTGGCTTTGAGACGATCATATAACTTATCTTGCGATTTGTAATGAGGATTGGCTTCGTCTTTTCCTCCGCCAGGCTCAGTCCGGCCCCCCAAGCCAGATCAGCCATAACCATCTCGGTGGCATAAAAATCCACATCCTCAGGGATTTTGAAATAATTACTACGACTAGGTCATCTGCAAAACTGACCAACGTGGCCTCCTCTGCTACAAGAAGCAAGAGCACCCGATTATACATCACGTTCCAGAACAGAGAGCCCAATACCGAACCTTGCGTTACCTTCTAAAAGGATTCAATACCGAATTCGGTGTCTCCTCCTAGACACCTGAAACCGAGGCAGTACGGTCGCCGGCCATCGTCAGTCGGGAGCCGGTTTGTTCGTTTCCAAAAATCGCCGACTTAAGACTTTTCAAGCTCTCTATTGTTCTTGCTGGTATGGCAACGTTGACAATTGTCAGTATTTTGCTTCCCACTAACCCCGTTCTCCATAGAAATACCTATCCCGTCCTTTCCCCACTTTAAACTGCCTGCCTAACATCAGCAGGCAGCCGTTGAAGGTTCCATTCCTCCAGGAGTAGTCCAACCTGCGCATCTCCTAAGTTAGCTTGAACCCATTGTCCATCTGTCTCTCCTACCTTTTAAACCTTAAACCGCGGTTCACTCGTCTCAGGAATGCAGCAAACTGGGGTGTTGGATTCCGGATCGCATAGGAACCGTTGACCCCAACCAACCAGCTACAACCTTATCCGGGTCGCCATATCGCCAATGAACGTCCTACTAACACATACGGCTGGGAAGACCGCTTACAAGATGATACAGCTGGTTTTTGTACCATCTTGCATCAGTAACGTATATGCATATATTTCTTTTTAAAATCGATTTACTGTCTGTCTGTCTGTCCGTCTGTCTGTCTTTTTTTTTTTTTTTTTTTTTGTTGAGGAGGTGGAAATCTTCAAAAAGACACTGGTCTGGACACACCAGCGTGTGGGATTTTTACCCACTAAAACCACCCCCGACTCCCTCCCTGCCCCGCGGAACCACCATAAGGTATTACATCACGGGGCGGAGTCAGCTCACTCCAGCTTTGTCACCTTTCTTCTATACGCGGCGCACGTGACCGCGTTTTTCTCCTTTCCTCTGCCTTTCGCAATTTATCTTGAATAGATGCGATCATGGAGTTGACCGCATCCCAATTCTCTTGATGTGCTAGCATTTTCGGTACCTGATTTTCTGGTACCAGCACCTCTCCTAGAGTCTCTTCTACATTCCTCCTTTCTTCCACAAATCTCGAACAGTAGAAGAATACATGCTCTGGGTCCTCTGGGACTCCATTGCAATTTGGACAATCGGGTGAGGTCTCCAATTTAAACCTGTGAAGGTATTGGAGATATCCTCCGTGTCCCGTGAGAAACTGGGTGAGATTATAATTAATCTCACCGTGTCGTCTCTCCAACCACTCCTTGATGGCAGGAATGAGCCTGTGCGTCCACCGGCCCTTTCCCGAGCATTCCCACCGCTCTTGCCATCTATTTATGGATCTCTCCCTCTCAGCGTTCTTCGTCCGCGATGAGGAAGAGGTTGGCTTTGCATTGTATATATTCGCCATCTCATCTGCCAAGATGTCAATCGGCATCATTCCACAGATGACGAATGCTGCATCATCTGAGACAGTCCTAAAGGCAGAGCATACCCTCAGGGCTGTCCTCCTGTAGACTGAACTCAGTTTGGTAGCATTCCCTGACATCCACAACGCCTCCCTCCAAACTGGGGTCGCATAGAGCATGATCGAGGTCACCACCCTGGCTATAAGCAACCTACATGTATGCCGTCGCCCTCCCACGTTCGGCATCATCCTCGCCAGGGCCATACTAGCAGTGGATGATTTATCACAAACATACTGTAAGTGTTGCTTATAGCTGAGCTTCCTGTCTATCACCACCTCCAAGTATTTGATGGTCGGCTTGGAAGTGATGATATGATTCCCGATTCTAACATAGGCGTAATTTCTCTTCCGGCGCTTCGTGATGAGGACCGCTTCTGTTTTTTCCTCCGCAAGCGTCAAACCAGAGCTCTCCAACCAGCATTTGACAGCACTGATTGCCTCGCTTCAGTATAACTCAGCATCTTCAAGATGCTTTGCGACAACAACCAGTGCTATGTCGTCAGCGTAACCGACCACTGTGGCTTCCTCCGGAAGGGGAAGATTAAGTACATCGTTGTACATGATGTTCCACAGTAGTGGGTCCAATACGGAGCCCTGTGAGACACCGGCGGAAATAACGTACTCCTGCGGTCCGTCATCAGTGTCATACCATAGCCTCCTTTCAGTTAAGTAACTATCGACGATAGCAGCGAGATAGGCGGGAATACCAATCTTCGCTAGGGATTTGCGTATTAGATTCCAATTGGCCGAATTGAATGCATTTTTCACGTCCAGGGTTACTACCACGCAATATTTGCTGGTACTACCCTTTCCGTGAATTGCATCTTCGGCCAAACCAGTAACCAATTTGATGGCATCAATGGTTGATCTGGCTTTTCGGAACCCATACTGCCGATCTGAAAGGCCGCCTTGGCTCTCAACAACCGGGAGTAATCTATTATAGATTACCCGCTCTAGCATTTTCCCCACCGTGTCCAAAAGACATATGGGTCGGTATGAGGATGGTTCACTTGGAGGTTTACCAGGCTTAGGCAGAAGTACCAACTTCTGTCGCTTCCAAGCCGCCGGAAATATTCCTTCGGACATGCACGCTTCGAACAGCTCAGCGAACATGTCCGGCCTGGATTTCACGGCAAGCTTAAGGGCCTTATTCGGCACTCCGTCCAGGCCCGGCGCTTTATTGTCTCCTATTCTGCCACAGATCTCCAGCAGCTCGTCTCTGATGACTGGAGGAATTGCCGTCACATTCAGAGGTGGCCGGAATATGTCGGTGCTCTCCTCTTGCTGGGGGAATAACCCCTGTATGATTTTCAGCAAGAGACGTGGGACACGTGATCTGCGGAGAGGAGCGGCCTCTGAATCGTCCCATCACTATTCTATAAGCACTCCCCCACGGGTTGATGTCCGCTTCTGAGCAGAGCTCCTTAAAACATTTTGTCTTGCTTCGGTGGATGGCGAGCTTGAGGGTTTTGCGGGCTGCCTTATAGGCGCACTCTTTCTGCCCCTGATCGACTCTACCTACCGCCCTCTGAGCCGCTCTTCTGGCTCGGTGGCAGGCTGATCGAAGACCGGTCAGTTTATCATTCCACCAGTAGTTTGGTCTTCTACTGGGGAATGAATACCTTCTAGGCATGGATGCGTCACACGCTTTGGCAATGCATTGAGCCAGATGGACGGCTCTTTCCGAAGAGGTGCCTGCTTTATCAGGCTGATCTAACCACACATGTATGAAGGTCTCCTCATCCAAAGATTTTGCAGACCAGCCTGAAATCTTTCTCGGTTTCGAGCATGATAGCTTTTTGGCCTGTGGCTCGACACATGTCTCAAAGAAGATTGCCTGGTGATCGCTGTGGGTGTAGTGTTCACAGACGCACCAGGACATACCACGCGCCAGCGCAGGGCTGATAAAGGTCAGGTCTACAACCGAGCCTGACCCCCCTTTCTGAAAGGTGTTTACGGCACCTTCGTTAGCCAAAACTATGTCCAGCTGCGCGAAAGCCTCTAATAGACTGCGCCCCTTAGCATTTGATTCTCTGCAACCCCACTCTAGGGCCCAAGCATTGAAATCACCAGCAATCACCTTTGGACTTCGTCCCCTTGCGTCGATAACAAGATTATCAAGCATTTGCTCGAATTCAGGCAGTGTCAAACTTGGTGGGGCGTAGCAGCTGTATACATATACACCACTTATTTTCGCCCACACAAAGCCACTGGCTGCCTGACTTGCAGTACATTGTATGGCTTGTCGACCACAAGCCCATATCGCCCCTCCACCAGTCGAATCTGTGACCCATACGCCACCGTGGCGGTTTCTGTACGGTTCACTTATGATGGCAACCTCCATCTTAGATTCGAACGTGGTCTGCTCAAGTAAATCCTGAGCGACCCTGCAATCATTGAGATTTATTTGAATAAACCTCATTTTCTCATTGCAGTGAGCGCCTTCCTAAATTCCGGACATTTGGCACTTCCGGCAAGTTGCCGGTTATCCTGTCCCTCTTTGGCTACGCACAATAGGCATTTGGGGTCCCTATTGCACTCTCTGGCAATATGGCCTTTCTCCCCACACCTTCTGCATCGATCGGACCGATCAATGTTGCTGGTGCATGCCTTCGCGAAGTGCCCAAACATGAGGCATTTAAAGCACCTCTTTAGTGAAGTTTGCTCCCTTAAACGGCAAACAACCCATCCAATCCGAACCCTTCCGTCTGTCTGTCTGTCTGTCCATCACACGCATTTTTCTCAGAGACGGCTGTGCGATTGACTTCAAATTTGGTAGAAAGGTGGGAACTGTGAGCGCTCACGCATACAGTGAGTTACATCCTTTTACGACGAACTTAAGGGGGAGTCCCCATACATGCAAAAGGGGGGTGTAAATTTTTTTTTCATCAAATATAGTCATGTGGGGTATCAAATTAAAGGTTTCGTTTAGTGCTTTTCGAAGCCGGTCTTAGTTTTGACATTTGTTAGAAACGTGGGGAGTGTGGGGGGTTGAAAGTGATCATTCCTTTAAGGGGGCCATTCTCAGAAACTATGAAACCGAAAAATCTGAAAAAAATCAGGAGGCTACCACTATATGGTGCCTAGGCTCCGAAATACCTTCCATAGTGATATCTGTACAAATGAAGTTAATAATAGTATATTACTATAATTTTTAGTAATTGGCTGCAAAACCCCCCTTGAGTTCATCCTAGCACCACGAAATTTCACAAAAATATAAAGTATAATATAGAGCATGATCGTGCCAAGTTTGGTGGAAATCGCACTATTACTAACAAAGTTATGATACGTCAAAGTTGTGGCTTCTTCGCAAATTCAAGACTATGAATGTCAATATCATCCGAAAGTGGATATTCTCACATAATGTATTCATATATTACGTGCTACGTACTAAGAAATACACAAAACCTTTCGTACCTGAAGCGTCCAGCTTCCGGTTTCCCGACTTGTTTTTTTTTTGTTCATACACAGAAGTAGAAAATCTTAGAAAGACCCGTCCGCCTCAGCTCCATCGCCCAAACACCGGAGCTACAGCGGGCGCGTGTGGGCTCTCTCTGTTCTCAGCCACTAAAAATCATCCCCGGTCTCTCCAACTCCAGTCCCGCGGGATCACAATTTAGGTATTACTACGCGGAGTAGGTTTGCCCTTAGGTACTCACTAAAACTAAATTCTCTCTCTGTCCACACAGGTGACGAGTAAAGCAGGATGGATTGCACCACTCTGGCTGGCGCCAACCTGCAACAGTGTTTTCGCCCACCAATATTCATTCGGCAGCATTTTTGCCAGTGCCATGGTGACACTGACTGCCTTTTGGCATGCATATTCTAGGTCTTCCCAAAGCTAAATTTGGTGCCAATTATCGCTTCCCGGTATTTGATAGGCGGCTGTGATAGGACCCTATATCCACTGACTTCCACTTTCACAGTGTTGTTTTTCCTGCGGTTCGTTATTAAGTCCGTTTCCGTTTTCGCGTCCGCCAAGGTCAGCCCGGCCCTTTTTAGCCAGGACTTTACCGCTCTCATTGTTTTCATCGTGTAGACCCCCACATCATCTGGGTATTTTACTGTAACAACCGCAGCTAGGTCATCAGCAAAGCCGACAATCGTAGTCCTCTCTGGGATGGCAAGAGCAAGCACCCCATTATACATGATATTCTACAACAGGGGACCAAGTACCGATCCCTGTGGTACCCTGGCTGGCACCCTTTGGCGCCCTCATCCGCCCGGTACCAGAGAGTTCTCTCGCCGCTTGAATTTTGTTCCAGTTGACCGAATTGAATGCATTCGTTCCAGTTGACCGAATTGAATCCCCAGAAATCAGTGCACCATTCGCCAGGTTTGCTACCATGTTAATTGCGTTCATCGTAGAGTCGGCAAATCGAAAACCAAACTGACGTTCCAACAGACCATTGCTGGCTTCGACGATGGGTAGGAGTCTGTTGAAGATGACTCTCTCCATCATCTTCCCCATTGTATACAACAGGCGGATAGGACGATAAGACGCGAGGCACATCTCGAAGGTGTTGGCGAAAAGGTCGGGCCTAGTCTTCATTGCCAGTTTCAAAGCTCGGTTAGGAATGTCGTCCAAACCTGGGGCCTTGTTGTCACCGACCCTACCACATATTTCCCGCAGCTAATCCACAGTTACTGGAAGTATCATGCCTTCATTTAGCTGGACAACAATTTGCCTTCCCTTATTTTCGTGGTTAATGAAGAGGGTGGTAACAATCTGTTTCAGGAGGCGCGGACAGGTCACTTGGGGTGATCTCCGCAGCCTTTTTATTACCACTCTGTAGGTCTCACCCCAAGGGTTTATGTCGGCATCCTCTCGACCTACGCCACCGGGTTTTCCCCTGAGCCTCTGGTAAAGCTCCGCAAATGCTTCGAGGAGACCACGTCCTCTAACATTAGTTATCCGGGTGCCCTACTCAAGAAGCCACGCATTAAAGTCGCCTGCAATCATGGTCGGCCAACGTCCTCTTCCATCCAAAACCAGAGGGACAAACATCTGCTCATACTCGGCGAGTGTAGTGGATAGTAGTTGTAGATATTGACGTCTTTCACCTTCGCTCTGATGAAGCCCTCCTCCGGGTGCTCCGTGATTTCTTCAAAAACTTGTTCTCCACAATCCTATTGCGTTGCATGGCCCGTTTGGTCTCTGGCCCAAATACTACCACAGTGGGTTCGATATGGCTCACTAATTCTGGGCACATCGATGTTTTCTCGCGGATGGTTTGCAAGAGTAGATCCTGCGTCGCCTCGCAGTGGTTCAGGTTGATTTTTATCAGCCTCATCTGCGGTTTATGCTAAGGGCTCTCCTATATTCCGGGCACCTGCGGCTGCCTGCAATGTGCCGATGGTCCACACCCTCCTTCCCTTTGCACAGTAGGCAATATGGGCGTGCTCCGCAGGCCTTTCACTCCGCATTGCTTTGACCTGTCATGTGGACTAGTGCATGCCTTCGCAATGTGACCGAAGCCAAGACATCTAAAGCATCGCCTTCGCCACCTACTTCCTAAGACGTATTCTGACTCTAACTGCTGCTAACAGTTTGAGTATTATCTGGTGTGTGATTCGTAGGCTTTTCTCAGCGTTTTCACCACTGACTCTTGTAGTCGAACAATATGGAACCAGGTATAGATATACACACATATATATGTGTGCCTGATGAATGCTTGTAGCAATAATGCAAAATATTCTCAATTAACTTTGTTACTTCTTCATCCTCCACACTAAAAAAAGAAGAAGGGGTTAGGATTTGTTTTTTTTTTTCACCCAATATTCAGAGCACATTTACTTTCGAAACAGTCGATTAGATTATAACTATCTGCACAGTACTGAGTTCCCATAGCTTTCCATTTTAAGGATGTACAACTTTCGATGGAGATGAAAAAAATTGATACTGACTTGTTCCCTATGCGACGGATCATAGTAGAATTCAACTCCCAACCCAAATTCCTTTTATGTCCTAATTTTATACACCAATCCATACTTCAATTTGTCGTGAGCCACTCCAAGCAAATGGATACATACTATTTTAGAACTCTTTTTGTTGCTTTCAGTATCTCTCCCAAAATATTCGCGAAGTGAAGGATATTCAGATATCCAGGGCTGTCAATAGCTGATATATATGTATGTAGTATTGTACTATTCAATTTCTTTATCGAAAACTGTAACATTCGCCGACGACACTTGTTAACTTATAGGGCTTTCGATTCCATCAATACAGTCTCCAAAAAGGACGAATAGGTACATGACTAGGCATGCACAATTGTATATGTTCGCAATTCCTAAAATATCCTAAAAATAAGTCAAAATCCAAGAAACTAGAACTTCAGATATGAAAGATTTTCTTATTCTTTTATGTAAAAAAAATATATAGATATAGATACATGGCTCCACTGACACTGGAAAACTATAACTTATTGTGCTGAAAATTTATGAGGGTAATTGGTAATTATATTAAAAGTTACACGAAATTTCTACATATTATACGAAAGACGCTGCTGCGCCAGGTTGCAGCAGTGTGTGGGATTCGCACCCACTAAAACCATCCCCACTCTTCCGCCCCTTCCCGCGAGACCACCGTAAAGTATTACTTCGCGGGGGAGGCTCTGGTTCGCTATACCAGCTCGTCCGTGTTACGTCTCCGTCGCGCCGCTTTCCGAGCTCGATCCAACTTCAGGAGTTTTGTCTGCACCACGGCTACTGCCTCATTTACCGCCATCCAATTTTCCTCCGACTTCAGCATCTCTTCCACCAGGTTCGAGGGCTCGATGTCCGCCCCTAAGATGCTGTTCAACCTCCTTTTCTGCTGCAGAAATCTGGGACAATGGAACATAACGTGCTCCGGGTCCTCGGGTGTAGCACCGCATTCAGGACAGTTGGGAGACTCGTCCAACTCGAAGCGATGCAAGTACTTCCTATAGCCACCGTGTCCCGTAAGGAACTGTGTCAGGTGGTAATTCAATTCTCCATACTTTCGGTTGACCCATTTCTCGATACACGGGATCAATGTATGGGTCCACCTGCCCTTGTCGGAGTTATCCCATCGTTGTTGCCACTTGCCACACAACTCTCTCCTGATGGCTTTTCGGAAATCCGCATTCCGTTTTTCGTAGAGCCAGTGTGCCTCGCCCGCAAGAAGATCTATAGGGATCATTCCTGCGATGACGCACACTGCCTCCGTCGACGCCGTCCTAAATGCGCTGCACACCCTTAGCGCAATTGGCCGGTATGCCGAACTCATCTTCCTCCGGTTGACAGCGTGGTTCAACGCTCCCGCCCAGACAAGAGCCGGGTATAGCAGGATCGAACTCACCACTCCCGCGATGAGTAACCTGCGACTATACTTCGGCCCTCCCACGTTAGGCATCATCCTTGCAAGGGATGAGCTGGCATTTGCTGCTTTCTCTCGCGCATAATCCAAGTGTCCCTTGAAACTCAGCTTGGCATCAATCATTAGCCCCCAGGTATTTGACAACCGATTTTGAGACGACCTCACGATTACCAACCTGGATGGTAACCGTATTGTTCTTCCTACGGTTGGTAATGAGGACCGCCTCCGTCTTTTCGTCCGCCAGGTCCAGCTTGGCCATTCGTAACCATGACTTGATGGTATGAATGGCTTCATTTGCATAAAGCTCCACGTCCTCGGAATGCTTTGCAATTGCAACTACCGCCAGGTCATCCGCAAAACCAATCAGCATTGTCTCCTCCGGCACGCGAAGGCCAAGCACTCCGTCGTACATTATGTTCCACAGCAGCGGTGCCAATACAGAACCTTGAGGCACACCTGCTGTCTCAATGTACTCCTTCGGCCCGTCGTCCGTATCGTACCAGAGAAGTCTGTCCGAAAAGTAACTCTCGATGAACCGAGCCAAGTAGCTAGCAACACCCAGTTTGGCCAAAGCGCCCTTAATCCAGCCCCAGTTGGTTGAGTTAAAAGCATTTTTGACGTCCAGCGTCACCAGAGCACAGCATTTGCCCTTGGCCATTGCATTTCGAGTCAATTCCACGACCTTTGCAACTGCATCGACCGTAGAACGGGCTCGCCGAAACCCATATTGCCGCTCTGAAAGACCACCCGCAAGCTCGATGAACGGGAGCAGCCTGTTGTATATCACCCTCTCCAACATCTTTCCCATTGTGTCTAAGAAACAAATAGGGCGATATGAAGAGGGCACGCCGGGTGGATTTCGGGGCTTCGGTAGCAACACCAGCTCCTGCCTCTCCACTGGGCGGGAAACACTCCTTCCGCCATGCACGATTCGAATGTGCTTGCGCACCACCTTGGTCTGGCCTTGACCGCCACCTTCAGAGCCCTGTTCGGAATTCCGTCCAATCCCGAAGCCTTGCTGTCCCCAATACGTCTGCTGATTTCCCAAAGTTCCTCTTCGGTAACACCAGGGATCGAGAAGACGTCCTGCTGATCTGCCAGTTGGGGTTCTCTTTCGTCCTGCTCCTGCCGCGGGAAAAGAGTTGTAATTATTTGGAACAAGAGCCGGGGGCATGTCACTTGAGGTGATTTTCGCCCGCGGATCTTCTTCATTACAACTTGGTAGGCTGTACCCCACGGATTCGTATTAGCCTCCATGCAGAGCTTCTGGTAGCATTCCCGCTTGCTTCTCCGAATGGCCTTCTTAAGGTTGCTTCGCAGATCCCTGTATTCCTCCTCACGCTCCTGATGCTCCGGCCTTCCCCTTGTCCTGTGGGAAAGTCTCCTCGCTCGGAGACAAGAGGATCTCAAGGCAGCGATATCTGTGTTCCACCAGTAGTTTGGCCTCTTGCCGTGGTGCAAACGTCGTCGTGGCATCGTAGCGTCGCATGCTTCGGTTACACGCTGAGACAGCTTTCCACCGCTGTTCCATCCGGATCATGGGCTCCCTCCAATGCGGCCAGGAATGTTTCCTCGTCGAAAGCTCCGACAGACCAGCCAACCGCCTTAGCCTTTCCACCTCCAGGGCGTCGTTGACTGGTTCCCCGGTTCCCAATGCGGAGGAAGATGGCCTGATGGTCACTGTGGGTGTAGTGCTCACTCACTTGCCAAGCCATCTCCCTCACCAGTGAAAACAGTACCTTCGTATTTGTTTATATATATTTTGGTTGAATAGGAGTTGCTAAACTTTCTGCTACACTGTAGAAGGTAATGCGATTAGCAATGCGCTCGCCCGAGACTGTTACCCTGATTTTACTCAGGTGCTCCTTCACAGCTGAGTCGACTGATATCCGACATCCAGTCAAGATAGAGATTTGAACCGCGACCTTCTACTATGATCGTCCAGTGCTCTAACCACTTGAGCCATCTGGACACCCCCTTAAACCCTACACAAAAAGATGACACTCGGACAGGATGGGCTTTACAACGACGAACCCGGCAACGGCAACGGAATAACGATTTGGGCATTTTCTCATGGAACGTACGCTCCCTGTACAGAGAAGGAGCTGCCAAGCAGCTAGCCGATACCCTGTCTCAATATAAGGCAGATGTAACAGCGTTGCAGGAAATGGGTTGGACAGGGACCGGTTCCCTGGAGAAGAGCCACTGCCCCATATATTATTGCAGCCATCCAGTAAACCATGTGCTCGGAGTAGGTTTCTTAGTCAGCTTATCGGCTTTGAAAATATAAGCGAAAGGCGTTTGTTATGCAAATTTAGAAATAGAAGCCTCATAAACGTTCACGCCCCTACTGCAGGGTCGGAAAAGGATACCTTTTACGAAGCAGTTGAGCACGACCCTCGAAGCCTATCTCAAATATGATGTCAAAATCATACTTGGAGACTTCAAGAGTAAAGTAGGGACGGAGCCCGTATTCAGGCGATACGTCGGCTCCCATAGCTTACATAGTGATACCAATGATAACGGACTGCGAAAAATTCAGCTAGCAATATAGCACGAAATGGAAGTACCTGGTTTGCGCGGAAAGCAGTCCACAAACATACGTGGCCTCTCCAGACGGGACGACTTTCAACCAAATTGACCACGTGCTGATTGAACGCCGCCTCATCTGAGCCTTGATGAATGTCAGAACACGTATGGGGAAGGAAGCAATATAGACTCGAATCACTATCTCGTTGGCATGGTGCACCGGGCTCGAAATACAGCACCACCTACAATCCGCTCTGACAATCGGGTGAGAGTGAATACTGAAGCCGTTCACAACACAGCTCTCCGTAACACCTATAAAGGGGAAATGGATGCCGCAATAACCGCAGCTAATCACAAACTTACTTAGCCCCAGCCGCAAGAAAGGCAGGAACGGCTGGTTTGACGATGAATGTAAGCTAGCAATGAAACGAAAGAATGCTGCATACCAAGTGTTGCATTCTGAAAGAAAGCGGGCACGCGCAGAGACCTACCAACAACTCCGTCGAACGGAGAAGCCTGGTAGAACCAACAGGTCTCTGAACTCGAAAAGTACAGGGAACAACAGCACCAGACGCGGAAGTTTAATCAACATGTCAGTTGGATAAAACCTTATACAACTCAATGCTCATCCTGCCGAGACAGAGAGGGGAAATATGATTTCCAAAAGAATGGACATATTGAAGCGGTGGGTTGAATATTCTGATGAACTGCTCAACAACCAAAATATCGGCGAGTTGGAGGTCTCGCCAACTGAAGACGACGGAAAAATGCTGGCACCACCAAGCATAGAAGGCTTAAAAACCATAAGTCGCCAGGAGACGATGGAATTACAGCCGAATTGGTTAAATATAGAGGCGACCAACTACACCAGGCGGTTCATCAACTTATGCTCAATGCAATGACAACTAACAACGAGGCATTATCTGTCTCATGCATAAAAAGGAAGATATCACGCAGTGCAGCAATTATGGAGGTATCAGGTACCATCTATAAGATATTCTCCGCTATCTTGCTAGGCGGGATAGTCCCCATACACCCAGAACATCATTGGCCCATACCAAAGAGGCGTCCCTCCAGGGTCGAAAATCACAACCGATAACAGTTACAACGATGAAATTCACGCACGGTTGTTGGCAGCCAACGGAGCCTATTTCAGCTTACAAAAACTGTTTCGCTCGAAAGGTCTCACCATAGGGCCAAAGCTGTTATTGTACAAGACTTAGGTTCTTAGCAAGAAAAATTGCGAACTCTTGGCCGCATTCGAGAGAAGAATCCTCCGAAAAATTGTTGACCCTCTACATGAAGATGGACAATTGCGTAATCTACATAGCGATGAAATCTATGAGCGATACTATGACCGTCTGGTCGTGAATAAAATCCGGCTCAATAGGTTACGGTGGGCGGGTCACTTAATCCGTATGGATGAGGATGATCCAACCTGGAAAGTTTATAAGGGCAACATCCATGGTTGAAAAGGAAGACGAGGCAGACCCTGCCTGAGATGGAACGATGCCGTGGGTCAGGACGCTAGATACCTTTTAGGGATATCGAATTGGTGGACCTCGGTGCAAAAGCGGGATGTCTGGAGTTCCTTATTAAGGCAGACCTAGACCGGATACCGGTTGTTGCGCCGTAGATGATGATGATGGAACCACGAAAGCGCAATTCGGTTTCTTCTTATATTATAACTTCGGGATTTTTTTGAATTTGCACTGGACAAATGGGGAAAGCACATTTGCTGGTATTGGTTTTGTTATCCGGGGGTATACTAATTGTAGTTAAAAAGATTATGTAATTTTAAAAATTCATTAGTTCTAAAACACAATTACAAAATATTGTTTGTTTTTATTCTAATTCAAGAAAATCAATTCAACTTTTTTTCTCTGACAAGTAAATCTCGACTCCTTCCATGATTGTTCTGCCGGCCTCGTAACTGTCACCCCGCTACCAATAGGTAGGCGAGCCACTTAGGTAGGCGAGTTTCAGTTCGAATTATATTATTCTGATACGGCGCTTGGACGAATCCTCGTTAATCAACTCGCACCTCTACAGCGTAATTAGGGCGATCAGACCCATATTTGCACGGGAACTTATCAAAGTGATTTTAACCACGAAATCTTACCGGGGGTACACTGGTACAATGGGAACTGGGATAGCCCCTGAATTCTCATCTTTCAAGAGACATGCTGTAGCATGTGAATTCAGCTCGGTTGTTTGTGGTTGGCCCCCTTGTGGGGACTACCGTTACGTTCAAGCGAACAAGAGACATTCGGGCCTCAAACGTGATATTGCGGTTTAACACGAGTGCCGTACTCCAAAATGCGGTAGAGATTAGATAGGTCTTCCACCAGCATGAATAAACTGACTGCGCACTCAATGTTGACTGGTACAGTTGTACAGCTCAGAAAAGCGAAGAGCTGGTACTCAACACGGTGGCTCAGTGAATTTTTTTTTCGGGTTAAAAAGTACGACAGTTCTAATATTAAAAAAGAAAGGTAGTCCAGCAGAATGTTCAAACTACCGTCCGTTACACTTACTTTCCAATACCATGAAGATTTTTGGACGCATTCTTGACAACCGCATTCGCGAATTCGTCCAAATAACCGTGAATCAAGCCGGATTTGTCAAGAACTGCGGAACTACTGACGCAATACACGCTACACGCTTACTCATGAAGAAACACCGTAACAAGCATCGCCCTCTTTACATTGCATTTCAGAATCAAGAGAAAGTGTTTGACTGTGTGCCAAACGAACCCATCTGGTATGCTCTATGACAATACTTTTTGCCAGAAGAACTCGTGTGCTGCGTCCAACTGATTTACCACGATTCGAAAAGTAAAGTTCGAAATGTGGCGGGTGTATCAAAACCGCTTCGTGTCTCTGTTGGTGTTCATCAAGGAAGCGTCCTCTCACTACTCCTCTTTGTTCGTGTTATGGACACTATCGCACAGGACATCCACCGTTCAGATCATTTTTTTCTAGCGCCTAATAGCAAAAACGATCTCAAGCGACTTGCCCAAAAATGGAGTGATCATCAACTGGCATTCTTTAAGATCGACGTATCAATAAACGTCTTAAATCTTACCGCAGTGTCATCCGCCCTGTCACCCTCTATGGTTCTGAGTGCTGGCTGACAATAAAAGGCAATGAACTGCGTCTTGCGGTAATGAAAATATTGTGTTGGACTAGTGTGCGTGGTACACTTTGATCACATCCGAAAAGAGAGTATCCGCTATGGATATGGGATTTCACCGAACGTGGAAAAATTGCGAGAAAGGCGTGTTCGGCGTATTTGGCACTAACAGGAATTCACTTGCGAAACTTGGCCTGAACATCGAAATAGATGGTAAGCGACCGAAAGGCCGGCGGAAACATTGGTGGCTTGATATGCTAGATGGGGATCTCAAAGTCTCGTGATTGAATCCAGATCAGGCTTTTGATAAAAGTGGCGAAACCGATCACGACGAGCCGATCCCACTTGTGAACGGGGTAAAGACTGAAGTAAAAGAAAAAGAAGGCGAATCAGTATCAGTTTTGCGCCCCAGAGATATGGGTAAATAATTGGTAGCTATGTAGTTCAGGTCTCCTTTCCATATTCAGCAAATATTATATAAAATGTTGCAGTCAATTTACTCAATTTTAACATGATTGGCTGTAATTAACACAAATATCATTGATTTTAGCTAGATATTTTCTACACACTCAGAAACAAATTTCATCATCAGATATTATCGAAGAATTCTAGCAACATTTCGTGATGACACCGTAAATTATAAGAACAAATGTTTGTTGTATCAATTGTCAAAAAGCATAATTGATAGTAGCCATATTTGCAATGTGATAATCATTTCACACGTTTTCTTGCATTAATTGACAATCTGATAAACATCTATCAAACCTTCAGATAAAAATACAAATGCACACATTATCAAGTTGATTTGCATAATCGAATATACGATTATTTGGTTTATTATTGTAGACTCAGCTACGAAATTCCATTTAGCAAATGTCCGTAAAGTGTTGAACGCCATATTTAATCGGAAGTTGTTTCACAGGGAATGCTGAGTGCATAAGATTATGGAGGAATTTATTAAATTGAAAATTAATGGTGCTACTTTTCCGGCATTCAGGAAAAATAAAATATGGCATTGGGTCAGAGAGGTTACTGCCCATTGCTCGTTATAATTGTGATAATTAAATCTGGTAGAAACTGCCGTCGATTCGATGGGAATTATAATACCTATAGTCGGCGAAGTAGAGATTATTGAACTGTTTTCAGGAGGTTGGCTATTTATTATGAAATTACGTTAAATTAATACATCCCTTTTGCAAATATTTTAAGTGTTGAAATTGTAATGCTATGATTTCGTTGCTGAACTGAATGTCCTGCGTTGGAATACTCGGACTAGTAAAAACCAAATAGAATTTGGTCATTTACTACATCATAATGAAAACTGAAATTCCACTGCTCTCATCCAATGTGTATAAATATTTCCAAAAATTCCATTGTCTGTTAATGTTAGCCATTTAATGAATCCCAGTGGATAATATATTTGCTACTTTCATTCGAATACCCACATTTAATGCTGGTTCAATCCCGAAATTCATGCAAAATTTTTTACTGAAAATGAACGAGGTCTCGGTCCATTCACCAGGCATTTCAGAATATCTAATGAGGTAAAATGAGAGCAAATCAATTCGGTGCGAATGTGAATTTCCGAAAAAGAAAAAGAAGAAGAACAACAACAAAAACGAGGCTTTAGCGGTCCCCGGATTCCTGCACAAAGGTTGTCGCCTGCTGGAAGAAGTTCAAATTTCTTCAGTCGGCTACTTGAATCCTTGCCATTTCGCCCTTCAGAGTAGACTTGACAGTAGATGGCCAAACCTGATTATGGCCCCAACATTGTGGATTCAGAACCTTGGTGAGTTAGTCTGACAGCTTCCTCCTTACCAGCGATGTTGGACTGCCCTGGCACCCACATTAGAAATGTTTCATTCAGTCAACCAAGCTTCAGCAGCATCTGATGACAACTCCACACCAACTGGCTTGATAAGTCATTGCTGTTTAGTGCTGATAATACTGTCTGACTGTCGGAACAGATTCGAATGATGCGTGCCCTCCATATTTGCCGCAAACATTCTTCTGCTGGTGGTCAAAGGGTAGTATAGGTCCCGGGGCGAAACGTGGATTGGTACCCACGATGGAGCATAAAACCTGGGAAATGCCTGCTGAACCAACACCAACAGCTCTACTACCAAACCCTATCTCCACCTCCACGTGGTGACCGCTGGGAGCTCTTTCTTGACGAAAAGCTGCAGACGGAGAAGGATGAAGGCGAGTCTCCTGCGCCTAAAAACGGGACAAATTGTACCAACTGGTCCTCCAGGTTGAGGGTTGGGTAGGGCTAACAACCCTACACGGAAAACAACTTGTTACGAAGCCACAACAGGAGCCTCGGACAGGACGGATTTTAAAACGACGGACCCGGCAACGACAACGGAACAACGATCTGCGCATTTTCTCATGGAACGTGCGCTCCCTGTACAGAGATAAAGCTGATGAGCAGCTAGCAGATACCCTGTCCCAATATAGGGCTGATATAACAGCGTTGCAAGAGATGCGATGGACAGGGACCGGTCTCCTGGAGAAGAGCCACTACACCATATATTATAGCGGTCATCCAGTAAACCATGTGCTCGGAGTAGGTTTCTTAGTCAGCCAAAAAATGAAACCTGCTGTTATCGGCTTTCAAAACATAAGCGAACGGCTATGCACTCTGCGCTTGCGAGGCAAGTTTAGAAATATAAGCCTCATAAACGTTCACGCCCCTACAGAGGAGACTGCAGAGTCGGAGAAGGATACCTTCTACGAGGCAGTAGAACGAACCCTCGAAGCCTGTCCCAGATATGATATCAAAATCATACTTGGGGATTTTAACAGCCAAGTAGGGAAGGAGCCAGTATTCAGGCGATACGTTGGCTCCCATAGCTTACACGAAAAAACAAATGATAACGGACTGCGGACTATTCAATTAGCAGGGTCACACGAAATGGTTGTTGGAAGTACCTGGTTTGCGCGGAAAGCGGTCCACAAACATACGTGGGCCTCTCCAGACGGGACCACTTTCAACCAAATTGACCACGTGTTGATCGAACGCCGCCACCTCTCAGACTTGATGAATGTCAGAACATATAGGGGGGCCAATATAGACTCGGATCACTATCACGTTGGCATGGTGCTCGGAGCCCGAATAACAATACCACCTAGAATCCCCTCTGACAATCAGGTGAGAGTGAACACTGAAGCCATCCACAACACAACCCTCCGCGACACCTATAAGAGGGAAATGGATGCTGCAATAACCGCAGTCAACAGAGGACCTGGAGATGAAACATCAACAAATGATCTTCACAATCACCTGAAGAACGTTATCATGGATACGGCCACAAACATACTTGGCCCCAGCCGCAAAAGGAGTCGGAACGGCTGGTTTGACGATGAATGTAAGCTAGCAACGGAACGGAAGAATGCTGCATACCGAGTAATGTTGCATTCTCAAAGAACGGGGCCACGCGCAGAGACTTATCACGAACTCCGTCGAGCGGAGAAGCGACTTCACAGACGGGAAAAATTAAGCCTGGGAGAACCAACAAGTCTGTGAACTAGAAAAGTACAGGGAGCAACCACATCAAGCGCGGAAGTTTTACCAACAAGTCAGCAGGATGAGGCCTTATACACCTCGATGCTCATCCTGCCGAGACAAAGAGGGAAATCTGATTTCCGACAGAATGGGCATATTAGAGCGATGGGTTGAGTACTTTGATGAGCTACTGAACAACCAGAACATCGGCGAGTTGGCGGTCCTGCCAACTGAAGACGACGGACAAATACTGCCACCACCAAGTTTAGGAGAAACAGTCCGTGCAATTCATCGGCTAAAAAATCATAAGTCGCCAGGAGCCGATGGAATTACAGCCGAATTGATTAAATATGGCGGCGACCAGTTACACCAAGTGGTTCATCAACTTGTGCTCAAGGTATGGGACAGCGAATCAAGGCCTGACGATTGGTAACGAGGCATTATCTGTCTCATACATAAAAAGGGAGATATCACACAGTGCAGCAATTATAGAGGTAGCACGTTGCTGAGTACCATCTATAAGATATTCTCCGCTATCTTGCTAGGCCGGATAGCCCCATACGCTCAGAACATCATTGGCCCATACCAAAGAGGCTTCACTCCAAGCAAATCAGCAACAGATCAGATTTTCTCTCTGCGGCAAGCGATGGAAAAACTGTTGGAATATGGACAACAGTTGCACCATCTGTTCATCGACTTTAAAACCACCTATGATAGCATAGCCAGGGTAAAACTGTACACGGCCATGAGAGAATTCGGTATCCCGACGAAATTAATAAGACTGACTAGGCTGACCCTGACCAATGTGCGAGGCCAGATAAAAGCAGCAGGATCACTCTCAAGACCATTCGACATCAACAACGGTCTACGACAAGGGGATGCGCTATCATGCGTCCTCTTTAACCTGGCCCTCGAGAAGGTGATCCGTGATGCTGAGGTGAATGCAAGAGGTACGATCCTCTTCAAGTCCACCCAACTACTGGCCTATGCTGACGATATCGACATCATGGGAAGAACCACCCGAGACGTTCAAACTGCCTTCATCCAGATCGAGCAGGCGGCGCGAGATCTTGGGCTGCACATCAATGAAGGCAAGACAAAATACATGGTGGCAACGTCAGCACCGAAGACGAATCAACCAACAACATCAAACCGCACTGGTCAAACACAAGCACGAACAAGAATAAGGATAGGGGAATACAACTTTGAGACCGTTGACAATTTCTCCTATCTAGGGTCGAAAATCACAACCGATAACAACTACGATGATGAAATCCGCGCACGGTTGTTGTCAGCCAACAGAGCCTATTTCAGCTTACAAAGACTGTTCCGCTCGAAACGTCTCACCATAGGGTCAAAGCTCTTACTGTACAAGACTATGATCTTGCCAGTCCTCATGTATTCCTCGGAAACTTGAGTTCTTAGCAAGAAAAATTGCGAACTCTTGGTCGCGTTCGAGAGAAGAATCCTCCGAAGAATTTTTGGCCCCCTACATGAGGATGGACGATTCCGTAGCCTACACAATGACGAAATCTATGAGCGATACCATGACCGTCCGGTTGTGGATAAAATCCGGCTCAATAGGTTACGGTGGGCGGGTCACTTAATCCGTATGGATGAGGACGATCCCACCCGGAAAGTTTATAAGGGCAATATCTATGGTAGGAAAAGAAGACGAGTCAGACCCTGCCTAAGATGGAGCGATGGCGTGGGTCAGGACGCCAGACAGCTTTTAGGGATATCGAATTGGTGGACCTCGGCGCAAAACCGGGGGGTCTGGAGTTCCTTATTAAGGCAGGCCTAGACCGGATACCGGTTGTTGCGCCGTTGATGATGATGATTCTTCTGCTACCAATAAAATGGCATATATCTCCGACAGCACCAGAGGAATCTACAGGATTTTTAGTATTGTTGCTGGATATGGTGATTTCACATTAACTTGGAGTCATGATATGCTCCTAAATATTTGATTGTTTGTACCGATTGATTGTATAGTTGTCCCATCTGACGTTCCTAGTTGACATAACTAATCCAGTCTTCCTAGTGTTCACAGTGAATCCACTATGGAGCCACCAACTGTGGATTACATGCAGTGTTGCATTCAGACGGTTACATACTGTGCCCGCAAACTGGCCGATAATGATTACGGCTAGGTCGTCCGGAAATGTCCGTTCGTTAATGCTTGTGCGAAGACCTTTGTGCCCTCCAGGAGACATAGCAAGGTGTTCACTACCAAGAGCCATAACAGAGGAAAGAGAACGTCGCCAAGTAGGGAAATATGTATCCTTTATGAATCAATCCACTAGTCTTTACAGTCCCTTTAGCAGAAAAGAAGGTAGACTGAACGGTCGGAAGCTTTCTCTGTAGGTAGGTTTCCCTGGTTTGGGAATAAATCACGCCACCTGATTGGAATGTAAGCGTATGCTAGGCAAGCACGGTATATATTCCGAATGAGTAGAGGGACATCCATTCTCTCTATAACTAGAGCAGGAATAATATCATCCGGACCTGCAGACTTGTAGCTATGGAACGAGTCAAATGCTCATTTCACTCGTTCCTGTGAAACTTCTTTGATTGCTTGAGTCCAATCTTCCGGTTGAGGACTGCATGTGTCTGTCGGCCCCGAGGTGGGATTTTGGATGTTGCCTGAGAAGTGCACTTCAAGCAAAGGGTTTGCCGTTTCTTTATCGCTTTCTGTGTACCTCCCGCTCTGTAAACGTAAATAACCCAATTGCTGGCTAAGTTCCGCTTTAGCTTTGTGGTTGCCTCAAAAAATTTGGTCTCTTCGCAAAAACATCTCCATGATGATCATTTGGCCCACCTTAAGCTTTTCTTTAGAGCTTTTTGTACTCCATCCAGCAAGCGGCTGAATCGGACTTTAGAGTTCGGTTGAGGAGTATCCTTGTCGTTCTTCTCTGTTTCGCCAAATCCGAGTTCCACCATGGTGTTTTACCCTTTTTTGGCATCATGGATAGTTCCCTTCGAAAGTTTCTTTCATGCTGGTAATGATCATCTGGGATGTTTTTTTTCAATTCCAGCGATGGATTTGATGCGTTTCCCAGGGATCTTAACTCAGGCGCTCAGTTCTGTTTTGTATGTCGCCCAATCTGCTTTACCTGGATTCCGAAATGGAGTAGGTAGAGGTGGATTCATGCCTATTACAAAATTAATGCGCCCGTGATTCAAGAGGGTGATATCCATTGATACACTCCACTCTCCGACAAGAGCCGCAATGTCAGGGGATGCCACCGTGATGTCGTTGACCTTTTGCCTGAGCACATTGAAGAAATTGGGTTCATTACCCACATTGAGGATCTGCAATTCAGTTTCTGCCAGATACACCAGTAGTCTAGATCCTCTCGCGTTGATACTGGAACTTCCCCAGCATATATAATGGGCGTTAAAATCACATCCAGCTATTATTCCCTTGCCTTTACTTTTGGCATATTGGTTAGCTCTGATTAATGTTCCACTGGGAACTTCGTCTACGTAATAAGGGAAACAAACAGAGCACCATCGAATCTCCTTATCTCCCTATTGTTTTTTTATGGTCAATTTGATCGTTGTGGTGTTGCCATCACATTGCTCGTTAACCAAGACAGCTTGGAAGGCTTTCGAAACCACCTTGCAGGAGCCTGGTCTCTCAATTCCATTGGCATACATCAAGTCATTATGTCGGAAGTTTAAGCCCCTAATTTCCCCACCAACAACCCATGGTTCTTGTATAAGGTGCAGTCGTCGCTTTACAATGCTGCAAATTCATTTAAAAGATATGGCACCTGATCCCCTCGATAATTTTAAGAGTCAACACTTGTAATGTGATGGTCCCAAGTCGGTAGTAAAGCCGGTAGCCTGTTCGTTTTCGAACCTTTTTGATATCCGATTTAAGAACGCTGATAGTAATGAAAGTTCCCGACCTATCGGCTCTTCCTCCTGCTTTGTTACCTTGCATCCAGGTAGAGGTGTTGAGGTTATTCTGGGGTCCAAGTTGTTCCAGGACCTCAGCAACATTACGCTCTTCTTCTAAAAGCCAGAAAAAACACTTTCTGAACGATGGTAGCTAGGAAACCTTCTACAAGGTCAGTTGCGCACTCTCCCACACATCGCTAAAGGAGGACCAATGCTGTCTAAGCCACTCGTTCGTGCTTCCTTACTTTCTTACTTTACTTATTCTACAATATGCCTCGGTCAATGTTCTACTCACAACTATTTTTCATACCCAAGCAATATTGGATGAAAGAATGTTAACCTTTGTTATGCAATAAAAAAAAAGAATTCGAATTACACGCGAACGATGACATGGCATATCGTTGTTAATGTACGCCGTGTGAGCAGTAGATGTCCTTGATGCTGCATGGTCTCGATAAGATGTTTTATATTCTCATCTAATTTGTCGAGATCTGGGTATACCTCGTCGTTTACTCCGAAGTCTGCTTGTAATAAGTTGTAAGGTGCGATAGCGTCAATAGTCCTGCTCACCTCCTTTTGTCTTACCTGCCACAACTGCTCAACTAGTTCTTTACGTCCTGAATCATGGTGAAATCAAAAACTTCGCAAATGTCAGATGTGTTCTTATACAAATGTCGCGCATTAGCCGAGGCTTCGTAGGAATAGCTCATGTATTAACGATAAGATTGTGAAATCAAATTAACCGGCTCAAATCTTTTCAGAACCATCATGAACATGATGATGATACAAAGTGCCTCCTCATTCTGAATATTAAGAAAGGTCACTATAATAATGGCTCCGTTTCCTTCCCCCTGACCTAGCCAACCCCCTTCGCCTCTTAGCCTTTCTCCTCGCTGGAGGCATAGGAAGCATTCAACCCCAGACACGGATGGAATCGTCTACACCTACGTTCATGGGCTGAACCCGACGGCACGAGACGTTCTCCTGGAAGCCTTCAATGAAACACGGCTTAACTTAAATCTACCTCAGGACTGGCGAGAAGTCAAACTGGTCCCGATGCTCTGGAATGTAAAGCTGAAAATTATCTTAACAACTTTAAACTGATCTCCCTCCTCAACATTTTCTCCAAGTTAATAAACTCAATAATTAAAACTGGGATCATCCAATCCCTCGAGAATCTCCACCTGCTCCCTGATAATTGTTTTGCCTACAGGAGACATAGATCCTGCCTCAACCTGTTTCTACACTTCTCCATTCAGAGGAGATAGAAAGAGCATGTTATTGGCTTATCCAGGGATATTAATAAGGCCTATAAATGG
The DNA here is from genome assembly GCF_905115235.1 of Hermetia illucens. NCBI lineage: Eukaryota > Metazoa > Arthropoda > Insecta > Diptera > Stratiomyidae > Hermetia > Hermetia illucens. The sequence continues at coordinate 97,368,280 of NC_051854.1, read as the reverse complement.
TTTCACCTGTCCTTCCTCATGGGAATTACGGTCGGTATGAGACTCCTTTGGACATGGAAGATCATGCGCAACAGGAAATTGACCATGCATGGCTATTACGTCTTGATAAACAGTGAGCGTCCCCAAGAATACGTACAACATTTATTCGACCTCCCTCCACAAAAATGACTTCCTTATAATGGCCTTTGGAGACTCCAGGGAGCAAGCAGAAAATGCCCACCGCTAGCAGGCCACATCTTGATAGACCAATGCAACTCCGCCAAACTGCCGGTCAACCTGGAGAAGTCATGCAGAATTGCTTCTGATCGCTCCCGCTAGGATGTATTCAGGTTGAACATTATTAACGTCCGCTTTGATCACAACAACAGTTTCTTGAGAAGAATCATCACAGCTCCATCTTGGGCAAAACGAGTAAAGCCACCAGGGTCATTAATTTTGCCACTGGGGCCACCTGGGGACCCCACCATAGAGAAGCCCACAACGGTCTCTCTGAGACACTGTATTGGCCTCATCACATCCACCCCGACACATCTTTGCCCTAGCAAGCAAGCCCCCTCCAGAAAGAGGAAAATACTGCTGGCCGAAAGAGAAATACTAAACGTTAAACATTTTAACCATCAAATAATCGTGTTAACACCCACCGGCAGTTTTCTGCAAATTCTACTTAATCCTAGATAACTCCCGTGCGGACGTAACCCCAATCGCATTCATGCACTTCTCCATATTAAACCCATACGGGGAGGATGACTCACTCTCTAGATCGGACCTTGCCTCACTTGGCGGGATGGAAGCTCAAAAATGGGAAGCCCTTGCTTTCACGATCCTCGCTACTGATGCCTACGTTCACTTCTCGAATTCGGGATGCGCGATATTCTCACAAGTCGAACAACTCTGCTCCATGCTCCGAAATCCATAATTTCGGTCCTCTTAGAGAAGCTAGTAGTAATTAAACTGTCAGGTGCCGTTAAATGAGAGAAAATGCTGATCATCACAGACTCCCTCCAAGCTATCAAAGTCCTCACAAACAAAGCCCCGGCCAATTATCTTTGTTTCAAGATATGCCTCTCAGCTCTAGAAATTTCAAGACCCTCAATTGAATAGTCGCTCTGGAAAGCGAAGAGCTGGGACCCAACACTGTGGCTCAGTGAATTCTTTAACCGGGTTATTCAGGAAGGAAGAACACCATCTGACTGGCAAGAAAGTACCACTGTTCCAATATGGAAAAAGAAAGGTAGCCCAGCAGAATGTTCAAATTACCGTCCGATCCGGTTACTTTCCCATACCATGAAGATTTTTGAACGCATTCTTGACAACCGTATTCGCGAAATCGTTGAAATAACCGTGAATCAAGCCGGATTTGTCAAGAACTGCGGAACTACTGACGCAATACACGCTGCGCGGTTACTCATGGAGAAACACCGTGAGAAGCATCGCCCTCTTTACATTGCCTTTCTGGATCTAGAGAAAGCGTTTGACCGTGTACCACACGAACTCATCTGGTATGCTTTACGACAACACTTCGTGCCAGAAGAACTCGTGCGCTGGGTTCAATTGCTCTACCACGATCCGAAAAGTAAAGTTCGAAGTATGGCGGGTGTATCAAAACCGCTTCGTGTCTCTGTTGGTGTTCATCAAGGAAGTGCCCTCTCACCACTCCTCTTTGTCCTTGTTATGGACACCGTCACACGGGATATCCAACGTCCAGCGCCCTACACACTGCTTTATGAAGACGATGTTTTCCTAGCATCTGATAGCAAAAATGATCTCGAGCAACTCGTTCAAAAATGGAATGATCGCCTCATGCAACACGGTCTCAGATTGAATTTAAACAAAACGGATTTTTTGACGACCGATCCCCATGAAACAGGCACAATCACTGTCAGCGGCAGTGATCTGCCCAGAACTGAGCGATTTAAATACCTCGGGTCAACGCTATCAGCCAATGGAGAACTGCGTTATGAAATTGCTTCACGCATTAACGCAACCTGGATGAAGTGGCGTTCCACAACTGGTGTCCTTTGTGATCGACGTATCAACGAACGTCTCAAATTTAATTTACCGTAATGTCGTCCGTCCAGTCGCTCTCTATGGTTCTGAGTGTTGGCCGACCATAAAAGACAATGAACGGCGTCTTGCGGTAATGGAGACGAAGATGCTACGTTGGACTAGTGGCGTCACACGTTTAGATCACATCCGAAATGAGGATATCCGCGATCGTTATGGGGTTGCACCGATCGTGGAAAAATTGCGAGAGAGGCGTCTTCGATGGTATGGTCACGCAATTCGTGCAAACGAGAATTCACTTGCCAAGATTGGTCTGAACATCGAAGTCGATGGTAAACGACCAAAAGGCAGACCTAAGCAACGGTGGCTTGATACGCTGGATGGGGATTTGAAAGCCTCGAGATTGCACCCAGACCAGGCATTCGATAGAGCCAAATGGCGAAGTCGATCACGATGAGCCAACCCCGCTTGTGAACGGGACAAAGGCTGAAGAAAAAGAAGAAGAATTGAATAGTCGCCAACTGTTCCTTCTGTAAAACCCTCCTAGGCGAGATTGGTGTGGTTCGCTCGTCGGTCTGGGACAGCCCTACACAAGAACTGTGGGGTGTGAGATGAACGACCATATCATTTTTCAAAGTAATAAAAGCGATATAACTCTCTGCTTGACCTCCCCACGGAGGATGATAAGCCCCTTTGAGCAGATCTGATTAGTTTTATAAGAGAGACTGGAATCTGACACTAGCTTCACTCTCCCGCTCCTTATCGGGTTTTTTTAAGTTTCACCTTTTAACCTAAACACCTTTCCTCTCCTCCGGTATTTTGCGCTTTGTTGATTTTGTCGACACAAATCAAAACCCAACTTATTTATTTCACGTTTTCCTCCATCACGTCCATAAAGTGAAGAGAATCCATCAATTTTCCTTTCACGCCCCTTCACAACCTGTAGACCGACGTCAAAGAGGATCCTTGACGGGTTTCTGTTCCTGTCGGGAGTGATCGTAACCTGGACCATTGTGACCTAGCAAAAGCAACAATAACATCATTTGGAGTGGGCTTCATAGCATTGAGAGCATTTAACTGTCATGATCTGTAGTTTGGGGATCACCAGGTGATGGTGAAGGTTGATAGCAGAAGTTCAATGAATTTATATTTGATTTGTTTATTTAAGGGGGTCATCCCGTGTGTCGGATCCGCAGAATCGAATTTTTTTTTTAGCATCAATTGTATCTAGATATAGTGTAGAATATATAGGCAAAGTGATTTTTTGATATTCGGAGTCGTTCGGAAATTATAGTGTTAAACACGTGGTAAGTCACATGTCAGATTTATGTCAATCGCCGTAATGAAGCACGTATTCATCGGTCCGAATGATGTTGGAATGACTTCGCTAAATGAACAAGAATTGAAGCCAAGGCTGTACATGTGTTTCTTCAAGAAACCTAAGGTTTATGGATTAGGTATAGCAGATTAATGGCCAGTTCAGGTTTAATGGCTAAAAATCGCATTCTACTTTTTAAAGGCGTTTTTCTCGAAACTGCATGTTGAAAATCGGCTGCCACCACAGCGCAAAATCTATCCAACGAAATTTTTTGAAATTTTCACGACTTATTCAGAACATATTTTTACGGTCCGCAAACTAGGATAATTGCGATTCATTCAGTAGTTTTTTTTCCATTGAAGAAGCCATCAAAAAACATCAAAATTCAAAAAAAAAGTTTAACAAGGCACCAAAAATTTAGTTTTTAATATTTTTTAATAATCCTAGTTTGCGTAATTAAGTCTGTACGTTAAAATGCCGTTTCCCTTTATTCTTTAAGATGATCGCTGCGCCCTCTAACGTGACAGCAGAAAAACACCTGTTTTTGGAGATGGGTGTATAAATTGCTCTGTATTTCAATAAAGAACGATGAGATCGGGCTGGAAAAATTACTATGCGCGCTAAAGATATTAGTTAATCTATGGTGGAAAATTCGTACTTGTATCTTTCACCAGTTCTTCACAAAAAATTTCTAAAAAAAGCCAAAAAAAACGGACTTTACACGGGATGACCCCCTTAAATCCAATATCGATCCTTTTTCTCGTTGTGGTGTTCACCGATTCACTGCTCTACTTAAGTCTCTAGCAATTAAATCACTTTTAAGGAGCACATCACTTGGGTAGAAAAGAAAGGTAGTTAAAAGTTCTGAATTTTCATTCAGCACGTTTGGCCACAGAGAAGAGAACTGTCAATTGAAGCAACGACCAATGCGGTCGAAAACAATGTCCCCAAGGCTAATCGCGGCCATTTAATGGAACGCAGCGAAAATAATTTGCATGCTACTATTTCATTCTCATGCATAAACGATGCAAAGTTTTTTTTAAGTTTTTGAAATCATTTTTATTTTTAAGAAATAGGTAACAATAGTATATAGATTGGAAAAATGAACAATAAAAAACAATCTTTTAAAATAACAAAAATAACTTAAATCTAATGGCCACTGTGGGCTCTCAAAGTTTTCGAATAACGATTTACAGGCAGAGAAGAGAAACAGTAAGAAATAAAAATCTAATTTTACAATAAGTTGTCGGGAAATGGTCAAAAACCCGACAGAATTCACTTAGCCTTAGTGGTAAATAAAGAAATATAAAAGTAATAATAGTAATAAATGTTTTATCGCTTCAAAAGATACTTTTAACTTAAATTATTGTGCTTAAAACTATCATAATTATATATTTTATATTATATATTTTTTTTTTTTACAATAACAATACAATAGAAAAGGTAATAATGTTATTATTAATTGTAATATTTACAAAGAAACAAAGAATAATAATGTATGTATGTATAAGTTATTATACAACGTTTAATATCAATTGCTTTCGCTCTGGAGTATCTCCAGTCGAATCCCGGAGCCCCCACTGTCAAATTCGGGGGGTATTCTATCCTTTTGTCCGTGGCCCGTCTATGTATATGATACATAACCGGATCACCGGCAGAATCAAAAATTAGACCATTCCTGTCAAGATACACGAACACTTCGGGAGGAATGAAGCCTGTCGTAAGAGTTTTCTCGAAATACCCATCATATGAGTAGAACGGCTGCGAAACCCAAGGGTTGTCACCATGCAAAGCAGATCGCACTATATGATTCCGAATCAATCTGACGATAACTGTGTCGATTCTTGGCACAGCAGCAGCTGCATACATCACTTCATTAGTTAACTAGTGTTCATAGTTTGACGAAGCAGTCCTATTAAGCCCCGTGCAAGCACGCAGACATTTCCTTTCAAAGATCCTTATATTCTCCATTTGGTTAGCACTCAAATTAAACCAGATAGCACACCCGTAGGTGAGCACCGGTCTAACCAAAGTAAGATAGCAAATAATCTTAACCTTCCGGCTAAGATGTGGAGCATAAAAGAGTCTTCGAAGAGACATGAATGCCTTGCGAGCGCTTTTGTTCGTTAAATTGAAGACGCTCGTCAAGACGCACACCCAAGTATCTAACGCACTTCTTATGAGGAATGCGCTCAGGACTATCCTCATTCGCGACAATGTGGAAATCTCTCCAATTCCTTTTAAAATTCCTACTGGCGTGCGCCAAGAAATTTCGAAACAGAATCGTTTCACACTTTTGCGCATTGATTTTCATCCGCCAACTGTTCGTGAAGAACTTAACATCATTTAACATCTTCTGAAGTTCAACTTGCACCTCAGTTACCTTCTTGTATGCCGTGTAGGCTATCGGATCGGATCGTCAGCAAAGGCAACCAACGACCTTTTAGGAGATTTATTAAAATCGAAAGAATTGAGTAATTCGCCGGCAAATACCGCAAAAAGTGTAGGCGCAGTCACTGTCCCTTGCTGTAATCCATTCAGAACATGAAATTCTCTGCTAGTAGTGACATTTCCGTCCGTAATGACAAAGCACTTGCCATACAGCATACTACACATCATCGCTACGAGGTGGCTGGGAAACTCATTCTTCAGGAGCCTGAAAATCAGTCCATCCAACCAGACGGTATCAAAGGCTTTCTCCATGTCTATAAGGCAAGCGCCTACGCACTCACCATTATTAATCCGCCAGCAAATATCAGACGTTACCTTCGTTATTGGATGTATTGTCGAATGTCCAGATCGAAATCCGAATTGCGCGTTCGGCAATAATTCCTTCTTCTTGATATGCTCGTTCAAGGCTTTCAATACCAAAACCTCAAACACCTTGCTGATGTTAGGCAGCAAACTAATTGGGCGGTAGCCTCTCTTTAAAATCGGGAATACTCGGGCTTTCTTCCGTTGTCCTGGAAAGAAGGAATTGTTCAATAAATTATTGAACAAAATGCAATAATTACGAATGGCAATGTCTGGTAAATGCCTGAGGACCACGTTGGGAATGCCATCCATACCGGATGATCTCTTATTGTTTACTCTTCTGAATATGGAAGCTAACTCTACACATGATACAAAGTATGATAATTAAGCAGATTATCACTCGGTATGAGATCAGCCTGCAACGCAGAGCTAAATTGGAGAACTGTGGTGCCGTTCAGGCTATATTTGAAATTGTGGACATCTCGTTCTACAATTTCCGAAAGTCGCGTTGGCTCTAAGTCCGTTCTGGGCCGATGCACCGATTCAAAGTGCTCCCCTATAAGTTCGAGTTTCAGAGCATCATCCATCACGATGTAATTGCCTTGCGCATCAGCAGTTACACTATTCGTGTCTATACCTGAGTCAATAAGGTGCTGTATCTCGCTGCCACCGACTTTAATTCTCGGTACAGTTATTCGTGACTTCTTCCGGAATAACGTATTTATCTTAGTAAACATGGAATCTGGATCGCTTGGTGAAATACCCTTTAACTTCTCCCGCCATTGGAAGTTCACTTCATTTACGTAATGTTGACGGATAAGATCCCGCGCGATCTTTAGAAGTGATTTGAACTCAACCAATATGGGATGATGATAGTCCCCATATCTCCGATGATTTTGTTGACGCGAGTGAGCAGAAGGCTTTTCACTTTTTTCAACCGTTTTATGGCTGCAGTTTCATATCCTTCCATATTATTGCGAGGTTTAATTTTAGGGACGACTTGTTCAATTGTTTCCAGCGTCAAGTTCTCCAGCTTGAGAAGATACTGAAGTATTTCCTCGTTGCTCAAGTTCCTGCCACCTGGTGCAATTGTACTATCGTTTTCCCCATCAAGAGGTGGGCATTCCTCTCGATATCCCCGAATAAATCTCTCTTGGGAATTTCTTCCAATTTGTTTGTTTAAAGTTCAGCCTGTGGACGCCACTGTCCATCGGCAGAAGGCGAACTCTTCGTCCATCAAACAGAACTTCAATAAGAATAGCGTTATGGTCGCTATCGTAAGGAAGAGTCTGTAGTTTCCATTGAGGATTCCTAAAATTAAAGTTCAAGCGCGCGTCAGCAATGCACAAATCCAGATAGGAATTTGCCCTGGGCCAGGTTGGACTCTCTGACCCATATAATTCGCATCTATACTCTATCTGGTATTGCTCTATCCAAGATTTGAAGAATACCCCTCTGAGATTGTTTGTGGCGTTTAGCCACGAGGTATGCTTAGCATTCAAGTCGCCAGCTATAATATAGTAATTATGCAGCCTATTCAGTTCGAGTATCGTAAACAGAGAATGGAATTCCTCCTTGAACTTGGCTCGGTTGTTTCCCACAGCATAGACTGACAGAATGTATAAATTCCCTCCTCTAACTAGGCAGTGAAAACAGAATACATGAGACTTCGATACACTCAAAGGTTTCAAATTCAGGCCTATTAATATGCCTGAAACGATAATGGCGACCCACAAGTATTCCGGTACCACCTCCCTCATCACAATTTCGTCTATCGTTCCTCACGAATTCAAAATCCTTGAATGTTATCGAATGCCTCGGCCTCAAGACTATGCCAGGCTGTTGTCTGGCAGCGAAATCAAGGAGCTTCGATCTTCGATGGATTCCTACGATGGAATTCACATTAATCGCGATGATCCGGAGACCATCCGGTGGTACCGCTGTGACTGCAGACCTAGCAGTGGGCATGCTGTTTGTGTAAATATTCTGTTATGCTATTTATTTTTGTATTGTGTACGTGTAGCGTATGCTGCATGTTTTCACACATGGTTAGTATTTTATTGAGGATAGTGTTCATCCCGCCACTTGCATCTTGTTCGGGCTTCTTAGCTCCCCCTTGTCGAACTACTTCTGCAAATGGGATCCCCGAGATGATTGGTGCTGAAGGGACGGTACCGTCCAACGCCGCTGACACCTTCGTTCTTTGGGCCGATCTCGGTGCCTGCTGCCTTGTGACCTTAACATTACGGTATGCAGGACATCCACGGTACGAAGCCGGATGCCCTCCGCTTCCGCAGTTAACACAGAAAGTTTTTTCCTTGCCATCTGCTTCAGTCAGCGAACATTCAGCTGCGGTATGGTCTTTCCCGCACTTTACACATCGTAAGGTCATTTGACAGTTCACTGCCGAGTGACCGTAGCGCTGGCATTTTCGACACTGGACTATTTCGCCCCTTAGCAGGCGCTTAAAACGAATGGCCTGGTAATTAAGCGACCTGATGCCGATCAGTTCGCTTCCCCGGCTCTCCGGGCTTATCTGCACGAGGAAGTGCGGCAGGATTCGTTTTTCCAAAACGGACTCGGCCCCCGTCTTTTTAATAACAAAATTTGAGAGCCCCGCGCTCCTATTAAGTAGAGTGGCTAAATCTCTACCACCTAATTTATAAACATTAATGGGGGGCACACTTTTCCCCTTTTCTTTATTTCGGGTGCTAATTGTATCCCCAGTCGGACCACTTTTTAAATTTTCACTCGTACTTGCATTATTTTTTACATTATTTAACATTTTTTCTTGAGTTTTGTTTTTTTTTCTTTAATTTTTTGGAAACATAGACCAAAAACTCACCCAATTTTCCATCTTCATTACTGCAACTTGCCTGGTTAGCACCCTCTTCTGGGACATTTCCATCGCCACCGTTGTCGCTGACTCTCGTATCGTCAGCTTTACTGCTCTCTATGTCCTCCATACGGACAAATTCGCTGTCGAAAACTTGCTGACCCTCAAGGCAGCCCGGTTCCTCCATGACTGCAAAAGTAGTCGAAGAAAGCTTAACCTTTTTTCTGGCTACCTTTGGAGACGGCGGGCCCGCCTCCCCAGCCATTAGCTGCTCTGTAAGCATTCCATTTTTCTTTTATCAATATTGTCATTTGATTTTTCAAATCTTCAACTGTCTTCGCCAGCTCGCCATTTCTTCTTTCAAGATTGGCTATCCTCACTTTGGCTATTTTCAAGTCTGGATCCTCCTCGTTGCGGACTCCACAACCGATCCGAGTGCCCCTAGGCCTTATGGTGGGGGGCCGGTCTGGTCCGCCACCCGCCGGCGGCTCGTTGCTCATTCCCGCCAAGCCAAAAAAAACGAATTTTTTCTCAAAACTTTTTAAGGAAAAGTAACTTAGATAACAAATCAAAAGTAAATTAGTTCCAATTAAGTTTTAAATTATATATTATTAATTAAGTAATATAAGCACCTTTTTATATTCTTGATAAAAGTTAATTTAATTTCAATTTTAAATTATTTTTATTAATAATATCAATTTGTAGACACGTCCGTTCTCTACAAATGTCAGCCTACTATCTCCTAACGATGCAAAGTAATACATATAAGCCTCGTCATAATTTATTCAGCATATAATTTCTTGAGTCCATTTATAAGCGTCATCGATGTTTTTAGGTTAGAATGCATAAATATGGCAACTTCTGAATCAAATCATTAACCTTATTGCTTTTGTATAAGCTCCAACTAAAAAAATTAACCATGGAAATGAATGCAGGAATTATTTAATGTTTTTTTTTTAATTCGGACTATAAATGATAATATAAAGTTCCCGAAAAAAAGCAGATATTAAAACGGAATGTTTTACATATTTCTCAATTTGTAACAGGTTTATTTGATTTTCACGGTCAATTTCTGTAGCTTGCATTGGCTATTAACACATTCGCGTTAATGCAATCAGTCAACGGATATATCTATCTGGAAATGTTCCATGAATCCTACATAACGTGACCATATTATAAGATGCTGAGCACGTGAGATAAGATTGAAACAGTTTGCATATCTAAGTTAAGTGAGATGTATTACTTATTTGTGTTGAAAATTGCAGGTTCAAAGTATTCAAAATTAAAATTATTGTCATTAATAACAGTCGTTGAATCTAAAAACGCATCTGTTCTTTCCAAATTCAAATGAACACTGAAAAGATATTTGAGGATTCGGGATACATGTTAAATTTAGCGCCTCTGTATTCACGCAGCAAGAATAACACAGAACATAATTAGCACCTTATGTGAAAATAATAAACATTGGAAATCTTAGTAACTGAGTTTTGCAAATGAAATATTTAGAATATTCTTTGCATCTAGTAAATTTGTGCAGAAAATATAAATGAAAATAGATACCAACCAAATTTCAAGTGACACAAATTACGAATATACAATTATCTAAGTGTAATCGGGGTGTCTCTAGCAATTAAATTGTTTGGAATAATTCAAACTTGCCTTTTCTATCCGCTAGTAATATTTATTAAGCTTGCAAACACCAACATTTCGGGAACCAGTTGTTCTCTTCATAAGCGCTGGAAAGACTTGTTGCGGGCCCATTCCGAGAACGAAATCATGATTTTCTTTGACAGTCTCCCCCCTCCCCTTTGTAGATTATTGCTAGAACTAATGTCAACTTCAAAAAGGACTAACCGACATCCCTCATTTGATACCCGGATGATTATTTCCGGTAAAAACAAAATCTCCATCCCGGTTTAAACAGCAAAGTTTCCCCTGATACTATGAAAGATGCGTTCTTCCTACTATATACACTTTATTATGAAAGAATTCGCTCAACTATTACAGATTAATTAATATCAAATTTATTACATTTGGTTACTTTCTTTCACTCTTTGGAAATTTATTAGAAATCGCTGTTAGTTTGCTGACTATCAAGATTAGAGTGCGGAAATGACAAAAATGTCATTCTTGACATTTGTCATCCCAGTCTCTTGTCAGGCCGTCATCGGCTTCCACGGCCATTCAATGCAGTGGCTGAGGAGAAATCACGATGGCATTTAGGTTCACGCCTCCGATGTGCCGCCACATCACTTCGCCCCCAGCTGAAACAGCACGGCTTCAGCGGAGGAAACCGACCACATGATCCCACCAATGGGGTCGCTGTTTGAATCTGACCAACGAACACTTTCAGCCTCGACAAGGGGACCACTTAGGCCCGCCTCAGACGTCAAGCCTGAACGAGTGCTCGCCTCGTTCCAAAACTCCAAAGGGGCCCGCATATGATGGTCGCAGTGGCCTCCGAGGAGCGTTCACCCGAATGAGGACCTATGAGTACGTCTCGAGGTCCCTGGAGGTGTTGACATCCGTTTTCGCGTGTCGGGAAAGTGGGGTCTGTCCCAGCTTCGAAATCATGTCTCTGAGCAGACGCGCCATGCCAGAGTCGCTTAACCCTGCTAGGATTCTCCCCGTACACCATCTCTGTGGGGCTGGCCGTGAAATCTTCTCGTTGGACTGTGCGGAAGCCGCGGAGAACAAAAGGCAAGGACCACGACCACGGCGGATCGTCGCGAACCATTAAGGCGGCCTTCAGAGTCCGGTGCCAACGTTCTATGGATAGTATACAGTATTCCGATGCCGTTTGAAGCCAAGGGGCTTACCTAACTCCGCGAAAAGAGTAGACTCGAATTGCAGCACGTTCGAAAGGAGGTAGGCATATTCCTTAGGTCAACCAAGCGCTTTCACACCATCCATCTCGACATCATTTACGAGACTCGCACGGACACAAGTATTCCCTCACAATCATCGACAGGTTTACGCGGTAACCTGAAGCAATACCTCTGTCTAACATTACGGCACAATCAAACGCTGAGGCCCTCTCTCGAGAATGGATTCATTCAGGCAACACGGTTATCATTGGTTGACCTAGAGAATACGCCTACTTCCTTTCGAACTTGCTTGTTGACTTTGCACATCTGGCACGCGATGCATTGTCTGGCCCAAGAGTATACGTCCTTGTTCATGGACGGCAAGAAGTATTTTTCAGTGACCGGATCCGTTTCCGGATCGTCATCCTGATGCCTGGGTGCGCAAGATTGTGTAAATCGGCCGGAATGAAAAGTTTGGGTCCCTTATTTAAGGTGTTTGCAAAGTAAATAGAAATTTTAGCCGAAAATTAGAAACTCCTTGAACTTGTATTTGGAGTTTATCCTCAGATTCTGAAGCTCTGCGTCGTCTTTCTGCGCCTCGGCGATTTCCGTCGACCACGGTGGAGACTGTGGCCTCCGAGATTCGAAACAAAACGTCTGCAATAACATTGTCTTTTCCAGACACGTATTGGATATCAGACGTAAACTGGCTGATATAACTCAAGTGCCGAAGTTGGCAAGGGGATGCTTTGTCCGGCTTTTGTCTAAACGCGAAAGTATGGGGCTTGTGATCCGTGGACACAGTGAACGCCCAGCGTTCAAGAGAAAAACGGAAGTATTTTATGGTAAAGAACGCGGCGAGTAGCTCACGATCGTAGGCGCTACAATTACCTTGAGTTGGGTTCAGTTACTTTGAAATGAAGCTAAATGGTTGCCAGATTTGATTCAACCGTTGGTGAAGAGGGGCGCTGTATCTGAGGCATTGATGAACACAGTCAGAGGTGCTTCTGGATGAGGAACCACCAGCAGTGTTACATCAACAAGCTGTTGTTTGACTGACTCAAATGCATGGACGGCTTCATCAGACCAAGCAACCTTGTGGGAGTCTTTGATTTTGGGCCGAGACAAGTAGGCGTTAAAGATCGCTTGGTGATGAGCGACTTTGGGCAAGAAATGACGATAGAAGTTTCACATGCCCATGAACCTCCGCAGATACTTCACCTTGGTTGGCGGGCGAAAGTTGTTAATCGCCCCAACCGTGTCCGGGTCTGGTTGTACACCATCAAGGGTTATTTAGTGGCCGAGAAATTTTACCCGCTTTTGTATGAAGCCGCATTTTTCAACGCTTAAGTCCGAAAGTCCGGCCTTAAAGAGACGTTCACAAATGAACTCGAGATGATCCAAGTGCTCAGATTCCCAAAATGAAACGACCAAAACATCATCCATATAAACGAAGCAAAATTTCAAGTTTCGCAAGACAGAGTGGATGAACCATCCACAGCTGGATGGGATTTAAAAGCCTCGTGATTGCATCAAGATCAGGCATTTGATATAATAAAATGGCGAAACCAATCACGACGAGTCGACCGCGCTTTTGAACGGGACAAAGGCTGAAGAAAAAGAAGAAGCCCCAACAGCGCGATTCTTTAGATAAATCAGCGTCAGCCTCTCGATCTCGTTTCCCCTGAAATGGTAATTGTACTAATACAGTGAACAAGAAAGATGGGTACCAATAAGGGACTTTTGGCTACTGTACTGGTAATTCCCGAAATTAGATCAAAATGGAAGAATTAAGAGCGTGAATAGCATAGCATAGCAAATTGTTCATATGTTGAATGCAAGTGAAACCGAAACTATAATAAATTCATTCTTAACTTTGCTGATCACGCTTTCGAGATTCTATTTACCCTACCTTCCACCCTAGTAATGTGTTCAGCGAAATTGTAGACATAGTCGTCGATGAAAACTTCATTCAAAATGATACATCGTAAGCTGATGCTCCATTTAATAAAAGATTATTCCAATTTCCACTTCAGTAATAGGTCAAGTGTCTGCCTCCCGATTTATATTGAAGTTCTTAGCACGTGCACTGCCAACCAAAAAAAATTCTCCCAACCTGAACAAATTCTGTTGTACTTGTCCTCAAACAACATACGCGTGTTCAGCATATATAGTACATTCCTCTTTTTCCTGTCAGTTCCAAGAAAGAAAAAGTATCTATTTCCCAGTGAACTTGAAATGAAAGGGCGAACGGGAGTAGATGCGTTCGCCGATGGAATCACCACCAACAGTTCTCTCCCGTTTTTAAAATCTGCTCGAACACTTCCCCAATGTACCGATAAAGACTGTTGTCATTGCACCGGGCTGAAATATACTTCATCTGCTGTCAAGAGGATGCATTTAATCCTTGAATTTTCGTATGCTGAATCAATCTTTCTGCGTTAAAAACGGAAGTTTGTTAAAAGTTTTGTTTAAGAATTCAAGCCTCTTTCAATTGTTGTTTTCTGTTGCAAATTAACCATATCCACATCATATCAGCATCGGTCTCTACATGTACCAGACCCCCCACGACTTTTCCAGAAGCTTGCATTCGCCTCCCCTCCTCTCCCCATGTTTTGTGCCACATAATAATAGGGTTAGCGACTCGCCACTTCTGTTGCGAATTAACCAAATCCACACGCTATCCATATCGGTTTCTATATGTATCAGGACCCCCACGACTTTTTCAGAAGCTTGTATTTGCCCCCCTCCTGTGTTCTGTGCCACATAATAATAGAATTATTAGGAGGATTAGGAGTTCCATAATATGGCTTACCCCACAATAGAATCATCGCCCTTTTCCCTTGGTATGCAAATTGTCAATGCCCTTTTTTTCTTTGCATTAAGGCAGTCGACGGAGAATCTAGTAGTATTATTATTATTTTGTTAAGGGAAAGTCGCACCGCGTCCTTGAAGAACTATTGTGCCCCTTTTACTGGTTATAGTGTACCTGTTGATCATAGTATCTCAAGCAGGCCTGTAACCGTTAGGAACTTTAGTATGTTCCCCACTTCCAGAAGTTTCAGCTTTGCATCTGGTATTAAGTGTTCTCCCAGATGTATCGACCTACTTTGCACAAGTGCCGGACACTGTCCCAGGACGTGCATAGAGGTTTCGTCCTCCTCCTCACAGAACCTGCAGGCAATGTCCGTAGATATCCCTAGCTTCCCTAGGTGGTAGTTCAGCCGACAATGACCAGTGAGAATTCCCACTATGATTCGAAGGTTCTTTTTGGTGAGGTTTAAGCAATCCTTTGTACGCATGGGTTCGTATCCCCCAATTAGCACCCTGGACTGCTCCATCCCTGGTAGGCCCGCCCACTATAGTTCCCTCAACCGTTTCTCTTCGTTTCTTAAATTCATAGCCATGAAACCGTTTCCGATTCCACAGAAGGGTTCTGGCCCGTGTAAAGGCATCTCTGCTCCCTTCTTGGCTAGTTCATCCGCTGCCTCATTACCTTCCAGCCCAGCATGGCCTGGAACCCAAAGTATCCAGACCTTGTTGGACGAGCCGAGTGTATTCAGTCTCTCAAGGCATTCCCATACCAGTTTAGAGTTCACCTGGTTGGACCTAAGCGCCTTGATCGCTGCTTGGCTATCGGTGAGAATAGCTATGTTCTGCCCCCTGTAGTTCCTTTGCAAATTAAAGGAGGCACATTTGTCTATGGCGTAAATTTCCGCCTGGAATATGCTAGTGTACCTGCCCATTGACTCAAAGTACATTTTCCTTGGACCAATGACACCGGCACCCGCTCCCTCAATCTAGTAGTAACGGGGTTTATCAATTCGACCCGACTTGCCTTATTTTCCAAATTCAGTCCATTTCACCAAATGTCATGACTCAGCGACGGAAGTAGATGTCATTGGCGTATTCGAGGTGTCTGACGAAAATGGCGTTGTCCATTGAACCCCTCCGGCCAAAGCAGCATGGAGAACACAACGGAGAACTAGAAGAAAAAGTATCGGACGAATGCAACCAAAGCGGACTCTACTTAAAATTTTTCAGAGATTTTGCGCTATCACGTGTCGCTCTGCTAATAGCTAATATATCAAGTTAAGCGGGACAGGTAAGTGTAATCCAAAGAAGATTTGTACTGCAGGCTTGAACGCACCGTAAAAGACAAAATTTATGAAACTTTTATTAAATTATTAAAATATTAAATTAAACAAAGTGGGGCAGACTGTGCGTCTGTTGCGCCGTGGGATTCTCCTGATTCTTATTCTGATATGAACAGTGGGACCCAAGTGCTTCCGCTCCGGGTGTGAGTTCCGCTTCGGTTGTGTTAAGTTTTCGCGTTCCTCGTTCATTGTTGCGATTGGACGACCCTTCGTTTCTTCTGAGTAATCTACCTATATTCGCAGATGTCGTTTGATGACAGCGCACCAGACGCCCCCGGCGCCTCCTCATTCCCCGTGCCCACAATGGCGGTACGAGTGCCACCGTTCTGGCGACGTAACCCAGAGGCCTAGCTCCGACAACTAGAGACGCAGTTCGTGCTCGCGGACATCACTGCTGATGCCACACGATTTAATCATGCGCTCGTCAGCCTGGACGAGGAGTCGATTGAACTCCTCGCTCCTACTTGAAATTGAAAGGCACCCTCATTAAGCGACTGTCGTTAAGTGAGTCAGCGAAGCCGAATCACTTGCTGACGGGGCTCACCTTAGGCGACCGCTCCCCGAGCCAATTGCTGCGTAAGAAGAAGCAGGATAACAGGAGGATAGGTCGGGGTTGAGCTTCTGAAGTCGCTGTGGTTACGGCGTCTTCCGAAAAGCGCCCAGGCCATCTTGGCCTTTGTAGACTCCGGCTCCTTGGAAGTGTTAGCGAACATCTCGGATAAGATCCAGGAGTGTGTGCTTCCTGATCAGTGAAGTGTCGCGGGAGACCACGGTTTAATTTCCAAATTTCAGCAGATGGTGGCAACCCTCTTGGCTACCGTCTCTAAGCTAGTGTCAACGGTATCGAGTAGTGGCGCATGAGAAATCCTAACGAGTCCTGCAATTTGCTGGTACCACCACTTCTTTGCCGACAAAGCAAAGAAATGTATCAGCGCGTGAACATTCACGGCTTCAAAAAACTGAACTCGTTAGGAGCTCTAGCGGCAGCTACCCATAACGCCACTCCACCCCCCTTGGGCAAGCACCATTACCTGGTCGAAACAGTCGCAGACCTCTCAGTCCTCCCGTTGTCACGGAATCACAAACTGATTCCGCATCAACTCAAACTAGCGGCGGTAAAATCTTCATTCATATACACTTACGACTACAGGTAGGTAGACGTAAATTTGGGACTTCTATGAACGTTCCCATGGCGTCTTGTTGTTGAGGACATCAACAGACCCATGTTAGGCGCAGAATTTCTAGGCCACTATGGATTGCTAGTGGATCTGCAGAATAGGTCTTGTAGATCCCGTAACTTCGGTCAGGTCTTCAGGAAAACTTGCTATTGTCAGTCTTTCAATCATTTTTGAAAAAGTAACCAACGCTGGCAATCGCGCGCTTCTCTAAATCTTCATCAACATAACTATCGAAAGTACTCCCTCCAAGCCAGCTTAGCATGATGTATAGCACCATATCCGCACTACTGGCTCCCCGCTCTTTTCCAAGGTGCGTCCATTACCATCTCAAAAGCTCGATGTTTCTAAGAAAGAATTCGATTCAAAGCAGGATATTTGCAGATCATCAAGTAGTTGTTGGTCTTCTCCACTGCATATGGTCCCAAAGTCCAACGGCCGATGGAGACCATGTGACGATTACAGACATTTGAATGCTCAGACCATTCCAGACCGCTTACCCATACCACTCATCCACGACTTTGCGCACAACATCGCTAACTTCTGTGTATTCAGGACCTTGGGCATCCGACCAAATCACGGTAGCTCCAGGAGATATTCCGAAAACGGCAATATGCATACTCTTTCGACTCTGCGAATTCACACGGATGCCTTTTGGTCTGTGCAATGGGGGGCAAACTTTTCAGAGGTCCACTCTGTCCTGCAAAACCTTAAATTTTGTAACATTTACTTAGATGATGTTTTGGTTGCCTCCACCTCTGAGTCTGAGCATTTGGAACATCTCGAATGCATTTTTCAACGTCTCCTTGAGGCTGGTCTTATGCTTCGTGTTGAAAAGTGCAAATTTCTTCAAGAGCAGGTGAAGTTTTTAGCCCACCCGATTTACCCTGAGGGAATTCAACCGATCCGGACAAGATTCAGGACATCACACACTTTGCACAACTTAAAACGGTGAAGGATCTTCGAAAGTTTTAGGACATGTTAAACTTCTTTCGTCGTTTCTTGCCCAAAGCTACCCAACATCAAGCGATCCTCAGTGCTTACTTATCTGGACCCAAGACGAAAGACTCTCTCGTGATTGCGTCCAGGCTTTTGAGGCTAGCCAAACGACAGCTAGCAGATGCTACACTCCTGACATTTCCTCAAACTGATGGCTCTCAGACCGTATTCGCCAATGCCTCAGACATCGCAGTAGGTGCTGCCCTTCACCAAAAGGTGAACCAAATTTGGCAGTAGTTGAGCTTCTTTTTTAAGAAGCTTCTTTTTTAAGAAACTGAATACAACTCAACAGAACTACATCACCTATGAGCCGCGTGCATGGAAATAAGAAGGCCTGCCGTTCACAGTGTCCACGGATCACAAGCCTCTTACCTTCGCTTTTAAACAGAAGCCCGACAAAGCGCCCCTTCGCCAACTCCGGCACCTGAGCTTGATTACCCA
This sequence comes from Hermetia illucens, assembly GCF_905115235.1. NCBI lineage: Eukaryota > Metazoa > Arthropoda > Insecta > Diptera > Stratiomyidae > Hermetia > Hermetia illucens. The sequence continues at coordinate 97,349,789 of NC_051854.1, read as the reverse complement.
GTTTACTTCAGACATCCGGCACGCGTCCGGCAAGGATAATATTGTTGCAAACGCTTTGTTACGTATTTCAGAGGTTAAAATCCCCCAAATCCCCAATCCCCCACATATAGGAAAAAATCAATAGGGCCTCCACCTGCCAAAAGGCCAGAAAGAGGAGCATACTGGAAGGGACAGCTTTCACTTCTTAATAAAGGCTTGAACTTCGCCATAAGAGACCCCACTTTCTCCAAAGAGGACATTGTTATTGACATCGAAGCAGGAATCAAATACACATCACAGAAAGAAAAAGCCGGTACCCGAAAAGAAATTAGGCGACTATTGACCCCCACCAAGCGGTTGGCCACACGGAAAAGAGCATCGTCCAACTACCACAAAACCATTAAAGAATTGGAAGAGAAACCCGTTTTCTACTTACCAGCAGACAAAGGAAACGCAGTGGTCATTATGGACAAACGAGCATACGACGACTTAGTACCCAAAAAATTAGAAGAAGGTAAGTTTCACGTTGTCAGGAAGGATCCTCTGTCAGACTCCGTTAAAAGAGTGGGAAAGGCTCCAGCTGAATGCAAATCCATTATTAAGAAAGTAGCCGTGCGTTCCTCACGCTGTTTTACCGGTGGCTTAATTCGCAGGACGGCAATCAACGGCCGATGTTGCAGTATATGATCTCACGCACCAAGGGGAGTCGGCTTCTCAGTAACATATATTCAGTGAATAAGGATGTTAACTCCTGGCCAAGGCAGTGCATCGTGTGTCAGAAATGTCATCAAATATGTGCAGAAAGAAATAGGCCCATTCTCTTGGTCTACAAAGTGTTTTCACACGATCCATCTCGACATTATTAACTCCTTGCAAGATTTGTATGGCTTCAACTATTGCCTCACAATCATCGATAGATGCACATGGTGACCCGAAAAAATACCTCCTACTTATCCGAGACCGTCTGTCAGGAATGGACCGAACGCTTTGGAGTTCCGGCCGATGTCATTACTGACCAGGGAATGCATGAAAGAGTCTCCCCTGTTCTCCGAGCTGGACAAACTCTTGGGGTTCAAACGACACCCATACGACCGCATACCACACGCAATCCAATGGCATACTGGAACGCCGTCATAGAACACTGGAGGCCGCTAAAATGGCAGATGATGTCTCTTAGAGGTAGCAAGTCCTGTCTTTCGTTTTACTTGGCCTACGTACAGCCCATCATGACTAGTTCGCCCCCAACTCCGCCGAGCTAGTATATGGGGAAATTTTGAGACTCCCCAGCGATCCTGTGTTCGATACCAGGCCAGCCCTTTCCACTACTGGGCTTTTGTGTTTACTCCGGGACACCGTGGCAAAATTAAAATCACCTCCGCCTTCCCATCATTTTGCGAAATTCTCCGCAAGAACCTGGATGTCTGCACACACGTCTTGGTTCGCATAGAGATTTCCCGGAAGTCCTTGCAGCCACAATATGAGGGCCCATATGAAGTATTGAAGAGAGGGGAGCACTTCTTTAAGCTTGACTGCGGCAACAGGTCCAAGACCGTCTTTTGTCCCCGAGAGAGAACCCCAATGTAGTAATGATACTTATTTACAGGATTGACCTACCATATTCGTGGCTGATCTGATGGGTCATGTCATTACCCGCAACTCATGAAACGCGCGACTAGGCTCATACAGCTTTGCATTTGTAACCCAATTTGGAATTAACCTGGTACGTCAGGAATATATCTTATATTCTTCCATTCCAATTTTATATAAAGGTTGGACCCATTCAAGGCTGAAATGGGTAAATGGAGTGAAAGGATCGATGCCGTTCACTCCTTCAAGTTCGCATGACTTGTTACGCTTTATTTCAACTTATGAAAAACACACAAATACTTATCATCATATGTATACACAAAAGGATAATACGTTTTCATGGATAATTATCCTTAAAGTGGTTGTATAATATACGATATATGTCAGTATGTTAATTGCCTTCTTTCTAGATTAAAATTTCATAAAAGGCTTAAGATGCTTCCTATAACATACAAACATACCCTTCCTGCAAACCACATGGTTCGTTATATATACATGTATGTACTTGAAGCATGTATTAACTCTTCCGCTATCAATTACGCCTCCTGTACGCATTACTCACGTAAATACATATGCTTCATCGAGGTACAATCTAGTGCATTGTCGAACAAAGTAAACAGAAATCCTGCCCCCCGTTGAGTGACGTACACAAAGGCTGCACAAAGGCAAAGGAAGCGTCTACAGGTTGGTAACTGCTATAAAAGCTATTTCCATGCTATAAACGATACTTGCACCTACTCTGAAGTGGTATGACAGAAAAAATGCCTCACTTTCGATTTTTGGAAATGTGCTCTGTGCTCCCTCCTCTCAGTAGGCCAGGGCGGAAAGAGCAATTCAGAAACAATTAAGTTGCGGGAGCAATACTTTGTCTTTAAAGCAATATCTTTGGATACCAGCACAATGCAATCAAAGGATAAAGTCTTCGTATCAATGGGGACCAATGACCAATGGGGACGTTGTCCACCGGAGGTATCCTACATAAATACATTTACATCTACTAGAAAATTTGGATTACATATTTCCTTGCCAAACACTTTGTGGTATTGCCAAAAGAAAAAAGCAATGTATTTTTAAAAATTATATAAAAATGAGAATCCTGTGGCGCCTGATGTTATTCTGAATTCAGTTGTCACATGCAAATGACTTTTTCAAAAAGAGCCATTTTTTAGGGAACCATCTGAATATAAACGGACGCACATATACGCATAATGATTTGTTCGCCCTAGGGCGTCTTGTAAATTCAACAAAGACCTAAAATAAGCATAAACATCCTGCAGAACAGAGAAAGGACAGCGAGAAATTTAAATCTATTGCTATGTCGGCATGTTCGTAAATTTGATTATTTTTAGAATTTTTTCTTGAGTGTGGCTTAGTTAAATTTCTCTGTATCCAACATTCAATTTCATAAATTAAACCTGATTGGAACCAACTTAAATAGGAGAATAAATCCTTCACCTACTTGATATAGGGGGTCAATCAGTGCACTGCAAGATAGACTGACAGGGAATATAGCTTCCTAAGGCCAACCTATTTCTCTCTGAGGGTGAACTGTTTCTCCTCTAGGGCGAAGTGTGGCTTTTCAGGGCCCAAGGCTCTCGTCTTTTTGTTTTTTTTTTGTTGAGGAGGTGGAAATCTTCAAAAAGACACTGGTCTGGACACACTAGCGTGTGGCATTTTTACCCACTAAAACCACCCCGACTCCCTCCCTGCCCCGCGAAACCACCATAAGGTATTACATCACGGGGCGGAGTCAGCTCACTCTAGCTTTGTTACTTTTCTTCTAAACGCGGCGCACGTGACCGCGTTTTTCTCCTCTCCTCTGCTTTTCGCAGTTTATTTTGGATAGATGCGATCATGGAGTTTACCGCATCCCAATTCTCTTGATGTGCTAGCATTTTCGGCACCTGATTTTCTGGTACCAGCACCTCTCCTAGAGTCTCCTCTAGATTCCTCCTTCCTTCCACAAATCTCGGACAGTGGAAGAATACATGCTCTGAGTCCTCTGGGACTCCATTGCAATTTGGACAATCGGCTGAGGTCTCCAATTTAAACCTGCGAAGGTATTGGAGATATCCTCCGTGCCCCGTGAGAAACTGGGTGAGATTATAATTAATCTCACCGTGTCGTCTCTCCAACCACTCCTTGATGACAGGAATGAGCCTGTGCGTCCACCGGCCCTTTCCGAGCGTTCCCACCGCTCTTGCCATCTATTTATGGATCTCTCCCTTTCAGTCTTCTTCGTCCGCGATGAGGAAGAGGTTGGCTTTGCAATGTATATGTTCGCCATCTCATCTGCCAAGATGTCAACCGGCATCATTCCAGAGATGACGAATGCTGCATCATCTGAGACAGTCCTGAAGGCTGAGCATACCCTCAGAGCTGTCCTCCTGTAGACTGAACTCAGTTTGGTAGCGTTCCCTGACATCCACAACGCCTCCCTCCAAACTGGGGTTACATAGAGCATGATCGAGGTCACCACCCTGGCTATATGCAACCTAGATGTATGCCGTGGCCCTCCAACGTTCGGCATCATCCTTGCCAGGGCCATACTTGCAGTGGATGATTTGTCGCAAACATACTGCACATGTTGCTTATAGCTAAGCTTCCTGTCTATCACCACTCCAAAGTATTTGATGGTCGGCTTGGAAGGGATGATATGATTCCCGATCCTAATACAGGCGTAATTTCTCTTCCGGCGCTTGATGATGAGGACCGCTCCCGTTTTTTCTTCCGCAAGTGTCAGACCAGAGCTCTTTAGCCAACTTTTAACAGCACCGATTGCCTCGCTTGAGTATAACTCAGCATCTTCGAGATGCTTTGCGACAACAACCAGCGCTATATCGTCAGCGTAACCCACCACTGTGGCTTCCCCCGGAAGGGGAAGATTAAATACATCGTTGTACATGATGTTCCACAGTAGTGGGTCCAATACGGAGCCCTGCGGGACACCCGCCGAAACAACGTACTCCTGGGGTCCATGATCGGTGTTATACCAGAGCCTCCTTTCAGTTAAATAACTATCGACGATAGCGGTGAGATAGGCGGGAATACCAACCTTCGCTAAAGATTTCCGTATTAGATTCCAATTGGCCGAATTGAATGCATTTTTCACATCCAGGGTTACTACCACGCAATATTTGCTAATACTACCCTTTCCGTGAATTGCATCTTCGGCCAAGCCAGTAACCAATTTGATGGCATCAACGGTTGATCTAGCTTTACGGAACCCGTACTGCCTATCTGAAAGGCCGCCTTGGCTCTCAATAACCGGGAGTAATCTATTATAGATTACCCGCTCTAGCATTTTCCCCAACGTGTCGAGGAGGGGGGGGGGGGGGGTCGATATGAGGATGGTTCACCTGGAGATTTACCTGGTTTAGGCAGAAGTACCAACTTCTGCCGCCTCCATGCCACTGGAAATATCCCCTCGGACATGCACGCTTCGAACAACTCAGCGAGCATGTCCGGCCTGAATTTGACGGAAAGCTTAAGGGCCTTATTCGGTACTCAGTCCAGGCCCGGCGGTTTATTGTCTCCTATTCTACCGCAGATATCCAACTGCTCGTCTCTGGTGACTGGCGGAATTTCCGCCACATTCAGAGGTGGTTGGAATGTGTCGGTGCTCTCCTCTTGCTGGGGGAATAACCCCTGGATGATTTTTAGTAAGAGGGTGGGGCACGTGATCTGCGGAGATGAACGGCCTCTGAATCATCCCATCACGATTCTGTAGGCATTCCCCCACGGGTTTATGTTCGCTTCTGAGCAGAGCCCCTTAAAGCACTCCCTCTTGCTTCGCTGGATGGCGAGCTTGAGGTTTTTGCGGGGTGCCATATAAGCGCGCTCTTTTTGCCCCTGTTCGACTCTACCTACTGCCCTCTGAGCCACTCTTCTGGGTCGGTGGCAGGCTGATCGAAGGCCGGTCAGTTTATCATTCCACCAGTAGTTTGGTCTTCTACTGGGGAATGAATACCTTCTAGGCATGGATGCGTCACACGCTTTGGCAATGCATTGAGCCAGATGGACGGCTCTTTCCGTAGAAGTGCCTGCTTTATCAGGCTGATCTAACCACACATGTATGAAGGTCTCCTCATCCAAAGATTTTGCAGACCAGCCTGAAATCTTTCTCGGTTGTTGTTGTTGTTCTCGGCATGATAGCTTTTTGGCATGTGGCTCGACACATGTCTCAAAGAAGATTGCCTGGTGATCGCTGTGGGTGTAGCGTTCGCTGACGCACCAGGACTTACCACGCACCAGCGAAGGGCTGACAAAGGTCAGGTCTACAACCGAGCCTGACCCCCCTTTCTGGAAGGTGTTTACAGCACCTTCGTTAGCCAAAACTATGTCCATCTGCGCAAAAGCTTCTAATAAACTGCGCCCCCTAGCATTTGATTCCCTGCTACCCCACTCTAGGGCCCAAGCATTGAAATCACCAGCAATCACCTTTGGACTACGTCCCCTCGCGTCGAGAACAAGATTATCAAGCATTTGCTCGAATTCAGACAGTGTCTAACTTGGTGGGGCATAGCAGCTGTATACATATACACCACTTATTTTCGCCCACACGAAGCCACTGCCTGCCTGACTTGCAGTACATTGTATGGCCTGTCGACCGCGAGCCCATATCGCAGCTCCACCAGTCGAATCTTTGACCCATATGCCACCGTGACGGTGTCTATACGGTTCGCTTATGATGGCGATTTCCATCTCAGATTCGAACGTGGCCTGCTCAAGTAAATCCTGAGCGACCCTGCAATGATTGAGGTTTATTTGAATAAACCTCATTTTCTCATTGCAGTGAGCGCCTTCCTAAATTCCGAACATTTACCACTTCCGGCAATATGCCGGTTATCCTGTCCCTGTTTTACTTCGCACAATAGGCATTTGGGGTCCCTATTGCACTCTCTGGCAATATGACCTTTCTCCCCACACATTCCGCATCGATCGGATCACTCAATGCTGCTGGTGCATGCCTTCGCCAAGTGCCCAAACATAAGGCATTTAAAGCACCTCTTTAGTGAAGTTCCGGCAGCCAACAACATCTGTGCTGCCTCCGCTGGTACTTGTATTGTGGCCGTTTGAGTACCACCATAGGCTTTTCGTAAGCACACAACAGACTCCTCGGTGAGTTCTTTCAACTTGAATTGCTCCTTCAGAGCAGTACAAATTCCCTCTTTCGATGTTACTTCATCGAGATCCTTACATTGTATATAGATCTCATGTTTTTGGGCACGCACTGCGGCATTCTCCTTAAGTGAGTTTTTCACTTGAGTGCGAAAGTCATCAGTTTTGCCCACGCTTGATCTTTTCAGTTCGAACATGAGATCCCCTTTCTGGGTTCTTCGGATTCAGTTTACATTTCCGCTCAGATCTTTTAGGTCGGGGTCCGCTTTGACCTCCAAGGCTCTCGTCTACCAAGACTCTTAGTGAGTGGTGATAACCACACCCTGTACGAGGTGGCCCTACTATTAATAAAACGCTACGGATCTAGACTGGGCAGTCGAAAAACAACTCCCCAAGCCAGGGTGTCATGCGAACCGTGCCTATTGGATAGTTTGCAGTCGGGGGTACGAAGCTTCACTGATACCTGGTCGCCTCGCACGTCTGAGATAAATATATCAGACGTCAGGAAGGAGACATGTCTCAGTGCCGCAGGTGTTAAATGGTACCTGCGCTACCTGAAGGAAAGCAAGAAGAGGATAGACCTAAGCCATCTTTATAGGAGCTAAGAAAGCAGGGACCAGCAGAGATTAGCCCGCATGAAGGAAATGCTCCCAAAAAATCCAAACCTGAACCCAAGCGGAGAGAAAACGCGGGCAGGACAGAAGTGAAGGCAGGAATCAGAAAGCCCGCCATTAGCTATGCTAGTGCCTCCAAGGGCATTCGACTGGCCACATTGCCAAAAAATTTTTCTGAGCCAATATTCACTCATGACGAGCAGGAAACCAGCGAAGACCCCATCGTCAGGCACATATGCAAGGGATGGACTCCGAAAATTGTGTTCACCGGGATACGCTTTCGACCAGGTCATATACTGGTGGAATGCGCGACAGAAGAAACTGCAGAGTGTCTTAGGGCCATAGTTCCTAAATTGCCAGGCTGGGAAGCAGCGGAACTGTCAACATGTGCTGAGGATGGCATACCAGGAGCAGACATGGTGACAGTTTTTCTCCCAAATGGCGCGACAATAGAGACGGACAATTATGGAGAGACTTCAGAAGCAAGGTGGAGAAAAAGGGTAAACTCCTCACGATCGGGGTAGATGACTCATCCCTGGAGGCAATCAAACGTCGGAGTTGCCATGTCAACTATCGATTTGGCAACATACCTATGCACGCACACAGTGCGGTCTCCATGGAGAGACAGACCCGGCTAACATAATGCGAGAGCTCAATGGAAAGCACCCACTCTTGAAGGTCAAAAGCGTGTCGAATCTAGTCATGCGAGCATATCAGCTTCTTTATAGCCAGAACCCAACACTCCCGTTGAAGTCGCAATTGGCCACCTTCAACCCCTTTTAATAGCTCAATGAAGACTTCACGATGAAGTATGTACTTCACCAAAAGATTTCACTTGAGAAAGTCAAGCCAATTCGGGAAGTACAACTGCCAAAACTTCGGGTACATCGCCCATAATTAATGAAGTGCACAAACACGCCTGTGAGTGGGGAATATCTCGCGGCTGAAACGCCACACTGCTGTAATTGCAGCCAGACTAAACATCCCGCCAACTACCCCGGATGCCCGGCATACAAAGACATGGCCGCCAAAAGGGAAGTTAACAGAGCAAAAAAGAATTCCGCTGCAATGAGAGACAAGCAGGCGGTGACACAGATGTCAGAAGGCTTGGCTCAACCAGGCGTATCTTACGCACAAGCAGCTAGGAATACTCTTCTTAGATCTGTAGCCCCTCAAGCCCCGCAAGACAACAAATTGGCTTTCAAAAACTAGATCGGAACTATTGTTTCGGCCCAAACCAACGAACACCGACAATTCGTTCCTATTCAACTTATCGCGGATTTACGGATTTAAATATTATCACATTCAACTCCCAACGTGCCACCGCACAAAAGTTGGTAAACTCTCTGAAAGCGGTTATCTACTGTGTTTCAGAAATACAATTAATGCCACCTATGATCGCATAGTCAGGTTGAAACTGTAGACGAACATGAGAAAATTCGGTATCTCGACGAAATTGATAAGACCGACTAGGCTGACTCTAACCAATGTGCGTAACCCGATAAAAGCAGCAGGATCACTCTCAAGACCATTCGACATCAACAACGGTCTATGACTAGAGGATGCCCTATGATGCGTCCTCTTTAACCTGGTCCTGGAGAAAGTGATCCGTGATGCTAAGGTAAATGCGATCCTCTTTAAGTCCAGCCAACTACTGGCCTATGCCGACGATATCGACATAATGGGAAGAACGACCCGAGACGTACAAACTGCCTTCATCCAGATCGAGCAGGCGGTGCGAGATCCTGTGCTGCAAATCGATGAAGGCAAAACAAAATATATGGTAGTAACGTCAGCACCAGAAAGCAACCAACAACATCAAACTGCACTGACCAAACGGGAAGAATATAGATAGGAGACTACAACTTTGAGGTCGTTGATAATTTCTGGGGTCAAGAAATCACAACCGATAACAGGTATGACGATGAAATCCACGCACGGTTGTTGGCAGCCTATTTCAGCTCACAAAAATTGTTTCGCTCGAAACGTCTCACCATAGGGTCAAAGCTCTTACTGTACAAGACAATGATCTTCTCAGTCCTCATGTATTCCTCGGAGACTTGGGTTCTTAGCAACAAAAATGCGAACTCTTGGGGGCGTTCGACTGAAGAACCCTCCGAAGAATTTTTGGCCCCTACATGAGGATGGACAGTTCCGTAGACTACATAACGACGAGATCTATGAGCGATACCACGACCGTCTGGTTGTGGATAAAATCCGGCTCAACAGATTGCGGTTGGCGGGTCACCTAATCCGTATGGATGGAAGGACCCAGCCCAAAAACTCTACAAGGGCATGGCATGGCAGAAAAAAAAAGAAGACGAGGCAGACCCTGTCTGAGATAGAGCGGTAGCGTAAGTTAAGACGCCGAACAGCTTTTAGGGATATCGAATTGGTGGACCTCGACGCAAAACCGAGGTATCTCGAGTTCCATACTAATGTAGGCCTAGACCGGATACCGGTTGTTGCGCTCACAAGATAGGCTATTTATAGAAAGACCACCTTAAGAGTGTGCTGTGGTTACAGAAACATCTCAGGCGAAGCGGCTTATGCAGTAGCCGGAATGACGTGGTCGACATTTTTGCCAAGAAGATTTCACGCATTTACGATGGACCCGATTCTTCCTCCGATCGACATGCAAAAAACGCCAAAAGGCAGGAATCGTTAAGTAGGTGGCAACAACGGTGGGAACGAATGAAAAAGGATCGTTGAACCCACAGATTGATTCCTAGCATCAAGGTGTAGATGCAGAGAACGTATAGTGAGATAAACCATGATCTCACGCAGTTTCTCACTTGAAATACTTCTATGTGTTTAAACTGCACAGCTCACCTAACTGTCCAAGCTATATTCCGGTGGACCGGGAGCATGTTTTCTTCCATTTTCCTAGATCTTTGGAGGAACAGTAGGACCGGAAAATATAATTGGGCAAATTCTTGCGTGCCAGCAAAACACTGCATTTCAAGTGCAGGTTATGAAAGACAAAGGAGCCGAGAAAGGCGCGGTTGCGAATGTGATCGATGGGCGAAAAGAGAGGCTAGAGTGATGTCCACTACGCGACGAAATGCTTTTTAATGGTTCCGCGGGGAAGATGGCAGGAGGTAGAAGGTGATTTTAGTGGGTAAAAATCCCCCACGCTGACACATGTGTACCAGTATCTTTGGAAGATTTCGACCCCTGAAACAAAAGAAAAAGACAGACAGAAGAACAGCAAACAGATATTGAACCGATTTTAATAAGGTTTTACAAAAAAAAAAACCTTAAAAAGGCGAGATTTTCCATTTTGGGAGTTATTTGGTAGCTAGTATTTCTAGTGAAGAGAACAAAGAAGGATTTTCCTTTTTTCTGTCCACAATATGCAAATCATCGGAGCACTTCTGATTAGCATTTATTGGTATAGCCTTGGCTTCTTCCAGTGATGCAGTCTGTATCCCCTCAATCATGGTAAATCTTCATCCTTTCATGAGTTTCTTCAGTTTTGGGAATAGGAAAAAGGCATAGTGAGCCAAATCCACAGTTATGACCTTTCTGAGGAAATCATGATTATCATTGATCTAAATTTTCTTTAGGAATTGACTGTCTGCCAACTACTTGATGGTCAGTTGTGGTCCACGGAATCCTTAGGCTTGGGTAAGCACCCAAGAAGCGAAAAAAGGATTTACGGTTTCGTCCAGGGCAGGGGCAGCTCATCAGACGCTGCCTCACTTCTGCTCTGGGAGCATCGTGACCAAAGTAGGTACCAGGTGGTATTTCCTCCATTATATAAATTCAGAAACACGACATTTGTATAAATTATAATCAGGACAAATCCGCTGAATAAAAATGCAGGCCTAAACCGGCTGAGCCTATCCTAAACTTTGTTTAGGAATTGAGAGAGTCCTAAGTCCGCCATCCACTGATGAGTTGCCGCTGCCCTGGACGAAATCACAAGTTTAATTTTCGCATAATGTGTGCTTGCCCAAAACTGAAGAGTTCGGGGACCACAACCGTGAAAGTTGCTTCAAGGGGCGGACCTAGGACTCTCTACCCTGGACGAAATCGCATATCTAATAATTCATTGGAATTGCTTGGGACGAGCCAAAAGAGATGGTGACATCATCAGCAACTTCTCTAATGGTAATTCCACTATCATTTAACACTTCCTCGACGATTACCTACCTTGACGTGGTGAGGGAGCTCAGTAAGGAAGATCCTCCAGGAAACGGGAGGTGACACCTGAAGCCAAGCGGTAATCAAAACCCCAAGCCAAGGTGTGACTACCGTGCCGAGGGCTGAATGGTCACAGGGGTTAAGATGTGGCCGTAAACGGTGAACTCTGGGTACCAGGCGACCCCCAGTTTCAACTAGCCTTGTCTCGGCAAAAAGGGGCTCTGCCGAGATCGACTTACTTTCCCCGGAAAAATTGAGGCCATGGCAGCCAACTATGAAAAAACAAAAAAACAAAAACACAAACCTACTAAGCAAACACAATTAAACTTCGATCGTGACGATCCAACCCCGAGTGAAGGGGCAACCCTGAGCTCATCGATGGAGAACCTGAGTCTAGACTCAGATTCCCCACTTATTCAAGTGGGAACCAATTCAATTGGGACCCAGTCCTTAACGGATGAGCCGAAGCAGGCCCCTTCTGTCAGTACTCCTGACCCCAGGCCACAATCGACGCCACCTGCTGAGGCTAAAGTCTTGCCCATGGGTAAGCACCTGTCCACGGACAGCAAACTGCCTTCGGGCAAACCGCTTTCGGGCAAACCGCCTTCGGGCAAACAGCCTCCGGACAAACCGCCTTCGGGCAAACTGCCTCCGGGCAAACCGCATTCGGGCAAACCGCCTCCGGGCAAACCGCCTTCGGGCAAACCGCCTTCGGGCAAACCGCCTCCGGGCAACGCACAACCAAAGAGCTGTGCCAAGGTTGAGGGGAAAGGAGCGTTCGGGGCACCTGCGGCTAAGGGGAAACCGAAGCGGCAGCGGTCCTCGGACGATCCTAACTCTTCGACACAAAAGGCGGCAAAGAGGGCTCGGCCGGCAACGGCTAGGCCTTCATTTGCAGCCAAGGCTATCGAAGCCGATGGATGGGTCCTGTATGACGACTCTAATCCATCCGGCTACGATACTGAGCAGTGCGAACAACTTAGAAGGAAACTCCTCCTAGCTGTAAGGACTGCGTCTGCGCAAGGCATTAAGCTTTGCTTTGAGTCGGTAGGTGTATACCGTAAAATGTTACGGCTGAACTTTGCCGACGAAGACACGAACGAGTGACTCAGGCAGTACTGCTCCTCCCTTAACGATGTGTGGGAGGGTGCGCGACTAACCTTGAAAAGGGTCTCTGAGCTGCCATCGATCAAAAAGTGCTCTCTCTGGCTTCCAGAAGAAGAGCGAAATGGTGTCGGGGTTCTGGAACAACTTGGTGTACAGAACAACCTTAACACTTCCACCTGGTTGCTGCTAGGCAGCAAAACAGGAGAGAGAACCGATAGGCCGGGAACTTTTCTCACTATCGGCGTTCCCGAACCTGATGTTAAGAAAGTTCGGGAAAAATCGGGTTGCCGGCTCTACTATGGGCTGGGGACCGTCACGTTACAAGTGTCGGCTCCTAAAACCATTGAAGGGGACATGCAGCCCCCGGCATCTACATCTGAAACATAAATGAGGTGCCACATCTCCCAAGTAAATTTGCAGCATTGTAAAGCGGCGACTGCACTTATCAGTCGTCGGATCAATAGCTGCAAGAACCGTGGGTTGTTGGTGGGGCAGTCAGGGGCCTAAACTTCCAACATGCTGACCTATTGTATGCCAATGGAAGCGATCGACCCCGCACCTGCATGGTAGTCTCCAAAGACTTCCAAATTAACCTGGTTAACGATCTCTGTGATGGCGACACCACATCAGCTAAGCTAACCATAAAAAGTCAACAGGGAGATAAAGAGATACTATGGTGCTCTGCATACTTCCCCTACGACGCAGAAGACGTTCCCAGTGGAACATTCATCAGAGCTATCCAATATGCCAAAAGCAGATGCATGGGGGTAATAGCAGGATGTGATGTCAACGCTCACCACATATGCTGGGGAAGTTCGAACATCAATGCAAGAGGATCGAGACTACTGGAGTATCTAGTAGGAACCGATTTGCAGATCCTAAATGTGGGTAATGAACCCACTTTCTTCAACGTGGTCAGGCGAGAGGTCATCGACATCACGGTGACATCTCCTGACATCGCGGATCTGATCGGAGAGTGGAGAGTATCAAACGATATCACACTCTCGGATCACAGACGCATTGATTTCGTTATGGGCATGGATCTACCTCCACCCACTCCATTTCGGAATCCGAGGAAGACAGATTGGGTAATGTATCAAACAGAATTGAACGCCCGAGTCACGATCCCTGGGAGGCGCATCAAATCCATTGCTGGAATTGAGAAGACAACCCAGATGATCACAACTAGCATGAGAGAAGCTTTCGAAGAAAGCTGTCCACTCAAGATGCCAAAGAAGGGTAAAACACCATGGTGGAACTCGGATTTGGCAAAACAGAAGAGAACGACAAGGATGCTCCTTAATCGTGCTCTGAAGGGCGAATCAAGCACTAGCTGGAATCGCTATAAAGAGGCACAGAAGGCTCTAAAGAAGAGCATAAGATCGGCTAAACGATCATCTTGGAGACGCTTTTGCGAAGAGACTAACTCTTTTGAGGCAACGTCAAAGCTGAAGCGGATTCTGGTCAAAGAACGTAGCCAGAAACTGGGTTACTTACGTTTACAGAATGGGAAGTCCACAGAAAGCGATGAAGAAACGGCAAATCATTTGCTTGAAGTACACTTCCCAGGCAGCATCCAAAATCTAATCTCGGGGCCAACAGGTGCATACAGCCCTCAACCGAGAGATTGGAATCTGGCATGCAAAGTAGTATCACTGGAGCGAGTGAAATGGGCATTTAACTCGTTCCACAGATATAAGTCTGCAGGTCCGGATGGGATCATTCCTGCGCTAGTAGTAGAAGGAATGGATGCCCTGGGTCGACACATTCGGAATATATATCGGGCATGCCTAGCACACGCTTATATTCCAGTTAAATGGCGGGATGTGAAGGTGTTGTTCATTCCCAAACCAGGAAAACCCTCCTACACAGACGCAAAAAGCTTTCGACCGATCAGCCTAACGTCCTTTCTGCTAAAAGGACTAGAAAGATTAGTAGATCGGTTCATAAGGGATACACACATTCCTAAATGGCCACTTCACCATAGGCAACACGCCTACCAGAAAGGCAAATCCACGGAGACAGCACTCCATGAACTTGCTGCAAAAATTGAAAAGGCGATGTCCGATAAAGAATACGCCTTAGGCGCATTCATGGACATCGAAGGTGCCTTCAATTATGCCTCATTTGCGGCAATTTGTGATGCGGCAAGACAGCATGGAATCGAACCGCTGCTAATCAGTTGGATCCTTCACATGCTAGAGTGGAGAAAAATCCACATATCGGTCGGCCAGAAATCTATTGAAGCAGGATGTCTCAGGAGCTGCCCACAGGGAGGGGTTCTCTCTCCACTGTTATGGCTCTTGGTGATGGATACCCTGCTCTGGCTCCTGGAGGACAAAAAAGTCTTCGCGCAAGCATTTGCGGACGACCTAACCGTAATAATTACCGGCAAGTTTGCGGACACAGTATGTGACCGCTTGAATGCAACTCTGCATGTAATCCACGGCTGGTGCCTCCGCAATGGACTCACGGTGAACGCTAGAAAGACTGGACTAGTTATGTTCACTAAGAACGTCAGGTGGGGCAGCTATACGCTACCCACCTTAGCAGGGGCGGAAATCCAGCTGGCACAAACAGTCAAGTACTTAGGAGTACATTTCGACTCCAAGTTAACGTGGAAGCATCATATCCAGGAACAATACCAGAAATCCTGCAGATTGCTCTGGTGCTGTAGGAATGCGATAGGTAAGACCTGGGGACTTTCACCTAAACGGATATATTGGATGTATACATCCATAATAAAACCCATTTTGATGTATGCATGCATCGTCTGGTGGCCAAGACTGAACTTTGCTAACAGCAGGAAGCTGCTAACGCAGATTCAGAGACTTGGTTGCCTAAGTATTACTGGAGCAATGAGTACTACGCCGACTGCGGCACTTGAAGCCATCCTAAATTTACCCCCCATCTACTTGGAGGTGAAACGGAAAGCAGCCTACGACGCATATAGGCTCGATACCATTGGGGCGTGGAAAGGCTAGGTCTATATGGAAATTCCTTGAAAAACATCCGGTAGCCCTGATGCCGACCGATCATATGGTTTCCAGATTCGTCTTTGAAAAGACATACACTGTCGTAATCACCGAAAGAGAAGAATGGTCGACAAGTGGCCATGAGTCTTTTCAGATTACAGACCTAATAATCTTCACCGACGGGTCAGTCACGGAGGATGGATCGGGTGCAGGCGTGTTCTCGGAGAATTCGATTATAGAACTGGCCCGACCCCTCGGAAAAATGACGACCATATTCCAGGCGGAGATATATGCCATTTCATTGGCAGCAGAAGAATGTCTGCGACAAAAATGGAGGGGTCGCACCAATCGAATCTGTTCCGACAGTCGGGCGGCATTATCAGCACTAGATGGCAACAACATATCAAGCCAGTTGGTGTGGAGTTGTCATCAGGTGCTGCTGAAACTTGGCCGACTGAACGAAACATTCCTGATGTGGGTGCCGGGGCACTCTAACATCGCCGGTAATGAGGGGGCTGATAGACTGGCTCGCCGAGGGTCTGGATCCACAATGGTGGGGCCACAACCAGCTCTTGGAATCCGACCATCTACTGTCAAGTCTACTCTGAAAGGTGAAATTGCAAGGATTCACGCAACCGAGTGGAGAAATTTGGACTCTTGCCGGCAAGCGAAAATCCTTGTGAAGGAGCCTAGGGCCACTAGAGCGGCATTTTTGTTGTCCCTTAAGAAGTGGGACATAAAAACCCTAGTAGGGCTTTTGACGAGACACTGCCCCTTAAACTACCATATGGAAAAGATTGGGGTAGTGGTTTCGGCTGTGTGCAGCCAATGTGAGGAGGAGGAGGAAACAGCCCTGCACTTTTTATGCAGCTGCCCGGCATCCTCAGATCTCAGACGAAGACACCTTGGCAAGGTTTTCTTCAATGAAAAATCTGCACACTCTCTGCCTCTTGAGAATGTTCTCAGATTCGCTAAAGCCTGCGAACACCGTAGGCGGGAAGCCATTGAATAGGCAACTTACGGGGATAGTACAATGGGCCTAATAATGGCCTGAGTGCTCGGAGCTGCGGCTCCCCCCATTTAACTTAACTATATTAAATCATTTAACACCATTTTCATAACTTGTTCAACATTTTTACTAACTTATTGGGACGTCAAGAGCGAACCCCGATGTTCTCCTTCTTGGAACTTGCATAGACCACTTCCAAATTTTATTTTCCGTAGAGCACTGTATGCCACTCTCAATATTTAAAATATTTTAGAGCGCCTAAAAATATCCGTTAAATCTGATACAAATCATGTTGTCCATTTGCTCAACAGCATCTTTATAGCTCCCACACACAATAACTCTCAGCATATATCAAGAGGGAGTGCACCAACATAATAAATAATGCAAGACGAAAACGGATAGAAGGTATCCCGCCAAATTCAAAAAGTCAACACCTACAATCAATTGCAATCACGCTCATCCCAAGGGAGAATTAAAGCAGAACCTGACGAGTTTCGTCTGCCCTGGATGAAACCTTCTGACTTCTAATTTATACTTATTTCGTTCACCAAGTTTCAATTCAGTAATCACAGTATAGACGAGGATAGTATTTTTACTCGGGATTTTATCTCTTCCCTTCAGAGTTCACTCCAAAAACGGAGAGTGTGCAACTTTAACAAAGTTGGAAAAAGGATTGCCAGTTTTTCTATGGCCGCGTTATGTAATACATAATGCTAATTATCAGAAAGTGCTAAGCCATTTCCATGGTTAGTTCATTTTAATCTCAATAAGAGTCGATGGAATTACCGAATTCATCCAAATATCTTAACGAAAAGTTCGACAGAAAACCTGAAATCCTAGAATTCCTTAATAAGATAATGAAAACATTTGTCAATTAGCAAGAGATCCTTGAATTTTACATTTTGTGGAAATATTATACAACATATAGAAATAAAAGTATGTTATAAGACAGTAAATCCTTCAACTATACCCTAACAGGAACCAAAATGAGAAGGGTGATTCCCCTATCTCCATGGGATAGTAGGTTATTGACATTTATGAAAGTTGGAATATTTTTATTTTTCTGTATCGAAAAATTGTTAAATTCTTTCATCTTCGGGATTAAAAAAAAATAATAAATTAAAAATCATTTTCCTAGCTCAGCTTCGTTGTACTATAATATCCTTCAAGTAGCAGACATAATATTCGCTCTTTAAAGTAGTATTCCTTTGACAAGTTGAAATTGTCCTTAGTCTAAAATGTATCCCGAGTTTTCAGAACTGTTTTTTTTTTGGGTTTTTATCAATTGTAATAATCCACATTTGACCACATCAACTTTACAGTTCCGGCAGCAAAGAAAAGGTATATTTAGCGTATAAGTTGTTTCAACGCTAAATATCCTTACACTTAAAACCCTGGTAAGACACCTGAGGAACCTGTTTTAATCTCGACTTTCCACCTCTCAAAAAACTTATCACTTACCTCTCAACCGGATACTTTGGCTGCGTTATCTTTTTTAAATAAAAACTTGCTCACTAGCACAAATGTTAGATTTTAGTTTATAAATTCAACACTCAACAGGTTAACCGTTTTAAGTTCCAGACTGGGACTAACCAACTGCCACTTTCACCGCGTCGAATGACACTAAACTAGAAGATATCCAGCCCAAAACAGCCACTTGTTGTTCCTGAGCTTTTCCATCTTGGCACATTTCCGGCTATGCGGTGTGCAATTTTCCGAAAGCTTTTCATCATCCCTAACTGCTTGCTTCAATAGGAAATGTAGTGCTCACCTTCCGCTCGTATTTCCACCCACACCGGATATGGGTCTACACCAATGTTTGTGTTCATAACAAACTGAAACGCTTTTCTAGGCTTTAAGTGCAACTTGGAGACAATTCCATCGCAATGAAGAAATACGTTCAACGATGAAAATTAATCTGAGAATAAAGTTTTCTGCAAAAAATGTATTCTAGAGAAAAATGATTTCAATATTATATTGGGTCAACTAAAAAAAGTTCCGAATTTGTGCCCTTTTTTGAGACCTACTTTGAGAGACTATTATAAGGTTACAATTAATTTTCAATTGATAATACTGATTAGGCGGACCCTGACCAATGTATGAGGCTAGATAAAAGCAGCAGGATCACTCTCGGGACCACTCAACATCAATAACGGTTTAAGACCAAGAGATGCCTTATCATGCGTCCCCTTTAACCTTTCCTTAGAAAAAGGTGTCCGTTATGCAGATGTTAACGCAAGAGACTGTTCAACCCTCATCAAACCTCTTCAAGTCCATCCAATCACTGGCCTACGCTGACATTATTCACATTATTGGAAGAACAACCCGAGGTGTACTGTCTACCTTTATCCAGATCGAGTAGGCGGCGATTGGCACGATATCTCGGGCTGCACATTAATGAAGGTATGACAAAGTACATAGTGGTAACGTCAGCGGTAAAAGGCAAAGAACCAACAACATCGAATCGCCCTGGTGAAACGAGAGCAATTAAGAAAGAAGACTATAACTTTAAGACCGTTGATAATTTCTCCCATCTAGGATTGAAAATCACAATGGATAACAGATATGACGATGAAATCCGCACACGGTTGTTGGCAGCCAACAAAACCTATTTCGGCTTCCAAAAACCGTTTCAAAATGGCTTCCAAAACCGTTTCAAAATGATCTTGCCAGTCCTTCGGTATTCCTCGGAGACCTGGGTTCTTAGCAAGAAAACCAGCAAACTCTCGACCACGTTCGAGGGAAGAATTGTCCCCCTTCATGAGGATGGACTATTCCGCAGCCTCTATAACGATGAAATCTATGAGCGATGCTATGACCGTCTGTTTGTGGATAAAATTCGGTTCAACAGATTGCGGTTGGCTTGTCACCTAATCCGTATGTGCGAGGATGATCCTGCCCGGAAAGTCTATAAGAGACCCTGTTTGAAGTGGAACAATATCATAGGTCAGGACGCCAGGCAGCTTTTGGGCAAATCAAATTGGTGGATCTCGGCGCAAAACCGGGATATCTGAAGTTGTTGCCGCGTTGATGATAATGATAATTTTCTAAAATGCGGCAGATATTCTTCCTTGCCTATTACATTTTGAATGAACAATAAGGTCAGTACCGGTTATGAACAATTAATCAGCTCAACCATATCCCAATCAGAAGTGGATTGAAGAGCTGTCTTCCAAATATGGATAACAAAAGAAAAGCTCGTACCGACCGCGAACGGTCCTTAACTTCACTTATGTGTCACTACTGAAGCTGGCTGCTCGCAGAGCAACTGAACACTCCTCTCCCTCCTTAAATTAAAAAAGGGTCGTCTTCGTGATTCAGCTGGAGCCCGACCGTCGAAAAACTTTTTTACCGCGCAAATGCACAAAATGCCGGACTCCTGTCTCTTACAAACTACCGGCTAAAACATCCCCTGGAGCGTCATGGCCAGGCCTATTCAGCATAGAAGCAAAACACCGTGCATTCAGGGAGCCTCAGCTACCCTGGCATCTCTCCTATCCATCTCCCTCTTTTTCGTGAAGAATGCATTGAGTGTAACGTGCTGCTCGGCTCCATGTGCCTCCGCTCTGCAGCATGGTGGCCGAGGACCCAATCACCCTTCCATCGAAAGGTGCGGCAGGCGTCATTCATCATATCCTTGCAATAAATACAGTCGGGCGACCGTAATTTCCCGATTGTGTGCAGCTTAAATTGAAAAGAGCCTCTGGTCTTTGTGCTTGCATGAGGTGCTTACGGTACATTTCCTTACTGGGGAATTCATCCCTTATTTCGGAACCGTAAAGGAGGACGGACTGAACAATGGTCATCAGCAAGCGCCGCCTGCTGGATAAGGGACCTCCGACGGTGGACATCAGCCGGCAAATCGCAAACATTCTAGCGCCAACCTTATCTGCGGTTTGGGAATCTGTTCGGAGAAGCTATTCGTGACTATCATGATGCAAAGGTATTTCACCGCCGGCTTCGACAAAGCCATAGTTTCACCAACCTGAATAGGGAGGACTGTGGGAACCCTCCCCTCGGTCAGCACAACGACTTCAGTTTTCTACAAAGCTAGAAAGAATCCGTGCGCAATCATCCATCTGATTATTCGCCGCTTCACCATTCCCAGTGTACGGTGAACCTATTCATCCGTGCTGCAGCATCGTCCGCATCTCCCACCAGATGTGATTCATCAGGCATCTCAGGGCTATTGTATAAGGCGTTCCAAAGGTCCGGACCGCAGATAGACTACCTTCATTCTGCGCTGTCCTTCCCGAGTTTCATGGACTAGAGCACGGTCCTTTATATAGTTCTTCAACATCCGCAATTGGCAGCCTGGATCATGGAAACGATTTTCCAGTGCTTCAAATATATCGCACCACCTCGCAGAATTAAAGGCATTTCTTATGTTGCGGGTCGCAAGGAGCAGCACCCGCCGACAACAGTGTGCCTCGGCCAGTTTTACTAATTGGACCACCTCCTCATTGGCATCAATTGTGGATCGTCCCACTCTAAAACCACATTGTGTTGGTGAGTAGTCTTCCGCAGCATATATTGCGTCAGTCAGCCGTGGCTTGGCAAGCTTCTCAAGCAGCTTCCCCGCTGTATCCAACATACAGAGTGAACAATACGCCGAGGGCGCCTGTGAGTTGCTTTTCCTCATCAGCGCAAATTACGTAACCTTCCTGCGGGAGGAAAAACACCCGCTGTCAAACATGCGTTGAATGCGCAGAGTAGCAAGTCCGCCTTGTATTTACATACGAATTTCGACACTTTGCTGGGAATAACGTCGCTCTTCGTCCTTTTTTCTCCTTCATGGACATGACCACCTTCTCTAGTTCATTTGCAATGAAAGGTGGGAATTCGTCAATACTCACTCCTTCATCGACAGCGTCAGTGATGGACAGGAAATCCGCCTGCACGATTTCTTCCATTTTCGCTGCTTCCATAGAATAGGGCGACTGATGGGCGCTGAGTTTTTTGGAAACCAGCTTATACTCGAGACCCCATGGCTCTCTGTTTGCGTCGTTGATTAGCTCCTGCCAACAGCCTGCTTTCTGTGTGTTGATTTCGTGGCAGAGTTCCCTTTTCCCACTCTTATATTTTGCGGTTCTAAGCATGACCTTGTCTTGACGTCTTGCACCCTGAGCAATCCGCCAGTCAGAAGCAGTTCCTTCGTAGGCGTGCACTTTCAGCCGTCAATAGTACACAGGTAATTTTCCGGGACGCAGTGTCCTTTTAGGAGCCGATGCATTACAAGCTGCGGTAATAGGGCTCATTGTTGAATGAACTAGCGATTCAGTTGCAGTTCTTCCTTTACGCCTAGGTCTTGTCACTGATTTACTCCGCTTCAGAAAGCTTCAACAAATATTGCCATATCGATTTTCCCGATGTTTCACCCGATAGGTAGTTGCGGGCAACAAAACATTGGGAAAAACCACTTGTCACTTCGAAGAAAATGTACTGATGATCATTGTCCGTGAAATATTCCAGCACTTCCATTGTTGGACCGATGACAACAAGGACTCCGTCCTGGTGCCACCTCCAAAATCTGTGTGTCTCGAGAATCTGGTTGAAGCATGCCCCCTTCTAGTGCTCTGGCGTTAAAATTTCCTTCCACGAGAATTCTCCTCCCGTGTCTCTAATCTCGTCTTCCAAGGCGGCTTGCCTATTCCAAAAAGCTTGTATAGAGTCGTTTGATGTGAGGAAAGCACTAAAACGCATCGCTTCCGCACAACGAACCCAAACGAAGCCGTCCCCTTGACCATGGACCCGCAGTCGCAAATTAGCCGTGTCTCTCACCCAGATGGCAGCAGTGCCAGATATATCGGCGTACTACGATGGTGAGCTCCTATCTTGGCTCTGTTCGCTGAGAAACAACAAGTCAACTTTTGTTTCTTGCACCATCTGCAAGTCCTCGTTTTGTAGCCGGATTCGCCACACTTGTAAGCTTGGCTTTCAGCTCAGATAATAATAAACTTCATCAACCCACCATCAAAACGTTACAAACATGATGATCGGACGTCCGTCCAGTCGCTCTCTATGGTTCTGAGTGTTGGCCGACCATAAAAGACAATGAACGGCGTCTTGCGGTAATGGAGACGAAGAGGCTACGTTGGACTAGTGGCGTCATACGTTTAGATCACATCCGAAATGAGGATATCCGCGATCGTTATGGGGTTGTACCGATCGTGGAAAAGTTGCGAGAGAGGCGTCTTCGATGGTATGGTCACGCAATTCATGCAAACGAGAATTCACTTGCCAAGATTGGCCTGAACATCGAAGTCGTTGGTAAACGACCAAAAGGCAGACCTAAGCAACGGTGGCTTGATATGCTGGATGGGGATTTGAAAGCCTCGAGATTGCACCCAGATCAGGCATTCGATAGAGTCAAATGGCAAAGCCAATCACGACGAGCCGACCCCGCTTGTGAACGGGACAAAAGCTGAAGAAAAAGAAGACAGAAAGAACCCACCATCAAAACGCTTGACTTCCTTAACAGCAAATGGGAGTTTCCAGAGATGGAAATGCCGACACCATATTCAATGCTGATGCTACCAGAGCAGAGAAGTTCCTAAACACTTTTGGCGCGTTCACATGCCATATCGTAGCACTTGGCCTGACACCGTCGAGTTTCTCACAGAACAAAAATAACGATGCAAGTTTCTCTGTCTTACCAGTGAGGATACCAATATTTAACGGGAAGACACGAATTTGTGTGGCCCGGACTAGTTTGTTTACATGCTGATGTCCTCTATGCGTCAAAATTCCGGTTCATTTCTCGATAGGACCGGAAAGCATCCTGCCCCGTGGGCTGAGATGGATGCCCTATTATTTTTTCAAGGTTTGATTTTGGTAATTGCATTTAGCACTATGCTTTACTTTGGGTAATCTTAAACTTCTCGATGTTCCCTAAAAAGGATTACCGTATGAGAAAGTGTCCATGGTAAGCCTGGATGTCGTCCTTTCTTGTGCAAAGCATCTGGATACATGGCGGTCTAATTTTCATGATGCGCACCTAACCGATTTTTCTATTGCGGTATTTTGGAGAGAAAAGCCCAGCGTAAAACATACGCATTAGCTTATCAGTTGAAAAAAAAATCCGCTAAAAGCCTTGGACGAGATTACATCAAAAATGAAAGTGGCTTCTTTTTATTAACCTTTTTGGGAAAATTTATTAATTTCATTGATTTATAAGAATTTTATACTCAAAAGACCATGTGCAGGACCTTGTCTAGGTCTCCTCTTAAGTCATATGTGACCACACATTCGTTATTTCATATTTAGGTATATTATTTTTCGTCCTATTTGCCTCAGGCCATGACTCAGTTTCACTAACACCACTTAACGCTATCCAAGTGACAATCAGAAGCAGCACAAACACCCATTATGAGCCAGAATCCGGGGTAACGAGATGGAGAGGTTGACGCTCATCCACTTTGGTCGTCCCACCGTCACTGAAAGGTGATAATTTTAAAATTTATGTCCGGATAGCTGAGTGGTTCCGGGCTGTCATAGTGAAGGTCGCGGTTCAAATCTCATTGGTGGCAGTGGGATTTGTACCGTGATTTCACGTCGGATACCAGTCGATTCAGCTGTTATTATTATTATTCTGTTAAGGGAAAGTCGCACCGCGTCCTTGAAGAACTATTGTGCCCCTTCTACTGGTTATAGTGTACCTGTTGATCATGGTATCTCAAGCAGGCCTGTAACTGTTAGGAACTTTAGTATGTTCCCTACTTCCAGAAGTTTCAGCTTTGCATCTGGTATTAAGTGTTCTCCCAGATGTATCGACCTACTTTGCACAAGTGCCGGACACTGTCCCAGGACGTGCATAGAGATTTCGTCCTCCTCCTCACAGAACCTGCAGGCAGTGTCCGTAGATATCCCTAGCTTCCCTAGGTGATAGTTCAGCCGACAATGACCAGTGAGAATTTCCACTATGATTCGGAGGTTCTTTTTGGTGATGTTTATGCAATCCTTTGTGCGCATGGGTTCGTATCCCCCAATAAGCACCCTGGACTGCTCCATCCCTGGTAGGCCCACCCAATATAGTTCCCTCAACCGTTTCTCTTCGTTTCTTAGATTCATAGCCATGAAACCGTTTCCGATTCCACAGAAGGGTTCTGGCCCGTGTAAAGGCATCCCTGCTCCCTTCTGGGCTAGTTCATCCGCTGCCTCATTGCCTTCCAACCCAGCATGGCCTGGAACCCAGAGTATCCAGACCTTGTTGGACGAGCCGAGTGTATTCAGTCCCTCAAGGCATTCCCATACCAGTTTAGAGTTCACCTGGTTGGACCTAAGTGCCTTGATCGCTGCTTGGCTATCGGTGAGAATAGCTATGTTATGCCCCCTGTAGTTCCTTTGCAGATTAAAGGAGGCACATTTGTCTATGGCGTAAATTTCCGCCTGGAATATGCTAGTGTACCTGCCCATTGGCTCAAAGTACATTTTCCTTGGACTAATGACACCGGCACCCGCTCCCTCTGCTGTGAGGGATATGTCAGTGTACCAAGTAATCAGTTGCTGGTTTAAGCCGTATGTCTCAGCCACGCTCTCCCAGTTTGCCTTGTTACTCCAACGTGTTTCAAACTTCTTATCGAAGTGAAACCTCGTTGTCATGTTGTCCCTCGATATCAGTAATTCGGGATACCGCCTAGAAAGGATATCAATCTTCCTTCGATTTAGGCAGCTCCCCGCCTCACTCATACTACCGGCCATCCTGAATATTGATCTCCTTGCCTGCATCTGTATGTGCAGATGGAGAGGGGTTAATCCCAGAAGGACCTCCAGGGATGCTGTTGGGCATGTCCTCATTGCCCCACTGATACACACGCAAGCCAGCCTTTGGAGCTTATGTAATTCCCTGGCTTGTGTGCTGAGTTGGGTTCTTTCTGCCCAGATTACATTGGTCTTACTATTGCAGTATATATCCAAAGTAGTATCTTCGGGCTGCAACCCCATTTTTTTCCTGCTATGGATCTGCAAGTCATCAGAGCCCTTGTGGCTTTTCGACAAGTGTTTCCGACATGTGTCTTCCAGAGTAATTTTTGGTCTAGCGTGATTCCCAAATATTTTACCTCTGTTTTTCGTTTCACCTCCATATCATGCAATGTTATGGCTTTCAGGTGATCCAGTTTATGCCTCCTAGTGAATGGTACTATGGTGGTTTTGGTTGGGTTGATCCGCAGTCCCACCTTCCTGCACCAGGCACTAGTAACCCTTAATCCAGTTTGGATTCTATCACATAGGGTATCTTCATATTTGCCCCTACAGATTAGAACAATGTCGTCCGCGTAGCCCTGGACTTGTATTCCAGTATTAGTTAACACGTCCAGGAGTTCATCCACTACCATACTCCACATCAGCGGCGATAGTACTCCACCCTGTGGACAGCCTTGAGTGGTGTTCATGATAATAGAATTTGTACCTGTTTGTACCTCTATTTGTCTGCTTTCTAACATTTTGCCCATCCAGAGTGCCAGGGTGTTTCCCACTCCTTTGCGGCTCAGGGCATCCTGTATCTCTGTGTGCGATGTGTTGTCGAATGCTCCTTCGATATCCAAAAACGCGCACAGTGCAATTTCTTTTGTTTCTATGGCGTCCCGTAGTACCTCTGTCAGCTGATACAGAGCAGTTTCAGTTGACCTTCCTGCCCGGTAAGCGTGTTGACAGTGATGTAGGGGATTACGCTTAAGAACGTTAGTTCTAATATAGTTGTCTATGACCTTCTCCACCGTTTTGAGTACGAATGATGTTAGGCAGATTGGTCTGAAAGATTTAGGGTGAAAAGGATCCTTTTTACCCACTTTCGGAATAAAGACCACTTTTGCCCGTCTCCATGCCCTTGGTATGTAACCCAGTGCTATGCTCCCCCTTACCACTCTCAGAAGAGACTCTAAGATAATTCCTAGGCCTCTCTGGATAAGTGCTGGGAAAATGCCATCTACTCCGGGAGATTTCATTGGTTTAAAAGTTTCCACTGCCCATCTTAGCCTAGCTTCTGAGCATACCTCTTTTGCTAGTTTCCAGCTCCCTTTCCTCCCCTTTTATTCGTTGTTGAGGTGTCAGGCAGATTGTTGTCGCCTGCCACCGAGGGGTAGGACCCCGGGAAATGAGTCCTGAGAAGCAGGTGTACCCTGTCCTCCTCATTCTCGGTGAATGTCCCATCTTCCTTTTTCAAGCAGACAGAGGATATTCCCCCGACTTTGGCTACAGCCTTGTACAACCTGGTTGCTTCTGTGATCTGTTCAATCCCTTCACAGAATTCCCTAAAGCTGTTCCGTTTCGCTTCCCTGATGGCGTTGCTATACGCAGTCAATGCATTTTTATACCTCCGCCAGTCCCCGGTTTGTTTTGCCCGGTTAAAGAGTTTTCGTACCTCCATTTTTATTCTGGCTAAGTTCCTGTTCCACCATGGTACATCCCTTGATGACTTGACTGTCTTGGCCGGACAGCTGGCCTCATATGGGTCAATGACGATTGTGTTGAGGTCTTCCACCACCGTTTCTAATTCCAATCCGCTCCTAATGTCACCGCCCCCTTGAAGGTGGGCAATGTTGTTGCTCAGGTGCGTTATGTAGGATTCCCAATCCGTTCTCTTGGGATTCCTTATTATTCTTTTTATTTCGGAGTTACCCAGGACAATATGTAAGAAGGAATTTACTTTTCTGTATATTGTCTTAATTAAATAAAAAGAAAATATAGAACATATGCGTATCTTGAATATGAAGGATTATTTTCTATTTTAGCTATGCACGAATAGAAAATCGTACACAGAGAGCTTCTCACACAAGATGAACACAAAACCTGTATACTCGAGGCGTCCGGCTTCCGGCATTCCCACTTGGTTAGCCTAGATTTACTAAAAGCGATTCGTGAAGCTGAGGTGAACGCTAGGGGCAGGTGTCTGCTGACGATATCGGCATTACGGTAAGACCAAGCAGAGATGTACGAACTGCTTTCATCCAGATCAAAAATGCGGCGCGAGATCTCGAGCTACACGTTAATGAAGGCCCGTCAACTTAAAAACGAAGCAACCACATCGAATGGCACCATCCAAATGAGAACAAAAGAGATGAGAACTAGAACTTTGAGACCTTTGGTGATTTTTCCTATCTAGGGTCGAAAATTACAACCGCCAACAAGTATGATGACGAAATCCGCACACGGTTGTTGGCAGCCAACAAAGCCTGTTTCAACTAACAAAAACTGTTCCGCTTGAAACGTCTCACCATAGGGTCAAAGTTCTTACCGTACAAGAAGAAGAGAACTCTTGGCCGCGTTCAAGAGAAGAATCCTCCAAAGAATTTTTGGCTCCCTACATGAGGATGGACGATTGCGTAGCCTATATAACGACGAAATCTATGAGCGACACCATGACCGTCAGGTTGTGGATAAAATCCGGCTTAATAGGTTACGGTGGATGGGTCACTTAATACGTATGAATGAGGATGATCCAGCCCGGAAAGCGTATAAGGGCAATATCTATGGCTGAAAAAGAAGATAGAGCAAATCCTGTCTGAGATGGACCGATGTCGTAGGGCAGCACACTAGACAGCTTTTAGGGTGGATATCGAACCTCATCACAAAACCGGGATATCTGGAGACCCTTAGTATGACCAAATGAAGTTGTGGCGGAGATGTTTCACTAAATTTAAGTATAACAGAGTGTCATGTAACACTATGAAAATACGGGGTCTACGTTACTGCAAAACCTGATTGCCCTTTTCTGATGTTTTAATTTTGCATATCTAAAATCATTTTGGAATTTGACAAACTTTTTTTTAGGATTTCAACCACGAATACCATTTCCTTCTTTCATATTATTAGTTTCAATAGTGACTTCTCCCTTGGAGGAATCCATATTTGTATTTCCATCTGTAAAAAAGAGATCATATTTTGTCACAATAAGCTCTTTATTCCCTGTAGCTTTAGAAGCTCAGCCATATGTGACATAATACGTATTCTTTCTAGGATATCGAGTTATGCTTACTTGTTAATTGTCGTCGTCCATACATTCTAACATACTATTTTTACCAGCTCTTCCTTTTCAAATAAATCATACCATTTATTTGAAAGAAATGCCCTGGATCGACTGCGAATATGTTTGTGATTATTTCTCGTCCAGTTTCCATTAGGTGCTTCCTTTTCATCAAGCAATTGCTTTGGTCAATAAAATGGATACGCATTTGCTGACATCCTGTAAGTCTCTTTTGTCGTCCACTTTGTTGGGATACTAGAAAGTTAACGCAGTTAGTTGCCTGTACTGCGGCCTAGAGAATTTCTATGGAGGGGATTATTGCATTTTCCTTGAATAGCATGCGATGTTTCTCTCTGAAATTCGATTGAACGTATGTGGTCAGGGAGCGGAAGTCACTGATGGTTGGCTTCTTTCGTTCCTCATGTCAACAAGCAATTCGCTTTTCCTGCAATATTTATTAATAGGTCATTCTTACAGATGTTCGCGGTGTGACTGTTGGGAGAATATTGCCACCAAGTGGCAGATTTCCGATCTGTTTTTTTCAATTAATTCTTGTACTTTGCCGATAAGAATGAATACTTCTTGTACCTTGTGCCTTCTTAGACTTGACTCCTTCATAGAAACCTTATTCTCAACATGGCATTTTGGATTGGATAAGGGTAAGGAAAGAAATGCGACATTCAGATTGTTTTATTCCGTAAACGATTGTTTTCCTTCTTGAAATGCGGGATGCATTTTTGTAGGACATGGAGAAGCCAGGTAAACTAAAGGAAATTCTTCTGCAAGTAAATAATTAGCTTTGTAGCTAAAATAGATTTCATCTTCAAATCAGGCACTTTGACAAAGAAAGAATATATGTAAGTAATAATAAATCCGCTTTAAAAAATGCATGATTGGATAGGCAACACGTAACTCAATGTGTTCTCCGTATAACAATAATAATAATAATAAACTCCGCCGAAGCCGGTCCCAAGCCCGGTTGTGAAAGGAGGAGGGATGGATAGCTTCAGTCTGAATGGCTGCGCGCCACCGCAGCGTCTCAGGGAGTAGGTGAGGAAAGTGCAGGAACTTTGCAGTCTTGCAGATTACTCACTAAGGAAGATATCTCAACACCTGGCAGCTAGGGATAAAATGCACCACCAACAATGAGAAGAAGGAGAAATTTAAGGTCCGGTACGGATAACCGGCGGGAGTCGTCTGACTTGGTGACTGGGTCGGGGCTCTCGTAATGGACAGTACGGCGTCGAAACCGCTAGTCGTGGAGCGGTTCGACGTCTAGGCGCCACGACGACCAGGAGCACAGCTCCGCCTGCTGCAGCTGTTTCGCCACAACCTGTGGCGACCACTTCAGCAGGTTCGCGTAGGAAGCGGATGAAATGGACTGAAGAAATGAACCTCTTCATCATCCGCTCCTACTACGAAATAACGGCGGGGGCGGGTACAACATCTTACCTTGTTGCACCAGAGATTCGTCGAGCGTTTCCCGCAATTCGCGCACGTGACTGTGCAGCGAGTCGCAGACCAGTACCGCTTCATTACTCGCAGCGACACAATCCCGGCCACCATCAGGGAACGTGTTCGACTTGAAGTCATCGGGGAAACTGGTGACCGAGAGTTGATGGGGGCAGAGGCGGCGGCATCAACAACACCACGCCGCACTGCAGGCAACAGGTTCAGTACTCGCCGAAGCACTCTTCTCCACCGTCCAGCTGAGGTTTCCGCTGAGGTTCGGGACGAATTCCAAAGAGCGTGTATAGAATTCTCGGATATGGATCCTTTGCATAGACCAGGTATTCCCAGGCTCTATGTATCTCCAGCAACTCCGGGAATTCTATCTCAAATCAATGATGAGATTGCATCTCGACCGTGTGCTGATATGTCGCTGCTGCAACTACAATCACTTGTGTATTGTGGTGCAGTCGCGGCTATCAGATTGCACGGTAAGAAGATTCGCTTTCGCGTTATTGATTTGAGTGACAAAAGAGATCCACCATGGAAAATTCGTTTGGAACGTCGGCGGGACTCACTAAGACAGGACATTGCTAGACTGATTCAGATCAGCACTGGCAATGCCAGCCGACAGGTGAGAAATAAAGTGCAGAGGGTTTACCGGAACTATGCCATCCCCTGTGAGACACCCGTAGTTGAAATTCTGGACACACTAAAACAGAAACTTTCTGTCATATGCAGTCGGTTACGACGGCATGGCGAAAGTCATTCCAGACGTGTCCAGAATGCAACATACGCGAGGAACCAGCGGAGCTTTTTCAGATCTCTCAACGAATCCCAACAGAGCGCCCAGACAATGCAGTTCTCGGTGACGGAAGCGAAAGAGTATTGGGGTGGACTTTGGGGGTTACCTGCCCAGCATGCTGAGTGGATCACCGCCGAAAGCACCCGCCATGCCAATACACCTGGCATGAATTTCGCGGATGTTACCGAAGAGGAAGTTCGACAAGCCATAAACATCTCGAAGAACTGGAGGGGCCCAGGTCTTGATCGGGTGCAGAATTTCTGGTATAAGAAATTTACCAGCGTACACAGTCGGTTGGCACGCAGTATAAATGAGGTCATGAGTCGGCCGGAGGAATTTCCACCTTTCCTCATTGCGGGGATTACCTACCTTATCCCTAAGAAGGACACGGTGCAGGACCCCGCAGACACAAGACCGATCACTTGCTTACCAACCCTCTACAAATTCATCACGTCTATTAGACCAACAACATTCTGTCCGAGGAGCAGAAGGGCTGCCGAGTTGGGTCAAGGGGTTGCAAAGAGCAACTCATTATCGACTCGGTAGTTGTAGGACAAGCAACTAGAGGCCAAAGAAACCTCTTCAGTTGCTATATCGATTATGCCAAGGCTTTCGACAGCGTTCCGCATACCTGGCTAATAGATATCCTACATCTGTATCGCACTGATCCGAAACTAATAAAGTTTTTGGCGACAGTCATGGAAGGGTGGCATACCACCTTATCAGTCCGTACATCTGAGGGTGCTAATACCTCAGAGCCCATCCGTATACGGAGGGGCATCTTCCAGGGGGATTCGTTGAGTCCCCTTTGGTTTTGTATGGCACTGAACCCCCTTTCATGGCTACTGAATGATGCTATGGTCTACGTGCTAAGTGCGAACTGACACACTTGATGTACTTAGATGAGATCAAGCTGTATGCTGGTACTGACAACCATCTTAGAAGTCTGTTGCGAATAATAGACGTGATATTCGGATGGAGTTTGGATTAGAGAAGTGTCGAATCCAAGCCATCCGCAAAGGTCATCACGAGCCGCATGCCGGACATAGCATTGGTGACCTCTACATCGAAGCTATGACCGAGACAGACAGACTACAGACTACAAGTACCTAGCAATTCTGCAAGGAACCCATGCTCGAGTTGGTGGTCTGAAGGAAGCTCTGCTGTCCGAATTCCTACGACGTGTAAAGCTGGTGCTGAAATCGCATCTCTCGGGGAAGAATAAAGTAAGCGCGTTGAATGTATTCGCTATCCCTTCACTGGCTTATGCATTCGGAATATTGTCGTGGACGAAGACCGACCTGGAAAACGTCCAGCGGCGGATATGGACAACTATGTCCAAATTCCGAATGCATCACCCAAAGTCTGCCGTGGAGCGGATGAACCTGCCTCGTGACATCGGAGGTAGGGGCGTGGTTGACGTGGCGGCACAACACCATCGCCAAGTCGACTCGCTGCACGCTTATTTTTACAGCAAAGAGAAGGCGAGTCCCTTGCATCCGGCTGTCTGTAAGGCAGACTGTGGACTGACTCCACTTAACTTAAAGGATAGATCTTTCAATCGTCTGAGTGGGGTGAAGTCGGACCAAGAGCGGATCGATGAATGGAAATCGAAGACAATGCACGGTGAACACATGAATTGTCTTTGGCAACCATTTGTCGATTTGCATTTGTCGAACAGATGGCTGTGTGCTGGGGAGCTCTTTGCTGAGACAGAGGGGTTCATGTGTGCCATTCAGGATGGCGTGGTCGCCACCCGAGCTTATAAAAAGCTCATCATGAAAGAACGGGTGGAGAATGACCAGTGCAGAATGTGTGGTTCGGCGTTAGAGACGTTGGACCATCTCATTTCTGGCTGCACTGTTATGGCACCGGTGCAATACATCACCAGGCATAATGCTGTATGTAAGGTTATCCATCAAAACCTTGCATATAAGCATGGGCTGATCACGGGAACATGTCCGGTTTACCGATATGAGCCGCAGGCAGTACTTGATAGTTCTGCTTACAGCAAGTTCTGACTGATCGCCATACCGCACACAACAAGCCTGACATACTGTTAGTTGACAAGACGGGTCGCTCCGCGTATATTATTGATGTTGCTATCCCCCATAATAGCAACATTGAACGGATATACGTGGAGAAGAAGGTGAACTGACTCGGGAAATCAAAGAAATTTGGCGTCTCGAGCGGGTGGTTGTAGTTCCCATAATATTGTCAGCTACAGGTATTGTACCTAAATCCCTCACGGCTTCCCTTGATGTCCTGGGATTTTCGCACAGTCTGGTTCAATCCATGCAGAAGTACACCATTCTGCATACAGATTCTCCCATTGAGCTAGCATCGGCCACCACCACCAGTGCCCCTTTAGTTTTTAAGTAGGTAGGATCGTCCGAGCCTAAATGCTTGGCACTTAGTGCTAGTATTAGGTAAAATCCGGCATCTGCCGAAATTGTGATAACTCGGAAATATTATATTATCTTCGTTATTGAAATACAGAGCAATTTATACACCCATCTGCAAAAATAGGCGTTTTTATGCTGCCACGCTAGAGGGTGCTGCGATCATCTTAAAGAAAAAATGTAAACGACGTTTTAGTGTACAGACTTAACCACAGTCCGCAAACTAGGATTATTAAAAAATATTAAAAGCTAAATTGTTGGTCCCGTGTTAAACTCTTTTTAGTGAATTTTGGCGTTTTTTCACGGCTTCTTCAATGGGTAAAAAAAACTACTGAATGAATCCCAATTATCCTAGTTTACGGGCCGTAGGAATATGTTCTAAATAAGTCGTGAAAATTTCAAAGAATTTCATTGGATAGATTTTGTGCTATGGTGGCGGCCGATTTTCAACAACCTTAACTGGCCATTAATCTGCTATACCTAATCCGTAAACCTTAGGTTTCTTGAAGAAACACATGTACAGCCTTGGGTTCAATTCTTGTCCATTTAGCGAAGTCATTCCGACATCATTCGGACCGATGAATACGAGCTTTATTACGGCGATTGACATAAATCTGACATGTGACTTATCACGTGTTTAATACTATAATTTCCGAACGACTCCGAATATCAAAAAATCACTTTGCCCATATATTGCACACTACATTTAGATGCAATTGATGCCAAAAAAAATTTCGATTCCGCAGATCCGACACACAATGACAAATTCGAAAAAGTATTCTATTCCTCGCTATTTGCCGAAAAATTTATACTGACAGAAAACGAAGGGGATGGCTGATAAAGACGTACAGGGTGCGGCAGCATAACTTCCTTTTTTCAAAACTCAATAAACACTATTGTATGCATCGGAAAATATTTATTTATTTTTTATAATGTAGGAACATGTCTAAAGTTTTTATTTACATTGTTTTGAAGATCAAATCTGTTAGGTGACGTCCCCCATTCTCCATACATTGCGTAAGCCGATTTCTGGCGTTTGTCATGACTCTTGTTAGCATAGCAGGTGTTATGTTGGCGATTTCTTCTTGGATGTTGGTCTTCAAATCTTGTAGGGTTCTTGGACGGTTCACATAAACACGGGATTTCAAAAAACCCCATAGAAAAAAATCACAAGGGGACAGATCGGGAGAGTGTGCCGGCCATTCCAAATCGCCTCTAATTGAGATAAGGCGCTCTGGAAAGTGTTCCCTCAAAACAGCCATCGATGCTCTTGAAGTGTGTGCTGTTGCACCGTCTTGTTGGAACCAAGTGTCCCTTAAATCCAAATTTTCTAGCCGTGGGAAAAAAAAATTCTGTAGCATGTTTATACAACGGTCCGCATTCACTGTCACTGTAACCTCATTTTCCTCAAAAAACCAGGGACCAATAATTCCAGCTAAGGAAATTGCACACCACACTGTGACTTTAGGTGAATGCAAAGGTTTTTGATGCAATTCTCGAGGTTTGGTTTCAGCCCAGTAGCGCATGTTTTGTTTGTTAACCGACCCACACAAATGAAAATGGGCTTCATCGCTAAAAAAAACAATAGCACTCTCGGGAACGACATCAAGAAGAAGCTCACACGCGTTCATCCGAGAATTGAAGTCACTTTCTGAAAGTTCCTGCACTATCGCCATCTTATAGGGATGAAAATGAAGATCATCACGAAGAATTCTTCTCACAGAACGATCGGATAGTCCAAGGGCAGATGCGTGTTTGCGCGCAGAACGCCGTGGCGATTGCAACATTGACGCTCTCACTGCTTCAATGTTCTCAGGTGATCTAACGGGCCGAGGGACTCCAGTTCTTCCTTTTGTCGCACTTGCAGTTTGTCTGAATGTAGTGACCCATGTAACAATTGATTTTCGGTCTGGAACGGGAGCCAACGGGGCTAAATTAAAGCAATTCCGAAATGCACGCTGTGTTGCAATAACCGAACATCCGCTTGAAAAGTAACCCTCAACGGCAAAGGCACGCTCCTCACTATTCCAACGCATGATGGCGACTGATCCGTGTCGGAACAAAACTTTACAGTATCCCCTCTTGAACGAGACCACTAGCGCTCCGCTATGACATCAACTAACTGAGTGGGGCGCATTTTAAGAAAGGAAGTTATGCTGCCGCACCCTGTATCTTTTGCAACAGGTGGAAGTTGTACTAATCTCAATGTCATACTTATGACTAAAAATAATACTCTAATACTATCTACAGTAGTAGGCTAGTTAAATTTTCTCCGCAAATTTTCCTTAACCATAACATATAAAAATCTTTTTTTTAAATTCCATCTTTTATCCAATGATGTCAAATGAATGTAGGTAGTAGACGTAAGTCGTTTTCAATTACACCTCATCCATTTTCATCAGGTTTCAATTCCACAAAGGCAAATAATGATTTGTAAATGAAATTATATGTTGATATTGAATTCTGTAGAATTCTGTCCAAATTCATCAATATTAGATTTCTTTTAAATTTGTATGTAAACATATGTAATGTAAACATACATAACATACTTCGAATTTCAATGCCCTTGATCGTCTGGGGCGGAAGTTTAAATTCTAAAAAAGTTTGACACCCTAATGAGGATTCCTGGGAAAGGATCTAATGTAACCGAATATTTCCCCGCATGCAAAATGAAAAACAAATTCCCGATAATACTCGTATTGTTATTTTTGTGAGGATGAATATGTTTGTGAAACAAAAATACAATCGGATCTTAGTTTAAACATTTTCTTCTTTTATACTGATTTATTGAGATATTTGATATTTCAGATGAATTTGAATTTTGATTGAGATTAGAACGCATATATTATAGTAGCTATGTACGTATATACTTACGACGGCTGTTCGGTTATCTCCATTAAATATTTTCAATCATTTAAAAGGACACGAGTCGCACTCCATGTTGTGAAATAACTATCTATCTATCTTGCACCTGGTTGGATTTATAATAGAATTTTAAAATTAATAGTAATAATAATAATCGTTGGCGCAACAATCCATATTGGATCAGGGCCTTGAGGTGTGTTAGAGTAGTTCATTCAGACCGTACGGTTCACTACAGTAATACACTGTGGTCAGCATTGCGCTCGCCCGAGATTATTACCCTGATTTGACTTAGGCACTCGTTAACAGCTGAATGGGGTCAAGCAGTGCACTGCAGGATAGACTGATGCGGAACATAGCTCCCTGAGGCCAACCTATCTTTCTCTAAGGATGAGTTGTCTCTCCTCTGGGACGGTGTGTGCCTTTTCAGGGGCCAAGCCTCTCGTCTACCAAGACCGTTAGTGAGTGGTGATAGCCACACCCTATACGAGGTGACCCTACTATTAACAAAACGCTACGGATCTAGACTGGAGAGTCGAAAAACACCTCCCCAATCCAGGGTGTCATGCGAACCGTGCCCATTGGATAGTTTGCAGTCGGGGGTAACTGACTGTATTCGAACGGAGCCTCACTGATACCTGGCCGCCTCAGTGAGTAAGTTAGATCTTACCGTGCTACGGGGGGCTATGGCACGGCGGACCTCTTAACCCCCATACTCGTGGGAATCAAATGAGTACAAAACTAGAAAAGAAAACAAAAACCAAAAAAGCGGGGCCCCACACCGCACCAAAACTGGTTAATCAGGCGGAGGCACGTCTCCGAATTACTGAAAGCCAGGTGACTACACCCAAGGAGGGAGAAGTTGGGACGTCAAGCAGTGGATCCAAGGTGAACATTGGTATACTGCGTGGACTACAGCCAACGAACGCCACTGCTCAAAGAGCAGGGACCAGCAAAAGCACGTCTGAGATAAATATAACAGACGTCAGGAAGGAGACAGGTCTCAGTGGCGCCGGGGTTAAATGGTACCTGCGCTATCTGAAGGAAAGCCTGAAACCAGAAGAGGCCCTTAAGAAGGCTCAGGACAGACCTAAGCCATCTCTACCGGAGCCGAGAAAACGGGGAGCAGCAGAGATCAGCCCGCATGAAGGGAATGCTCCCAAAAAACCCAGACCTGAACCCACGGGAGGAGAAAACCCGGGCAGGTCAGGAGTGAAGGCAGGACCCAGGAAGCCCGGCATTAGCTATGCTAGTGCGGTCAAGGGCATTCGACTGGCCATACTGCCAAAAAGGTTTCCCGAGCAAATACTCACTCGGGAGGAACAGGAAATCATTGAGGAACTTGTCGTCAAGCAGATGATCAAGGGTTGGACGTCGAAACTGGTGTTCACCGGGATACGCTTTCGACCAGGCCTTATACTGGTGGACTGCGCGACGGAAGGTACCGCAGAAGGGGTTAGAACCATAATTCCTAGATTGCCAGGCTGGGAAGGGGTAGAACTGTCAACATGTGCTGGGGATGATATACCAGGAGCCCACATGGTGACAGTTTTTCTGCCAAAGGCCGCGGCAATAGAAACGGAAGACCTTATGAGACTCCTAATTGCTCAGAATGAAGATCTCCATACTCGACTATGGAGAGTCTTCAGAAGCAAGGTGGAGGGAAAGGGTAAACTCCTCACGATCGGGGTAGATGACCGATCCCTAGAGGCAATTAAACGTCGGAGTTGTCATATCAACTACCGATTTGGCAACATACCCGTGCATGTGCACAAGGAAAAGCCAAGGAAAGAGACCTCGGGGGAGGCATCGGGTGGAAAACTTACCGAGGTCCCTGAAGAAGTCGCGGAAGCCATAGAGGCGGAAAGAACTGGATCAACCAGGGAAATAGACCTGCTGCCCAGTGAAGAGCAGAAGCTGGACGACCTAGACCTAGGACTCCTAGAGCTCGGGGTGGACAGCGACGCGCAGGAAAGCGCCATGTTGGAGGAGGAGGGTGACACTCCGACAGTGGAGAAGAGCTCCAAACAATAACGGAGCCAATGCCCAGCACTAGGATAGCCCAGATAAACCTCCACCATGCGAGAGCTGCATCTGCAGTGATTGCAAGGGCGAATTCCAAGGAGAACATTGGAAAGTGCTGGCTCAGGAGCCCTGGGTGTACCGGGGCAGATTCACGGTCTGCAAGGAGGAGACATGCAGGTAATTTGGGACTCCTCTTGTGAAAAACCAAGAGCTTGCATAATTCTCAAACGTAATTTAAAATACATATGTCTTTCAGAGTTCTTAACCGGGGACCTTGTGGCTATCCAAGTCTCATTGAAAGCCGGGAGGAGCACTCGAGAGGTAGTTGTAGCATCGGGATACTTCCTAGGAGACGAGAGCTGGGCTCCACCGGAACAAGTCGCAAAGCTGACGGAGTATTGCGAGGAGAGGGCGTTACCACTTCTTCTCGGCTGCGATGTCAACGCCCACCACGAAGTGTGGGGAAGCAGCGACACTAATCGTAGAGGTGAGTACCTTCTCGAATTTATTCTTAGTAATAAGTTAGAAATATACAACGTAGGGAACACTCCAACATTTGTGACCAGCACCAGACAAGAGGTACTAGATATAACTCTAGGAAATACCCTAATGAACGGGATGGTCAGGAATTGGAGGGTGTCGGATGAACCCTCAATGTCTGATCACAGGATAATCAGATTCGACATTGACGGTAACTCCGAAATAAAAAGAGTAATGAGGAATCCCAAGAGAACGGATTGGGAATCCTACACAATGCACCTGAGCAACAACATTGCCCACCTTCAAGGGGGCGGTGACATCAGGAGCGAATTGGAATTAGAAACGGTGGTGGAAGACCTCAACACAATCGTCATTGACGCATATGAGGCCAGCTGTCCGGCCAAGACAGTCAAGTCATCAAGGGATGTACCATGGTGGAACAGGAACTTAGCCAGAATAAGAACGGAGGTACGAAAACTCTTTAACCGGGCAAAACGAACCGGGGACTGGCGGAGGTATAAAAATACATTGACTGCGTATAGCAACGCCATCAGGGAAGCGAAACGGAACAACTTTAGGGAATTCTGTAAAGGGATTGAACAGATCACAGAAGCAACCAGGCTGTACAAGGCTGTAGCCAAAGACGGGGGAATATCCTCTGTCTGCTTGAAAAAGCAAGATGGGACATTCACCGAGAATGAGGAGGACAGGGTACACCTGCTTCTCAGAACTCATTTCCCGGGGTCCTACCCCTCGGCGGCAGGCGACAATAATCTGCCTGACACCCCAACAACGAATAAAAGGGGAAGGAAAGGGAGCTGGAAACTAGCAAAAGAGGTATGCTCAGAAGCTAGGCTAAGATGGGCAGTGGAAACTTTTAAACCAATGAAATCTCCCGGAGTAGATGGCATTTTCCCAGCACTTATCCAGAGAGGCCTAGGAATTATCTTAGAGTCTCTTCTGAGAGTGGTAAGGGGGAGCATAGCACTGGGTTACATACCAAGGGCATGGAGACGGGCAAAAGTGGTCTTTATTCCGAAAGGGGGTAAAAAGGATCCTTTTCACCCTAAATCTTTCAGACCAATCTGCCTAACATCATTCGTACTCAAAACGGTGGAGAAGGTCATAGACAACTATATTAGAACTAACGTTCTAAAGCGTAATCCCCTACATCACTGTCAACACGCTTACCGGGCAGGAAGGTCAACTGAAACTGCTCTGTATCAGCTGACAGAGGTACTACGGGACGCCATAGAAACAAAAGAAATTGCACTGTGCGCGTTTTTGAATATCGAAGGAGCATTCGACAACACATCGCACACAGAGATACAGGATGCCCTGAGCCGCAAAGGAGTGGGAAACACCCTGGCACTCTGGATGGGCAAAATGCTAGAAAGCAGACAAATAGAGGTACAAACAGGTACAAATTCTATTATCATGAACACCACTCAAGGCTGGAGTACTATCGCCGCTGATGTGGAGTATGGTAGAGGATGAACTCCTGGACGTGTTAACTAATACTGGAATACAAGTCCAGGGCTACGCGGACGACATTGTTCTAATCTGTAGGGGCAAATATGAAGATACCCTATGTGATAGAATCCAAACTGGATTAAGGGTTACTAGTGCCTGGTGCAGGAAGGTGGGACTGCGG
Source organism: Hermetia illucens (assembly GCF_905115235.1). Taxonomy (NCBI): domain Eukaryota; kingdom Metazoa; phylum Arthropoda; class Insecta; order Diptera; family Stratiomyidae; genus Hermetia; species Hermetia illucens. The sequence goes on along the minus strand of NC_051854.1, from coordinate 97,309,609 downwards.
ATCAACCCAACCAAAACCACCATAGTACCATTCACTAGGAGGCATAAACTGGATCACCTGAAAGCCATAACATTGCATGATATGGAGGTGAAACGAAAAACAGAGGTAAAATATTTGGGAATCACGCTAGACCAAAAATTACTCTGGAAGACACATGTCGGAAACACTTGTCGAAAAGCCACAAGGGCTCTGATGACTTGCAGATCCATAGCAGGAAAAAAATGGGGTTGCAGCCCGAAGATACTACTTTGGATATATACTGCAATAGTAAGACCAATGTAATCTGGGCAGAAAGAACCCAACTCAGCACACAAGCCAGGGAATTACATAAGCTCCAAAGGCTGGCTTGCGTCTGTATCAGTGGGGCAATGAGGACATGCCCAACAGCATCCCTGGAGGTCCTTCTGGGATTAACCCCTCTCCATCTGCACATACAGATGCAGGCAAGGAGATCAATATTCAGGATGGCCGGTAGTATGAGTGAGGCGGGGAGCTGCCTAAATCGAAGGAAGATTGATATCCTTTCTAGGCGGTATCCCGAATTACTGATATCGAGGGACAACATGACAACGAGGTTTCAATTCGATAAGAAGTTTGAAACACGTTGGAGTAACAAGGCAAACTGGGAGAGCGTGGCTGAGACATACGGCTTAAACCAGCAACTGATTACTTGGTACACTGACGGATCCCTCACAGCAGAGGGAGCGGGTGCCGGTGTCATTAGTCCAAGGAAAATGTACTTTGAGCCAATGGGCAGGTACACTAGCATATTCCAGGCGGAAATTTACGCCATAGATAAATGTGCCTCCTTTAATCTGCAAAGGAACTACAGGGGGCAGAACATAGCTATTCTCACCGATAGCCAAGCAGCGATCAAGGCACTTAGGTCCAACCAGGTGAACTCTAAACTGCTATGGGAATGCCTTGAGAGACTGAATACACTCGGCTCGTCCAACAAGGTCTGGATACTTTGGGTTCCAGGCCATGCTGGGTTGGAAGGCAATGAGGCAGCGGATGAACTAGCCAAAAACGGAGCAGGGATGCCTTTACACGGGCCAGAACCCTTCTGTGGAATCGGAAACGGTTTCATGGCTATGAATCTAAGAAACGAAGAGAAACGGTTGAGGGAACTATTATATATTGGGCGGGCCTACCAGGGATGGAGCAGTCCAGGGTGGTTATTGGGGGATACGAACCCATGCGCACAAAGGATTGCTTAAACCTCACCAAAAAGAACCTCCGAATCATAGTGGGAATTCTCACTGGTCATTGTCGGCTGAACTATCACCTAGGGAAGCTAGGGATATCTACGGACACTGCCTGCAGGTTCTGTGAGAAGGAGGACGAAACCTCTATACACGTCCTGGGACAGTGTCCGGCACTTGTGCAAAGTAGGTCGATACATCTGGGAGAACACTTAATACCAGATGCAAAGCTGAAACTTCTGGAAGTGGGGAACATACTAAAGTTCCTAACGGTTAGAGGCCTGCTTGAGATACTATGATCAACAGGTACACTATAACCAGTAAAAGGGGCACAATAGTTCTTCAAGGACGCGGTGCGACTTTCCCTTAACAGAATAATAATAATAATAATACATATTGTCCTCAGAGAGAGGAACAAGTAAATGGCTTACCTTAAAGATAAGAAAGGAAGCAGAGCCAAAGAACTCAAGCTATAGGACGTTGTAGGACGGGCATAGCCTCTGGTATCGGGGAGTGGTGCACCGCCATGAACGGAAGTTCAGAAATGGTGGTGCAGAAAATAATATCAAAGATGGCAGTGCAGCCTGTCATACATTTAGAGCGTTTGAAAAGGGTATACATATCAAGGAAGAAGCGGCGTCGCTACCGGGAAGGAAGATGGAATGTGCGGAGCCGTAACGGATAGTGAACCCGTGGAAAGTTCTTACATTGTACAACTTCAAAAGCCCTACAGTCGCAGCGACCAGACTACACAGCAATCTTCAAAAATGTTTCTAACAAGAGAGTTGAAAAGTGTTAAGGAGGGGCTGATTTGTGTTCCTAAATAAACAAACATTGCCTATTACCGCTTGCCGATGCATACATATGCGTATATATGAATACGCATCTAAATTGATATAAAACATCTTCGCGCATTTCCACGGATTTCCATGAAACTCGGCCGTATTACATAAGATGCTGTCCTCTATGTTGTTGCAATTTTGTGCTCCTGGAATGAACTTAAGGAGTTTTTCCAGGCAATTTCTAACAATTGGTGCTATACTATTGGTAAATTTATTTGAGCAGATACCGGAATGGGCTTAGATTTCGTATAAGCACATCATCCTGTTTTTTAGATTTTTGGGTTGGAGAGATTCCGAAAATGAGTCCTGCCTCACTTTAAGTGTGCACATTTTGATTTCTTATTCGGGTGGAGGAATAAATTTGGGGGGGGGGGGGGAGGGGGGGATTTTGATATTTCACTCGAATGTCAATTATTCTCGTTAATCGTGCCGTCAGCATCTTCTTTGCATGGCTTCAGATGGAGTAAATTCGCGCGAAATTAATCAGTTTGAACTGTTATAACTTTGGCGTTAATGGCCAGAATTCCATGAAGTTTTGGTATATGAATTTGGTATCCCTAGGATAAATTTTATTGGGGTTTCTAGTCAAATTCTAGAAGTTGGTAATATACTATTAGTAAGTTTATTTGAGCAGATATTGGAATGGGATATATTTTGAGGCCTAGATTTCACCTAAGCGCGTCTTCCCGATTTTGCGGATTTTTGGGTTGTCTGTCTCTGTCTCTCTTTAAGGGTGTACATTTTGACTCTTTACTGACACAATTCACGTCAAAACTAATATCAGATTCGAAAAGTACCAATTGAGACCTTTCATTTGATACCCAACATGACTATCTTCGATGAAAAAAAATGTTTACATTCCCTTGTATGGGGAGCCCCCTTTAAACTGCATGTAAATTTATGTCACCCACTATATACATGGGATTTGATACTTTCCATCTGTCCACCAAATTTCGTTTGAATCGGTTTATCCCTTTTGATGAAAAGTGCGTGTGACAGACAGACAATGAATCGATTTTAGTAAGGTTTTGTTTTACACAAAACCTTAATAAATATTAATAAAAAAACAAGTCGGGAAACCGGAAGCTGGACGCTTCAGGTACGAAAGGTTTTGTGTATTTCTTAGTAGGAAGCACGTAATATATCCATATATTATGTGAGAGTATCCACTTCCGGGTGATATTGACATTCATAGTCTTCAATTTTCAAAGAAGCAACAAATTTGAGGTATTATAACTTTGTTAGTAATAGTGCGATTTCCACCAAACTTGGTAAGATCATACTCTATATTATAGCCTATATCACCACAAAATTTCACTATTATTAACTTTATTTAAACATATATCGGCATGGAGGGTATTTCGGAGCCCAGGCACCATATAGTTGCAGCCTCCTGATTTTTTTCAGATTTTTCGGTTTGGTAGTTTCTGAGAATCCCCCGCGCTCCCTACCTTTCCAAGGAATGTCAAAACTAAGATCGGCTTTAAAAAGTACTAATCGAGACCTTTAATTTGATACCCCACATGACTATATTTGATGAAAAAAAAATTTACACCCCCCCTTTGCATGTATTGGGACCCCCCCTTAAATTCGACGTAAAAGGATGTAATTCACTGTATGCGTGAGCGTTCACAGTTCCCACCTTTCTACCAAATTTGGTGTCAATCGCTATAACCGTCTCCGAGAAAAATGCGTGTGACGGACAGACAGACAGACAGACGACACTGGTAAATATTGGAGGCGACCCATTTAAGGGAGCGGAAAAGTAATGCGATCCCCGACAGCAAAGCCCGATAATGCTCACAAAATTAGCCAACGCGCCTCGATTAAGGATGCGAGTAGTGAGCCGGAGGCGATAACTAAGCTAGGGACAATGATAAAAAACCTCATGGAGTATGTAAACGCTCGACATAATGTCCATCACGCGATTAAAGACCAAGTGCGTGCTATTAGAGCTGCGTATCTTGAAGTACGAGAAGAACTAAAACAAAGTAGTGAAGGGAAGAAACAGGGAGAAACTGCAGCACTGCAGTCAACGCTTAGAGTGCTGCTTCCATCTAGGGGCAGCCCCTTCACTATTAAGGAAGCTCCGGAGCTCCGTAAAAGACCGAGAGAGTTTAATGGGGAACCGGAATCTCCTCGACGTAGCCAAAAACGCAAAATGGAGAAAACGCCTCCACGGCAAAGACTACCAGAGCCTACGGCGAAAGACGGTAACTCCAATCAAGGTTCCACTTGGACTAAGGTGGAAAAGAGGAAAAAGCTGCAGAAGAGAAGCAGGCCTGATGCGCTAATAATAACAAAAACAAGTGAGCTTACGTACGCTGATATTCTGCGCAAGGTCAAAACAGATACCTCGTTAATGGAGCTAGGTGAAAGTGTGAACCGCATAAGGCGAACACAGAAGGGCGACCTATTGCTGGAATTCAAACCAGGCGAAAACAAGTCAGAAGACTTGCAGAAAAAAATCGAGTCGTCACTGGGTGAGGCAGCAGAAGTGAAGCTCAGTCAAAATCGTGTGGTTATTGAGTGTAAAGACTTGGCCGAGATTACAACGAAGGAAGAAATTTGTCAAGCGCTACGATCCCAGTTGGAAATACAGTCGGTCCAGGAGCGAGATATTCTACGGCTGAGGAAGGCATATGGCGGCACACAAACTGCGTCCATAAGCCTAACACTTGAAGCGGCCAAAAGGGCTATCACAGCCAGTAAAGTTCGGATTGGCTGGGTCGTCTGCCGACTACGAGAGCAGATAACTCTAAAAAGATGCTTCAGGTGGTTGGAATTTGGGCACGTGGCGAAGAAATGTACTAGCGTTCACGATAGGTCCGACCTGTGTCGTAAATGCGGAAATAAAGGCCACATTGCAAAAGCCTGCGAAGAAAAACCCAATTGTCTGTTCTGCAGGCAAATAAACGACATTGACAGCGCCCATGTCACAGGCAGCAGCACATGTCCGGTGTATAGGAAGGCGATCAACACTATGCGCAAATGAGGTTCCTACAGCTAAACCTGAACCATTGCCAAGCGGCTCAGGACCTGCTCTCCCAGACGATATTCGAAAACAAAATCGACGTTGCTATTATCTGCGAGCAGTACAAAAACCTAGACAGTGGAGTATGGGTCGCGGATAAGAGCGGAAAGGCAGCGATATGGACATGCGGAAATCGGGCCATAGAAGGAACCACCAAGATCCTCGAGAATGGCTTCACTAGAGCAAAAATAGGCGGAATATCTATTTACAGCTGTTATGCGGCTCCAAGCCTTACGACAGAGGAGTTCCATTCTTTGGTGGAGAGGTTAGCAACAGACGCACAGAACCATAGTCCTAAGATAGTGGCTGGAGATTTCAACGCATGGGCTGAAGAATGGGGCAGCTGAGAAACGAACGCAAGAGGACGAATATTACTCGAAGCTCTTTCTCGTCTGAATCTTGTAGTGGCTAACACTGGATGCGTGAACACTTTTCGTTAGAGAGAAATGGGGTCCGTGATAGATGTCACTTTTGTTAGCGATGTTTTAGCTAAGGATCTGCAGTGGTATGTCAGTGACGAATATACACATAGCGACCACCAGGCCATCATTTTTGAAATCAGACATGGAAAACGAATGAAACGGTCTCGGACGAGAGCTGAAAGGTGGGCAGCTAATAGGTTTGACGAGGAGATTTTCGGAGAGGTTTTGCAGCAAAATACAGCGCTTGAAGGAAGCGCAGAAAATAAAGCTCTGCAGATTGGCGAAAAGTTGCGACGAGCATGTGACGCATCCATGCCAAGGTATGTTGTATCGCAGAAGCGAGTTCCGAACTTTTGGTGGAATTCTGAAATGGGAGAATGCCGCAAGGCCTGCCTCAAGGCCAGAAGGCGCAGTCAGCGAAATAGAAACCGATCTGGATACGAGCAATTACATGAAGAATATAAAAACACTCGGAGGAAACTACATGTGGCCATCATGAAAAGTAAATGCGAACACTTTAAGCGACTGTGTAATGAAGTTGACACGAACCCCTGGGGTGGCGCTTATAAAACCGTAATATCGAAAGTTAAAGGCAAACGCTCCCCACCGATCTTTTCCCCTACTCTGCCTGATGAAATAGTAACGGATCTTTTCCCACAGAATGTGAGTACCGCTAACCTTCCCACTGTCGAGATAGACACCGCGGAAGTTCCAATGGTAAGCGAAAAGGAGGTCCTCGAAGCTGCGGATAAAATTGTTGGAAATAAATCACCTGGCTTGGATAGCATCCCCAATAAAGCTCTGAAGGCAGCAGTAAAAATAGCTCCAAATATGTTTGCCGAGGCGTTCACCACATGCCTTAAAGAAGGAGTATTTCCTACATAATGGAAGAAGCAGCAATTAATTCTAGTCCCCAAGCCAAACAAACCTTTGGGTGAAGTTCGTCCTGCAGGCCGATATGCCTTCTAAATAATACTGGCAAACTATTCGAACGAGTAATCTATAACAGATTAATTCGAATTGCCGAAAAGGATGGCGGTCTCTCCGAAAATCAGTTCGGTTTTCGAAAGGGGAGATCTACAACGGATGCACTTGTCCTAGTAGCTAACACAGCTAAGACCGCACTTGACGAGGGCAAATGTTGTGCAGTGATTACACTTGATGTGAAGAATGCCTTCAATTCCGCTAGATGGAGCAAGATACTTGAGTCCCTAATTAACTTAGGCGTGGCGAAGTACCTGGTGCGTATTGTTGCCGACTTCCTAATCGATAGGACTCTGTGCTGCGAATCAGATGAAGAAATGAAATCCTACCAAACGACATGCGGAGTTCCACAAGGGTCTGTCCTAGGGCCACTCTTGTGGATTATTATGTATAACGGGGTACTGACCCTAGACCTTCCTACTGGTGTGGCCTCCATTGGTTTCGCGGACGATATTGGTGTGACGGTTGTTGCACGCCTTCTCGAGGAAGCCGAGCTCTATGCAAATGAAGCAGTCTATGAGATTAAATCCTGGTTAGAGAATGCTGGTCTACAGCTCGCAGAGCATAAGACGGAAGTAGTACTTATTACCAAGCGGAGAAAGTGCACTTCCATGAAGATCAAAGTTGGAACGCAAACAATTTATTCCAAGTCTGCACTTAAGTACTTAGGTGTAATGATTGACCAGAGGTTGAATTTCAGATTGCATGTGGAGGGTGCAGCAACCAAGGCATATAACATCGGAGCGCTGGTTGCGAGAATGCTACCAAATATAGGTGGCCCAAGGCCGAGCCGTCGACTCCTTATTTCAAGGGTGGTCAATTCGATCCTACTGTATGCAGCCCCAGTATGGGCAGATGCACTGGAAAATATAATAAATAAGAAAAAGATTGGAGCTGCGTATCGCATAAGTGTACTCCGAACATGTTCCGCTTACAGAACAATTTCTAATGAAGCAGCTTGCGTGATAGCAGGAATGATCCCGATTGAGATTCTGGCGAAAGAAATACAACGACTTTACGATCGAACGTACCTCACCGGAGAATCTCCTGCCCGTCGGCGACAGTTCGCACGAGCTGAAACTGTCGCGGAATGGCAAGAGAAGTGGGACGAGTCAGAAAAAGGCCGTTGGAATCACAAAATCATATGGGATATCCGGAAATGGATCGAGCGACCTCACGGCGAAGTAGGTTTCGACCTAACTCAATTCTTGAGCGGACACGGAGGCTATCGAGCATATCTGTATCGATTTGGGCGTGATGATTCGCCATATTGCCCACAGTGTGCAAACATTCCAGAGGACGCAGAACACGTCTTTTTTCACTGCCCCAGATTCGAAACCCAAAGGGCTACATTAGAAGCTACAACCGGGGAGCACTTTACACCCGAAAATATCATCGAGCTTATAGTGAAAGCCAAGGGGATATGGACCGAAGTTGAAAAAGTGATTACAGCCATTGGAAAGAAGCTTAGGCAGGAGGAAGTCATCCGAAAGAATGAACGCGAGAGGAACACGAATGTTGACATGAGCGCAGAATAAATTCTGATCCAGCCCCGCGACGTAATACCAAATGGGAGTCCCGCGGGGAGAGTGGAAGGAGAAGGAGGTGATTTTAGTGGGTAAGAGTCCCACATAACCGTGTGGCAGGAGCCTGCGGTAGCTTTTGAAGCTTTCCACCTTCCATCGAAAAAAAAAAAGACAGACAGACAGACAGACAGTAAACCGATTTTAATAAGGTTTTGTGTTTACACAAAACCTTAACAAGGCAATCCAAGTAAAGGTGTTCAACACCAGCTCCAATATTCATCACAGTTCCAGGTTTCATATTTGGACACTCTTAGTTTAACTGCGAACTCCTACAGGCAACACAACCATGACAAACTGTCAAGATATCTTTATATTATTCGAAGGTGTGAAATTAATTGAAAAAAAAACAGATCACAAACCTATTACCGGTAGCTAGGGTTGCAATAGGTGGAAATCTTCTCTTTTGTAAACTGAAAGTCATGGTAACATGATTCATACTCGTGTTTACAGATGCATCCACCGTCACTGTAATAATAAACCAATAATAAATATCTCAGCAAATGCGGATGCTTTTTTGACGTGAGGAACGATAAAAGCCAACCATCAGTGACTTCCGCTCACTGACCAGATACATTCGAACAAATTCTGGAGAGGAACATCGCGAGCTATTCAAGGAAAATGCAATAATCCCCTCCACAGAAACTCTCTACTCCAAGGGACAGACAGGTAACTGCGTATCCAATATCCCAACAAAGTGGACGACAAAAGCGAATTGCAGGATGCCAGCAAATATGTATCCGTTCCGTTCACTATGCATGATGAAAGGAAGAATCTGGTGAAAACCGGACGAGAATAATTACAAACATATACGCAGCCCATCCAGTGCAATTTTTCCAGGTAAATGTATGATGCATTTGAAGAGGAAAAGCCGTTAAAAATAGTTTATTGGACGCTGCAACGAATTAGGAAGATGAAAAGGGAATACAAAGCAGGTGATAGATAGCAGAGACTTAAAAAATGCAGACGATAAGGAAGTTATTCAGAAGGACGTGCAAAAGCAATATCTTCGCTTCAGATGACACCGACATCGTTAACAATTAAACTAAAGGTAATCACATAAAAAACGTGCGGAAAACTCAACATGAACCAACAATATGAAGAATGCAAGACTATAAAATAATCTAGTTTATATATCATTTCAAACATGCACTACCCTCGAATACCTTGTAATTTACATTATCGATCCAAAAGGGAATAACACCCTTATCGTTTCTATAATATAATATCTGCCTAAACTAAGCGCAATCGTGACTGGTGGTAGAATAGGAGGCCAAGTAAAAGTCTGTTACGTATTCAACAACTGTAGCCTCACGTTGGGCGCCAACTTTGGCATCAACATGGTCACTAAAGCTGTCAACTAAACAAACTCCCCTAACAGGTTTGCCAGTCGTGAACACCAAATGTGCGAGATAATATGAGGAACCGGACAGCACGTGCTGTAGCCAACCCGAATGCTAGTAGCTCGGCGAGATGATAGCCGAGGTTCTTGGCTCTCAAATATTACCTCCCTGTCAGGAAACAGAGATTTTATCACGTGCCTTGACCCAGGAGTCAGCAAAACTAAAGCCACCCGGATTGATATCACCGAAGATTCCAATCCCAAAGGAACTAAACTACCAAACGGCCTAATAAGGGAGGGGATTAAATCATAAAAACTTGACGCACGCGGGATGAACGAGGAAGTATCAGCTCTGTGCCGATTCTGACATCTACGCGACGAGTAGGCCCGTCTTCATTTCCTCTCCATGGTGGCCCTGCGCGGCCCACCCCAACCTAAACATTTAACTCCTGCCTCTTCAAATATAATGGGGGCAATCCTAATTATATGGGAGGACTAACGCTTTTCTAAGGATGGTAGAGTAAAATCATCCAACGGAATATTCCGAATTCGTTAACGTTTCGCAGGATTTACGTTAATGGATGTGATGCTACCCGCCGCAACTCGAGAACATCGACACCAAAGATCTGATGCCTGATGCGTCCATAGGCGAAGCATTCATATAGGAAATGCTCCGTGCATTCCACTTCCTCATTACAAGAGAGACACGTATCATTTTGAATAATTCCTATTCTGAACATATGCCCAGCTAGTGAATTATGGCCTGTTAGAATGCCCACAATACTCCTGCAACTCCTCTTGCTTTCCGACAGGATAAACCTTGCATGGAGCATGGGGGAGATCGATTGATTTCATTTCCCTCTATGTCACAGTGACCAGGTCCCAGAGTAGTTCCTCACTATTGCATCCAGGGATAAGTTCAAACGGCTTCTGCATTCCTGAACGATTTTCGAGGTGATCAAAGAACTACTCAATGCCCTCAATGCAGTTTAGCTATCACTGCAGATTGTCATGTGCCTGCCCTTAAACTGCCCTTAGAATCGCATAAACTTTGGCTTGAAAAATCGTTGCATATTGTTCCAAAAGAAAAGCCTACTTCTAGTTTTTATTTGGGAGGTAAACTCCGGTTGACCAGTGGTCAAAGGGTAGTATAAGTCCCGGGGCGAAACGTGGATTGGTACCCACGATGGAGCATAAAACCTGGGAAATGCCTGCTGAACCAACACCAACAGCTCTACTACCAAACCCTATCTCCACGTGGTGACCGCTGGGAGCTCTTTCTTGACGAAAAGCTGCAGACGGAGAAGGATGAAGGCGAGTCTCCCGCGCCTAAAAACGGGACAAATTGTACCAACTAGTCCTCCAGGTTGCGGGTTGGGTAGGGCTGACAACCCTACACGGAAAACAACTTGTTACGAAGCCACAACAGGAGCCTCGGAGAGGACGGATTTTAAAACGATGGACCCGGCAACGACAACGGAACAACGATTTGCGCATTTTCTCATGGAACGTGCGCTCCCTGTACAGAGATGAAGCTGATGAGCAGCTAGCAGATACCCTGTCCCAATATAGGGCTGATATAACAGCGTTGCAAGAGAAGCGATGGACAGGGACCAGTTTCCTGCAGAAGAGCCACTACACCATATATTATAGCGGTCATCCAGTAAACCATGTGCTCGGAGTAGGTTTCTTAGTCAGCCAAAAAATGAAACCTGCTGTTATCGGCTTTGAAAACATAAGCGAACGGCTATGCACTCTGCGCTTGCGAGGCAAGTTTAGAAATATAAGCCTCATAAACGTTCACGCCCCTACAGAGGAGACTGCAGAGTCGGAGAATGATACCTTCTACGAGGCAGTAGAACGAACCCTCGAAGCCTGTCCCAGATATGATATCAAAATCATACTTGGGGATTTTAACAGCTAAGTAGGGAAGGAGCCCGTATTCAGGCGATACGTTGGCTCCCATAGTTTACACGAAAAAACAAATGATAACGGATTGCGGACCATTCAATTAGCAGGGTCACACGAAATGGTTGTTGGAAGTACCTGGTTTGCGGGGAAAGCGGTCCACAAACATACGTGGGCCTCTCCAGACGGGACCACTTTCAACCAAATTGACCACGTGTTGATCGAACGCCGCCACCTCTCAGCCTTGATGAATGTCAGAACATATAGGGGGGCCAATATAGACTCGGATCACTATCTCGTTGGCATGGTGCTCCGAGCCCGAATAACAATACCACCTAGAATCCCCTCTGACAATCAGGTGAGAGTGAACACTGAAGCCATCCACAACACAACCCTCCGCGACACCTATAAGAGGGAAATGGATGCTGCAATAACCGCAGTCAACAGAGGACCTGGAGATGAAGCATCAACAAATGATCTTCACAATCACCTGAAGAACGTTATCATGGATACGGCCACAAACATACTTCGCCCCAGCCGCAAAAGGAGTCGGAACGGCTGGTTTGACGATGAATGTAAGCTAGCAACGGAATGGAAGAACGCCGCATACCGAGTAATGTTGCATTCTCAAAGAGGCGACCAGTTACACCAAGTGGTTCATCAACTTGTGCTCAAGATATGGGACAGCGAATCAATGCCTGACGATTGGCAACGAGGCATTATCTGTCTCATACATAAAAAGGGAGATATCACACAGTGCAGCAATTATAGAGGTATCACGTTGCTGAGTACCATCTATAAGATATTCTCCACTATCTTGCTAGGCCGGATAGCCCCATACGCCCAGAACATCATTGGCCCATACCAAAGAGGCTTCACTCCAGGCAAATCAGCAACAGATCAGATTTTCTCTCTGCGGCAAGTGATGGAAAAACTGTTGGAATATGGACAACAGTTGCACCATCTGTTCATCGACTTTAAAGCCGCCTATGATAGCATAGCCAGGGTAAAACTGTCCACGGCCATGAGAGAATTCGGTATCCCGACGAAATTAATAAGACTGACTAGACTGACCCTGACCAATGTGCGAGGCCAGATAAAAGCAGCAGGATCACTCTCAAGACCATTCGACATCAACAACGGTCTACGAAAAGGGAATGCGCTATCATGCGTCCTCTTTAACCTGGCCCTCGAGAAAGTGATTCGTGATGCTGAGGTAAATGCAAGAGGTACGTTCCTCTTCAAGTCCACCCAACTACTGGCCTATGCTGACGATATCGACATCATGGGAAGAACCACCCGAGACGTACAAACTGTCTTCATCCAGATCGAGCAGGCGGCGATTGAGGCGAGATCTTGGGCTGCACATCAATGAAGGCAAGACAAAATATATGGTGGCAACGTCAGCACCGAAGACGAATCAACCAACAACATCAAACCGCACTGGTCAAACACAAACACGAAGAAGAATAAGGATAGGAGAATACAACTTTGAAACCGTTGACAATTTCTCCTATCTAGGGTCGAAAATCACAACCGATAACAACTACGATGATGAAATCCGCGCACGTTTGTTGTCAGCCAACAAAGCCTATTTCAGCTTACAAAGACTGTTCCGCTCGAAACGTCTCACCATAGGGTCAAAGCTCTTACTATACAAGACTATGATCTTGCCAGTCCTCATGTATTCCTCGGAAACTTGGGTTCTTAGCAAGAAAAATTGCGAACTCTTGGCCGCGTTCAAGAGAAGAATCCTCCGAAGAATTTTTGGCCCCCTACATGAGGATGGACGATTCCGTAGCCTACACAATGACGAAATCTATGAGCGATACCACGACCGTCCGGTTGTGGATAAAATCCAGCTCAATAGGTTACGGTGGGCGGGTCACTTAATCCGTATGGATGAGGATGATCCCACCCGGAAAGTCTATAAGGGCAATATCTATGGTAGAAAAAGAAGACGGAGCAGACCCTGCCTAAGATGGAGCGATGGCGTGGGTCAGGACGCCAGACAGCTTTTAGGGATATCGAATTGGTGAACCTCGGCGCAAAACCGGGATGTCTGGAGTTCCTTATTAAGGCAGGCCTAGACCGGATACCGGTTGTTGCGCCGTTGATGATGATGATGAAACTCCGGCTCCAGAACCCTGTTCTGTTTTTGAGCCGTCGGTGTAGAAGACTTCCATATATCCCGCCACGCTTTCCTCTGAGACTTCCAAGTTCTCTCTGCGCTTTTTCTACCAAATAGATGTATGAGGGCACGAGAATCGGAAAGCATTGTAAAAACTGGATTCAGTACTCCCAGTAACTCTTCCAATGCTCTGCTCCCCCAACAACCGTTATTTCCCCATAGAGCTAATCGAATTAGTCTATGAGCCGCTCTCATTGCAGTTCTTTGAATAAATATATCCAGGGACTGTAAATTGAGTTATGCATTTAGAGCTGCGCTCATACATCTATTTGTCATGCTCATGGCACCGGTGATACCCAGTCACAGAGTTCTTTGCAATGTGGCTAGTTTGCGGTGAAAACCATTTTTGAAAACGTTAACTCACCACACTAATGATAGTAACATATATCCTCATTACCATATGAGGTCTAAGCCTCCATGTCGAAGCAATGGTCCGTCTTCACAGCCCATTAGCTGTGACAGCTCGCTTCATCTTCTCTACATGTTTGTTCCGAAAAAGTTTTTTATCTAGAAGGACTTCCAGATATTTCACTTCTTCGGAGAGTTCAAGGGTAGTACCCCTCATCTCAGGGAAGCAAAGTCCATCCAGTTTTCTCCTTTTTGTCAATAATACCATTGTGGTTTTATTTGGGTTAACTGAAAACCCGTGTCTGAGGCACCAACTGTCGATCAAATCAACGGTACGTTGTATATTTCTACACATCGTTCCAACATCTCGATCAACACCAAGCAGAGCCACGTCATCAGCATAAGCTTGAGCTTGTTGTTTAGGATCTGCGGGATCCTAAGTCCCCATCCACTTGATGGTGGACCGGACTAAATGAGGAGCAACTTACTCCCTTGTTTTTTAGTCCATGAATCCCTAGTTTGGAGCGTAGCACCCCAAGCATTAAGAATCGAAAAAATCAAAAAATTGACTGATGGTTTCTTCCAGAGCAGAGGCAACTCATCAGACGCTGCCTCACCTCTGCCCTGGGAGCAGCGTGACCGAAAGTGCCAACAGGTGGAAAGACGCTCCCTTTTATCATCGCAAAAACACGACAGTTATATTGGACGCCAGTCGTTGTAGTCTAAGCTACACTAAAGCTAGGTTGTTGTTAGGAGGGAGTAAGTTGCTCCTCATTTAGTCCGGTCCACCATCAAGTGGATGGGGACTTAGGATCCCGCAGATCCTAAACAACAACCTAGCTTTAGTCTAACTTAGACTACAACGACTGGCGTCCAATATAACTCGCAACCTTGTCGTGTTTTTACGATGATAAAAGGGAACGTCTTTCCACCTGTTGGCACTTTCGGTCACGCTGCTCCCAGGGCAGAGGTGAGGCAGCGTCTGATGAGTTGCCTCTGCCCTGGACGAAACCGTCAGTCAAATTTTTGATTTTTTCGATTCATAAGCTTGAGCGTTTATTGGCAAATTTTGCAGTTAGCATAGTAGTGAGTCGATCAGCATACTCCACAGAAGTGGCGAAAGCACACCTTCTTGGGGCAGCTTTTCGTTACTTCTGCTGTTATACACAGCAATCTCTGCGTTAGCATAGCATGGATCCACTTAATTAAAGCATCATCAATGTCAGGTGCCATTATAAAAATTTTAAAAAGGCGCACAGTCAAACGCCCCTTCAATGTCCACGAACACCGACATCGCGTACTCACCATTCAGAGTTACATCCTCTATCTTTGTAACCAAAGAAAAAAGAGCAAACTCAGAGGACTTTCCACGCTAGTAAGCATGTTGGTTTTCATGAAATGGTTGCGACCTAAGTGCGTTTCCCACGAATACGAAGCTCAACCAGTCTTTCCAAATCTTTCAGCAAGAATGAAGACAAGCTGATCTGTCTCAAGTTCTTTGGATTAGAGTAGTCATCTTTCTCAGGCTTCGGTATAAAGACTACCTTAACCTTCTGCCAAGAGGTAGGCACATAGCCGAAAGCAAGACTTGCTAGAAAAATATTTCTTGGCAATCGCTCTAAGTGCTACATACCTACTTTTAGCATTGCTGGATATATTCCATCCATGCCAAGTGTTATGAAATGTTCAAAGGACCGTATGGCAGCTGTCACCTTTTCATTGGTAACAACCGCTTTTGCAGTGTTCCAGTTCCGCTTACAGCACTTGCGTGTTGAAAGAGTTGCAAGAACCGTCAAATCTTCCACTTCTTTCATACGTTCTCCCAGGTGGTGTACTTCCAAGAGATCTGTACTGATACCAATTTGGAGCTTGTGAAAGTACCATCCGATTTTCTGGAAGAGTCCAACTTAGCCGACTCATCCCTTTCAAGGACTCTGCACAGCCTTGAAGTCTCTATTTCGCCTTCCTACACCCCACAGTGTGCTATAAAGGAGTCTTGTTTCGAACACCTAGCAAGCCTCCTCTATTGACGCGGTGAGCCGCAGAAGTTTAACCAGCCTTCGTTCTTATTGCTTTAGCAATAAGTCGCCTGGTTTATTTCCTGAGTTTTTGCAGTTCCTGATGCCACCAAGGAACTGTTTTACCACTTTGGCCTCGAGAAATAGGCCAAGCCTCTTCATAGTACGCTAAAAATGTGTAGTTCAGAGTTCACCATTCATCTTCCAGCGCCAAAGGAGTCCTTAGTCGCCTAGGTAGCTGTACTTTATTGCCAAGAAGTTCATTGAACCCTGTCAAATCCGTTTTCCTAGGGTTCCGCTTTTGACTGTTCGCCTGCAATAGTCAGATTACATTCTAGGTATCGGTAATCTGACAATGACACCTCGTCTAGCACCGACCAGTGTGTAATTAAATCTAACACTTTTAAGGTACAGATAGTTAGGTCAATTATTCGCTTCTTCTCGGTCCCATGATCGTAGAGGGTCACACATTACGTTTGCAGCCATGAGACCAGCTGAAGTTATGAAACCAAATTATATTCTGCTTGTCTCCTCTTGCATTCGATTTGTTACTGCCCCGCCTATTAAGAGTTCGCGATCCCTTTATTCTGCATACGCTATCAGATCTCTAAGTTCTTGCGTCGGTGGAGGATACAAAGAATCATAGGGTAAGTAAGCGGAGGTAACTATGATGTTTTCCCTCTCGTCATTAATCTGATATTGTACGATAACCGTAACTAAGTCCTGAGAACAGAACTGTCTCAGCATAGTTGCCTCTAACCGCCTTGACATCAGGACACAAGCTCTAGGTCTTATGGATCTTTCAGTCTTATGGATCTTTCATCGTAGAAGATGTTAGCCTCCTTCACTGATTCAATGCCACAGATTCTATTAAATCGAACCCATGGCTCTTGCACCATGTAGGGCCAGTCCTGCAGCTTTGTCAGCCTCGCTGCCAATAGATAGGAAGAGTCTTTGGCTTAGGTTAATTTGACCCATCTTTATGTTTTTCGATATAAAATTAGTCTAATGTGTAATGGAAAATTGTTAGAAGCGTATGTTGCGGTCCGCGTATGACGGGGTTTCCCCCACGCCGTACCGCCAGAGACTCGATCCCCTCGTATTTGATATCTCTGAAAAAAGCCGCACTTGGAGGTACAGCATTTCCCGTGTCCTCATCTATGAAAAATCTCATTTCATCCCGCAGAGCATTCGCGTGTTTTCCACATAGCACCTTAACTTATTTGCGGTGTCCGGTGTGCATACATTCGATCACTCGAACGAAACTGACTTGATATCAGTCAGTTTCGTTCACGCCTCTGGCTTCCCTTTCTTCAGCTTGTTCCATGAAAGATGTAAGAGAAGTTACTACCAGGATTCACTCTGTATTCCCTTCACCAATGCGAATCACCATACAGGGGTTCCGTCACTATATGTACTATCCTCCGCGGGCAGATCCATTGTATTAGAGCGCACCGACGATGCTGCAATTTGCTCTATATTGTGTTAGTCGAAGATCATAATGGTTCTTCGCTCTCAAAGTGGAGATGATACTCAACAGTTTTCTTATATAATTGAATTTCAATCTAGCTAGGAAAAAGTGGAGCACCATATGGTGACTTCCCCTAAGCACATCCAGACTCTTTTGGTCCAGTTCGAATACCTAGCTGAAACACACCACGTTTATAGATTTATCCTTCCTGGCATTCATGAAGTTTACCCTTGAGTGTCTGAAGTCCATGCCCGGGTTCTGTTCACCCAGCATGCGGATGATAATCAGTGCACTCCAAATGGAGAAGCCCATCACGAAAACCTTGATTGTTAAATCTTGACTTCGTTCCAGGCTCTTGCATTGTTTTCCACAGGCATTACCGGTACCATCCTCCAGGATTGTCCCTCTGACACTTTACCAGCCTTGGAGGAAATTCCCGCAGCAGCAGTCTGAACTCCTCTTCTTTCTTGCCTTCGTGTTCGCATTCCTATGGGAGGGACCAGCTTCATTGAGATCTTTTTCGGTGATGTGATCACCTCCTGGCACACCAGCCCTAATCACCGTGGGAGGCGTGGATGCAAGCCCTGATGCGGAGCAAAATGAAGCGTTGGCCACCACAGATGTGTCTTACGCCTCTTGCGCGCTTTACCGCTGAAAAAAGAGTCTGGTACATCCAGTGTGGATCTCACCCGAGTTACCAGTTTATCCCCACCTTCCACCGAAGATTCCGCTTCCTTAAGTCCGATTCTCCTGGACGTTACCGCGCCTAGTGATGCAGCCACGTGCCACGTGCATGTCTTCATTCCCAAGGTGCTTCATCTTCCTTCACAGTGCCGTCTTGGGGCCTTTCCAGGTTAATGGTGTCCGGGCCGCTTGGATCCATTTCCACATACCGGCGTCCACGTCCCCAGCTCGC
This sequence comes from Hermetia illucens, assembly GCF_905115235.1. Taxonomy (NCBI): domain Eukaryota; kingdom Metazoa; phylum Arthropoda; class Insecta; order Diptera; family Stratiomyidae; genus Hermetia; species Hermetia illucens. Next base: position 97,291,345 of record NC_051854.1, on the reverse strand, counting down.
TCCACTCTTCTCGATAAGGATGAAAGAGAACGTTCTGACAGGCAGGATTCCCCCTACTTAGTGGCCGAAGTTCTCTTCTGCCGAGCCTTCCTCTTCCGTTTGCGGGTAGATTTGGGCTGTAGTACCGCAGATGGGCCGGCCATAGTCGGATTTCCAGTTTCTCTCAAGTTGAGAGATTCCGTACATTCCTTCCTAGCTAACTTCGCGAGGTCCTCGCGTGTAGTGAAACTTCATTCGCGCTTGTCAAAGGACAAAGGATTCCTACCATAACATTATAAATGAAAAGATTTTCATAATGTTTGGGAAAAAAGTTAAAAAACAAAATCCATTTCGATTCTCATTTTATTTTCTCACGCAGGCTATGCTGTTAATAGGGGTCAAGCAGTGCACTGCAGGATAGACTGATGCGGAACATAGCTCCCTGTGGCCAACCTATCTTCCTCTAAGGATGAGTTGTCTCTCCTCTGGGACGGTGTGTGCCTTTTCAGGGGCCAAGCCTCTCGTCTACCAAGACCGTTAGTGAGTGGTGATAGCCACACCCTGTACGAGGTGACCCTACTATGAACAAAACGCTACGGATCTAGACTGGGGAGTCGAAAAACACCTCCCCCAATCCAGGGTGTTATGCGAACCGTGCCCATTGGATAGTTTGCAGTCGGGGGTAACTGACTGTATTCGAACGGATCCTCACTGATACCTGGTCACCTCAGTGAGTAAGTTAGATCTTACCGTGCTACGGGGGGCTATGGCACGGCGGACCTCTTAACCCCCATATTCGTGGGAATCAAATGAGTACAAAACCAGAAAAGAAAACAAAATCCAAAAAAGCGGGGCCCCGTACCGCACCAAAACTGGTTAATCAGGCGGAGGCACGTCTCCGAATTACTGAAAGCCAGGTGACTACACCCAAGAAGGGAGAAGTTGGGACGTCAAGCAGTGGATCCAAGGTGAGCATTGGTATACTGCGTGGACTACAGCCAACGAACACCACTGCTCAAAGAGCAGGGACCAGCAAAAGCACGTCTGAGATAAATATAACAGACGTCAGCAAGGAGACAGGTCTCAGTGGCGCCGGGGTTAAATGGTACCTGCGCTATCTGAAGGAAGGCCTGAAACCAGAAGAGGCCCTTAAGAAGGCTCAGGACAGACCTAAGCCATCTCTACCGGAGCCGAGAAAGCGGGGAGCAGCAGAGATCAGCCCGCATGAAGGGAATGCTCCCAAAAAACCCAGACCTGAACCCACGGGAGGAGAAAACCCGGGCAGGTCAGAAGTGAAGGCAGGACCCAGGAAGCCCGGCATTAGCTATGCTAGTGCGGTCAAGGGCATTCGACTGGCCATACTGCCAAAAAGGTTTCCCGAGCAAATACTCACTCGGGAGGAACAGGAAATCATTGAGGAACTTGTCGTCACGCAGATGATCAAGGGTTGGACGTCGAAACTGGTGTTCACCGGGATACGCTTTCGACCAGGCCTTATACTGGTGGACTGCGCGACGGAAGGTACTGCAGAATGGGTTAGAACCATAATTCCTAGATTGCCAGGCTGGGAAGGGGTGGAACTGTCAACATGTGCTGGAGATGATATACCAGGAGCCCACATGGTGACAGTTTTTCTCCCAAAGGCCGCGGCAATAGTAACAGAAGACCTTATGAGACTCCTAATTGCTCAGAACGAAGATCTCCATACTCGACTATGGAGAGTCTTCAGAAGCAAGGTGGAGGGAAAGGGTAAACTCCTCACGATTGGGGTAGATGACCGATCCCTGGAGGCAATTAAACGTCGGAGCTGTCACATCAACTACCGATTTGGCAACATACCCGTGCATGTGCACAAGGAAAAGCCAAGGAAAGAGACCTCGGAGGAGGCATCGGGTGGAAAACTTACCGAGGTCCCTGAAGAAGTCGCGGAAGCCATAGAGGCGGAAAGAACGGGATCAACCAGGGAAATAGACCTGCTGCCCAGTGAAAAGCAGAAGCTGGACGACCTAGACCTAGGACTCCTAGGGTTCGGGGTGGACAGCGACGCGCAGGAAAGCGCCATGTCGGAGGAGGAGGGTGACACTCCGACAGTGGAGAAGAGCTCCAAACAATAACGGAGCCAATAACCAGCACTAGGATAGCCCAGATAAACCTCCATCATGCGAGAGCTGCATCTGCAGTGATTGCAAGAGCGAATTCCAAGGAGAACATTGGAATAGTGCTGGCTCAGGAGCCCTGGGTGTACCGGGGGCAGATTCGCGGTCTGCAAGGAGGAGACATGCAGGAAATTTGGGACTCCTCTTGTGAAAAACCAAGAGCTTGCATAATTCTCAAACGTAATTTAAAATACATATGTCTTTCAGAGTTCTTAACCGGGGACCTTGTGGCTATCCAAGTCTCATTGGAAGCCGGGAGGAGCACTCGAGAGGCAGTTGTAGCATCGGGATACTTCCCAGGAGACGAAAGCCGGGTTCACCGGAACAAGTCGCAAAGCTGACGGAGTATTGCGAGGAGAGGGCGTTACCACTTCTTCTCGGCTGCGATGCCAACGCCCACCACGAAGTGTGGGGAAGCAGCGATACTAATCGTAGAGGTGAGTACCATCTCGAATTTATTCTTAGTAATAAGTTAGAAATATACAACGTAGGGAACACTCCAACATTTGTGACCAGCACCAGACAAGAGGTACTAGATATAACTCTAGGAAATATCCTAATGAACGGGATGGTCAGGAATTGGAGGGTGTCGGATGAACCCTCAATGTCTGATCACAGGATACTCAGATTTGACATTGAGGGTAACTCCGAAATAAAAAGAATAATAAGGAATCCCAAGAGAACGGATTGGGAATCCTACACAATGCACCTGAGCAACAACATTGCCCACCTTCAAGGGAGCGGTGACATCAGGAGCGAATTGGAATTAGAAACGGTGGTGGAAGACCTCAACACAATCGTCATTGACGCATATGAGACCAGCTGTCCGGCCAAGACAGTCAAGTCATCAAGGGATGTACCATGGTGGAACAAGAACCTAGCCAGAATGAGAACAGAGATACGAAAACTCTTTAACCGGGCAAAACAAACCGGGGACTGGCGGAGGTATAAAAATGCACTGACTGCGTATAGCAACGCCATCAGGGAAGCGAAACGGAACAGCTTTAGGGAATTCTGTGAAGGGATTGAACAGATCACAGAAGCAACCAGGCTGTACAAGGCTGTAGCAAAGTCGGGGGAATATCCTCTGTCTGCTTGAAAAAGGAAGATGGGACATTCACCGAAAATGAGGAGGACAGGGTACACCTGCTTCTCAGAACTCATTTCCCGGGATCCTACCCCTCGGCGGCAGGCGACAATAATCTGCCTGACACCCCAACAACGAATAAAAGGGGAAGGAAAGGGAGCTGGAAACTAGCAAAAGAGGTATGCTCAGAAGCTAGGCTAAGATGGGCAGTGGGAACTTTCAAACCAATGAAATCTCCCGGAGCAGATGGCATTTTCCCAGCACTTATCCAGAGAGGTCTAGGAATTATCTTAGAGTCTCTTCTGAGGGTGGTAAGGGGGAGCATAGCACTGGGTTACATACCAAGGGCATGGAGACGGGCAAAAGTGGTTTTTATTCCGAAAGCGGGTAAAAAGGATCCTTTTCACCCTAAATCTTTCAGACCAATCTGCCTAACATCGTTCGTACTCAAAACGGTGGAGAAGGTCATAGACAACTATATTAGAACTAACGTTCTAAAGCGTAGTCCCCTACATCACTGCCAACACGCTTACCGGGCAGGAAGGTCAACTGAAACCGCTCTGTATCAGCTGACAGAGGTACTACGGGACGCCATAGAAACAAAAGAAATTGCACTGTGCGCGTTTTTGGATATCGAAGGAGCTTTCGACAACACATCGCACACAGAGATACAGGATGCCCTGAGCCGCAAAGGAGTGGGAAACACCCTGGCACTCTGGATGGGCAAAATGCTAGAAAGCAGACAAATAGAGGTACAAACAGGTACAAATTCTATTATCATGAACACCACTCAAGGCTGTCCACAGGGTGGAGTACTATCGCCGCTGATGTGGAGTATGGTAGTGGATGAACTCCTGGACGTGTTAACTAATACTGGAATACAAGTCCAGGGCTACGCGGATGACATTGTTCTAATCTGTAGGGGCAAATATGAAGATACCCTATTTGATAGAATCCAAACTGGATTAAGGGTTACTAGTGCCTGGTGCAGGAAGGTGGGACTGCGGATCAACCCAACCAAAACCACCATAGTACCATTCACTAGGAGGCGTAAGCTGGATCACCTGAAAGCCATAACATTACATGATATGGAGGTGAAACGAGAAACAGAGGTCAAATATTTGGGAATCACGCTAGACCAAAAATTACTCTGGAAGACACATGTCGGAAACACTTGTCGGAAAGCCACGAGGGCTCAGATGACTTGCAGATCCATAGCAGGAAAAAAATGGGATTGCAGCCCGAAGATACTACTTTGGATATATACTGCAATAGTAAGACCAATGATTACCTATGGAGCGGTAATCTGGGCAGAAAGAACCCAACTCAGCACACAAGCCAGGGAATTACATAAGCTCCAAAGGCTGGCTTGCGTCTGTGCAGTGGGGCAATGAGGACATGCCCAACGGCATCCCTGGAGGTCCTTCTGGGATTAACGCCTCTCCATCTGCACATACAGATGCAGGCAAGGAGATCAATATTCAGGATGGCCGGTAGTATAAGTGAGGCGGGGAGCTGCCTAAATCGAAGGAAGATTGATATCCTTTCTAGGCAGTATCCCGAATTACTAATATCGAGGGACAACATGACAACGAGGTTTCACTTCGATAAGAAGTTTGAAACACGTTGGAGTAACAAGGCATACTTGGAGAGCGTGGCTGCGACATACGGCTTAAACCAGCAACTGATTACTTGGTACACTGACGGATCCCTCACAGCAGAGGGAGCGGGTGCCGGTGTCATTGGTCCAAGGAAAATGTACTTTGAGCCAATGGGCAGGTACACTAGCATATTCCAGGCGGAAATTTACGCCATAGACAAATGTGCCTCCTTTAATCTGCAAAGGAACTACAGTGGGCAGAACATAGCTATTCTCACCGATAGCGAAGCAGCGATCAAGGCACCTAGGTCCAACCAGGTGAACTCTAAACTGGTATGAAAATGCCTTGAGAGACTGAATACACTCGGCTCGTCCAACAAGGTCTGGATACTTTGGGTTCCAGGCCATGCTGGGCTGGAAGGCAATGAGGCAGCGGATGAACTAGCCAAGAAGGGAGCAGGCATGCCTTTACACGGGCCAGAACCCTTCTGCGGAATCGGAAACGGTTTCATGGCTATGAATCTAAGAAACGAAGAGAAACGGTTGAGGGAACTATATTGGGCGGGCCTACCAGGGATGGAGCAGTCCAGGGTGCTTATTGGGGGATACGAACCCATGCGCACAAAGGACTGCTTAAACCTCACCAAAAAGAACCTCCGAATCATAGTGGGAATTCTCACTGGTCATTGTCGGCTGAACTATCACCTAGGGAAGCTAGGGATATCTACGGACACTGCCTGCAGGTTCTGTAAGGAGGAGGACGAAACCTCTATGCACGTCCTGGGACAGTGTCCGGCACTTGTGCAAAGTAGGTCGATACATCTGGGAGAACACTTAATACCAGATGGAAAGCTGAAACTTCTGGAAGTGGGGAACATACTAAAGTTCCTAACGGTTAGAGGCCTGCTTGAGATACTATGATCAACAGGTACACCATAACCAGTAAAAGGGGCACAATAGTTCTTCAAGGACGCGGTGCGACTTTCCCTTAACAGAATAATAATAATAATGCTGTTAATAAAAATGGTGATAGTTCCCTGATACAGGAAAATTCTATTTAACCCTGATTTTACCGCAAAACAATCCACTAATCGTTGCTAACTTTCTTGATTAAAAAACTGCAATTTTAGGTGAACTTGTATCTATCTATCTGATCGCAGGTAATCCAAATGCATATTTATAGACAATCACTTTCCTACAGATACGAAAAAAATGCTATCTCTACAAGTCATAAAAAAATAAGATCATTATTAAATATATTATACAAATAATGTCTTGGAAATTTTCCATATTTTATACTAAAATTTGCAGAATCGATACTTTCACTGTTCTAAAAAAACAGTTGTATGCAAATCGAATTTAGTTCTTATTTTTACTGGAATTAAAATCAGTTTCATTTTGGAGTTGAAGAGATGAAGAGTTCAGTTTTAGCTTGTTTTGTGTGCGTTCTAGCAAATTTTTATATTGAGTGTAATAGTGAGGTTGAATTTAGAAAATATACCGATTATTTCGATGATCAATTTGATTCACTGGAGAGCTTTCAAGGTAACAAAACCGCTTAAATATCAAAAAGGCTTTAATTTCGGTGTTTCTAATAATTATCACACGCACCTATAGGCTACCAGCCTCGTGAGCAAACTTTCAGATATGTATCCAGCGAAGAAATTGCTAAATATTGTCCAAATGGAGTGAAATGTGTTCCCCCAATTCAATGTCCTGCTCATGTTAATCTACGAAGCAATGAGAAGCCTCAAAAATGTCGCCTTTCCTCCAAGAAGTGGGGATACTGCTGCCTAACGGGGTATAACCTTACAGGTAACTTAAACATGTGCTTTAGTATTTGCAAGGTTTAAGATATGTATCTATTTAACATAATTAAATAATTAAAATTCACCGAGTTAAACAATTGAGAATAATTATTTATATTAAAAATTTAGTGTCACGACCCGATAAATACCGCAATCATCAACTTAGAAATGGCGCTATGCTTCGAGAAATCGTAACTGAGGTAAAAAATATAGCGGAAAGAATGATTAGTCACAGAAGCCATTCGTTGAGGACAGATAATCCGGACTTCCTCCACCACCTTACTTTCCAGTCAACCAATAGGAACCATCAAAGAGACGGAAAAATTTCGAAATGGGCTCTCGAACAAATTTTGACTGGACAACTGATACGTGAAAGGTAATAGACTTCCAAATTCACATTCTATGATATGAATAAATTCATCTATCACCTTCAGAGAGCAGATGCTACCAGAAGAGGTTTTCGAGTTAACAGATGTCAGAGATGAAAACTCAGTTTGCCTACAACCTCCCAAATGTAAGAATACCCAATTGAAATATCGAACCGCGGATGGAAATTGCAATAATCCATTGCCGGATAGGAGTTTCTGGGGTGCTGCAGGTCAGCCAATGGAAAGACTCCTGCTTCCGGCATATGAAGATGGAATTTGGGCCCCACGACAGCATTCCGTTGACGGATCCTTACTTACCAGTCCTAGGACAGTTTCACGAATATTATTTCCTGATTTTGATCGTCCACATAGCTTCATTAATTTACTATTTATGCAATTTGGACAGTTCACTACACATGACTTCACACAATCTTCTTCAATTCAAAATGGTGAGTTGAAATCTCATCTAATTTCCGAGAAAGATATTTTTCAAGAATTTCACCTGAAATAGATGATGGCCAACCAATACAATGTTGCAAAGATGATGGTTCCAGTGTACTTCCTCCAGAAGAGATGCATTTTGCTTGTATGCCCATAGAGGTTGACGCAGACGATGAATTCTACGGCCCTTTCAACCAAGGATGTATCAACTTTGTTCGGCTTTCGCTAGCTCCGTATTTCAATTGCCGCATTGGTTTTGGTAAACAAATTAGTAAAGTAACTCACTTTTTGGATGCATCAGGAGTATATGGTTCAAGCTTAGAAGTTCAAGGGCTGCTGAGGTCATTCCAAGATGGGAAGCTTGAAGTGTTCCCGAGAATTAATGGAGATATGTTGCCTATAACAACAAGAAACCAATCATGTGGTGGTACCAGTGAAGGCAAAATTTGCTACTTGTCGGGTGAGTAAACTTCACTTACATATTCCTATGCAGTTAGTTAAGTATTTAAGTAATCCATGCGTGTTCGCGGTGTTTCTAGCAAAAAGGTTTTAGGAATTACAACTCAACACCGTCTCCGTCGCTAGAAGTGATTTTTTATTCGACATCGATATTTCGGGAACAACTTGTTCCCTTCTTCCGTGCCAGGTGTATACTGGCCAAATCGAAATTTAATCTAGTATCTAATCTGCAGGCTTTTGTACACATCTACAGTGCACGCAATTCCTATAGACGAACTATCAAATTTTATTTTAAAAGGCTGTAATTCTACGAATCCTAAACAGATGTTAATGGCGCTTTCACAGTATCTTCTGACCGTATCAATTGCACAGTTTACCTTCATTAGTCACTCTAGCGGAAGGTTTGTTTAAGGAAAGTGCAAAATCATAGAAATAAATCTTCTTCTTCTTCTTTTTCTTCAGCCTTTGTCCCGTTCACAAGCGAGGTCGGCTCATTCTGATCGGCTTCACCATTTGGCTCTATCGAGTGCCTGATCTGGGTGCAATCTCGAGGCTTTCAAATCCCCATCCAGCGTATCAAACCACCGTTGTTTAGGTCTGCCTTTTGGTCGTTTACCATCGACTTCGATGTTCAGACCAATCTTGGCAAGTGAATTCTCATTTGCACAAATTGCGTGATCATACCATCGAAGACGCCTCTCTCGCACCTTTTCCACGATCGGTGACGCCACTAGGCCAACGTAACATCTTCGTCTCCATTACCGCAAGACGCCGTTCATTGTCTTTTATAGTCGGCCAACACTCAGAACCATAGAGAGCGACTGGACGGACGACATTGCGGTAAATTTTAGATTTAAGACGTTCTTTGAAACGTCGATCACAAAGAACACCAGTTGTGGAACGCCACTTCATCCAGGTTGCGTTAATGCGTGGAGCAATTTCATAACGCAGTTCTCCATTGGCTGATAGCGTTGATCCGAGGTATTTAAATCGCTCAGTTCTGGGCAGATCACTGCCGCTGACAGTGATTGTGCCTGTTTCATGGGGATCGGTCGTCAAAAATTCAGTTTTGTTTAAATTCAATCTGAGACCGTGTTGCATGAGGCGATCATTCCATTTTAGAACAAGTTGCTCGAGATCATTTTTGCTATCAGATGCTAGGAAAACATCATCTTCATAAAGCAGTGTGTAGGGCGCTGGACGTTGGATATCGCGTGTGACGGTGTCCATAACAAGAACAAAGAGGAGTGGTGAGAGGGCACTTCCTTGATGAACTCCAACAGAGACACGAAGCGGTTTTGATACACCCGCCATACTTCGAACTTTACTTTTCGGATCGTGGTAGACAAATTGAACCCAGCGCACGAGTTCTTCTGGCACGAAGTGTTGTCGTAAAGCATACCAGATGAGTTCGTGTGGAACACGGTCAAACGCTTTCTCTAGATCTATAAAGGCAATGTAAAGAGGGCGATGTTCCTCACGGTGTTTCTCCATGAGTAACCGCGCAGCGTGTATTGCATCAGTAGTTCCGCAGTACTTGACAAATCCGGCTTGATTCACGGTTATTTCAACGATTTCACGAATACGGTTGTCAAGAATGCGTTCAAAAATCTTCATGGTATGGGAAAGTAACCAGATCGGACGGTAATTTGAACATTCTGCTGGGCTACCTTTCTTTTTCCATATTGGAACAGTGGTACTTTCTTGCCAATCAGATGGTGTTCTTCCTTCCGGGATAACCCCTTTAAAGAATTCACTGAGCCACAGTGTTGGGTCCCAGCTCTTCGCTTTCCAGAGCTCAGATGCGATGTCGCCAGGTCCTGTTGCTTTCCCCGATTTCATTTGTTTTATTGCCTCCTCGACTTCAGTTGCGCTGACTGGTGGAACTGCTCCAAATGTCGGCAATGATTGTGGAAGTGGAGGATGAGCAAATTCTTCAGTTGAAATCTGCTCGAAGTATTCTCGCCATCTATCCGTTGCGGCTCGACGGTTGGTGAGCAAAGTACCGTTCTTGTCATTAACACAACAGAAGTGTTCGATATCTTGTGTGCGTTCATTACGGCTTTTAGCAAGTCGATACAGATCTCTCTCGCCATCCCGTGTCCAGTTTATCGTAAAGATTTTTGAAATGGTTCGCTCAGGTGACAGTGACCGCTTTCTTTGCTTCCCGGTTGGCATTCTTATAATTTTTTTTGAGAAATTTGTGGTAGAGGCGTTTCTTTTCACGGACCTTCATTTCAACATCATCATTCCAAAGCCAAGTATCTCGGTGGATGTACCGCTTACCCGGCTTGGTGACCCCGAGGATTGCAGAGGCCGCTTTGTGGATCGTGTCTTTCATTTGATTCCATGATTCTTCCACATTCGTAATAGTCGGCAATCGTATGAGTGAGACCGTTTCTTCTTTCTTCACACCAAATCGCCACCATTTAATGCGCCGCGGGCCAGTGCGTTCCTCACGCTGTTTTATCGGTGGCTTAATTCGCAGGACGGCAATCAACGGCCGATGTTGAGGTGCGATGGTCTCATAGGGAACGACTTTGCAATCAGTGACAGTGGTAAAATGATGGCGTCTTATGAGAATATAGTCGATTTGCGTTTTACTGTTCCCACTATAAAATGTGGGAAGATGAAACAATCGTTTGATGAACCATGTATTCATAAGTACAAAGTTATGGGTGTCCGCAAAATCGATTATACGCTCGCCACGCTCATTGCGCGCTCCGAACCCCATTCCCCCATGACACCTGTTACCGTCTGCCTTTTCACCCACATGACCATTAAGGTCACCGGCAATGATTATATAATCGTCAGCAGGCACGTGACAAGTCTTTTCAACGAGAAGTTGCCAGAAGGCATCTTTCTCGGCATCAGGTCGACTTGTCTGTGGTGCATACACGGTGAAGAAGTGAATAGTGCGATCAGCTGATATAATTGTGAGCTTCATCAGCCGGTCATCAAATCGTTCGAATTCTTTAATGGCATCACGAAAACCCTCTGAGATGGTAATGCCAACACCATATTGAGTGTGTGGGTTACCAAAATAGAGAAGTTTGTAGCCATTTTTACCGCGTTCGCGTTCAATGTCGCAGCTTTTGGCACCAGACCATCGGGTTTCTTGCAGAGCACAGATATCAATGCGCCTTTTCCGAAGGGCTCTTGCGAGTTTCTCCGTCTTTCCAGTTAGGGTACCAACATTTAATGTGCAGACACGTATTTGTTTTGTTCGTTGTGTTCGGACTAACTTGCTTATGTCCTGACGCCGTCCATGCGTCAAGAACCCTTACACCCATTTCTCGACAGGACCGGGGCCCGTCCTGCCGCGTCGACTGAATTGGACGCCCTATCATTTCTCCGAGGCTTGAGACTCAATCCGATCATCATGTTTGTAACGACATTGTATGCATTTTCTTGGTCGACCTGTCGCGGGGCCTGTCACCAAGAGAGCCTTTACCTGGGCTTGGGACCAGCATACTATGTTAATAGCATGGCGGAGTTAATCATAGAAATAAATATAAAAAATATTTTTTTATTTCTAATAATTGATTCACAGACATTGGTGAAACTAAATTGCGGGCTTCTTCCATCTCGATTTCCATTCATTTTGTGAAAATTTCCTGCTTGAACTCGGACACTGTGGCAAACTGTCGGTTGTTCTCGTAAACTCACCTTGCTCAGAGCTTCTCAATTCTGGCTTTCTTACCAGCTACTCCAATAACGGCCTTCGACAAAAACCATTCTATCGACTACTATAAGACGTAATCCGATGCGTTATCCTGCTGAAACGTGAATATCCCTTCATCCTGTTATTCCAAATAGGGTACCAACGCAGCTTCCAATATTTCGTCGTGTTTTTTCCGAGTTCATTTTTGTAGGTGCAATGCATAGTTTGCCTTGCCAAGTAGGGAAAAGCTGCCCACACCATCACACTTCCCTGGATTTTGTTCTAGGTGGATTTTCCTTCCATAAGTCATGCCAATAACTTGTAAAACCATCTGGTTTCCGGCTTTATTTGGGCTTTTTCGGGGAAGGCCTTAGCATTGCATCTCGTCAACCTTCTTACGCCGTACCACTCACCCATTTCCAAGAAAGTCCTGATGGCTTTTTCAGATCTTGAAAGCACAGCAGCAATTCGAGACTCACGACGCAATTCGAGACTCACGTCGACCTGCCCATAGCCGTAAGTGCGGATGGGATAAGAAGGTGTTTTGACGGAGTGTAGGGTACCGGCACCTCGTTGCCCGTATCGACCAGAAAGAAACGTCTTCTGAGAGAGTCGAAAATTGTAACGCGACGTAGTACTGCGCTTCGGTTAGACGCCGTCGAGGCACCCAGCAAGCCTAGTTTTGCTGTATTGAAATCGTATCCGGTGGTACATTTAGTAGCTTGAGCTCCGAATTTACGGTCGTACCAGCGGGGCTGATGAGGCTCCCAAGGTGCGACTGCCCGAACGCCCTTTTCGGCAACCAGACCTCTACTGTGAATGCGGACGAAATCTACCTGACGAAAGCAAAGTACCTACCGTTACCCTCAGTTTGGGGACCGCGTCTGCAAGTGTAGTTACCATTGACCTAAAGTCTTCAACCTCCCGACGTGTTTCTCTAGACATTTGCGCGGCCATGAGGCGCACCTACACCTCGTGGACTTTGTCGGCCGTGGCAGACAGCACCTCCAGCGACTCCGAGTCCACGCAGGATAAAATAGCGCGGGTCTTCTCTGAGAACCGCTGCAACCAGAGCGGTTTTAAAAAGCTCCGAGCCGATCTTATCCTCACCCAGCTGCCTCATTTCTCGAAGCAGCTGGCTAGGGTTAAGGTAGCTCAGCGTTAGCTCGTTCAGCAAGTGACTCTGCTTCGCTTCTTCACTTGCTAATAGCCGACCTATAAGCTCCTACTTCAGTCAGTCGTAGGAACCGTCCTCCAATACGCCCGCAATTAGCCCGATGATCTCTTCGTCGAGACCGCTAAGCGCGTGGCACCCGTGATGACGCGGAACCATGCCGCCGGTTTGCGCCACCTAGGTTTTATTCCTCTATTTCTACTTTTCAAATCGAATTCTTATATAAGTATATGGACCCCCAGAGTAAGAAAACCTTCGCACTTTTTGAAGGTTGCAGCAAACAGAAGCAAGTTCACCGCACCTCGTACCAGGCCGCCAGATGTGCCAGCAATAGTTCAGTGCATCGGTGGAGGTGTTTATAGTGCCGGCGATGCAGGCGGAGAGAAATCAGATACGAAGGGAGGAAAGGGGGGGGGGGATCATCGCAAAGAAATCAGATACGAAGTGTTGGCTTCCATCAAGCGGGTGGAAAAAACATTAAAAAAATGCTCACTAGTTGTGACCAATCCCTCTGAACCACGAGCGCCGAATCCTTTCTTGCCAAGAATTAGATTAACAAAACTTTCGTTCAGAGCGCTTGGCAAATAAGCATATTCGGCCACTAATTGTCCCCTTCTTCAGTGCTTAGGAAAAAAATTCAAAATCTTTCTATTTATATTAGTCTCCTTAAACTCTCCTTAGAACGATATGTTCCGCTACCTTTAATCTGAAAGCCGACGCACCCTTTTTCCGCCAACTCTGCTTCCTTGAGTTGTTCCCTAAAGCATGTTTCCACATTCCTTTTAGGTTGTCCGATGTATACTTTCCTAAAATCACCCAGACTTGGCCATTCAATCGATTGGATCAATAGATGGATCGATCCCAGAATGGTTTTCAGTTAGTTATTCCCGTTGCTAAAGACAACACGTCCTAACCAAGTCTCCTCAGTTTTCTTTTCAACGCAAGGCAAATTTCGCCGGAGCGAAATTTGGTAGTCCTAGGATGAATTTAAGGGGAGTTTCTCAGTAAATTTCTTAAAGTTGGTAATATACTATTAGTAACTTTATTTGAGCAGATATCGGAATGGGACATATTTTGAAGCCTAGATTTCATCTGAGCGCACTTTCCTGATTTTTGTAGGATTTTTGGGTTGGATAGTTTCCGAAAATGAGTCCTGTCTCATATTAGCTGTCCACATTTTGACTCCTTACTCACGCACTTTGCAATTGAAGCCAAAATTAATATCAGTACGTATCGACACCTTTCATTTGATACCCTACACGACTATATCCAGTGAAAAAATTTTATAAATCCCCCCTTTGCATGTGAATTGCATCTCCGTAAATTTATGTCACTCACTGTATGTGTGGGATTTCATAGTTCCCATCTGTCCACCAAATTTCGTTCGGATCGGTTTAGACATTTTGGAGAAAAGTACGTGTAGCAGACATACAGACAAACAGTGAATCGATTTTAATAAGGTTTTGTTTTACACACACATTACACATCCCATAAACTAAACCAATCTTTCCCCTTCTGTGACCAAAATGAACTCCCTTTATCGTACTCCTTATCGCAATTTTCTTTTAGTTATCGCCACTCTTTGCGATTCAAATTTTCCACCTGACACAGATAAAATTTTCACTTGCACCAGGTTCGGTTACTAATTTCATGCAATCCACTATTTTCAAAGAAAACTGCCGAAACACTTAACTATGGAAAATCCTACAAGTTCATCTTTTTCTTCAGCCTTTGTTCCGTTCACGGAATCGACTCGTCATAATCAAAGCGTGTCACGCCACTAGTTCAACGCAACATCTTCGTCTCCATTATCGCAAGACGCTGTTCATTGTTTTTTTATAGTCGGTGAACACTCAGAACCATGCAGGACGATATTGCGGTAAATTTTAGGTTTGAGGCGTTATAATGTCTTATTACGAGTTTTCTGAGATGAAGAAAGAGAAGCGTGAAAAAACCCAACACACTGATTCCCCTTCCAAGTGACTTCTTCAGTCGATATACTTTTCAAACTTAACTAAAATCTCCGGTCCAACTGTCCATCCATCAGCCAGTGTCGGTTCCGCTAATCTTCGTTCCCGGTACATATGCCGGCTCAGCGAGAACAACAACACCCCATGGCTTGCTTAGAAACAAAAGGACACTAGAGCATGCATCCAGCAACACGATGATCATTACGCTCTGCTGAAACGTTGCCTTGGGATGGTTTTTTTTTTTGGAGTAGGGTCGGTGAATGCGTTTACGCACAGAGAGTTGGACTCCCGCCACAGCACGCTGGCGGACTACCAACTAAACACCTCCCTGTCATCAGAGAACTAGCCTGGAACCGTTTGACACATTACTTCGGGCTAGCCCTCCCGCTCTCTCGGCTTTGGGAGCCTTCAAGTCAGGGAATTCCTTTCACCAACGGGAGGGGAGGGGAGGAAGGGAGTTGTTAGTTCAGGGAACCCCTTACCGTCCGATCCCTATGCCGGTCGAGTTCAATCTTCTTCGTAGTAAGGAGAGCCCGAACATAATGCGCAATACGATTCCAGCTGCCAGCGCTCTCCAGCATCTCTCTGACAATGTTGTCTGGAGAGAGCTCCCCTGTGTCTGCATAAAGCTGCTGGCGGAGGTGATCCCACCTGTCGCAAGAGAAAAAGGTGTGTTCAGCGTCATCCGCCACTCTATTGCAGAACACACAATCAGGAGATCGCGCCTTCCAAACCCTGTGCAGGTAAGACTGAAAACCTCCATGCCCACTTAGAAGTTGGGTAAGGAAGTAATCAATCTCACCGTGCTTTCTGTTCAACCATGGGTCTAATTTGTCGATGAGCCGCGCAGTCCATTTGCCCCTTGGCTCATTTTGCCAAGAAAGTTGTCACTCGTTAAAGGTGCGTTGACGTTCCTCACGGGCAACCACTTCTCTTAAGTTTTCGCCCTTACTGCGATAGATAGCTTTGCGCTCCTTGGCAAGGAGGACAATGGGGATCACTCCCGCAATCACCATCACAGCCGGTTCGGAGACGTTGCGATAAGCAGACGCCACTCGCAAAGCTCCCCGCCTCTGCACTTGAGCGAGGCGTTTACGATGCACCTCCTTGTCAAGGGCATCAGCCCATACCTCCGCACTATAGAGAAGGACGGACTGCGTTGCTCCCATGAGGAGACGTCTCCTAGTTGATATAGGGCCCCCGACATTCGCCATTAGCCGACTCAAGGCCGCGACTCCAGCTGCAGCCCTGTCCGCTGCTGCTCTGATTTGCTCGAAGAAGCTCATCTTCGAGTCGAGCATTAAACCAAGGTATTTAATCGCTGGTTTTGACTCTATAGTCAACTCGCCGATCGATATGGGACGCAAGGTCGGGATTCTCCTTCTGGTCAGGATGACTACTTCGGTTTTTTTTCCAGCGCAAGGCTGAAACCGTGAGCAGTCATCCATCCGCTTACCCGTCGCATCAATATGCCAAGTCTGTTTTGCGCCTGTTCAACAGTGCGTCCGGCAACAAGTGCCGCAACGTCGTCTGCATAACCGACCAGGCGCGACTCTTCGGGCATATCGAGTCTCAGCAGACTATCGTAGGAAGCGTTCCAGAGGTCCGGCCCTAGGATGGATCCATGCGCTACTCCCGACGTGATTTCCATCCTCCTCTGGCCCTCTAGCGTCTCATAAAACAGGGAGCGGTCTTTCAGATAATCCCTCAATATCCGGAAGAGAGAGCTTGGCACGTGAAAGGAGTTCTCTAGTGTGCCTAGCATATCTGTCCATCTTACGGAATTGAAGGCATTTCTGACATCAAGCGTTATGAGGAGCACTATCCGTCGAGATCGGCGGCTGTGTGCCCCGGCTCGATTAAACGCATCTACGACCTCCATAGCAGCATCCACTGTAGATTTCCCTGTTCTGAACCCGAACTGCCTTGCGAATAAGCCCCCGGCAGCACGGATCGCTTCAGCGAGTCTACCCCTGATGAGCTTCTCGAGCACTTTTCCGGCCGTGTCAAGCATGCACAGCGGTCGGTATGCAGACGGGAGCTCCGGGTCTCCTTTACCCTTACTGATCAACGCGAGTCTGGCCACTTTCCAGCGACAAGGAAAAATGCCCTCCTTCAAGCACGCGTTGAACGCTTCGAGCAGCAATTCTGGCCGTTGGCGGAACACCAGTTTGTAAACTTCCATCGGGATGCCATCAGGACCTGGCGCCTTCCTGTTTTTCATAGTGAGAACCGCTTCTTCAAGTTCTCCCATTGTGAAAAGGGGGCAATCCATGACGCTTTCCGCGCTATTTACATCAACCCGTACAGGGTGTCTGGGGAACAATGCCCGCACAATGCGGTCCATCTGGTCGGTGCTCAATATGCAGGGCTTCCGCAGAGTCCCGATTTTCCGAGTGACAAGCTTATAGCCAAGTCCCCACGGGTCATCATTCACCTCATTAACAAGATTTTGCCAGCCGCGAGCTTTGCTTTTATTTATAGCGCTGCGGCGTCTCCTTTTTGCTGATCTATATTATGCCTTTATGGCACATGCCTCCTCGTTGGCGTACGGTGTTTAAAATTACGAGCCCGGTTCTCGCCACCATTTCCAGAATTCGTTTCCCTCTGGAGTCTGATTGAGGCATGCCCCATTCAAGAGCCCTGGCATTAAAATCACCGCCAACCAGGATTCGTCCCTCCGTGCTCGAAACGGCGTCCTCCAGACCATTAAGCCGGCACCGAAAGTCCGGAATCGACTCATTCGACGTCAGGTAAACGCTAAAAAACGTTATCCCTAAACACCGGATCCAGAAAAATCCGTCCCCCCGGCCTTCGGCAAGAACACGAAGTCGAACGTCGTCCCGAACCCAGATGGCAGCGGTGCCCGATAAGTCCAGATACCATGAGGATGGGTCCTTGTTTCGGTATTGCTCGCTTATCAGCACTAGATCAGCATTTACTTCCGCAGCGAACTGTGCTAGCAACTGGTGAGCGGTTGCACTCCGGTGCATGTTAATTTGCAAAATGCGGATCATGGCGTTCGCACCCTAGCCCTCTCCAATTCCGCCCTGAAGATCGGACACCGTCCCGAGCCCGCAGTGTGTGCGACGCTTTCGCCAGACGCGCCACGATCCCTGCAGAGAACACAACTCTCGCTTTCCTTGCAAGTCTTCGCTTGATGACCCGCTTGGCCGCATCTCCGGCATGCTGTCCTCCTGTCCGGACCCTTGCAAGCTGCTGACGTGTGTCCATAGTCCAGACACCTGTAGCACTTGGTGGGGACTATCCGCATTCGTACCCTGCGTACTACCCATCCGATTTTGATTCTCCCACTGTTAAGGAGTTTCCTCGCATATTGCTCGGGGACTTCCACCACAGCGAGCTTTTGGCCTCGAGCATTTACAGAGGTAATACCTACCCGGGCATTGGTCACTTCTGGACATTCACGCTTTAGCGCCTCCTCTACTTCGGCCTTTTCTGTGAGGCAGTCAAGATCCCGTATTTCTAGAGAGCACATGAGTTCTAGGCTGGAAACAAGAGCCTTCTCCCCCAATAGTCCCTTGACCGCTTCGCAGAACGTGCTCTTGTTGGTCGTCTTTGGGCCCAGTTCGACGAGAACTCCACCACTCCTCGTTGGAATGCAGTGATACAAATGGGCAAATTGAAAGAAGTAAATTTTGAAAGCTAAGGATTGCTTTACTGGTGGGATTTGTATCGGGTACCAGTCGACTCAGCTGTGAATGAGTAACCGAGTCAAATCAGGATAATAATTTCCGTCGAGCGCAATGCTGACTTCATTGCCTCCAATAGAGTAGTATAATCCTATAGTGTACCGTCACGGTCTTAAATGAATGAATGCTCTAACACACTTCAACGCCTTGATCCAATTGGATTGTTGCGCCAACGATTATTATAAAGGACAAGATACAACGAAGGAATATTGCATATTATTAAATGCATTCTCTGGTCAGATTGTCCCTGGACAGGCAAAGAAAATGTTATCAATGTTGCAAAACCGCGGTCACTACAAAGCTCGGTGTCTCATTGCATAAAAACGACCCAGAGAAATAAGGAACCCAATTTAAATGAGCCGAAGTCACTGCTGAACGAAATCAAGGCTAAGGAAGGGGTGGGTTGTAATGCTACCTTTTCTCAAAATGTTCTATAAACCTTGCTGGTATTGAGTGGCTAGGTGCACTGACTAGAGCGGGTGAAAGCAAACAATTTCACTCGAGGTCGGAATTTTCTTGGGTCACCCCGGACCCCCTTTTATTTCTCATAATCTTCACCCCGGGGCCGAACTTAATCTCTATGCTAGGTATCCCAATTTTGAACCATTAAAAGATGTAGTAGTCGGACTATTACCACCTATATCACCACCCATTTACCCCTATAGAAAACGCATAAAGTGTTTACTTTTAAAGGTGACTAAATTCAATAAATTCCAGCCTTTGGTGTGGTAGAGAAACTTCCAAATCATTTAAGTGTCTCTGTTGTAGCTTATTCAATAAATGGTACGCCTTAAATTTCCCTGAGGACTTTGTCTGCGTATTCACACAAGAGCGTTTCCAACCGGAACATTGCCAAAATTGCAATTACGATTACATTTTCCATCAACCTTAAAACTTCTTAAGGGTATTATTGCGAAAAGGACGCAGTACATCTGGTACTATTGTGGTGTGTATTGCTAACAAAAGTGGAGTGCGAATATCCTATCGTGAATGAAAGTAACTTTAAAGCAACAATGAAATGTGAAATAAGATACTCTGCAGAAAATGTAAAATTTGCGTTGTTGATCCGTTTTTAGAAAATCTGTATATGATATCCCGGAGCATATTATATATTTCATGGCAGTTAATATCAGGAAAATTGTTTTCTTTATCTTAATGTCAGAGCAATATTTTCTCAAGTTTCATAATCCCCAAGGGAATGAAAATTTTACTTTAACATCAAAAAATCATATAAAAGACGCATATTTACCTAGACTCCAACAATACAGACATGTGACATATAATATATGAAGGATGCCGTGCCTGTACCAATCAATCAGGAAATACTCCACCCATGACGGACCTAAATATAACCAAAAACCTGAACCTGGTGAATTGTCATACATTTGAATTTTATCAACATCGTTCTTAAAAGCTGAAGTATAGTTTTGTAGAACTGTCAATCATATCTGGTCCCATAAAATAACTTTATTCACAAGCATCGAATTACTAAGGTTCTTTTTACTCACTAACAAAAGGAGCTTGTCAGTGTGGCCCACAAAGGATATCCCACTAAAGGTTGAGTTAAATTCATTCAAAAAGAAATTGATTCTCTGAAGCAGAATAAAGATTCTTGATAGAAACGTTTTCCACTTACATCGGGAAGCACACATCCGAACAGTCCAAAATTGGTGCCCTTGGAATGTTCATTTAAAAAATAATGGAGAAATTATTGAATGGAAATTGATTGAATGCACCCTTAGAAGTGCTTATAGGAATGATATATGATATATATGTTTTTTTTTGTGCGTACACGGAGGTGGAAAATCTTAGAAAAATACGTCCGCCGCAGCTCCGCCGCCCGAACGGCGGAACTACAGCGGGCGCGTGTGGGATTCACAGCCACTAAAAACCACCCCGGTCTCTCCAGCCCCAGCCCCGCGGGACCACCATTGAGGTATTACTTCGCGGGGTAGATTTGCTCTTAGGCACTCATCCTCCTCCTATTTGCAGCTTTCCTCCTTCTTTGTTCCTTCAGCAACTCCTCCTGCATTTGGATGGAGCCAACCGCAAGCCACTTCTCCTCGGACTCCAGCATCTCAGTAACCAAGCCCTTCGGGGGCCCGCTCCTGCCCAGCACCTGGTTTAAGCTCCTTCTCTCCATCGCAAATCGTGGGCAGTGAAACACCACATGCTCTGAATCCTCCGACATGCATCGCATCTGGGACAGTTCGGAGAATCATCCAACCCAAAGCGGTGCAGATACTGCCTGTAGCAACCACCGTGTCCTGTGAGGAACTGACTAATGTGGTAGTTGGTCTCCCCATGTTTTCGCTCAAGCCATACCCTAATGTTGGGAATGAGCCTATGTGTCCACCGATCTTTCGTAGACTCGTCCCATCTGCGTTGCCAGAGATCAAACGACTGTGACCTTGCCGCATTTCTACGCTGTGCATGCCCTTCCATATGTCTTGCATTGTACAGGACACTCATTTCTTTGGCCAGAATATCAACCGGGATCATGCCTACCACCACCAATACTGCCTCATCTGATGTGGTTCTAAAAGCACTGCAAACCCTCAAAGCCATCCGCCGATAAACCGAGTTCACCTGCTTCCGTCTCTGAGAGTTTGCAAGCGCCTCTGCCCACACAGGTGACGAGTAGAGCAGGATGGAGCGCACCACTCCGGCTAGCACCAACCTCCGGCAATGTTTCGGCCCACCAATATTTGGCAACATTTTTGGCAAGTGTCGTGGTGGCACTGGCTGCCTTTTGGCATGCATACTCTAGGTGTTCCCTAAAACTCAATTTGGTGTCAATTATTACCCCCAGGTATTTGATAGCCGGCTTTGATACGACCGTATGTCCACCGACCTCCACTTTCACAGTGTTATTTTTCCTGCGGTTCGTTATTAAGACCGCTTCCGTTTTCGCGTCCGCCAAGGTCAGCCTGGCCTTTTCTAGCCAGGACTTTACCGCTCTCACTGTTTCCGTTGCGTAAACCTCCACATCTTCTGGGTGTTTTGCTGCAACAACCACAGCTAGGTTATCAGCAAAGCCGACAATCATAGTCCCCTCTGGGACGGGAAGAGCAAGCACCCCATTATACATGATATTCCACAACAGGGGACCAAGTACCCATCCCTGTGGTACCCCGGCTGTGACAATGTACTCTTTGGGGCCCTCATCCGTCCCGTACCAGAGAGTCCTCTCTGAGAGGTAGTTTTCCACCAAATTCGCTAAGTATCCGGGGACACCTATGTCAGCCAACGCCCCTTTAATTCCATTCCAGTTCGCCGAGTTGAATGCGTTTTGCAGCCGCCAGAAATCAGTGCACCTTTTGCCAGGTTTACCACCATGCCAATTGCGTCCACCGTAGAGTGGGCGCGTCGGAAACCAAACTGGCGTTCCGACAAACCATTGCTGGCTTCGATGATGGGCAGGAGTCTGTTGTAGATGACTCTCTCCATCATCTTCCCCATTGTATCCAACAGGCAGATAGGACGATACGACGCTGGGTTTCCAGGTGGCTTGCCAGGCTTCGGAAGCAACACCAACTTTTGCTTTTTCCACTGGGCAGGGAATATTCCTTCTTTTAGGCACGCCTTGAGGGTATTAGCGAAAAGGTCGGGCCTAGTCTTCACTGCCAGTTTCAAAGCTTGGTTGAGGATTCCATCCGACCTGGGGCCTTGTTGTCACCGAAGCTACTACATATTTCCCGCAGCTCCTCCACAGTTACAGGCGGTATTATGCCGTCATTTAGCTGGACAAAAATTTGCCTTCCCCAATTTTCGTGGTGAGGGAACAGAGTGGTAACAATCTGTTTCAGGACGCGCGGACAGGTCACCTGGGGTGATTTCCGCAGCCTTTTCATCACCACTCTGTAAGCCTCGCCCCAAGGGTTTATGTCGGTATGGTCGCACAGCTGTTTGAAGCAGTTCTTTTTGCTCCTCCGAATGGCTTCCTTTAGGCGGCCACGCAATTGCTTGCATGCCTCCTCTCGACCGTCGCCACCGGGTTTTCCCCTGAGCCTCTGGCAAAGCCTCCTTGCTCGAAAACATGCGGCTCGCAAACTTGCGATTTCGTTGTTCCACCAGTAGTTGGGTTGCCTACTGGGGAGCAATCGCCTTCTGGGCATAGTAGCATCGCATGCTTCCGTCACCCATCGAGTGATCTGGGTGGCTTTCTCCCCAGCCGTACCATTCAGGGATATGTCGGATTTGAGCACCGCGGAAAACGTGTCCTCCTCGAAAGCTTTCACTGTCCAACCAAGCATACCGCCCGGCATTCTACGAAAACTCTTTTTCGAGCTCGATCCGCCCTTGATCTCTATGCAGATTGCCTGGTGGTCGCTGTGAGTATAGTCCTCACTGACATGCCAAGCGATTCTACTGGCTAAAGTGGCACTCACGTATGTCAGGTCCACTATAGACCCCAAACCCCTTCCCCGGAAAGTGTACGAAGACCCAACATTCGCCAGTACCGCGTCCAGCTCCGCGAATGCTTCGAGGAGAACACGTCCCCTGACATTAGTTATCCGGCTGCCCCATTCAAGAGCCCACGCATTGAAATCGCCTCCAACGTCCTCTTGCATCAAACAAGAGCGGCAAGCATCCGCTCATACTCGACGAGTGTAGCGCTGGGTGGAACATAGCAGCTGCAGATGTGGATGCCCTTCACCTTCGCTCTGGTGAAGCCCTCCTTCGGGTGCTCCATTATTTCCTGGAAGGCTTGTTCTCCACAAGTCCACAGCGCTGCTTGGCCCGTTTGGTCTTTGACCCAAACGCTACCACTGCGGTTTCGGTATGGTTCACTGATATATATGTACTATATACTATATATATATATATCATACAGAAATAAGAAAATTTCCAAAATTCGGCCCATCTTATTTTAGTTTGAGGCATTTGAAGTGAAAACAAATTTTCTAGAATTTCATCATAACACGCGTCACCATATTATTTCGTAACTTTGGTGCGACCTTCTCCATTAACTCTTATTCATCGACAAACCAGCCACTATGACCCTTCCAACAAACTCATTCAACTTATAATATTGGGAACCATCTACTTTACTTTTTAAATACCCCAAATAAATTTAAAGCAATTCAACATAGGAAGCTTCTGTTTTTAAGGAAGTGTCTTCCCACTAACTTCCTAGAACAGCTCATGAATTATTATTAAAATTACATCCAGGGAGATCACTAAGATTTATAATTTTGAAAGAAGGAAACAATTGCCACCGAGATTTCCTCTGTCACACCGTGATGCGGGCGCCCTTTGCGTTGGAAGCTCTCGTGAGCCTCACGGATCACGGATCACGGATCATCACGATAACAGGATGTTATACATAATGAAATAGAATCTTCTACAAAACCAAGTTAAGCAATTACCCTTCTGTGGCCACACCTACTTCCCCTTGGCTTCTAGGGCAATGTCAAAAATGCGTATAACCAAACCCTCCAACTCAGCGTTCACTAATAGCTAAGGTCGGTTGGCTGCAAAGCTTAGAGTGTTTTCAACTGCTAGGACTGTGAGGAGAAATGATATCGCTACGAAATTTGCACAGCATAGCATCGCATTCTGTATTACAGGTGGGGCGAATCTAATTTGTTTAAGCCGCAATGTCCTCCTTGCCAGAATGTACGGAAATGCTCTCAGAGAGAATGGGAGATGTCTCCCACAAACGTCACCCCTCACCCATCAATAGGTAATAACTGCATTTAGAAACCCATAGCAAACGCCAATACCCCCCCCCCCTACCGTCTCGACCTAAAAACGGACAATTAATTTCACGGACACACCCATTTCTAGAATCGAGAGCCTGACATGGCATGATAATGGATATTCGGAGTATCTGAATAGCAAGACATAACTTAAGTGTTCCACCCTTCATTCATATCACTTTTGATGACGAATAAAAGGTCCTCGTCGACTTTATTGCTCTGTCGTTCTCAATTATAATTCAAGACATCACGTTGACCCATATGCGGATGCCATAGTCTTCGATGAAAGGAGCTCTGATCATCTGAGTCACAGTTAGTTATTTGACTTCAGATTTCGCTAATCAAACCGCCAATGGCGGTCCATTTCAATAGAAGTGAATGAGGACTGATTTCAGGATTGCTGATCAACTACTGGCCTATGCTGACGATATCGACATCAAGAAGAAGAACCACCCGAGACGT
Source organism: Hermetia illucens (assembly GCF_905115235.1). Classification (NCBI taxonomy): domain Eukaryota; kingdom Metazoa; phylum Arthropoda; class Insecta; order Diptera; family Stratiomyidae; genus Hermetia; species Hermetia illucens. The sequence continues at coordinate 97,266,759 of NC_051854.1, read as the reverse complement.
ACAAACTGCCTTCATCCAGATCGAGCAGGCGGCGATTGAGGCGAGATCTTGGGCTGCACATCAATGAAGGCAAGACAAAATATATGGTGGCAACGTCAGCACCGAAGACGAATCAACCAACAACATCAAACCGCACTGGTCAAACGCGAAGAAAAATAAGGATAGGAGAATACAACTTTGAGACCGTTGACAATTTCTCCTATCTAGGGTCGAAAATCACAACCGATAACAACTACGATGATGAAATCCGCGCACGGTTGTTGTCAACCAACAGAGCCTATTTCAGCTTACAAAGACTGTTCCGCTCGAAACGTCTCACCATAGGGTCAAAGCTCTTACTGTACAAGACTATGATCTTGCCAGTCCTCATGTATTCCTCGGAAACTTGGGTTCTTAGCAAGAAAAATTGCGAACTCTTGGCCGCGTTCGAGAGAAGAATCCTCCGAAGAATTTTTGGCCCCCTACATGAGGATGGACGATTGCGTAGCCTACACAATGACGAAATCTATGAGCGATACCATGACCGTCCGGTTGTGGATAAAATCCGGCTCAATAGGTTACCGTGGGCGGGTCACTTAATCCGTATGGATGAGGATGAACCCACCCGGAAAGTCTATAAGGGCAATATCTATGGTAGAAAAAGAAGACGAGGCAGACCCTGCCTAAGATGGAGCGATGGCGTAGGTCAGGACGCCAGACAGCTTTTAGGGATATCGAATTGGTGGACCTCGGCGCAAAACCAGGATGTCTGGAGTTCCTTATTAAGGCAGGCCTAGACCGGATACCGGTTGTTGCGCCGTTGATGATGATGATGATAGAATGACCTTTTCCACGGTAGGCGATGTATCATGACATCACGTATAGTAATAGAACTCTGATAATAATTTTACTCCTCATCCCATCGTTAACCCAAAACTTGCACCTCAAATTTATTTGCAATAAATAAGACTCCCCCCTCAACACTAATAGCACTGATGAAGGGAGCAAGTGGTTCCAGAAATATCGGCATAGCGGAAAAACGGAAACAGTCTTAATTATTTCAAAAAATTTAATCGCTGAGAACACCGCAATATTACACTTAGACCTCAATTTTGTTACGAAGCTTGGGCTGCCACCTAACCTATTTGTATCTTCTATTGCCTTAACACATGTCATTGACATTAATCAACGTCCGCATTTTTAACGTTCAACACCACCACGACACGGCATTTATTAGACAACATTGTATCTCGGGCCTAGTTCAAAACAATGTCTACGGCTTCAATCGTTGAGTGGGTTTGTTGAAATCTAAATTGTCGCTCCGATGGTCCATCCTTATATTCAATGATAGGGAGCAGTTTATTGTAGATGACCCTTTCGAGTATCTTTCCTACCGCGCTGATAAGATAAGGGGGGGGGGGGGGGGGGGGGTGCTTATTCGGCCTCGGGAGCAAAACTAATTTTTGCCTCTTCCACCGATCGGGGAAAACTCCTTCTACCATGCACGTTTCACGCTGATAAACCAGTCGAATTTGGTCTTGACAACGAGTTTTACAGTTCTATTTGGAACAGCAGACGTCAGTTGTAGTGTTCGCCCTCTCATCTTCTTCATAACCACCCTATACGCTGTTCTCCAGGGGCTTTGGTCTGTCTCTGCGCCAAATTTCTTCACGCATTCTCGCTTGCTGGTCCGTAAAGCCTGCTTAAGTCTACCTCGAAGGCTCATATATACTTGCCGTATCTCGTCGAAGTCTGGTCTTCCTCTAAATCTTTGGCAGATCCTTCTAGCTCAAAAACATGCAGCCCGGAACTCCCCTCCTCCTCCCCTCTCCATCCTATCAATAGTTTGACCGCCTTTTTGCGAGAACTCACCGCCTCGGCATAGCAACGTCGCATGTTCTCATTACACGTCTCATCATTTACTCTACCTTTTCTGATGCTACACTACAGGGGTTGTGACCTCCCAATAGCATCTCTATGAATTCATCCTCTTCAAACTTTTTCATGGATCAGCCGGGGTTTCCAACTCCATGGAAACGCACATCGCCGCATAGCCCATAATCGATCTGAAGGAAAATTGCCTGATGGTCGCTATGAGTATAATGCTCACTAACAAACCATGCCATTCTCCTCGCCAATGTGGTATTCACATATGTCAAATCGACTATTGAGTCCGACCCTGTCCCACGAAAGGTGGACACATTTCCCGCATTTGCAAGCACCAAGCCCACTTCCGCGAAAGCCTCGAGCAGGATGCTGCCCCTAGTGTTCGTAGTTAGACTGTCCCAATCCACAGTCACAGTTTGAATTATTCGCTATGGGATTTCGACTCAGTCCTTCCTATCTGTACGATGAATTCTTCCACAATCACTCAGAAGTCCTTACTGTAACTTTCCCCTTTCTTCCCTACATTGACTATGGTCACTTTAACCTCCCTTTGCTCTCCTGGTCTAACATTCCACGCCCGCCACAACTTCCAAATTGTTCCTCTCATCCGTCTCTCCCTTTATTCAATTTCATGAACAAATGTGATGCTCTTCAGTTCAACCGCACCACAAATCACCTAAATCACATCCTCGATCTAGTCCTCTCCAACATGCCTGAACGGCTCCTTTCTCAATCTTCTCTTGCTCTCCCTAAGTTACTCCTGATGTCTATCATTCTGGTCTTGAGTTCGAGATACAACTGCCACGTCTCAATTCCCATACTATGCGCAAGCCCTCTAAGCTCAACTTTCGTAAGGGCAACTTTGAGGGTTTCAATTTAGCTCTGGCGTCAATCAACTGGGCTCCCATTCTCTCACCATTAAACTTGAACCAAGCCCTCCTCTCCTTTTATTCCATTCTATGTGACCTCCTTCCTAGTTACGTCCCTTCCTCCATCAAATCTCTAAGCTCCTACCCATTATGGTTCACCACTTTACTCCATAAAAAACTTTGTCTGAAGCAAGCTGCGAGAAAAAAGTTTTTATCCACCGCAAGCCGTGCTCACTTTGATCATTTTAGCGCTCTGTGAACTTCAGTAAGTTAAGTCAAAGATAGTTAAGTCTAGAAAGGATTATCTAGATAGTGTTGAAGTCGAATTGGCGCGTAATAACGTAAAGTCTTTCTGGTATCACATCCGTAACCCCCGCAATGCCTTCCACTCTCCTTCCACTTTCATCAAATTCTGGTGCTCCACTGTTACCTCTCCTCAGTTATCCTGTGATCTACTATGCAGTTACTTCTCCTCGGTGAACAACTCTTCTCTTTCTTCTTCCTCTCGTGAAGCCTTGCTGGTCTCACATCCGTAACGCCCGCAATGCCTTCCACTTCCCTCCCACTTTCATCAAATTCTGTGGCTCCACTGTTACCTCTCCTCAGTTATCCTGTGATCTACTCTTCTTTTTCTTCAGCCTTTGTCCCGTTTACAAGCGGGGTCGGCTCGTCGAGATCGGCTTCGCCATTTGGCTCTATCGAATGCCTGATCTGGGTGCAATCTCGAGGCTTTCAAATCCCCATCCAGCGTATCAAGCCACCGTTGCTTAGGTCTGCCTTTTGGTCGTTTACCATCGACTTCGATGTTCAGACCAATCTTGGCAAGTGAATTCTCGTTTGCACGAACTGCGTGACCATACCATCGAAGACGCCTCTCTCGCAACTTTTCCACGATCGGTGCAACCCCATAACGATCGCGGATATTATCATTTCAGATGTGATCTAAACGTGTGACGCCACTAGTCCAACGTAGCACCTTCGTCTCCATTACCGCAAGACACCGTTCATTGTCTTTTATGGTCGGCCAACACTCAGAACCATAGAGAGCGACTGGACGGACGACATTGCGGCAAATTTTAGATTTGAGACGTTCGTTGATACGTCGATCACAAAGGACACCAGTTGTGGAACGCCACTTCATCCAGGTTGCGTGAATGCGTGAAGCAATTTCATAACGCAGTTCTCCATTGGCTGATAGCGTTGACCCGAGGTATTTAAATCGCTCAGTTCTGGGCAGATCACTGCCGCTGACAGTGATTGTGCCTGTTTCATGGGGATCGGTCGTCAAAAATTCAGTTTTGTTTAAATTCAATCTGAGACCGTGTTGCATGAGGCGATCATTCCATTTTTGAACAAGTTACTCGAGATCATTTTTGCTATCAGATGCTAGGAAAACATCATCTGCATAAAGCAGTGTATAGGGCGCTGGACGTTGGATATCCCGTGTGACGGTGTCCATAACAAGGACAAAGAGGAGTGGTGAGAGGGCACTTCCTTGATGAACACCAACAGAGACACGAAGCGGTTTTGATACACCCGCCATATTTCGAACTTTACTTTTCGGATCGTGGTAGAGCAGTTGAACCCAGCGCACGAGTTCTTCTGGCACGAAGTGTTGTCGTAAAGCACACCAGATGAGTTCGTGTGGTACACAGTCAAACGCTTTCTCTAGATCCAGAAAGGCAATGTAAAGAGGGCGATGCTTCTCACGGTGTTTCTCCATGAGTAACCGCGCAGCGTGTATTGCGTCAGTAGTTCCGCAGTTCTTGACAAATCCGGCTTGATTCACGGTTATTTCAACGATTTCACGAATACGGTTGTCAAGAATGCGTTCAAAAATCTTCATGGTATGGGGAAGTAACCGGACCGGACGGTAATTTGAACATTCTGCTGGGCTACCTTTCTTTTTCCATATTGGAACAGTGGTACTTTCTTGTCAGTCAGATGGTGTTCTTCCTTCCTGAATAACCCGGTTAAAAAATTCACTGAGCCACAGTGTTGGGTCCCAGCTCTTAGCTTTCCAGAGCTCAGATGCGATGTCGTCAGGTCCTGTTGCTTTCCCCGATTTCATTTGTTTTATTGCCTCCTCGACTTCAGTTGCGCTGACTGGTGGAACTGCTCCAAATGTCGGCAATGATTATGGAAGTGGAGGATGAGCAAATTCTTCAGTTGAAATCTGCTCGAAGTATTCTCGCCATCTATCCGTTGCGGCTCGACGGTTGGTAAGCAAAGTACCGTTCTTGTCATTAACACAACAGAAATGTTCGATATCCTGTATGCGTTCATCACGGCTTTTAGCAAGTCGATAAAGATCTCTCTCGCCATCCCGAGTGTCTAGTTTATCGTAAAGATTTTTGAAATGGTTTGCTCGGGTGACAGCGACCGCTTTCTTTGCTTCCCGGTTGGCATTCTTATAAATTTGCCAATTAGCAGGTGTTTTATCGTCGAGAAATTTGTAGTAGAGGCGTTTCTTTTCACTGACCTTCATTTCAACATCATCATTCCAAAGCCAAGTATCTCGGTGGATGTACCGCTTACCCGGCTTGGTGACCCCGAGGGTTGCAGAGGCCGCTTTGTGGATCGTGTCTTTCATTTGGTTCCATGATTCTTCCACATTCGTAATGGTTGGCAATCGTATGAGTGAGACCGTTTCTTCTTTCTTCTCACCAAATCGCCACCATTTAATGCGCGGCGGGCCAGTGCGTTCCTCACGCTGTTTTATCGGTGGCTTAATTCGCAGGACGGCAATCAACGGTCGATGTTGAGGTGCGATGGTCTCATACGGAACGACTTTGCAATCAGTGACAGTGGTAAAATGTTGGCGTCTTATGAGAATATACTCGATTTGCGTTTTATTGTTCCCACTATAAAATGTGAGAAGATGAGACAATCGTTTGATGAGCCATGTATTCATAAGTACAAGGTCATGGGTGTCCGCAAAATCGATTATACGCTCGCCACCTTCATTGTGCGCTCCGAACCCTTTTCCCCCATGGCACCTGTTACCGTCTGCCTTTTCACCCACATGACCATTAAGGTCGCCGGCAATGATTATCCTGTGATCTACTATGCAGTTACTTCTCCTCTTCTCCTTATTTTTCCTCTCTCCCCCTTCTGAGTGCAGCTTCCTTCGAATCTCCTGTCGTTCCCTTTCTTACTCCCTCTATGGTGGATTACCTCATTGACAACCTTGATGCCAATAAATTAGGCGATGACGGTTTTACGGTTGCTTGCCAATGCAGAGACAAATCGTCAGAGCTGCCTCACCATAAAGCCGTCATCACCTAATATTTTGAAAGTTTGGGTGCTAAGCCCTAAACGGTCCGTGGACCAAAAAAAAAGCGAGGAAGTTGCGCTCCATTTGATCCGGTCCGGCATTAAGTTGATGCGGACTTATTTTGATGCCAATGTTAGACCCGACCCCGATGGTCTTGCCAACCTCTTCCTGATTAAAACCTTTAATTTCATTTCCCTTCCAGAGTGCGGAGATTACCTTCAATAAGAGCTTCGAGGGGTGACATTTTCCCAGCCTGTGGAAAGAAGCCCTTATTTTTCCCATACACAAACGCGGTGACCATACACTTGCTAGGAACTACCGTCCTCTTTCGCTCTTCTCATCCTACTTCAAAATCCTCGAAAGACATGTCAATGACTGGTTTACTACCCACTTCAGTCACATATTAGCTAAGGAGCAGCACGGCTTCATAAAACTTCGATCCACTGCTACCAATCTTCTGCACTTCACCAACTTTGTGGTCAAATGCTTCAACTCTCGGTTGGAAGTCCACGTCATTTTCATCAACTTTCCTAAGGTCTTCGATTCCGTTAACTACGAGATACAATTGCCCAAACTCGCCTCTCACAACATTCCTCAATCACTTATTACATGGCTTACCTCCTACTTCTCATTCCGATCCTGTAGCGTGTCCTTTGATGGTTGCACTTCTAGTCCTTTTTCCCCCTTCTTTGGTGTGCCGCAAAGATCCACTCTAGGACCTCTCCTATTTTTATTGTTTATTAATCACCTCCCCTCAAGTGAGGACACTTGTGCTTGCTTGTTACACGCCGATGATCTAAAGGCGTTTTCCTCTGTTTTGCCCCCAATGGATTGCATTTCCTTGCAGGCTAATCTGAGACATGCTTGTGCCTAAGCAAGGCAGTAGTTAGCTCTTCTTCAGATGCCAGACCTTAAAGATATCTAAACTCCCATAAAATTGACACAATCTATTATTAATTCTATTGTCTCCAATTAAGAGAATTCCTATTTGCCTCAATTTATTTGCACTTCCAGAAACAGGACACCATTATTTAGCTTTTAAAATCAAACTTTCTATTTTTGGAGCACAAAATGGCATTAATTGACGTTCTTCGACGAGTAGTGAATTGACTTAGCATTCCACAAAAATGGTTCACGATTTGCTACCATGACACCCACATTATTAATTTAGGCGTCTAGGGGATGTTCATTTACTCCTGCCTTTGCCTTCCTCTCAATCTTACTCATTCAGAGCACTTGGGTCATTGACTATAATCGGCAGTCAATACTTCTATAAAGATAGTATCATAATACGATATTATATACGGAAATTTGTATTGGCAAAATATAAGATAAAAAGTAAGAGGTTTCCCCAACTTCAGGGATAATCCTGTAAGCTTTCAACCACTCTTGTGTCTGGTTATTTTCTTGCTTCCCACACAGCTATCAATAACACGTAATCCTTCTTCAAAAGCCTTGACGATTCTCAACATTTATTACATTCGCACCTATTACAAAACGTCCTAAATTAAATTATCTTCAATCTTCATTAGGAGACGGTCGTACAAATCAGATAATTTCATTAACATTGCTCCACACAATGTTCGCACGTGAACACAACAGGATAGCCAGCATCTTGGTCCGCATCAATCCACACTACTCGGATGAGCTCCTGTTTCAAGAAGCAAGAAGAGTTCTGATTGCCGAAATGCAACACATCATCTATGCTGAGTATCTTCCACTTTTAGTTGGAAGGTCGGCAATGGAAAGATTCAGATTGTATCCAGAGAAAAATGGTTATACGGTTGATTACGATCCCAATATTAATCCGGCAATAAGGAACGAGTTCTCGGGGGCAGCTTTTCGGTTCGGACACTCAACCGTTGATGGACACTTCAAGTAAGATACTTCTAGGATATAGATTTGAAACCGATGCTGATAATTCCATTTCTTTTCGTCTTTCCACAAAAGGATGGAATCTAACGGGAATGTCGAAGAAAAAATAGAAATTCCTGATGTTATGTTCGATCCAGAACGACTGGAACAGGAAGGATTTCCCGGGGCTTTGATGCAAACTCTTCTGGTGCAAAATATGCAAAAAGCGGATCATTCGGTTACACGTGGAGTAAGAACGAAAATTTTTACTACTTTTGGTTTTTAATTTTAAATAACTTTCGAAATATACTTTCAGCTCAGCGTATTCATGTTTCGGGGGAGTAATCCATTTGGAGTAGACCTGGTTGCAACCAACATCCAAAGAGGCCGTGATCAAGGAATTCGAAGCTACAATGATTATTTGGAGCTCATTGGCGGAAAAAGGATAGAAAGTTTTGATGAATTTGGTCCTGTAAGTATAATATCTTTTAGTTTATATTCCATTTATTTAAATTTTAAACAAAATAAATGAACGTGCCATCGTTCGCGATTACTTGAAATGCCCTTCAGCTTCCCCCCGGATTTCCCGAGACGCTAGCACTCCACCTCTACTGCTCTGTGCCGAGTACCATTAGGACGACCCACTCGTCGGCCATCTCAATCAATCAGCCTCAATCAGACTCCAGAGGGAAACGGATTCTGGAAATGGCAGCGAGAACCGGGCTCGTAATTTTAAACACCGGATCCACGCCAACGTTTCGGCGCCCAGGTTGTGAAGGAAGCATTCCCGACGTCACTTTCGCGTCGGAATCTCTGGCATCATCGGTGGACGGGTGGCGAGTCCTAGAAGACTTCTCGGCAAGTGATCATCAGTACATTGCGTTCGAAGTGTTTGACGCTACTTGCCGGCGAGCAACAACACGACGTTCCCCTTGCGTGTGGAATGTCGCGAGGGTGAACATCGGAAGGTTCGTCGAAGCTCTTGGAGCAGGTAGGGCCGCGCTGGGGGGCACTCCGCGGGGGGTGGTGGTGTCGCAGCTGACACCGTCGTAAATTCAGTGATGAATCTGATAACGACGGCGTGTGAGGCTTCCATGCCCCGGAGAGGCCCCAGGCGCGACAAGCCTTCTATGTACTGGTGGACGGCGGAAATTGCCGACCTACGGAAGGAGTGTCATAAGCTCCGCCGTTTGGCTCAACGTTTGTACGCCAACGTGGAGGCATGTGCCATAAAGGCGCAATATAGATCAGCAAAAAGGAGACTCCGCAGCGCTATAAATAAAAGCAAAGCTCGCGGCTGGCAAAATCTTGTTAATGAGGTGAATGATGACCCGTGGGGATTTGGCTATAAGCTTGTCACTCGGAAAATTGGGGCTCTGCGGAAGCCCTGCATATTGAGCACCGACCAGATGGACCGCATTGTGCGGGCATTGTTCCCCAGACACCCTGTACGGGTTGATGTAAATAGCGCGGAAAGCGTCGTGGATTGCCCCCTTTTCACAATGGGAGAACTTGAAGAAACGGTTCTCACTGTGAAAAACAGGAAGGCGCCAGGTCCTGATGGCATCCCGGCGGAAGTTTACAAACTGGTGTTCCGCCAACGGTCAGAATTGCTGCTCGAAGCGTTCAACGCGTGCTTGAAGGAGGACATTTTTCCTTGTCGTTGGAAAGTGGCCAGACTCGCGTTGATCAGTAAAGGTAAAGGAGACCCGGAGCTCCCGTCTGCATACCGACCGCTGTGTATGCTTGACACGGCCGGAAAAGTGCTCGAGAAGCTCATCAGGGGTAGACTCGCTGAAGCGATCCGTGCTGCTGGGGACTTATCTGCAAGGCAGTTCGGGTTTAGAACAGGGAAATCTACAGTGGATGCTGTTATGGAGGTGGTAGATGCGTTTAATCGAGCCGGGGCACACAGCCGCCGATCTCGACGGATAGTGCTCCTCATAACGCTTGATGTCAGAAATGCCTTCAATTCCGTAAGATGGACAGATATGCTAGGCACACTAGAGAACTCCTTTTACGTGCCAAGCTATCTCTTGCGGATATTGAGGGATTATCTGACCGCTCCCTGTTCTATGAGACGCTAGAGGGCCAGAGGAGGATGGAAATCACGTCGGGAGTAGCGCAGGGATCCATCCTAGGGCCGGACCTCTGGAACACTTCCTACAATAGTCTGCTGAGGCTCGATATGCCCGAAGAGTCGCGCCTGGTCGGTTATGCAGACGACGTTGCGGAACTTGTTGCCGGACGCACTGTTGAACAGGCGCAAAGCAGACTTGGCATATTGATGCGACGGGTAAGCGGATGGATGATTGCTCACGGTTTCAACCTTGCACTGGAAAAAACCGAAGTAGTCATCCTGACCAGAAGGAGAATCCCAACCCTGCGTCCCATATCGATCGGCGAGTTGACTATAGAGTCAAAACCAGCGATTAAATACCTTGGTTTAATGCTCCAAAGTAGCAGCGGACAGGGCTGCAGCTGGAGTCGCGGCCTTGAGTCGGCTAATGGCGAATGTCGGGGGCCCTATATCAACTAGTAGACGTCTCCTCATGGGAGCAACGCAGTCCGTTCTTCTCTATGGTGCGGAGGTATGGGCTGATGCCCTTGACAAGGAGGTGCATCGTAAACGCCTCGCTCAAGTGCAGAGGCGGGGAGCTTTGCGAGCGGCGTCTGCTTATCGCACCGTCTCCGAACCGGCTGTGATGGTGATTGCGGGAGTGATCCCCGCTGCCCTTCTTGCCAAGGAGCGCAAAGCTATCTATCGCCGTAAGGGCGAAAACTTAAGAGAAGTGGTTGCTCGTGAAGAACGTCAACGCATCCTTAGCGAATGGCAACTTCCTTGGCAAAATGAGCCAAGGGGCGGATGGACTGCGCGGTTTATCGACAATTTAGACCCGTGGTTGAACAGAAAGCACGGTGAGATTGATTACTTCCTTACCCAACTTCTAAGTGAGCATGGGGGTTTTCAGTCTTACCTGCACAGGGTTGGGAAGGCGCGATCTCCTGATTGTGTGTTCTCTCAATAGAGTGGCGGATGCCGCTGAACACACCTTTTTCTCTTGCGAGAGGTGGGACGGCCTCCGCCAGCAGCTTTATGCAGACACAGGGGAGCTCTCTCCAGACAACATTATCAGAGAGATGCTGAAGAGCGCTGGCAGCTGGAATCGTATTGCGCATTATGTTCGGGCTCTTCTTACTACGAAGAAGATTGAACTCGACCGGCAGAGGGATCGGACGGTAAGGGGTTCCCTGAACTAACAACTCCCTGCCTCCCCTCTCCTCCCGTTGGTGAAAGGAATTCCCTGACTTGAAGGCTCCCAAAGCCGGGAGAGCGGGAGGGCTAGCCCGAAGTAATGTGTCAAACGGTTCCAGGCTAATTCTCTGATGACAGGGAGGTGTTTAGTTGGTAGTTCGCCAGCGTGCTGTTGTGGGAGTCCAACACTCTGTGCGTAAACGCATTCACCTACCCTACTCCCAAAAAAAAAGAAAACTCGTCCGCCATCTTGGGGAAGTTGATTCCAATGCATGTCATAACCGGCAATGCAATTGCCGTCCCTCCTTAATGTGTGACCTATCCACTGCCACTCTGCCGCATATGAGTGGCAGGCCTGTACACCAACCGAGTTCCAAACTTTATGGTATATATGGAGCTCATTTTCCTTGTGCTACCCTCATATACCAACACCAAAAAAGCACTAGCACAGAACAGTCTCAACTTGATCTTGGTGAGAAAACTGCATTTCCAGATTTTAGTCAGAGCAGCAAAAACGGATCTAGCGCTGATAATGCGTCGGGCAACACCCAGTTCGCTGCCGCCGTCGTCAGAAACCACGCTTCCTAGGTATACAAATTCATCGACGTCGTCGATGCTCTGCCTATTAATGCAGATAGGGAGAGTGCGATGACCCATCAGACTGAGTATCTTAGATGCTGGACAAGCTGAATGAAGAACGTCACTAATAACCAGATAAAAAAATATCGGTGATAGGATGCAACGCTGGCGGACTCCACTTTAGACCTCAAATGACATTTTGCGTCATCATATGTTGCTCTTGTAATAGCTATTAGTTTCTCCGGAATGCCCCTACAGCGTAGAGCTTTCTCCCTGTTCACACTATCAAACGCTTTCTCAGAATCGACAAGGAGTGGGTGCAGCGAAAATTTAAACTCCGCACACTGCTCCAAAATGATCCGCAGGGTGTTGATGTGGTCGATCAGGAAGATCCGGAGCAGTAATCAGACTGCTCTTTGTTTCGTCGTCGTTTCAGGATTATTTTAGCTATTATCCTTGTGACGACAGAGAGCCCGCATATACCCCTACAATTGTCACACTCAAAACGGGTGCCCTTTTTTGGAACCTTAACGATCATCCGCTTCTTCCGCTCTCAAGGAAGGATCTTGGAAGTAGATCTGCGAAGCTGCAGTCGCAGCAACAAATAACTCTACCGGGAGATCGTCAAGACCAGCAGCTTTACTCCGTTTAAGTGCATTGATGGCCGAAATGATTTTTCTTCTGCATGGAGGATCAGTGTAAAACTGTACACGGCCATGAGAGAATTCGGTATCCCGACGAAATTAATAAGACTGACTAGGCTGACCCTGACCAATGTGCGAGGCCAGATAAAAGCAGCAGGATCACTCTCAAGACCATTCGACATCAACAACGGTCTACGACAAGGGGATGCGCTATCATGCGTCCTCTTTAACCTGGCCCTCGAGAAGGTGATCCGTGATGCTGAGGTGAATGCAAGAGGTACGATCCTCTTCAAGTCCACCCAACTACTGGCCTATGCTGACGATATCGACATCATGGGAAGAACCACCCGAGACGTTCAAACTGCCTTCATCCAGATCGAGCAGGCGGCGCGAGATCTTGGGCTGCACATCAATGAAGGCAAGACAAAATACATGGTGGCAACGTCAGCACCGAAGACGAATCAACCAACAACATCAAACCGCACTGGTCAAACACAAGCACGAACAAGAATAAGGATAGGGGAATACAACTTTGAGACCGTTGACAATTTCTCCTATCTAGGGTCGAAAATCACAACCGATAACAACTACGATGAGGAAATCCGCGCACGGTTGTTGTCAGCCAACAGAGCCTACTTCAGCTTACAAAGACTGTTCCGCTCGAAACGTCTCACCATAGGGTCAAAGCTCTTACTGTACAAGACTATGATCTTGCCAGTCCTCATGTATTCCTCGGAAACTTGGGTTCTTAGCAAGAAAAATTGCGAACTCTTGGCCGCGTTCGAGAGAAGAATCCTCCGAAGAATTTTTGGCCCCCTACATGAGGATGGACGATTCCGTAGCCTACACAATGACGAAATCTATGAGCGATACCATGACCGTACGGTTGTGGATAAAATCCGGCTCAATAGGTTACGGTGGGCGGGTCACTTAATCCGTATGGATGAAGATGATCCCACCCGGAAAGTCTATAAGGGCAATATCTATGGTAGGAAAAGAAGACGAGGCAGACCCTGCCTAAGATGGAGCGATGGCGTGGGCCAGGACGCCAGACAGCTTTTAGGGATATCGAATTGGTGGACCTCGGCGCAAAACCGGGATGTCTGGAGTTCCTTATTAAGGCAGGCCTAGACCGGATACCGGTTGTTGCGCCGTTGATGATGATGGAGGATCAGTCGGTATCCACATGCTTCATCCACAAGAGGAAGAGCCTCACCGGATGTGATACGATTGAGAGCCATGGTGAAGTGTTCTTTCCACCTCTTCAGTTGCTCGTCATCGTAGATGAAAATTCGATCGTTGACGTCCTTCACAGGATCATCAAAAGATTGGCGACCACATGCAAGCTGTTTCGTGATGCGGTGTACATTTCTAAAATCATTGCGTTCGGTAGCATCTTCCATTTCCCTGACCAGCGCAATAGCGAATTCTCTCTTATCACGGCGTACACTACGCTTAACTTCTCGGCATTTCGCTCAGTATCGAAGTTCGAGCGCATCACGCCCGCCATCACTCGCGGCGACCAAAATAGCCAAATAGTCAACCCCTTCCGTTCATCGATCCGCAGTCAGCCAGAACGTATGACGCCCCATCGCGACGTGGCCGATGACCTATGTAACACCCGAGGAAAAAGCATTTTTGATGGCAGGTCAATGCTCATCGATGTTACTGAGTCTGTCGTCCAATCAGCAGATATCTCTCCCACTATCGAGCTGAATTATACACGCGGCCGATGTTGAACTTGGGGTCGCAGCTCCCTAACCCTGCGAGAAATGAAAGACAGATTACTCAAGCGATCACGACGAGTCTACCACGGTTCTGAACGGGAGAAAGGCTGAAGAACAATGGTCCGACCCAGCTATTTTTGTCGCAAAGATTCTTCTGTTGCCTGGAATATGGTCACCAATTCCAAAATCGGATTTTCCGAGAATACTCCTGTGGTCGGTCTGTCTTGCATGACTGACCCGTCGGTGAAGATTATTTAGTCTGTATTCCCAAAAAATCGGTGGCCATTTATACACTATTCTTCTCTTTTAGCGACTCTTAGTCTTTTCAAGGGCAAATCTGGAAACCTTATGATCGGCAAGCATTAGAGCCCCTAGATTTTTGTCATGGAATTTAGATATGGGCGCATAATCGTCACCTAGCCTAGTAACTAGTCCAAATCGCTGGCTGTGTCCGCAGATTTTCGGATAATTATTGCGACTAGATGGCCACCAAATGCTTTCGCAAACATATTTGTGTCCTCCAGGAGCCATAGAAAAGTTTGGATCACCAGGAGCCATATGGGCGTGGTGCCTCGGTTTGTAAATAAAAATAACCCTTCACATCACGCTCGCTAATTGGAATATAAGTGTATTCTGAGCATGCACGGTATATATTCCGAATATGAAGATCTAGGACATACATTCCTTCCATTACTAAAATAGGAATGATGACATTCAGGTCCGCAAACTTATATTTGTGGTAGAAATTAAATACCCGGTTTACTCGCCCAAGTGATACTACTTTGCATGCCAGAGTCCAGTCCCCCCGTTGAATTTTGAATGCTACCTAAGAAGTGGACTCTAAGTTAATGGTTTGTCGTTTCTTCTTCACTTTCTGTGTACCTCCAGCTCTATAGTCATATCCAAATTTGAGATGGATAGGTGATGTATCTAATATTACAAAAGTGATATCACATTACCATCACCGAATGTGATCCAAAACTAACAACATTACCGCATCACCTAGCATTACCGCATCATCCAATATTATCGCATTACGAAGCATCATCACATTACCAAGCATCATCGTATCACCTAGCATCATCACATTATAAAAGTGATGTTGTAATATGGCTTCAGCTAACATTAGTGCCCTTCGTAGTACAAGTCGCGTCGGCAGTTGTTGGCATGGCTTTAGGCTGGCTTCGAGCTGGTTTTTTCGGCTGGTTTCGGGCTAACTTTGGGCTTACTTAGATTGACTTCACCTGGCTTTGGGCTAGAAAATGATCTCGGATGCATGTGGATATGGGAATTGCAAAATTTTGGCTTCAAGTTATTGATTTGTAATGTTACGGATTGGAATCAATGTCGGCTGGCGTTGATCTACGTAATATTTCCTAGAACAGGCGGCCGAATATCTAGTACTGATATTGCCTATCAGTTGAAAATCTGTTCTCTCGGCTGCCCTTGATCTGAAAAGTTGGTTTTGATTTTGTGTGTGGTAGACAAACTTTAATTATGCCAAATAAAGATAACATCAAGTCTCTTCGCAAAAATGTCCGTATCGGTGCTAATCAACAGCTGAAACATACTTCATAGCTCGGTTGAGGAGTATCCTTCTCGTTCTCCTATTTTTGCCAAATCTGTCTATTATCCTTCTACGTATTTAGTAGTACTTCGTGAGCCAATCGTTTTTGCTTTTGCCAGTAAAGTTTAGCCCTATACATATTATGCGGTATACACCTATCGACTCAACGCGAATCTTACTGCCTTACTCCTTTAGGCTAGATCATCTGAAGATCGAAAATGCTTCGATTTACCGCAGATACTCCGGATGATTCTTTTTCCTCAATTTTGGCACAATCCAGGGGTTCTGGTCGATCCCGAGTTTGCCCGGAGGCGTTTTCCCCGGAAGCCTAGCGTAAACATGATCCATATGTGGCAGAAAACAAGACGTGACGGGCTTTCCCGCAGGCAATCATGTACGACAGTAACATAAATTGATAGTAGGGAAATTGCATTGATAGACCTCTTTACAAATGCCGACCTAGACCCGGCGCTAACTGTTCCACCGCTAATGATGATGAAGGCGTGGTCAAAGGTGGAGCAAAAGTAATCTCTCTATCGGCAAACGGTATAACTTTTGCAAATGGCCTCAATTGTCCATTCGGTTTTTGGCATTTGTGAAGCAAACAAACGCAAAATAGAAATCGACAAGCGTCGTCGACTGTGTTGGCACGGTGTTAATTTCGTCGCAGCTTTCCTGGCCGTCCGACACCTACTGGACAAACACTGCGACGTTTGGCCACTAGCCTAGAAGAAACTGAGACAACACGACATGTTCCCAAGGCTGACCGGTTCCGCAGCAGCCGTTCTACTGAGAATATCGCTGCTGTTGCCCAAGATGTCAAAGAGGGGCCCGAAACATTGACCAGACGACGTGCAATTGGGTATTAGCCGGCGGTCCTTATCCAAAATTTTGGTGGTAGATTTGAAAATATTCCCTTACAAAATGAGACAGTGCATCAGCTGTTAGCTGTTGACCGCCAAACGTGTCTAACCTACAACGGTGCACACTGCTCAATCCACAACTGATATTGGGGATTCTGGATATCACTGACCGGCCAATTCACCCGATTTGACTATTCCAGACTTCTTTTTATGCGATTTTTTTAAGTCGCAGGTTTACCTCAACAAACCTCAGACTCATGAAACCCTTCATGCGAAAGCGAAAACCTATCGCCCCAAGTTCTGGCAGGGGTGATGATCATCAACTCTCGTGGTGACCACTTGGCCGATGCCATTTTCTCGACTTGATGGATTAATTTTTAAAGGATTAAATAGGCAAGTTTCACAAGTAGAACCAAAGTTTTCCAAAAAAAAAAAAAATTACAACAAAAGAACATCGGGTGATTCCTTTTGTCCCACTTTGTAGTTCTTATCGAGAAAATTTTATTGCGCCAATTATAAAGAGTTTCAGCTAATTTTTTGGCTCATTAGGATTAGGAGTTCCTCCTTATATTCTCCATCCCTTGGTTCGCTCTAGCGGTGGGACCAACCTCGAATCGAATTAAGGTCACTGTGTGCCACTAGTGAGAGACACGTAGGCTGTGCCATATTTTAGGGCACAGGACCTAACCAAAATCAGGATCAGAAGTGACGTTTTTACTCTTCAATGAGACAACAGGACTCAGTCCTCTAGGTTCTTACTTCAGCTCCACCGAAAAGTGACAGTTTTCCTCTGTTAAGCCTGACGAGAAGAGGTGGGCAAATTCCTTCCAACCCGGAGTTTCCTAGGTGATCCAGAATCGAAATTTCAATGAAAATAGGGATAATAAAGGGTTTGGGGGGGGGGGGCGTTTAGGGAAATAAATAATGTACGCGAGCATGTAAACTTCATTTTGGTGTTAATTGGGGAGGGGCTTTATTAAACTCCGTATTATCGAGCGGTCCTAGCCTCAACTATCTCTATATGTTTTTTTTTTCATAAAGTACGAGTGACAATAAAAACCAGAAGAAACGTCAGACAAAGACTACTCCTCAGATGCTGTATCATATCTGCCCATATTAAGTGTGAATTATATTCAGGCCAAAAACCGTCTTATAACCGCTTTCAGGGAAAACGTGGGCCAGCATCTGGCGAAATTCCTCAATCCTGGACGGAACATAGCAAAAGTTTAGATAAACCAGTCATAGAAACTTTCCAGAAATTAATGGATTTTTTTTCCTTCAACAGATGGCATCCAGGCTCCGCCTAGTCTATAGGCACCCGGACGACGTTGATTTGTGGGTTGGCGGCCTTCTTGAAGATCCTTTCCAAGACGCCGTTGTCGGCCAGTTATTCGTCGAAATCATTGCTGAACAATTTTCACGTTTCAAAAGAGGTGATCGATATTTTTACAGCAATCATCCAAAAATCAACCCAGGATATCTGACTCCTTGCCAATTACGGGAAATTCGCAAAGTTACGTTAGCCCGCATCATCTGTGATAATATTGAACCTATCGTAAATATTCAACCGTTTGCATTTTTAACCGGAGAATTTCCAGGGTAAGGATTAAGGACATTATCTTAGACGAAACTGACTTCTCTCTTCTCTACAGGAACCAACCAGTGAAGTGCCAGAACATACCGAAAGTTGACTTTTCATGCTGGAAATCATAAGTACAATTGAAACGTGAGAGAAGGTTTTGTGGTTGCTCCCAAATAAAAGTCTATTCGAATATCCTGTTTGTTTTACTTAGATTTTGCCAACCTCAAATCATCGTAAAAAGGAGATATCCTGGGCGAGAAATACCTCAAATGCTGAGCCTTACGTCCAACATATACGAATCAGGCCCCACCTTCCAATGAAGATAGCAATGAACCAAAGTCTTAAAAAATGAAAGAAAAAACCCAGAGTTGACGGCAAACCTTATACTTCATAGTCGGAAAATTTAAAAAAGTCAATTATTCAAGTCCGTCAGAACCTAAGTTCAGTTTCATAAATGTAACCACTGACACACACTTGAGGTCTGACAGCCTAGAGAGAATCTGGACCACCGTAATCTTACATGCATTCGCGTGCGCCTGACCCAAAAAATTTTGATATAGGGCCTTGTTATAGACGCTCTAAATCCTCCTTGAGTAGTGCGAGAAAATTCCGCCTCTGACATTCATCAGCGGAATGCAGACTGTGTCCACCAAGGGACTGCCAAGAACCCGCCTGGCCAGTCCGAAAACAACCCCCCATGACCCGGAACTCAAAGGAGGGTGATTTAGTACATACAACTGAGACTGCTCAGTGCGTCCCCACACTGAACCACAGATCTGAAGGATGTGGGCACTGAGTAAAAATCCCTAATGGCAGCCTGACTATTGAAGACAATGATTATTACGCTTCGAGATCCGATCATGCCCCAGTCATCGGCAGGCTTCTAGTGTCGCCAACACCTCCACCTGGAATGAACTGGCGAATCCTGAAAGACCATACGACTCAGCTGCACTGTGTGTATCCGAGAAACCTCAGCACGTACTGCACAGACCATTTTTGATCCGTCGGTGAAGAATATTGTATCATAACTTTGCATAACATCGTCAGTCCCCCACTCTAAACTAGTTAGTGCACAGCTACACCAGATTTAATAAGAAATCACATTGAGGGCATCTGCTAAACAGGACTACAGACTTCTTGCTCAGCACCTGTCACTACACAATAGAGCCGTGTGTTAGGATGAAAAGAATCACAGCTGTGTACATCCGGAGAGCCGCCCTCGACCGAAAACCCCATTTTCTTATAAAGATCCCCCTAGGCGCAAAAGGCTATACAGACCTTCTTAACCCTCGGTTCTATGTTACACTTAAAACTAAGGATCACACGCAGATACTCTATATTGGAAGAAAGCCGATCTGTCATCTTAATACCGACCACTTTTTATGCTTGACAGTGCTGGGAAAGTGCTCGAAAAGTTCATCCGAAATAAGCTCGTTGAAACGACACGTACTACTGGAGAGTTGTCCCCACAGCAGTTCGATTGTAAAGTAGGGACATCCACAGTTGATGTCCAAAAGGGCATCAAGACATGGCAAACCTTCTATGTATTGGAGGACCGTGAAAATCGCAGAGCTCCGGAAGGAGTGACACAAGCTCCGCCGCTTAACATGACGTCTAAGCGACCGGGAGGAGGCATGCATCATAATGACGGGGCAAAATCATCCAAAAGGGGACTCCGCAGCGCAATAAATAAAAGCAAAACTCGCTGCTGGCAATATCTGGTCGAAGAGGTGAGTGAGAACCCGTGGGGATTGGTAACCCGAAAAATCGGGGCTCTGCGGAAACCCTGTTCACTTAAGACCGAGCAGATGGACCGCATTGTAAGGGCATTATTCCCAGCCACCCTATCTAGGATGATGACGTCGGCGTGGAGAGCGCGGAGGACTCTCCACTTTTCTATATAGAAGAGTTGGAACAGGCAATTCTCTCTATGAAAAGCAAGAAGGCGCCAGGACTCGATGGTATTCCAGCAGAGGTACACAAACTGGTATTCCAACACCGGTCAGACCGAATGCTTGACGCATTCAACGCTTGTCAGAAAGAGGGCACTTTCCTGGTCGTTGGAAGGTGGCGAGACTTGCGCTGATCCACAAAGAGAAAGGCGATCCCGAGTTGCCGTCTTCATACCGCCCACTTGACAATGCTGGAAAAGCGCTCGGAAAGCCCAATAACAGTAGACTTGCTGAAGCAATGCGCGGTGCCGGAGACTTATCTCCCCGGCAGCTCGGTTTTAGAGCGGGGAGATCTACTGTTGATGCCGTCACGCAAGTTGTGGATGCCGTTCGGCAGGCGAGGCACATAGCGCCGAACTCGACGGGTGGTGCTCCTCGTAACGCTTGGCGTCAGAAACGCATACATAACCGAGGTCGCACTGTAGCAGGCGGGAACGGAGAACATGTATATCACCTTACATGGCTTACATGACACACGGCTAATCAACTTCTCCAGGAAAGCTAAAACATCTGACGTTCCTCATCTCAGCGAAAAAAGTACACGCTTTGGGACAGTTCACCAACCCTCCATTTTCCCAGCTCGGGGAACTGTGACGGTTGGAAGGAAGTCCTTGATGCGGCCCTACCACCAGTGGGACTTACAGGGTGGACAACTGGAGAGTGTCTGATCAGTGGCCTTTCTAGATCACAATCTTCAGTCTAAGCCTTGCTGTAGAGGAAGATCGACTGGAGGACAAGTAATTAAAAAGCAACTCCTCGGTGGGGAAAAGCGAACAGGAGTCGAAGGTCGAGGCTCTGGAAAAGGCATTCGGAGCCTCGTCCAAAATCTCATGCTCTGTAAAATACAGTAGAAAGATATCGCTCCATGGTGGAAGATCAGTTCTACCTCAGGAAGTTTACCAGTGGGGTCTTCAATAACTGCCACAGGCACAAATACTGGCATCAATATAAGCACTGCCTGAAGAGGTATAAGTCGCCCATGAAGACTGACATTAAAAGGTCCTGCCTGAACTTTTGTCATCACCATCATCAACGGTGCACCAACCAGTATCTGGTCTGGGTCTACCTTAGTAAGGAACTCCTGCCATACTGGTTTTGCGCCGATGTCTATCAACTCAATAGCCCTAAAACTGTCTGGCGTCCTGGCCTACGCCATCGCTCCACGTCTTCTTTTTGTACCATAGATACTGCCCTTATAGGCTTTCTGGACTGGTGCATCTCCACTCATACGGATTTTATCCACAACCTGTCGCTCATAAATTTCAATTCCGCTTTTCTGTTAGGGGAAGTTGCACTACGTCCTCCAGCGCGGCCCCACCTGCTCCAAGAGTTTCGACAAACCTCCTTGTGTTCACTTTCGGGATGTTCCATGCACAGAAAGAGCGCATTGAAATCACCCCCGACCAAGATCCCCCCATCTGTGCCTTTAGAAAGCGTCCTCCAAAGCATAAAGCCTGCATCGAGAGTTCGGCATCGTCTCATTCAGCGTAAGATATCTCGTCGGCTTAATAAGCAGAGCTGGCGGTCTAGTCCTCCTTCGTGTCCCCACCTTTTCTTTTAGTGCTCCGTCTTCTGCTTCTGCTTCGTGTTCGCCTTAATTTTAGGCAGAGGTTTTTCCAATGGCGCGACGTGTTGTGGTCTCTTGTTCCTCTTCGCCTTCTCCTTTTGAGCCCTGGAGAATACCTAAGTGAAGTCTCCTTCAGAAGTCCCTTCCTTCTTTCGTTTTTTCCCCAGTTCGCTCTGCAAGGGGCTGTCTACGATCCGTTTGGCACTCGTAGTGTTCTCGTCGGCAGGCGCAGTTGTTTCTGCATCCTGTCGATTTTCTCTTACTCTCCATGTCCACTTATAATATGCAATCTTGTCCAGGAGCTCATCCAGTTCCATTAGCCAATTTTTCACCCCTTTGCTGACGTTTCGCATATCGCATCCCGCGCATTACTTAATAAGCCCTTTTTCTTAAGCTTACGCCAGAGTAGTCGACAGCCCTCCCACTCGGTTTGTATTCGAAACCATTTGGTTAGTTTCGGCAGTTTCTACTGTCTCTTTCCGCAATTATAGCATTGCGTGATATGGTCTGGGTTCCTGTCTCCGTTGCAAGTGCCGCATCACTTTGCAAGTCCTTCTCGCCGTCTGCGCGTCCCGATGTCTCGTAGGGTATTTCAGCTCTTGATGCATCCTTCGCTGAACACTGGGGCGAGCTGCGCATTTTCGTGCTGCGAATAAACGCAGCCAGCTCACTCTCCACTTCCACTATCTCCTCGTTTGATTTGTTTTTGTTCGCCATTTAAATTGTTTAGCAGCGCAACGTGTGCAAGGGAGCGGGCCGCAATAGTCAGGAACGGGTATACCCTCGGGGACAAAGCCCCTACCCCAGTTCCCCGAGGCCTAACCTACGATTAGCTGATCCCGGAACTCATGGACGGATCAGTGCTTGCTCGAAGCAATGCGGTTTTTACAATATTATCGTTGACGTTGTTGCCAGCCCTTACTCTCATGCTGCGCAAAAGCTGACTTGATTTCTAGTCTCCAAACTCAATGTCCGTCAATAGACCCCGCAGCTCGCCGTCCACGGAGCACGCATATGTACTAACTAAAGGATTCTTAAGAGTATCGTACTTATGCTCATCGGGGGATTCTCCACGATATCCGCGGATGTTCAACGAGAACGTTCTGATTTATTACCAAGTTTATGTCGTTGCCATGTTGGGTCGGTACAAATTCAAGGGATAAGAAACTTATCTTAGAGTAGTAGCGAACCTAAAAGAATCATATACATTTTGGTATAAACTGGGGAAAGGAAAATCACCTCATTTAATGTATGAACCACTTACAGAAACATCGAAATGGTCTGATTGAAATCTCAATTTAGCATAGTATCCAACCAACCGTGTCAAATTAAAGCATGAACAAAAACCAGTTCCATCTAGTCGAGGCACCCTGGGCGGAATCAACGCGACCTTATCCAAGGGGTGAATCCAATCGGGAACATGCATCTATAAGACAACCAGCATGAACAAAAACCCGTTCCACTCAGCCTGGGCGCATCTGACTGAATCTTTGGATAAAATAACGCCTAAAACTGGCAGTTGACCGTTGGCATTGTCCCGAATAACGATGAAACCCTTCAAGTGCAAATAACGTCAATTTACGTACAAAACAACACAGCCCGAAACACAATTAGTGGAAATCACTGTTCCTACACAAATTCCTATTCCAAGAAATCGCAATTCTTCCTCCGACTTAGCGTCATTTCATAGTTACCCTGTCCTGAACACACCTATCATCATTTCAACGATCGAAGCGCCAGTCTGCGCTCTGCGTCAGTTTAAATAAGAACGCCGAGTTGTTGAATTCGTTGTCGGGTCGCTGCGCGTGTTAATTACTGAATTTCCAGCGGAAATACTTGGAAAAAATTAGTGGAAATATTAGAAGGGGAAAGTAGAACGCGAGTGACAGGTGCTGGTGTACAATTTACTGGGAATTTTGCGTAATTAACCCTGCAATTAGCGAAAACATAATCATCATTTACTTGTTGGGCCGTCAATCATCAAATGCAACCAGTGGAAGTGTGTGCGTGCTAGAGTGAGGTGGACAGTGTTTAGTGCAAGTGCTGGGCCGCTGGCCAGACAGAGATGACAGCAGCCACCAACCACTGGATTTTCGAATTGAATGCGGACCTGGGATTGAACGTCAAGAACGCAAACGTAACTGGATTTCAGATTTGAATTGAATTGGATTCATGTCGTCGTCGCGAATGCCTTCTCCTCGTTAATAGACCGGACTAAAAGGTAATAAGATAACGACGAGACAAAGCCTGGAGCGAAGCGGGCTCTACCGGGCCCGGGGCCCTGCTCGCAGTCGCGCTAAATTCCATCACGGGAACTCACCTTTGCTTTTGTTGTTGCTTTCTCGCCTGCGAATATCATGCACGGCACTCGGGGCTGACTTTTTGTACGGTTTGCACGCATTGTCTTTACCCTGGCCACGGAGCACAAAGAAAGGTAGAGCCGCGACGGCAGCCCGACAAGCCGAGGAACGCGAAACTTGGGATTGCGCCTCGCCAGGCAAGGTCAGAAGTGTCTTTATGGTATTTGCGTCGCGGAAGGTGCCCAGTGTTGACGGGGTGGCGCGGGAGTTGTTTGCCTTTACCTGCCCCGTTCGGGGCAGTGCTGGCGTCCCGCATATTCTCCTTGAAGTCGGCAAGGAAAAAGCCAGAGCATGACCTGGAGAATCTAATTCATTGGCCCGCGCAACCCTGCCGCCAACTTCGCATTCCCTCAAGGGAAACCTGCGGTCGTCTGCAAACCTCCGCTCAGGTAACGGGTCGCGACTTAAACTGGCTGCGTGACGTCGTCATCTCCGCCATCGTGACGGCGTTTTCACTTTGCGATTCTTAAGAATCCAAAGATTGCGAATTGCAATTCGATGACGAATCTAAGCGCGCTGGGCCTTACACTCAGCCGAGCCGCTGTTGCCATATTTTCGCGCCGCCCGCCGCTGGCCGATTTGGAAATCCGCCGTGTCACAAACGTACCGATTGGGTGAACAATAAACTGCGGAGCGGACGAGAGTGGCTGACACCCGCCCGCCTGTTGTGGGTTTTGTGTTTTGATTGCTTATGCAAATTCGCGACGCCGGCTCGCTGGCTATGCTACGCTCATCGATCGTCTTGTCTTCAGGTGAAGTGATGAGTGTTCCCTTTCTGTTCCTGGAATTGATGGAACTGACGCTGCCCTACCTTCCCTTATCTGTTCCACAGTCACATTTCTGGCGCCGATGTAATTAGAGATTAGCACTCGGACTTCAATAGTCGATAAAACCTGTTGACTATTTACTCAGCTCGATTGGGTCTGGGCTAAACATTGATAAGAATTATTCAGTGCAAAAACGGTGCTGATAACCGTAATTGGAGCCACCCGAATTTCGATTGTATCGTTTCTGCTGGGCAGGGCAAAGTACGCTGAGGTGGAATTATGCAACGACGCTGCATTGTGGACGAATACGTGGAGTAATGAACTCTGCATGATACTAGGAAGGTTGCGGTGTGACTTACATTCATTTGTCTTTCTTACTGAAAACGAGTGAGGGTGGAAAGTCCCCACAAATAAGACTATCTTCTTCTGGCGAGCTCAGTAGGTCAATAGGTCATTGCTTCGTCTGCCGGGTTGCGCTCTCCGCTCTTTTTACGTTTTGTGTGAAACAAAACCTTATTAAAATCGAATTAATGTCTGTCTGTCTGGTTTTTTTTGTGAAGAGGTGGAAATCTTGGCCTGGACACGCCAGAGTGGGGGATTTTTACCCGCTGAAACCACCTCCGACTCCCCTCCTGCCCCGTTGAACCTCCATCACGGAGCGGTGTTGGCTCAGTTTAGCCTCTTTTTTTTTTCTATGCGCGCCTTCCTCACCTCTTCCGCTTTTCGCAGCTCGCCCTAGATGAGTTGATCCCATCCCAATCCTTCTGCGATGTTAGCATTATATTCACCACATTTTCCGGTGCCAGTGCTTCATCTAAAGTTTCCTCTAGGTTTCTCCTTTCGTCTCTCTGTATCTCGGACAGTGGAGGAATATGTGCTGTGGGTCCTCGGGGACTCCCTCGCAGTTTCGACAATTGGGCGAATTGTCCAATTGGAACATGTAGAGGTACTAGCGATATCTCCCATGCCCCGACAGAAACTAGGTGAGATTATAATTAATCTGGTAGAGATCCGCCTGTGTGTCCGCCTATCCTTTCCCGAATAGTCCTAACGCTCCTGCCATTTATTTACAGATCTCTTCCTCTTGACGTTCTTCGTCTCCGAAAATGGAGAGACTCACTTCAGATTGTACGAGGTTAGACAATTAAGAAATGAGACTGATTCCATAAAAACCGTATATTTAAAAATTCTACAACTCTGCCATCCCCTTCAAAGTAGTCCCCTCTTCGTAACATTTCTGGAACGCTTCGACTGGGATGTCCGCGAGTCACGGCCGCTTGGATGTCCGTAATTGACTCAAAATGGGTTCCTTTTGGCCACCGATTTTGTTCTAGGGAACAAAAAAAGTCACAGGGTGACATATCATATTGATCAAGGAGCGTGGGGTCGTTTTCCACTTGTTCCAAACAGTTTCTTCGACGGTCAAGCTGCTTTTGCTGTTCAGAAAGGTTCTTTGAAACCATCTTCGCGCACAACTTTTTCATCCCGAAATCGCCTCTTAAAATTTGTCTATTTCACGGTTCATACCCAGTTCCGAGGCCAATATTCGAACTGCTAATCGCCGATCTCCACGGATTAGGGCGCTCATTCGCGTCAGCCCGCACCTCGACCGGTCTCCCGCTCCGCGTCTCGTCTTCCATGCTTTCACGCCCCTCCTTAAACTCTTTATGCCATCGAAACACTTGGACACGACTAAGAGCACTGTCCCCATGCACTTCTACAATTTTAGCGTATGTTTCCGAAGCTGTTTCGCCCAATATGGCGCGAAATTTTATCGCGATGCGTTGTTCGTTTCTCCATTTTCGTGACGAGCACCACCAACACACGTCTACTCAACACGACACAGCAGGCGAACTAAACAAGCTAGAGCGATGGTAAATATATCAATGGAGATATCGGGAAAGGGGAGGGAATTTGAAGGTTGCAGGTTTACCACAAGCGTGGCAATAAAATCAGTCTCATTACTTAATTGTCTAACCTTGTATACACTCGTCAACTCATCCGTCAAGATGTCAATTGGCATCATTTCGGAGATGACGAATGCAGTCTAATCTGAGACCGTTCTGAAGGCATAGCACACCCTTAGGCTTGTCCTCCTATAGACCACACTCAGTTTATGATCATTACATGATGTGCGAAATGCCTTTTCTCAAATAGGGACAAACAAGTAGGAGCTCATCACCCTGGCAATAAGTAGCCTGCAAGTATACCGTGGTCCTTCCAAATTCGGTATTAGCCAGGGCTCAACTTCGTTTCTATCATCACTAGCAAGTATTCGATGGTCGACTTGGAAGTGATTATGTGGTTGCCGATTCAAATTCGGGCGTAATTTCGCTTCTGGCGGTTTGTGATGAGGACCGCTTCCGTGTTTTCCTCCGCAAATGACAGTCCGGCGCTTTCTAACCAGGCCTTAACAACACTGATTGCTTCGCGAGAGTATAACTCAGTATCCTCTAGATGCTTTGCGACTACAACCAATGTTATATATTTAGCGTAATCGCCACCGTGGCCTCCTCCGGAACCGGAAGGTTAAGTACACCATTGTACATAAAGTTCCACAGTTGTACAAGTTAATGCAATGCGTGGGGTATCTTACGCATTGGATTATATCCATCCAATCTAATAGTCAAGGCTTCTATGATGGTGTTGAAAGCTCCCTCTATATCCAAGAAGGCAGCTAGGATATACTGTTTGTACTGCAGTGACTGCTCCACCGTGCCAATTACCTCGTGGAGAGAGATTTCTGTGGATTTGCCTTTGAGGTAGGCATGCTATAATATGACGATAGAAAGGCTTTCTCTCTATAATCGTTCTTAAGTGGATTTTCAGAACGCGCTCTAGGGTCTCCAGCACGAAAGAGGTGAGGCTGATTGATCGAAAGTCCTTCGCGGATTCATGGCCGCGCCTGCCTGCTTTCGGTATAAAAATCACTCGTGCGCGTCTCCAGGACTGTGGTACGTATAATAAAGAGATACAGCTTCGGTAAATCTCAATAAGCCAAGGCACAATCCTCTCCTGTGGTTTCATAATGCCAGTCATACCCGGAGATTGATATGCGGAGAAGTTGTTTTTATGTCCCAGCCAATCTTATCCTCGGTAATTATCGATTTGATAGTTTCGCGCGGATGGGATGACCACAAACCCTCCAAGCAAGACTCTGGCTCACAGTCCTGCGCGTTTGACCCAGCAGCTCTAAGGTTTCACCAGAACCTTCCATCCAGGAGTCTTCCGACTTTCTAGGGAAGGATGGACTCTTATGCTCCTTGTGTGTGTGTGTGTATGTATGGTGGGGGAGAAGCTACAGCTTCTGAGCACTCAGGCCATGTTGGCCCATTGTACTCGCTTCCCCCGTCCAACGGAATATTCCGGATTCGTTAACGTATCGCAGGATTTCCGTTAGTGGATGTGATGCTACCCGTCGCAATTGGAGGACATCGGCACCAAAGATCTGATGCGTCCATAGGCGGGGCATTCACATAGGAAATGCTCCGTGGATTCCGCTTCCCCATTACAGGAGGGACACGTATCATTTTCGGTAATTCCTATTCTGAACATATGCCCAGCTAGTGAATTATGGCCTGTCAGAATGCCCACAATACACCTGCAAGTCCTCCTGCTTTTCGACAGGATAAACTTTGCGGTACGTATGTTGGGTTCTGGCAGGAAAAGTTTGGTGTGTCGAGTAGCATTTAAGCTCTGCCACCTGTCATTATAGGAAACTTGTTCCCAGTTTTTGAAAACAGATTTAGCCAATGCTACTGATACCCCAATTGCTGGCTCCGGTCCCGGCATAGGGAGATTGACCCCTCTTTCGCTAAAGCGTCCGAGATTTCATTTCCCTCTATGCCACAGTGACCAGGTACCCAGAGTAGT
Source organism: Hermetia illucens (assembly GCF_905115235.1). NCBI lineage: Eukaryota > Metazoa > Arthropoda > Insecta > Diptera > Stratiomyidae > Hermetia > Hermetia illucens. The sequence goes on along the minus strand of NC_051854.1, from coordinate 97,238,156 downwards.
TCCACCGTATTGAATCTAGAGATAGAGTTCAAACGGTTTCTGCATTCCTGAACGATTTTCGAGGTGATCAAAGGACTGCTCAATGCCCTCAGTGCAACTTGACTGTCACTGCAGATTGCGATGCGCCTGCTCTTCAACCGCTCGTCAATCACCCAGTTTGCCACCCTTAGGATCGCATAAACTTCGGCTTGAAAAACCGTTGCATATTGTCCCAAAGGAAAAACCCACTTCTCGTTTTTATTCGAGAGGTAGACTCCGGCTCCAGAACCCTCTTCTGTTTTTGAGCCATCGGTGTAGAAGACTTCCGTATATCCCGCCACACATTCCTCTGGGTCTTCCCAGTCCTCTCTACGCTTCAGGGTAACTACATATGTTCTACTAAACAGATGTATGGGGACACGAGAATCGGAAGGCATTGTAAGAACTGGATTCACTCCTCCCAGTAACTCTTCCAATGCTCTGTGCCCCCCACATCCGTTGTTTTCCCATAGATCTAATCGAATTAGCCTATGAGCTGCTCTCATTGCAGTGCTTTGAATAAATATATCCAGTGGCTGCAAATTGAGTAGTGCATTCAGAGCTGCGCCGGATGTCGTGCTAATGGCACCAGTGATACCCAGACAACTGTTCTGTATATCCACATTACCACATGAGGCCTGAATCCCCATGTCGAGGCAAAGGTCCGTCTGCACAGCCCATAAGCTGTGAGAGCTCGTTTCATTCTTTACCTCTACATGTTTGTTCCAAAGAAGTTTTTTATTAGAGTGACCCCCAGATATTTCACTTCTTCGCAGAGTTGAAGGGTAGTACCCCTCATCTCAGGGAGACAAAGTCCATCCAGTTTTTTCCTTTTTGTGAGTAAAACTATTGTGGTTTTATTTGGATTAACTGACAAACCATGTCTAAGACACCAGCTGTCTATCAAATCAACGGTACGCTGTATATTCCTACACACCGTTCCAAGATCCCGATCAATAGCAAGTACAGCCACGTCATCAGCATAAGCTTGAGCGTGTATTGGCAAATTTTGCAGTTCGCATAGCAGTGAGTCGATCAGCATACTCCACAGAAGCGGCGAAAGCACACCTCCTTGGGGGCAGCCCTTCGTCGCTTTAGTAGTCAGGTAGCGATCGACCCCTACCTCAGCGCACAACAATCTTTGCGTTAGCATAGCATGGATCCACTTAATTAAAGCATCATCAACAACATGCGCTCTGGCGGCATCACAAAGTTTTTGAAAAGGCGCACAGTCAAAAGCCCCTTCAATGTCCACGAACACCCCCATCGCGTACTCACCATTCAATGTTTTTGACCAAAGAATGAAGAGCAGACTCACAGGACTTTCCACGTTGGTAAGCATGTTGGTTTTCACTAAGTGGGTATGACCTAAGTGCGTTTCCACGAATGTGACGCTCCACCAGTCTCTCCAAACCATTCAGCAAGAATGAAGTCAAGCTGATCTGTCTGAAGTTCTTTGGATTAGAATAGTCATCTTTCCCAGGTTTCGGTATGAAAACTACCTTAACCTGTTGCCAAGAAGAAGGCACGTAGCCGAGAGCAAGACATCCTCGAAAAATATTTCTTAGAGGTCGCTCTAAATGCTCCATACCCTCCTTTAGCATTGCCGGATAGATGCCATCCATGCCAGGTGCTTTGAAATGTTCAAAGGACAGTATGGCAGCTCTCACCTTTTCATGGGTAACAACCGCTTTCGCAGTGTTCCAGTTCCCCTTGCAACGCTTGCGTTTTGAAGGGGTTGCAAGAACCGTCAACTCTCTCCCTACCACTTCTCTCACCCGTTCTCCCGGGTGGTGTACTTCCAGGAGGGTCTGTACTGAGTCTAGTCTGGAGCTCGTGAAAGTACCGTCGGGTTTTCTAAGAGAATCCAACTTGGCCGACTCATCCCTTTTGAGGACTCTGCACAGCCTTGACGTCTCCCTTTCGCCTTCCAGTTCCTCACAGTACGCTCTAAAGGAGTCTCGTTTCGAGCACCTCACAAGCCTCTTATATTCACCTTGTGAGTTCCTGAAATTTAACCAGTTTTCCTCCTTGTTACTTTTGCAAGCACGATTTAGAAGTCGCCTGGTTGATTTCCTGAGTTTTGCAGTTCTCGGTTCCACCAAGGAACCGTTTTACCGCTTTGGCCCCGGGAAATAGGACAAGCCTCTTCATAACACTCTAAAAGTGTGCCGTTCAGAGTTTTCAATTCATCTTCCAGCACCAAAGGAGTCCTTAGTCGCCTAGGGAACTGTACTTTATTGCCAAGAAGTTCATTGAACTTTGCCCAGTCCGTCTTCCTAGGGTTCCGTCTTTGTGCTGCAGACTGTTCGCCCGCAATAGTCAGATTGAATTCTAGATATCGGTGATGAGACCTCGTCTAGCACTCGCCAGTGTGTAATCAACTCTAACAATTTTGGGGTACAGATTGTTAGGTCAATTACTTCGCTTCTTCTCGGTCCCACGAACGTAGGGGCGCACCCTACGTTTGCAGTCATAAGACCAGCTGAAGTGATGAAATCAAATAGCTTCTCTCCTCTTGGATTGCATTTGCTACTGCCCCAACAAATATGTTGAGCATTCGCATCGCAACCTATTAAGAGTTCGAGACCACTTGATTCTGCATACGCCACCAGATCCCTAAGTTCTTGCGTCTGTGGAGAATACAAAGAATCGTAGGGTAAATAAGCGGAGGCAACTATGATGTTTTTCCTCTAGCCATTTATTTGGTATTGTATGATGACCGTAGCTAAGTCCTGGGAACATCATCTTGACATCAGGACGCAAGCTCTCGGTCTTATGGATCTTTCGTCGTAGAAGATCCTAGCCCCCTTTACTGATCCAATGCCACAGATTTTGTTAAATCGAACCCACGGTTCTTGCACCAGAAAGATATGGGGAAACCCTGCAGCTTTGTCATTCTCGCTGCCAACAGGTAGGAGGGAGCTTTGGCATGCTGCAGGTGGATTTGACCAATCTTTATGTTTTTCGACATAAACTTAGTCTATTGTTGCTGACAGAAGAGTCTGGTGCGTCCAGTGTGGATCTTACCGGGGTTTCCAGTTTATCCCCACCTTCCGCCGGAGATTCCGCTTCCTTGTGTCCGATTTCTCTGGGCGTTACCGCGCTTCGTGGTACAGCCACGTCCATGTCTTCATTCCCAAGGTGCTTCATCTTCCTTCGCAGTGCTTTCTTCTGCCGTCGGCTTCGGGCCTTTCCAGGTTCACGGTGTCCGGATCGCTTGGATCCATTTCCACACACCGGCGTTAAACCAGTAGCGTCCACGTCACCAGCTTCCCGTTCTTCCGCTCTTCCTGGTAAGGATGAAGGAGAAGGTTCTGACAGGCAGAATTCAGCCGTAGTCGGATTTCCAGTTTCTCCCAATTTGAAAGTTTCCGTACTTTCCTTTCTGTCTAACTTCGCCGTAGGCACCAGGTACAAACTTTCCACTGAGTCGGAAAGCATGCCTTCTACAGATTGATCTGTAGGCGAGTATGAATGTGGTGAGGCCTCCAAAATCCGCGCCTCGGCCGCGACATGATTGCTCATGGTCGCGGGTGGATCTGTGTCTGTGACTTCTTACCACTTGGAGAGTTTAAATCCATCGTTTCCATATTCATATTTTTGGACACCCTTAGTGTAGTAGTAAACTACTACAGGCTCCCCCACCACGACAAGGTGGTGTCCGAGGGGGAGCTTATGCTCCTTAGACAGAATCTTACTAAGCTTCGCAGATTCGTTGGTGCTTTCGATGTTCTGTCCAACCAAGACCGCCTCTTGGGGATCTTGATGGCCGATTGGTACTTCTTCAGGCAAATATTGCTGCCAATATTTATGTCTGTAGCAGATGTTGAAGATTTCCTTGGTCAGTTTCCTGAGGCTGGAGAAATCTTTATTCCACCATGGTGGCCGTGTCTTCTTGCTGTACTTTGTAAGGTACGCGACTATAAAGGCGATATCGAATGCCTTTTCTAACTGTGATCGGAGAAGGATCTCTGGTTAGACATTCTCCACTCCTCCGTTCTAAGAATCCCATTGTCGATTATCAGGGTGATATCAAGGATCCCCTCCCAACCATCACAGTCCTCCAAACTGGGGAAATGGATGGTTGGGGTACTGGATCTATTACACACCGATAGGTATAAAGTCATAATAAATTCAAAGAATGACTCACCTCTTTCGTTGATTTCCAAGCTGCCCCAAAGCGTATGCCTTGCATTGGCGTCGCAGCCTATCAACAGGTTGGCCTTCTTTGTTGATATAGTGCTCGTCAAATGCTGTAGTTCTTCTGGCGGAGCTGATCGGTCGTGAGTCATGTAAGCCGAGGAAATATACACGTTCTCTGCCCCCCTGCTCCAGTTTGACCACGACTAGGTCGCTGGAACTCAGGTTCAGACACAGAAAAACGTGCAGACTCTTTAGCCTTTGTCCCGGTCGGCAGTGGGGTTGGCTCGTCTTGATTGAATGCGCCATATTTGTCGATGATAGACTTGGAATCGAGAGGCTCTCAAATCAACCGTATCGTATCAATAACAAGGATTCAAGGGAGAGCCACTCCTTTTTGTTGTGGTCGTTCAATATTTTTAAATCTTGTCGGATTGCTTTTATCTCGGTTTTCGCTTCCCGTGTGGTATAGCATGAGTTACTTCAACTATTGACTGGGAAATAGGTCTCCCTTCCAGAACCTGCTTCCCTCATTTTAGGAAAAAAAAATTCATTCCCATGGAAAACTCTGGTTCCATCAATGTCACAACAATCCCATGCTTGTAACATTAATTCCTGTAAAAATGTTTTAATCCTGTGTCCAGAAAATACACAGAATGAATAACGTTAATCCTCTAACAAAGGATATACGCACAGTTCACGTAACATTGTTCAGAAATGCGGACCTAAAAGTAATAAATTGATGAATGCTGCATTTACTGGACAAAACTCAGTCAAACGGAAGTTGTAAAAGTATTAGAGGATTACCAAGGATGCTTGGCCTACATTCATACTTAACCATGAAAAATTCGATTTCAATACGTTTCGAAATTCCATTCGGGACCATTTTCTCGTATTTTGAGGATTTTTCTATGCGAGTAATGCCATTCCGTTTTCTTAGATGAAACTACTCTGGTTATCCCACAGTTGCTTATTGTAAATTGGATTTCGTCCCCGAAATCGAGTTTCTAGTTTACCTCGAATCATAACCCAGATAGGAATTTCCAAGTACACTGACCCCGTTCTCGGTTTGACGTGATATTACTTGCAATTTAGCAGTTGAACATCGGTGTGTCGCCAATCTTTCAATCTTTAATTTTTCAATATGTTTACAAGTAGCACCCACGTTCATGTCGGACGGTCACCTCGGCATTTCAGTTCATTTCCACGCAGCCCAATTCCATAAGCAACGAAACTGATTCGAAAAACTGCAAAGTTCGCGTGATGATATCATTACCTACAACCTTAAAACTAGCACAAAGAAAATATGCTAAATACGCTCTCAACAAAGATGTATCTTAACTAGACCACTTTATAGTTGGCTGACATAAAATTCCGTAGTCAATGAGTGCGGTATGATGTGTACTCAAGCCTGGGAAGTGTGAAATTAAAAATGCATTAGGAGAGCCAAGTATGGTGAATGCAACCCCGTGGCTCATGGAGCTGCTTAAGGTCATTGAAAGCACCGGAATTTCCGCTCACTATCTCGCCCGACAACTTACTGTTTTATATAATGTTTGACTGATTGCGTATCTTCCAACCGTAGCCGTATTTGCGGAGGCAGGAAGCTAATAATAAAGACAACATAATTATCTGCAAAAATACACATCTTGTATTTACGCGAAAATGAAAACAATTTATTCATGATAGTCTATACCAACAAGACCGGGGCAATATTTTAGAGCTAACTTTGATGAGTATTCGGCTACAAACTTTATTCAAATGACTCTAGTGAGTCTGGGAATGGAAGTCAGGGGAATAAAATCAACTGGAAAATATTCATCTGCATGAATCATCGCAGATATGTGTGATGAGGACGTTGTGAAATTATTAGTTCTGGTTTGTTAAAGATTAAATGGACTATCTGAGCGGTTGTTAGTTTACAGGCGCAATTATAGAACGTAATGTACCTGGCAAATATTTGAGCCTTATCGGGCATATACGTTGGCATGAATTAGAAGTACGATGCACGCTAATTGAGTTAACATCTTGCTCTCGTTTGAAGTGGATTCGGTATGTCTTGAATCCACTTGAAATAAGTTGCTTTAGTTTTGAATTCGATTAATATAGACTTTTCCTTTAGCAGAGGTACGCAACGTAAACTCAGAAAACGAGGAACTGCTTGGAAATGTCTAATAATGCACCAAACCTCACGGGTTCTTCGAATTTACGGACATGGTAATCTTCACCAACGGTTCATTCATGGAAGAGGGATTAAGTTGGCCTAGAACTTCGGAAAAACGACAACCATATTTCGAACGCAGATATACAGGATACCTGAGGAGGTCGCACTCATGTTGTTCATCTAACCTTACCTATCCATGTGAAAGAAGTCGTAATTTGCCAGCGAAACGTTCTACAAGAGCCAATTGTCTCGAACCATAGGCCAGCTATGTGGGAAGGAAACAACCTTTCTGATAGCATAATCAGTCCCGACTAAGATTAGAAGCAGAGTTGGGCAAAGTCATCATGATTATGATTAAGACTACAATCTGGAAGTGGGCATGATTAAATGATTACGCAATTGTTGCCATGATTACAATTCTTCTTCATTTTCTCTAGCCTTTGTCCCGTTCACAAATGGCGTCGGCTCGTCGTGATCAGTTTCGCCATTTGGTACTATCAAATGCCTGATCTGATGATCAATCGCGAGGCTTTCAAATCCCCATCCAGCGTATCAAGCCACCGTTGTTTCGGCCGGCATTTTGGCCATTTACCATCGACTTCGATGTTCAGACCAATCTTGGCAAGTGAATTCTCGTTATTGCGAATTACCTCACCATACCATCGAAGACGCCTCTCTCGCATTTTTTTCACGATCGGTACACTTCATATCGGTTGTCCTCATTTCGGATCTGATCAAAACATGTCACGCCACTAGTCGAACGCAACATCTTCGTCTCCATTACCGCAAGACCCCGTTCATTGTCTTTTATAGTCGGCCAACACTCAGAACCATACAGAGCGACAGAACGGACGACATTTCCGTAAATTTTAAATTTAAGACGTTCGTTCATACATTAATCACATAGAACACTAATTGTGGAACGCCACTTCATCCAGGTTGCGCTAATGCGTGAAACAATTTCATAATGCACTTCTCCATTGAATAGCAGCACTGACGCGGGATATTTAAATCGCTCAGTTCTGGGCAGGTCACTACCCCCGACAGTAATTGTGCCTATTTCTGGGGATTAATTGTCAAAAATTCAGTTTTATTCAGATTCAATCTAAGAGCGTGTTGCACGAGGGGTTATGCCATTTTTGGACATGTTGCTTGCGATCACTTTTGCTATTAAACGTTAGAAGAACATCATCTGCATTAAGTAGTGTATAGGACGTTGGATGTCCCGTGTGACGGGCCCATAATAAGAACAGAGGGCCATCCCGGTTCCCATAATATCAGATAACCTCCGATGAGGCTTCGTGGCAAGAGCCACTTCAGATGAGTTCCTTGTAGGCTCGCGTCTGATCGCCTTCCTCAAATAAGTGGGGACAGCACTCTCCAACGAGAAGAGAACGGAGAACCGCAACGAAATCTTGCCTCCAGTCAAACGTCACAAGACAATACTAACACAAAACACACAAGACTGATGGCTGTCCACCACGGTGAAGCTGCTCGAGGGACTCCTTCCTACGTCTGAGGGCGGCACGCACGAATTCATGAACGCATTGAAGTGTATCACTACTAGCAAGGCACTGGTTAAAATCATACCGTTCACCACGTGAACGTCCATGTCGGCTAGATTACGGATGTCACAGTACGCTGGACAGACACAGAGGACATGGAACCGGTATTCTGAGTCTGCCCCACCCAGAACACAACCATGACTGGAGGCAAGGTTCCGCGAGAAGAGAATCTCATTCATGCTACCGTGCCCCATCAGGAGGAAGCCCATTTCAAGCCCGAAGTCCACGTCGGAACTCCCTTTGGCAGACGCATTTCTGACGTACTCATACGTGACCCGACCTTCTCCACATTCGTTCCATCTAAGCTGCCACTCTCATCGAACAACCTTTTAGCCGCAAGCGGTCCTAGACCTTCCACCTAATCCACACTTACTAAATCTGTAGGCCATGGCATGCCGGACTACCTCCAGATCAAGAGGAAGAACACCCAACAAGACTTGCAGAAAGACACGCTAACAATGCCACTCGCTGACAAGCATAGAACAGTTTCCTACCTTGTGCGGTCATCGCAAATTTATACAACATAGGGAACCAGTGTGTAGAACATGAAAGGAAGAGTTCCACATGCATATATGGATCTAGCAGCTCTTCTGCTTAGACCCACTCACACCTCATCACACGCCTCAACATACACACCAATTTAGTCAACCGTGGATTGAGCTCACGCAGGTGCGGATCAAAGGACATACGCTTCGCAATCGTGACTCCCAAGTATGTCACTTTCTGCCGGTATTTCAAACAAACTCCATTCGATTTAACCAAGTGCGGACGATGTAGGCAGTCTTTTTAGCATCATCGCAACGGTTTTATCCGTCGAGACCGCGATACCGACTTTTAGAGACCACATGTTAACGATGCGCATGTACTCAGTACCCCGTTGCTCGACCTCAAGTAGACTGTACCCCTCAATAATAATAAGGAGATCATCCGCGTAGGCAACACATCTACGGTGGAAAACTCACCCAACAGTTCATCCATCATCAGGCTCCATATAAATGGACCTTCGATAGATCCTTATAGGCAGCTGCGCTCAACATTCACCCACATACTCTCGTTGGCACCTTGGACGAATGTTTTCCTACCATGAAAGCTAATTCCTGGTAGCCACACTCACAAAGTTCGCCAATACGGATCACCAACTTAGGCAATCAAATGCGCCTTCGAAATCTACAAAGATTCCTAGGACGTATTTGCTATGACAACGGAGAACAAAGTTCTTCACATACATTAAGGCGTCGTCGGTGGACCTGCCAGTACGGAAGCTGTAGTGTCTCTCTGACACCCGATGGGATGTTTTTACCCCCAGTCGTTGGACCATAATCCTCTCCAGGACCTTTCCCAAGGGCCGAGAGAAGTTATTCTTCTCAGGTGTCTTCAGGAGCACAACCATCCTGGCAGTCTTCCAGAATGCAAGGAAATAACTCTCCTGCAAACAACATTCAAACAGACATTGGACATGAGATGCGGTGGCCCGCCAGATGGCTTTGTAAATCTCGCCAGTCATCCCATCCTAGCCAGGTTACTTCCGAGACCTGAGCCTCGCCATGCTCTCCCAGATCTCGCAACACCTCAGGGGAGGAGTTTTTTTCCCTTCTTCGGCGGCACCGCCAAGAGACACCGAATCTCGGAAATAGCTCACTCAGCAAAAAACAAATACTATCACGCCATGTCAGCATAAGTTCATCATTCACCTTGATGCCGACTATGTCGTGACTAAGTTTGCCTCTAAATATCCGGTAGACCCTACCCCAAGGGTCATCACTACCCTCACCGACAAATTCCCTCCAGTCTTCTTCCTTAGACTGCCTCAACAGATCTTTATAAGACAAAACACCTCGCCTATAGGCGAGCCTAAATTGGTCAACATCACCATTCGGATTGACAGCACTTAGAGGGCACATCCTTTGGAATCTTTTCCTCAGGCGACTGACTTCCCTCCGCTTAATACGAAGAGAATTCGTCCACCACGTGACGTGCTTTCGACCCCTTCGTTCGGGCTTCGTAAGCATGTTATCATGGACGCTACACATCCACTCATCCGACAGTTCAAACTTTTTATCAGCAGACAAGAGTACAAGCTCTGAGAGGGTAGAGCGGGCGGCTAACTCCTCCATCCGAGCAAGATATCACCCACTTGCACCCACGCGTATTCCAATGTGTCGGTTGCTGGTATATGCTCGAGCAAAACTACCGTCCCAAAGGCCTCGTGATTGAGACACATGCGCCCCACTCATTAGTGAGACTCTCAACATAGACGCAATCTAGACGCGTATCATTAACGACGACGGCCGCCTTGGCCGACCCCTTAGCAATGAACACCCGCATGTCCCCAGCTAAGCCTCTGACGCAGTCATTGATTGCCCAAGGTTCCTGCAACATGGCTCCGCTAATGTTGTACTTCCGCATGTTCTGGCCAAGATCATGCATCACGGCAGCCACTCTGGTGCAGTTCAGGTGCAACAGTGGGAGCCACATGGCGTTCAGTATTGATCCTAGCCACCCTTGCGACGTAAATCGGGAACACCATCGACCTGAACATATACCCGGCCGGAAGTTCCTGGAACGCACAGTTCCGGCAGTGAACTTCGTTACTGCAAGAAGAGGATACATGGTTACTCTACGAGCAACGAGCGCAGACACGCACGGCAGTCTGCTACGCGGTGATGAAACCCAAGACACATAAAACAGTCAGAGAGCAAATCATACGACCTGACCCTGTAACTAAACATACACCCTTTCGGTGGATGCCAACTTATCTATGACTGCGGTTGTGCTCTCAACCACAGCGTTTCTGACTGCCTCAGGACTCAGCCGTATTGGACGACTAACAATTTTCGCCTCCTTGAATTGCTCAAAGAACGTCTGGTCCCCCAAGTGATACTCATGAATCTGCTGCATCAGATCATCAGTACTAATGCAGCAGTGCACGTCATACCCGATGGTACGAGGTCGCAGCTTCTGAACCACTGCCACCTCCAACTGGCGTTCGGAGAACTCCGAGTTCTCCACAACCTTTCTCCGTTTCTATTCGGAGGCCACGTGTAAGGCCTTCCTCTCCTTACACCTTCCTTACTTGAGTTCCTCATTGGCAATTATAACACCAATGTCGGACCTGGTCCCGATGGGCTTGCTAATCTCTACCTTGTTAACTGTAAACCACACATTTCCTTCCCTTTGTGTATAATTTTCAAGAAACGATTTCATGCTGCCTTGCTGCGTTATAAATCGCCGCGAATGGGGCAAACTTGGAAGCGCCTTCGATGTCAATGAATGCGTCTAGGGCGTATTCTTTATCGGACATCGCCTTCTCAATTTTTGCCGTTAAATCATGGATTTGCCGTTCTGGTAGGCATGTTACCTACAGTGAAGTGGCCATCTAGGGATCTACTAACCTTTCCAGTCTTTTTAGCAGAAAGGAAGTTAGACTGGTTGGTCGGAAGCTTTTTGGGTCTGTGTTGGTTTGTTTCCCTAGTTTGAGAATAAATAATATGAAACAAGTTAAATGCCCATTTCACTCGTGCCAATGAAACCATTTTGCATGCCAGAGTCCAATCTTCCGATTGAGAGCTGTATGTATCTGTCGGCCCCGAGATGAGACTTTCGTGTACCTCCCGCTCTGTAAATGTAGATAACCCAACTGTTGGCTGCGTTCTTTGACAAGGATCCGCTTTAGCTTTGAGGTTTCCTCAAAAGAATTAGTCTCTTCGCAAAAGCGTCTCCATAACGATCGCCTGGCCGACCTTATGATTTTTCTTTAGCGACTGAATCCTACTCTAGAGCTCGATTGAACTTCGTCTACGTCGTAAGGGAAATAAGCAGAGAATCTCTTTATTTCCCTGTTGGCTTTTTATGGTCAATTTGATCATTGTAATGTTGCCATCATATAGGACGTCAATCAAGATAGCTTCGAGGTCTTTTGAAACCACCATGCAGGAGCGGGTCTATCACTTTTACTGGCATTCAACAAATCAGCATGTCGGAAAGTTCAGCCCCTAATTTCCGCACCAACAACCCGCGGTTCTTGTATGAGGTATATGCATACTTGCAGCTATTCATCCGATGATTGATAAGTGCAGTCGCCGCTGTACAATGTTGCAATGTGAGAGATATGACACCTCATTTGCGGTTCAGATGAAGGGTTGTCGTCGGCTGCACGTCCCCTACAATGGTTTTAGAAGCTGACAATTGTAATTTGATGGTCCCAAGCCCGAACCTTCTTAATATGCGGTTCAGGAACGCCGAAAGTTCCCGGCCTATCGACTCCTCCTCCTGCCTTGCTGCAGGTAAGACTTCAGCGTGCCGATTGGAGTCCGGGTCAGGAGTGCTGGGAGATGGGGACAAATTCAGCTGTTCCGTTAAGTACTGGGTCCCAATAGCGTTGGTTCCAAATTAAATACGTGGAGAATCTGAGTCTAGACTCAGGTTCTCCATCGAAGAACTCAGGGTTGCCCCTTCGCTGAGGGTTGCATCGTCATAATCGAAGTGCTGCTTTTTAAGGTTTTGTGTAAACACAAAACCTTATTAAAATCGGTTTACTGTCTGTCTGTCTGTCTGTCCGTCACGCGCATTTTTCTCGGAGACGGTTGTAGCGATTGGCAAAGGTGGTGGAAAGGTGGAAACTGTGAACGCTCACGCATATAGTGAGTTACATCCTTTTACGACGAATTTAAGAGGGGGTCCCCATACATGCAAAGGGAGGGTGTAAATTTTTTTTTCATCAAATATAGTCATGTGGGGTATCAAATTAAAGGTCTCGATTAGTACTTTTCGAAGCCAGTCTTAGTTTTGCCGTTTGTTGAAAAGGTGGGGGGTGCGGGGGTTGAAAGTGGTCATTTTTTTAACGAACCCATTCTCAGAAACTACCCAACCGAAAAATCTGAAAAAAATCAGGGGGCTGATACTATATGGTGCCTAGGCTCTGAAGTACCCTCCATACCGATACCTGTTCAAATAAAGTTAATAACAGTACATTACTATAATTTTTAGTAATTGACAGGAAAACCCCCCTTAAGTTCACGCTAGAATCACAAAATTTTGCAACAATATAGGCTACAGCATAGAGCATGATCCTGCCAAATTTGGTAAAAATCGCACTATTACTAACAAAGTAATACTACGTCAAAGCTGTCGCTCTGCAAATTCGAGACTATGAATGTCAATATCACTTGAAAGTGGCTATTTTCACATAATGTATGCATATTTTACGTGCTACATGCTAATGGGACAAATGCACACCCAAATCTCTTTATAAAAGAAATACACAAAACCTTTCATACCTGAAGCGTCTAGCTTCCGGTTTCCCGACTTGTTTAAGGTTTTGTGTAAACACAAAATCTTATTAAAATCGGTTTACTGTCTGTCTGTCTGTCCGTCACACGCATTTTTCTCGGAGGCGGTTATAGCGATTGACACCAAATTTGGTAGAAAGGTGGGAACTGTGAACACTCACGCATATAGTGAGTTACATCCTTTTACGTCGAATTTAAAGGGGGGTCCCCATACATGCAAAAGGGGGGGTGCAATTTTTTTTTTCATCAAATATAGTCATGTGGGGTATCAAATTAAAGGTCTCGGCTAGTACTTGTTTTGACATTTGTTGAAAAGGTGGGGAGTGTGGGGGGTTGAAAGTGGTCATTTTTTTAACGAACCCATTCTCAGAAACTACCCAACCGAAAAATCTGAAAAAAATCAGGGGGCTGCTACTGTATGGTGCCTAGGCTCCGAAATACCCTCCATATCGATACCTGCTAAAATAAAGTTAATAATATTAGGTTGTTGCAAATGAAATGTCGGATATTTGAGTAAAATTTCAAAAAACTATAACTTTTATGAAAATTAATTTTATTAGTCAAAATAAGAACCAGCAGCTTCAATGCACTTCTCCCAACGAGATACAAGGGCATTTATTCCAGTTTCGTAAAAGTCTGGGTTTCTAGAGCTAAGAAATTCTTCAAAGGCACTTTTGACAGCTACTTCATTGCTGAATTGTTTCATCGCCAAAAAGTGATCCAAATGCTTAAAAAAGTGGTAGTCGGTTGGCGAGAGGTCGGGTGAATATGGTGGATGAGGAAGAGTCTCATATCGTAATTCATTTAATTTTTGGACCGTCATTCTGGAAACATGAGGTCGGGCGTTATCATGGAGCAGTATCACTCCATCTCTGTTGACCAATCTAGGCCGCTGAACACGTAATTTCTCGTGCATTTCATCAAGTTGGGCACAATATTTCTCTGCATTAATTGTTTCTCCACGCTCCAAAAACGAATAATGAATAATTCCAGATGCAGACCACCAAACAGTTACCATTACCTTCTTCGGGTGAAGGCTCGGTTTTGGCATGTGTTGTGGAGGCTGATCGGCATCTAGCCATTGCGCTGATCTGCGACGGTTGTCGTACAATATCCACTTTTCATCGCATGTCACTATTCTGCGCAAAAAGGGATTGTTCCTGTTGCGGTTGAGTAGAGAACTGGATATTTCCATTCGCAGCGCCATGTTTTGCTCGTTGAGTTCATGCGGAACCCACTTATCAAGCTTCTTCACCTTTCCAAGCTGTTGTAAGTGCCGAGATACTGTCGAATAGTGTACGCCTATTTTCTCTGCAATGTCACGAATCGATGATCGGGCATCAGATTCCACTATCAAACGCAACTCGTCGTTGTCGATCGATGGTCCTGGGTGTCCACGAGGTTCACTTTGGAGGGTCATGTCGCCTGATCGGAATTTTTCGAACCACCGCTGTATCGTTCGTTCGTTTGCTGCGTCAGCTCCAAATGTTTCTGGTTGCCTCCGCTGCGTTGTGACCAAGTTTAAATTCATATACAAAAAAGTAGACGTTTTTGACTCCCTTCCATGCTTTTTTCTTTGAGTTTTACTTGGAACTTCAATGACGATTGAAACTGAAATGACTCCTTGATCGAACGAACGACTATTTATCCTCAATTATCACATACCACCAGAGTCACCTTGCGGCAGTTTTAAACATTAAAATCATAACTAACTTCACTTCATTGAAAAATTCGACATTTCATTTGCAACAACCTAATAGTACATTACTAGAATTTTTTGTAATTGACAGGGAAACCCCCCTTAAGTTCAATCTAGAATCACAAAATTTTGCAGCGATGTAGGCTACAGCATAGAGCATGATCCTGCCAAATTTGGTGAAAATCACACTATTACTGACAAAGTTATACTAGGTCAAAACTGTCGCTTCTCTGCAAATTCAAGACTATGAATGTAAATATTACTTGAAAGTGGAAATTTTCCCATAATATATGCATATTTAACGTGCTACATGCTAATGGGACAAATGCACACTCAAATCTCTTTATAAAGGAAATACACAAAACCTTTCATACCTGAAGCGCTGAGCTTCCGGTTTCCCGGCTTGTTTTTTATTTCAGGTTTCTTAAATTTTTTCATAGGTGGCTGCCATGGTGTGTGTCTTACGCGGGAAAATAAGTCGATCTCGGCAGAGCCCCTTTTTGCCGAGACAAGGCTAGTTGAAACTGGGAGTCGCCTGTTATCCAGAATTCACCGTTCAAAGCCACATCTTGGCCCTTGTGACTATTCAGCCCTCGGCAGGGTAGTCACTCCCTGACTTTGGGTTTTGATTATCGCTTAGCTTCAGATACCACCTCGGGTTTCCCGGAGGACCCTCGTGTTTGAGCTCCTTCATAACAACAAGGTAGATAATCGTCGAGGAAGTAATGTAGGTTATAATCTCAAGCATAATCCTAAAAAGTTTGCTGAAAATCGTACTATTATTAACAAAGTCAAAATATAAACTCCTCTTCCTGCTACACTTTTTCTGAAAAGTTTTGATGACCCTGCATAGTTACGTGTTCCGTGTTGTTATCTCCAACCTCAAAGTCTGTTTTCATTTGTAACTGCAGACACATTGCCCGTCCATTTGCCCCGTGATTGATTAGCTAATGTCCGATTAATGAAATTAATGCAGACTGTATTTTCACTCCAGTGAACACTTTTACTTATCGCGAGCGGCCCTACTGAAAACAAACAAAATGCCGGAAGCTGAGTAGTCGTGAATAAGTCCCGAATCAGTAATTCATGCAGACCATAGTTTGGATCTTCTTTTGAAATACAATTAGGCTATTTACGGGAACTTCTCCGGTCTTTTATAAACTCTCGCAAGCTAATGAATACCGTGGGCATCTTTACAACATGCTGTTGCAAGATGCCGATCTGGTTTCAACACAAACGGAGAATGGGCGAGATGAAAGTGAACATCCAAATATATTCCGTATGTGCTGATGATTAGAATATGAGAAGTAACCTATGATTACAGGGGAGTCACCTTTCAAGCACAAAAAACGCCTTGCGGTGGGTAGATGCAATAATATTTCCGTTGAATAAAACTTAATATCTGACAAACAAATCTAAGATGGATTGTTTCACTAATTCTCCAATACCAACTGCTCCAGTTATCTAACGAACACCGAAAGCATTCCTAGCATTGAATTTCAAGTAATTTTCACATTTTCGAAACGAATGCTATTGCCATGCTCGCATTTCATCGCAATACCCAGCTATATCTCACGTTCGACTTCAGTTCGATCCATGCTGATCTTCAAGTTGACCTTATCGCGAGATGCAGTACGAGTTCCATTAGGGCCAATTTGTTATGAGTAACTCGATGCGGTAATTGAATTCCGAGAGCGATAAACGTCGCCTTCAATCATTCATTTGTCGGGCTCAACGTATATTCCGGAAACTTATTCAAAAACACACAAACAACAAAAGACGAAAGAAACACTGGTTTTTCGCGAAATCCATGCATCCGTATTTAAAGCGTAAATTTATTGACTGACATTCTGAAAAGGGGGGGGGGAGGACCGGTGTGTTAGCTTTCCGAGGAAATAGGGCAGTTTGTGGCGTATTGTTTTATGGATTCAAATAACACACGCTATTTTTAGGAACAAATTTATTATGCAATGGGATTCAGAGGGGCTGAAATAGGTTCTTGAAGCCATGCGAGGAACTATCATTGATATGAACTGCTGAGATGGTGGAAGCAGCAAGTTAATGGGTGTCTCAGCATCACAGGGTGTGTGTGTGTGTGTGTGTATGGTGGGGGAGAAGCTACAGCTTCTGAGCACTCAGGCCGTGTTGGCCCATTGTACTCGCCTCCCCCGTCTAACAGAATATTCTGGATTCGTTAACGTATCGCAGGATTTCCGTTAGTGGATGTGATGCTACCCGTCGCAATTGGAGGACATCGGCACCAAAGATTTGATGCGTCCATAGGCGGGGCATTCACATAGGAAATGCTCCGTGGATTCCGCTTCCTCATTACAGGAGGGACACGTATCATCTTCGGTAATTCACCTGCAAGTCCTCCTGCTTTTCGACAGGATAAACTTTGCGGTACGTATGTTGGGTTCTGGCAGGAAAAGTTTGGTGTGTCGAGCAGCATTTAGGCTCTGCCACCTGTCACTATGGGAAACTTGTTCCCAGTTTTTGAAAACAGATTTAGCCAATGCTACTGATACCCCAATTGCTGGCTCCGGTCCCGGCATAGGGGAGATTGACCCCTCTTTCGCTAAAGCGTCCGAGATTTCATTTCCCTCTATGCCACAGTGACCAGGTACCCAGAGTAGTTCCACCGTATTGAATCTAGACATCGAGTTCAAACGGTTTCTGCATTCCTGAACGATTTTCGAGGTGATCAAAGGACTGCTCAATGCCCTCAGTGCAGCTTGACTGTCACTGCAGATTGCGATGCGCCTGCTCTTCAACCGCTCGTCAATCACCCAGTTTGCCACCCTTAGGATCGCATAAACTTCGGCTTGAAAAACCGTTGCATATTGTCCCAAAGGAAAGGCCCACTTCTCGTTTTTATTCGAGAGGTAGACTCCGGCTCCAGAACTCTCTTCTGTTTTTGAGCCATCGGTGTAGAAGACTTCCGTATATCCCGCCATGCATTCCTCTGGGTCTTCCCAGTCCTCTCTACACTTCAGGGTAACTACATATCTTCTACCAAACAGATGTATGGGGACACGAAAATCGGAAGGCATTGTAAGAACTGGATTTAGTCCTCCCAGTAACTCTTCCAATGCTCTGTGCCCCCCACATCCGTTGTTTTCCCATAGATCTAATCGAATTAGCCTATGAGCTGCTCTCATTGCAATGCTTTGAATAAATATATCCAGGGGCTGCAAATTGAGTAGTGCGTTCAGAGCTGCGCCGGATGTGGTGCTCATGGCACCAGTGATACCCAGACAAACAGTTCTTTGCAGTGCGCCTAGTTTACGGTGAAAACCTTTTTGTCTCACCTTAACCTACCACACTACGGATGCATATACGAACATCAGCCTAATGATGGCAACGTATATCCACATTACCGCATGAGTCCCCATGTCGAGGCAAAGGTCCGTCTGCACAGCCCATAAGCTGTGAGAGCTCGTTTCATCTTTACCTCTACATGTTTGTTCCAAGGAAGTTTTTTATCTAGAGTAACCCCCAGATATTTCACTTCTTCGCAGAGTTGAAGGGTAGTACCCCTCATCTCAGGGAGACAAGGTCCATTCAGTTTTCTCCTTTTTGTGAATAAAACCATTGTGATTTTATTTGGATTAACTGACAAACCATGTCTAAGGCACCAGCTGTCTATCAAATCAACGGCACGCTGTATATTCCTACACACCGTTCCAAGATCCCGATCAACAGCAAGTACAGCCACGTCATCAGCATAAGCTTGAGCGTGTATTGGCAAATTTTGCAGTTCGCATAGCAGTGAGTCGATCAGCATACTCCACGGAAGCGGCGAAAGCACACCTCCTTGGGGCAGCCCTTCGTTGCTTCTGTAGTGAGGTAGCGATCAACCCCTACCTCAGCGCACAACAATCTTTGCGTTAGCATAGCATGGATCCACTTAATTAAAGCATCATCAACACCATTCGCTCTGGCGGCATCACAAAGTTTTTGGAAAGGCGCACAGTCAAAAGCCCCTTCAATGTCCACGAACACCCCCATCGCGTACTCACCATTCAAAGTAGCATCCTCTATCTTTGTGACCAAAGAATGAAGAGCAGACTCACAGGACTTTTCACATTGGTAAGCATGTTGATTTTCACTAAGTGGGTGTGACTTAAGTGCGTTTCCACGAATGTGACGCTCACCAGTCTCTCCAAACCTTTCAGCAAGAATGAAGTCAAGCTGATCTGTCTGAAGTTCTTTGGATTAGAATAGTCATCTTTCCCAGGTTTCGGTATGAAAACTACCTTAACCTGTTGCCAAAAAGAAGGCACGTAGCCCAGAGCAAGACATCTTCGAAAAATATTTCTTAGAGGTCGCTCTAAATGCTCCATACCCTCCTTTAGCATTGCCGGATAGATGCCATCCATGCCAGGTGCTTTGAAATGTTCAAAGGACAGTATGGCAGCTCTCACCTTTTCATGGGTAACAACCGCTTTCGCAGTGTTCCAGTTCCCCTTGCAACACTTGCGTGTTGAAGGGGCTGCAAGAACCGTCAACTCTCCCCCTACCACTTCTCTCACCCGTTCTCCCGGGTGGTGTACTTCCAGGAGGGTCTGTACTGAGTCCAGTCTGGAGCTCGTGAAAGTACCGCCAGGTTTTCTAAGAGAACCCAACTTGGCCGACTCATCCCTTTTGAGGACTCTGCACAGCCTTGAAGTCTCCCTTTCGCCTTCCACTTCCTCACAGTACGCTCTAAAGGAGTCTCGTTTTGAGCACCTCACGAGCCTATTCACGTTGTGAGTTCCTGAAATTTAACCAGTCTTCGTCCTTGTTACTTTTGCAAGCACGATTTAGAAGTCGCCTGGTTGATTTCCTGAGTTTTTGCAGTTCTCGGTTCCACCAAGGAACCGTTTTACCGCTTTGGCCTCGGGAAATAGGACAAGCCTCTTCATAGCATTCTAAAAGTGTGCCGTTCAGAGTTTTCAATTCATCTTCCAGCACCAAAAGAGTCCTTAGTCGCCTAGGGAACTGTACTTTATTGCCAAGAAGTTCATTGAACTTTGCCCAATCCGTTTTCCTAGGGTTCCGTCTTTGTACTGCAGACTGTTCGCCCGCAATAGTCAGATTGAATTCTAGATATCGGTGATCTGACAGTGAGACCTCGTCTAGCACTCGCCAGTGTGTAATCAACTCTAACAATTTTGGGGTACAGATTGTTAGGTCAATTACTTCGCTTCTTCTCGGTCCCACGAACGTAGGGGCGCATCCTACGTTTGCAGTCATAAGACCAGCTGAAGTGATGAAATCAAATAGCTTCTCTCCTCTTGGATTGCATTTGCTACTGCCCCAACAAATATGTTGAGCATTCGCATCGCACCCTATTAAGAGTTCAAGACCACTTGATTCTGCATACGCCACCAAATCCCTAAGTTCTTGCGTCGGTGGAGGATACAAAGAATCATAGGGTAAATAAGCGGAGGCAATTATGATGTTTCTCCTCTCGCCATTTATTTGGTATTGTATGATGACCGTAGCTAAGTCCTGGGAACAATATTGTCTCAGCATAGTTGCCTCTAACCGTCTTGACATCAGGACGCAAGCAAGTCTTATGGATCTTTCGTCATAGAAGATCCTAGCCCCTTTACTGATCCATTGCCACAGATTCTGTTAAATCGAACCCACGGTTCTTGCACCAGAAAGATGTAGGGGAAATCCTGCAGCTTTGTCATTCTCGCTGCCAACAGGTAGGAGGGAGCTTTGGCATGCTGCAGGTTGATTTGACCAATCTTTACGTTTTTCGACATAAACTTAGTCTATTGTCGCTGACAGAAGAGTCTGGTGCGTCCAGTGTGGATCTTACCGGAGTTTCCAGAGATTCCGCTTCCTTATGTCCGATTTCTCTGGGCGTTACCGCGCCTAGTGGTACAGCCACGTCCATGTCCTCATTCCCAAGGTGCTTCATCTTCCTTCGCAGTGCTCTCTTCTGCCGTCGGCTTCGGGCCTTTCCAGGTTCACGGTGTCCGGACCGCTTGGATCCATTTCCACACACCGGCGTTAAACCAGTAGCGTCCACGTCACCAGCGTCCCGTTCTTCCGCTCTTCCTGGTAAGGATGAAGGAGAAGGTTCTGACAGGCAGAATTCAGCCGTAGTCGGATTTCCAGTTTCTCCCAATTTGAAAGTTTCCGTACTTTCCTTTCTGGCTAACTTCGCCGTAGGCACCAAGTGCAAACTTTCCACTGAGTCGGAAAGCATGCCTTCTACAGATTGATCTGTAGGCGAGTATGAATGTGGTGAAGCCTCCAAAATCCGTGCCTCGGCCGCGACATGATTGCTCATGGTCGCGGATGGATTCGAAGTCTGTGACTTCTTACCACTTGGAGAGTTTAAATCCATCGTTTTCATATTCATATTTTTGGACACCCTTAGTGTAGTAGTAAACTACTACAGGCTCCCCCACCACGACAAGATGGTGTTCGAGGGGGAGAGACTACACAGCAATATTCAAGGATGTTTTTGACAAGGGAATTCAAGAGTGTTAAGGAGAGCTGGATTGAGGTAAAGTCGGACGAGGAACGTAGGATAAAACCAGACATTTTGGAAGCTCTATTGATGATGTCAACGAAGTGGGAATTGAAACGAAGTTTATCGTCGAATATTACACCCAGGTCTTTGAAGGAGGTCAGTAGTGAAAGGGGTTGACCACTGAGAGAATAGGAAAAGGATGATGAGGAGGGTTTCAGGGAATAGCGCATCCAGTGGCATTTGTTGACATTCAGTGTTAACTTGTTGGCCGAACACCAACGGGCTAAATTATCAAGGTTGGATTGTAAGAGAGCACAGTCCAATGGAGACGAAACAGAGGCAAACAATTTAAGGTCGTCTGCGTAAAACAAATACGGACAGGTGAGGATGGAGGCGAGGTTATTGATAAAAAACAGGAAGAATGTAGAGCCTTGGGGAACACCAGAGGAAGGAGAGAAGGAACCAGATGAGTGACCATGAAAAGAAACTTTGCAGGAACGGTATGAGAGATAAGAGGAAAGCCAGGAGATGACTGAGGGAGGGAAGTCTAGCGAAGAAAGTTTAGAGAGGAGAATGTTATGGTCAACGGTGTCAAAGGCTTTGGAGAAATCAGTATAAACTGCATGTACCTCCTGTTGTGAATTCAAGCCTTTAGCAACAAAGTTGGTAAAGACCAGAAGATTTGAAGTCGTTGATCTATGTTTCACGAAACCATGCTGCTCTTTGACAATGAGGTGACCGAAGTGCGGGGTCAACCAGTCATTGACGTATCTTTCTAGGATTTTGGAGCAAGAGGAGAGAAGGGAAATGGGGCGGTAGTTCACAGGAGTCTGTGGTTATGAAAGGTGTAAAGGGTGAAGGGCTCGAAGGAGAAAACACTGAAGAGAAGGTCGCAGGATTGTTGTGGGGAGTTGGCAGTGGAGTCAGCGAAGCTGATAGAAGAAGGGACAGATTGAGTTGGATTACGAGAGTTGCGAGCGTGAGACCAAAAGGGTTTTAAGTTACCGCGGGTAAGGGCGGCTTCGACGCTCAATAGGTACCTTTTACGCGCTTTTCTGACCATTGACTTCACAGTAGATCGTATAGCTTTAAAGTGAGCAAGGTCGGCGCCATTTTTAGAATCCCGAAAATTCTTCCTCAGTGTATGTTTCAAGCGAATGTTAATATGAAGTTCCGTTGTGAACCAAGTTGGGTAAGAACGTAGGCAAGGAGGGGAAGAAGGGACATAACAGGAGAGGAGATCAGAGAGGATATTGTAGAAGGTGTTAAGAGCTTGATCACACGATGAATTACTTAATATATGTACCCAGTTGAAAGACGCTAAAGCTGAGTTCAGACCGTCAAAATTGGCTTTGCGGAAGTTGAACTTAGTGGGTTTATGCTTGGTTTTGGGTTTTGGACGAGGGAGGTCCGCTTCAAATTCAACCGCGGGATGGTGAGCGTTTTTACATACGGGGATGTGCCAGGAAATAAAGAGAGGTGGCGCTCGGGGAGGTTGGAAAGGAAGAGATCGAGAGTGCGGCCCAAGGAGTTTTTGGTGGTATTGAAATTCAGGGCAGAGCAAGTATACATAAAGGAGGAAAGTGGGAGGGAAAAATGGGAGAGATTGTTGGAAGGAATTGGAAGACTAGGATGATTAGGCCAGTTGAGCATGGGGAGGTTGAAATCTCCACAAAGGAAGAAAGGGAGGGAAGGGAATCTGACGGTAAGGAGTTCAGACAAACTGTCAAACAGTTCTTCATACAGGTGAGAAGGGCTAGCACAGGGGACATATACACAAGAAACAATGAACGGGAGGAAGTTGGGCGGGGAGACACGAAGAGCAACACAATCAAAAGGAAAGCCAGAGGAGGAGAAGACGAGTTCAGCGGGGAGTGAATCTTTTATAGCAATTAGGACTCCACCGCCAGTGGACTTACGAGAAGCATCCCGGTCCCTGTCACAACGGAAAGTGGAGTACCCTTCGGGGAGCTCGGTGTATAATATGGCATCGTCTAGCCAGGTTTCGGAGATACAAATGGCATGGTGTTGCTAACCCAGCGCGGATAAATTGAAGGCCCCCAGCTTAGGACTTAAACCCCTGACGTTCTGATAAAACAGACGGACAGTGAACATGGATCCAGTTATATAGCTCGGCGAGGCAGGCGTACATAAATGATGTCAGCTGAGTTTTACAGCGACTTTGCCCAAACACATTCTGTTCTAAAATGTCTTACAAGAAGGTACTTAGACTAACTAACTTACACGATATATCATATAAAGAGACGATGCTGAATTGAAGTGTTATCTTTCGATTAACGGGTATCTACACAGAATCACAACAATCCTCCTCAAAGAAGAATGGGTTCAAAAAATAAGAAGCCAAGACGACTTTACGGTTTCTTACCAGTTCAGAGGCAGCTCTTCAAATGCTGCCTCAACTCTACCCTGGAAACAGCGGGATCGAAACGTTCGCAGATGTTAAACGACCCATTATATAATTAGCAGAACATGACATGGCTGCGAATTATATTGAAGGGCTGTAATATTTTATTTGAGGAATGAGGGAGAGATGAGGGAGCATCTGACGAGTTGCCCCTGCCCTGGTAAGAAACTGTAATCGTTTTCGCTTTTTATTTTTGAAGCTTAGGTGCTAAACCCGAACGAGAGATCCGGGAACCAAAAAGAAAAGAGAGAGTAAGTTGTTCACCATTTGGTCCATCAAGTGGATGCGGAATTAGGATCCCCCAATCCTCATATAAAACATAGAATGGGTAGTTTCGATGGCGTTCATTTTCACAATTACTCTTGCAGACTACCAATAATAGGCTGATTTTATTCAAGATTCCGCGTAACAACATTTCTGTTCCGCTTCGCACCCGTTACATGTAAAACAGTACTCCATTAGTCAACTATTTTTTGATAATGATCCTCAGTTTTTCTGCAGCTCTATTGTATATTTTGCGGTTTGAAAAACTACTCTCATCCGTCTGTTGACACGATGTCCAGCAAAAAGCGGAGTTGATTTTCGTCTTTGGCATACATTTCCACAATATGCCATGTTTATCTTGGAAAGCGATTTCAAGCAATAGTTAGGATAACGAAGAAGAAGAAGAAGAAAATCAAAAGGAGGCTTAGAGAGTCGTCTTAAATTTCATGTCTTCCCTGATGTTTGTATGTCGAGAGCTTCATGCTACAATTCGTCGTCACTCACTCACATTCGAGTTGATTTTATATAAGCGTAGTAAGTACGGATACTATATGGAGTCAAAGACCGATTTATAATCATGTAGGCTGTCGAGACCGCTGTTTATCAGCTGTTCTTCACAGCCTCGGGAGCCTTACGATCTTCGCGCAGAGAACTGAAGTGAAAACACTTTGAAAAGGAAAAGGTACTGTTACCATGAGAGTCAGGCGTTGCTTCACCTTGCCACTAAGGCTGTCAACCAGCCAAACTCCCCTAACAGGTTTGCCAGTCGTGAACACCGACTGCGCGAAACAATATGTGGAACCGGACGACATGCGCTGGAGTTAACCCGAATGCTTTGGTGAGATGGGGGCCGGGGTTCTTGGTTCTCAAATATTATCTTCCTGTCAGGACACAGAGTGCGTAGACTCAATACAAAAAACCTAAACCTACCCGGGGTAAACTTTTCTTAATAGAGACGTGTAGTCTCGAGGTGTGTTGATACCACCGAAGATTTTTTCACAAAAGGTGTTGAACTGCCAAACGGCCTAGTAAGAGAGGGGACAAAAATCACAAAAAGAAACTAACGCCCGCGGAATGGACGAGGAAGGACTAGCCCTGAGTCGATTCTGCCACCCACACGACGAATGGCCCCCGTCTTTCTTTCTTCTTCATGAGGGGCTAGATAACATGCTGGCCCTACGGTGGCTCACTCCAAGCTTCAAACATAATGGAAGGAACCCTAATTAATCGGGAGGACTGACGCTTTCCTGTTGAGGGCTAGAGCAAAACATTTCAATTCAATTCATGATTAATTTTATAAATTTAAAATACCATCGTACAAGAAACAAAGCCATGATAGAGCACATTTAAAAATATTAATCGAAGTAATGCATAATTAGAGTGAATATAATATTTGCGCCAATAACAATAAGGGGAAAATAATCTTTTTCTTTTGCTTCCGCCTTTGTCCCGTTCACAAGCGAGGTCGGCTTGACGTGATCGGTTTCGCCATTTGATTCTATCAAATGCCTGATCTGGATGCAATCGCGAGGCTTTTAAATCCCCATCCAGCGTAACAAGCCACCGTTGTTTTGGTCGTTTACCATCGACTTCGATGTTCCGACCAATCTTGGCAAGTGAATTCTCGTTTGTTAGCGCGAATTACGTGACTACACCATCGAAAACGCCTTTGTCGCAATTTTTCCAATATCGGTGCAATCCCATATCGATCGCGGATATCCTCATTTCGGATGTGATCAAAACGTGTCACACCACTAGTCCAACGCAACATCTTCGTCTCCATTACCGCAAGACGGCGTTCATTACCCTTTTATAGTCGGTCAACACTCAGAACTATAGCGGACGACATTGCGGTAAATTTTAAATTTGTGACGTTCATTGATACGTCGATCACAAAGAACGCCAGTTCTGGAACGCCACTTCATCCAATAACAATTAGGGAAAAATAATATTTTCTTCTTTTTATTAAGTAATCTTATCGATATTTCCTTCGAGAAAAGGTCCACAATCGTATGATTTCACCCTTGTTCTCATGTGCGTTATACACAGTATTTTCCTCCTTTTTAGTAATTCAACTAAGTTTTCCTGAAAATTTTCTCCAAATGCAATAAATATTAATAAAAGAAAATGAATATAATGAATATCATATAAAATGTGCCAGTGCCTCAATGTGTTTTCCGGGTATTTTTACTTAACTTGGTACAATACATTCGTAACGAGACGCTTTGGTTAATTTAAGACCGTCAGGAATGCCCGTTTTCATTTCAGTATCCGTATATAACGCATTGCTTTCTTCAAACGCGTTTCATCTTTTTATTATTAGTTTCTTTTTTTTGCATATATATGGTTGCTTTTCACCTCTTGGTGGAGTTTATCGTGTTAATCATACCTATGCACCATCGCTTGCGGTTACCTGAAATGCACTGCAGCTCCCCCCACGACTTCCCGAGACACTCGGACTCTTCCTCTACTGTTCTGTGTCAAGTGGTCTTGACGGGGCCCACTTGTCGGCCATCTTCGGAGACTGGATTCCACTGCATGACATAGCCCGGAATGCAATTGTCGCATCTCTTTAATGTGTGATCTATCCACTGCCACTTCCGTCTCCCTATCACATCGCATACGAGTGCCAAGCCTGTGCAGTGACCAAGTTGTTCGTTTGAGATAGTGTCAGGCCAGCGTACCTCGATGATACGATGCAGGTATTGACGAAAGCTTGGAGCTTTTGAGTAACAGGGGAGTTCACTTTCCATGTGATACTCCCATATCGCAGCACAGAAAGAGCAGTAGCGCAGAACAATCGCAACTTGATCTTTGTATTTTGATAACTACCTTTCCAGATTTTAGACAGGGAAGCGAAAGCGGATCTAGCGCTGTTTATGCGTCGGACAACATCTAGGCAAAGTCCATAAGCCGGTGAGAGAGCAAACAGATGTCATCAGTGTAGTCGAGGTGTTTGAGGAAAGATGTCATCGTCCATTGAATTCCTCCACGTCCTCCGGACAGGGCAGCATGAAGAACGCCACCGATAACAAGAAGAAATAATATCGGTGACAAGTGGATTCCGCTTTGGACCTCAACATCTTCCGAGATGGTACGTCGGTATAGCACGTGACTTTTTGCGTCATCATATGTCGCTCTGATAATAGCTATTAATTTCTTTGGAATGGATGTAAATTCCACGCAATGTTCCGAAATGATCCGTAGGGTGTTGATATGTTCAATGCAGGAGGATCCGGAGCGGAACCAGCCTGTTCTCTGTCAATCAAGCTTTATTTATGTTCTTTAATGCGTTCCAGGATTATTCTAGCTAATATCTTTGCGGCGGCAGTGAGCATGCAGATATCCCTCCAATTGTCGCACTCAAAACATGTGCCCCATTTTGGAATCTCAACTATCTTCCATTTCTTCAATTCTGGAAAAGGTCTTGGATTCCCAAGATTTCCGTACCAGTGGAAGCGGCAGATCTGCAATAACTGCAGGTGCAGCGATAAACAACTCTGCTGGGGACCGCCAAGCCCAGCGGCTTTATTCCGTTTGAGTGCATTGATGGCCGAATAAACCGTTCGGTGTTCAAAAATTGTCGATAGACAACCAGGGAAGTTAGTAATGCTTTCCAAAAATATCAGCCAACACCATTTCGAAGGATATTGTAGGCCTGCAATGTGTCAAAAAATACTTAATACCTTTGAATGAATTCTCTGTTTTCTTTTAATTTTTTTCCCTGATTTACCACCGTCTGATTCCGAAAAATCAATAGGCGGCTTGAGGAAAACAGTCGACTCAATTGACGAGATGCAAGCTGAATCGAGCTGTTTCGAGGATTGGAAAAACGATGGCACACAGGATATCGAACACTTCTGTTGTGTTAATGACAAGAACGATACTTTGCTTACCAACCGTCGAATCGCAACGGATAGATGGCGAGAATACTTCGAGCAGATTTCAACTGAAGAATTTGCTCATCCTCCACTTCCACAATCATTGCCGGCATTTGGAGCAGTTCCACCAGTCAGCGCAACTGAAGTCGAGGAGGCAATAAAACAAATGAAATTGGGGAAAGCAACAGGACCTGACGACATCGCATCTGAGCTCTGGAAAGCGAAGAGCTGGGACCCACAACTGTGGCTCAGTGAATTCTTAAACCGGGTTATTCAGGAAGGAAGAACACCATCTGACTGGCAAGAAAGTACCACTGTTCCAATATGGAAAAAGAAAGGTAGCCCAGCAGAATGTTCAAATTACCGTTGGATCCAGTTACTTTCCCATACCATGAAGATTTTTGAACGCATTCTTGACAACCGTATTCGCGAAATCGTTGAAATAACCGTGAATCAAGCCGGATTTGTCAATAACTGCGGAACTACTGACGCAATATACGCTGCGCGGTTACTCATGGAGAAACACCGTGAGAAGCATCGCCCTCTTTACATTGCCTTTCTGGATCTAGAGAAAGCGTTTGACCGTGTACCACACGAACTCATCTGGTATGCTTTACGACAACACTTCGTGCCAGAAGAACTCGTGCGCTGGGTTCAATTGCTCTACCACGATCCGAAAAGTAAAGTTCGAAGTATGGCGGGTGTATTAAAACCGCTTCGTGTCTCTGTTGGTGTTCATCAAGGAAGTGCCCTCTCACCACTCCTCTTTGTCCTTGTTATGGACACCGTCACACGGGATATCCAACGTCCAGCGCCCTACACACTGCTTTATGTAGATGATGTTTTCCTAGCATCTGATAGCAAAAATGGTCTCGAGCAACTTGTTCAAAAATGGAGTGATGGCCTCATGCAACACGGTCTCAGATTGAATTTAAACAAAACTGAATTTTTGACGACCGATCCCCATGAAACAGGCACAATCACTGTCAGCGGCAGTGATCTGCCCAGAACTGAGCGATTTAAATACCTCGGGTCAACGCTATCAGCCAATGGAGAACTGCGTTATGAAATTGCTTCACGCATTAACGCAACCTGGATGAAGTGGCGTTCCACAACTGGTGTCCTTTGTGATCGACGTATCAACGAACGCCTGAAATCTAAAATTTACCGCAATGTCGTCCGTCCAGTCGCTCTCTATGGTTCTGAGTGTTGGCCGACCATAAAAGACAATGAACGGCGTCTTGCGGTAATGGAGACGAAGATGCTACGTTGGACTAGTGGCGTCACACGTTTAGATCACATCCGAAATGTGGATATCCGCGATCGTTATGGGGTTGCACCGATCGTGGAAAAGTTGCGAGAGAGGCGTCTTCGATGGTATGGTCACGCAATTCGTGCAAACGAGAATTCACTTGCCAAGATTGGTCTGAACATCGAAGTCGATGGTAAACGACCAAAAGGCAGACCTAAGCAACGGTGGCTTGATACGCTGGATGGGGATTTGAAAGCCTCGAGATTGCACCCAGATCAGGCATTCGATAGAGCCAAATGGCGAAGCCGATCACGACGAGCTGACCCCGCTTGCGAACGGGACAAAGGCTGAAGAAAAAGAAGATGGCATCACTGTATTGTGTCTGAAAAGATGCCGAAAACTCCTAAGATCATGACTGTTGTGATAAAAAAGGCAGAGCAAGCGCGTGTCATTCACGAAGGGAAGCAGCTCTGTAGCTAGAAATCTTCCTGAGGTCCTCAAAGAATGGTTCACGTAGTATTCGTAGCCTGGTTCTAGATAGAGCTTGGCAATCACAAGGGAAGTGCCTGAGGGTTTTTCCCTTTTCTCCGCACCATCGACAATGCGAATTGAAGGGTATGCCGAGTCTAGACATGAAGTTATATTTGAAATTGAATTTAATTTTTTGGAGAACACTTACTGTATAGAAGACAGTTAGTTATGAAACCCTCTCTAAAATCGGACCAAAAGTTCGCAGAAAGGGTATTATCACATTAGCGTTTCGGTCGAATCCTTCCTTCATAATCTAAGTCCTTTCTGCATCAATTCTAAAAGAAACTTTACCTCAAATCTATGAGAATTACTTGGAATCTCTGTTGGGCAGGAATAATCACTTCTTTTTCACAGTCTCCGTTGCCAACTGCCGAACGTGTACTACCCATATCCACATATTCTCAGGGCAGCCATAATCTATTCAATTATTTATAATGACTTTCTTTGATAAACGAGCCCTAATGATTGCGTCGTGAAGGAACGCCGCTCTTCTGTCATAGTTGCTCCCCAAATGCGGATGAATATGCGAAGCAAAGGTCATTGGTCTGTTAATTCAGCTCGATTGGGTCGTTGAATGTCAATTAAATTTATTCTAGAGTCTTGATTTGCCAACAAGTGAATATGAAGTGCAAGGCATGTCAGGTTTGGAACTGGTTCTGACTCATAATTTGTACGGCGGAATCTTCCTACCAGAGCACTCCTCTTGCAAATTATGTATAGTCTTGCAGTCTAAAAAATGTAAATCAATCGCCGCAAACAAAATTATAATTTCATTGAAATACAATTTGAAAAGTGAAATGCTTGCTTGAATAATTTCCACAAATGAAAACGTTCTTGATGAATACATTGAACACCAACTGCGAACAAAAGACGAGTTTGCCATATGAAAGTAACTCTGACCTTGTCATTGAGCCGAGATGAGAGAAATAAATGTTTACAAGCTACGGTTACCTAAGACGAAACAAGAAAATCGTAAATTAACATAATCAACTCTATAGATTTATTTAGCTATTCATATTTCAAATATTGGAAGTTGCTGTAACATTTACGCTAGACTGTGAGAAAAACAGCAAATGAGTTGGTTGTGAAAGGAAAGGAAATCATTACTTTGAATCGAATTCCTCCTCGACGAGGTATCGGGGGCAACTGAGTCATTGAAGCTGATCTGTGGTAAAAAAAGATGCAATAATCTGAATAATGTAGACTAGGTGAGTAGTTCCTCATATAAGTTGGTACCGCACTAGGGGCAAAGTGGACTAAAAGTGAATGTTAGTGAAGATGAAACCTTTGCAAACTCTGTAATTGACATTGTCACCAATTTCAATGGCGACACTTAAACATATCTTGTGTTGTACTTATCGCATCGGGTCATACTATACGGCGATTTGAAGACGACAATCTGGGCTACAAGTGTCTCTTTGACAGTTTTATGATCGTACGTTTCAGTCTAAAGTTATAGCGCGTTAAAAATGGAGTCCACCAAGGAAGAAGTTCGTCATAGTTCACATGTTTACTACCTGACAGGTAAAAATGCAACGAAGGCGACCAAAAAAATGTCTGAAGTTTATGGGTCCGATACTGTAACGATTCGCACAGCACAACGTTGGTTCGATCGATTTCGTTCTGGTGTAGTGGTAGGCCAATCGTCGTAGAAACCGATAAAATCGTCGAAATCATCCAAGTAGACCGGCATGTGAGCATTCGCTCGATTGACCAGAAACTGGGTAAGGACCATAAAACCGTTTGGAACCATTTGCAGAAGATTGGATTCCAAAAAAAGCTGGACGTTTGAGTGCCACACGAGCTGACGCAAAAAAATTTCTTGGACCGAATCAACGCCTGCAATGCACTGCTGAAACGGAACGAATTCAACCCATTTTTGAAGCGGATGGTGTCTGGTGATGAAAAGTGGATCACGTACGAAAATCTCAAGCGAAAAAAATCGTGGTCGAAACGCGGCGAGCCGGCCCAAACGATCGCCAAGCCCGAATTGACGGCCAGGAAGGTTTTGCTGTGTATTTGGCGGGATTGGAAGGGAGTCATCCACTATGAGCTGCTCAACTATGGCCAGACCCTCAATTCGGTCCTCTTCTTTGAGCAACTCGATCGTTTGAAGCAGGCGATTGACCAGAAGTGGCCAGGATTGGTCAATAGGAATGGTGTTTTGTTCCACCAGGACAACGCTCGGCGTCACACATTTTTGACGACCCGCTAGAAGCTACGAGAGCTCGGATGGGATGTCCTATCGCATCCAAGTGATTACCATCTGTTCCGGTCCATACAAAACGCTCTTGGTGCTACTAAGTTTGCCTCAAGTGGCTTGCGAAAACTGGCTGTCTGAGTTTTTTGCAAATAAGGAGGGGAGGCTTTATAAGAGGGGGATAATGGAGTTGCTTTGTAAATGACAACAAGTTTGCGAACAAAACGGCGCATATTTGGCTTAAATCGGATAATTTTAAGTATGTTAAATAAAGCGTTAAGATTCGATCCCAAATACGACATTACTTTTTCCCCAACCCAATATTTTCTGGTTGACATTCGTCCTTCATTGTTGATACAACTCCTCAGATGTGACCAACCTGTCATCTATACAGGGAGCGAAAAAACTATTTCACAAATATGAGGTATGAAATGAGCTTATAACTTTCGTAAAAATCAATGAAATCAATCATAAAAATAGAATAATCAAATAAAAATTACAGGCGGTGTTCAAATTGCAAGACCTCGATACATTTTCGACACTCTTGTTAATGACGGGGGATCGACGGCAATTTCATCCCAAGCATGTCTCAAAGGTCCTTATAAAACATCAAATGTAACGTATTTTTTGCTAAAATCCCCCAAACAATAATCCATTAGGTTCATATCAGATGAATTTCGAAATCAAGCATTTTTGTTTTAAAACCCAGGAAGCAATTCCTGACACAATGCAGTTGTCGAATCAGCTGAATGCGCTGGAGTCTAATCTTCCTAAAGAGTAAATCCTCGAACAAAATGTTGGAGCAGTCCATGGTTGCAGAACACCTAGTAGGTGGATGGGTTGATTTTGACACTTTCTTCTCAATAATGATCATTGGTGTTCTTGTAGTAGTGCAAACTTCGGCCAACATCACTGCTGAAATTGGAATATCATGACTTTTACTACTGATGTGACTGCCGATTCTAATTCGGTCGTAATTTCGCTTCCGGCGCATTGTAATGAGGACTGCTTCCGTTTTTCCTCCACAATTGCCAACTCAGCGCTCTCTAACCAGGTCTTAACAGCACTGATTTCTTCGCAAAAGTATAACTCAGCATTCTCTAGATGCTTTGCGGCTACAACCAATGTTATATCGCCGGCATAAACCCCCACCGTCCCCTTCTCCAGAACTGGAAAGTTCAGTGCATCAGTGTGGGACACCCGCGGAGAAAACAAACTCCTTGGTTCCATCATCGGTGTCACACCAGAGCGTCCTTTCTCGCAGGTAGTTATCGACAATAGCTGCGAAATAGGTAGGATTACCAACCGTCGCCAAGCATTTTCGTATTAGGTTCCAATTCTCCGAATTAAATGCATTCCTCACGTCTGGGATCACCACCACGCAACATTTACTGGTAGAACGCCTTCCGTGAATTGCATTTTCGACCAGGCCAGCAACCATTTTGATGGCACCAATGGTTGATCTGGTTTAAGGAATCCTTGCCTCTCGACGATCGGGAGTAATTCATTTGAAATTACTCGCTCCAACATTTCCCCCATCGTATCTAAATGACGTAAGGGTCTATAAGAGGATGGTTCACCTGGACGTTTATCAGCCTTAGGCAGCAATACCAGCTTCTTCCGTTTCCATGAGTAACAAATATCCCCTCGGACATGCACGCTTCGAACAATTCAACGAACATGTCCGGCCTGGATCTTACGGCGAGCTTAAGGGCTTTGTTCTGTATGCCATGCAGACCTGGTGCTTTGTTATCACTGATCTCTAACAACTCGTCCGTAGTTACTGCAGAAACCTCTATTTTGCTGGGGGAATAACCCCTGGATGATTTCCAAGAAGAGAGTAGGGCAAGTGATTTGTGGGGTTAACCGGCTTCTCAACCGTCCCATCACAATTCTATAGCGCTTCTACACGGATTTAAATCCGTTTCCGAGCAGACCTCCTTACAACATTCCCTGTTCCTCCGCTGAATGCCAAGCTTGAGGTTTTTCCGGACTACTTTGTAAACATGCTCCTTTTGTCCCTGATCGCTCCTATCTACCGCCCTACGAGCTGTTTGTCAGGCTTGCTGGCAGGCTGATCGAAGGCTAACCAATTCACTGTTCCTTAAGTAGTTGGGCCTTTTACTGAGGAATGAGCACCTCCTAGGTATAGATATACCACTTACCTTGACGATGCATTGTGTGACATGGAGGGCTCTCTCCGTTGGACCGCCTGATTTAGTATGTTGACCTAGCCCCGCTTCCTAGAAGCTTCCCACATCCAATGCTTCTGCAGACCAGCCTGATGCCCTTCTCAGCTTCAGGTATCCTGTTTCGCTGGCCTGCCGGTTCCTCCTCATTTCAAAGATAATTGTCTGATGATCGCTGTTAGTGTAGTCTTCGCTGGGACATACAATGTACCACTGCAGAGCTGACAAAGATCAAGTCTACGATTGCGGAAGACCTTCCTTTGCGAAAAGTGCTCGCATCACCTTCATTGGTCAAAACTAAATCCAACTGAACAAAAGCCTCTAATGGACTTCGGCCCCTTGCGCTACTCTCCCTGCTTTCCCATTCAAGGGACCAAGCGTTGACGTCACAGGTAATGGCCTTTGGATTTTGTCCCTCTGAATCGAGAACAAAGTTGTCCAACACGTCTTCCAATTCATACAATGTCAGACTGGGTTGGTCGTAGCAGCTGTACTTGTACACATCGCATATTTCCGCTCACACGAAACTACTGGCCGACTGACTCATGGAACATTGTATGACTTGGCGATCGCCGCTCCATCAGTCGATTGTGTGATGCCCCACTGTCACGGTTTCTGTAGGGTTCACTTATGATGGCAATTTCCATCTGAGATAGATAGACTAAGTCCTGAGCGACCCTGCAATGATTGAAGTTTTTTTGAGTAAAGTTCATTTTCTCATTGCAGTCAACGCTTTCCTGAATTCCAGGCATTTACCACTTCCGGCAATATGGCGGTTACTTCTTCCTTCCTTTCCTTCGGACAATAGGCGTTTGAGGTCCCCATTGCACTCCTTGGCAATATGTCCTTTCTCCCCACACCGTCTGCATCGACCGCAAAGTGCCCAAACGTAAGGCATTTGAAGCCCCTCTTTTGTGAAACCTGGCAGACAACCCACCGAATTTGAGCCTTTCCGGCCGATAATAATTTCTGCACTGCCTTCACTGGTAGGCACCAGGTTACCATAGGCTTTCCTCAAGCTCACGATGGATTCTTCTTCCAGTTCCTCCAGCTTAAGTAGTTCTTCTAACGCAGTGCATATTTCTTTTCTGGGTGTCACTTCGTCAAGAGGCTTGTACTGTATGTAGTTCTCCTGCTTTTGGGCCCGCACTGTGACATTCTCCTCAAGCGAGTCTTTCACTTGGGTGCGAAAGCCGACAGTTTTACCCAAGCTAGATTTTTTTCAGCTCAAATATGATATCGGACAGCTCAATTATTTTTACTCCAAGCTACTTGAAAGTGGTTCCTTCGGCTCAGGACTCTTTGGCCGTCTTTGGCATTGGTGGAGATCGAAGAATCGAGGAACTTCTCCTGAATGAATCAATTTCTTGGCCTCGGAGTACCTCGTTTAGTGGTCTGTCTTGGACGAATTGCGGTGGGTGTCGGAAACTGAGAAGTGAGCTCCTTACAACCCATCATTTTTTGCCTTCGTTATTGGTGTTCTTGGCAAGGTCTTGCTTCGTTTGAACACCTCCGTCTGTCTATCTGTCACAGTCAATTTACACGGAAACGGCTGTCACACTAATTGTCACAAAAATGGAGGTGTCTTTGGATCCCTTTATATTTTCGATTCCGGGTGAAACATAGGGGATTGGGGCTCAAAATGTGTTCCCGAAAAATCTGGAAAAAAATCACCATGGTGTATCCATACGAGATCTAGACCTAAAAATACATCCCATTAAGATATCTGCTTAAATAAAGTTAATTATAGTATATAACCGTATGTTCAAAATTTACCCCAATACCGCTCTTAGGATCATCCTAGATGTACGGTACGTATGGTGGTACGGTTGCAAGTAATAAAATGGGATATAATTTTGGGAAGTTTGACAAAAATCTAACTATCATTAATGAAGTTATCATCATCAACGGCGCAACAACCGGTATCCGGTCTAGGCTTGCCTTAATAAGGAAGTCCAGACATCCCGGTTTTGCGCCGAGGTCCACCAATTCGATATCCCTAAAAGCTGTCTGGCGTCCTGACCCACGCCATCGCTCCATCTTAGGCAGGGTCTGCCTCGTCTTCTTTTTCTACCACAGATATTGCCCTTATAGACTTTCCGGGTGGGATCATCCTCATCCATACGGATTAAGTGACCCGCCCACCGTAACCTATTGAGCCGGATTTTATCCACAACCGGACGGTCATGGTATCGCTCATAGATTTCGTCATTGTGTAGGCTACGGAATCGTCCGAGGAATACATGAGGACTGGCAAGATCATAGTCTTGTACAGTAAGAGCTTTGACCCTATGGTGAGACGTTTCGAGCGGAACAGTCTTTGTAAGCTGAAATAGGCTCTGTTGGCTGACAACAACCGTGCGCGGATTTCATCATCGTAGTTGTTATCGGTTGTGATTTTCGACCCTAGATAGGAGAAATTGTCAACGGTCTCAAAGTTGTATTCTCCTATCCTTATTCTTCTTCGTGTTTGTGTTTGACCAGTGCGGTTTGATGTTGTTGGTTGATTCGTCTTCGGTGCTGACGTTGCTCGCGCCGCCTGCTCGATCTGGATGAAGGCAGTTTGTACGTCTCGGGTGGTTCTTCCCATGATGTCGATATCGTCAGCATAGGCCAGTAGTTGGGTGGACTTGAAGAGGATCGTACCTCTTGCATTTACCTCAGCATCACGGATCACTTTCTCGAGGGCCAGGTTAAAGAGGACGCATGATAGCGCATCCCATTGTCGTAGACCGTTGTTGATGTCGAATGGTCTTGAGAGTGATCCTGCTGCTTTTACCTGGCCTCGCACATTAGTCAGGGTCAGCCTAGTCAGTCTTATTAATTTCGTCGGGATACCGAATTCTTCCATGGCCGTGTACAGTTTTACCCTCGCTATGCTATCATAGGCGGCTTTAAAGTCGATGAACAGATGGTGCAACTGTTGTCCATATTCCAACAGTTTTTCCATCGCTTGCCGGAGAGAGGAAATCTGATCTGTTGCTGATTTGCCTGGAGTGAAGCCTCTTTGGTATGGGCCAATGATGTTCTGTGCGTATGGGGCTATCCGGCCTAGCAAGATAGTGGAGAATATCTTATAGATGGTACTCAGCAACGTGATACCTCTATAATTGCTGCACTGTGTGATATCTCCCTTTTTATGTATGAGACAGATAATGCCTCGTTGCCAATCGTCAGGCATTGATTCGCTGTCCCATACCTTGAGCACAAGTTGATGAACCACTTGGTGTAACTGGTCGCCTCCATATTTAACTAATTCGGCTGTAATTCCATCGGCTCTTGGCGACTTATGATTTTTCAGCCGATGAATTGCACGGACTGTTTCTCCTAAACTTGGTGGTGGCAGTATTTGTCTGTCGTCTTCAGTTGGCGGGACCCCCAACTCGCCGATGTTCTGGTTGTTCAGTAGCTCATCAAAGTACTCAACCCATCGCTCTAATATGCCCATTCTGTCGGAAATCAGATTTCCCTCTTTGTCTCGGCAGGATGAGCATCGAGGTGTATAAGGCTTCATCTTGTTGACTTGTTGGTAAAACTTCCGCGCCTGGTGCGGTTGCTCCCTGTACTTTTCTAATTCACAGACTTGTTGGTTCTCCCAGGCTTCCTTTTTCCGTCTGTGAAGTCGCTTCTCCGCTCGACGGAGTTCGTGATAAGTCTCTGCGCGTGCCCGCGTTCTTTGAGAATGCAACATTACTCGGTATGCGGCATTCTTCCGTTCCGTTGCTAGCTTACATTCATCGTCAAACCAGCCATTCCGACTCCTTTTGCGGCCAAGTATGTTTGTGGCCGTATCCATGATAACGTTCTTCAGGTGATTGTGAAGATCATTTGTTGATGCTTCATCTTCAGGTCCTCTGTTGACTGCGGTTATTGCGGCATCCATTTCCCTCTTATAGGTGTCGCGGAGGGTTGTGTTGTGGATGGCTTCAGTGTTCACTCTCACCTGATTGTCAGAGGGGATTTTAGGTGGTATTATTATTCGGGCTCGGAGCACCATGCCAACGAGATAGTGATCCGAGTCTATATTGGCCCCCCTATATGTTCTGACATTCATCAAGGCTGAGAGGTGGCGGCGTTCGATCAACACGTGGTCAATTTGGTTGAAAGTGGTCCCGTCTGGAGAGGCCCACGTATGTTTGTGGACCGCTTTCCGCGCAAACCAGGTACTTCCAACAACCATTTCGTGTAACCCTGCTAATTGAATAGTCCGTAGTCCGTTATCATTTGTTTTTTCGTGTAAGCTATGGGAGCCAACGTATCGCCTGAATATTGGCTCCTTCCCTACTTGCCTGTTAAAATCCCCAAGTATGATTTTGATATCATATCTGGGACAGGCTTCGAGGATTCGTTCTACTGCCTCGTAGAAGGTATCCTTCTCCGACTCTGCAGTCGCCTCTGTAGGGGCGTGAACGTTTATGAGGCTTATATTTCTAAACTTGCCTCGCAAGCGCAGAGTGCATAGCCGTTCGCTTATGTTTTCAAAGCCGATAACAGCAGGTTTCATTTTTTGGCTGACTAAGAAACCTACTCAGAGCACATGGTTTACTGGATGACCGCTATAATATATGGTGTAGTGGTTCTTCTCCAGGAAACCGGTCCCTGTCCATCGCATCTCTTGCAACGCTGTTATATCAGCCCTATATTGGGACAGGGTATCGGCTAGCTGCTCATCAGCTTTATCTCTGTACAGGGAGCGCACGTTCCATGAGAAAATGCGCAGATCGTTGTTCCGTTTTCGTTGCCGGGTCCGTCGTTTTAAAATCCGTCCTGTCCGAGGCTCCTGTTGTGGCTTCGTAACAAGTTGTTTTCCGTGTAGGGTTGTCAGCCCTACCCAACCACCAACCTGGAGGACCAGTTGGTACAATTTGTCCCGTTTTTAGGCGCGGGAGACTCGCCTTCATCCTTCTCCGTCTGCAGCTTTTCGTCAAGAAAGAGCTCCCAGCGGTCACCACGTGGAGGTGGAGATAGGGTTCAGCAGGCATTTCCCAGGTTTTATGCTCCATCGTGGGTACCAATCCACGTTTCGCCCCGGGACCTATACTACCCTTTGACCACCACATTAATGAAGTTATAGAAGGTCAAAATTGTGAATTTCACATGAATTTATGGCACTCTAAAACGTGTATGACGTCATCATCATATAAATTGAACTCATGTGAACGACGGAGTTGGAATTTGGAAGCACATCTGTATTTCAAGTAATATTTTGAATTGACGGTATCTGCGATCTCACACAAGATGAACACAAACCCTTTATACCCGAAGAGTCCGGGATTTCGACTTGTTTGGTATTTGATTTCCAATGAGACTCCGCATTAATAGAAGTAATAAGCCTACAGTCGCGGGACAGCACAAAGATAAACATGAACATCGATAATAAATCAGCATTCGAACCCGGGGAAATAAGATCGAGAGGCTGATGCTCAAGTAACTCGAGCATCGCACCGTGCGTTCCTTGTAAACTTTCAATTCCTTACGACTACGCCTTGTCAACCACTTGTCAGAAATACAATTTTTTGAATGCCTCCCTCGTGCATATTCCACTCGCGATCGCACTGTGACCGTAGATTAAATTATTCTAAAGATTCAAAGGAATGAAAACTATAAAAACTTTCCAGTGGTTTGTTTGTAATATGTCACAACCACATTACAATCTTAAAAACGTCGAATATTTCCATTCACATGATTGCGCTATAACCGCTGCCTAGCTCATTGACAGGCAAGGTAATGAGGGCACTATGACGCAAAAACATTCAAGTCTTTCCTTATTGATCAAACGTTAGTAGCAATAGTTTTTCATAGATAGCTTCGAAAATGCATAAAGTGTGTCGTCATCTAGTATGCTATATCGTGTGTTTTAATTGCATCTGAGTACATCCCATGCTTCACTTTAATTCGCGGGCCGATTTCTTTATATGCGTGTAGAGTAGTAACAGTTGCAACGTACAATCTTCAATAAAAATTCATCTTTTTCTTAGCCGCATCTCACAACATTTGGGCTCGTATTTTTTCTGTGTGTAGAAAGTAGACATGCGGCAATGTTGCAACGACATTAACTGGCGGATACAGCGGAAAAAAGTGGAATACTAGTTTTCCTCCATTTCATCGAAATGTAAGCGGTCAACCGTATTTTTCTTGGTTCCAATTTTCACAATTTTCCTTCTTGTCGTCGTTACTATGAATTACTCTGCCAGCAAGCTTGCCAGCCCCTTTACCTATTAAAAAGTGCAGTGAACTGTGAAGTTTTCTTTCATCCTATCTCATTTTCATGTTATTCTATTTTTCTATATGTGCACGTTACCTCTGTCAATGTCAACAGCCCCTCTCGTATGTTAGCTAATATTATTACATTCAAAACTATCTTCCGTTTGTGAGGTTGTTTGGTGGCGTGGTTGCAAGATAGACATCGCCTCTGTGCAAAACGAAGAAAACTCAAAACTGGCTTTCCCGATCGAGACGCGACGGAGCGGCATTTGCACCTGGTTGCAATCATTGAATGAATCTTTCTTAACTGCTCCTAACAACATGAACAGCCTGCAACAAAAAGATAGAAGTATATTTAGGAAATTTTAACCGGGACTGCAAGACTGATCCGTGACAGAATTTGATACACATACATGGGGTGTTTCTACCAATTCTGTTTCCTGAATAGAATCAATCAAAAGGCAAAGGACAGCAGCCGGTCTTCAACATGAAATGAATAATTTATCTACTTTTGTATACATTCCCAAACGAATAATAGAAATGTCAATATCATCAGAAGAACCAGCCAACCCCTGATACAAAAATGTCAACACGGAAATCATATAACATTTTGCGAAACCAGTTTAATATGAATTTAATCATCTCGAATGGAGAATTCATAGTATAATTTGTATTTTTGTTGTTTTTCACGTCGATTTTACTCGTTTACGAACCAAAAGAAAAAATGCTAAATTCATGAATTGCTGTTGTTGTTTATCTAATGCCCTCTAGGATTTTTTTTATGGATGACTTAAAAAGATACACCAGTGATAATTGCTGTGAGAACATTTAGTTCCCCTCTAGTGTCAGTGGTGAGTGAAACCTTGCACTAATTTGAATCAGAGGAATGTTAACATGATAAAATGTGAGTTAGTTTACCCTATTGCATATATGCAATTATACAAGCATGTTTGTATCAGGTGAGAACTTGTTTATTCATTTTCATCTATATTAAAGATATTGGTTATCATGAGAAACATTCGAATGCACGGTCATTTCCATAAGTGTACCTTTTTCTTCACCCTTTTCCCCCATTCACAAGCGAGGTGGGCTCGTCATAATCGGTTTCGCCATTAGGTTCTATCAAATGCCTGATTTGGATGCAATCGCGAAGCTTTTGAATCCCCATCCAGCGTATCAAGCTACCGTTGTTTCGGTCGGCCTTTTGGTCGCTTACCATCGACTTCACAATCACATATCGATCGCGGATATCCTCATTTCGGATGTGATCAAAACGTGTCACACCTCTAGTGCAACGCAACATCTGCGTCTCCATGACCGCAAGACGCCTTTCATTGTCTTTTATAGTCGGCCAACAATCAGAACCATAGAGAGCCACAGGACGGACGATATTGCGATACATTTTAGATTTGAGATGCTCGTTGATACGTCGATCACAAAGAACACCAGTTGTGGAGCACCACTTCATCCAGGTTGCGTTGAGGCGTGAAGCAATTTGATAACCCACTTCTCCATTGAATGATTGTATTGACACGAGATATTTAAGTCGTTCAGTTCTGGTCAGGTCACTGTCGTTTGCAATGGATGCGTCTATTTCCTGGGGATTGGTCGTAAACAATTCAATTTTATTCAGATTCAATCTGAGACCGTGTTGCATGAGGTGATCAGTCCATTTTAGGGCAAGTTGCTCGCGATCCATTTTTGCTATTAGACGCCACGAAAACATCATCTGCATAAACCAGTGCATAGGGCGCTGGCCGCTGGATGTCCCGTATGACGGTGTCCATAACAAGAACAAAGAGGAGTGATGAGAGGACGTTTCCTTGATGAACAC
The DNA here is from genome assembly GCF_905115235.1 of Hermetia illucens. Lineage (NCBI taxonomy): Eukaryota > Metazoa > Arthropoda > Insecta > Diptera > Stratiomyidae > Hermetia > Hermetia illucens. The sequence goes on along the minus strand of NC_051854.1, from coordinate 97,196,021 downwards.
TAACAGAAACAGGAAGCCGTTTTGATACGCCCGCCATACTTCGAATTTTACTTTTCGAACCGTGGTGGAGTGCACGAGTTCTTCTGGCACTAAATGTTGTCGTAGAACATACCAGAAGGGTTCGTGTGGCACATGGTCAAACACTTTCTCTTCATCCAGAAATGCAATGTAAAGACCTCACGGTGTTTCTCCATGAGTAATCAGGCAGCATGTCTTGCGTCAGTAGTTCCAAAATTCTTGACAAATCCGGCTTGATTTACTAAAATTTCGATTTCGCGAATATGGTTGTCAAGAATACGATCAAAAATCTTCGTGGTATGGGAAAGTAACTGGATCCAACGGTAATTTGAACATTCTGCTGGACTATCTTTTTCCATATTGGAACTGTAGTACTTTCTTGCCAATCAGATGGCGTTCTTCCTTCCTGAATAACCCTATTAAAAAATTCATTAATCCACAATGTTGAGTCCCAGCTCTTCGCTTCCCAGAGCTTAGATGCGATGTCGTCCGATCCTGTTACTTTCCTCAATTTCATTTGTTTTATTGCTTCCTCGAATTCAGTTGCGGTGACAGTGAAGCCCATGGTATTTTACGTAGGCACCTGTCGTGAGACTTAATCCTACGGTCCTCTTCAGACACGGATTGATTTTGTGACCACAATCAGAGCCCCGCTGAGACAAGCAACAACGGTACCAGTCTATACCAAGTGCATGGCTTAGCATTCATACTGGTGGATGCAAGAATTACCTAAACCTCTACCGAACTATGGAGTACGGCACCCGTGTTGATACGCAACACCACGTCGGGGCCCGAAGATCTCTTCTCGCTTGAGCATAACCACAACCACCATGAAACTCCCACTAGGGGGGCCAACCGCAAATAACCGAGCTGTCCTCACATACAACAGGAGTTCACCCGAAGTATGTGAGTCCAGGGGCTTTCCCGGTTCCCATGGTACCAGTATACCCCTGGTAAGGTTTCGTGACCAATTTATCACTTCAGATGAGTCCCCATACAGACTCGGGTCTGATCGCCCTGATTAGGATTTTAGAGCATTCGCCTACTGAATCACGGCCGGCAAACCAAAGTGATTACAGCGTCTCCCGGTGCCACCACTATGGAGGTTCTCCTCGGCCACTTGGTTTTGGTTTGGCCGATAGGGTTACCGCCCCATCTTCCTCGCCGCCACGTCTGAGCACCAGTTATGGAACTGCTCCAAATGTCAGCAATGATTGTGGAAGTAGAGGATAAACAAATTCTTCCGTTGAAATTTGCTCGAAGTATTCCCGCCATCTATCCGTCGCGGTTCGACGCCCGTTAAGCAAAGTATCGTTCTTGTCGTTAACACAACATAAGTATCCAATATCCTGTGTGCGTTCGTGTCGGCTTTTGGCAAGTGGATACATATCTCTCTCGCCATCTCAACTGTCGAGTTCATCATAAATTGTCGAGCGTTTTATCGTCGAGAAATTTGTGATAGAGGCGTTTCCTTACCTGGTTTGGTGTGATAGAGACGTTTCCTTACCTGGTTTGGTGACCCCGAGGGTTGCAGAGGCCACTTTGTAGATCGTGACTTTCATTTGATTCCACGATTCTTTCACATTCGTAATGGTTGGTAATCGCGTGAGATCATTTCTTCTCACGAAATTGCCACCACTTAATGCCCGGTGGGCCAGTGGTGGCTTGATTCGCAGGATGGCAGTCAACGCCTGATGTTGGGGTGCGATGGTCTCATAGGGAACAACTTTGCAATCAGTGACAGTGGTAAAATGTTTGCGTCTTATGAGAATATAGTCGATTTGCGTTTTACTGTTCCCACTATAAACTCCAGGAAGATGAGGCAATCGTTTGATGAACCATGTATTCATAAGTTCAAAGTCATGGATCATTGCGCGACCCAAACCCCTTTCCTCCATGGCACCTGTTACCGTCGTCTGCCTTTCCTCCCGCATGACCATTAAAATCACCGGTAATAATGATATAGTCATCAGCAGGCACTTTACAACTCTTTTCATCGAGAAGTTGCCAGAAGGCATCTTTCTCGGCATCAGGTCGACCTGTCTGTGGTGCGTATGCGGTAAAAAAGTCAATAGTGCTATCAGCTGATATAATTGTGAGCTTCATCAGGCGGTCATCAAATCGTTCGACTTCTTTAATGGCATCATGGAAACCCTCTGAGATGTCAATGCCAACACTGTATTGATTGTGTTGGCTACCAAAATATTATAGAAGAGTTTATATTCATTTTTACCACGTTCGCGTTCTGTGTCGCAGCTTTTGGCACCAGACCATCGGGTTTCTTGCAGAGCACAGATATCAATGCGCCTTCTTCGAAAGGCTCTTGCGAATTCCTCGGTCTTTCCAGTTAGGGTGCCAACATTTAGTGCGCACATATTTATTTTGCTCGGACTAACTTACCTGCGTCCTGACCCCATCCATGCGTCAAGAACACAGCCCATTTGTCAACAGGACGGGGGCGCGTCCTGCCGCGCGTCGACTGAGGTGGACACCCTAGCATTTTTCCTAAGCTTGTTGCTCGATTCGATCATCTTGTTTCTAACGACATTGGACGCTGATTTGATAGGTGGATTATCGCTTTTTTGCTGTTTAAAGAGTGTTGTGAGTTGGCCCCTATTCATTCTATTCTGTTTTTTACGTAGTATTCTGTCTATTTAATTCCTACTATATTGATTTTTCACCGCTGTATCTTTTATATAGTTTATTTCCTTTTTGAAGCGGTCCTCCGTCAATGATGTCACTAGCAATCTCTGTACCATACTGTAATAAGCCGCCATTTTCTGCCCATATGTGTGTTCTGAGGTCCTTGATATGGTATGCTGTGTGTGAGCTTTCTTTCTGAATATATCGAACTCGAGGTTATTGTTGTTTCCTATTATTGATTGGTCCAGAAACGCTATCCGTTGGTCATTTTCCTTTTCCATTGTGAAAATTATGTTGTGATGTATGTTGTCTATTGCTGCCACCGTTTTGTCAATATCTTCATTCGAGACTGTTACCAGTACGTCGTCTACGTAATGCGCCCAACACTTTGGCATGATACCTCGCTTATTAATGGGGACAACGGATTCCCTATTGCACTTCCTGAAGTGGTTTTGTAAAATTGGTGTCTACTGATGAAGTAATTCTCATTCATGCAGAAAGCTGTTAATTTTGCGTAGTTTCACGCCTTTTTCTTTTCGTTAAGTTCCACACATTCTTCTGTTAGCCAATCCTCGAGTTTCCAAATGGCTTCTTTGGTTGGTATGCTCGTATATACTGTTTTTACATCAAGTGACACTCAGGCAGTCGCTTTCTTCCAGATTTTTGTGTGCAGCAAGTTTCTTTACTGCATACTTGCCTTGATAATTTCCGAGGGTGCTGATTTCATTCATAAGCCACTTTGCAATTTTATGGGTTCGGCAGTTTCAGTTGGGCTGGATCATCATTCTCGGTAAAGATGGGTTTGGCATCCTCAAGTCTGCAATGTTTTCTTGTATTTTCCTATTTTCGTTGAGCGCCTTTTCTACCGTTTTTATAGAGTCGGGAAAAGGATTGTATCTCAACTTGAAAAAATTCTCATCTTTCTTCTAAGGGCCCTGTTGTATTCATTCTTATCCATTATAACAACCGCGTTCCCTTTTTAGACTTTCGTGTTAAAGGTTTAAGAGGTTTTTAGTCAATTTTATAGATTTTCTCCTGCATAATTACACATTTTTCGTAGCCTTAAAACCTTTTTTTGACGGGTTGAATTATTGTAAACAGAACAGAAGTGAGGGCATTGTTCCCTCCGATATATATTTCTTCATCATCATCATCAACGGCGCAACAACCGGTATCCGGTCTAGGCCTGCCTTAATGAGGAACTCCAGACATCCCGGTTTTGCGCCGAGGTCCACCAATTCGATATCCCTAAAAGCTGTCTGGTGTCCTGACCTACGCCATCGCTCCATCTTAGGCAGGGTCTGCTTCGTCTTCTTTTTCTAGCATAGATATTGCCCTTATAGACATTCCGGGTGGGATCATCCTCATCCATACGGATTAAGTGACCCGCCCATCGTAACCTATTGAGCCGGATTTTATCCACAACCGAACGGTCATGGTATCGCTCATAGATTTCGTCATTGTGTAGGCTACGGAATCGTCCATCCTCATGTAGGGGGCCAAAAATTCTTCGGAGGATTCTTCTCTCGAACGCAGCCAAGACTTCGCAATTTTTCTTGCTAAGAACCCAAGTTTCCGAGGAATACATGAGGACTGGCAAGATCATAGTCTTGTACAGTAAGAGCTTTGACCCTATGGTGAGACGTTTCGAACGGAACAGTCTTTGTAAGCTGAAATAGGCTCTGTTGGCTAACAACAACCGTGCGCGGATTTCATCATCGTAGTTGTTATCGGTTGTGATTTTCGACCCTAGATAGGAGAAATTGTCAACGGTCTGAAAGTTGTACTCTCCTATCCTTATTCTTCTTCGTGTTTGACCAGTGCGATTTGATGTTGTTGATTGATTCGTCTTCGGTGCTGACGTTGCCACCATATATATCATTGATGTACAGCCCAAGATCTCGCGCCAATCACTGCCTGCTCAATCTGGATGAAGGCAGTTTGTACGTCTCGGGTGGTTCTTCTCATGATGTCGATATCGTCAGCATAGACCAGTAGTTAGGTGGACTTGAAGAGGATCGTACCTCTTGCATTTACCTCAGCATCACGAATCACTTTCTCGAGGGCCAGGTTAAAGAGGACGCATGATAGCGCATCCCCTTGTCGTAGACCGTTGTTGATGTTGAATGGTCTTGAGGGTGATCCTGCTGCTTTTATCTGGCCTCGGACATTGGTCAGGGTCAGCCTAGTCAGTCTTATTAATTTCGTCGGGATACCGAATTCTCTCATGGCCGTGTACAGTTTTACCCTGGCTATGCTATCATAGGTGGCTTTAAAGTCGATGAACAGATGATGCAACTGTTGCCCATATTCCAACAGTTTTTCCATCGCTTGCCGGAGAAAGAAAATCTGATCTGTTGCTGATTTGCCTGGAGTGAAGCCTCTTTGGTATGGGCCAATGATGTTCTGTGCGTAAGGGGCTATCCGGCCTAGCAAGATAGAGGAGAATATCTTATAGATGGTACTCAGCAACGTGATACCTCTATAATTGCTGCACTGCGCGATATCTCCCTTTTTATGTATGAGACAGATAATGCCTCGTTGCCAATCGTCAGCCATTGATTCGCTGTCGGCACCTTGAACCAATTGGTGTAATTGGTCGCCTCCATATTCAACAAATTCGGTTGTAATTTCATCGGCTCCTGGCGACTTATGGTTTTTAAGTCGGTGGATTGCAAACACTGTTTTTCATCTGCTTGGTGGTGGCAGTATTTGTCCGTCGCCTTCAGTTGGCGGGACCTCCAACTCGCGGATGTTCTGGTTGTTCAGTAGCTCATCAAAGTACTCAACCCATCGCTCCAATATGCCCATTCTGTCGGAAATCAGATTTCCCTTTTTGTCTCGGCAGGATAAGCATCGAGGTGTATAAGGCTTCATCCTGCTGACTTGTTGGTAAACCTTCCGCGCCTGGTGCGGTTGCTCCCTGTACTTTTCTAGTTCATAGACTTGTTGGTTCTCCCAGGCTTCCTTTTTCCGTCTGTGAAGTCGCTTCTCCGCTCGACGGAGTTCGTGATAAGTCTCTGCGCGTGCCCGCGTTCTTTGAGAATGCAACATTACTCGGTATGCTGCATTCTTCCGTTCCGTTGCTAGCTTACATTCATCGCCAAACCAGCCGTTCCGACTCCTTTTGCGGCTGGGGTCAAGTATGTTTGTGGCCGTATCCATGATAACGTTCTTCAGGTGATTGTGAAGATCATTTGTTGATGCTTCATCTCCAGGTTCTCTGTTGACTGCAGTTATTTCGGCATCCATTTCTCTCTCATAGGTGTCGCGGAGGGTTGTGTTGTGGATGGCTTCAGTGTTCACTCTCACCTGATTGGCAGAAGGGATTCTAGGTGGTATTGTTATTCGGGCTCGGAACACCATGCCAACGAGATAGTGATCCGAGTCTATATTGGCCCCCCTATATGTTCTGACATTCATCAAGGCTGAGAGGTGGCGTCGTTCGATCAACACGTGGTCAATTTGGTTGAAAGTGGCCCCGTCTGGAGAGGCCCACGTATGTTTGTGGACCGCTTTCCGCGCAAACCAGGTACTTCCAACAACCATTTCATGTGACCCTGCTAATTGAATAATCCGCAGTCATTTGTTTTTTCGTGTAAGCTATAGGAGCCAACGTATCGCCTGAATATGGGCTCCTTCTCTACTTGGCTGTTAAAATCCCCAAGTATGATTTTGATATCATATCTGGGATAGACTTCGAGGGTTCGTTCTACTGCCTCGTAGAAGGTATCCTTCTCCGACTCTGCAGTCTCCTCTGTAGGGGCGTGAACGTTTATGAGGCTTATATTTCTAAACTTGCCTCGCAAGCGCAGAGTGCATACCCGTTCGCTTATGTTTATACAGCCGATAACAGCAGGTTTCATTTTTTGGCTGACTAAGAAACCTACTCCGAGCACATGGTTTACTGGATGACCGCTATAATATATGCTGTAGTGGCTCTTCTCCAGGAAACTGGTCCCTGTCCATCGCATCTCTTGCAGTGCTGTTATATCAGCCCTATATTGGGACAGGGTATCGGCTAGCTGCTCATCAGCTTCATCTCTGTACAGGGAGCGCACGTTCCATGAGAAAATGCGCAAATCGTTGATCCATTGTCGTTGCCGGGTCCGTCGTTTTAAAGTCCATCCTGTCCGAGGCTCCTTTCGTGGCTCCGTAACATCGGTTTTCCGTGTAGGGTTGTTAGCCCTACCCAACCCCCAACCTGGAGGACCAATTGGTATAGTTTGTCCCGTTTTTAGGCGCCGGAGACTCGCCTTCATCCTTCTCCGTCTGCAGCTTTTCCTTACGAAAGAGCTCCCAGCGATCACCACGTGGAGGAGGAGATAGGGTTTGATAGTAGAGCTGTTGGTGTTGGTTCAGCAGGCATTTCCCAGGTTTTATGCTCCATCGTGGGACGACCTATACTACCCTTTGACCACCTCCAGCATAATTACACATTTTTCGTAGCCTTAAAACCTTTTTTGACGGGTTGAATTATTGTAAACAGAACAGAAGTGAGGGCATTGTTCCCTCCGATATATATTTCTTGAACACTATAAATTTTGGAAACAGTCTTTCTGTAAAAGATACTTTCTTACCACGCCTAGTCATTTAGTCTGAATCTTTTCAGATAAGTTGAACAGACTTATTATACACTGTCCCCATATTGCATTAAATCTTTTTTCAAAACAAAGTTCTTGTTTGTACACAACAGAGAGTTCGTAATCATATTCAACCTGTTGAATTTTTTAACCACCTAACTGACGTATAGGTAGATAAGCAAATCTCACGAATGTAGAAAACAGAATGATTTATTATCACTTGAATCAAAAAGTAAACATTTCGTAATCACGTCCAAACAATTGACTTAATCTTGACTTTCAAACCCGAAGACTATTCGTATTCAGATGTAAATAGGTATTATTTTCAATTAAGATCAAAGATATAAAATTGTAACCTAGGGTACTGAATTCCTCACTTCAATTCTTTTGCACAAATCATTGAACATATACAGCGATGTAATAATTTGTGTCCGACCCTCGTTAAAAATTCCTTGTAACAAATTTTCTGCTTTCTACCTGAAGATGTAAATGTTTGGTCGGAAGTGTGGATTGATATCTTTTTTTATGTTAAGGGGATGGGTTAAATTTTGCGGTTTGATTTTTTTTCTTTTGAAGGAATAGCTTGTCATTAAAAAATGTATAATGTTCCGAATCAATTTTTAGATCTGTTTGGAATGCCAGAGAACAAAAGCTTGAATGCAATTTAGGCTACTACCTTTTTTGAAAACATCAAACATTCAAAAATGAAAATATGGCCTTTTTGGCTCCATGAAAAAGTAAAGCAATTAAATTAAATTGGACATTTGTTGTTGCTGGAGTATACCTCGTCGCTTTAATTTATCGGCAAGTAGGGACTGCAGTACTCTAGGATATGACATATAGTTTTTCCTGCAAATTTTCCGTTAAAAGTATCTTGTGATGTTTTCACTCAACAAAAACAAAACTACTTAAAAATTAGTTAAAAGCGTCCTTATTCCGGAAAAGTGGTTATATTTACTTACAGATACTCGAGTTATTTCAATCTTGTCACTCTCTCATGTCCGTTACAATTCAAATCTCCTGCCTTCAGCATACCTTTAAATAATTCAACACAAATGTATTTCGAAAATGGGTCGGCAAGTAAAGAAATAACGATCGTCGTCTCTTCATACAGATCATGACTTTTTTTGTAGACATTAAAAAGGTGTTTTGTGTTCGGTGAGTGAGCAATGCCTTGCTATGTTTGGAATTTCAATCATTTCAGAAGTATAAGCCATTGTTCGAAGTACAAGTGGCGTAGCGTAGTCATTTGGAGGGCATACAAATTACCTTCTTGATTCGGATTGCGTTATGCCGACTAAATGACGAGAGTGAACAGTTAAAAAATAAATATTCTTTACTTGAGCGTATGAATAACGTAATTATGAATTCCAGAGACTTAATGTTAATTGTTGGAACGACGAGCAGTTATTTTGATCATTCTTGAATAATTCCTTAATAACCTTTAGTAATGATTGGTCCTAATAGTCAACTCTTACATTCCTTGCATCGAAAAATTATTGAATTGAGCCACGTTGGATGACTGTACATCTAGCGTCCATACGCATTTAAATGAGCACTCTTTGGCTAGAATGTAAAACCCGAAAAATACTTCTGATATTTCGTACTGTATCTTCCAAACACAGTCTTACTATCGTCCTAATGCGACGCTGTATATCACATCCTTCCTGCTAGCCTTACCTTTTGCAACATTGCTTTCATAAAACTGCACCTCATAAATGGATAAGAATAGCGTTTATGGACCTGTACGCAACACGGCAGTTATTTAGACAACGAATTGCATATCTAATTTATTATTTGTTTATATCTGCATACATATATATTAAAAAATGTCTTTTCCGATTATTCTACAATTTCAGGTATTGAACAATGGCGACACATGAAAAACGAATGTTGGATAGAGAAGCAGTTCGTTCAGTTATTCAACAATGGAATGCAAATCGACTAGACTTATTTGCACTATCAGAACCCGACGAAGTAAGTGATCTGACAAACAAAAACTGATTATTATTCATCTCATGTTATGGTTTTCTTTCATATATTTCCAGAATCTGCTTTTTCATGGCGTTATGCGATTTTACTTTCAAGATGCAGGTCAAAAGGTAGCAACAAAATGTATTCGAGTAGCATCAGATGCTACTGTTTCAGATGTGATAGGTAATTAGCGACATTTTCATATATATTTTATGTAAATTTTATTGTTCCTTTGTTTTCAGAAACGTTAATTGAAAAATTTCGGCCGGATATGCGTATGCTATCTCTTCCTAACTACGCCTTGTACGAAGTGCATGCTAATGGCGAAGAAAGAAAACTTAATCCAGACGAAAAACCCTTATTAGTACAATTGAATTGGCATATCGATGATAGAGAAGGAAGGTTTTTATTAAGGAACATAGATCAAAAAAGTAGTGTAAGTACATTTCCTGAACATCACATAATATTAAGGGGGTCATCCCGTGTGAAGGCCGTTTTTTTTTTCTTTTTTTGAAAAATTATTTTGGAGGACTGGGTGAAGATAGAAACGTGATTTTTTCACCATATGTTTATTGATATCTCTAGTATATGTCATAAATTTTCCAGTTTGATATTGTTGCTAGTTTTCGAAATACGTGTCAATTTATGCACCCATCTCCAAAAAAAGGTGTTTTTCTGCTGCCACGCTGGAGGGCGCTGTGTTCATCTGAGGAAAAAAAACTAAACGGCATTTTAATGTAGACAATATTCTACGGTCCGCAAACTAGGATAATTAGAAAATATTAAAAGGTAAATTTTTGGTGGGCTTTTAAACTTAATTTTTTGGATTTTGGTGTTTTTTTACGGCTTTTTTTATGAATAAAAAAAAACGACCCGTCCGATTGCAATTATCCTAGTTTGTGGACCGTAGAAATATGTATTAAAGAAGTCGTGAAAATTTCAAAGAATTTGGTTGGATAGATTTTGAGCTATGGTGGCAGCCGATTTTCAAGATGTAGTTCCGAGAAAAACGCATTTGAAAATTGAAATGTGGTTATCAATAGTAAAATTTTAATTCACCATCAATCTCCTATACCTGGTTCATAGAGAGTGCCCTCCGTTTCTTCAAAAAAGTCTTGTGGGGCCGATTGCTGCTCTCTGGTTTCAATTCTAGCTCTTTTAGAGAGGTCAGTCGATCATCGTTCGGACCGCCAAATTCGCACTTCATTACGGCGGTCGGTATAAACCTGACATATGTGACCAACTTGACATCCGATTGTCACTAGGATTTTGAGAATGCCATTGAATCCTTCATTGAAAATAATTACAGCCAGAAAAGTGGCTATTTCTACGACCTTGGCCCCAAAATCAAGGTGTTTAGGAGCGAAAGTCCAGATCAATGCATTTAACGACTCATTGTTATTCCGGGTCTCTGCTCCTAAACATCTGTTCAAGAGATCATCTCGTGACAAATATTCGTAGATTGGTTTGATGACTGTTTGAACTTCTTCAGTCAAAGGTGCCTTCTCGTGGTGAAAACTATCCAGTTCTCCTTTAGCTTCCGCTTTGCTCATTTGCACCAACTGTCCTCGCCTGCTGGACAATTTTGATGCTGGATTTTCGTCTGTAGAACATTTATGGAAGAAAGTTGCCCAAATTTCTTGCTTCATATCTTCTATCGAATTTGCGTGTCGACGAATAGCTAGCCCAAAAAATGTAGTGAGGTCGTTAATAACCTTATCAGTAAGTTTTTCAGCCCCTTTTCCACCAATGCCTTTGTGATTCTTCTTTTCATTTCTAACCCGCGTTCCCATTCTTTTCTCTATATGCCTTACGCATTCCTTTTTTACTACTACGTATATTTTATTATTTGCAGAAATTTGCAGAAATACCGGAGAAAACTCCAACAAAATCCAATATACAATATACAAAACTTGTCGCAATTGGAACATCCATGTTCATGCTTGCTAAGTTTCTTTACTGATGTTGATGCGAAGTCCTTTTTCTTCTCTGATAAGTATCGATTCCCATGAAATACTCGTTTTTTAGTGCGAGCATGACGTTGAACGTTAAAGCGATCTCCCTTCGTACGACTCATTTAAAAAAATCACTGAACACACAAAGAGCACAATACTTACAACAAAATATAACTGAGTATAGCTTGGAAGCCTTTCAGTGCTCACTCTAGACTGGATTATCCTTTTTATTCCAAACATCAAATAAGTTTAGACAATTGATTGGTTTTCCATCTTTTTATATTTATACCTGGGTTCGAATTTATAAGGCTCAGGTAAAAAACTAACAGGTAAAAGAAGATTCGATGTTCTTTCTCATCGAGTACTCTAGCCGCGGCTGCAAACTCCTTACCTGTTTAACACTGTAATTTCTGAACGACTCGGAATATCGGAAAATCTCTTTGCCCACATATTCTCCACTATATATGGATACAATTCATGTAAAAAAAAAAAATCGATTTCTCCAACCCGACACACGGGATGACCCCCTTAAGCAAATTCGGACCGATAAATACGCGCTTTATTATGACGATCAACATAAACCTGGCATGTATATCACATGCCTGTTTAACACTGCAATTTCCGGACGACTATCAAAAAATCATTTTGCCCATATATTCTACACTATATCTAGATACAACTGATACAAAAAAAATCGATTCCTCGGATCCGACACTCAGGATGACCCCCTTAAAATTCGATATGAGGAAAAGAAGGAAAACAATATACCATCTTTCATCGATGGTCTAACTATAAATTATGCTCTCTCCATTGGAAATAAGATATTCTCACATATATTTTTACTCCCCGTATTACAGCAGATTGAAACGGCAGATACAAATTTCAAACGAAAATTATCGAAACGCGAAAAAAAGGAACAGAAAAAACGGGAAAAATTAGCTAAACTAAATTCTGATGGTGGAGACAGTGAAAATCATGTAGCTGAAAAACTATACACCGAACTACCAGAAACATCCTTCACCCGATCAATATCAAACCCAGAAGCTGTAATGCGGCGACGAAGACAACAAAAACTCGAGAAAAAATTGCAACAGTTTCGATCTAAAGACGGAGGACCAGATACAGGTGGGAATTAATTTCATATTGCATCTAACTTTTTAACTACTTAATAAAGCAATAAATCTTTAAGTGTGATATATGGTACTATTTCATTTTTTTTTTACCCATTTCTTCATTCACAGGTGGAACACTTAAAATCTACGGCGAAAGTTTATGTCGTGATGTCCCTTATAAAACATTGTTATTATCCATACGTGATTGTGCTCAAGCTGTGGTTCGTGAAATGCTCACGAAATATGGCTTAGATAAGGCTGACCCATTACATTATTGTTTAGTGCAAGTAAGTTTCGTAAGAAAAATTTAAAAAAAGTGAAGATAATGTGAAACTAACTGCATTTATTAATTTTTTTTTAAGGTAAATAGTGACGGTACTGAATACATTTTAGACGATGATGAATACCCATTGTCGATACTTATGAATCATCCGACGTCAAGAGGTAAGTAAATAATTTTAGCACGTCTAAATGATGTTTCTCCCTACAATTTATTTGAACAATGAAAGTATATAAGTATTGTTCCCTCATGGCAAATATTAGAAAGCCTTGTATTGATTGCTTAGCATTTTGATGAAGTTATTTTTCGGAGAAAAAAAAATGTTATTATAAACGATAAATTGGAGATTGCAATTCTACCAGAGCCCTGTATGACGTTTGACACGAATTAAATACTAGCCTGCCCTGTGAGTTGTGGCTTTAGAATCCAAGTCTTTCCTGCTTGTTGTAAGAGGCGACTAAAGGGATAGAAATTTGTGCGCTAGCAAACTGGAAAGTACTCCTCTCCCTCTTGCGGCAATGTGGTTTTGTATCCTGGAACACCAAGTGGTAGCAGACGTGAATCCGGTGTCGGGTGGTTTCTGACGGCTACCACAAGGCGCTCTTTCTTGACCTCAGAACCGGTTTTCGACTGACTTCTAACTGCAAGATTTCGGTCCAGGTTAAGTTGCATCACAATTGTGCTCTGAACCAACGGAGACTTCCCATATAGTAGAGAAGGATGATTTCCACGACCAATAAAACACAGTTCGGGGAGGCTTCCTAAACGTGATGTTGTGATCGTAATGGTTGATCTGAATGTCAAAGTGGGCTCGGATATGTCATGGAGAAACGCGGTCCTGGCGACCGTAACAGTAATGATGGGATATTTGTGAATTTCTACAACTTCCACCGCCTCTTCATTGGTGGCACATTGTTTGTCACAGCACAACCAATCAGATCAACCACTTCTCGGTCAGCAGTAGATTTAAGAGTTGTCTCCTGGATGTGCGTAACAAAAGAGGCGCTAACATCGGCTTCGGAAAGGATCACCACCTGATGGTCGCTTATTTTCGCTCGCGTATTGCGTCCGCCACTTCTCGCGAGATTTGAAATCTGCAACCTCTCAAGTTTAATATCGACCGCTTGTATGATCCAGCTATCGCTTAAGTGCTACGCAGGTCGTCGGCCACGTCCCCAAGGGGCGTCGTAAGATCTGCATGACTGCGAACAGAATACATACATCTCGGGCTGTTCTTCCCATAATGTCAATATCGTCAGCGAAGGCCAGTAGTTGGGTAGACTTAAAGAGGATGGTGCCTCTCGCATTTACATCTGCGTCGTGAATCACTTTCTCCAGGGCCAGGTGAAAGAGGACGCATGATAGGGCATCCTCTTGTCTTAGATCTTTGTTAATGTTCAATGGTCTTGACAGTGATCCTGCTGCTTTTATCTGGCCTCGCACATTGGTCAGGGTCAGTCTAATCAGTCGTATCAATTTCTTCGGGATACCGAATTCTTTCATAGTCATGTACAGTTTTACCTTGGCTGTCATAGGCGGCTTTAAAGTCGATGAAAAGATGGCGCAACCAAAGGCCATATTCCAGCTGAAAATTTGATCTGTTGCTAATTTGCCTGAAGTGAACCCTCTTTATTAAGGGCCAATGATGTTCTGGGCGTATGGGGCTATCTGGCCTAGCATGATAGCGAAAAATATCTTATAGATGGTACTCAGCAACATGATGCCTCTATAATTGCTGCACTGCGTGATGATAGTTTACGCCGTGACAAACGGGAATTTGCTTTTGCGCTGATCAGGGAAGGGGATGGCCACATCACGAAAGAGCTTGCTCCTGAACTGCATTAAAGACCATTTTGAAAGCTTTAATCGATAGAGAGTAGGCTGGTTTCTGCTCTGGATCCTCCACATCAACACCCTATGAACCATTTGGGAACAGTGCACGAAGTTTAGACCTTCGCTGCAGTTGTTCTTCACTGATTTCGAGAAAGCTTTCGATAGCCCGAATAGGGAGTGTATCTGGCGTGTTCTATGCAGGAGGGATATTCCGGAAACTAATAGCTATTATCAGATCGACATATGATGGCATAAAATGACACGTGTTGCACCGAGGTAAAATCTCTGAGAATTTTTGAGGTTCAAATCAGAGTCCACGATGGTTGCATTTTGTTACCGATATTATTTTTTCTTGTTATTGGCAAGGCTCTTCATGCTGCCTTGTCCGGAGGACGTAGAGGAGTTTAATGGACTATGACATTTCCTCAACCACCTCGGCTATACTCGTGACATCTGTTTTGCTCTTTTACCGGGTCATGAACTTTGGCCAAATAGCGATTTGGATTTGGGAAAGGACACAAGTAGAATTTGACTGAAGATAAACACCACCAAAACCAAGGTTCTCAGTGTGACGGGTCATTGCACTCTCCCTATCTGCATTAATGGGCAGAGAGTCAAATGCTTCGATCAATTTGTATATTTCTGCCAACAGTGGCTTCCAACTGGATGTTGTCCGACGGATTAACAGCGTTAAATCTGCTTTCCCTGCTCTGTCTACGATCTGGAAATGCAGCTATCTTAACACAAAGATCAAGTTGAGACTGTTCTGTGCTAGAATTCTTTCTGTGTTGTGATATGGGAGTAGCACATGGAAAATGAACTCCACTGTTACTTAAAAGCTCCAAGCTATCGTCAATACCTGTCTGCGTCATATCATCGGAGTACGCTGGCCTGATACTATCTGAAATGAAGAACATGGTCGACGCACAGACCTGGCACCTGTACGTACTGTGATCGGAAGACGGAAGTGAAAGTGGATAGGTCACACATTAAGGAGGGCGACAGTTGCATTGCGGGCTACGCCATGGAGTGGAATCCACTCTTCCAAGATGGCCGACGAGTGGGTCGTCGGGGCAGAACTTGGCATTTGGCACCGGACAGTTGGGGAAGAGTACGAGCGTCTCTGAAAGTCCTGGGGGAGCTGAAGTACATTTCAGATAACCTAACGTACTATGGTACGTAGGTGTGGTTGGCGCACTATACCCCCTGCAACGCAGGTCTGATATATGTTAGCGCACGGTTATGAAACAAGCTTCCCATTGGGTGCACCCGACAGGCATTCAGATTTAGCGTCTGCCTCCTAGAATGTCATTCTATTTGAAATTATTTTTCCAACTTCAAAGCATTGGCTTCAGATATACATATTTCATTTCGCTCACGGCTAATTTAAATAAACAGAACTCTCATAAAACATTCAGAAAGTCAAATTTGTAGTGTACCGTTTACATCAGAGCATCAACCGCCAAAAGTGAATGATGGAAAACTTTTTACAATAAAAACATCACAGAAAATAAATCCTGAATAAAGACCTTTAAAATATTCTTCTAAATAACAAACGACAATAGATTTGATAAAAATATCGATCATTCAGTGTCCGAGAAAAATCCCTACCCAGTGAGCACGAAGAATTTCATCCAACAAATAACATAGATAAGCGACTATGTCTGCAAGGAAGTGTAAGACAGTCAAGATAGCGAATATGTAACTAGAAATACCGAAATTCTCAGGCACGTCGTCAATTATTTAGGAAATGTTGATTAAAAGCAATGTTTGATTAATGGGTCATTGAAGTGTCTCTTAAAGTGATAGGTTGCACGTGCTATGTTTGCTTGGATTGCTACCCATTAATTGTCTTGAGCATGGTCGAAGAACAAAAAATCGTTTAGATTTTAATGTGCCATCAATCAGGGAATTTACTTTGAATCCCAAACCATAGTAACATTACGTGAAATGTAGTATTCGAAGATTTGAAGGAGTAATCAATAAAGTTAACCATTCGTCTGGAAACTGAAAAACAACATAGTATTTCAACTTGCTATAGGTAAAGGGTAACACACAGAGATGGGCGGATAAAGATGGAGATGGATTTAAATAAAGAATACTCAGCCAATTTTCAAATTAATGTATGTTTATTGACAATAAATCAAGTGGGACCTATTTATGAAAAATAACACCAGACAGATGATGTCCATCATGCACGATGCAAGGCTCCAGTCTTCTCTCGGAATCCTCCATCATACGGACCAAAGTCTCTGCAGGGATAGCAGCAATTTCTTGAACGATTGCATTTTTTAATAATAATAATCGTTTACGCAACAATCCAATTGGATCAGGGCCTTTAAGCGTGTTAGAACACTTCATTCAAGACCGTAACGGTACACTATGTGGTCAACATCGCTCTCGCCCGAGATTATTGCCCTGATTGGACTCAGCTACTCATTCACAGCTGAGTGGACTGATCACATCACGATACCAATTCCACTGCCACCAGTGAGATTTTAACCGCGACGTATGGCAGCCTTGCGCTCTAACCACTCAGCTATCCGGACACATTTTTTAACTCACCCAAACCTCTTGGTTTGTGGCTATAAACACCGTTCTTGAGGTACCCCCACAGAAAAAAGTCACACAGTGATAAGTCAGGTGATCTGGGAGGCCAAGGAACATCGCCAAATGGTGAGGTAAACCTATCAGCAAAATTTGATGGACATATGGGAACTATGAAATCCCACGCATGCAGTGAGTGACATAAATTTACGTGCAGTTTAAATGGGGGCTCCCCATACGTGTAAAGAAGGGATGTAATTTTTTTTTTTCATCGAATGCAGTCATGTCAGGTGAAAGATCTCCATTAGTACTTTCCGAACCTGATATTAGTTTTGACGTGAATTGTAAAGTGCGCGTGTAAGGAGTCAAAATGTACACCCTTAAAGTGAGACAGGACTCATTTTCGGAAACTACCAAATCCAAAAATCCGAAAAAAAAAACAGGAAGATGCGCTTAGATGAAATCTAGGCTTCAAAATATATCCCATTTCGATATCTGTTCAAATAAACTTACTAACAGTATATTACTAACTCTTAGAAAATGACAGAAAAACCTCCCTTACGTTCATTCTAGGAATATTAAATTTTGCACGAGCATAGACGACGCATATGCATGCCATGGAAATCGGGCTATTAGTGTCAAAGTTATAGCAGTTCAAACTTAGCGATTTCGCGTCAATTTACTGCTGCGTAGAATTTCATAGTTCTCATATATCCACCAAATTTCGATCGGATCGCTTCAGCCGTTTTGGAGAAAAGTGTGTGTGACCGACAATCAGACAGACAGGGAATCGATTTTAATAAGGTTTTGTCTTATCCCAATGAAAAAAAGTCCTCATTCTATTATTTCTACACATGGCTAAAACTGTCATGATACCACATGAATTCATTCTCATACGTTAATATTTATGCTCTCCTTCTCCTTGCACTTCACTGCACCATATAACTTTCACGAGCTCTCTTTGTCCTTTTTGTCACTTTGCTTTCATTCTATTGTTTATGAAACTTCACTTCATTTTAATCGTTGTAATATTGAAGTGATTTAGTCATAGTAGCGAGGGAAGCACAATGATATATTCAAACAGTCATTGCTCAAATTGAGATTTTAATCCAGGACATGACCTTCCAATCAAATCAAGAGACCACCAAGTTATAGTTAATTGGAATACTGATATCTATCAATTGTATTGAGAACTGAAAATCAATGAAATTAATAACATATCCTTGAACTTTTAACATTTTTTATTCAGTGAATTCAGTAATAGAACGTATGAAGTTATATTTCAGTTTATTCACGCCACAATTTCTCTATATATTCGTTCGTTTTGTACTTGTCACTTACGTGTATACATGATGGTATAACCAGCGCCAAAGTTGAAGTTCAAATTTATTATTTTCATTGTGGGAACAGATTATTTATTCATGGTGTTATTTGCCCAGTATTTGTCCTTTATGCAGTACTGATTACAAAGAATACTTGGTAGTAAGATTTGTATTCGAACATTTGTTATAAATTGATGCAAATAGGTTTAATCTTAAATGTATGAACGTTGACTACATATAAAAACAGAGCAATTAACGATAAGTACCGTAGTCAACTTAGAAGCATATTTGAATTGATAAACCTATATGTTCTTAAACTATTTAGAACAAATAGATAGACAGAAGTCTGTATTCCAGCAAGATGCCAGGTCTGGTGATAGCTCCCTCAGAGAGCGTTCTGCAAGACTAAAAACTTCCCGCACTTCACTTACCTATCCTCTGAGACGCTGCGGTGGCGTACACCCGTTCAGATTGAAGCTATCTTCCCTCTTCCTTCCACATCCAGGCTTGAGACCGGCTACCGCGGAGTTGTATTTTATTATTCATTATGTTTTTAAAATTCTTATTCTGTTATCTGAGTTCATGTTGTTTTGGCGACTAACATTTTAAACCAAGAATCTAGTTAGTGGATTTTGGCACGAACGCGTATCTCAAATGGGCAGAATAGCCCATTTTTTTACCAGCATGATAACGAAAGTAAAGGTGAAGGCGATGGTAAGAAAACTATTGAAATATAATAAACAAAACAAGGAATATATACTGCAGAAAAAATATTCAGTAAATCTGGCTCAAGACGACCACATATAGGAGATCAATTCTTGATCCAATGCTTGAATTTATATGGTGGCAGCAAATAATGGCACCAATACGTCGTCTAATTCCATACTTTCGCGGGATGCATTTCTCCGATTCTGCGCATCCTCTACAAGGATTCGTGTCATGTCAGTGGCCACGTGGTTACGATCACATGGCTGCATGCGTTATAGCCAAGTATCAAGTCGAAACCTCACTTCTAAATAGCATCTTAAGATGCTTCATATTTTATGGACCCCGTCACAATGAATGCTGCTAACGATCAATCACACATATAACAACCCTTTCCTTCTTAAAATTGGTGTATTAACGTCCGATTTATATTAAGTGCGCGGTGAAAGGGAGGCGAACGAGGATATTATCTTTAAATATACGAAATTTTCTAATTTTAAATGGTCCCGGGAGTTCAAATCGTTGGCAAACCTTTTCGAAAATTTCTCCAATGAACATATTATAGATTTGGCAAATTTCATGAGATAGCACTCCGAAACATCAATACATGTAGGACATGCGCAGAATCCACGCGCAAGTGTGACGTTACGTTAATTTTTTCATTAATTCTATGAAAACAGGAACTGACCATCATAAGAGAATTTTCGCTTTCCTTGGAGCCTTAACGGTGGCGAAAGGGGTTTTTACAAATCGCAGAATGAACATTGGTTGCTTATTAAGGGGGAGGGAGGGGTTGATACGGTTTGTATGGTGAAAAAAAGACATTTTTTAACTTTTTTTTTACAAAATCCGGGCAATGCATATTAAATGAAAATTATATAATACTAGCTTACCCGGCAGACTTCGTACCGCCTCAACCGACAAATAAAAGACCTAAACTTTTGTATAAAATAATTTTAAAACAAACAAAACGAATCCGTTTTTAATAAAAAAGCATATTGTGAATGAAGCATGAAGTTTTATTATTATTTTCGACACATCATGTTGCTTAATTACAAAATAAAGTTTTCCTGAGATATTGGCTATTTATAAGGTTTAAATTTGATATCGACAGACACACACAGCTATGATACAGTTTGTTAATCAATTTAAAGCTTTCTCATAAACTGTATTTTTTGTTTTGTTTTTTGGTGCGTAAATAAACAAAGAAGACGGTTTTCCGACAGGCGAACACGCGACGTATAATTATCAATGCGCGAAACAGGGAAACTCCAAGTTGATTTCGCAAACTTCTAACGATTGTCCTTGCGATTTATTTATGGTCATCGCAAAGGCCAGACGTAGTGGAAATTGTAAGCGTTTAAAATCGAATGGTAAATCCGTTGGAATCATCGGTATCCGCGGGATCAAGACATCCTCTCCTTTGTATTTTCCTTTTATGATTGTTCCCTCAATGACATTGTTCATCAGCTTTTTCACAACCAGTCTTGTTCCATTGCACAGTCGAGGTTGATTAATGTTACACAGCATCATGACAACTGACCCTATTTTTAACTGCAAATTGTGAGGTTGTAATCCAGACAATTCCAGTGAATTTAAAAACTCCGTGAGATAGTTGACTACGTCATCCTGGTTCATAACGGTGTCGACTGATTTGAAGGAAACCAACTGTCCTGGAAGAAAATTCTGAATGGTCGCATTGAGATCCTCGACATCTTTATTTTTCGCCGCCCATATTGCTCGTTCACCCAGCCAATTATCGTTATTGAACTTTTGCGCTATATCTGGGAAAACACGCTGAATAAGCTCCTCTTTTGAATCTGTGATGTGACAGAAATCTGTGGGTAACGTGATGAATCCGGTCGAGGAGTCCACTGCAACTTTATTATTTCCAATGTCTAACAACTGCTTCGCAAACACATTCGCAGTTTCATCTTGTTGCAAAAATACTCGCATGTTAGTTGTTAATTGAAGTGTCTTTACATACTGCCACAAATTCGATTATTTTAGGCATGCATTTAGTTCATCGGGGAGTAACTGGAGGAGTCGGACGAAAATCACCTGACAACAGAATCATGGCCCCACCAAAAATAGTTTGATTGTCGTGAAGATTTTTCAACGTTCTGTCCAGTGCCTCCAGTGACCTCTTATGGGCCATTGTGCATTCATCCCAAACAATCAATTTGCATACCTGTAGGATCTTGGCCATTGCGCTATTTTTGGCGATGTTGCAAATTGGTGTTTCGGTAATGGTAATTTCAAGGCAGAATGTACAGTTCGCCCGCCTTCTAGCAGAGTCGCAGCTCTTCGGGATGAAGCCAACGCTAGAGCAACATCATTTCGCGATCTGATCCTCGCCAAAAGCAATGAAATTAAGAACGTTTTTCCGGTTCCTCCGGGAGCATCAAGGAAATAAATTCCACCAGATCACAATACTTTATTTGCCATCAATAAACACATATCTTCTATCATGATCAATGTCTCATTGTAAATTTCTGTAGTCATTTGTAGTGTAGGATTCAAAGTTTGACGGCGCACACTATGCAAAACATCCTCAGACATGTCATTTCTATACTTAATCCACAAATCTTTTGGATTCGAGGGGAAACATGTCGATATGATAATCGCAGACAATGTATGAATTTGATGGGGCGATGAAGATATTACGGAATCCTTGAGCGTATCATCCCAGTGCGAATCGTTCTCAAGTAAATGCAATAGTTAACATGCCTCACGGTAAGTCGCACACATTTGTTCATTAACTGTTCTCAGTTGTTTAAACGATATCGGACCACGAACATTCATCAACAACAACCGCAAATAATAACATTCATCCTTATTTGGATGTACTGTGTAGATGCGACCCAGAGCGTCTGAAGAAAATACATTTGGATGTCCTTCAACTGGTGTTCCTTGTTTTCGACGCTGAAACGATTTCGATGATGCATTCCAGGTGTAATAGCGTGGCATGTCAGCATACAGCAAAGTGCAAGCAAAATCATCAGTTTGACAGACTGTGAAGAAACTTGTTAATGTTGTCGACGGTGGACGTGCCGCTCTGTCTGCCGCGTTCGATTCATTAAAATAAACTCGTTGACCATTTTCTAAATGGACTACTGTAGGGTGTCTTTCATGGTTCGCAAAAGAAAAGATCCGCCAAATTGGTTCGTTGCTACTTATATAGGAAGAAGAAAAGTGCTGTTTTTAGGGTTTTACCGGCAATTATTCGAATTTTTCTCATCTTTTAAACCTTCCCTAGACCTCCACGGACATTTCAAAACCAAGATAAGATAAATCCGTTCAGCCGTTCTCGAGTTTTAGCGAGACAAACGAACAGCAATTGATTTTTATATATAAGATTATAGAATAACATGTTAAGAATATTTGCTAAAAATTACAGCGAAAAAAAACCCTAAACCATTGGCCGCAAATCTCCCGAGATGTCTCCAAAAAAAAGTCGTTTTGCGGTGACGGTTGTAACTCATGATTTAAACATCTGAAACAAAAAACCAAAGTGATTCTATTGGTTTATGAGTTTCCCTAAGTAATGCTGTCGAGTTTTTATTCTTTTTTTTTTTGTTTTTATTTTTCGATTTTTGATAACACTGAAAAGTAAAAAAAGAACTCGATTTTCGCTTAAAAAATCAGCATATTTGCTACTGTAAAATAAAAAAATAATAATAAAATTTAAAAAAACTCGACAGCAATACCTCGTTAATTATTCAGGGAAAATTGTACCAAATTTCAAAAGGATCGATGCAATAATTTTTTAATTGCAGCTGTCACCGCTTTTTTAAAAATCGCTCACATGAAAAAATTGCGTTTTTTGATTTTTTTATTAGATACTTACACAGAATCACCGATACCAGACCCGTACAACAAACAGCTATATTCAAGATGTCCACAGTATCTTTTTCCTTTCGTCTTTGGCAAATCTAACCTTTGCTCTCGTTTGTAGCTTGTTTGTCTGCTCGACTTACGAGTATTCTGTCATCTGTACGGGCCCATTATTGACAACTTGATCCGCTTTTAATACCCATGTCTTGCGTGATTGTTAGAAGAGTAAAGCAGCCTTCATTAAAATTGTATGCTGCCATATTAACTGAAATTTCCATCAGAACTGCGGTACCGCTCACGGATTTCGGATAAATTTTCCAGACAAGTTGATTGAGGCTTTCATTGCTGTTTTGGGTAAGCACGCCGAGACATCGCTGCAGAAGAACCTCCTTGCTCAAATCCTCGTAAATGGGTTTTATAGCACAAAGAACGTTATTAGGAAGCGCAGTATTTAAATGTCTTCAAATTATTTGTCACCGCAGCTCTTTGAAATTCACACCAGGATTCCTTGCCACTCGGGCATTTATTATGGTGGGGATTATCGTCGATTGATGAGTAGTGTTCGTATGTTGTCCAAATGGCATTTTTCATTTTATCCACAGAAGGTAAGATTGCGACGAATAGCTAAACCATAATATACTGTTATCTTATCGATCATCTTAGGCGTAAGTTTTTCCTTACCAGAAAGACTTTTCCTGGTAACTTTTTGTTCAACCGTCTTTACTACACTCGTCTTCACTAGGGCTCGTAAACGTGTATCGATCCGTTTCTGCACATGCTCTATACATTCTTTTTTGTTGATCAAAAATTCTAGCCTAAGGTTTAGAATTTACGACGCCGCTATATACTAAACGAAAACTTAGACGAAACTTGGTAACGTACACACCCAACTGCCTACAACAACACATCGTTCTAGACTGGTTAAGATATATCTCCGATAGTTTTGCTTCAGTCGAGATGTATGTTGTGCATTTATAAAAAAAATCATCATCATCAACCCCGCAACAACCGGTATCTGATCTAGGTCTACCTCCATAAGGAACTCTAGACATTCCGGTTTTGCGAGGAGGTCCGCCAATTCGATATCCCTAAAAGCTGCCTGGCGTTCTGGCCTACGCCATCGCTCCATCTCACGCAGGGTTTGACGGTCATGGTATCGCTCATAGATTTCGTCATTATGTAGGCTACGGAACCGTCCATCCTCATATAGGGGACCAAAAATTCTTCGGAGGATTCTTCTCTCGAACGCGGCCAAGAGATCGTAATTTTTTTTGCTAAACACCCAAGATCGTTGTATTGTGTAATAAGAGCTTTGGTCCCATGGTGTGACGTTTTGAACGCTTTGGCATTCATCAAGGATGAGAGGTGGCGGCGTTCGATCAACACGTGGTGAATTTGGTTGAAAGTGGTCCCGTCTGGAGAGGCCCACGTTTGTTTGTGGACCGCTTTCCGTGCAAACCAGGTACTTCCAACAACCATTTCGTGTGACACTGCTAATTGAATAATCCGCAGTCCGTTATCATTTGTATTTTGATGTAGGCTATGGGGGCAATGTATTGCCTGAATACGGGCTCCGTCCCTACTTGGCTGTTAAAGTCGCCAGGTATTATTTTGATATCATATTTGGGACAGGCTTCGAGGGTTTGTTCTACTGCCTCATAGAAGGTATCCTTCTCCGACTCTACAGTCTCCTCTGTAGGGGCGTGAACGTTAATGACGCTTATATTTCTAAATTTGCCTCGCAAGCGCAGAGGTTCGCTTATGTTTTCAAAGTCGATAACAGCTGGTTTCATTTTTTGGCTGACTAAGAAATCTACTCCGAGTACATGGTTTACTGAATGTGTAGTGACTCTTCTCCAGGAAACCGATCCCTGTGCAACGCATCTCTTGCTGTTGCACCAGCCTTATATTGGGACAGGGTTTCGGCTAACTGTTTGGCAGCTCCATGTATGAGGAAGTGATACAGCGTGAGAACGCCAATAAGATTCCAAAACCGATGAAAGAGATGATGCAAGAAGTTGAAAAACGGCAGGAAGAAGTTGGCAAATTGCAGTCTAGTCAGGATATTCGAAAATCACAAGAAGTGATCAGTCAGGAGGTAACTAAAGAGGATGAGCGAAATTGCCGAGAAGCAGTAGACCATGGAGAGGTCATAAGTGAAGGTGTAAAATGGCAGGAGAAGGCCATGCGAGAAGGTACGAAACAGAAGGAAGAAATTTGTAAGCAGAGTGAGCATACCTGGCAGGACAGTGCAAAGCCGGAGGATGTAACTATTCGAGAAGGGATATGTCACCAGACGGAAAGTTTGACGTGGCGAGAAGAAATTGATAAGAACTTGAGACCTTCGAGGGTAGGTAGCAACAGACATATGCTGGACGGCATGGAATCTAACAACAGTGTACAACTCGTTTAGTAAGTTGAAAGCAATGGTTCACCTTTATAATTTGGTGATTAGCGATGAGCGTTACACTTATGAGCGATTTTAGAAGCGAGTGTTATAGTTGGAGTAGAGGAAGGAATGTAACACGGAATTATAAGAAGCGTCGCAAGAAGTGGAAGGAATCAGAAAGGATGGATACATGGACACCGAAAAGGTAGGAGTTGTGGGATAATTAGTGGGAAGAAAGCGAATTGATAAATCGAAGAAAATTGAAAAGTAAGGAGGATACACGTGTGAGTATCGTGGAGCCATCCAATAATATTTTTTGGTGTGACAATCCAATTGGATCAGGGCCTTGAAGCGTGTTAGAGCACTTAATTCAAGACATTAAGGGTATGCTACAGAACTATAGTATATTGTGGGAGCGTTATGCTCGGCCGTGTTTATTACGCTGATAGGATATAGGTAAATATTCATGGCTGAGTCAACCGGTATCCGACATCTTGTCCAATAAAATTTTGAGGCTGAAAAGTTTCATATATTTCTATGGTACAATGAGTGAGGCTCTAAACTAACGTAGCATTATTGTGATCCGAATAGAATAGAATGAATTTACAGTCTGTTACATAAGAACGTGGTCACTGTTAAATAATAACAACAATTGATTTTTCGAAAATTCGCAAATTTATTGATAATTTGGTCGTCAATACTCAATGCAAATACCTCAGTAGCAAGTCCAATCTCCTGCATTGTCAATTATGGCCTGGCACCGTCGGGGCATACTTTCCACTAGTTTTTCTGCATATTCTACCGGAAAAGACCTCCAAATTTCCCGAATTTGTCGAGAAAGTTGATCAAAATTACATGGCTTGCCTCTGCGAAGCTGCATTTTCATCAGAGCCCATACATTTTCTATGGGATTTGCATCCCGTGACTGAAATGGCCAAACTAAAATGACAACTCCGTTTTGCGCCTTCCACTCGCTACACGCTCGAATCCTATGTTTCGGATCGTTGTCCTCTTGAAGGATCCAGCTTTCATTTTTCTTGATATATCATTGCTTAGCAGATGGTAACAAAGCCTTTTGATATATTTTATTCATTTTTTCGGCATTTAAATTCTCGGTAAATAAGAACAAAGTACCGAAACCTTTGTTTGAGAAGCACCGTCAAACATGGACCTTGACGTGGTGTTTAACAGTCCGTTGAAGCATCCTACTGGTGGAGGTTGTCCAGGCGTGTTTGATGCTCGGAAATGCCCAGAAGGAGGATTCATCAGAAAAAAATACTTTGCTCCAATCGCGGTCCAAGTTTTCCATCGCCCATTCCACTCGTTTTTCAGCGTGTTTTGCACTCAACATTGGTTTTTCCAAAGTACTGCGATATTTCAGTTTATTGGCAAGCAAGTGCCTGCGAATCGTTCCGTAAGATATGTCAACACCTTTTGCTTTCAATTTCACAGCTGCTTCACGTAAAGTCAAAGTTGGATCTTTCGAGAACAATGCGAGAATCTTTTTTTCGTCTTTTTTAAGGTTTTGTGTGAAACAAAACCTTATTAGAATCGAGACGGTGTCTGTCTGTCCGTCTGTCTGTGTGTCTGTCTGTCACACCCGATTTATTCGGAAACGGCTAGCCGGATTGTCAGGAAAATTGGTGAGAGTATGTAATCTGGTGTTCCCTTTACATGCAATAAGTGGCACCATCTTGTGTTAAATTTAAGGGGGCTCCCCATACAAGTGAAAGAAGGGTCCAAATTTTTTTTTCACAGCCATGTGGGATATCAAACGAAAGGTCTCAATTAGTACTTTTCGAAACTGGTTTAATATTTGATATTGGGTGAAACATAAGCGAGTGAGGGCTCAAAATATGACCCCCAAAAAGTGTAACAGGTCTCGTTCTCAGAACCTATCCAACCGAAAAATCTGAAAAAAATTACAGTGGTGCATCTCTATAAAATCTAGGCCTCAAAATATATCCGGTTCCGATATCTGTACAAATAAAGTTAATAATAGTATATTTCCATATTTTAGAAATTTACCCGGCAACCCCCTTATATTCATCCCAGAAGTACAAAATTTGGCATGCGTGTAATCAAGAATATAATGCACGGTTCGGTCAAGTTTGAAGAAAATCCAACTATTATTAGCAAAGTTATAGGGGATGAAACTTCACATTGTTTTGTGAATTTCGTGCACTCTACAACCTGCATGACGTCATCATCACATATCAATTCGTCAATACCAGAACGAAATGAGTTCTTATGAATTGGGTCGCAGAGAATTATTTTGTTTTAGTTTTTTAGTTATCTGGCAACCAGACATGTGTGTATGTAGGTATATAATATATGCGTGCTAATGAACTTTGCGGGTAGTGCCTAATTCAAATAGATATAAGAAGTAAATCGGAAATATGGGTACGATCAATTGATATACGTGCATATATGTGTACAGTATTCGGTAATAGGCAGTTTGTTTGTTTAGGGTGAGCGTGATATCTATGGCTGTAATATGTACGTATGTCTCGTAGTTTGGAAAAATATGAAGGATTATGTTGGATTTGTAGCTATATACGGACAGAAAAATGTGCGTTGAAGTTTCTCACATAAGATGAACACAAAACCTTTATACACGAAGCGCGAGCTTCCTGTATTCCGACTTGTTTGAGACTTGGCTTGCATTTCCGCGATCAGGAAAATCATCAACGTTACCGACCTTTTTATAGCGATTTATCCACTTGCTAACGAACTGCTTCGACTTTCCCATATATTTCGCAGCAGCAGTTTGCGTTAATTTGGGTCCTTTTTCATGCAAACATAGAAAAATTGCCTCAAAGCGAGAGGCGTAAACAGCACTCATTTCGAAAAACCACTCAATTGAAGACTAAATTTGACAGAGAGCTGACTTTTTACAAAAAGCATGAAGGACTGAGGTGCCCTCTATGGCATAGAAAAAGAAACAGGACGCTCTGATTTTTTATCTACGTGTAACAGTGACCACGCTCTTATGTAACAGACTGTAAGACTAGCCAAATTGAATGATAATTTCCTTTCTTTAAGTTGTGTCCGCATACATAATCTGTATGCGTATCTTTTGGCGTGATCCACACAACATAAGGAACACATTCTAAATTTATAATACTGCATCACACTATGTCACTTTTATCATCTTTCTACTGATGAATACCTATTTTGAATAAGATTCAATTGCATTTGAAAATAAATTTCAAAGAGACTCGGGCTCTACGGCGTCTTTCCTTTACTCACTGCAATTATAATCCGTTTTCTCCAATTTTATGCGTCATATGCTTATCTACTCCTTGGAAAAGTTATATTTTGTCCTTGTTTAGTATCGACCGATGTACGCAAAATGCAATGCTTTTCAGCATCATGACCTAATTTTTAATCAACATATGCTATTGGTTCGTACTAAGCAAACCCATCAAGTCTCCATGCTTAAAAAATGAATTAATGAGGATCTCTATTCAAATTTTACCTCATTATCAAGCAAACACGGAACTTTCTCACTCTTGAGCTTTCAAATTTACTCCACGATGTCACTCAACGATTTTGATATCACTCCAATTAGAGGCAGAAGACATTAGCGATTGAAGATGGCTTAACATCCTCCGCAATGAATCTTTTTGTATTCAGTAATTTCAGCTATGAAAAATGATGAATATATAAAACTGTTTATGTATTCGATTGGCAATTCAATGCGATTGTTTGTTTACTAGGTAAATATGCATCTTAAAATTTCAATAATCAAAAAAATTGACCCGCCATTAGTTACAGTTTGGAAATAATTCAGTTCAGTGATCCAGAAACGAACCAGATAAGATGCTGATACCAAATGACAGTAGTTAGTGTCAAATCATAGTAGAAAGGATTTAACTAAGATTGAACTTCCATACATTGGCGCATGAAAAGCTTTTTGTGTCATCTTTTTCGTAACTTGATTTTCTGAAGAAATATAATATGTGAAAATTCAACACCGAGACAGTTTTCATACAAGCCTGAAGAAAACCAACTTTTTTTTTTGTATTTTAAATATTTATCTTTCCTGGATTTCCGGTAGAAAATTCAAATGTCCTGCACAATGGAATTCAATATATTGCAGTGATTAACTAAAAGCACTTAAACATCTAAGTAATTGCTTCGAGTACCAAATCAATGTGAGTACCTCCCCGAATACAAATGCCTGTAAGGCAGAAACAATTTTTGACTCATCCTAGATCATAGATAACGCACAAATTGCAACGGTTATAAGTGAGGGTTTTGTGAAAAATCGATAGTAGCCCACATTGACGACATCTATGAAATCCTTCTTGAACCACTGGGAAGCAGAAACTTCCTAGAAACCAGAATCCATTTGACGCTTGGGAATCTGGCAAATGTCATCAATCATATGTCTAGGAAGCCCGCCTAATGTCTTTGTATTGAATGCCTCCTTTGATAATCAAACGCACAAGCATACAAACAGACAGCCACTTGATAGTGTATATTAGGTCAGAATTGGATATAGAATATGGTTAGAAGGCGCATCGAGGTATGGTGGGGCTTGAGGAGACAAAAAGAGGAATGTTGACATGAAGATAAGGAGAGCGACGGAAAAAGGCATGCCGAAAGTTCACTAGTTCAGTGCAGGTGCTCGCGCCGCGTTCATGTCTTTTTGAGCTTCGCACTAATGGAAATTTGCACTTAATGTTCACAGTGAAATATGAATTGACCGATCCATTCGAACCAATAAATATTTCACCAGCAAGTAGATGCTATAAATGTGGTCCTAGAGAACCTGTGCTTATGATATTTCTTTTAAGTTTATTTTCTTATACTTTGAGTAGCAGTGAAAAATAGAAATATGATGGATTGGGGTATACGCCGTAAGTATTTGATTTGCCCCCAATTCATTCTACCACTTACTCTCTGCAAAAAAAAAAAAATCTTTCAGCGTAACATCTCCCTCTTGAAGATAATTGTATTACTCTGCACAACAACCGACGATTTTCGTGTTATCCACTTGCCCGAGATAGTGTGAAATAACTTGTGTTGAAGTGTGACCTTTGAAGAGAAAATCTATAATTGCCAAATGGCCGGTTACCAAAAACTAGAAATGAGTGCCAGTTAAGTGTATGTAAAGGGAAAAGTTTCAATTCCATATCACTTCACTTTTAAGGAGTTCTCGTCCTGAATGTCGATTGCCAATGAAAAGTTTTAAGTTGGCATTTTCTTATGAATTCCATTGCTTTGCCCTTGTCCTGTATTCGATGGCAGTGTTAGAAGTGTTGATTTTCATTTTTCTAATATTCTGAAAAACCGTAGTAATCGATACTTGTTTTTATGTTACGGAGACATTCAAATATTCTGTATAATCTGACTATAATTCGACTATTTGCGATGCTCTCATATTGGTTCACGGTAGAGTATTTGTTTACCATTATACAATAGGAAAACAAATTGTATAAATGCGACACTAATGAGGAATAATGAGGAATTGAAATGTGGAACCTACGTCATCTTTGATACGGTTGGCTAGTTTAAGAATATCCAAAACGGACAAGCGAACTTGGTATCAAACTGTATGCAAACAGCGTTTACATTCCGCTCTGAAATACTGCTCAATGGAAATTATAGATCAGAAAAATCATTCTATTTTTAAAAAAGAAATATAAAGTTGTAATTTTATTGAACAATTGTTTGTTTTCTCTATTAATGGTACAATCAAATGAAACTAACAGCAAGTTTGGTGATTTCTTCTAACAAAATTTGATATCAATTCCTAATTAAATTCGGAAAATTTCTAATTTACTGACAATTAGATTTGTGAACGTATTACTATTTGTCCACCAGTATCTTGAATAAACCTGCCAGTCAAATAAAATTTCAGTAATAATTTGTCACTAATTCTACTCATGTGCGAATTATTTTGCACCAAACAGTGGCATATAGTTCCCACGTTGCATTTGTCATCATTTGTTTAAACATTTAAGTAAAAAATGGATGAAGAAAAGTGATCGCTCCGGTATGGACGTACATAGAGACCCTCGAAGAGAATCCCACTTCCTTTAGAGCTGAGGCGATTTTCCAATGTCGTTTGCCCTGTTGCCATCTATGGTTCTGAGTGTTTGTTGTCTACCAAAGACAATGAACGCAGCTTCGCTGCAATGGAAGAAAAATGTTGTTTTGGATCATTGGAGTAGCCCGCTATGATAACATCCGAAATGAGATAATCCACTATTGATATGAAGTTGAACCCATCGTGGGAGAATTGTAAGGGAAGCGTGTTCGATGATATGGGCATGTAATTTGTGCTGAGGGAAACTCACTGAGACTGGCCTGAACATCGAAGTCGATTGGAAACGACCCAAAGGAAAACTGAAACAACGATCACTTGATACACTAAGTGGCGGTTTGAAAGCCTCCCGGTTGCACCTGGACCAAGCCTCTCAAAGTGGCGAATATGATCCAGATGAACCGACCTCGCTACCAAATAAGTTTGGCTTAGTTCGAAATACGAGGGCCGGCTGATAAGTTCGTGGCCTACGGTACTTAATGAAAGAAAAGAATGGTGTTATATTTTCTATTTTTCAATATAATGGCCTCAAGTGAAATGCGTGATAAATGAATATAATGACTTTATGCCACTGAAACACTGGAAATTCTTCACCATATTAGTTAACATCTAATATGGCCTTAAAAGATTATGAATCACCGTTTCCGATGAAATTGCCACATTTCACACCGAACTTCTCTTTAGAGGTTGAGAAAATTTCAGTGATAGAAGTAACTTCCATCTTGCCTGTGGTACCCTTGTGATTCCTCATGCACTCTTCTGTGTGATTTGCAAGCTATTCATCGTATTTTTGGGAAGGTGCCCAATCACTTTTCCAGAGTAATAGCCTATAAGTGTCGTTACACCATATAGCGATTTAAAACCACGTTTCTTCCAAGAGCCATCTCCGGAAACTTTAAAATTCAATATTGGTCGTTAATGTTTTTCATTTTCCTTTTTAAGGTTTTGTGTAAAACAAAACCTTATTAAAATCGATTCAATGTCTGTCTGTCTATCTGTCTGTCTGTCTGTCTGTCACACGCATTTTTCTCCAAAACGGCTAAACCGATTCGAACGAAATTTGGTGGATAGATGGGAACTATGAAATCCCACGCATACAGCGAGTGGCATAAATTTAGGTGGAGTTTAAAGGGGGGCTCCCCATACATGCAAAGGGGGGATTCAAAATTTTTTTTCACCGGATATAGTTGTGTAGGGTATCAAATGAAAGGTCTCGATTTGCACTTTTAGAGACTGGCATTAGTTTTGGCATAAATTGCAAAGTGCGTGAGTAAGGAGTCAAAATGTACGCACTTGAAGTGAGACAGGACTCATTTTCGGAAACTACCCAACCTAAAAATCCGAGAAAAATCAGGGTGGTGCGTCTAGATCAAATCTAGGCCTCAAAATATGTCCCATTTCGATATCTGCTCAAATAAACTTGCTAATAGTATATTACTACTTTTTAGAAATTTACTGAAAGACCCGCCTTAAGTTCATCCTAGGACTTCCGAATTTTGTACCAGTATAGAGGACAATATTTCGTATATACGTGCTAAATTTCGTGGAAATCTGGCAATTAACGCCAAAATTATAGCAGTTCAAACTTAGCAATTTCGCGCGAATTTACCGCTTCCAAAGCCATGCAAATCACATGCTGACGTCATGATTACCCGGAATAATTGACATTCGCGTGGAATATTAAAGTCGCATTTATGAAGAATCTATTTATCCGCAGCCCTTTTTAGGGTTTTGTGTAAAACACTTATGTGAAATCTAATCTTCGAGAGATGTCCCATTACGGTATCTGCTCAAATAAATTTACTAATAGTATATTGTCAACTTTTAGAAATTGACTAAAAAACTCCCCTTAAGCTCATCCTAGGTGTACCAAATTTTGCACCGGCATAGAGGACAGTATCGTGCATACACTTGCCAAGTTCCATGAAAATCCAACTATTAGTGTCAAAGTTATAGAAGTTCAAACTTATCAATTTCGTGCTAATTAACAGCATCCTAAGCCATACAAATAAGATGCTGACGTCATAATTAACGAGAATAATTGAAATTCGAGTGAAATATTAAAATTCCATTCAAGAAGAATCTAATTCTCCCTAGCCCTTTTTTATATTTGATGTTGGTTAAATTGTTGGCATTTGATAATAATATTAAACTCAGAGTGTGAAGCGTATGAGGTTGACCATTATCAACACAAATGATTTATTTAAATCGCTTTCTAGAAAATAGAGGGCAATGGAATTTTTAGCTATATTACACGGAGCTGTCGTGCACTCGTCGCTCCTCACATCTTTTTCTTCAGCCTTCAGTTCACAAGCGGGGTCGGCTCGTGGTGATCGGTTTCGTCATTTTATTTTATCAAATGCCTGATCAGGATGTAATCTCGAGACCTTTAAGTCCCCATCCAGCGCATCAAGCCACCATTGTTTTGACCGGCTTTTTGGTTGCTTACCATTGCTTTCGATGTTCTGACCAATACTGGTTGTTGAATTCTCGTTAGCGTGAATTACGTGACCACACCAGCAAAAACGCCTCTCTTGCAGTTTTTCCACGATCGGTGCAAACCCATATCGATCGCGGATATTCTCATTTCAGACGTAATCAAAACGTGTCACGCCACCAGTGCAATGCAACATCTTCGTCCCCATTACCGCAAGACGCCGTTCATTGTCCTTTATAGTCGGCCAACACTCAGAACTATAGAGAGCGGCAGACGAACGACATTGCAGTAAATTTTAGATTTGGGACGTGCGCTGATACGTCGATCACAAAGAACACCAGTTGGGGAATGCCACTTCATCCAGGATGCATTAATGCGTGAAACAATTTCATTACGCAGTTCTCCATTGGCTGATAGCATTGACTCGAGATATTTAAATCGCTGAGTTCTGGCAATGGCAGAGTAACCTGCCCTTCGAGATATTTAAATCGGTCAGTTCTGGCAATGGTGAACTGAGCGATTTCAATATCTCGGGTCAATGCTATAAGCAAATGGAGAACTACGTTATGCTCCTCACATAGGGAAACACAAAACCTTTTATACCTGAAACGTCAAGCTTCCGGTTTCTCGACTTGTTTTCTTTTTCAACGGCTTTTTTCGAACACGATCCAAACATTAATTTTGCGCTTTCGTAAATATGCTGAACGATGTTGTATGCGCTTTCGCTGAGGCCTTCGCACAAATCCATTAATAATAATAATCGTTGGCACAACATTCCATATTGGATCATGGTCTTGAAGTGTGTTAGAGCACTTCATTCAAGACCGTAACGGTACCCTACAGAACACTGTAGGAGGCAATGTGGTCAGCATTTCGCTCGCCCGAGATTAATCCATTAATCCATTAAACTGCAAAATAAGTTTAATCCTTCCATGTCAATACCTAGCATGCTCATAACAAACACTATTCTATCATTTACTTCGTAGCCAGTGTTTGTAAGCGGACCTGAATTTATTTCGCGACGACCGCAGTGGTACGTCAAAATAAGTCTGAATCCTAGGCCTGGATTCGCACTCTCCAAAAATTTAACTGTCTCTTTATACTCTCGGCAAATAACAAGATTAGAGAGTGCTGTGAATACCGTGAAAAATTCAATAAGCCGGTATGCGTGCATAGGATTACAGGGCACATCCTCACTACTTGCGATGAATAGTTTTCTGGAAGTAGCACTATTTGCGGTATCTCCCGCGAATTTATTTCAGACCGATATTGAACTGATTTTAATAAGGTTTTGCTTTGCAAACAAAACCTTAAAAAGGGCTTACCTAATAGCAGCAAAGGGTAAAAAGGTTGTGGAGAAGTAACTTCTTCATATATGGAACTGTAATGTTTCACTCGAATGTTAATTATGACGTCAGCATCTTATTTGCATGGATTAAGATACAGTAAAGTCTGGTAGTGCCCCTAGCATGAACTTAAGGGGGTTTTTAGTTAATTTCTAAAAGTTAGTATTATACTATTAGTAAATTTATTTGAGCAGTTATCGGAATGAGACATTTTGAGGCCTAGATTTCCTATAAACGCACCTTCCTGATTTTTTTGGGATTTTGGGGTTGGACACTTTCCGAAAATGAATCCTGTCTCACTTGAAGAGTGTACATTATGACTCCTTACTTGTGCACACACCTGCAAAATTTTTATTTTTTACTTTTGGTATTAGTTGGGAAACTCTAGTTGCGGCCTTCCGACCAAAACCGATCGTGTGGCCTTATTAAATTCTTCTTGTTTATATTAGTCACC
The DNA here is from genome assembly GCF_905115235.1 of Hermetia illucens. Lineage (NCBI taxonomy): Eukaryota > Metazoa > Arthropoda > Insecta > Diptera > Stratiomyidae > Hermetia > Hermetia illucens. The sequence goes on along the minus strand of NC_051854.1, from coordinate 97,160,528 downwards.
ACTCCGGAAATGGCTATCTTCCGAGCTGACAATGGCCACAAATCTCGAGACCAGTAATAGCACTGGTTATTATGAAGCCAAGAGTTTGCCTTCGTTTCCTATTGGACATTATGACCTGCTGGAAGACGTTATTTTTTCCTGTTGTCACATAGTTGACTTGGGGAATCACTACCGTCTCCGAGACTTGAATGTTTCCGTCAGCGTTAATTCTGTTGTTCACGGTTCCGAGAATCTTGATTGAGCCCAGAAATTTAGCTTCCCCGGTCAGAGAAAATCTAGTCGGGATTTTCGGCCGAATCTTTATTTATTTATTTTCTTGTAGGTTTGTATTTGATTGTGTCGAAAAGTTTAATAATTCCCTTGGAGTTTTTTCGCGTGGAATGACTCTAAAAACGCTGATTTTTGTTTAGAGCTGGGGAAATTTCAGAATTTCATCGACGGTTTCGTATAAAGTCAAATATTTAAATTCCATAACCGAATTCTTCAGATAGGGCACAAATCAGCCACAAATTATAGAAGCCGTTCATTTTTAGCCAACCATTTTGGATTCATGAAAAAAGATTCTCTCTTCATCGACCACTCGACGTTTTTTGTTGCAAGTTCTAAACAGGAATCAATACTTTCTAGATTATGTTATAATCGGTGGCATAAAATTCCAATTTGAATCTTGGTCTTGAAGTGTGTTAGCGAATTTCGCTTCTACAAAATAGCAGTACTCTAAGAGGTAATATGATCAGCATTGCGCTTGCCCAGAATTTTCCTCGATTTGATTCATGTACTCATTTAGAATTGAGTAGATTGATACCTGACCTTTAGCCTACAAAACAAATCGCCTCCCATGAGTGAGATTAGAATCGCGACCTTCCGTTGCAACAGCTTGGGGACTCGGCGAAAACTGGAGACTCTTGCTTTGTTCCATCCATCATAAAACTGCTCTGTCAGATCAAAATCTATACCGGTCTCTGCAAAACGCTTGACAGAGGGAAAACAACTGTCAAAAGAAATTTTCCAGTGTTTTCTCCCAAGGAACTTGAACTTACTTTGCACAAGCGCCGGACAGTGTCCCAGAACATGTATGGAGGTTTCGTCATTCTCCACATAGAACCTGCAGACAGTGTCCGTAGATATCCTTAACTTCCTCAGGTGATAGTTTAGTCGCCAGCGACCAGTGCGCATTCTCATTATGATCCGGAAGCTCTTTTTGGTCAGGTTTTAATAATCCTTTGAGCGATTGGATTCGTATCCCCACAGGCATCCTGGGGTGCTCCATTCTTGGTAGGTTCATCCAGTATTGTTCCCTCAGCCGGTTCTCTTTATTTTTTGAATGGCATAGCCACCCGTTTCCGATTTCCGTTCTGGTCCGTGTAGATGGGTCTCTGCTTCCTTTCTGGCCAGTTCGTGTGTTGCCTTATTGCCTTCTAACCCAACATGGCCTAGAACCAAGAGTACCTAAGGCTTCCCCATTCTACAAGGACAGAATCATACCTCTAAACATACGATAGCGATAGATTTCCGATCGTGCCATACAATATTTAAATTATTTTTTTTGTTTTGAGTTCTATAAAAAAATAAAAGTCATTTCAATCCAAAAATACGAATAGGCTATTTACTCAGCTTAATACTTAATCCTGGCGTTTGAAAATGCCGTGCTTAAATTCGATGGAGGTAAACCAACCGTCTAAGAAGAATATGCATTTAATATTCAGCAAACAGATATATACCGCTCAGTTTAAGCCAAATTTCATTTAGGTGTGTCAGGCACAAGTTCCTGCAATAAACGGAACTAATGTTATCCTAAATGCCGAATATCGGGAACATACCAAGTCACTATCTTGCTAGTATGGAAGATTTAGATTTACCATTATTTGGTGTCGAAAGATAAATATGTGTTCGGGGTTGCTTCTGGCAAGCCTAATAATAAAAACAGCACAGGGTACACTTACCTGTTTACGCTGGTCCATAAAGTTAATTAATTTCTGTGTCAGACTGATCTGAAAATGTGTAAATTGATTCATCGAAATTTACTTTATACAAAACTGTATTTCGACGCTGAATGTTTGTTCAATCTGATCAAAAGAATTACTTTTTCGCCTCTCGTATTCTGACCTCTTTCTGTCAACAAATTTGCTATTAGATGCAAATAAAATGAATGTGAATTACCATAAAGAGATCCAAAGTATATGTCAATTTAAAATCACATTCGATTGTTCATTTTTATAGGTTCCATCATGTTTCATGTACGACGAAGACCAGCTGATTCACAGCCAAGACGACGCAAAAAGAAGCCTCTTGGCGTTTCGAATGGATCGAACAGTATATCAAGTGAGCGGGAGGGTCCGATGCTAGTTGAAGTAACGCATAGTGGTGATGGAGGTCGACGAATTAAATTGAGCAGCGATCCAGTTGAGGTATATTACACATATGAGGAAAAATCGTTAATAGTCCTCTAAACGGTACTCACTAAAATATTTATCTGTTGCAGGTTGGCTCGGCGAATACAAACACATTGCAGCTATTCGGACCTTCGATACAAGCTCGACATTGTCTGATTTCATTGCTGGAAGGAGTGTGCACAGTAACACCTTTACACGCGGACGCTTTAACGTTCGTGAACGGGCATCATATTCAACAACCAACTGTTCTACATGTAATTACCCCATACTATCTCTTTATCGTTCCAAACTATTCACATTTATTCGTTTCCTTACTTCTTTCCTGTCATTTTCTTCATTAATACACTATTTGTGGGTTTATCAATTATTAAAGCTATAATTCAAGGACATAGGGGTGGCTTTTCCATCATACCAAAGAAATTAAAATGATATACTGTATATTTTGTTATTCTGATGGTTATCGTGTGATGTGCGTGCGAACCTATTAGTGCGCTCGTTTCGATCGTATGTTTTTCGAATGTGGCTTTCATGTTTTTGAACCTATTCCATTTAAACACAGCAATCGGTCAATTCAAATTACATATCGAAAATTTATTTAGGCTCTATAATCGTAGACACTAATTCCTTATTAAACTATTGGGATACTAATAATCTTAATCTCTCATTCATAATTCAGATATGATTATGCTAAAAATATCCACTGGGTAGTCTACGATTTCTTTCCAATTAATATCCAATATTTTAATATTTGAAATTTTATCCATAAATAACTTTATTGCCTCAGTAGATGCATAGAAAGTTGTTATGATTACAATTATCTTTAGCATTGTTCATGGTAATACAGCATAAATCCGATATTATTTATCATTTTCGAATTTTTACTGAGAAAATGATACACATTTGGGGGTGGAGAGCACGTTGCTGTCATGCATCCATTGCAGACTTACAATGATTGTGGAGCGAGATAAAATTTGAACTAAAAACAGATGACTCCAGTAAAATCACAAGCCAGAAACGAATTCCTCCGTAAAACACGATTCATGTAGTTGGAAATCGATTTTCAAGTGGTCGGCGGTTTAAGAATATTTAGTCCGTCGCGTCAATCAAGTTTATATGTTACTTATTGGTGTCGTAATTACCGAAATTGATTGGGAACGTCCAACTTTCGAGAAAAAAACAACCCATCTGCAAATCGAAGGTACTATAGGGCACTAAAAGCCACTTAATTATCGGTTTTTGAAATTACCATTTCTCGTCAATCGGAAGGGGTGGTCTCTGTAGTCACTAACGCACTATTGGTGGCTTTTGTGTATATATTCGAACTTAAATGATTTTTTTAATTGTATCTCGAATGACATGTTTTCGGAATGTGGAAAAAAAAATTTACTGAAAACTCAGTTGGAATTTCGTAATCGTGAGCACATAAGTATTTATGTATGTTTGAAATTTCAAATCACGACGCTATTCACTGTGAACAATGAGAAAATCTCTGAGTTTTAATACTAAATCTGAACAGCTCCAACTTGGTAACCTTCATTTAGTTGAAGTATTGTGAGCATTTTACTTGAAAATAAAGAAAAAATTGATTGTGTGTATGTGTTTGTGGTAGGGGAGAAGCTATAGCCTCTGAGCACTCAGACTATGGTGGTCCATTGTACTCGACACCCTCGTCTAAACAAATATCCCGGATTCGTTAATGTATCGCAGGATTTCCGTTAGTGGATGTGATGCTACCCGTGGCAACTGAAGAACATCGCATACATAGAAAATGTTCCGTGGATTCCAGTTCCTCATTACAGGAGGGACACGTATAATCTTCAATAATTCCTATTCTGAACATATGTTCAACTAGTGAATTATGGCCTGTCAGAATGCCTACCATACTTCTGCAAGTCCTCCTACTTTTCGACAGGATAAACGCGTGTTTGATTCTGACAGGAAAAATTTGATGTGTCTAGCAGCATTTTGGCTCCGCTAACTGTTATTGCGGGAAGCCTGTTCCTGGTTTACGAAGACAGCCTTAGCCAATGCTACTGATATTTCAATTGCTGGTTCCGGTCCTGGCATGGAGGAGATTGAACCTTCTTTTGCTAAAGCGTCCGAGATTTCATTTTCCTCTACACACAGTGAGCAGATTGCCAGAGTAGTTCCATCGTATTGAATCTAGAAATAGAGTTCCAATGGTTTCTGGGCTTCTGCACGATTTTCGAGGTGATCACAGGACTACTCAACGCAGATTGCTATGCGCCTACGAGTGTGAAAGAAAATCCAAGTGCAAAAGTGTTTTTTTTTTTTCGAGTTTATCGTGACGCTGAAGAATAAAGTTGTGCCTTATGTGTTCTTATTTGCACCAACAGAATTTCTATTCAAAGAATATGGTGGAAATTATAGTTGAAGTTCTGAGGGAAAAGGTATGTTCGTAAAGTTTTTTCTAGATTTGCTTTGTTCCTTATCAACCTTTGTTGCAGTCGCCACTTCATGAAGGCCCATAAGTTCTCATGGGGTTCAAATCTGGACTATTTCCTAGCCATTACAGTGACTGTATTTCAAGCTGTTCTTTCCAAGATGTTACCTGTGAAAGAGAACCATATTGAGGATAAACCATAAACAATTTCGTTTACTTACAGTACGAGCTCTATGACACGGAGCCGAATCGTCCTTAAACATTACTTCATCAAAGTGCTCATGCAGTGCTTCTACCTTCTAAGCAACGCAATCTTCAATAACTTTTTTGTACTTTTCTGCGTTGACAGCATTGCTTAGAAACGAAAAACTACCCATTTTCTTTGGATGTTCTGCATCCCCACATCATTACTCAGGGAGAATGGCATGTAGTTCGTACAGCACACTTTCCTCTTCTTCGCACTGGGGACGGACTGTCAAATCCCAGCAAATTGAATTTCGACTTATCGGAGAACACGACTCACGTCCAATCATCCACAGTCCAGTCACGTCGCTCCAACCTCCAATTCAGCCTTCATTAAAATCGGCTTTTTTGCTGGTCTTCGACCTCTGAGTCATAATTCATTCAACCGTCGCTGCACCGTTCTCACATTAACTGACACATTTCCCTCTTCCGGCAATTCAGTACGTAATTGAGGAACAGTTGCAAATCTATCTTACAACGATGCTCGCTCTAACGGCCGCCTGGCCCGGGGAGTTATCATTTGCTTCCCGCCGCTCCCTAGTTTTCGTCTTAAACTGCTTTCTTTGACAATCCTTTTATAACACCAATATTTAACCTTAAATCTCAAAACAGACATCATTAGGTGAGACTAAATGTTGTCTAGACGTAAATAAAAAGGTCCTGTTGAGATAATTCTGTATACGCTACCAGATCCCTCAGTTGTTGCGTCCGTGGAGGACACAAAGAATAATAGGGTAAAAAAGTAGAGGCAACTATCATGTTTTTCCTCTCACCATTAATCTGGCATTGTACGATAACCGGAACTAGGTCCTGGGAACAGAATTGTGTCAGCATGTTTGCCTCTAACCGTCTTGACATCAGAACATAAGTTCTCAGTCTTATGGATCTTTCATCGTAAAAAATGCTAGCCCCCTTTACTGATCCAATGCCGTACTATTGAATAGAACTCATGGCTCTTGCATCAGAAAAGTTTAGGGGCAGTCCTCCAACATTTTCAGCCTCGTGGCCTGCAGATAGGAGGAGACTTTGGCAAACTGCAGGTTAAATTGACCAATTTGTCTGTTTTTGATATAAACTTAGTCTAATGTGTAATGGAAAATAGTTAGAAGCATATGCCCCGATTGTTGTGTGACAAGGTTTCCCCCACACCGCACCGCCAGAGACCCAATTCCCTCGTATTTGATTTCTCTGAGAATAACCGCACTTGCAGATACAGCAGTTCTCATATCCCCATCCATGCATTCATCTGTTTTCCACTTAACACTTTCAGTAATTTTCGGTGTCTAGTTTGCATAGCTCCCATCACTCGAACTGGCATCAAAACAGTTTCGTTTACGTCTTTGGTTTGTGTTTTTTTTTTGCCTGTTCCGTAAATGTAGAAGAATTTAGTTCCGGGTAGGATTCACTATGTAATCCCTTCGGAGGTACGAACTGTCATACGAGGGTTTCGAAACTGTATTCACTATCCTCCGCGCGCATCTCCTTTGTAGAAAACACACCGAAGATACTGCAATTCAGTCTACCTTGTCTGAGTCGAAGATCATCATTGTTCTTCGCTCTCAAAATGGAGATGATGCTTTACAGTTTTCTGATATGATAGAATTTAAATCTATCTAGGAAAAATTGGAGCACCATATGGTGACTGCCTCTGAGCACGTTCAGACTGTTTTAGGTTAATTCGAATACCAAGCTAAAACCCTCCACTTTTGTAGATTTGTCCTGCCTGGCATTCATAAACTTTACCCTCCAGTGTCCGAAGTCCATACTAGGGTTCTGTTCACCCAACATGCCGATGATGTCCCCTGCCTTCCTTCGAGGGCCACGTAATCAACGTGTGGCATGTTCTGCCCTGCGCAATCCAGTGTTGACAATAGTGGGCTTGGATCGACCGCCAGAATTCAAACTGTTGAAACCACTTTAAGGCACCCTTATCAGTGCACTCCAAATGGAGAAGTCCATCGCGAAAACCTTGATTGTTAAATCTTGGCTTCGTTCCAGGCTACAGCATTTAATAACACAAGCATTCCTGGAGGAGGGTAAATTGTTCCTCTAAATTTTTGCCATCCCTAGAGGAAACTCCCACGGCCGTTGTCAGAAATGAGGCTGCAGCTTGCGCATACGTCCTCTTCCTTCCTGCCTCGTCCTAATCCCCGCGAGACGCGCGGATGTTGGCCCTGGTGCAGAGCACAATAGAGCATTGCCCGCTACAGATGTGTTGACCTTACGCTTCTTCCGCACATTACCGGTGATAGAAGAGTCTGATGCATTCAGTATGGGTCTCACCGGGGTTACCAGTTTATTCGCACCTTCCGCCGAAAATTCCGCTGCCTTGCGTCCAATTTCTCTGGACATTGCCGCACCTAGTTGTGCAGCCAGGTCTATGTCCTCATTCCCAAGGTACATCACCTTCCTTCACAGTGCCTTCTTCTGCGCCATCTTGGAGCTTTCCCAGGTTCACAGTGTCCAGGCCGCTTGGGTCCACGTGCACGTCACCAGCTTCCCTTTCTTCCGCTCTTCCCGGTAAGGGCGAAGGAGAAGGTTCTGACAGGCAGGCAGGATTCAGTATATAGTCCTACTTCGCTTCTGGAGAACCTTCCTCTACACTCTTTCTAATGTTTCCGCCAATTATATGATGGTTCCTACAACTTGCATTGGGACAAAAATTTCAAGATCCAATAGTTATTTTTTTTTTTTAATATTATAAATTTGGCCCTCATATCAAAAAAGTTCACGGAAGCTAAATTTTTTATTTGGGATATGAGAGATCCTGTTCCCAGGGTAGAAGTGAGGCAGCGCCTCTGCCCTGGACGAAAGCGTTAGTCATCTTTCTTTCTATTTTTGAATGCTTAGGTGCTGTGGCTAAAACGAAAGGCGCATGGACCAAAGAACCGAGTGTAAGTTGCTCTCCATCTGGTCCGGTTCAACATCAAGTAGACTTCGATTGCCATCTGCCTTGGACGAAACCGTTTGTCAACACGTTGGCGGCATTCATCATGATACATAAGCAGTGTCATTAGCAAATGCATGTCCACTAACGGTCGCTTAATTTTCGATTCCTTCTTTTCTAATAGTCTATAAAAGTGTTCAACCATTATATAAGGTATGGAATGAGTGAGCCAGTTTAAAATGATTATTTCTAATTTCAGAACGGCTCAGTCGTCATGTTTGGAAGAGTCGCATCTTATCGCTTCATCGATTCGCCATCTGATGGGCGCTACAATTTGGCTTTATCACAATCGCAATTGGATTCAGCCTGCTTATACGAAAGGTATTACAGCTCAGAGAAATGTAGTAAAGGAAATTAACGAATAGTTTTGTGACCTTTTGAATTTCTTCAAAATTTCCGTGCTTGCATTAATGACGCTTTAAAATAACGGCTTTTTATAATATCTTGTGTGTATTCGTGTGTGTTTTAAATTTAATACACAAAATAACATTAGTGATATACTTCTCATCGTCGTAGAATATTTGCCACTTATTTTTTTATTATACTTTTTATTTTTACATTCAAAAACATACACTTTATCCAAAAATGATTCTTGAAATCACGCAAAATTTAGTCGATCACCAATTTCCCCATCATGGAACGAAGAGGATCGTGCTTTGAGCCCGATCAATTCTATTACACAAGGACCAATTCATAGCGCAAAGCAAACGTATCTGGACTCAACGGATTCTGTACTTACGCAGAATCGTCGAACTGATTTTGAAAAGATACATCACAATAGCAATCCATCAATGTTGGGAGCAGATGATAAGGGACGCAATAGTTATCTGAGTCAAAGTGGAGATGGAATGAAAACAAAAGACTCCGAAATGAACCTTCATAATGACATGGATGGTAATGTGGACAATGAAACAAAATCAATATCGAGTAATAAATCAAGCGGGTCGAATCAAGACACCAGGTATTTGCTTTCAATTATCAATTCAACACTTGACACACTAAATTCACTACACATTCGAGTTGTTCATCTTTAATTGTCCGAATTTGTTTTCCTATGTTGCACATAGCAGTTACATGTTAATTTGCTTACTTAGTATTAGACTTTATATGTTAGACGTTTCAAATTGCCGAAATCCACCTGAAATTTATGTACCTTTTTTCGAACTATAACCGTTATTAGTTAGTGTAAAATATCTTCGTGCTAATTGCGGGGCAAATTCCTCTGATATGCTTTCACTTAATAGGAAATTCCGAAATGAGTTTGATTTGAATTTATAGGAAATGCATATATGGATCTATGCAAAATGGAATAATAGTTCGAAAATTTCTTACGTTTGTAATTGTCCTTCTTAAAAATAAAATGGATTTTTTTATTTCTAAATATTTAAAGAAACCCAAAAATGACGGTCAACAATGTCAACGAGTCGCAGAACGGAGGCCAAGAACCAATTTTACCGGCCGTATTGGAGTTTCCCGAAACACATCAAGAGACTTTCCTGCGTCAAGTTATCACAGAACTAGATGTCAACATTCCCACTTTCAAGCTTGCTCCTGTTTATACTCTCTATCTTTGTGCCAGGTAAATTGTATGCTGCATGTTTACAGATTGCATTGTTGATATCTACTAACTTAAATTACATCGAAAAGGACCCTTTATCACCAATAATGCAACACATAAAATGTTTATTTTCTCATTGCAGATATCGAGCGTCAACCCACTATCGACCTGATCTTCAGCCGACAGAACGTGCACACAAATTGACCATTTTCCTTCATCATGTAGCTAATTTGATATACAATGTGGTTCAAGATCAATACACAGATCCAAGGATTTTGGCATTTTGGATGGCAAATAGTTCGGAATTCTTACATTTCTTGAAGTCCGATCGTCATATTTCAGCATTTAGCGTTCAAGCGCAAGAAGTTTTAGCGGAAAGTGTGCAGACGGCCTTTCGTAATTTAGTCAACTGTTTTCGCGTAGAACTCTCGCAAACTCTAAATCAATTTTTGTCCGAAAATATTGATCACGATTCGGCAGCGGGACTTGTGTTGACTGTCTTAGGATCAGCTATGGCACTATTGCGTCGTTGTAGAGTGAACGCAGCGCTGACGATACAATTCTTCTCACAACTATTCCACTATATCAATGTGATATGCTTCAATACGGTACGTTCCCAATTAAAGTGTATCGCTTAATTCTCAAGTTTCCAGAAAAAAAAAACAAAAAAAAACACACCCTTGGCTTTTTAAATAAAATTACTCTGTGGAATTTTGATCAATGATGTTGATACCTCCAGCAAACGCAATCGAGTGGTCACTTCCTCGTATTTTTTCCGATGAAGAGAGGATCCTCAAAAAGTGGAGATTCTTGCCAGTTTTGATCTGTTTGTTTTACAGTATCGGTTAATTTTATTATCGACTGTTAATAGTAGTGCAAAATAAGAATAGCTGCTTGTCTATATGTGTATATCTTTTAACAATTTTCGCAACCGATACGAAAATAGCTGGAAGGAAAAAGATGAACTATGAATTTCAGAAATCAATTAACATAAAAATATTGTTAAAATGACCACAAAACAATCATACCTAATTTCCAGATTGTTGCTAATTCACAAATGTGTACAGCCGAATGGGGAAAAGTAATGAGCGAAAGATTACAGCTTTTGGAATTATGGGCGGAACGGCAAGGATTGGAACTAGCTGCAGAGTGTCATTTGGCTAAAATCCACCAATGCGCGCAATTCTTGCAGGTACTTTGCTCCTCAAACGTTAACAAAAACCTTCCCCAACTTCGAATCTCTTCATTCTAGGCACCAAAAACAACTGTAGAAAACGTACAGCAACTGGTATGCTCTTGTTTCCGGCTGAATTCACTACAAATGGCTGCTTTACTGCAACAAGAAAAAATACCGCGAAATCTGGTAGATACTGTAATTCGTATGGCCGAATCAGTAGCTGATGAACTGACAAGAGCAGACGGACGTGAAGTACGACTCGAGGAATCACCTGAATTACATCTAGCTTTACTCCTGCCCGATGATGGATTCAGCTGCGACGTAGTGCGTGGAATTCCATCAGGATTAGTTGACTTTTTGAATCCTCTACAAGGAGCTGGTATGTGCAGACTGGCGGCGCAGCCCACAAGTGTTGGTCTATGGACCGTTTACATGCATCAGTTCAATGTAAGTGTATTGTTGCAAAAGCAACGGAGAATATTATTATATTAATAAAAAAAATTATTTTACAGCAAGCTCGATCGCCTAGTGCTATGTCGAACAAACTTCCACAACCTGAAGTACAAATTATAAAACTACATAAAAATTCAAATGGAATGGGCTTGTCTATAGTAGCTGCAAAGGGTGCTGGACAGGAGCGTCTTGGTATTTACATCAAATCAGTGGTCCCAGGAGGTGCAGCGGATGCAGATGGTAGATTACAAGCCGGTGATCAGCTGCTAAGAGTGGACGGTCAAAGTTTAATTGGGATAACTCAAGAGAGGTAAGTGTGCATTGTTTATTGGTCCCAAAACAATATCACCGTACATTGTGTTATTTTTCTGTTATTCTGTCTCTCATTGCAAATTATCTATCAAATAAACACTGATTATCTCAATATACCACGATGTAACAAATCAGTTTGTGCTTATGGGCCGGACTTTGATCGCATTTTAGCTCGCATTCATAGAATATGCTGAGATTCTCCCAGACGCTAGGTTAAAGATCCCAAAACTAAAGTTTACTTCAGCAATTGCCAAAATCATTGCTGCCGCAGATTTATGACTGGCGAGACTACTGCGACAGAGGTTTAAAACTTGGTGTACGTTCGGGCTGCCATGGTTATGCGCCTCCATAATCAATATCTTGGAGCGAATAACAGAGGTATGCGCCGGAAGACTTTCCCGTTCTGGGTATTTCAACAAAAGAGCCGAAAAGTTGAGAAAGGAGATTAGTTGTGTCGCGCAAACACTTCTTGAAAATCCACCACCAAGAGTGAACAGATGTGTTGTCAACATCTTTGGAAACTACCATGTCTCCAATAATATGTCAATCGAAGAAATCCTCAAGGTGCTGAAGCAGAAATTTGCGGTATGCTCCAATCGCATCCATAGGTATCAAAAGAACTATCAGCGAAAGTCAGACGACACCTTGCTGTTCTAGAGCCAATTTTATAAAAATCTCAATAACTCAAGTTATGAAAGTAACCTTCATCTGGATCAGGCAGAAGACTTTTGAAGAAGTATTTTGAGCCAACCCAGCCGCTGCAATTTAGAAGCAGAGTGGTTCGTACACCTTATGCGTTCATGCGAGGTTCTCCCCGAAATGACTATGCCTAACATAACTGAAGCTGACGTAGAAGCAGCCCTTGAAAAGGCAGGTAATTGGAAGGCGCCAGGAGTTGATAAGATTCACAACTTCTGGCTGACGCGGTTGAAGCGCATTCATAGGGTATTGGCAAATCATTTTAATCATATGATTGTCGATCTGAAATTAGTTCCGCAATTTTTCACCAAGGGCATAACTTTTCTCATCCCCAAGGAACAGAGTGCCCTTGCCTTTCAAAATGTCGACCAATTACTTGTCTTCCTACCATCAACAGGGTCTTCACTTCAGTTCTGTGTGCGAACATCTCAAAACATCTTGATGTTCATAAATTGATAGCTGAGGAGCAAAAAGGATGCCTAAAAGGCTCCCGAGGCTGTAAAGGATAGCTTATAAACGGTGCAGTAGCTGTGTAGCAGGTAGTCCACCAAAAAAGAAATATCTCGACAGCCTACATCGATCGTCCTGGATTTTTGAGTGGGGACTTTTGTTGGTTGCGGTCGTCGCTGTAGGCCAATGTTGACTTTGGCTCCATTGCTTGACCTCCTAACTTCTCCCTTCTTGGATGTAATTACCTGACTGTCACTGTTGCGGAGATGCGCCTCCGGCTGATGGGTCGGTTTGTGTGTGCTACGGGGTCCTGCTTGTTTGTTGTTTTTAATATTTTTCTCTATTGCAGGTGCACTCATTTGAATTTCACCAGTATGCTGGTTATGCGGTGGCTTGGTGGCCGCTGGAAACCGTCTTCGGACAGGTCAAGAGTGTGTACAGGCTGGGAGTAAGCTTATCCAACTGCTTGTCTGATGGTCATGTGTTAGGGGCAAGTGGATTTGGCGGGGGGATGGGCATTGGAGAAGGTGCTAATAGGACCCCAAGCCAAGGTGGAACAGCATACGCCGAGGGCTGCGTGGACAATGGGGAGCTTGGTCTTTAGTATGCGGACTCTGAATACCTTGGGCACCTTCAGTTTCAAATAAGACCCTCATTTTAGTGGTCGGGCTAATCAGGGTGGACATTCTTCTTCTTGTTCATTCTACTCGTGAGACGAAGATATGGACTCGATTATCAAAAAAATAAACAAACGGACGATAGTAGAAAAAGTAGTGATGCCAGGTGCATCATCGGAAGACAAGTTGCTGGCATCCAGCCAAGAGACAGTACCCGTCGAGACCAGCACACTCGGTGCCAGCCGTAGCAGCGAGCGGCAAGCGGACTATTGGTTTCCAGCCTGGACTCCACTGCCGTCAAATTGGGTGCAGCGAGTACCAGACATAGTATTCCTAATTCGAGAGTGTCTGACCAGAGATCCTTCTCAGATCATAGTTGGATACTTTTCAGTCTAGATCTCGCCGTTGAGGTCTCCGAATCCTGCAGATACCCCAGGAGGATTGACTCGAGAAAGCTTGGTCAAGTAATTAAGAGCAAATTGGCAAGATTCGCACTACAAACGAACTGGAGTCGAAGGTCGGGGCTCTGGAAAAGGCAGTCGACACCACCTTTAAAGTCCCGTGCCTTGCTAAATACAGCAAGAAGACACTGCCTTTGGAAGCTGATCAGGGAAATCTTCAACATCTGCTACAGGCGCATATATTGGCAGCGATACAAGGCTATCAACACCGCTAAGAGTCGGTCTTGGTTGGACTACGAGTATATTCAGAACATCGAAAGCATCAGCAAATCCCTAGGAGTAAAATTCTCTCCAAGGAACATGGGAGCCCTTCCTGTCTTAAAAAGTTGCAAGGTTCTTGGACGGAATCTCCTGGCAAAACCTTGGAGCTGTTGATTCGGACGAACTTTCCCGTCAGCGCCAGCTTGTTAGGATTTACCGGAGCTGTATCTCTTTAGAATAGGAACCACAATCCTGGAGACGCGCGCGAGTGGTTTTCATAGCGAAAGTGGGCAGGCACGACCATGAGTCCGCAAAGGACTTTCGATCAATCAGCCTCACCTCTTTCGTGTTGAAAACCCTAGAGCGTATCCTGGACATCCACTTAATGGCGCACTTAAGGAAGGAACGCTTTTCTCTAAGTTCCAGCATGCCTTTGAGGTCAAAGGCTAATCCACAGAAATCGCTCTCCACGAGGTAATTAGCACGATTGAGCGGTCGCTACAGTACACACTGTAGACTCTAGCTACCTAATCTATTGCTCATTCCTATTGTTGTGGTTGTGTTTTTAGTGGTCCCACGATGTCCCGGTAAGCTACTCAAAGAGAGCTTAGTTTCCTGGTCCGGCTTAAAATGACCATACGTGAAGACGAGAAATGGATAGACTCTGGGTCTATGTATGCCAGCTGTCACTCGGTCATATAGGCAATTTGCCTTTATAGCTGAGACTCCTTGTATATGTTTGTATTTGTCAAGAGTGGTATAATCGTTGTAATGTTTGCAGTTTCCACTTATTTGTTGCGAGGATTTATATACTTTCGAGAGATCATTGTTGGCAAACGAGTTTTCTGTCATTAGTTTATACATTCAAAAGTGGCAATTTCAATCGAAGAACATGGAAGACCACCGAAAAGGTTTGAAGATGCCGAGCTACAAGTATTGCTCGATTAAGATGATGCTCAAACTCAAAAACCACTTGCAGAACAATCCAATGTGACCCAAAAGAGAATCTCCTTACATTTGAAAGCCATGGGAAAGGTTGAAAAGTGCGGAAATTGGGTTCCGCATGAATTGAATGAGAGACAACAAGAAAAACAAAAAGCCACTAGTGAAATTCTTCTCGCGAGGCACGAAAGAAAGCGTTTTTTCCATAGAATCCTGATGGGGGATGAAGAGTGGGTTTATTTCGACAATCCTAAACGGAAAAATTGTCGATCCAGGCGAACCATCATCATCGACTGAAAGGCCAAATCGCTTTGGGAAGAAAACAATGCTCTGCGCTTGCTTGAATTACAAGAGTGTGATTTATTATGTGCTTCCAAGTGAAATTGTTGATACGCAATTCTAACCGTCACCAAATGATCCATTTGAATCATTAATTGCTTGAAAAACAACCAGAATAGGGCACGAAAGAGTAATTTTTCAACACGACAACGCCCCGGCACACACATCAAAATCAGTCAGGGACACCATTGTTCCACTCCGCTTTGATGTCCTACCCCACCCGCTATACTCATCAGACTTGGAGCCTTCTGACTTACTTGTTTGAATCGATGGGACACACGCGCTTGCTGAGCAGCACTTCACTACCACCGATTCTACTGGTAAGGCATCCTCAAATCGACAAAAAGGTGGCATAACTGTAGCTAGCGATGGCAAAATTTAACCATTTTTCAAAAATATTCGTGCTTTTTTAACTTAAAACAAGTCGGGAAAGCAGAAGCTGGACGCCTCAAGTATGAAAGGTTTTGTGTATTTTTTAAAGACATTTGAGGGTGCATTTACCCCATAGCATGTATTATGTGAGAGTGTCCACTTTCGGGTGATATCGACATTTCGATATCTCGACGAAATTAATAAGACCGACTAGGCTGATCCCGACTATTTGACATTAACAACGATCTAAGACAAGGCGATGCCTAATCATGCGTACTCTTTAACCTGGCCCTGGAAAAAGTGATCCGTGATGGTAAGGTAAATGCGATCCTCTTTAAGTCCACCCAATTACTGGCATATGCTGACGATATCGACATCATGGGAAGAACGACCCGAGACCTACAAATTGCCTTCACCCAGATCGAAGAGACCTCGCGAGATCTTGGGCTGTACATCAATGAAGGCAAGACAACGTATGCACCGAAAACCAATCAACCAACAATTTCCAACCGCACTGGTCAAACGAGAAAAATAAAGATCGGAGATTGCAACTTTGAGATCGTTGATAATTTCTCCTATCTAGGGTCGAAAATCACAACCGATAACAGCTACGACGATGAAATTCGCGCACGGTTGTTGGCAAGAGCCTATTTCAGCTTACAAAAGCGGTTCCTCTTGAAACGTCCCACCATAGGGTCAAAGACAATGATCTTGCCAGTTCTCATGTATACTTCTTAGCAAGAAAAATTTCCAACTCTTGGCCGCATTCGAGAGAAGAATCTTCCGAAAAATGTTTGGCCCCCTATATGAGGATGGTCGATTCCGCAGCCCACATAACGACGAAATCTATGAGCGATACCATGACCGTCAGTTTGCGAATAAAATCCGAGTCAATAGGTTGCGGTGTGCCGGTCACTTAATCCGTATGGATGAGGATGATCCCTACCGGAAAGTCTATAAGGGCAATATCTATGGTAGAAAAAGAAGACGAGGCAGATCCTGCCTGAGATGGAGCGATGGCGTAGGTCAGGGCGCCAGACAGCTTTTAGGGATATCGAATTGGTGGACCTCGGCGCAAAACTTGGATGTCTGGAGTTCCTTATTAAGACAGGCCTAGACCGGATACCGGTTGTTGCGCCGTTGATGATGATGACTGAACAGTGAAACAAGCCTTTGAAATTGAACTGCATTATCGAACATTTCATATAAGGCTCTACAAAATGCTCCTGAGAAGCCACACAACAAACTCAACATTTTCGTCACTGTCTCTTTTCTCTTTCAGTTAAATTTGCAATGCTAACTCACTTTAATATTTTATTTACAGAGCTGCTGATTATTTAGTTCGAACGGGTCCAGTGGTAACTTTAGAAGTGGCAAAACAAGGGGCAATATATCATGGCCTAGCTACGCTACTGCAGCAACCAAGTCCGGTCATTCAAAGAGGTAAATTTGAAATGTTTTAAGCGTATTAACATTGCTAGTATAATCGCAAAATAAAATGATTGCTAACAACTAACAATTTTCAATATACAATAATAAATCGCTGCTTATCAGAAATGGATGACAGTTTAGAGATGATGCCACAAAGTCAAAACCCAAACTACTTATCCGGTTCAGAAGAAAGTCTCTCAAAGTATGTGAATGAGCCAGTAGATCGTTACTCAAGGCCGTATTCCAGGTTCGCAGAACGCCAGCCATCCCCCACTTACTTTCAAATGCGTCGTAGAAGTTCGTCGCCACTTCAAGACGATGCATTTCGTCAAGTGCAAGAGCTGCATATTGATCCAAGATATAGGGACACTCGCCCAATCGCAAGAAGTTCATCAAATCTTGCTCTCACAATGGCTGATACAAATTGTACTCGGTGGGATACGACTCCATCTATTTACATAGAGCAATATAATGACCAGAATCCGGTAGATGTCAATTCAATGGAATCACTGAACAATACAACGTCATACTCGGATGCACACCAACCTCTAAATGAGGACAGCATGGCATCATGTGCCGATTCGGATGACATTCCTTTCATCGATGACGGTTCACCAAGTGATCAAGATAACATATACATTCCACCAAATATAATTGTGCCAAAGAACTCTTCGAAAACAGGCATAATGGTAGACAAAAGTTCCACGTCTAGGCGATCCAGTAGTGGTTGTAGAAAAACAGTCAGTTTCGATCTATTAGATTATACCGATAGGAAGACCAACAGTAGTGATTATGTTGAATATTCATTTAATAAATCCAAGACATGTTCTGTAATTAGTGACGCTAGATTAGAGAATTTTGGGACCAACACAAGTGACTTTGATTACGGTTATGATGATATAGAAGATGAAAACATGAGAAATGGAATTTATTCTCAAGACTCTCCGCCCGAACTTAAAAATTTTGATCAGAATGAATTAAAATTGGATTTATCGCATGTAAATTCAACTTCCAGTTCCTCGACAAATGAAGCAAGTGAAGAAGACGTTAAAGAAGAATTGGACAAAATTGAAATTATGAAACGTAACTATCAAGTTCCTCTGAAAAAAAGTAATAGTTCCTTCGATATTTGTTCACCATATGAAGCTGACTTACAGAGTAGAAAATTCGGTGATGGAAAAGTGAAGGTATTGGCAAAATACTTTGAACACAAATCTTTAAAACAAAAGTGCAAATCCAGCCCAGAATTGAATATAACAAAAACAAATAAATTGAATAATTATGAGCAAGATCAAATATTGGCGCAACTAAAAGAATGGAGTATATTCGGTTCCAAGGGTCGTGAAATTCTACCAGAAAAACCCTGTTCGCCTAAAAGAGATACCGAAAGTATCTGGAAAAGCGAACCAACTCTGTTTTCATACATTACGCAAACCCAGGTTCGACCAGAACGACTGTCCTTCCTTCGTAAAACCCGTCACTGTAATGCACACTATATAAACACAGTACCTCTAGTGAATGCATGCTACAAAAGCTGTCCTAATCTATGCAAAAAACCCACTCTATTGCATTCAAGTCCTTTTCATTCGTCCCGATTCATGACTTTAAGGAAATTGAAGAGACATTGTAAGCAGAAATCCTCGGATATGTTACGAGAATCTGATGAGACTATCGAACCGAGATGACAGAGTATGTTTAGTGGTATTAGCTTTCTCAGCGACAATGTGCACTAATTGGTTTGATTAGCGTTTGTTTTTGTGTGAATGCATGACTTTCCTTATGAGTTGGTATGACACGGATTTATGTGTTATCTGTGCCTAGTAGAGGCAGAACACTTTTAAACAGTCACAGTTTTGCTTTCGTCTGGAACATTGCTTTGCATACAAGTTTTTTGGAGCATTGAATTAAGTTTACAGATTTCTGGACTTCCTCCTTGGAAACCACATTGCATTTAGTAATTTCTGCAAATTACATCTCAATTTTTTGAATATCTACTTAATGCTTCTTAGCTGTTGTATATCTTAATGAGTTTAATTTGCATGGAATAAAACAAAGTATTTTTTATATAGGTAATCGTAGAATGTCCGAACGAGACTTGAGTCGTATGGGAACAGATACAAAGACTCAAACTTCAGCGGCACCGAATCAACATCTACCAAATAGTAAATCTGTTCCAGCACTTCACCACGTTGGTAGCTTAGGTAAACTCAGCTAAATTATAATATGCGTTTATTTCGGGTTTTAATTCTCTTTTTATATTTTATTTCAGGCATGTCAAATAAATCAAGAAGCATTCACAATCTTGTAAATAACAATGATCAAGGGTTTTATCAGAATTTAAGTGTGTATAGAGCTCAAAATCAAAGTCACCCTTCACTGGGCGAAAGGTAATTGATAGCAATTGATGTTTTTTAATATTGAAAATTTTGAAAGTAACTTTATAAATATGTGTGTAAATTCGTTATCATATATAAACGTTTACTCCCCTTATGCTGCTACACGCGTTTTCAGCAAACGGTGTTGTACAAGAAGAAATAGGAATTTATGTTCTTCTGATGTTAGGAGAAGAAATTGCCACGTAATTTTGAGGTATCAGAATTATGAACCGAAATCGCAACAATCAGAGAATACATTTTTCATCCAAAATACAATGATCCATTAAGTATAAATAATGAGGCGATTTTATTTTCTATTCGCCAGTGATTTTTTGTTTTACTTCGCATATATACCGATATTTTGAAAGCAAGTCATCATCTCATTATTTACACTTAATTTAATTGCTAAAAACACAGCAGGCATACATTAAGTTGGAGTGATCCAATAGTAAAAAAAATTAGTGAGATTCAATTGTTAAGTGGTTCATTTTGTATATAAGTCCCCAAAAGAATCTCATGATCTCGATGATTATGTCGACGAAAAGGCAGACGGCAATCAGTGCCATTGGGGAGAGAACTGCGACACAGACAATAAAGGTGACAAGCGACGGTCACAATCATCCACTTCTCAATGTATGGTTTATCGAACAGTTGATCCACCCAACTATATTACACGATAGAGAATTGCACAGTTCTTGGGTAAGGAGATGAAATGGATTTACGTACAAAGTGCCAGGCTCCTGTCTCAAACAGGCTACCGGGTAAAATTCCCACCTGTTTTGTCTAAGACACTAACTTGGAACTGGTTTGACACATTACCTAATCCCAGTCCTATTCACTGTAGAAGCATAACCCCGTGGTTCAGGGTACCTCAGCTACCCTGATATGTCTCCTGTCCATCTCCCTTTTTTCGCCTTAAGAATGCCATTCTTTTCTACATATTCTCGCTCTCCAACATGACCTCAATTGAGGTATCCGGAAACACTTGGCTTCCATCGGAAGATGATGGCGATGCGACCTTCTGCAGAAGAAAAAGTGTGGCACCACTTCCTTGCAATATATGCAGTCTCGCGACCGTGATTTTCCGATTTTGTGCAGGTATGACTGAAGACATCCGTGTCCGCTGAGCAGCTCGGTTAGATAATAGTCAACCTCACCGTGCTTTCGATTGACCCACAGTCGCACGTCTCTTATGAGATATGTGGACCATCTATCTCTCGATTCCCGTTCGCACGATTGCTGCCATGCACAGAGAGTACGGATTCTCTCTTCTTAAGCGACGACTTCTCTATTTCCCTCACCTTTTCTGAGGTGCGAGGGTGGTTTGAAAAATTTCCGACCAATCAATGATACAAGACATTTTTTCTTTAAATTTATTTTTAGTTTTCTAGATAGCCTTCTTGTACGTCTACACACTTCTCCCAGCAATGTTCCCGTATTTTTTACCCGTCCAAATAGTACTCCACGTCTTTTTCTGCAAAATAATTGTTTATGAAGGTGATGACCCTCCTCATTTGACGAAAATCTTTATTCTCCGAGCGCAATTTTCAGATTAGAGAAACAGAAAAAAAGACCAAAAATTTTGACTGACGGTTTCGTCCAGGGCAGAGGCAACTCATCAGACGCTGCCTCACCTCTGCCCTGGGAGCAGCGTGACCGAAAGTGCCAACAGGTGGAAGACGCTCCCTTTTATCATCGCAAAAACACGACAAGGTTGCGAATTATATTGGACTTGAAACCCCAGTCGTTGTAGTCTAAGCTAGACTAGAGCTAGGTTGTTGTTTAGGATCCACCTGTTGGCACTTTCGGTCACGCTGCTCCCAGGGCAGAGGTGAGGCAGCGTCTGATGAGTTGCCTCTGCCCTGGACGAAACCGTCAGTCAAAATTTTTGATTTTTTCAATTCTTAATGCTTGGGGTGCTACGCTCCAATACTAGGGATCCATGGACTAAAAAACGAGGGAGTAAGTTGCTCCTCATTTAGTCCGGTCCACCATCAAGTGGATGGGGACTTAGGATCCCGCAGATCCTAAACAACAGAAAAAAAGACGCTTGGGGCTAGATCTGGTGAATAAGGAGAGTGGTCAAACAGTTCAATCCTTAATTCGTAGATTTTCGCCATGACAACCACAGAGGTGTGAGACAGCGCATTGTCTTAGTGAACCAGAATTTTTTCGTCAAATCTGGTAATTTTTCCGCAATTTCTGCCTTTAATTTGTCAAGTAATGATACTTAGTATGCACCTGTAATGATTTTTCCTGTTTGAAGATAATCGATTAAGATAATTCCATGACTATCCCAAAAAAAAGTTGCCATCACTTCCCCAGCCGATCAAACAGTTTTTGCTTTGTTTTGAAGCCGATTCGCCCCTCGCAGCATACTGTTTTGACAGTATTTTTGGTTCGGGCATATAATGGTCTATCCAAGTTTCATCTACAGTAATTAATCTTTGCCAAACTCTTGATTTATTCCGCCTAAACTTGGTCAACGCAAATGTTCATTCGAACACGTTATTGGTCTAACATGAGCAAATGCGGCATCCAAAGAGGGGACAGCTTTCTCATGCCTAAATCTTTATGCAATATGTGAAAAAACACGTTCTTTTGACATATTCATATCCTCTAATATCTCCCTCACTTTAATTCGACGGTTGTTTAGTGCCATTTGGTGAACTTTAACGATGTTATCGTCAGTGATTGCAGTTTTTGGACGTACCGAACATTCATCGTCTTTCAAGATTGTACGGCCACGTTTCAATTCAGCTGCCCAAAATTTCACGATCGTAAATGATTGTGCAGAGTCCCCGTACACGGCGTTCAACTCATCTTGGATATGCGTTGGCGTATTGCCTTTCGAAAAACAAATATTTAATGACAGCTGGATACTCGATTGTTTCCATTTTCCATCTACAAAAACACTCGCATCGATTCACTCAAACGATTGTTAAACAACAACTGCGCTTTCAAAATTGCTGAAATTTTGGTGAGTATCTGCGATGCGCAACCACATTCTCAAGATTTTATTGACGAGTGCTGTTATCTTCACGTTGAGGTCGGAAACTTTTCAGACCTCCTTCGAATATAAGCCTCCACTCAGCAGTATGGAGAGCGATCGGTACGGTCGTAAAGCTCCCACCATTGTATTTGCGCAAAGCGCTTACGCTACATCTCGTTACTGATGGACTCATCAGGTCGGTAGAAACCCTCTCCTTAGTTAGGACTTCGACGTCGGTTTTCTCCACAGTTAGAGGGAATCCATGTTCAACCATCCATCTAACTCGATGCATCACCATTCCCAGTGTGCGCTATGCCTGTTCAACCGCACGCGTGGTAACCAGTGCCCCAATACCATCCGCGTATCCGACAAGAGGAGATTTGTCAGGAAGTGCGGCTTATATTTGCATATAAGTTTCAGCAATTCGCCGGGAATACCGTCCGATCGTGGTGTTTTTTGTCCTTCGTGGTCAGCACCGCCTCTAGTTCCTTTACAATGAATCAGTGTTCACCGTCTCACCGACAGCATCAGCTTGGATGGGGTGGACAGAAAACCTAGAGATTCAGTTGGAGTTCTTCTGTCTGCGCCTGAATCTTTCCAACTTGATTTTCTCTCTTCTCTTCTCTCATTGGAAGGAGTCCTTTGTCACTCCGAAGGCAACGCACTGATGACCACTGGCCATGAAATCCTCCAGTACCCTCCATTGTTACACCGTTGACACTAGGGACTCCGTAGGAAAGGTTACGGCAGGAATGTTGTCCACGTAACCAGGTAATTCAAATATCGGAATGCTATTTAGGATAATAAGACTTATCCTCTGGTTGAGGCATGTCCCATTCGACGGCTCTGGCGCTCTCGCCTCCGTCTAGAACTCTCCCTTCTCAGTTTCCAATTTCGTCTTCTGAGGACACGAGCCTATTTCCAAAAGCGGACATAGATTCATTCGGGGTGAGGTAGACGCTGAAAAAAGTCACTTCTGCACAACGGAACCATCTCTGCGACCATAGACTCCTACTCGCAAGTTAATCATATCAGTATACGACGATTGTGAGCTCTTACCTCGGTACTGCTCGCTGAGGAGCAACAAGTCAGCTCTTCTTTCTTACACCATCTGCCCACTCAAAACGTGAGCTTTTGTACTCCTATGCATATTCACTTGCAGAATGCTTATTATTATGCTTGGCTCTTCACTGTCTGAAACTCTTCTTTGAAGACCTGACGCTACTCGAAACCGGGAATATAAGCCACACCTTCTTTCTGCTGACCGCGGTCGATGCAAGTCTTTCACTCTGTGCCCAGGTTTGCCACGCTTGCAACCCAAAGTTCTTCTGTCCTGCCCTTTGCAAGCCCCTGCTATATGATGGGCCCAGCACTTAAAATATCGGGTTGGAACAGGGATGAAAAACGATATAAAGTTTTAACGAATGTTTATATATTAGCACTTATCGATTACATGTGCAGAAAAAGTTGCTGATAGCGGGGGTACTGCCGTCACATGGGAATACGCGCCTCTATTTTTTCACTTTCATTGATAACACCTCAACACCAGTCTACGCATTATACTATTCCAATGAGAGTAACATTGAATCTGGCTTTGAGCGATGATAGTTGTGCACAACTGCTGCCGCCAAATCTCACGTTCACTTCAGCAATCGCAATGTTTTGTAGGTTTCATCCAAGGCCACAAACAGAATAAAGCGCATATTCTATTCCAAGTGTCTAAGACGTGAGTGGGGTAGGCGACAAATCTTTTTATGTGAATTTTTGCAAAATATCTGGTAAGTTGACGTACAACAAATTGCTAGGCGGTTATTATATTGCCATGAAAGAGGTGTGGACGGGTATTTCACAAGTTATTGATATCCTAAATGATGTGTGGCTATTAACGTAAATAGCAACAAATTTTGATTGCCTGGGCGCTCCCAATGATCATGCAAAGGGAAAAATGCAGTCTCGCCCATATAAATCATTCGTTCTTCTCATTTTTTCGAAATATAAGTTTTTAGGGATTATCCATTTTCACATTTCGAAATCTTCTAATGTGAAAGTGATTTAAAAACTCTTCTACTTTATTTTCAGACCCCCCATACATAACCAACAGCCAGCGACAATAAACGTTGCTGGTGGACCAATGTCGATGCCAGCGACAACAACGAATCTCTCAAATCAATCTACTGTATTAAGCCGTCCAATTTCAGCCTACTATAATAGCAATAATACACTTACAAACACTATGCCTTCATCGAGTTCCATGTCCTATATTACAACCACATCGCAAAGCACGCTTAACAGCAATAACATCAATGACAACATATCCAATAATAATCAACCACAATATCAAACTATGCAAATGAATAATCGCATGAAGAACAACAATGGTTTCTTACGTGATAATCAATCACAACAAAGCTTACGAATGAACCAAATGATGGCTCCATCAATGCCAAACATTGCGAATTCCAGCGGCTATGCCAGCAATATTTCTGCAAGTCAAAGTATGCAAAATGTGAATATGATCAGCAACAATCAGCCGGATTTTTATCACCACAGCCCATATTTAGGAAACAATTCTAACGTTTTACCCCCTCCGGAACATCAACGTCTTTCCGCAAATCAGGCAATTTCTCATCTTCGGGGACAAGCGAAAATTTCTGAAATGAGTGAGATGATCAACCGTAGAAATCAACGGCAAGAGCAAACACTGACCCCTATGGACTTACAAGCGCATAATCAGCTTGCCGGGCCTGGTGCAATGCAGCACCCAAACCTGATGAATTCAAGCTTGGCTAGACAAAATATGTCAATGTCTAGTCCGCAGATGCAACAAATGACTCCCATAAAGCAATTACCTCCTACAGCGCCAAAACCGCATCTGGGTCGACATCCACAGCAACCGCCATATATTCCAAATAGCGAAGAGTCTTCTCCACCACTTCCCCCATCAACGACTCATCCTCTTTATAAAAACAGCAGCCTACCGTCTGGCGGAAACATCAACTATATAGCGAGCTCGCTAGACCCTCCCAAAGTTGCCTATTATCCAGTAAACGCTAATCAATCACAGGCCGGAAAGAACTTCGTTGGTGCAAACCCCTGGGAGAGAGAAGAGCGTGAGAAAGAGCATGAACTTCGTCGTGAACAAATTCGCCATTGGAGGGATCAGCAAATCGTAGAGCTGTCAGTTTTACCTCACAGAACGCCTCAACAAGAGGAGCAACTGAAAACCCTAGTACTCGAACGTGATTTCGAGCGTCGGGCTCAGGAGGTTGAAGATCAGGAAGATGAAGGCGAAGCTCCGTACACTAAGGAAAATGTGCAAGAAGTAATAAGACTTTCTAATCAACCGATCCCAACACCTGTAACTAATATGAAGCAAATCGACATTCGAAGCGTTCCCCCGCCAATGGCTCATACTCAACATTCTCCTCCCGCTAGTGAAACATCTCAGTCATCACCACCTATGGCAGATGCACAACAATCATTCCAAGGATATCCCATCCAGCAAAGTCAAATTGTTCCAACACCAACTGTACAACCGAAAAGTATTCTAAAGAATAATCGTTATGACGGATCGAATTCGAATACACCGTCATCGCCATCGAAATCACAGAAATCAGCGAAATTCGCTGATGATCGACGATTACAAACTGATCACTCTATAGCGCAACTTTCGAAAGAAATAGGTAGCATTAACCTGTCGCCTGCAGAAACCGATTCTAGCTATGTGAAATCTGTTCAGTCCAACTCGGAGATGAATGATCATAAGTTGCAACACCCCCAGCATTTTCAGCCAAAGGAATCACCATCTGATTCATATACGCAAAACAATAGCCTCTTGACTGCTCCGCCTCCGCCCCCGGAGCGGAACAGTTCATATGTGGTAATGTCACAACAACAGAAATATCGAAGCAATAACCTCCTCAGTACGAAACCGCCAATTTCGAGCCCAATTCTCGATCATCCTGCTACAGCACCTAAACGACCGCCACTGAATAACAACTCCATAGCCAACATTCAATCGGCCACAACAACAATGACGAACAACAGCAATACGCAACAGATGACAATGGTGACAACTTCTACTGTAATAAGTAGCAGCAACACGAACAGTATTGGACGTGATGGAAAACGTGTGTCCTTCCATGACGATGATAACAATTTCATTCCTCCACAAGAATTTCTGGGTGATAAAAGTGATTTGGACATGATCAGAGAGGATCCAAATGTAAGTAGCATACATTTTAAATGTCCCGCGTTTCCGTTCATGAAATTTATGATTTTCCCAGAAATTCCTTGAAGAAACAACCGCAATCCTTCAATCGCCCACTACTCCAGAGGGCGAAACCTGGAATACGTCGATACAACAAACACCAGGTGTGATCGGTGCCCAGGAAGTTTACAGGTAAGTTCTGTTTCCTTATTCATTGGTAGCGAACACAACCGATGGCAATTCCTTCTAACAGAGACCCACGTCAAAGGCGTTTACAAGAGCAACAACAGAAACAACAGCAAAAATCTGGTGATGGCGTGCCGGAAAAGCTTTCGTTTAAGGAGAAAATGAAAATGTTTGCCTTAGAATCTGGCGAAGATCAAACACCAAAAGACAAATTGAAAATATCACGAGCACAGCGGGATATTGACGCTGTACACTAAGCCATTCTTCGTGTTTTTTGTTTTATATATATTACAAATTCACGTTCTCAGTAGGATAAGCATTTTAGCTGTACTTTAAGGGATAAATATTTAAACACAATTCAATAATAATTCGGGAGATAATATTCACCGTAACATTACAATCGTAGATTGGTGCGTTGGAATCTATGTTGCATTTTTCAAAGTAGATACATAGAACCTGGAACATACAAGCAAAACCTATCAAAAGGAAATCAATTATTCTAAAGACCAAACTCCTAAGTGTCCCACATATTGAAACTGTAAGCAATGTATTCGAAATATTTAAAAGGACAACATTCTGTAGAATTTACATACTAAAAGGGAGCATCAGAAGCAC
Source organism: Hermetia illucens (assembly GCF_905115235.1). Taxonomy (NCBI): domain Eukaryota; kingdom Metazoa; phylum Arthropoda; class Insecta; order Diptera; family Stratiomyidae; genus Hermetia; species Hermetia illucens. Next base: position 97,133,151 of record NC_051854.1, on the reverse strand, counting down.
TTGGATAGCAAATGAAATGCAGGATCTGATGTAAACAGAACTTATGATGAACTTATCTACTTTTATTATCAATTCATTCACGAATACTTATTTACTTTGATATTGAGCAAGGAATATTATTATACTTACAAATTTACTGTAAACACATTACAACTTTCACACTCGTATACACTTTGAAAGGACCAAAAAAGGAATTTATGATCAATTACTAATTTTTACGAAAGTTAGAAAGTGAGAAATATATATTTGAAAAAAAAAATGTATTCTGTTGAGAAAATATATATTTCCTTTACTAGCATAATTTTGTAAAGAGATTTTATTATTCATAAAGATTTTATTGTTGTTGTATTTTAATAAATAAATATTGGAAAATACAAAAAATAATGTCAAGTTAAAAATTAGAGGATACAACTTTCTGAAAACTATGAAACATTGACGCGGAACGTGTAAAGCGGATTTTTATGAAAAATCAATTTATAGAAAACTCTACTGTATTAAAGAGCCAATCAAGAAGTATGGAACAAATATATGATATCAAAACTAATAGAATTGTTTTTCTGGGGCTGCGAGGCCGCCCTTTGGAATATGGAAAATCGACGACAAATGTTTGAAAGGATTGATCGGAAATGAAACTAACAAACCGTGTAAATATTGGGTTGGGCAAAAAGAAATATATTTGTGATCGAAATTTAACGCTTTATTTAACATACTTAGAATTATCCGATTTAAGTCAAATATGCGCCATTTTGTTCGCAAATTTGTTGCCATTTGGAAGGAAACTTCATTATCCCCCCCTTATAACCCCCCCCCCCCCCTCCTTATCTGCAAAAAACTCAGACAGTCAGTTTTCGCAAGCCTCTTTTGAGGCCAACTTTGTAGCACCAAGAGCGTTTTGCATGGACCAGAAGAGATGGTAATCACTTGGTGCCAGGTCCGAACTATACGGTGGGTGCAATAGGACATCCGAGCTCCCGTAGCTTCTGGCGGGTCATCAAAGATGTGTGAGGCCGAGCGTTGTCCTGGTGGAACACAGCACCATCCCTATTGACAAATTCTGGCCGCTTCTGGTCAATCGCGTCCTTCAAACGGTCGAGTAGCTCACATTAGAGGACCGAATTGATGGTGTGGCCATAGTTGAGCAGCCCATAATGGATGATTCCCCTCCTATCCCACCAAACACACAGCAAAATCTTCCTGGCCGTCAATCCGGGCTTGGCGATGGTTTGAGCCGGCTCGCCCGCCGCGCTTCGACCACTATCTTTTTCACTTGAGGTTGTCGTATGTGATCCACTTTTCATCACCAGTCACCATCCGCTTCAAAAATGTGTCGAATTCGTTCCGTTTCAGCAGTGCGTCGCAGGCGTTGATTCGGTCCAAGCGATTTTTTTCCGTCAACTCGTGTGGCACCCAAACATCCAGCTTTTTTTGGAATCCAATCTTCAATATACCAAACGGTTTTATGGTCTATACTCAGTTACTGGCTAATCGAGCGAATGCTCACATGCCGGTCTACTTGGATGATTTCAACGATTTTATCGGTTTCTACGACGATTGGCCTACCAGTACGGGGTGTATCTTTGACATCCACTACACCAGAACAAAATCGATCAAACCAACGCTGTGCTGTGCGAATCGTTACAGTATCGAGCCCATAAAATTCACAAGTTTTTTCGGCCGCCTTCGTTGCATTTTTACCTCCCAGGTAGTAAAAACGTAAAATATGACGAATTTCTTGCTTGGTGGACTCCATCTTTCACGCGCTTTAACTTGAGACTGAAACGTACGATCACAACACTGTCAAAGAGACATTTGTAGCACAGATTGTCGTTTCCAAATCGCCGTATAGTATGACCCGATGCGATAAGTACAACACAAGATATGTTTAAGGGTCGCCATCTATTGACAAAATACGACATTTCTTTTCCCCCAACCCTATATAAAAATGAAACCGTAGAGAATGCATTTGCAATCTAGCTGGGTCATGGCTTTGCCAACATTCTCATCTCACGTCACTCACCCCAGGCATTACAGTATTTAAAAGCATGGGATTTTAATGAAAAGAATTAGTTTGTCGATGGTCAATAGACCATCCTAAGTGATCGGAGATGACCAAAAGGAGAGAGCTATCCCAAAAACACAGACGGACAGACCTTCCCATCAGGCGCATCCTTTCGTGCTGATAAGGGAATGCTCAGCAGAATGCTTATGAGTATGGACTTGCACGCATTCAAAGGTGTGCGTAGATGGACATGTATATGCGCAGGTCGGGTAGGTGGGAGAAAAACGCCCACAAATGGCTATGGGAAGGTTACCCAGAATAATAAACAAATATGGACGAAGAGAAGATTTATGAACTTACAGTGCAGGAGCTCGGAACCTCAGTACCGGTGGCTTTTGGGAGTGGGCAAACAGGCTCCCGGTCTTCGATATCCCTCGACTATATTACCTCGGTGGTGGACAGCTTGGCCACCGTGGCATCTAATGCTACAAGCAACTTAGAAAAGGCGGTGTTTAAAGCGTGCACATCGGCCCCTAGATCACCCATAGCAAACACACAAAAGGATGTGCCCAAGGCACAACGTTGGTCGTTAAAACCTGCAGTGACACCAACCGTATCCGAGGGTAAAGAGCCGGATCCGTTTAGGAGAAGCTCAACGATTTTGAGATCTCCCCAATATCCAAGGCGGAAAAGGACCTGGAGCACAAGAATCCTGTTGACGCCAAAAAATGTGCGGAAAGAAGAATGGAGGCTTTGGAACAGAGGTCCAACCTGGAAGAGTCTTCCTTCGAAAATTGTTGAGTTGTCAGAATTCATCAAACATAAACACAACGTGCACCAAGCAATCAAGCATGTAGTGAGAGCCATAAGGGTTCTATACAACAAATCGCGGGCAGATGAGAAAGATTTGAGGGTGAGCCCTAAAATTACTCCACCGACGATTACGCAGTCGGCGTAGGTGACACCCAACCGTATACTCGCGGATGGGCAGAAGAAAAGAAGGGTCCGGGGAAAGGAAGACGAGCATCCAGAACATCAGTAGGTCCCCAAAAAAAGGCGTACCGCCGAAGGAGCCTAAAACCTCGGTAGGCGGAAAAATAGTCCCTAAAACACCAAGGGAGCCGATGTCTTAAAAGGTACACGATGATTGGACCACGGTTGGACCATAGAAGCCAAAAAAGAAGAAGGAAAGAATGAGGATCCGTCCCGAGCAATTATTATTTCAGCACGAGTAGTATGTCCTATGCAGACATACTAAGAAAAGTGAAAACTGACCCTGATCTCAAAGACTTGGTGGGGAATGGAATCAGCATCCGGGGGAACCAAAATGGAAATCTCATGCTGGAAATGAAAGCCAAAGGCTTTCGCAGTCAAGTCAAAAATTTACTTTGGGAAAGTGCTGCCGTGCGTGCTCAAAAGCCTAAAAACGGGGTAAATTATACCAACTGGTCCTCCAGGTTGGGGGTTGGGTAGGGCTGACAACCCTTGGACAGGGACCGGTTTCCTGGAGAAGAGCCCCTACACCATATATTATAGCGGCCATCCAGTAAACCATGTGTTCGGAGTAGGCTTCTTAGTCAGCCAAAAAATGAAACCTACTGTTATCGGCTTTGAAAATATAAGCCAACGGCTATGCTAGTCTGCGCTTGCGAAGCAAAATTTAGAAATATAAGCTTCATAAACGTTCACGCCCCTACAGAGGAAACTGCAGAGTCGGAGGATACCTTCTACGAGGCACTTGAGCGGACCCTCGAAGCTTGTCCCAAATATGGTATAAAAATCATACTTGGAGATTTCAACAGTCAAGTAGGGAGGTTACCCGTATTCAGGCGATATGTCGGCTCCCATAGCTTACATAGGGATACCAATCATTACGGACTACGGATTATTTAGTTACCAGTATCGCACGAAATGATTGTTGGAAGTACCTGGTTTGCACGGAAAGCGGTCCACAAACATACATGGGCTTCTCCAAATGGGAAATTGACCACGTGTTGATCGAACGCCGCCACCTCTCAGCCTCGATAAATGTCAGAACACATAAGGGGGGCAATATAGACTCGGATCAATATCTCGTTGGAAAAGAAGGTGGCATGGTGCTCCTAGCTCGAATAACAACACCACCCAGAATCCTCTCTGACAATCAGTTGGGAGTGAATACTGAAGCCATTCACAACATAGATCTCCGCAGATAACAGATGGCTTCGAGATGAAGCACCAACATATAATCTTCACAACCACCTGAAGAACATTATCATTGCTACGGCTACAAACATACTTAGATCCAGCCGTAAGGAAAATCGGAACGGCTGGTTCGACGATGAATGTAAGCTAGCAACGGAACGGAAGAATGTTGCAATGTTGAATTTTCAAAGAACGCTGGCACGCGCAGAGACCTATCATGAACTCCGTTAAACGGAGAAACGAATTCACAGATGGAAAAAGGAAGCCTCGGAGAACCAACAGGTCTTGAAAAGTACAGGGAGCAACCACACCAAGCGCAAAAGTTTTACCTACAAGTCAGCAGGATGAAGCCTTACACACGTCGATGCTCATCCTGCCGAGATAGAGAGGGAAATCTGATTTCCGACAGAATGAGCATTTTGGAGCGATGGGTTGAGTATTTTGATGAACTGCTCAACAACCAAAACATTCGCGAAATGTAAGTCCCGCCAACTGAAGACGACGGGCGAATATTGCCACCACCAAGTTTAGGAGAAACAGTCCGTGCAATTCATCGGCTAAAAAATCATAAGTCGCCAGGAGCCGATGGAATTACAACCGAATTGGTTAAATATGGAGGCGACCAGTTACACCAAGTGGTTCATCAACTTGTGCTCAAGGTATGGAACAGCGAATCAATGCCTGACGATTGGCAACGAGGCATAATCTGTCTCATAAATAAAAAGGAGATATCACACAATGCAGCAATTATAGAGGTATCACGTTGCTGAGAACCATCTATAAGATATTCTCCGCTATCTTGCTTGGCCGGATAGTACTATACGCACAGAAAGTCATCCTGTTGAAGTCGAAGAGTCCAAAAGGTGTGCATATTGCCGTTTTCAAAATGTCTTCGAGAGCTACAGGGATTCGATGGTATGCCTTGACCAAATCCAAGGTTGAGAAAATACGGCAATTTGCGATAAAGTTCGCAAAGTCGTAGATGAATGGTATGGAATAACGGTCTGGAATGGTCTGAGCATTCAGACGTTTGTAGTCCCCGCAAGGTCTCCATTGGATTTAGAAACCATGTGAAGTGGCGAAGACCAACCACTATCTGAAAGTCTGCAAATACCCTGTTTAAGAAGTTCTTCGAACTCTTTCCGGGTAATTGGGAGCTTCTGCGTCGCTAATGGATGCACCTTAGAAAAAATTGGGAACCAGTAATGTGGATGCGATGCATGCATCATGCTTAACAGGCTCAGAGAGACTACGCTCGGTAGTGATGTTGCGGTATTTTTGAACAAGTGCGTGAATAAGTGTATCGGCAACATCTTTAAAAACAATGGAAAGAGTGCTGAGTGAACAGGATGAGATTTTTCGTGATGACCTAAGGGAGGCTGTGGTGTCAATGAGGGATCTACTATGGATATTCACTAGCAAACCAAAGTGGCACAGAAAATCTGCGCCTAAGATTGGTATATGAAACTCAAGTCTACTCGCATGTAGTCATTCTTGCCGAAGGTCCGGACGACCTATTAACTGATCGCTCATTTCGAGAGGCGGATCTGGACCTTGATCTAGTCCTACTTTCCGAACGCAAAGCACCGATGGCCTCTGCCAACTCAGAGGCGGAGACTGTTAATGCTGCCACCATCTGCTACAGCTGAGCCACCTGACTTGGATTTTATCCGCGATGTCGCTAACATATCCAGAGCCTCGTATCCGCACATGTCAGGATGACCTGTGTCCTCTTCGGAAAAGGACTGTAATTCATACAATTAATGTCTCTAAGAGTGCACATACCTCCGGCTTAAATTCAATTTTTATGGACTAATGCAAGGGACATTAATAATTAGTATTTACAACTCAAAAGGTGTCTTCCACAGTTCTCAAAACGAATTCATTCAAATTAATTATATTCAAGCAACCGAAAACGAAAAGCGCCGCCAAATTGCAAATGGCGTCATCTGTCATCAGAGCGAACCTTACCGACGTGGAGCGGACGTTGCCATCTTCATTGTACATTGAAGCTGCGTGCGGTCTGCAGCTTCTTTCCTCCGCATTCCGAACGCATCGAAATTGTGTTTCCCGCTTATGATATGGCGCTGAAAATCTCTTCTCAGACGCTGGCACCGTATATGCTCTGGTCCATTCCTATGCACTTTTTTTGTGGATAGCGGGCGCTTGCTCCACAGTAGGTATTTGTATTTTGCCTCACGTGGTAAGGACCTGCAAGATTACAAAGTAGGTATCCGTGACTTTTTTTCATTGGAAAAACCTATTAAAACGAAGTCCCTACAAAGAAAGGTTAACCTTATCCCCGCCCGCAGCCCGTCTTGAAAGTTGAAGCCATCAGAAATCCTAGTTAGTGTAATACTCCTCAGTTATTTTAATCCTATCGAACTTGTTTCAAGAAGCAGTATTTGGCAACCTTTCTGTATGTACAAAGTTCCAGGTCCATATATAATATCTTTGAACTGGAACTATAATAGATTTCTATGTATCTAAAATCTAAAAACACAAGGATTCCCATTTGCTTTTTAGGTAGAGGAACATTCCCAGGATATGTAGTGACGAAGAAAAATATTCCAATCGTTCATAACATTGGGTTTTGGGTATGTAGATATTTACGTAGATACATAGTATATAGCAAAATCTATCTGAGAATATATACAAAATGCACAACAAAGTTAGAGAATAAACGACATTCGCACCATAAGCACACACAAGGAAGCAGTCTGGGGACTCATAAAATAAAATCCACGTCATAAAATTCTATGCTATAACTAGAATATTTTTAGAATATAAAGATAGCATTGTTCTTAGATGAAATAAAATTTAATTGCTCGAGTCATAACTTTTTATCAGCTGCACAATTGTCATAAACAAATTTATTTCATTTTAGCCGGCCCCGATGTTATCAAAAGTTCTGGGTATGCTGTAAAGGTGGACGATGTTATTTCATTTTAATTTGTTGTTTATTTTTCTATTTCGTTAGTTTTCTTAGGATGCCTCTAAGTCCAAATTTAACTAACCTTTTTATGTAGTTGTTCATCGTCCCTGTGAAAAACACGGAGGTAGTGGCCGATTTCTGGCTAGGCCTCGTCTTGATTACTGGCCAGAGCTCGCCTGTTCAAGATTCTGAGAAAAATAAGGATGATCCTGGGTCATAAAAATTGAAATTAATATACAAAGTTCAGGAATGTATGCTACAATGATTTTATTGATGTTAGTTTATGATGATTTTGCTATAACTGCCTCCCTCCACTTAAAAAAAAAATGGAATAAACAATCTGCGAGGATGTTCGATTTCCTGCTGGATGTGCCCTAATTCGACTCATGAGTTACCCCTAAATAAAGCATATGAACGTTGTTCTGCTCAAATTACTGCTGTAGACCGCACTGTCTCCAGCATCCTCATGTAGAACGCCTCTGGAAAAAGAAATTTATGATTGGATCAAGGCTATAAAATTCCGGGCTATAAAATCTCGAGGACGACTTTTCTAATTTCGTTTGTTGTATAATTTCGATCTGCAGAACTGGAAATAAGTCCAGGAAAATTGAAAGGACAGTGTTCCGCTAGCCAATATCGCCGTCATCTGATAGTGGCAAAGGATATTGAACAGTTGAGAAGGTCTGTTTCGGGTTAATGGAAATTCATTTATTTTTATGGCGGCCAACAATGTTTATTGGTAATATAAAAATACTTACAGAGGTGTCAATTTGCGGATTAGACTTGGGCGCGTTGCATCAAATGAAAGGAAAGGGCCTTGCCTGAATTTTATGATATTTTTACATTATCGTTTTATAGGTCCTATAAAATCTAAAAACCTATTTTGAATATAAAATTTTCAAAAAATTTCTTGTTCGGATAACATTTATTGCTTCAGAAGCCGTTCAAGTTTCAGATATAAATATCTTATATGCATAGAGTGGTTGATGCTGGTTATATATTTCTTTGCCAAATTCAGCTTTTAAGGAGTAAATGTGTCCAAAAACGGTTTCAGGCGAAAAGATACATTTGTAAAAAGTATCAAGTATAATATCCTGTGTCTGGGTATATTTAATAGGATCCGCAGCTTATTAACAGGCGCATCATTTGCCTTTGTCCTGGGACGAGTTGACGAAAAGATTCATTTGTTTGTAAGCACTATTTTCCCTTTTCATACTATTTACCTTTCTTTAACACTTCCATTGTCTCCTTTGAAATCCCTACTTACAATCTAGACATCATACTGAGGTCACTGATAACCTAAAACCCATTTAAATATTTCCAATTGTAAATATGCGAACATTTCAAACTGATCATTAACCTTTTTTCATTATTGTTGGCTCGGCTATATACGTAATCATGATATGTATCCGCAAATAAATTTCTAGCATCTACTTTGGGCTAAACCCAAACGTAATATACGTATGTAAATATTGCCGCGAAAATAGCTGAAGTTACGCGGGTCTGTGTGGAGCTTGATCATGGAAAGTACGATTGGGGCTTTTTATTTGTTCTGTTCGGAAAATGCAGTTTGAGAGGAAGAGAGGGAGAGAGAGCGGGTGGTAATTATCAAACAGACCAGATAAATGGAATTAATCGTAAGTGTTGAAAACAAGGACTGTTCCCGTAGATTTCTGAACTATTTTGAGTTTAGTTTGCTCTACAGAGAAGAAGGCAGTGTGTTATTCAGCATATCGGCGCTATATAACTTTTGTTTCTTATGCCACTCCTACTCCAAATTTCATGCAAATCGGGCTTAACTAAAATCATTCGGTGATCACAACCGATTTTCGACTTTAATGACTAGACTATACCGTGATCGAGAGGAAAAATCCACGACGGATCAAATCATCAAATAATGCTCTTCTGCCTCAGATATTTATAAGGCGCGGCCTTTTGGGGTTCATAGCCTACTTAGGAGCATCCTACATTTTTGAAGCCTGAGGATGCTAATGTTTTTCTTATTAACTATTAAAATTTGTAATTGATTTGTTGACAGTCTACATGCATCTTCTTCTTCAGCCATTGTCCCGTTCACAAGCGGGTCGGCTCGTAGTGATCGGTTTCGCCATTTGGCTCTATCAAATGTCTGATCTGGATGCAATCTCGACGCTTTTAAATCCCCAACCAGCGTATCAAGCCACCGTTGTTTCGGTCGGCCTTTTGGTCGTTTACCATCGCTAAGAGGTTAGATAATGTTCTCTATTTGTAGTTAAGTCTAAAATTGATAGACCAGTAGCTTACTCCAAACTACAATTTTATTTTATAGTGCTACTCGAAGTAGCTTTGTACTGATGATGATTATAATGATGATTATAAAAATTAAACAAGTCGGGAAACCGGAAGCTAGACGCTTCAGGTATGAAAGGTTTTGTGTATTTCTTTTATAAAGAGATTTGAGTGTGCATTTGTCCTATTAGCATGTAGCACGTAAAATATGCATATATTATGTGAAAATATCCACTTTCAAGTGATATTGACATTCATAGTCTTAAATTTGCACAGCAGCGACAGCTTTGACCTAGTATAACTTTGTTAGTAATAGTGCGATTTTGACCAAATTTGGCAGGATCATGAACTATGCTGTAGCCTACATTGCTGCAATTCTAGGGTGAAGGGGGGTTTTCCTGCCAATTACTAAAAATTACAGTAACATACTATTATTAACTTTATTTGAATAGGTATCGGTATGGAAGTTATTTCCTCCTGATTTTTTTCAAATTTTTCGGTTGAGTAGTTCTTGAGAATGGGTTCGTTAAAAAAATGACCACTTCCAACCCTCCGCACTCCCCACCTTTTCAACAAAAGACCGGCTTCAAAAAATACTAACCGAGACCTTTAATTTGATACCCCACATGACTATATTTGATGAAAAAAAAATTTACACCTCCCTTTTGCATGTATGCGGACCCCCCCTTCAATTCGTCGTAAAAGGATGTAACTCACTATATGCATGAGCGTTGACAGTACCCATCTTTCTACCAAATTTGGTGTCAATCGCTATAACCGTCTCCGAGAAAAATGCGTGTGACGGACAGACAGACAGACAGACGGACAGACAGAGAGACAGTAAACCGATTTTAATAATAAGATATTTGAATCGCTCAGTTTTGGGTAGGTCACTGCCGCTATCAGTAATTGTGCCTCTTTCACGGGGATCGGTTGTCAAAAGCCCAATTTTATTCAGATTAAATCTGAGACGGTATTGCATGAGGCGATCATTCGATTGGACAAGTTGCTCTAGATAATTTTTGCTGTTGGACGCTAGGAAAACATCTGCATAAAGCAGTGTATAGAGCGCTGAACGTATGGTGTCCATAACAAGAACAAAAAGGAGTGGTGAGAGGGCGTTTCCTTGATGAACACTAACAGGGCATGAAGCGAGTTTGATTCACCTGCCACACTTCGAATTTTACTTTTCGGATCGTGGTAGAGCAATTGAATTGGCACACGGTCAATGGATCCAGAAATGCAATGTAAAGAAGGCGATGACCTTCACAGTGTTTCTCCTTGAGTAACCGCGCAGCGTATACTGCATCAGTAGTTCCGCAGTTTTTGGCAAATCCGGCTTGATTCACGGTTACTTCAACGATTTCGCGAATACGGTTGTCAAGAATGCATTCAAAAATCTTCATGGTATGGAAAAGTTACCGGATCGGACGGTAATTTGAACATTCTGTTGGACTAACTTTCTTTTTCCATATTGAAACAGTGGTACTTTCTTGCCAATCATATGGTGTTCTTCCTTCCTGAATAACCCGATTTAAGAAATCACTGAGCCACAGTTTTGGGTTCCAGCTCTTCGCTGTCCAGAGCTCAGATGCGATGTCATCAGGTCCTGTAGCTTTTCCCGATTTCATTCGTTTTATTGCCTCCTCGGCTTCAGTTGCGCTGACAGGTAGAACTGCTCCAAATGTCGACAATGATTGTGGAAGTGGATGATGAACAAATTCTTCAGTTGAAATCTGCTCGAAGTATTATCATCATCTATCCGTTGCGGCTCGATGGGTGGTAAGCAAAGTACCGTTCTTGCCAGGAACGCAACAGTGTTCGATATCCCGGGTGCGTCCGTTTCGGATTTTGGCAAGTCGATACAGATCTCTCTCGGCATCCCGAATGTCCAGTTTATCGTAAAAATTTTTCTAATGGACCGCTCGGATAACAGCGAACGCTTTCTTTGTTGCCCCGTTGACATTCTTATAAATTTGCCAATTGGCCGGTGTTTTATCGTCGAGAAATTTGTGGTAGAGGCGTTTCTTTTCACAGACCTTCATTTCAACATCGTCATTCCAAAGCCAAGTATCTCGGTTGATGTACCGCTTAACAGGCTTGGTGACCCCGAAGGTTGCAGAGGCTACTTTGTGGATCGTGTCTTTCATTTTGTTCTACGATTCTTCTACATTCGTAATGGTCGGTAATCTTGTAAGTGAGATCATTTCTTTTCTCTTCTCACGAAATTGCCAGCATTTAATGCGTGGCGCGCCAGTGCGTTCCTCACGCTGTTTTATCGGTGTCCTGACTCACGAGACGGCAATTAACGGCCAATGTTGAGGTTCGATGGTCTCATAGGGAATGGCTTTACAATCGGTGACAATGGTAAAATGTCGACGTCTTATGGGAATATCGAATATCGATAGTCCATTTGCATTTTACTGTTCACATTATAAAATATAGGAACATGAGACAATCGTTTGATGAACCATGTATTCATAAGTACAAAATCATGGGTGTCCGCAAAATCGATTATACGCTTGCCACCCTCATTGCGGGCTCCAAACCCATTTCCCCCCACAGCACGTGCTACCGTCTGCCTTTTCACCCACATGATCATTAAGGCCGCCGGCGATGATAATATAGTCATCAGTAGGCACGTGACAAGTCCTTTCATGGAGAAGTTGTCAGAAGTCATCTTTCTCGGCATCAGGTCGACCTATCTGTGGTGCGTACGCGGTGAAAAAGTGAATAGTGCGGGCGAGTTTTATCAGCCGATCATCAAATCGGTTGCGCATTTTTCGACAAGACCAGGGCCCGTCTTGCCTTGTCGACTGAAGTGGACGCCCTAGTATTTTTTCCGAGGCTTGTTACTTGATCCGATCATGTTGTTTCTAGCGACATTAGATGCATTTTTTTGATCGGCCTATTGCGGGACCTGTCAGCAAAAGAAATTAGGTAGAACTCAACATAGTGGAATAACTCCAACTATACTTTATTTATCTCTTTCCCTGATCTCAGCATTTTATTGTCGTTTTACTGAGGATAGTAAGAAGTACGTTGCCTGAAACCCTCCTCCTTTACCTGGGTTTCGGACCAGCATACTATATTAATACCATGGTGGAGTTAGTCATCAGCAGATCATACGATTATAAATTTTACAGAAACCTTAAACAATGAACGAGAACTGGCACAAGCGAGATAATGGTGACGTTGGCATGTACTCTAATACGTAACATGTTTTGGTGGTGGATTAGATTACTTCTCAGACCACTGGTTTGAAAATCATGGGGCCAATTGCATCCGAAAACTGCTCGCACAAAAATAGGTAAGTGTTGATTGCCCTACAATCAATACAACATATTTCGTAAGCACCCTACAACAAATTTCACCAACGAAAGCGAACAGAATCCCAAGGGATGATTCCCAAATATCGCATTATCATTGATGTCGAATTTCAACTGAAGTCTTCTTCTTTTTCTTCAGCCTTTGTCCCGTTCAATCTTGGCAAGTGAATTTTCGTTAGCACAAATTACGTGACCATATCATCGAAGACGGCTCTCTCGCAGTTTTTCCACGATTGGTGCAACCCCATATCGATCGCGGATATCCTCATTTCGGATGTGATCAAAACGTGTCACGCCACTAGTCCAACGTAATATTTTCGTCTCCATTATCGGAAGACGCCGTTCATTGTCTTTTATAGTCGGTCAATACGCAAAACCATAGAGATCGACAGGACGGACGACATTCATAACGCAGTTCTCCATTGGCTGATAGCGTTAACCCGAGGTATTTAAATCTCTCAGTTCTGGACAGGTCACTGCCGTTGACAGTGATTGTGCCTGTTTCATGGGAATCGTTCGTAAAAATTCAGTTTTATTCAGATTCAATCTGAGACCGTGTTGCATGAGGCGATCATTCCATTTCCGGACAAGTTGCTTGAGATCATTTTTACTATTTGATGTTAGGAAAATATCGTCTGCGTAAAGCATAAACTACACTTCAGCGCGCTATACACTGGCGCTGAAGTGTAGTTTAATAAAACCTTTAGCAGGATATCTTTGCAAATATGCTAACATCCGCATCGACGGGATTAGATCTGATATTTATACAAAATTTGGATTATTTATTTTATTTATTTGTAAATACAGCTATAGTGCAGCTTCAGCAATATGTTGCTGTCCTACCTAATTTCGAAATAATAGTATTGTTGCTAAGACCCCATTAAGAAATCGCCATACTATTGGGTTAGTTGGCTAAAATAACAAAGAAGGTTTTTATGACAATGTACTATCGGTTCATATCAAACTACATATGAGACCGGCAGAAACTCATACCCCATAGAGATAGACCATCACACCCATTACATAAAACTTAACAAAAAGTCATAAAAACTAAATACAAAGACTGCCTACGATAAGATCTGATGCAAAATCTTCTATGACGCCCACATTTTTGGACAATAAACTCGTCATTAAGAAACGTTGAACTACACCAAGCCAAAGGCACCAATATAGTCTATTTTCATGTCATTGCCATTGCCAGTGGTGAACCCATGCAGTTTCCAATGGTTACCATGCCATTCTGTAGAATGTGAAATGATGGCAAAAACACAGCAAAGTGTCATTATCTACAAATGCTACGACTAAAACATTAATCACGCAGACATCCCATCAGCATGCTGTTATGGTGCCGCTGTGGATTATGTGCAAAGCACACAAACAGCAGCGACTAAACACTATTGAAGGAAATTATGTCCGGAACATGAAATTATATACGTACATTCGGGACGCACTGGGAATGGGGAGCCATTGTATCGCATAGTTAGAGGACTCCGCCTGGCATTTCTCATCTCTTTGGCCCTACGCGAAAGCAGCTAACAAACAATACCAAGCACTTGGTCTGAATCCGACAGACCATATCCCAGTCCCAACCCCATTCTTAAATAATAACACAACATGTCATTGAGTTTCCCGATACATGCATGCCCGTCTTGACGGTGGCAAGGGCTCTCATTCAAGGACTAAGTAGTCAATCCTTAATTTCATGTTTGCTCCTTGCACACAAATCCGTATTTCCAGCGAAATTCAGGTCGACAAAAAGATACGTACCCAAGCGGGTGCGTTTTCCTTACCTAATAATTTTTCATCCTCAATTGCTGAGTGGAAAATGTTAAGTGTCATATCAAAATTTCAGAGTGAAATAATCTATGGAAGTTTTTTTAGTAAAAGCTAGCAGAAGTGCGGCCTAATTGTCCTTTCATGTGGTCATCCTTCTTTTATTACGTACAAATGAATGTCCTAGAGACTTCCGTCTAGCGCCATTTTGTCGCATAAAAAATTTGGAATGAGATGATTGCGATAATAAGCCTTTGTGAATACACCGAGGCGGACTTACATATGAGCCTACATTTATGTATTTATAGAATGATCCAGATACTGCGGAATCCTGTTTGAAACTCGAAGCCAAGGACAGAGCGTTCTCAATATAATAAGGACAAGTTAAGGTATTTGGCAAACTTATGCGGGAATATTTTTATATACTTTTTGACAGACTCCCACAGAAAAGATATATACATATGTATAAGAGCTATAAAATGTTATAGTTTAGATTCGACGTGGAATGATTTTCAAAGGATTTATTTAGTACAAAATAATCTATATACATGTAGGTATGTGCTTATATGAAAACGAACTACAAGGGAAATCTATTGCCTTTCACATGCATTCATCTATATATATAAAAGAAAGTGGTGTTAGTTACACTATTTATAACTCAAAAATGGCTGAACCGATTTGGCTGAAAATTGGTGGAGAGGTAGCTTAGAACCAGGAGACGGACATAGGATACTTTATACCGCTCGGCCGCTCGGATTGAATCTTTCCCGACACAACCGTAATGGAAGAAGGATACGAAACATTACGAATGAAGTGACTAAAGAAGTACAAGGAATTGCTCCGAAGAGCGCCGCGTTAGTATGACTCGACTTCGTGCTTCTCAATCACAAGAGCAAAGCGAGACAGCCCGTGAAACAGCTCGGTTGGCAATGCGAAATCGTCGAGCGAATAACAGAGATCAACAAGTAGATAATTTACGACGCACAAGAAGAGATTTATCAAGTGCTGATTTGAATCGAGCAGCGTTTCGATATGATCGACGGCAAGTGTTCCGAACGATAACCACGGAAATTAACGGTGGAGACCGTCACTGGCAACGATGGTTATCCACTGTACACCGTCGATCACGCGATGATAATGGTCGAACTGTCACAACAAAAGTGAAAAGAATGGATTTCGTTGTCGACAACAGTTGGATTGTTCCATATTCGCCACTTATTTCCAAAACGATCAAGACACATTGCAACGTTGAGTATTGCGATTCAGTAAAGTCCATAAAATACATTTGCAAATATGTCACGAAAGACAACAATATGGCGGTTCTTGGCATCCAATCTTCCAATACCAACGATGAAATTGCGCGCCATCAAGTTGGTCGTTATGTGAACTGCAATGAAGCGATTTGGCGTATATTCGCATTCCCTATTCACGAACGTCATCCTATTGTTTTGCATTTGGCGGTGCATCTGGAGAATGGTCAACGAGTATATTTCACGGTTGCGAATGTTGTTCAACGTGCTCAAACACCTCCAGCGACAACATTGACCAGTTTCTTTGCGATCTGCCAAAGCGATCCGTTTGCACGAACTTTGCTTTACTGGGAGGTGCCACGTTATTACACTTGGAATTTTCAACGACGGAAGCAAGGCGATACGGTTCCTGGTTATCCGGATGTGTGACCTACTGATGCTCTTGGTCGTATGTATACAGTTGATCCAAAGAATGATGAATGCTTCTATTTGCAGTTGTTCGTGGTAAATGTGCGTGGGCCAACGTCATTTGAGTGACTACGGACTGTTAATGATAGCATATTCCCAATATGGTGCTGCAAGTGAAGAATTCAATTTGCTAGAAAACGATGCCCATTGGGATACGACAATCGTTGAAGCCATTATCTTTGCATCTTCAAATCAGATACGCACATTATTTGCAATCATCATTTCGACATGCTTTCCGTCGAACCCATCTAACCCGTGGCATGAATACAAGGATAATATGTCAGAAGATATTTGACATCAAATACGTGTCAGTTCCAGAAATCCCGATCTTGAGATGAATGAGGAGATACATAATCGGGCTTCGCTCTTGAAGACATGTGGTAGCTTATTAGTCAGGTTAGGAATGCCAGCGCCAAATCGCGAAATGAATGACGCATTTAATCGAGAATTGGAACAGGAATGTGAATATGATCACCAGGAATTAGATTTAGTAGTTCAAACGAATGTACCACTGTTGAATCCTCAACAAAAGGAAGTTTATGATACATTAATGAAGGCAATTGATGATGGAAATGGTGGTTTATATTTCCTGGATGCCCCTGGTGGAACTGGTAAGACATTCCTCATGTCAGTAGTTTTAGCGACTGTTCGTGCGAGATCCAACATTGCGCTTGCGGTTGCTTCTGCTGGAATAGCAGCCACATTTTTTGAAGGATGCCGTACCGTCATTCAGAATTAAAATTGTCGTTAAATCTTCAAACTATTGAAGAACCAAAATGTAATATTTCACAAAACTCCGCACTGTTTTGGAGGCGCAATGATTTCAGTGTCTGGCGATTTCCGCCAAACACTCCCAGTAATTTCAGGATCAACGGCTGCCGACGAAATAAACACTTGCCTCAAATCATCGAATCTATGTCGCTATGTGAAGAAACTCCAGCTGACAACAAACATAAAAGTTGCATTGCTTAATGATACATTTGCTGAAGGTTACTCTGGGCAATTGCTGATTATCGGTAATGGTTGAGTACCTGTCGATAAATCGAGCGGATTGACTTTATTTCCTCAGAATTTTTGTAACTTTGTCTCACCGAAAGACGAACTTATTAACAAAGAATTCCCAAACATCATTACTATCATAACTACAAAAATAATGAATCGTTGAGTTAGCGAGCAATTTTAGTGGCTAAGAATAAAGATGTAGATGACCTTAACTATATATTTCAGAATGATATCATTTGAGCAATGCATTCATTCAAATCCATTGACTGTGTAACAAATAAAGATGAAGCCACCAACTCCAATTGAATTTTTAAACTCAATCTATCTCCTGGATGTGCCTGGCTTGCCACCGCACAATTTACGCCTAAAGGTTGATTCCGTAGTAATCATGCTTTGAAACATAACCCCCCCCCCCCCCCCCCCCCAAGTAAATTGATGAACAATGTGATTTACGCGATACTCAAAGGAAAATTCGAAGGTGAGGAAGTTCTCATTCCGAGGATCCCGATGATCCCAGCCGATATGCCGTTTGAGTTTAAAAGACTTCAATTTCTGATCCGTCTTGCATTCGCCATGACCATTAAGAAATCACAAGGTAAATCCTTGAAAGTTTGTGGTCTGAATCTGGAAAATCAATGTTTTTTACATGGTCAAATATATGCGGCATGTTCATGAATCGGAAGACCATCTGCGTTGTTTGTTCTTGCGCCTGATTATAAAACAAAAAATGTCGTATATCACAAGGTGCTTAACTGAAGAGTGCAACCTATTAAAAAATCATTGAAATACTTGATAAATAAAAAAATTAACTTAATAATATCAAAAATCTGTTTAGTTTTTGCCTCAAAGGCGGAGCAAAGTTCGCAGGGTTAGCTAGTATGAAAATAAAGATTTGTGTACATTTCCATTATTTTCTTATATGGCTCTGTAAAGCGGAATCTTTTAGGTGTGACTGGCTGGATGTACAGTACAAAGGATTGAATTGTCTGACCTTTCAATTGAGTTGAATTTTAGGATATAACTACTTTCCAAAAACATAATCAAATCAAAGACCTAATTCTGGAAATTTAACTGAGTTTTCGATTTTTTAGGATCCTACGTTTCAAGTTGACATTTATGAACATTCCACGCTATGCATCTGCATGAAACCTACCCCTGGGAAATGTAATAATTTCCAAGTGGATGATTGACATTTTTCAAAAAGAAAATATATTTTGTGATATTGTCTGAAATATTTATTAGGAAATTTTCACTGTTCAACGTTCATACATATTTCAAGGGAATACGAGGGGGATGACAAACTTTTCATAGAACCAGATAATTGCTATATTGAATATGTAATTTAAGCTTGTGTTATTAAAAATATATTGTGGCTGGCAGCTAATGACATAGTAACAATTGAGTTCAGAGACTATTTAATTATATCGAGTCACCAATTTTTCTAAAATAGGACACGTGCCTTGAAATTATTAACAAAGTAGATTGCATAGAGTGACGTATACAATATTTACTGCAGACTGGCAATGGACAGACAAGCATTTATGACATATTCAACAGAAAACAACTAAACGTGATTAATTATTATGGTACATAGTATCAAAGTCCTTCCTTGTTGGTCATTTTTTTTGTTTTCGACCCCCCGCAGAGGTGCTTGGTACCCAAATATGTATTGGATCATGAGAGTTTTGTGACCAAAGCTGCTATTTTCTACAAAAATGGTCCAAACACATTAAAAAGTGTATTTTATTTAACAAAAAATATATTCTCGATTTTTACTCTCCGGTTATATGATAATAATAATAATTATTGGGAGAGCAAAATAAAGAATAAAGGTGGTCAAAGCGTAGTATAGGTCCCAGGGCGAAACCAGTGCCTGCTGACGACTATATTATCATCGCCGGCGACCTTAATGATCATATGGCTGAAAAGGCAGATGGTAACAGGTGTCATGGGGGAAAGGGGTTCGGAACGCGCAATGAGGGTGGCGGGCGTACTTATGAATACATGGTTCATCAAACGATTGTTTCATCTTCCTACATTTTATAGTGGGAATAGTAAAACGCAAATCGACTATATTCTCATAAGACGCCGACATTTTACCACTGTCACTGATTGCAAAGCCGTTCCCTTTGAGACCATAACACCTCAACATCGGCCGTTGATTGCCGTCCTGCGAATTAAGCCACCGATAAAACAGCGTGAGGAACGCACTGGCCCGCCGCGCATTAAATAGTGGCGATTTAGTGAGAAGAAAGATCTCACTCACACGGTTACCGACCATTACGAATGTGAAAGAATCGTAGAACCAAATGAAAGACCCGATCCACAAACTGGCCTCTGCAACCCTCGGGGTCACTAAGCCAGGTAAGTGGTACATCAACCGAGATACTTGACTTTGGAATGATGATGCTGAAATGAAGGTCCGTGAAAAGAAACGTCTCTACCATACCTTTCTCGACGATAAAACACCGACCTATTGGCAAATTTATAAGAATGCCAGTCGAGAAGCAAAGAAAGCGGTCGCTGTCACCCGAGCGGAACATTACAAAAATCTTTACGATAAACTGAACATTCGGGATGGCGAGAAAGATCTGTACCGACTTGCCAAAAGGTGTAATGAACGTACACAGGATATCGAATACTTCTGTTGCGTTAATGACGAGAAGGGTACTTTGCTTACCAACCGTCGAGCCACAACGGATAGATGGCGAGAATACTTCGAACAGATTTCAACTGAAGAATTTGCTCATCCTCCACTTCCACAATCATTGCCGACATTTGGACCAGTTCCACCTGCCAGTGCAACTGGGTGCTCTAAGGTGGCGGGGAGGAAGGCGGGGCGGCAACCCTGCCGGCTGAACCAAAACCAAGTGGCCGAGGAGAACCTCCACGTGGTGGCACCGGGAAACGCTGTATCGCATTGGCTTGCCGGCCGAGATGCAGTAGGCGAATGCTCCAAGGCTTAATAAGCGCGATCAGACCCGAGTCTGCACGAGGACTCATCTGAAGTGGCTTCGGCCACGAAACCTTACCAGAGGTATACTGGTACCATGGGAACCGGGGTAGCCCCTGAACTCATATACTTCGGGAGAATTCCTGTCGTATATGAGTACAGCTCGGTTGTTTGCGGTTGGCCCCCTAGTGGGAGCTTCATGGGGGTTGTTGGTGATGCTTAAGCGAGAAGAGACCTTCGACCCTCGGTGTGGTCTTGCGTTTCAACACAGGTGCCGTACTCCTTAGTTCGGTAGAGATTTAGGTAGGTCTTGCATCCACCAGTATGAATGCTAAGCCATGCACTTGCATAGATTGGGACCGTTGTTGCTTGTCACAGCGGGGCTCTGATTGTGGTCCCAAAATCAATCCGTGTCTTAAGAAGACCGTGGGATTAAGTCTCTACGACAGGTACCTACGTTAAAACCCCAAGGACTTAACTGCCAGTGCAACTGAAGCCGAGGAGGCAATGAAACGAATGAAATCGGGGAAAGCCACAGGACCTGATGACATCGCATCTGGGACAGCGAAGAGCTGGGACCCAAAACTGTGGCTCAGTGAATTCTTAAATCGGGTTATTCAGGAAGGAAGAACACCATCTGATTGGCAAGAAAGTACCACTGTTACAATATGGCAAAAAAAGATAGTCCAACAGAATATTCAAATTACCGTCCGCTCTGGTTACTTTCCCATACCATTAAGATTTTTGAACATATTCTTGACAACCGTATTCGTGAAATCGTTGAAATAACCGTGAATCAAACCGAATTTGTCAAAAACTGCGGAACTATTAACGCAATACACACTGTGCGGTTACTCAAGGAGAAACACCGTGAGAAACATCGCCCTCTTTACATTGCATTTCTGAATCTAGAGAAAGCGTTTGACCGTGTGCCACACGAACTCATCTGGTATGCTTTACGGCAACACTTAGTGCCAAAAGAGCTCGTGCGCTGGATTCAAATGCTCTACCATGATCCGAAAAGTAAAGTTCGAAGTATGGCGGGTGTATCATAACCGCTTCGTATGCCTGATGGTGTTCATCAAGGAAGCGCCCTCTCACCACTCCTCTTTGTTCTTGTTATGGACACCGTCACACGGGATATCCAACGTCCAGCGCCCGATACACTGCTTTATGCAGATGATGTATTCCTAGCATCTGATAGCAAAAATGATCTCCAGCAACTTGTCAAAATATGGAATGATCGCCTCATGCAACACGGTCTCAGATTGAATCTAAACAAAACTGAATTTTTGACGACCGAGCCCCATGAAGCGGGCACAATCACTGTCAGCGGTAGTGATCTGCCCAGAACTGAGGGATTTAAATACGTCGGGTCAACGCTATCAGCCAATGGGGGACTGCGTTATGAAATTGCTTCACGCATTAACGCGACCTGGATGAAGTGAAGTTCTACAACTGGTATTCTTTGTGATCGACGTATCAACGAACGTCTTAAATCTGAAATCTACCGCAAAGTCGTCTGTCCTGTCGCTCTCTATGGTTCTGAGTGTTGGCCAACTATAAAAGACAATGAACGACGTTTTGCTGTAAAGGAGATGAAGATGTTACGTTGGCCTAGTGGCGTGACACGTTTTGATCACATCCGAAATGAGGATACCCGCAATCGTTATGGGGTTGCACCGATCGTGGAAAAACCGTGAGAGAGGCGTCTTCGATGGTATGATCACGCAATTCGTGCTAACGAGAATTCACTTGCCAAGATTGGTCTGAACATCGAAGCCGATGGTAAAGGACTAAAAGGCAGGCCGAAACAACGGTGGCTTGATACGCTGGATGGTGATTTAAAAACCTTGAGATTGCACCTAGATCAGGCATTCGATAGAGCCAAATGGCGAAACCGATCACGACAAGCCGACCCCGCTTGTGAACGGGACAAAGGCTGAAGAAAAAGAAGACCTACTACTAAAACTAATGAACGATTCTAGGCTCTATAGAGGCATCGAAATTGATAAGGAAGTACCCACTTTCAGATAGCTGCAAATCATGATAAAGTCAGAAATTGAAAGAAAACAGTGCATTTGAATGCTATTTTTGTTGATAGTTTCAGTTGGAAAGTTCTCAATTGTATAAATATGCAGGGTGAATGCACGAATTAATTTAAAAAGTAGTACTCACTTGTGGAAGGAAGCCCCCACGAAAGTCGTTAACGCAGGAGAAGAAAGGAGGAAATAATGGGTCTAATATGTAAATTACAAGTTACACCTTATTGTATATGCATATATCACAAGTGAAATCGAAAATAATTATGTTTTAATCATGACGTTTGATGGATATGGAAACGGGTGGGATGTCGCTGACTGAGAAGTATTGACCATGGGGTCTGTCTGCAACCAACCGAGACACCACATTCTTTCGAATAGAGATTATTGCAGCGCCTATTGTTATTAGTTAGACTAAGCCTCCAACAGATATAATAATGTGATGAAATATGTATGTAGAATATATAAGAAGGTCATTGAGTTGTCTGAAAATTCAAGCAAGAAATGACGTAGACTGACGTACTATGTCAACATCCTTTCTGATGGTGGTTCCATAAAGTACTTTCAACTAATCATCATTTGGAACAAACTTTGTTCCTCATTATATGAAAGGAAACTGCCAAACCTTTTATCACTTGTTCCATGTTAACTGGAATGAAAAGGTAACCATGTCTGTCTGAACACAAATAAATAAAACATTTGAAATGAGAATAAAAACATCCACCAGCAGCTGTTTCACTTTAAGTTTGTAACGTCCATGTTCCTAACAATTAGAGCACATGTGGTAAAATGTAAATATGGGTACGTCTCGCATTTATGTGCTTTGGAAGTAATAATTACTCAGTCATCATTTTCTACTTACGAGTACATCGTAGACATTCCAATTCCCATTACCATTTGTCTACCACAAATTGTACCTGCATAAGTAATGGTAGACTAAGGTGACAATACCATGTTCAAAAACTAACTCCAGAAAATATGTTTGTAGTCACCTAAGTGTGTGGTTGCAGATGTCTAATTAGATGAATTGCGTTAATTTTCAAGCGATTTTGTACCTTGACTCGTACATTTACTACCTGCAGTCCCTGCAAATTATTATACTTTGTTGAAGTTGAATAGGGTTGCTCCGGAATAAGTAACTATGGTGCTTCCTGCCAGTCATTGAACCGTCTCTAACTCTGAGAAAATTGATGTCGATACTTTAATTAAATTCAAATTAGACTAACCCTTTTACGTGGAGCAACCTTATTCGCTCTTTGAAGTGGAATTTAGTATGCATTGTCTTCAACAGAAAGCAAAAATTACAGAGTTAACAAATCTGAAAAGTTTTCCTTTACCAATAAGCAGAATATGTAAAGACCGATTCGACATGCTATTTATCTTGGAAGTCTACGTGTATTATTAGTTTAGTATTTACGGACATGCTAATTTGTGAATATTAAATAACTAAAATGATTTAGCTTCGTTAATGGTTCCCCAGTAATATGAGCAGTATGGGGCCATGACGTGTAGACTTTGGAAATTAGAGACCTAGAAATAACTATCTGATGTGCTTGCTTAGTAATTATGAACAGATTGTTATAAGTACTATTCGTGGAAGATAGGGTTTCTCCACAAATTTACATGTGTGCAATTGAAAAAACAACAACAACAACAATTAATCAGAAAATAAATGTTAATATCTCAGCTATTTGCCAACATGTGGCAAAATATATTTTCCATTTAAATCGGGAACTGCTGATTTTATATCTGAACAATTTTTATACATAAATGTATGAGTATGCAAAATCAATCCATCTCATATATAAATTATATAGTCACTACTTATCATTACCATGAAAATCTCTCTAAGATCCTTTTAAAATATTCCATCCCTCTTCAGATATTTTTCCATTTTGTGGTTTGATAACGGACTAAGAAGCATAATATTCTCGAACGTACACGATGTAGGCTATTAAGAGATGAGGTTGAGAAAATAAGGATGAGATCCACGGAGTTTCACCAAACACTAGTTTCCAATTACTACCTTTCCTTTGAACCTTCTTCAAAATCTTCGTACATACTTATATATGGCAAGCAGAAGGAGGGAATCCAGAAAAGGCGGATTTACAGACAAAAGGATAATAGAATAGAACGCATCAATCTACCCTGCTGCTGTCGATTGAAGGCAGTTGTTGCCCATTAACACGGTTGTGCCTGGGGATTTAATTTCTTTCAAATGAATGATAGGATCTATCCTAAATTATTTGTAAGGAAAAGAGGGCGATTTAATATGTATGTTCCTGAAAAGAGGATAATTATTCAAATGAAAATGTTTTGTGAAGGAAACTTACCTGCGCAGTGGAGAGCAAAAAAAAATAATGTGCAATAATACTGAGGTACTTATTTTTGAATAAATTTCAGTCCTAATGAAACTTACCTTCCGAAAGAGCCCGTAATTTATGTATAAAACATAATTTTTGATTTGGCGATAAGCACTTTGACACTCGTTGCAAAAATAATTTACAGGGATGAGTTGTGAACCGATCGTTGTGCTTCAATACATATGTTGGTCCTATATTTAACTTTCATTATCCATAAGGTCTTAATTGAACACCAATGTCGGTAATAGTAACAAGTCTAACTTTTGTTTGGATAGGTGAAGTGACCGACGCCATCTTTGCATACTACTATGTTAATTAGTTGGGAAGAGTATGGAGTAGTTGTATCATTTCTTTTCTCAACTTTCTCCAGTTGTCAGCTTTTGATGTACTTCGGAGGCAAACGTCAAATCCAAATATCCAGCTAAATGTACCTTTGCTATATATCTACCATAGCCATCAACTTTAAATCTGTGGCACCTGTGCGTAGTTGGCTAAGTTCAAAAATTGCGATTTTAGGAAAACTTAATTTTTTTCCAAAATCGTCCAGTTAAAAAATTCCAATTTGTGGGCCTTAAATCGTTCATAGTAAATTTCTATTCATGTTGGTAATGTATGTTTCAATTCTTGCCAATATTCTAATATTTAATAATAATCGTTCCAAAAAACTCGAACTCTTAGCCCGCATTACACTAATCGATTTTGTGTGAAGTGGGCTAAGTGATTAATGTTAGGCGGTCAAAAAGTACTATTAGGTCCCAGGACGAAACGTGGTTTGGTACACACGATGGAGCATAAAACCTGGGAAACGACAGCTCAACCAATACCAATAGCTCTACTACCAAATCCTATCTCCATCTCCACGTGGTGATCGCTTGGAATCCATTCTTAATGAAAAACTGCAGACGGAGATGGATGAAGGCCAGTCTCCCGCATCTACAAACAGGACAAATGATACCAACTCGTCCTCCAGTCTGAGGTTTGGGTAGGACTGACAACCCTACACGGAAAACCGACGATACAAAGCCACAGAAGGAGTCTCGGACTCTGTTCCAATATAAGGCTGATATAAGAGCGTTGCAAGAGATGCGCTGGACAGGGACCGGTTTCCCGAAGAAGAGCTACTACACCATATATTATGGTGGCCATCTAGTAAACCATGTGCTCGGAATAGGTTTCTTAGTCAGCCCAAAAAATGAAACCTGCTGTTATCAGCTTTGAAAATATAAGCCAGCGACTATGCACTCCGCGTTTGCGAGGCAAATTTACAAATATAAGCCTCAAAAACGTTCACGCCCCTACAGAGGAAACTGCAGAGTCGGAGAAAGATACCTTCTACGAGGCACTTGAGCGGACCCTTGAAGCTTGTCCCAAGTATAATATCAAAATCATACTTGGAGATTTCAACAGTCAAGATGGGACGTATTAAGACGATAGATACCAATGATAACGGACTGCGGATAATTCATTTAACAGTGTCACATGAAAAGGCTGTTGGAAGTACCTGGTTTGCGCGGAAAGCGACCCACACACTTACATGGGCCTCTCCAGATGGGACCGGGCTCGAATTACAACACCTCCTACAATCCCCTCTGAGATTCACATGAGGGTGAATACAGAAGCTATTCACAACACGGCCCTGCGTAACACCTATAAGGGAGAAATGGATACCGCAATAACCGCACCTAACAGATGTCCTGAATATTATTTTATTTCTTCAGCCGGCTCGTCGTGATCGGTTTTGCCATTTAGTTCTATCGAATGCCTGATCTGGGTGCAATCTTGAGGCTTTTAAATCTCCATCCCTCGTATCAAGCCACCATTGTTTCGGCCTGCCTTTTGGTCGTTTACCATCGACTTTGATGTTCAGACCAACCTTGGTAAGTGAATTCTCGTTAGCTCGAATTTCGTGACCATACCATCGAAGACGCCTCTCTCGCAATTTTTCCGCGATCGATGCAACCTCAGCGATCGTGGATATCTTCATTTCGGATGTGATCAAACCGTGTCACGCCACTAGTCCAACAAATGATCTTCACAACCACCTGAAAAACATTATCATAAATACGGCCACAAATATACTTGGCCCCAACCGCAAAAGGAGTCGAAACGGCTGGTTCTACGATGAATGTAAACTAGCAACGGAACGAAAGGATGCTGCATACTGAGTAATGTTGTATTTTCAAAGAACGCGGGCACGCGTAGAGACTTATCACGAACTCTGGCAAGCGGAGAAGGGATTTCACAGAGAGGAAAAGGAAACCTGGGAACACCAACAGGTCTGTGAACTCGAAAAGTAGCCATCAGGACCTGGCGCCTTGTTGTTTTTCATAATGAGAACCGCTTGTTCGAGCTCTCTCATTGTGAGAAGGGGGCAATCCTTGACGCTTTCCGCACTATTGACTTCAACCCGTACAGTATGTATGGGAAACAATGCCCGTACAATGCGGTCCATCTGGTCGGTACTTAGTATGCAAGGTTTCCGCAGAGCTCCGATTTCCCGGGTGACAAGCTTATAGCCAAGCCCCCTTGGGTCTTCATTCACCTCGTTGGAAAGGTTCTGCCAGCAGCGAGCTTTGCTTTTATTTACAGCGCTGCGGAGTCTCCTTTTTGTTGATTTGTACTGTGCCTTTATGGCGCATGCTTCCTCGAAGGCGTGTAAACGTTGTTGCAAACGACGAAATTTATAACACTCCCTTCGTAGGAAGTACATAGAAGGCTTGGCGCGGCCGGGGCTCCTCCGGAGCACGGAAGCCTCACACCTCGTCGTTATCAGGTTCATTAATGAATTTAAGATGGTGTCAACTGCGACGCTACTACCCCCCAGAGCATCCTCCAGTGCGGCTCTGCCTGCTCCAAGAGCTTCGGCGAACTTCCCGATGTTCACCCTCGTGATATTCCACAGGCAGGGGGAGCGTCGCGTTAATGCTCGCCGCAAGTAGCATCAACCACTTCGAACACAATGTAGTGGTGATTACTTGCCGGTGTTTTAAACTACGAGCCCGATTCTCGTCGCCATTTCTCGAATCCGTTTCCCTCTGGAGTCTAACTGAGGCATGCCCCATTCAAGGGCCTTGGCACTAAAATCACCGCCTACCAGGATTCATCCCTCCGTGGTCGAAACAGTGTCACACAGCATCAAGCCCGCGCCGAAAGTCCGGCATCGTCTCATTCAGCATCATGTAAATGCTAAAAAATGTTACTCCTAAACACTGGATCCAGACAAACCCTTCCCTCGACTTTGGGCAAGAACCTGAAGTCGAACGTCGTCCCAAACTCAGATGGCAGCGGTGCCCGATAAGTCGAGATGCCATGGGGCCAGGTCCCTGTTTCTATATCGGTCACTAATTAGCACTAGATCAGCATTTACTCTAGCAGCGAACTGTGCTAGCAACTGGTGAGCGGTTGCACTCCAGTGCATGTTAATTTGTAAAATACCGATCATGCGATCCCATCCTTAAGATTGGACACTGTTTAATCTGCGCCATGATCCCTGCAGAGAACGCAGCTTTTACTTTCATTGCTGGTCTTCACTTGATGACCTCCTTGGCCGTATCTCCGGCATGCTGTCCTCCTGTCCAGTCCCTTGCAAGTTGCTTACGTGTGTCCACAGTGCAGACATTTGTAGCACCTGGTGGGGACTATCCCCATTCGTACCCTGCATACTACCAATCCAATTTTGATTCTCCCGTTGCTAAGGAGTTTTCTCGCATATTCCTTGGGAACTTCAACCTATCTAGGCATTGGTTACCTCTGTACATTCACCCTTTATCGCCTCCTCCACTTCGACCTTTTCTGTGAGACAGTCAAGATCCGGGATTTCTAGAGAGCACATAGGCTGGAAGCAAAAACTTTCTCCCCCAATAACCCCTTGACCGCTTCCCAGAACGTATTTTTGCTAGTCGTCTTCGGACCCAGTTCAATGAGGACTCTGCCACTCCTCGTTTTCAGTATGGAAGACACCTCTGCTCCATTCTCTTCGGGTTTCATCCAGTAGCGGATTTTACTAAGAACTTCGCAAATGTTTCGCCTTTCATCGGCTTAATGAGCATAGCCGATAGTCTAGTCCTTCTTCATTTTATTCGTCTTTTCTGCTCCTGGCATTTGATATAATGTGCACCGACGAATTCGTAGAAAGTATTCATCTCCTTCAGGCAATTTTACTAGGACTGTATCAATTCTCTCGTCCTTGGCATGCACCGCTTCTCCTTTGCTGAATCCGGTACAACCTTTACCACAATCAATACCTGGGCATCCATCCGTCTTCACGGACCTGGGTGGATGGGCCTCCTAGTTACCACGAAGACTTAGATTATCTTAGATAAAACGTTGAAGAAGGGGACAGTTGGTGCCCGAAATACGTATATGTATAGATTGGGTACATTTTAGTCAATAAGAAGGAAAAATATCTTCCAAGGCAATCTTTGATTTTAAGACTTCGGCTAACAAAGTCCTAATTTAAACCATGTTCAGGGAGTTATTTTCCACTTTAGTCTATCCTGCAATGCACTGCTTGACCTCTCTATATATCTTAGTCTAACCCATGGATTCAACGGGATATCTATCTAAATATTTCTGAGTAGATGGTTTTGGTTTGGTTTTTTTTGGATTAAATCAAGGAATCTTCATCAGAACCGTTGTAATTTTCGGTCAATTTCCTGAAAAAAGGATTTCTGAATCATATAAATCTGATATTGGGACTTATGCGGGTTGTTGAGGCTTAACCCTTGTATTACTTTTATCTACCCATAACTTTTTCGTTGCTGAATTGATTATTCTGTACCACGTTTACCTAATTACATTGCAGTAATATTTCTATCCTAAATCCATTTATGATAAAATCACTTCCCAGCATTTGACATATCTTATTAATTTAAGGGCTACCACGGACCAATATACCCATTTCTACAGCAGCAGCATTATCAATGAGTTTCCCTTCTTTTGTGACTGAATGTGCAATACAAGTTCCATAAAAATACTCTTTCTAACTTCACTCAATATTTCATACTGTTAACCATGATTATGGATATCTGCCTGACGGCTATAGTGAGCGGGTCGACGTCATTACCAATGTAAATCGTTCCCGCAATCAAAGGCTCAGCAGAATAAATTAAGGTCGCCCCATAAGAGTGCTATGCCATTGACAATAGCGCGCTTACCGTACTTCATATAACCCTCGTCATCATGGATGAAGCGCTTTGAACTGATGAATTTAAAATCTAAAAGCAGGAAAACTTGGCGAACCTGTCGTGAATGATAAGACGGGTATTACTAATCGGGTGTCCGTGCAGCTTGTAATCAAAAGGACAAGCAGCATTCAATTTTAGCCACCACGTCGACATGAACCTGATCCTGGGATAAAACTTCAGCACCAAGGGTTTCGAATTATAAAGAAACCCGAGAAGGTTCGTGTAGATGCAAGAGTGTTGGAAATGCGGGGTAAGAATGGATGGAGTCTGTTTGGGAAATGTATAGTCTTGATAATGAGCACGAAGTTGATGAGGATTCCTATGTGGTAAATGGAATACAGACAATCACAAAACGTTTAAAGCGAGGAAATCATTTATATCTTGGTGGTTTCTAATATTATCTGAATATCTAAAATCATTGCAACCTCTTCTAAAAACCTTTACTCATAAATTCACTTATTGTCTCGCGAATTCCAAGGATGCAGAAGAGAAATATAATTGCATTTCATATCCTCAGCAGCACCAACAAATCCCAATCGTGACGCTACCCTGTCCCAGTGCAAAATTACATTTGCCATGGTCCTTTCAGAAATTACAATACGAAATATTTTCGAGAAAGCCATAACGAAGAGAATCAATGACGTTGAACGTTTTATGAAACGAATGGGATCAGTTTCCATGTGAAATGAACTTGCTTGAAATAAAAGGGAGGAAACGTGATAGCTGCAACAGCGCACATACGTATAATCACCCCAAGCATGTAATTTACTGCTCCGATTTCAAAATAGCAGGGCATAGTTAATAAAACTCACGTTGTGCCTGAAATGAAATTCTCAAGCACTTGTCGATATTGGAAGCATAGTCAGCTGTTCTAATTGTATTCCTTTATTCACTTGAAAAACTATGAATGACGACGAACCTTCCATTGAAATGCCCTCAATGCCATATCAGATTAAGCACTACGTCGCTGAGCATAATAGGGGACGAGAAGTAGGTTCTGCATGGCACTTTTCGGTATTGCATGTACGTGGCGTGAATTTATTGGGATTTCTGAACACCATGGGTCAGTGGAGTTTCGCACGCAATGTTGAGAAGGGAATGATGGTGGCAATTTTAGAACTGGAATGGAAAACTGGTTTCCTTTATTGGGAAGACTAGGTCTTTCATGAAAATTTCATAAATTTAAAAACTAATCCATAGCTATTAGTGTTCAGCGAAGAACCCACATAGCTACCTATTACATGTATACGTGTTGTTAGACGTGGTAAAGGATAGCACATGTCATTACCACAAATGGAAAACATATTCTATGCAAAGGACCACAGCAATTGGTTTGCTTATTAATTAACTACATAAGTACCATCCATAATCCGGAAATTGAAATATAATAAAAGGGTTTATCTACAAATACGACTTTGGATTATCCTTTCCTCGCTCTAAATCGAGTCTGCCACCTTTCTGGTTCATAGGCTTAGTTCACTTGGAGTCGAGAGGTCTATAAATGACCACGCCTAGTAAATCAAGCCATCGCTGTTTCGGTTGACCTTTTGGTCGTTCCCCATCAAAATTCCGAGCAATTGAAGCCAATTCTGGCTAATGAGTTCCCGTCAGCGCTAATTACATATCCATACCATCGAGAATGCTTCTTTGGCACATTCTTTACGATGGAGGCAACCCCATGTCGATGGATGGTGTCATTTTAACGTATTATGCCACTAATCCAACACAACATTTCCATATCTATTATCATATAGCAGCGTTTATTGTCTTCGGTAACCGGCCAGCATTTGGAATCATAAAGGGCTATAGACGCACAACGCTTTGCTAGATTTCGGATTCAAGACCTTCCTAGTCGAGCGTTGATTGTAGAGGGAACCTGCTGTAGCACGCCACTTCATCCTATTTGCGCTGATGCGTGAAATAATTTCATGGCGCTTCTGAAAGTTGGCTGAGAGTACCAATCTGACATACTTGAACGGAACAACTTACACTGATAGTTCTTGCTTCATTGGAGTTGATCATCAAAAACTCTGTTTTGTTCAGATTCAGTGTTAGACCGTGTTGCATAAGCCGATCATTTCACTCTTAGAAAAGTTTCTCGACGTCTAATTTGTTCTGAGGCACTAGGGAAACATTATTTGCATAGAGCAGTGCATCTGACACTGGACGCTGGATGTCCCGTGTGACATTGTCAATAACAAGAACAAAGAGGAGTGGTGATATATTCACCATACTTCCAAATTTACTCTTCGGATCGTGGCAGGGCAAATTAATCTAGCGCATGAATTTCTATGGCGTAAGGTATGCACTAATGCATACCAGGTGAATTTGCAAGGCACAACGACCTCGTGATTACCAACGCGGGCGTGGTCTACGACCGTTGTAATGGCATCAACCGTTGACCGCGCTCTAGGAAACCCATACCGCCGCTCCGCTCGACGAACGGAAACAACCTGTCCAACCTGTCCTCACCAACTTCTTCCCCAACTTCATGGCTTTGTTTGGAATCCCGTCCAATCCCGGATCCTTATTGTCTCCAATTCGTCCACAGATCTTCCGTAGTTCCTCTTCGGTCACCCCGGGGATTGTGAAGACGTCCTGTTGAATCATTGAATGAAGTCCACTTTCTTCTTGTTGTGGGAAAAGGATTGCGATTATTTTGAATAAAAGTCGCGCTCACGTGATTTTTGTCCACCAATCTTGTTCAATACAACCTTGTAAGCAGCGCCCCACGGGTTCGTATTTGCTTCAAGGCACAACTGCTTGTAGCAATTCTGTTTAGCCTTTTTAAGGCTACTTTAAAGATCGCGATATTCTTTCTGCGACTACTGATGTTCTGACTTCCCTCTAGTCCTTTGACAATGCCTCCTCGTTCGCGGGCACTCATGCCAACGAGGTACTGAAGTAGGTCAGATCGACGATTGAGCCTTGTCCAGTACCTCGGAATGTGGGCACGCATCCAACGTTGGCGAGGACGATATTCACTTCCGCGCAGGTTTGGTGTTCGTTACTCGAATTCCCCAGTCTAAAGCCCATGTGTTGAAATTGCCGGCAATGATTTTGGGGCTGTGATCTATAGCGTCCAACACCAAGCCGTCTAGCATCTCTTCATATTGCGCTAGGAGGAGTATAGCAGCTGTAGATATGGACGCCGATGGCTTTCGCCAAACCCGGCTCCCGGGAATGCCACTGCTTCTTGAATGGCTTGCCGTCCACATGCCCATATTGCCGCATTTATCGATGAGTTATTCATCCACGGAGCACCAACATAATTTCGGTACGGTTCACATATTACCGCCACGTCCACATTCATCTCTCGAATGGTTTGTGAAAGCAAGTCTTGAGCTGCCTCGCAATGGTTGAGGTTGATTTGTATAAACCTTATTTAGTCTTACGATTCAGCTCCCTCCTATATGCGGGCACCTGCCACCACCTGTAACGTGCTGGTCATGTATTCCCGTTCTCCCTTTACACAACATGCATTGCGGATCTCCAGTGCAGTCTTTGATAAGGTGACCCTCTTCTCCACACTCCAAAGTAACCGAAATCGAAGCATGTGAAGATATAGAAATATTTGCTCCGTAAGTCGACACACGCTCCAACCTATTCTTGCTTTGCCAGCGGTAATCAGTTTAATCTCTGATTCCGCCGGCAAGCTAATAATAACGGTGTGTGTACCTCCATATGCCTTCTTCATCCTTTTGATGGCGCTGTCTTCTAGGTCGCTAAGGTTGTTTTTATGCAGCATAGATATCCTCTCGTGATGAGACCTTGTCTAGGTCTTTGCACTCTATCACTATGTGTTGCTTACGAGCGTTCACGTCGGCTTGCTCATCTAGCACCTTCTCCACCTGGCTGCGAAACCTATCCACTATCTTCTCGCTAGATTTGTTTAGCTCCAGCAACAGATCCCTCTTTTGTGTACGCCTGATGCGGCAGTGCCACCCAGGTCTTCTTGCCGCCCATCATTGTCCATTCTTCAGGTTTACGAGCTGTAGGCTGGCCTTTTTGTCACAGTTGGACGCAATCGAAGAACTACCCGGGACTTTCGCCGACACAACTTTCTTTGGCGATGAAGCTTTTTTCTTCTTGACCCCTTGTTACACAGCGAGGGATTCACTTATTCCATCCCTACTTCGTTTGTCCGCGTTCTCACCTATCTTACATTGAGGTGGCGTCACCTGTGTCGCCCGTGTGACTTTGCCACATGAGGCTAGGGCGTTTTTCTCCTCTACCGCCCTAATATAGAACCACTTAATACCTCGTATGAGAGCCCTGATATTTTGGTGGATATTCTGCCTCTCTTTAATGAACTTAGAGAGTTCATTTATGCGTTCCCCCAAAGTTTGCTGCCTTCGACGATCGCTTTTTACAGCATCAATTGAATTATGTTAGTCCGGAAACTCTGAATGTTCCTTTCCGAGTCCTTCGACGAATCTCGATTGCCGAACTGCCCTTCAGTGGCAACCTGCCAAGTTTTGAGCTTTTTCGAAAAGGATCCGGTGTAGATCTCATTCCCACTCCACTAAGATCTCTTGTAGCATTAGATGCCAAAATAGCTAAGTTTCTCATTACTGGGACACTGCGGTAGCTGGATATCGATGGCCGGGAGCCCGCTTGCCCACTCTCAAAAGCCACTGGTACTGGGTTTCCGAAACCCTGTCCTGCACCGTCTAACCGTTTTGCAACTGATGTTACCCCGATATCGTCGCGAAGCCGATGGTTGTCGCGCTGTCAGGAGGGTGTAGCGTCAACACTTCATCGTAGATAGTTAACCACAGTAAGGGACCTAAGAAACCCTGTGGTACCCCGCAAGTTATCGGAAGTAATTTCAGTCAATCGTCCGAGTCGCAGTACAATCTTCTCCCAAGAAGAAATTCAACAACGATGCGTACAATGTACTTCGGAGCCTGTAGTTTGGCTAGAGCCTCTACGATTTTCGTCCACTTTGCAGTGTTGAATGCATTTTTTACATCGAGTGTCATCACTGCGCAGCATTTGCCATCTTGTATTACAGCCTGAGCCAGGCCAGTCACCATGTTTATTGCGTCGAGGGTTGATTTCTCCTTACGATACCCGAATTGTTTGTCAGGTAAGCCTACTTCGTTTTCCGCAATAGCGAGCGGTCTGTTGTATCCTCGTTCAAATAGTTTGCCAATGGTATTGATCAAGCATATCGGTTGATATGAGCAGGGGTCACCCAATGATTTACCTGGCTGTCTGTCTATCAGCTGTCTGTCTGTCTGTTACGCGTATTTTTCTCAGAAACGGCTGTACCGATTGACGCGAAATTTGGTGAAAAGGAGGGAACTGACATGCGGTATACGTATTTCTAGGTCCTAAAAAGAAAAGTGTAAACTTTTTTTTCACTGAGGATAGTCATGTTAGGTGTCAAATGAAAGGTCTCGATTAGTGCTCTTCAACGTCACTCTTAGTTTGCCGGTAATCAATGCTTTTTAATACATTTGATTTATATCCGTATGAATCCTATTCATTCCTTTGTGGAATATAGGGCATTCAAATAGTCTCTTTTTCGTATTGTTATTAAGGCGTTGGTGAAAACACATGATGTCTAAGACTCAAATTACCCTAAGTTACGATATACATATGAAACAAGATACTGGGAAGTTTGGTAGAAATCCTACCATTGTTAACTACATTATAGTACGTCGAATTTGTCTCTTTCGCGTTAAATTACTATTACTCCCTTATCTTTTAGTCATATCATGCCTGTTAGATATGTCGTATCACACCAAATTGAATATCGGTTGTATTCAATGTATTTAACTACGAGCTAGGTATTAATGGGATATTTGGGCATCCAAATATTCTTACTTTAAAAATCAACAAACCCTTTCGTACCTGAAGCGCCGAGGTTTTCGAATTGTTTTTTTTTCTTATTATGATTTTGTGTAAAATAAACCCTTATTTAAACCGATTAACATGTCAGTCTGTCCGTCTGTCCGTCTGTCATGCGCACTTTTCTCCAAAGTGACTAAACCGATTCGAATGAAATTTGTTGCACATATGGGAACTATGAAATCCCACGCGTGCAGTAAATCACATAAATTTAGGTAGAGTTTAAGGGGGTCATCCCGTGTGTCGGATCCACGGAATCGATTTTTTTTTTTCTGGCATCAATTGCATCTAGATATAGTGTAGAATATATAGGCAAAGTGATTTTTAAATATTCGGAGTCGTTCGGAAATTATAGTGTTAAACACGTGATAAGTCACATGCTAGATTTATGTCGATCGCCGTAATAAAGCTCGTATTTATCGGTCCGAATGACGTTTGAATGACTTCGCTAAAAGGACAAGAATTGAAGCCAAGGCCGTACATGTGTTTCTTGAAGAAACCTAAGGTTTAGGCACTAGGAATAGCAGATTAATGGTCAGTTAAGGTTTTATGGCTAAAATTCGCATTCTACTTTTTAAATGCGTTTTTCTCGAAACCGCATGTTAAAAATCGACTGCCACCATAGCCCAAAATATATCAAAAGAAATTCTTTGAAATTTTCACGACTTATTCAGAACATATTTCTACGGTCCGCGAACTAGGATAATTGCGATTCATTCAGTAGTTTTTTTTTTTATTCATTGAAGAAGCCGTAAAAAAACACTAAAATTTTTAATAATCCTAGTTTGAGGACTGTAGTTAAGTCTGTACGTTAAAATGTCGTTTATTTTTTTTTTCTCTAAGATGATCACAGTGCCCTCTATCGTGGCAGCAGAAAAACATCTTTTTTTGGAGATGGGCGTATAAATTGCTTTGTATTTCAATAACGAACTATGTGATCGGGCTGGAAAATTTACTATGCACGCTCAAAATATTAATAAATCAATGGTGAAAAATTTGCATCTGTACCATCATCCAGTTCTTCACAAAAAATTTCTAAAAAAAAGCCAAAAAAACTCATACCTGAAAAAGAGGGATTTAAAAATTTTTTTTCGAATATAGTCATGTACCCCACGCGTTCAGAGTTCTGCGCTCTTTGTAATATGGACTCCCTAATGTAATAGTGCACACTGTCCAAGGTCTGACCGCGGCAAAAATTCATATATATAGTCATACAAATAACGCAAAAACTCTGAACATGGAACTCGGAGCGTTATTCGTACATCCGGGCCCGGGGTGAAAATTATACGGTTCTGAGTTTCCCTTTTTCATCATCATCATCAACGACGCAACAACCGGTATCCGGTCTAGGCCTGCCTTAATAAGGAATTCCAGACATCCCGGTTTTGCGCCGAGGTCCACCAATTCGATATCCCTAAAAGTTGTCTGGCGTCCTGACCCACGCCATCGCTTCATCTTAGGCAGGGTCTGCCTCGTCTTCTTTTTCTACCATAGATATTGCCCTTATACACTTTCCGGGTGGGATCATCCTCATCCATACGGATTAAGTGACCCACCCACCGTAACCTATTGAGCCGGATTTTATCCACAACCGGACGGTCATGGTATCGCTCATAGATTTCGTCGTTACGTAGGCTACGGAATCGTCCATCCTCATGTAGGGGGCCAAAAATTCTTCGGAGGATTCTTCTCTCGAACGTGGCCAAGAGTTCGCAATTTTTCTTGCTAAGAACCCAAGTTTCCGAGGAATACATGAGGACTGGCAAGATCATAGTCTTGTACAGTAAGAGCTTTGATCCTATGGTGAGACGTTTCGAGCGGAACAGTGTTTGTAAGCTGAAATAGGCTCTGTTGGCTGACAACAACCGTGCGCAGATTTCATCATCGTAGTTGTTATCGGTTGTGATTTTCGACCCTAGATAGGAGAAATTGTCAACGGTCTCAAAGTTGTATTCTCCCATCCTTATTCTTCTTCGTGTTTGTGTTTGACCAGTGCGGTTTGATGTTGTTGGTTGATTCGTCTTCGGTGCTGACGTTGCCACCATATATTTCGTCTTGCCTTCATTGATGTGTAGCCCAAGATCTCGCCCCGTTAGCCGCCTGCTCGATCTGGATGAAGGCAGATTGTACGTCTCGGGTGGTTCTTCCCATGATGTCGATATCGTCAGCATAGGCCAGTAGTTGGGTGGACTTCAAGAGGATCGTACCTCTTGCATTTACCTCAGCATCACGGATCACTTTCTCGAGGGCCAGGTTAAAGAGGACGCATGATGTTGTTGATGTCGAATGGTCTTGAGAGTGATCCTGCTGCTTCTATCTGGCCTCGCACATTGGTCGGGGTCAGCCTACTCAGTCTTATTAATTTCGTCGGGATACCGAATTCTCCCATGGCCGTGTACAGTTTTACTCTGGCTATGCTATCATAGGCGGCTTTAAAGTCGATGAACAGATGGTGCAACTGTTGTCCATATTCCAACAGTTTTTCCATCGCTTGCCGCAGAGAGAAAATCTGATCTGTTGCTGATTTGCCTGGAGTGAAGCCTCTTTGGTATGGGCCAATGATGTTCTAGGCGTATGGGGCTATCCGGTCTAGCAAGATAGTGGAGAATATTTTATAGTTGGTACTCAGCAACGTGATATCTCTATAATTGCTGCACTGTGTGATATCTCCCTTTTTATGTATGAGACAGATAATGCCTCGCTGCCAATCATCAGGCATTGATTCGCTGTCCCATACCTTCAGCATAAGTTGATGAACCACTTGGTGTAATTGGTCGCCTCCATATTTAACCAATTCGGCTGTAATTCCATCGGCTTCTGGCGATTTATGATTTTTTAGCCGATGAATTGCACAGACTGTTTCTCCTAAACTTGGTGGTGGCAGTATTTGTCCGTCGTCTTCAGTTGGCGGGACCTCCAACTCGCCGATGTTCTGGTTGTTCAGTAGCTCATCAAGGTACTCAATCCATCGCTCTAATATGCCCATTCTGTCGGAAATCAGATTTCCCTCTTTGTCTCGGCAGGATGAGCATCGAGGTGTACAAGGTTTCATCCTGCTGACTTGTTGGTTAAACTTGCGCGCCTGGTGCGGTTGTTCCCTGTACTTTTCTAGTTCACAGACTTGTTGATTCTCCCAGGCTTCCTTTTTCCGTCTGTGAAGTCGCTTCTCCGCTCGACGGAGTTCGTGATAAGTCTCTGCGCGTGCCCGCGTTCTTTGAGAATGCAACATTACTCGGTATCCGGCATTCTTCCGTTCCGTTGCTAGCTTACATTCATCGTCAAACCAGCCGTTCCGACTCCTTTTGCGGCTGGGGCCAAGTATGTTTGTGGCCATATCCATGATAACGTTCTTCAGGTGATTGTGAAGATCATTTGTTGATGCATCATCTCCAGGTCCTCTGTTGACTGCGGTTATTGCAGCATCCATTTCCCTCTTATAGGTGTCGCGGAGGGTTGTGTTGTGGATGGCTTCAGTGTTCACTCTCACCTGATTGTCAGAGGGGATTCTAGGTGGTATTGTTATTCGGGCTCGGAGCACCATGCCAACGAGATAGTGATCCGAGTCTATATTGGCCCCCCTATAAGTTCTGACATTCATCAAGGCTGAGAGGTGGCGGCGTTCGATCAACACGTGGTCAATTTGGTTGAAAGTGGTCCCGTCTGGAGAGGCAAACGTATGTTTGTGGACCGCTTTCCGCGCAAACCAGGTACTTCCAACAACCATTTCGTGTGACCCTGCTAATTGAATAGTCCGCAGTCCGTTATCATTTGTTTTTTTGTGTAAGCTATGGGAGCCAACGTATCGCCTGAATACTGGCTCCTTCCCTACTTGGCTGTTAAAATCCCCAAGTATGATTTTGATATCATATCTGGGACAGGCTTCGAGGGTTCGTTCTACTGCCTCGTAGAAGGTATCCTTCTCCGACTCTGCAGTCTCCTCTGTAGGGGCGTGAACGTTTATGAGGCTTATATTTCTAAACTTGCCTCGCAAGCGCAGAGTGCATAGCCGTTCGCTTATGTTTTCAAAGCCGATAACAGCAGGTTTCATTTTTTGGCTGACTAAGAAACTTACTCCGAGCACATGGTTTACTGGATGACCGCTATAATATATGGTGTAGTGGTTCTTCTCCAGGAAACCGGTCCCTGTCCATCGCATTTCTTGCAACACTGTTATATCAGCCCTATATTGGGACAAGGTATCGGCTAGCTGCTCATCAGCTTCATCTCTGTACAGGGAGCGCACGTTCCATGAGAAAATGCGCAGATCGTTGTTCCGTTGTCGTTGCCGGGTCCGTCGTTTTAAAATCCGTCCTGTCCGAGGCTCCTGTTGTGGCTTCGTAACAAGTTGTTTTCCGTGTAGGGCTGTCAGCCCAACCCAACCCCCAACCTGGAGGACCAGTTGGTACAATTTGTCCCGTTTTTAGGCGCGGGAGACTCGCCTTCATCCTTCTCCGTCTGCAGCTTTTCGTCAAGGAAGAGCTCCCAGCGGTCACCACGTGGAGGTGGAGATAGGGTTTGGTAGTAGAGCTGTTGGTGTTGGTTCAGCAGGCATTTCCCAGGTTTTATGCTCCATCGTGGGTACCAATCCACGTTTCGCCCCGGGACCTATACTACCCTTTGACCACCTTTCCATTTTACTGAAATTTATATTCCGGCCCCCAGAAAACTCCGGGTTTGGGGAAAGTCCCCACTGCTTTCCATCCTTATCGTTTCACTAATTCGAAAAATGTAAAATTTGTATTCTGGCTGACAAATTAAGTCAATGTGGACAAATATTGGAAATATTATCACAGTCAAATGATCCCATTAATACCGTAGAAATATGACCTCGTTGCCGATACTTCCAAAGTTCTGATCCTACTTCTGTTTAAAACGTGAGTTTTTATGAGCAGAAAAACAGTCCCTTCCTAACTCGTCCCATAAAAATTTAAAATCTACAACTCCCTTATCTTGAAAGACTGTTGAATCGCTTAATTTAGTTTTCATTACTTTGCCTATTTTCCTAACTCTACTCCTAAAACAACGCCCCGCACTAAACGAGGGCGATGATTTTCACTGCTCGTAGGACATTCTGAGTTTAACCCTTCTCAATGCTTTTATGATATGGATCCTAATGAGCGGCTCTTTCTTTCTGGGTCTTCAAATTCTCTTCGTCGTCTTTGTTGGGAGAAGCATTTGCTTATCTTTCAAATTCACATAGCCCGCATACGAACAAACAAATATTGCCGCATATGAAACGTGAGAGGATTTACGTTTCCTAAACAGAATGGAATGTTCTGAAGATATTCGTTACGAATCCAGGCGTACGTAGCACCGTACGCTAATACCTTGAAATCCAGCCCGTGGGGTGTATAATCTATGAATAATGGTCTAGGTTGGAATGGTTTGTTACGTGACTGAGTTACCATTGAAAGGTTTTAACAGGAACAGCTTACGAGGGCCAAAAAGAGGTTCTGAATAGACGTTCCTCAGAAAAAGTAATTAAATCAGAAGAATAGTCTTCATCGGATATCAAATAAATATGCGAGTATGTATTATATTTTGCCGCTGTCCTTACGCTGCAAGAAAGCTTTGATGGAGAATGATTATGATAAAAACGAACGGCAAACTCGACAAACAATCAACTGAAAGGAAACCAGTCAGTTTCTCATTTCTGAGAAAAAAAAACTCTCAACTTCGTGAAAGGTCAAGGGTTAGAAAACACAACAACCCTGTCCTAAAATGCTTTCCAGATTTTCCTCTATCAGGTCACGAAAAATAGCACTCAAGGGCGCAGAGAGAGGCAACTTTTCAGGAGACGATTCACGTTTTGTGGAAAACGAATTTAATTTTCAGGCTATAACATTCAGATGGGAAACTTAATATCATTTGGCGTTGGAGTGTGCTGCAGGAAATTCGAAATGTGCCAGGCAACTATCAATCCAAATAGGAATCAACTGGGAAGATGGTGGGTGTGAGAGATGAGAAACGAAATCGACAAGAGCCTTGCTTCCAGTCTTACTTGCCACCAGCTCATTATTATTCTTACATCGCAACCTCTGAAAATTTCTTATGACCAAACTTGAATATGCCCCGCCTTAATACGCTCCTTGTTCATATTCTGTGGTCGTTGAGGTTTGCCGTCTAGGAACGGATGCGGATAAAAATGCTGATTCATATTCAAACTGTCACGAAATTACGTATCGTTGGGTTTCGATGAGTTCGCCGTTTTCTCACATTGTTGTTATCCTCGTGAATGCTATATCAT
Source organism: Hermetia illucens (assembly GCF_905115235.1). Classification (NCBI taxonomy): domain Eukaryota; kingdom Metazoa; phylum Arthropoda; class Insecta; order Diptera; family Stratiomyidae; genus Hermetia; species Hermetia illucens. The sequence goes on along the minus strand of NC_051854.1, from coordinate 97,091,293 downwards.
GTTTTTAATTTCCAGGAAAGTAGAGAGTGAAAGGTTCGCACTGTGGAATTCCTTATGAGAGCCGACTTAATTACGCTGAAAGGAAACCTACATTTGGATGCAATACGTTGACTTTCATTATTTGGAATACCCAATTTCCGCTGGGGAGTATTGGGTGAAATTTGTATGAATGGTTAGAGAATTTACAGCATTTACGAAACGGAAATAAGCAACGTGGCACTTTAGTGGGTGTTTATGCACATGAAAACTCGCAATCATGGAGCATCACGGTGGGGGAGACGAGGAAGTGGCTTCCACTTTGCTTAGCTCAGAAGGCGACAATTTCTAAAACGTGTTATTTTAACTTCTCTAAAAAACATATTAATTAATGGTACATGAAGAGCAACAGTGCCAACTCAGAAATGGTAGCCTTTAATTCTGCTACCATCTGCTGCAGTTGAGTCACCTGACCTAAGTTATCGCGAAACACTTCACCAGCCATAGGTCACACGTGGACCCCATGAACTTTGTGCACGATGACGGCAAACGTATTCAGAGACCTCAAATCAGCTCATACCGGGATGGCTTGTATCCTCTCCGGAAGCCTCTATAGCCAAAAAGATTGCAGCAGCTCAGTGCCGAGTTTGACACCACCCAACCGCTACATTTTACGCAGCAGTTGGCTTGACGCACAGTCACCTAGCATAAGCTCTCTCAGTAAGTACTACGCCGACTGCGGCACTTGAAGCCATCCTAAATTTACCCCCCATTCACTTGGAGGTGAAACGGAAAGCAGCCAACGACGCATATAGGCTCGATACCATTGGGGCGTGGAAAAACGGCTAATCCAACGGCATGCGTCTATATGGAAATTCCTTGAAAAACATCCGGTAGCCCTGATGCCGACCGATCATATGGTTTCCAGATTCGTCTTTGAAAAGACATACACTGTCGTAATCACCGAAAAAGAAGAATGGTCGACAAGTGGCCATGAGTCTTTTCAGATTACAGACCTAATAATCTTCACCGACGGGTCAGTCACGGAGGATGGATCGGGTGCAGGCGTGTTCTCGGAGAATCCGATTATAGAACTGGCCCGACCTCTCGGACGACCATATTCCAGGCGGAGATATATGCCATTCCATTGGCAGCAGAAGAATGTCTGCGACAAAAATGGAGGGGTCGCACCATTCGAATCTGTTCCGACAGTCGGGCAGCATTATCAGCGCTAGATGGCAACAACATATCAAGCCAGTTGGTGTGGAGTTGTCATCAGGTGCTGCTGAAGCTTGGCCGACTGAACGAAACATTCCTGATGTGGGTGCCGGGGCACTCTAACATCGCCGGTAATGAGGGGGCTGATAGACTGGCTCGCCGAGGGTCTGGATCCACAATGGTGGGGCCAGAACCAGCTCTTGGAATCCGACCATCTACTGTCAAGTCTACTCTGAAGGGTGAAATTACAAGGATTCACGCTACCGAGTGGAGAAATTTGGACTCTTGCCGGCAAGCGAAAATCCTTGTGAAGGAGCCTAGGGCCACTAGAGCGGCATTTTTGTTGTCCCTTAAGAAGTGGGACATGAAAACCCTAGTTGGGCTTTTGACGGGACACTGCCCCTTAAACTACCGTATGGAAAAGATTGGGGTAGTGGTTTCGGCTGTGTGCAGCCAATGTGAGGAGGAGGAGGAGACTGCCCTGCACTTTTTATGCAGCTGCCCGGCATCCTCAGATCTCAGACGAAGACACCTTGGCAAGGTTTTCTTCAATGAAGAATCTGCACACTCTCTGCCTCTTCAGAATGTTCTCAGATTCGCTAAAGCCTGCGAACACCGTAGGCGGGAAGCCATTGAATAGGCAACTTACGGGGATAGTACAATGGGCCTAATAATGGCCTGAGTGCTCGGAGCTACGGCTCCCCTTATTTAACTAAACTAACTAACTAACTAAGTGGTTATACTTGGCCGCCTCACTTACTGACAGGCGCTGCTCCTTTAATTGCTTATAAGAGCAGTCCTCGAGGACGTCGGAAACAAGGTCAACTGCCTCCTTGTCTAGCCCGACCAGCGTGTAATTAAAAAAAATGGCATCCGCTGTGAGGCCGATCAAAGTCAATTGTGCCTCGAGTTGGAGGAACCATGTTGCCAGGCTCCTACGCCAAAACGCCGGCACCCTTACTGCCGCGGTAGTTACTAAGGACATCGTTAGCCGAAGCTAACAACTCGAGACCCAAAACGCGCAAGTGGAATGAGCGGAGTTCGAGAACCAAAGAAGCAAAAGAGCGGAGGAGAAGAAAACAGTCCTGCGGCATCTCGTGCGCAGTTCTCTTTGTTCATGATAAGAGGAAGAGGCAGTGTTTTTACTTTACAAAAAGAATAATAATCCAACCTAGTTAACAATATAAGTAATAAAAGAGAAAAAAAAATAAATTAGGATGTTGCTGTTGGGCTTGAGGCTATGCTGGGGTAGCTGGTGCTGAACTTCCAAATGCGAAAGACGTTGTTGTTGTCGTAAGCGAGTTCCCTGTCGCTAATCTGCATAGTCCTTATGGCGTTGGCGCCGGTTGAAGTTACTCCATTTCAAACTGTTGTGCAAGTTGCGGTAGTACCCAATAAAGTGGAATCAATTATCGTTGCGACATTATTAAAGATTTTCAAATAGTTCTAATCTTCACACGAGTTCGGTTTTCGTCATCAGGCTGGTACCGCTGTTGTCAATATAAATGGTATCCTCAACGGTCTTTTAACTTCACAACTAAGTGCTGATATCGTAGGACGCACAGGTTCAACAACACATTGATTTACACGTTGCCGTTGCAATGATTTTGGTGAGGCTCGTACGGTGATGGGGGTGTTTTTGTAGAAGTTCAAGGATGTATTTTGCATAAAGCCACTTATTTCCTTTCAATGTCGATGTGATCAATCGATCGAAGACACTTTGACTCACTCTCAGTCTGCCTGTTTGGTTTTTTCCGGAGGTGAAAATCGGGGTCCTCCTTTTTCAGCTTTTCCCACCGTTACTGCCAACTGCTTAACGATTCCTGCCTTTCGGTGTTTTTCATTTATCGATTAGAGGAAGAATCGGGTCCATCATAGATACGTGCCATTTCATCGGGCAAAATGACAATCGGCATCATTGCCGCTACTGCATAGCGTCCTTTGTCCAAGATGGTTCTAGAACCACCATAAACTCTTAGGGCGGTCTTTCTATACACCGCACTCATAGTTTGATGAGGTATGCAATGCACTTGACCAAATTGACGCTACGTTAGGCAGTATAGAGTTCACTACTCTAGCTATAAGCAATCTACGCGTACAACGCAGGCCCCCAATATTTGGCATCATCCTTGCCAGGGCCATGCTAACATTAGTCACCTTGGTGCAAACATTTTGTAAGTGTTGTTTGAAATTCAGGCTCGAAGTCATGATATGGTTCCTCATTCTGATACATGCAATGGTTTCTGTTTTATCGTCAGCGAGTGCAAGGTTTGCATCTTTCAGCCACTTCTTTATAGCAGTGATTGCGTCGGATGAATATAATTCTACATCCGCCAGATCTCTTGCAATATCAATCACCGCTAAGCCATCTGGGACATTGAGGACATAATTGTACATGATGTTACACAATATCGGTCCCAACACAGAACCCTGTGTAACACCCACGGGGACAATGTAATCTTTAGTTCCATTGTCTGTGTGGTAGCAGACCCTTCTATCTGTTAAGAAGCTGTTGACAAGCGCTGTTAAGTAACTGGGTACAACAATCTCTAATAACTTCCTTATAAGGTTCCAACTGGCAGAGTTGAATGCATTTTGCACGTCAAGTGTAATCACAGCACAATACTTGCTAGTGCCACCCGTTCCGTGCAACAATACTAATCTTTGTTTTTTCCACGTCTCGGGAAAGAACCCATCCGCCAAGCATGTTTCAAACAACTCTATGAATATGTCTAGCCTCGACTTAACGGCCAGCTTAAGGGCTTTGTTTAGTAAGCCGTCGAGCCCGGGCGCTTTGTTGTCTCCCAGGCTACTGAGAATCTCCAGTATTTTTTTCGTCGGTAGTGGGGGTATTGCAACCACATCTAAAGATGTTTGTAGGCTATAACCTCTTGTGTTCTCCTGAGGGAACAAACCCTGAACGATTTTCAGTTGAAGATCGGGACATGTAATTTGCAGAGCTGCTTGACTCTTAAATCTCCCCATCACAACCCTGTAGGTGTTTCCCCATGGGTCTTCGTAGGGTTGCTTGAAGCAGTGCCTCTTGCTTCACTGTTTAGCCAGCTTCAGGTTTCGTCGGGTATCCTTGTAAGCTCGCTGTTTTACTTACTGGTCGATCCTACCTATTGCTCTCTGAGCCGCTCGTCTGGTTCGATGGTGCACAGCAATTGGGCCTTCTTCTGGGGAAAGTATAAAGTCTCGACATCGATGAGGGCTCTTTGTGAGGGTGTACTTGGTATTGTGTCCTGGTCCAATCATACATCTGTGAATGTTGGCTCGTTACTGGTTATCGGATAACAGTCGACTCAGCTGTGAATGAGTACCTGAGTCAAATCAGGGTAATAATCTCGGGAGAGCGCAATGTTGCCCATATTGCCTTCTGATTGAAGTCCTCTAACACACTTCAAGGCCCTGATCCAATATGGATTGTTGCGCCAACGATTATTATTATTAAATTTTAAACCACTTGACTTGCTCCTCAGGTCAAAGACTATTGCCTTGTGATCACTACGGGTGTACTGTTCACTGAGGTTCCAGGATATATTTTGAGCTAGTGAAGGATTAACAAAAGTCAGATCCACAACCGAACCGGACCCCCTTTCCGGTAAGTATTAATCCTCCAAAAGACAACCCGCCCATTTTGTGGCCCATGCATTGAAATCACCGGTGATGACTTTTGGTTTCAATCCTTTTGCATCCAGGACCAACCTGTCAAACATGTTCTCCGATTTGGCCAACGTCAGGCTTGAAGGAGCATAGCAGCTATCTATTTTTGCCTATATGAACCCACTTGTGGACTGCTTCATGCATTCCAGTATGGCTTGGCTCTCTCATGCTTGCAAACCGCCCCAGCTGTTGGACTACACATACATTATTGTTAGGGTTTGCTTATTATAGCCACTTGCCTCTGAGGCTGATTTGAATCAACCTCATTTTCTCGCTGTATTTAATGCTTTTTTGAACTGGGAACACTTGCCGCTTCTGGCAATATGTCCGTTGCCCAGGCCCTCCTTTTCATCACACAACATGCATTTGGGACCCTTGTTACAATCCTGAGCAATATCATCTGTTTCACCACAACGTCTGCATCGACTAAACCGATCAACTTCACTTATGCATATTCTCGCCAACTGTCCGTACGAGAGAAACTTGGAGCATATCTTTAATTAGGTTTGTTCTCCAATCCGGACCTTCTCTAAATCCATCAGCTTGCGCGCTGCTTCTGCTGGCAGCCGGATGCTCGCCATTTATGCATTTCCATATATCTTTCTAAAGCTTACAATGGATGCCTCCTGCAAGTCGTGCTACCCTAAGGTAGTGCAGATTTTCGCCTTAGAAGTGATCTCATCTAGGTCCTTGCACTATATAGCGATCTCATGCTTTTGAGTAGGCGCGGCAGCACTTTCGCCAAATAAATTTTTGACTTGACTGCAGAAGCCTTCGGCTTTGCTCTCTTCGGACCTTTTCAGTTCCAGCTTGAGATCTCCCTTTTGGTTCCTTCGGATCCTGCTTTATTCCCCCCCCCCCCCCCCCCCAAAGTCAAAGTCCAACCGTCGTCTACCTTTTGAAACGTCGGCTCCCTTGGTGATTGCCTGGATGTTCGCCTTCCTTTTCTCGAACCCTCTTATTCCGATGATTCATTGATTAATCCATTGATTTGCTTGGTGCACGTTGACAATTGACCAATTTTTGCTCCAAGCAAAATGAAGGATGACTCTTTCCGCATATTTTCTGGCATTAATGGGATTCCTGTGGTCCAGGTCCTTCTCCATCTTGGATATTGGGGGAAATTTCATAATCATTGGGTTTTTTCTAAACGGATCTGGCTCTGGATACTGAGGAGCCTCCCCTAACTCGTTACGCTGGGATGCGGTTTGTGTCACTGCAGCTTGTACCGATCAACGTTCTCTCTTGGGCACATCTTTCTGCGCGTTTGTTATGGATGTTCTAAGGAGCGATATATTCGGTTTAAACACCTCCTAGTCTAAGCTGATTGTGGCATTAGATACCATGAGAGCCAAGCTGTCCACCGCCGAGGTATTGCAGTCGAGGGATATCGACGATCGGGAGCCTGCTTGCCCACTCCCAAAAGCCGACGGTACTGGGGTTCCGAGCCCCTGCACTGTAATTTTTGTGGAACATTTTTTTCCACTGAGTATAGTGGTGTGGAATATAAATTTTCGATTAGTACTTTCCGAAACGGCTATTAGTTTTGACATTGGTCAGAAGAGGGAGGAGTGTGGGGCCCGAAAGTCACCAATTACTTCAAAGATCTGTTCTCGGAAACCTCAGAAACTACCCAACCCAAATATCTGAAAAGAATATGGTTAATTAAATTATATAATATTATCATATTCATTATAAATGTATGTTTTAGAAATTGACTTGGGAACCCCGCTAAAGTTTATCCTAGAATTACCTAGTTTGCACTAGTAAAATATATACTATGAAGCACAATACTACCAAGTTTGGTGGAAATCGCACTATTCCTAACAGAGAAAGAGAGAGAACAAAATTGTCAATTTTGTTCATTCTAAGAGTTTGAATGTCAGTTATGGTATTGACTGCAATGTAGTGAACAATCCACTCAAATATGCTTATATAAGCAGTGCACATCACCTTTCATAGCTGAAGCGTCTAGCTTCCGGTTTCACCACTTATTTTATCTAAAGGCAAATAAACTGATCAAAAAACCAATTTCGATTGTGTAACTATTATTTCATATAAGGCTATCGTGTATGGAATAATAGGGGAAGGAAGGAGAGCCGAAAACTAGCAAAATAGGTATGGTCAGAAGCTAGGCTAAGATGGGCAGTGGGAACTTTTAAACCACTGAAATCTCCCGGTTTAGATGACATTTTCCCAGCACTTATCCAGAGAGGCCTAGAAATTATCTTAGAGTCTCTTCTGACGGTGGTAATGGGAAGCATAGCACTGGGATACATACCAAGGGCATGGAGACGGGCAAAAGTGGTCTTCATTCCGAAAGCGGGTGAAAAGGATACTTTTCACCCTAAATCTTTCAGACCAATTTGCCTAACATCGTTCGTACTCAAAACGGTGGAGAAGGTCATAGACAACTGTATTAGAACTAACGTTCTAAAGCGTAATCCCCTACATCACTGTCAACACGCTTACCGGGCAGGACGGTCAACTGAAACTGCTCTGTATCAGCTGACAGAGGCACTACGGGATGCCATAGAAACAAAAGAAATTGCACTGTGCGCGTTTTTGGATATCGAAGGAGCATTCGACAACACATCGCATACAGAGATACAAGATGCCCTGAGACGCAAAGGAGTGGGAAACACCCTGGCATTCTGGATGGGCAAAATGCTAGAAAGCAGGCAAATAGAGGTACAAACAGGTACAAATTCTATTATCATGAACACCACTCAAGGCTGTCCACAGCGTGGGGTACTATCGCTGCTGATGTGGAGTATGGTAGTGGATGAACTCCTGGACGTGTTAACAAATACTGGAATACAAGTCCAGGGTTACGCGGACCATATTGTTCTAATCTGTAGGGGCAAATATGAAGATACTTTATCTGATAGAATCCAAACTGGACTAAGGGTTACTAGTGCCTGGTGCAGGAAGGTGGGACTGCGGATCAACCCAGCCAAAACCACCATAGTACCATTCACTAGGAGGCGTAAGCTTGATCAACCATAACATTATATGATATGGAGGTGAAACGAGAAACAGAGGTCAAATATTTGGGAATTACGCTGGAAGGCACATGTCGGAAACACTTGTCGGAAAGCCACGAGGGCTCTGATGACTTGCGGATCCATAGCAGGAAAAAGAAGGGGGTTGCAGCCCGAAGATACTACTTTGGATATATACTGCAACAGTAAGGCCAATGAAATACCTATGGAGCGGTAATCTGGGCAGAAAGAACCCAACTCAGTACACAAGCCAGGGAATTACATAAGCTTCAAAGGCTGGCTTGCGTGTGTATCAGTGGGGCAATGAGTACATGCCCAACGGCATCCCAGGAGGTCCTTCTAGAATAAACCCCTCTCCATCTGCACATACAGATGCAGGCAAGGAGATCAATATTCAGGATGGCCGGTAGTATGAGTGAGGCGGGGAGCTGCCTAAATCGAAGGAAGATTGATATTCTTTCTAGACGGTATCCCGAATTACTGATACCAAGGGATAACATGACAACGAGGTTTCACTTCGATAAGAAGTTTGAAACACGTTGGAGTAACAAGGCAAACTGGGAGAGCGTGGCTGTGACATACGGCTTAAACCTGCAACTGATTACTTGGTACACTGACGGATCCCTCACAGCAGAGGGAGCGGGTGCCGGTGTCATTATAATAATAATAATAATGGCGAAACAATCCATATTGGATCAGGGCGTTGAAGTGTGTTAGAGCACTTCATTCAAGACCGAAACGGTACACTACAGTACACTGTAGGAGGCAGATTATTATCCTGATTTGACTCAGGTACTCATTCACAGCCGAGTCGACTGGTATCCGACGTCAAATCACAATACAAATCCCACTGCCACCAGCGAGATTCGCCCCGCGACCTACCGTATGATAGCCTTCCGCTCTAACCACTCAGCTATCCGGACACGGTGTCATTTGTCCAAGGAAAATGTACTTTTTGCCAATGGGCAGGTACACTAGCATATTCCAGGCGGAAATGTACCCCATAGACAAATTTGCCTCTTTTAATCTGCAAAGGAACTACAGGGGGCAGAGCATAGCTATTCCCACCGGTAGCCAAGCAGTGATCAAGGCACTTAGGTCCAACCAGGTGAGCTCTAAACTAGTATGGGAATGCCTTGAGAGACTGAATACACTCGACTCGTCCAACAAGGTCTGGATACTTTGGGTTCCAGGTCATGCTGGGTTGGAAGACAACGAGGCAGCGGACGAACTAGCCAAGAAGGGAGCAGGGACGCCTTTACACTGGCCAGAACCTTTCTGTGGAATCGGAAACGGCTTCATGCCTATGAATCTAAGAAATGATGAAGAACGGTTGAGGGAACTATACTGGGCGGGCCTACCAGGGATGGAGCAGTCCAGGGTGCTTATTGGGGAATACGAGCCCATACGCATAAAGGATTGCTTAAACCTTACCAAAAAGAACCTCCGAATCATAGTGGGAAGTCTCACTGGTCATTGTCGGCTGAACTATCACCTAGGCAAGCTAGGGATATCTACGGACACTGCTTGCAGGTTTTGTGAGGAGGATGACGAAACCTCTATACACATCCTGGGACAGTGTCCGGCACTTGTGCAAAGTAGGTCGAGGCATCTGGGAGAACACTTAATATCAGATGTAAAGCTGAAAGACCTGAAAGTAGAACCGCGGAAAAGAAATTATCGGAGGAAGATTAGACCGGAGGTGATTTTCATTTCCAAACGAGGCGAAGGGTCATACGCCGACATTCTCAGGAAAGTGAAGGCAGACCCCGAACTCACCAATTTGGGAGACAACCTCAGCCGTATTAGACGGTCGCAGAAGGGAGATCTTATGTTGGAACTTAAGAAATCCAAGGATGTAACCGCGGACAAATTCTTAAGCCAAATCGGGAAGACTTTAGGGCAGGAAGCCGACATAAGAGCTAGCAGGCCGGAGATCATTATAATCTGCAAAGATATAGATGAAATCACGACGAAGGAGGAGGTTCGCAAAGCGTTGGAGAAACAGTTCGATCTTGCCGGACTACAAGAGTCAGTGGTGAAAATGCTAAGGAAAGCCTATGGGGGAACACAAACCGCCATCATCAGCCTACCAGTGGAGAACGCACTCAAACTGTTGGCAGCAGGGATAGTGAGAATAGGCTGGGTTATGTGTCGCCTTAGGGAACAGGTGGCGTTAAAACGTTCCTTTGATGCCTTGGCTTTGGTCACATTGCAAAGTCATGCACTAACCCAAATGACAGGTCAAAGCAATGCAGGAGATGCGGAGTGGAAGGCCACATCAGTAAGGACTGCGGAGCTGACCCAAATTGTCTACTGTGCAAAGGAAAGGAGGGTGTGGACCATCGGCACATTGCGGGCAGCAGCAGGTGCCCGGAATACAGGAGAGCCCTTAGTACAAATCGCAGATGAGGTTGATACAAATCAACCTCAACCACTGCGAGGCGGCGCAGGATCAACTCGCGCAAACCATCCGCGAGAAAAACATCGATGTGGCCATACTAAGTGAACCATACCGAAACCGCGGTGGTAGCGTTTGGGTCAAAGACCAAACGGGCCAAGCAGCGCTGTGGACTTGTGGAGAACAAGCCTTCCAGGAAATAATGGAGCACCCGGAGGATGGCTTCATCAGAGCGAAGGTGAAGGTCATCCACATCTACAGCTGCTATGCTCCACCCAGCGCTCCACTCGTCGAGTATGAGCGGATGTTTGCTGCTCTTGTTTTGGATGCAAGAGGACGTTGGCCGATCATAATAGGAGGCGATTTCAATGCGTGGGCTCTTGAATAGGGCTGCCGGATAACTAATGTCAGGGGACGTGTTCTCCTCGAAGCATTCGCGGAGCTGGACGTGGTACTGGCGAAAGTTGGGTCTTCGTACACTTTCCGGGGAAGGGGCCTGGGGTCTATAGTGGACCTGACATACGTGAGTGCCACTTTAGCCAGTAGAATCGCTTGGCATGTCAGTGAGGACTATACTCACAGCGACCACCAGGCAATCTGCATAGAGATCAAGGGCGGATCGAGCTCGAAAAAGAGTTTTCGCAAAATGCCGGGTGGTATGCTTGGCTGGACAGTGAAAGCGTTCGAGGGGGACACGTTTTCCGCGGTGCTCAAATCCGACATATCCCTCAATGGTACGGCTGGAGAGAAAGCCACCCAGATCACTCGATGGGTGACGGAAGTATGCGATGCTACTATGCCCAGAAGGCGATTGCTCCCCAGTAGGCAACCCAACTACTGGTGGAACAACGAAATTGCAAGTTTGCGAGCCGCATGTTTTCGGGCAAGGAGGCTTTGCCAGAGGTTCAGGGGAAAACCCGGTGGCGACGGTCGAGAGGAGGCACACAAGCAATTGCGTGGCCGCCTAAAGGAAGCCATTCGGAGGAGCAAAAAGAACTGCTTCAAACAGCTGTGCGACCATGCCGACATAAACCCTTGGGGCGAGGCTTACAGAGTGGTGATGAAAAGGCTGCGGAAATCACCCCAGGTGACCTGTCCGAGCCTCCTGAAACAGATTGTTACCGCTCTGTTCCCTCACCACGAAAATAGGGGAAGGCAAATTTTTGTCCAGCTAAATGACGGCATAATACCGCCTGTAACTGTGGAGGAGCTGCGGGAAATATGTGGTAGGTTCGGTGACAACAAGGCCCCAGGTTTGGATGGCATCCCCAACCGAGCTTTGAAACAGGCAGTGAAGACTAGGCCCGACCTTTTCGCCAACACCTTCGAGGCGTGCCTAAAAGAAGGAATATTCCCTGCCCAGTGGAAAAGCAAAAGTTGGTTTTGCTTCCGAAGCCTGGCAAGCAACCTGGAAACCCAGCGTCGTATCGTCCTATCTGCCTGTTGGATACAATGGGGAAGATGATGGAGAGATTCATCTACAACAGACTCCTGCCCATCGTCGAAGCCAGCAATGGTTTGTCGGAACGCCAGTTTGGTTTCCGACGCGCCCACTCTACGGTGGACGCAATTGGCATGGTGCACTGATTTCTGGCGGCTGCTGTGCCGTGGTGGCGTTGGATGTCAAAAACGCATTCAACTCGGCCAACTGGAATAGAATTAAAGGGGCGTTGGCTGACATAGGTGTCCCCGGATACTTAGCGAATTTGGTGGAAAACTACCTCTCAGAGAGGACTCTCTGGTATGGAACGGATGAGGGCCCCAAAGAGTACATTGTCACAGCCGGGGTACCACAGGGATCGGTACTTGGTCCCCTGTTGTGAAATATCATGTATAATGGGGTGCTTGCTCTTCCCGTCCCAGAGGGGACTACGATTGTCGGCTTTGCTGATGACCTAGCTGTGGTTGTTGCAGCAAAACACCCAGAAGATGTGGAGGGTTACGCAACGGAAACAGTGAGAGCGGTAAAGTCCTGGCTAGAAAAGGCCGGGCTGACCTTGGCGGACACGAAAACGGAAGCGGTCTGGATAACGAAACGCAAGAAAAATAACACTGTAAAAGTGGAGGTCGGTGGACATACGGTCGTATCAAAGCCGGCTATCAAATACCTGGGGGTAATAAATGACACCAAATTGAGTTTTAGGGAGCACCTAGAGTATGCATGCCAAAAGGCAGCCAGTGCCACCACGGCACTTGCAAAAATGTTGCCAAATATTGGTGGGCCGAAACATTGCCGGAGGTTGGTGCTAGCCGGATTGGTGCGCTCCATCCTGCTTACTAGTCGCCTGTGTGGGTAGAGGCGCTTGCTAACTCTCAGAGACGGAAGCAGGTGAACTCGGTTTACCGGCGGATGGCTTTGAGGGTTTGCAGTGCTTTTAGAACCACATCAGATGAGGCAGTATTGGTGGTGGCAGGCATGATCCCGGTTGACATTCTGGCCAAAGAAATGAGTGTCCTGTACAACGCAAGGCATATGGAGGGGCATGCACAGCCTAGAAATGTGGCAAGGTCAGAGTCGCTTGATCTCTGGCAACGCAGATGGGACGAGTCTGCGAAAGGTCGGTGGACGCACAGGCTCATTCCCAACATTAGGGTGTGGCTTGAGCGAAAACATCGGGATACCAACTACCACATTACCCAGTTCCTCACGGGACACGGTGGTTGCTACAGGCAGTATCTGCACCGCTTTGGGTTGGATAATTTTCCGAACTGTCCCAGATGCGATGGCATACCGGAGGATCCAGAGCATGTGATGTTTCACTGCCCACGATTTGCGATGGAGAGAAGGAGCTTAAACCAGGTGCTGGGCAGGAGCGGGACCCCGGAGAGCTTGGTTACTGAGATGCTGGAGTCCGAGAAGAAGTGGCTTGCGGTTGGCTCCGCAATCATCCAAATGCAGGAGGAGTTGCTGAAGGAACAAAGAAGGAGGAAAGCTGCAAATAGGAGAAGGATGAGTGCCTAAGAGCAAACCTACCCCGCGAAGTAATACCTCAATGGTGGTCCCGCGGGGCTGGGGCTGGAGAGACCGGGGGTGGTTTTTAGTGGGTGTGAATCCCACACGCGCCCGCTGTAGTTACGCCGTTCGGGCGGCGGACGTGTCTTTCTAAGATTTTCCACCTCCGTGTACGCACAAAAAAAAAAAAAGACCTGGAAGTAGGGAGCATACTAAAGTTCCTAACGGTTATAGGCCTGCTTGAGATACTATGATCAATAGGTACACTATAACCAGTAAAAGGGGCACAATAGTTTTTTAAGAACGCGGTGCGACTTTCCCTTAACAGAATAATAATCGTGGTTAATGCCAAATGGACGAACTTGATCTTGGCACGCAAGAAATATTTACCCAGCATGGTGAGAAGAGGAAAATTCAAAATTCCTTATGAACTTTTTAGTATGTCTTTACTAGCAGCTCTTGATGTCCTAGTTCCTGCACTAAGTAACTGTAGATGCATTCTCAAGAAAACTCATATTTCAAAGCTTAATTTAACTATTAAAAGTTAATGTGCATAAATTTCAGCGGTTCACCAAGGATAATCTGAAACACAGCAGTGTCATCGCGTCTAGAGACATCCACCGATTACAATAAAACTCGAGCGCAAAGGAACATCGATATAGTCAAAGTGTATGGGTATAAGTATAAACAGGATACAGCTTTCCCGTCTTAGCGTTGTGAGGACCTCTTATTTTCTAAAATATGATAATCGTTTTTCTTTACACAATCAAATTCCACTCCAAATTATCTCAATTTCACGTTTCCATGTTTGGTACCAAGCCATTATCTCCAACAAATTTACCTAAAAAGTTAAATACTCGTAATAAATTTGAATATATTTTGTTTTACACAGCAATTTCGTTGGTGCATTATCCTCGAGCACTAGTTTTTGTCTAACATTAGCATTATCGTATTTTGGACCATGCCAGCGTATACAATGTTAATGATACGTAAAATGGAGGCTCATGCCCACATAAAACCCAAATGATTGTAATTCGTTAAAATTTTATAGTCAGCCTGCATAATAAGCACTAATTTGTAAAACACCAATCTGCGATAATGCTCGTAAGAATTCCAACGTGAACATGGTTTGATACTGGTTAGTAGAGAATATGGCGAACTCTGGGGCATACTCGACGTTAACAATGCTCGTAATTTTCTAGAATGGTTGGGCTCCGATGCACGCGGACTTTTTCCATTCTTCATAATGGTGGAAAGCGTACTATATACATATATATGTACTCCAACAAAGGTACAATTATCATATATACTATGGGAAGCAATTATCTTTATCGAATAACAAAACGCAATATTCAGGGGGAAAACCGTTTTCAGCATTTGCCACAAAATTTATCGACGACACAATTCTCCCAGTGATTCTTTTCCTGTTGCACATTGGGCTTTCGCCCATTGTACCTGGTATAATTTCGTATACGAACAAGTATGTAATTTATTCCGGGAAATCATGAAAATCCGATAAAGCATATTTGAAAGCGTATTGTTCTTAAGATTTTCAATAACAATGGAGTCATGGCGAAACGTAGCGGGCCGAGAGGGTACCACCATCATTTCGAACCGTTTGCACAATACAATCTAAACACAATATTTTTAATATCGTGAATGCATTTGACTGGAAAGGAAATGTGTTAACCCCCAAAATGTTCCTGGATAATCGTACACAATTTGTGTTGATTCTTGCCGAACTACGAATCGAACCCCGGGCGACGATACAGTCCTCACATTATATTGTATTTCCTAAAAGTAATGAACCATGGAATCAAGGAAAGGGGTTCTGTTCGTTTCAAAGTACATTTCCGGAATAGCATTTTTCATCGTAGCATTCCCAGTATGAATCTAATGGGTTGATATGTCGTGACGACATGTGCACTCGGTGATCGTATAAATTACAGCACCCAAATTAAAAGTGTCACATGGCCATAATACTGATATGAACCTTTTTGAAAAATGCCTGCGGCAACGTATTGTATAGTACGCTATATGATTTTTAACTGCTTCACGTTGTTAGGGAAATTTACGCTGCATTTGAGTTTGTTGCTTATTAGTGCATTACTCACAAGATTTTGAAGTCCCTGGAGATTTTCCAATCTAAGCATCCAAGGAACCCTATGCAAAGCTAATGAGTTCATTTCATGTACACGAGTGCACAGACTTCTATGTTCATCTATTTAGACGTAGATCCGAAAATTTCAAATGTCGCGTGACTTGAAGAAACGCGTTGTGAATTATTATTTATGTACATTCGTCGAAGTCTAGATGAACGTAATTTGATAAAATAAATTTTATTCTTCTCTGGCTTTACTGGATTAAAAATAATTTAAATGACATTTTGGAAAAATTACATTAGTAACAGAAGAGTAATTATCAACTTTGAAGTCAGTACTCATATTCTATTTTTACGTTCTGGTATAGTTATTTACGTCGTTTGTAATGATACGAGTGGTTATAGGAGATCAGGTCGATCATCCTGAGTGGCCGATAACGACCTAGAGGGCAGAGCTATCCCAAAAATCTAAACATATTGGCCAAATTGACCGTGAAGGTCCGCCCACAAAGATTGAAGCTCCATCAAAGTGCTCGGTCGACACGTTCTTGCACGCCTCTGTGCTAGCCAGGCTCGGGAATGTGGGGGGTCCTTTGAGCGCTTTGATCCCTCACGCCTCATTACTCAAAACAACATGTCTATTCCGATGCGTGGGTCCGCACCGGATTCTAAAATAGACGTTAATTAGGATTTCGCGACGGCCTATCGAATGATAAACAGAACGCGAACTAAATTAGAAAATAGAAAGGAAAAAGAAAAAACCGGCTCGACCGCGCGCGTGGAGCCGTAAGTCTCCAGACCCGAATGCCGCGATCAAGGAGGGGAAGATCCACGACGGATCACCGTCTCAATTATCGTCTCTTCCGCCTCAGATCTTGTATGAGGCGCGGCCTCTGAGGTTCCCACCCTTCCTCGACATCCTCAGGCCAGTTATTCACTTTGAGGATGTCCCTTTATATAGAAGTTCCGCGGGAGAAAGGAGGATATGAAAGGGAGGAAGTCCTCAAACTACTATTGGACTATTTATGCATCATTATTCATCGTTTGAGCAAATTTCATAACAAGTTATAACAAAGAAAATGAAAATAAAAATAAACAATAGATAGAATTCAAAGAAGGAAAAGAAAATAAATAAAAACAAGTCGGGAAACCGGAAGCTTGACGCTTCAGGTATAAAAGGTTTTGTGTTTCCCTATGTGAGGAGCATAACGTAGTTCTCCATTGGCTTATAGCATTGATCCAAGATTAAATATCTGGGCAGGTTACCACCATTGCCAGAACTAAGCGATTTAAATATCTGGTGGGGCAGATTACTGCCATTGAAAGAACTGAGCGATTTAAATATCTCGAGTCAATGTTACCAGCCAATAAAGAACTGCGTAATGAAATGTTTCAAGCATTAACGCCACCTGGATGAAGTGACATTCCGCAACTAGTGTTCTTTGTGATCGACGTCCCAAATCTAAAATTTACTGCAATGTCGTCTGTCTGTCACTCTCTATAGTTTGAGTGTTGACTATAAAGGACAATGAACGGCGTCTTGCAGTAATGGGGACGAAAATGTTGCATTGCACTGGTGGCGTGACACGTTTTGATCACGTCTGAAATGAGAATATTCGCGATCGATATGGGTTTGCACCGATCGTGGGAAAACTGCAAGAGAGGCGTTTTCGATGGTGTGGTCACGTAATTCACGCTAACGAGAATTCAACAACCAGTATTGGTCAGAACATCGAAGTCAATGGTAAGCAACCAAAAAACCGGCCAAAACAATGGTCGCATGATACACTGGATGGGGATTTGAAGGTCTCGCGATTACATCCTGATCAGGCATTTGATAAAATAAAATGACGAAACCGATCACGACGAGCCGACCCCGCTTGTGAACTGAAGGCTGAAGAAAAAGAAGAAAATGTGAGGAGCGATGAGCCTGACATTTCCGTGTCACATAGTTAAAAATTCTATTGGCATCTATTTTTTAGAAAGTAATTTAAATAAATAATTTGATGGAAAGCCCTGTATTGAAATAGTCAACCTCATACGCTTCACACTGTGAGTTTAATATTATTAGCAAATGCCAACAAAAATGTTAGATATCGCCTTCTGTTTGTAGTTAAGTCTAAAATTAATAGACCATTAGCTTAATCCCAACTACAACAATTTTATTTTATTATGTATATATATATTTCGGGAGCAACTTACTCCCTTCATCAGTACAAAGCTAATGAAAACAATTACGATTCTATGGTTCTATTTATACTAAAAACACTAATTACCTAAATTACTTTTACCAAGAAAGAAAATAGAAAAAACATTAAATTCTTAACTTAATTATCTATTAATTACCGCGGCAAGTCTTATTAGTTTTGAGGGGCAATTACCGGAATCTGTATTTAATAACCGCGCCGCGTCTTCTCTCAGAATTTCCAGACTTTCCCAAGGGTCCAGGGTTGTCGTTCGGTTTGTATGCCTCAAGAGCTCAAGGTTATCGCGTTGAATGATATGGGCTTCTTCGACTATGTGCGCTGCCACTGATGACCTTATGGACGATTTTTGTTTCCGAACACAATTTACCGCTTCCCTAATATGCTCGTCAAATCTCGTCGTTATCAGCCGTTTCGTTTGTCCTATGTATATTTTGTTGCAGTCGCTGCACGTTATTCGGTAAATCCCACTTTTCTCGTTCGCTCCCAAGGGATCCTTAACGCTGCCCAATAAACTCCGCAAGGTGGATGATCGACTCGAACCTACGATTTCCAGTTGGTACTTTTTTGCCCAATTCCTGATGTTGTTGAATAGGTAGGAGTATGGGATACTTATTCGTCTGGTGGTTGCCTCCTTCTGCTGCGAAAATAGCGTTGTATAGGCATGCCTATTGTGTTGCCTGACCTTCCTTCCAATCAATTTCTCAATGGTCTGAGAATTATACCCATTTTTAACAGCGGTGTCAATAATGTACTGTCGTTCTTTATTGAAACCGCTTATTGAAAGAGGGTATGTGATCAGTCGGTGAATCATGCAATTATAGGCAGCCATTTTTTGGGAAAACGTGTGATGTGAAGTTGCCGGTATCGTTCTCTGCGTTGCTGTAGGCTTACGGTATATCTCGAACTTAAGCCTTTCCGTTAGAGTTGACGACATTTAGATCCAGGAAAGGTAGAACCCCACCCTTTTCTACCTCTAGTGTAAACTCGATTTTATTATGAATCTTGTTTATAGATGAGATGACCATGTCTATGTCGTCCCTACTAACGATCGCAAATACGTCGTCTATATACCTAAACCATACTTTAGGCATTATTCCCCTCGATTCAATTTCTTCTTCGATTGATGACATAAACCTTTCAGTGAGTAATGGCGAGAGGGGGTTCCCCATTGCTACTCCCGAAGAAGTTTTGTAGAATTTGTCCCGAAATGTAAAATAGTTTTCGTTCATGCAGAGCCTAGCAAGGTTAGCATAGATACAAACTTTTCTTCTCCATTCCGGGCCAGATCCAAACTGGTTCAGCCATCTTTCGAGTTCGAAAATTGACTCTTTAACTGGTGTGTTGGGAAACAATGCCTTTACATCAAACGACACCATGACCTCGTCATCACCCATCCTCTCAATGCGTTGCAGCTTCTCTATTAATTCATGGGAGTTAGCAACTGAGTACTTGCTATTCGTCGTCCCCAGGTCCTGGCACTCATTAATCAACCACTTGGCTATGTTGTACGTCGGTGAGTTCGAGTCAGCAATAATTTCTCGCATCTCATCTCCTGCTGGTACAAAATTCAGAAGTCTTAGGATGAATTTAAGGGGGGCTTTTAAGTAAATTTCTAAAAAGTAGTAATATACTATTAGTAAGTTTATTTGAGCAGATATCGGAATGGGACATATTTTGAGGCCTAGATTTCATCTAGGCGCACCACTCCGTTTTTTTTCCGGATTTTTAGGTTGGGTAGTTTCCGAAAATGAGTCCTGTCTCACTTCAAGTGCGTACATTTTGACTCCTTACTCACGCACTTTGCAATTTATGCCAAAACTAATGCCAGTTTCGGAAAGTACAAATCGAGACCTTTCACTTGATACCCTACACAACTATATCCGGTGAAAAAATTTTTGAATCCCCCCCTTTGCACGTATGGGGAGCCCCCCTTTAAACTCCACCTAAATTTATGCCACTCACTGTATGCGTGGGATTTCATAGTTCCCATCTGTCCACCAAATTTCGTTTGGATCGGTTTAGCCGTTTTGGAGAAAAATGCGTGTGACAGACAGACAGACAGACAAACAGACAGACAGACATTGAATCGATTTTAATAAGGTTTTGTTTTACACAAAACCTTAAAAAGAAAATAAAAAATAAGAAAATAAAAAAGAAAATAAAAACAATAACTCACCCAGGACGTCACTCCGAGCTCGGATTGATGCTGGTGTACAAAATTCTAAAAAAAAATTTGTAAAGAAAACAATTATATAAAAAATTAATTCATCCATATCAATGTATGTTACTCTAACTTGATGATTCGTTCTTGGACACAATATGAACCACTTGGCGTCCAGCAGGCGTATTGCGTAAATTCTTACAGAAACGATCAATATATTATGCTAGAGTCCGCACGTTTCTTAGTTGTTCAAAATCTGTCCTTTTTTAGTAACGAAAATTTTTCCAGAATTTCACGACAACGTTTGAAAATCACAATCAATCCCTTCACACAAAGCAAAGCACTCTACCTTCATCTGCCTGAATTTATTCAGAATAATACCTTCACAATACATTCGAATGATGGTTTAGCACGATGCGGCGTCAGTCTTCTGGGTCGGATTCCTCTATTTTCCTTCCAACTGTCACTTTTTCTTTTTTTCTTCCCTCCCGTCTGGACCGCTTCGCCTCCTTTTTAAGGTTTTGTGTAAACACAAAACCTTATTAAAATCGGTTTACCGTCTGTCTGTCTGTCTGTCCGTCTGTCTGTCTTTTTTTTTCTTTTTTTTCGGCGTTGGAAGGTGGAAAGGTTCAAAACCTACTGTTGGATCCTGCCACGCAGTTATGTGAGACTTATACTCACTAAAACCACCTCCTTCTCATTCCACTCTCCCCACGGAACTCCTATCAAGTATTGCATCGCGGGGCTGGATCAGCTTTTAACTGCGGCTCATTATGGTTCTCTCCCTTCCTTGTTTTCGTCGTAGTTCCTCCTGCCTAAGCTGTTGGTGAATAGCTTGCAGTTCCCTTACAACCTGGTTCCAGGCATCCGTTGACTCCAGCATAAACTCCACAATGTTTTCGGGTGTTAAACGCCTGTCTGCGACCGCTTCCATTCTTGTTCGGTGCGCGGTGAACCTGGGGCAATCAAATATGACATGCTCCGCATTTTCAGCCACGTTACCACATCTTGGGCAGCATGGTGATTCGTGGTGACCAAATCAATGTAAATAAGCACGATAACCTCCATGTCCACTCAAGAATTGTGTTAACTCGTAGCTTAATTCCCCATGGTTTCGTTCAAACCATCTCCGAATATCCGGAATGATGCGGTATGTCCAACGACCAGTTTGGGACTCGTCCCATCGCTGTTGCCACCGTTCGATAGATTCCCACCGTGCCAGCTGCCGTCGAAATGCGCTAGACTCTCCAGCTGCATACGTTTTGTCGTAGAGTCGCCGACTTTCCTTCGCCAAGATGTCTATGGGGAGCATCCTTGCTAGTACATATGCCGCTTCTCCTGATGTTGTCCGATATGCACTGCATACCCGGAGTCCACTTATCCGATACGCCATTCCCAATTTTCGGCAGTTCACTTTGTTATTCAGAGCAGTTGCCCAAACTGGAGCTGCGTAGAGTAGCACGGAGCTGACTACCCTGGAGAGTAGAAGACGTCGACTTTGTCTTGGCCCACCAATGTTCGGTAGTATCCTCGAGATCGTTGTAGCGATGGAAGACGCTTTAGTTGCGGCGTACTCAATGTGTCTTTTGAAGTTGAGTCTTCTGTCAATAATTACTCCCAAGTATTTGAGCGATGGTTGGGAGTAAATTGTTTTTTCCGCCAACTTTGATTTTCACAGTTGTGTTCTTTCTTCTCTTGCTAATGAGAACTACTTCTGTTTTATGCTCGGCAAGTGAAAGGCCAGAATTTCTCAACCAGGAATTGATCTCCCATATCGCTTCATTTGCATAGATCTCGATCTCGTCTTGGTGCTTTGCGACCACCGTTATTCCGATATCATCGGCGAAGCCAATAGTTGTCACGTTGTCCGGTAGGCGTAGCGTCAACACTCCATCGTACATAACTAGCCACAGCAAGGGACCCAGGACAGAACCCTGTGGCACTCCGCAAGTTGTCGGGAATATTTTTAGCCCATCGTCCGAGTCGCAGTAAAGTCTTCTCCCAAGGAGAAACTCGACCACAATGCGTACAATGTACTTCGGGGCTTGTATCTTTTCCAGTGCCTCGATGATTTTTTTCCATTTTGCACTATTGAACGCATTTTTTACGTCGAGGGTTATTACCGCACAGCATTTTCCCTCTTCTATTGCAGCCTGAGCCAAGCCAGTCAGCATGCTGATTGCGTCGACACTTGATTTTGCCTTACGAAATCCGAATTGTTTGTCGGAAAGGCCTCCTTCCTTTTCCGCAACAGCGAGCAGTCTGTTATATATTACTCGTTCAAATAGTTTGCCAATGGTATTAACCAGACATATCGGCCTATATGAGGAGGGGTCACCCAATGGTTTACCTGCCTTCGGAATGAGTATTAGCTTTTGTACCGTCCATTGCTCGGGGAATTCTCCTTCCCTAAGGCATGCCGTGAAAACTTGGGCAAACATACCTGGTGCTGTCCTGGCGGCTACCTTCAGGGCAATGTTAGGGATTCCATCCGGTCCTGGAGTCTTTTTTTCAATCAATCTTTTTGCTGCGTCTAGAACCTCCTCATTTTCCACTATCGGAACTTCGTCGGGATTTAACTGTACTGCAGGCAGACTTGTACCATTCAGATCCACTGGGAATAGAGTGTTCACTATATTCTGCAACAACTCTGGGCAAGTAATCGGTGGGGAGCGCTCGCCTTTTAGTGATGACATCACCGACCTATATGCACCACCCCATGGGTCGGAATCAGCTTCAGTACACATCCGCTTGAAATGTTCGGATTTGCTCCTTGCGATAGCTACTTGCAACTTTTTCCTCGCATTTTTATATTGCACGTGTAGCTCCTCGAACTCAGGTCGGTTTCTTCTGCGCTGGGAGCGTCTCCTAGCTTTGAGACACTTTTTCCGGCATTCCTCAATTTCGGAATTCCACCAAAAATTAGGATTTCGTCTTCGGAAAGTGCTACATCGAGGCATAGCGGCATCGCATGACCGCTGCAATTTTTCCACGACCTGTGAAACTTTGTTTTGTGCGCTTCCCGATAGCAATGTATCTTCCAGAAGTACCTCCTTGAACATTTCTGCGTCGAATTTCTTAGTTAACCAGCTCATCGTTATTCGTGTTAATGGTTTCAAATTATTCCTTTGCGAGGTTTGAAAGATGATAGCCTGATGATCGCTGTGTGTGTACTCCTCGCTGACACGCCACTCCAAGTGTCTGATTAAGGTATCACTGACGAAGGTGAGGTCTACCACCGATTGCAATTCTTCCCTCCGGAATGTGTTGGCTCCCCCAGAGTTGGCAAGTACCACGTTCAAGCGCGAGAATGTCTCCAGCAATATTCGTCCTCTTGCGTTGGTTTCTCTGCTACCCCATTCTTCTGCCCATGCGTTGAAGCCGCCGGCTATTACTTTGGGGTTGTAGCGACTTGCATTGAAGGATAGTTTCTCCAGCAATGACGTGAATTCCTCTAATGTGAGGCTCGGTGCTGCGTAACAGCTATAGATATATATCCCTCCAATCTTGGCACGGGTGAACCCGTCTTCTGGATGTCTTTTCGTATGTACTATAGCTTGGCTTCCGCAGCTCCATATCGCCGCCTTACTGGTTCTGTCTGCTATCCATACTCCGCTATGCAGATTTTCGTATTGTTCAGATACAATCGCAACGTCGACGTTGTTCTCGAATACGCTTTGGGAAAGTAGGTCTTGGGCCGCTCGACAGTGATTCAGATTGAGTTGCATAAACTTCATTTGTACTTATTTATGAACGCCTTTCTGAACACTGGGCATTTACTGCTTCCTGCAATGTGGGCGCTGTCATTACTTTTTGCTTCCACACAGAATACGCACTTGGGCATTCCGTTGCAGTCCTTTGCCAAATGGCCTTGTTCTCCACATTTGCGGCACAGATTTGATCTGTCTTGGGAGCTAGTGCAAGCTTTCGCTATATGACCAACCTGCCAGCACTTATAGCATTTATGTACTGGACTCTGTTCCCGTAACCGACAGACCACCCATCCAATACGTACTTTGCCCACTGCAATCGCCTTTTTCGCTGCTTCAATAGGAAGACTTATCGACGCTATCTGCGTGTCACCGTACGCTTTTCTAAGTCGTAGCACATTAGACTCGCTCACTGATCGTAATCCCAATTGGGTTTGCAAGGCCTCGCAGATCTCAGATTTTGTGGTGACTTCATCCAAATCCGTGCATTCGATCACCACCGAATCCTTACTCATTTTGACCGCCGCAGCCTCACCTAGTGATGCTTCAATTTTCTTCCGTAGGTTTTCGCCTCCGTCATCACCGGTTTTAAGTTCGAACAACAGGTCGCCTTTCTGTGTTCGTCTTATCCGCGTGACATTTGCACTCAGGTCCGTCAAGGAGGCATCTGCTGTCCGTCTGTCTGTCTGTCTGTCTGTCCGTCACACGCATTTTTCTCAGAAACGGTTATAGCGATTGACACCAAATTTGGTGGAAAGATGGGAACTGTGAACGCTCACGTATACAATGAGTTACATCCTTTTATGTCGAATTTAAGGGGGGGTCCCCATACATGCAAAAGGGGGGCGTACATTTTTTTTTCATCAAATATACTCATGTGGGGTATCAAATTAAAGGTATCGACTAGTACTTTTCGAAGCCGGTCTTGGTTTTGACATTTGTTGGAAAGGTGGGGAGTGCGGGGGGTTGAAAGTGACCATTCCTTTAAGGGGGCCATTCTCAGAAACTACTCAACCGAAAAATCTGAAAAAAATCAGGAGGCTGCCACTATATGGTGCCTGGGCTCCGAAATACCTTCCATACTGATATCTGTACAAATAAAGCTAATAATAGTATATTACCATAATTTTTAGTAATTGGCTGCAAACCCCCCCCCCCCCCCCCCTTAAGTTCATGTTAGCACCATGAATAATATAGGGTATAACATTGAGCATGATTTCACCAAGTTTGGTCGAAATAGCACTATTACTAACAAAGTTATCATACGTCAAAGTTGTCGCTTCCTTGCAAATTCAAGACTATGAATGTCAATATCATCCGAAAGTGGATATTCTCACATAATATATGCATATATTACGTGCTACGTACTAAAAAATACACAAAACCTTTCGTACCTGAAGCGTCCAGCTTCCGGTTTCCCGACTTGTTTTTCTCTCCTGGCGCACCGCTTCAACATCTTCTCCCTTTTTTCTGCACCGCTCCAGCATCTTCTTCTTTTCTTTTGCCGCTCCAGCACCTTCTTCCTCAATCGAAACCTCTCCAAGTGCCTCCGCCCTCCAAAAGAAACCAAAAAC
Organism: Hermetia illucens; assembly: GCF_905115235.1. Taxonomy (NCBI): domain Eukaryota; kingdom Metazoa; phylum Arthropoda; class Insecta; order Diptera; family Stratiomyidae; genus Hermetia; species Hermetia illucens. The sequence continues at coordinate 97,066,321 of NC_051854.1, read as the reverse complement.
CAAAAAAAACGCCTTTCTCCTCGCTAGGCAATGTTGCGGCAACATGCGCATGCGCCTGCGGATGCGGCAAATCATTCGCCTCTTGTCAAGATCAATTCGCCCGAATGCATTCAATAATGTGCAATCTACGGCGAATATTAAGGCAATTGCACACTATTAAATGCATTGTTGAAGCAAATTAATTAAGAAAGAGCCGAATGAGATTCCGCTCCTGTCGCGCAGCCGCGGTCACTACACGTTCCCTGAAGATTTTGAGTTCAAACAGGTGACTCTTAAAATCATTCACACAATCCTTCAATCATCTAAATAACGAAACCAGAGGCCAAAAGTTATTGTAGTGTCTTGAAGGATAAACGATTTTTACCGAAGCTTATTTTGTCCGGATAGCTGAGTGGTTAGAGCTCAAGGCTAACGTACGGAAGGTCGCGGTTCAAATCTTCCTGGTGGCATTGGGATTTGTATCGTGATTTGACGTTGTTCAGTCAGAATGAGTCGACCCAGCTGTGAATGAGTACCTGAGTCAAATCAGGGTAATCATTTCGGGCGAGAGCAATGCTGACCACATTGCCTCCTAGCATCATCATCAATGGCGCAACAACCGGTATCCGGTCTAGGCCTGCCTTAATAAGGAACTCCAGACATCACGGTTTTGCGTCCTGGCCTACGCCATCGCTCCATCTTAGGCAGGGTCTGCCTCGTCTTCTTTTTCTACCATAGATATTGCCCTTATAGACTTTCCGGGTGGGATCATCCTCATCCATACAGATTAAGTGACCCGTCCACCGTAACCTATTGAGCCGGATTTTATCCACAACCGGACGGTCATGGTATCGCTCATAAATTTCGTCGTTATGTAGGCTACGGAATCGTCCATCCTCATGTAGGGGGCCAAAAATTCTTCGGAGGATTCTTCTCTCGAACGCGGCCAAGAGTTCGCAATTTGCCTCCTATAGGGTACTGTAATCCTGTAGTGTATCGTTACGGTTTTGGATGAAATGCTATAACACACTTCACGGCCCTGATCCAATTGGATTGTTGCGCCAACGATTATTATTATTATTTTCAAATGGTAAATGGAAGCCCACTTCCTCTGGGTCTAGGTACATAATCACCTACAAAAGCATAGGTAAATTATTGGAAACGCGAGTTTGATTAGAAAAATCTACGATGCCATACACAAAGTCATACAAGTCAGGAAATCGGAAGCTAAGCGCTTGAGGGTTAATGGGGGGTTTCCATTTAATTTCTGGAAAACAACGACCGTTTTAGGACACCCGCACTCCTTCCCTTTGCAACCAATGTCAAAATTAATACAGGCTTCAGAAGGTACTAATCGATTTATTTGATACCCCACATGACTATACTTGATGAAAAAAGTTTTACACCTCCCTTTTGTATATATTCGGACTTTTTCTGACTACGCATGGGCTGGTATTTACTCATCTCTGGTGAGTGGACCAAAATGGCTAAGGATACCCGGAGAATAAAACCAACATGGATAAATTGAAGAGAATTAAAGTTACGGTGCGGAGGCTCGGAACCCCAGGCTTTTGGGACTGAGCAAACGGGTTCCCGGCCGACGATATCTCTCGACCACTGTGCCTCTGTAATGGACAACTTGACCACCATGGCATCTAGTGCTGCAACTGTTTTAGATTTGGAGAAGGAAGTATTCAAACGGAACACAACTCTGCCAAGAACACCAATTGCAAAGGCAAAGAACGACCGGCTAAAAGGGGATAGCTGGCAAAAAAGGCGATTTCAACACCCGTTGGATCTTCTTCTTCTTTTTCTTCAGCCTTTGTCCCGTCCACAGGCGGGGTCGACTCGTCGTGATCGGTTTCGCCGTTTTATTCTATCAAATGCCTGATCTGGATGCAATCTCTAGGCTTTTAAATGCCGATCCAGCATATCAAGCCACCGTTGTTTCGGTCGGCCTTTTGGTCGTTTATCAGCAACTTCGATATTCAGACCAACCTTGGCGTGACCATACTATCAGAGGCGCTCCTCTCGCAGTTTTTTCACGATCGGTGCAACCCCATATTGATCGCGGATATCCGAATTTCGGATGTGATCAAAACATGTCACGCCACTAGTCACACGCAACATCTTCATCTCCTTTACCACAAGACGCCGCTCATTCTCTTTTATAGTCGGCCAACACTCAGAACCATAGAAAGCGACAGAACGGACGACATTGCGATAAATTTTAAATTTGAGACGTTCGTTGATACGTCGATCACAAAGAATACCAGTTGTAGAATGCCACTTCATCCAGGTTGCGCCAATGTCTAAATAAATTTCATAACGCAGTTCTCCATTGGCTGATAGCATTGACCCGAGGTATTTAAATCGCTCACTTCTGGACAGGTCACTACCGCTGACAGTGATTGTGCCTGTTTCATGGGGATCGGTTGTCAAAAATTCAGTTTTATTCAGATTCAATCTGAGACCACGTTGCATGAGGCGATCATTTCATTTTTGGACAAGTTATCCGAGATCATTTTTGCTATTAGTCGCTAGGAAAACATCATCTGCATAAAGCAGTGTATAGGGCGCTGGATATCCCGTTTGACAATGTCCATAACAAGAACAAAGAGGAGTGATCAGAAGGCACTTTCCAGAGTTCAGATGCGATATCGTCAGGTACTGTGGCTTTCCCCGATTTCATTGGTTTTATTGCTTCCTCGACTTCAGTTTCACTGATGGGTGGAACTGCTTCTAATGTCGATAATGATTCGGGAAGTGGAGGATGAGCAATTTCTTCAGTTGAAATCTGCTCGAAATATTCTTACCATCTATCCGTCGAGGCTCGACGGATGGTAAGCAAAGTACCATTCTTGTTATTAACGCAACAGCAGTGTCCGAAATCCTGTGTGCGTTCGTTACGGCTTTTGGCAAGTCGATACAGATCGTAAAGATTTTTTTAATGGGCTGCCCGGCTGACAGAGATCGTTTTTCCTTGCTTTCCGATTGGCTCGGTTAGCCGATTGTCTCATCGTTTGGTGAATCATGTATTCATAAGTACAAGGTCATGGGTGTTCGGAAAGTCAGTTATACGCCCGCCACCCTTATTGTGAGTTTCAAACCCCTTTCCTCCTTGGCACCTGTTACCGTCTGACTTTTCGCCAAATTTTGTACTTCACGCATGAACTTAAGGGGAGTTTCCGGTAGAATTTCTAAAATATGACTATACATTATTATCTTTATTTGTGCAGATATCGAAATGGGATGTATTTTGAGGATTGGTTTCATTTAGATACACCACTGTGATTTTTTTCAGATTTTTTGGTTGATGGTTTTTGAGAACCAGACCTATTACACATTTTGGTAGCCATACTTTGAACTCTCACTCCGCTACGTTTCGTCGGAAACCAAACTGGCGTTCCGACAAACCATTGCTGGCTTCGACGATGGGCAGGAGTCTTTTGTTGATGACTCTCTCCATCATCTTCCCCATTGTATCCAACAGGCAGATAGGACGATATGACGTTGGGTTTCCAGATGGCTTGCCAGGCTTCGGAAGCAACACCAACTTTTGCTTTTTCCACTGGGCAGGGAATATCCCTTCTTTTAGGCACGCGTCGAAGGTGTTGGCGAAAAGGTCGGGCCTAGTCTTCACTGCCAGTTTCAAAGCTCGGTTGGGGATGCCATCCAAACCTGGGGCCTTGTTGTCACCGCACCTACCACATATTTCCTGCAGCTCCTCCACAGTTACAGGCGGTATTATGCCGTCATTTAGCTGGACAAAAATTTGCCTTCCCCTATTTTCGTGGTGAGGGAACAGAGCGGTAACAATCTGTTTCAGGAGGCGCGGACAGGTCACCTGGGGTGATTTCCGCAGCCTTTTCATCACCACTCTCTAAGCCTCGCCCCAAGGGTTTATGTCGGCATGGTCGCACAGCTGTTTGAAGCAGTTCTTTTTGCTCCTCCGAATGGCTTCTTTTGCTTGTGTGCCTCCTTTCGACCGTCGCCACCGGGTTTTCCCCTGAGCCTCTGGAAAAGCCTCCTTGCCCGAAAACATGAGGCTCGCAAACTTGCGATTTCGTTGTTCCACCAGTAGGCTCTTCCTATATATGAGCTCTTAGCTTAGATTGTTCACTTTCCTGTGATATATCAGTATATGTATAAAATATATTCCACGTATGATGTATGACACCTTAGGATGCAATAAATTCATACGAAATAGAAAACTGACTTATCAAACCCTCGAGTATTATGCCCTATATTAGTGTGCAAAATATACTCACGCCAAATTTTGTTTTTCTAGGTTAAACTCTACGGATTTTTAGAAAACTTTCCAAAATTTATTATTTTGTTAATTTTATTTGGGAAGATTGCAGAATGGAATATATTTTGGAGGCTAGATTTCATATGGCTGCGTTTTTGTAATTTTTTCAGAATTTACGGTTGCATAGATTGTAAGAACGAGACGCCTTACACTTTGTAGTACCTACATTTTGGATCCTAGTTGTCTTATCCTTTAGCTGATGTTAAATGTTTCATCTGCTCTCAAAAGTGCTAATTTAACTCTTTCGTAGGTTATCCACATGGCCATATTCAGAAAAAAATTACACCCGTTGACATGTCCTTTAAACTCAACACAGAGTCATGCCACTTTACGGTTCGTACGTTTTAAACTCTAAGTCTTCTCTTTTCCAAACAATATTAAAAATAAGTCACATTCCAAAAAGTCCCGATTGAACCCTTTCATTTGATATCTCAACTCACCATATTTTAGGGAAAAAATTACCCCTCCTTCAACTCAATACGAAATTGTGCATTTCGTTGCATGAAAAGAGTTTCACAAACCACATATTCCTATCAACTTTTGTGAATATAGTTTCTTATCTGTTTTTGAGTAAATTATTTGTGGCAGAATCAATCGTGCTAATCACTCTTTTTAATTTATAAACTTAACTTATAAAAAGCTATAAAAATCTAATAAAAAATGGCGTTTGAATTTTGAATTGGTATTAAATATTGTATCACTTTTTTGGAGCATTATCAGAATATTTTTTCTTTTATTGGAAATAGAAATATAAAATGTTCGAATGGTTAGAAAGTCCAAATCATGACTGTTCATAATCCATTTGATTGAATCTATTTTGTAAGTATAAAATATCCTCTTATTTTCCAAGGACCACCCAGGATGGTTTAGAGTTGTCGACTCATTATTGTTTACTTCACAGAAGAAACACACAAATACTAAACGATATCTTATACCAACTTTCCTTCTCTTAACAATATATAAGGGACTATCTGCGGCCATTATAATCATTTATTTATATACATACATATATACAGATAGCATTCTGATAACCATGTCACTTTAATTTACTATTGTCTTTCATTCTATGAATTGTATAAAAGAAAGCCTCCTCATAATAGCTCCATAGGATAGACCATAATAAGCCTATCATTGTTGCAGGCGTCCATGTCGTAAAAAAAGGGATGAAAATATGGCAAAGTTGATGTCATCTTGACTTCATGCCAATGAAACAAAAAGACGGCCGGATGGGACTTCAATATTAAGAAATCTTTTTTGTAACCAAAGATTAAGTCTTTGCCTTGAAATCACAAAGGCTTTCAGCATGTGTCCATCAGTTCAGAGAAATGAACCCAAGAAGGAATGGGAACGACTTGCTTTGAATCTAATCTTTTATTTTCGATATTCGTACTAGTGTGTCTCGAAGGTAAAGATGCAATAGATATAATGGGATGACAAGGTGATATTAATCCTAGAATCCATTTTTGATATTTTTACCTTCCTACCTACAAATTTGATTCTAGGGCACAAGATGGAGACCTCACAATAGATCCCGTGTGTTTTTCAAACTTTGTAGGAAACGAAATTTTATGAAAATTATTTTATTACTTTATAGATGTGGTCCCAATTTAGAAATCTTTGAAAAAACTGTATGTAAAACAGACAAATACAAGTTAGTAAAAAGGAGTCAGTTCTCAGAAACTCGGAGAAAAACATGGGAAAAGGTTTTTGCATTCACCCAGATTTAACAACTACTAATTAAAAGGAATGTGAAATAGAACCTTTTGAGAATTCACTTAACAAAACAACACGAAATATAACTTTTTTCGGTGAAATTCGTACTTTTTTCAGGCAATTTCGTACTTTCCCCAAAGATATTCGTACTTTTATCAAGTAAATTTGTACTTTTATTAAGATAGTTCGTATTTTCTTGAATGTAGGATCGGTAATAAAAGCTTTTTTTCACAATATGTTTTTGCGGTGCACGAGATACCATGGACAAAAATCTAATCGGTCGGTTCGGTTTTTTTTTCCAGAGCAAGGTTGAAACTATGAGGAGTCATCTGTCCACTTACTCGTCACATCAATATGCTAAGTCTGCTTTGCGCCTATTCGACAGTGCGTTTAACAACAAACGCCACGATATCATCTGCGAAAGCTCTTCTGTCATGTCGAGTTAAGTAGACCATCATAGGAAGCGTTCCAGAGGTCCGTCCCTGGGATGGAATTCTGCGCTACCCGCAACATTTGATAAAGCAGGAATAGTACTCCTCAGACAATCCCTCAATATCCGTAAGAGATAGTTCGGCACGTGGAAAATATTGCCTAGTATGCCTAGAATATCTTTCTATCTTCCGGAATTAAAGGCGTTTCTTACGTCAAGCGTTACGAGAAGCTTGACGACGAGCACCACCCGTCGAACTTGGCGGCTATGTGCCTCCACACGACGAACGGCATCCACGACAGCTTCAATTGTGGATCTCTTTGCTCTCAACCCGAACTTTCATGGGGATAAGTCTCCAGCAGCGCATATCGTTTCAGCAAATCTACTTCTGATGAGCTTTTCGAGAACTTTACCAGCAGTCTCAAGCATACAAATTGGGCGACATGAAGGCGACAACACAGGGTAATCTTTCCCTCTGCTGATCAGCGCCGGAACGTTGGGGTGGATCCGGTGTTTAAAACTACCAGTCCTGTACTCGTCGCCATTTCAAGAATTCGTTTTCCTGTGGAGTCTGGGTGAGGCAGGCTCCATTCAAGTGCCCTAGCATTGAAGTCACCCCCGAGCAGGATCCGCCCCTCAGTGGTCGAGATAGCGTCCTGCACCAAGCTTGCATCGAGAGTCCGACATCCTCTCATTCGGTGTTAGATAGATACTGAATCTCTTTATCCCTATACCCTGAATTCAGACAAAGTCGTCTCCTAGGCCTTAGGTGGGTGCCATTCCGAACACAAATGGCAGCGGTACCTGATATCAGCTTTGGCCTCCACAGTGAACTGCGCTAACAACTCGTGAGCGGTTGCACTCCGGTGCACATTGATTTGTAGGATGCCAATCATGTTGACCGCGTCCTAGTTCTTTCCAGTTCTGCTCTGAACACTGGACATCCCCTCGAGCCCGCAGTGGGCGCAACGTTGTCATCAGGCGCGCACGGTTCCTGCATAGGATGCAACTCTCATTTTCGTTGCAGGTATTCGCTTTATGGTCTGCCTGACCGCATTTGCGTCATGTTGCTCTTCTGCCAGGTTCGCAGCAGGTTTCAGACGTGTGGCCTTAATCCAAATATCTAATCCATTTAATTGAGGCGGATTGGATTCGTATCCTACACACTACCCAACCGATTACTCGGCAACTTCCACCACAGCGAGTTTTTGGCCTCGGGAGTTCGTAGAAGTGATACCAATCCGTATATTGGTTACCTCCGAACGTTCGCGTTCGATAGCCTCTTCTACCTCGTTCTTTCTGTGAAGTAGTCAATGTCTCGGATTTCCAGAGAGAACGTGAGTTTCAGGCTAGAAACTAATGGTTTCCTACACAGAAGCCCCTTGACTGCTTCACAAAACGTGCCTTTATTTGTTGTCTCCGTACCTAATTCGACTAGGACTCCACCACCCTTCATTTTTCGGAGGGAAGACACTTCTGCTCCGCTATCTTCGGGCTTGATCGTGTAGCGGATTTCACTGAGCACTTCCGTGAAGGTCTTGCCTTCCGTCTCCCCACTTTTTCTGATGATGCGGCGTTTTCTTGCCTCTCATCCCCCTACGCCTTCTTCTTTTGAGCCTTGGAGAATACTTGAGTGAAGTCTCCTTCAGTCCCTTCCTCCTTTCGTTTTTTCCTCAGTTCCCTCTGCAACGGACTCTCTGCGATCCATTCAGCGTTCGCGGTGTTCTCATCGGGAGGCGCGGTTGTGTCTGCTTTTTGTCTCCTACTCTCCATGACCGCCTCTAATACGAAATTCTCTGCATTAGCTCCTCCTGTTCCATCAGCTCATTTTTCACTTTTTTCCTGAGGTTTTTCTGGAGGAACGACCCGGATCACATGTGCTTCAGAACTGCCGGGCATTTCTTAATAAGCCTTTCCTCTTTAGCTTTTGCTAGAGTAATCGACAGCGCTCCCACTTGGCTTATATTTGAATCTGTCTGGTCAGTTTCAGCAGTTTTCACTGTGACTGTTTCCGTGGTGGTCTAGCATCACATTGCGAGTCTTCTTCTCGGGTATTTCAGCGGGGCGACGCATTTTCTTACTGCGTATAAATGCAGCAAACTCATCTCCATTCCTACTATTTCCTCGTTGGTATTGTTTGTTTTCGCCATTTAAGTTTTTACCAGCGCATCGTGTGAAAGGGAGCGCGAGTCGCAATAGTCAGTAGCGGGTATACCCACAGGGACAAAGCCCCTACCCCAACTCCCTGAGGCCTGGCCTACGATTAGCTGATGAAGGAACTTCAATGAAAATAGATTGTAGAATTTTTTATCATCAAAAATTTGATTATGTCTGTACAACTCAGCTGTTAGATTTACATTCAGATTGGTGTTAACCATTTTCAAGGCGATAACGCGTAATACTTTCTTAGAACACGGGCCCTCGTCTGTTGTAATCTACCTTCAAAGGCGTGGATAATGAATTTACGTCTTCCTAATCATAATAAAGCGAATCAAGGGATGAATCCATTGTATACGTTTCTTGCTAAGAACGTCAGCGGTTTGCCTACGAATTTCGCTAAAGTATTCTTAGATATGCAGATAATGCATACGAAAGTACATCAGAGAGCTAGACTGCGTCAAGGAAATATTCTTAAACATCATTCAAACAGAATGATATTTCTGCACGAATTGCGTGGTTTTGAGCCCATGCCATGTCTAACTTGTCTTCCGAATGTACTACTGACTGAAATTAGGATCAGTTAAAAATAAGAATTCCACCCTAACTACCACCTCCAAAAAGGGGCTCTGCCGAGATCGACTTACTTTCCCCGGAAGTATTGAGGCCATGGCAGCCAACTATGAAAAAACTAAAAAACACAAACAAAAACATAAGCAAACACAGTTAAACTTCGATCGTGACGATCCCACCCCGAGTGAAGGGGAGCTCATCGATGGAGAACCTGAGTCTAAACTCAGATTCTCCACTTACTCAAGTGGGAACCAATCCAATTGGGACCCAGTCCTTAACGGACGAGCCGAAGCAAGCCCCTTCAGTCAGCACTCCTGACCCCAGGCTCCAATCGGCGGCACCTGTTGAGGCTAAAGACTTGCCTAGTCCCCAGTCCACGGACAGCAAACCGCCTTCGGGTAAACCGCCTTCGGTGGCATCCCCTGACATCGCGTCTCTGGTCGGAGAGTGCAGAGTATCAAACGACATCACACTCTCGGATCACAGACGCATTGATTTCGTTATGGGCATGGATCCACCTCCACCACTCCATTTCGGAATCCGAGGAAGACAGATTGGGTGATGTATCAAATAGAATTGAGCGCCCGAGTCACGATCCCTGGGAAGCGTATCAAATCCATTGCTGGAATTGAGAAGACAACCCAGATGATTACAACTAGCATGGGAGAAACTTTCGAAGAAAGCTGTCCACTTAAGATGCCAAAGAAGAGTAAAACACCATGGTGTAACTCGGATTTGGCAAAACAGAGGAGAACGACAAGGATGCTCCTCAACCGTGCTCTGAAGGGTGAATCAGGCACTAGCTGGAATCGCTATAAAGAGACACAGGAGACTCTAAAGAAGAGCATAAGATCGGCTAAACGATCATCTTGGAGACGCTTTTGCGAAGAGACTAACTCCCTTGATGCAACCTCAAAGCTGAAGCGGATTCTGGTCAAAGAACGTAGCCAGTAACTGGGTTATTTACGTTTACAGAATGGGATGTATACAGAAAGCGATGAAGAAACGTCAAACCGTTTGCTTGAAGTGCACTTCCCCGGCAGCATTCAAAATGTAATCTCGGGGCCAACAGGTGCATACAGCCCTCAACCGAGAGACTGGAATCTGGTGTGCAAAGTAGTATCACTGGAGCGAGTGAAATGGGCATTTAACTCGTTCCATATATATAAGTCTGCAGGTCCGGATGACATCATCCCTGCGCTAGTAGTAAAGGGAATGGATGCCCTGGGTCTACACATTCGGAATATATATCGTGCATGGCTACCACACGCTTATATTCCAATTAAATGGCGGGATGTGGAGGTGTTGTTCATTCCCAAACCAGGAAAACCCACCTACACAGACGCAAAAAGCTTTCGACCGGTCAGCCTAACGTCCTTTCTGCTAAAAGGACTAGAAAGACTAGTAGATCGGTTCATAAGGGATACACACATTCCTAAAAGGCCACTTCACCATAGGCAACACGCCTACCAGAAAGGCAAAACTTGAGAAGGCGATGTTCGAAAAAGAATACGCCTTAGGCGCATTCATGGACATCGAAGGCGCCTTTAATTATGCCTCATTCGCGGCAATTTGTGATGCGGCAAGACAGTATGGAATCGAACCGCTGCTAATCAGTTGGATCCTTCACATGCTAGAGTGGAGAAAAATCCACATATCGGTCGGCCAGCAGTCTATTGAACCAGGATGTCTCAGGGGCTGCCCACAGAGAGGGGTTCTCTCTCCACTGTTATGGCTCTTGGTAATGGATACCCTGCTGTGGCTTCTAGAGGACAAGAAAGTCTTCGCGCAAGCATTTGCGGACGACCTAGCCGTAATAATTACCGGAAAGTTTGTGGACACAGCATGTGACCGCTTGAATGCAACTCTGCATGAAATCCACAGCTGGTGCCTCCGCAACGGACTCACGGTGAACGCTAGGAAGACTGGACTAGTTATGTTCACTAGAAACGCCAGGTGGGGCAGCTATACGCTACCCACCTTAGCAGGGGCGGAAATTCAGTTGGCACAGACAGTCAAGTACTTAGGAGTACATTTCGACTCCAAGTTAACCTGGAAGCATCATATCCAGGGTCAGAAATCCTGCAGATTGCTCTGGTGCTGTAGGAATGCGATAGGTAAGACCTGGGGACTTGCACCCAAACGGATATACTGGATGTATACATCCATAATAAAACCCATTTTGATGTATGCATGCATCGTCTGGTGGCCAAGACTGAACTTTGCTAACAGCAGGAAGCTGCTAACGCAGATTCAGAGACTTGGTTGCCTAAGTATTACTGGAGCAATGAGTACTACGCCGACTGCGGCACTTGAAGCTATCCTAAATTTACCCCCCATTCACTTGAATGTGAAACGGAAAGCAGCCAACGACGCATATAGGCTCGATACTATTGGGGCGTGGAAAGGCGGCCAATCAAACGGACATGCATCTATCTGGAAATTCCTTGAAAAACATCCGGTAGCCCTGATGCCGACCGATCATATGGTTTCCAGATTCGTCTTTGAAAAGACATACACTGTCGTAATCACTGAAAGAGAAGAATGGTCGACAAGTGGCCATGAGTCTTTTCAGATTACAGACCTAATAATCTTCACCGACGGGTCAGTTATGGAGGATGGATCGGGCGCAGGGGTGTACTCGGAGAATCCGACTATAGAACTGGCCCAACCCCTCGGAAAAATGACGACCATATTCCAGGCGGAGATATATGCCATTTCATTGGTAGCAAAAGAATGTCTGCGACAAAAATGGAGGGGTCGCACCATTCGAATCTGTTCTGACAGTCGGGCGGCATTATCAGCACTGAATAGCAACAACATATCAAGCCAGTTGGTGTGGAGTTGTCATCAGGTGCTGCTGCAGCTTGGCCGACTGAACAAAACATTCCTGATGTGGGTGCCGGGGCACTCTAACATCGCCGGTAATGAGGAGGCTGACAGATTGGTTCGCCGAGGGTCTGGATCCACAATGGTGGGAATGTCTGTGACAAAAATGGAGGGGTCGCACCATTCGAATCTGTTCCGACAGTCAGGCGGCATTATCAGCACTAAATGGCAACAACATATCAAGTCAGTTGGTGTGGAGTTGTCATCAGGTGCTGCTGAAACTTGGCCGACTGAACGAAACATTCCTGATGTGGGTGCCGGGGCTGATAGACTGGCTCGCCGAGGGTCTCGATCCACAATGGTGGGGCCAGAACGAGCTCTTGAAATCCGACCATCTACTGTCAAGTCTACTCTGTAGGGTGAAATTGCAAGGATTCATGCAACCGAGTGGAGAAATTTGGATTCTTGCCGGCAAGCGAAAATCCTTGTGAAAGAGCCTAGGGCCACTAGAGCGGCATTTTTGTTGTCCCTTAAGAAGTGGGACATGAAAACCCTAGTTGGGCTTCTGACGGGACACTGCTCCTTAAACTACCATATGGAAAAGATTGGGGTAGTGGTTTCGGTTATGTGCAGCCAATGTGAGGAGGAGGAGGAGACGGCCTTGCAATTTTTATGCAGTTTCCCGGGATCCTCAGATCTCAGACGAAGACACCTTGGCAAGGTTTTCTTCAATGAAGAATCTGCACACTCTCTGCCTCTGGAGAATGTTCTCAGATTCGCTAAAGCCTGCGAACACCGTAGGCGGGAAGCCATTGAGTAGGCAACTTACGGGGATAGTACAAAGGACCTAACAATGGCCTCAGTGCTCGGAGCTGCGGCTCCCCCCAGTTAACTAAACTAACTAACTACCACCTCTATCAGGGATAATTTTATTTTTCCCGGAATGTATCTTTCTAAAGTTATCCTTTTAACTAAGACAGCATTAGTCTCCCGAGGTCTACAAGGTACACTTACCTAATATTAATAGTTTTTTTTCAGGATCTTATCTGAACTTCCCTGTTATCTATGAGTATTTATTTTGAGTACAGATATAGTATGCCTAAGGCCTGTTATATTTGGGTTGTTTTCACTACGAAACCTTTTATATTCAGAACAAAGCTGCTGGTCTCCTGCTTATTTATCATCTTTCCTTTCTAAACAGTCGCCTTTCAGTTTCGCTGTCATCTGACTCACATCTGTGTACTTATCTTCACCTAAAAAATTTCAAAAGGAAATTCGTGAATTACAAGCGGAGAATTGCAAAGAAATCTTTTTATGAGTCTGAAGCATGACTTCAGAAAGAAGTTGAGAACGAGCAGAAAAGTATATCATCTGAAAATTGCACATGAAACGTAAATCATGCTCATGACCCTTTTAACCACGGCACTCGTTTCGAATAACGTGACGCTGAATTAAATTGAAGCCATTGTTCGTGTAACACAAAAACGTTGATTAAGGTACCACGGCCATTGCTGGTGCAGTTGATTTAAAACTGAACTTAATGCTAGCATTGTGTTATGCATTCAGCCGAAAATTCATCACTAATTCTTTTAAGTGATTTAAATTCGTGTGTATGAATGCGGAGAGGGAAACCACTCATGGGATCCGTCATCCAGAAATATGTAGCGACATTTGCACCGCACTCATATGTGCATCAGGAGAAACTACACTTCGATAAGCAATGATTGCATAACGTTATACGTTTCTTATCATACATATGTCGTCCAATCAATTTCAATCAATGCCCGCTTCCAAGCAAGACGATTGCACAATTTTAAATTCATCTCATTGTTTGTTACGACCAAGCTCTAAGAATTGTCGCTGCTGGCAAACAAGGGCATACAAGCACAAAGTGACTTAATGTCTGCCAGCATGACATTAAAATCATTGTGCTCTGAATAAAAAAGTACATAAAATCTTTTCCAAGTGCTCTGAAAGGAACACGATAAATCGATAAAAAGGACCGAAGTACGAGAGTGGATATCAGAGAAGGCCATCAAACTCAGACATCTCCAGGGAGTAAAACTTGAATAATATCTATCAATGGCACGAAACAGGCAACATCATCATGGTCTTTGCCACGTATCGGATCTTCCAAAAGAATGTGGGGCAAACGGAGCATTTCATTAAATTTTCCTGATAAGTTTAATCGGATTCCTGGCAATGCGACAATAGAAAAGACTTTACAGATGAGGACCAGAATGATAATGAGATACAAAAATGAAAATTCGTTAATTAAACCTGCAGCCATAAAAGTGTATATGCGCCGCTAAATGGACCATTCGAAGCGTTGGCAAGGATCCCAGAAGATTTTTTGAGTGGGCCACGATAGATACATTTATTGGCCCAGGCTGATACTTGCTAAGCATAAAAAAGGCAATAAAGATAAAAGCATTGTTACAGGCACATTGCTTCATAAATTATTGGAAAATGTTTCAAAATATTAATTTTATTGGATATTGAGGAGGTTTTCGCATAGGCAAATAGCTTGAATTTAGTTTCGTATAATTCGATATGTATATCTACAGACGTACCCACCTGAATTTGACCATCTATTACCTTCATATATACAGTAACTTACATTTTCGTAACTAATTTTCCAAGTGATAATGATTTTGAATTCGTGACGAGTATACAAATGCATTCTATGATGAATCTGCTCCAAGCAAAAAGATTAATAGTTAAAGTATCAACTAAGCGGTTTCTTTTGAATGTGGTATAAGTTGTAGTTTTTTAAACGGACACATTTAAGGGTTTGCGTTTTTATATGTTATTGATGGGAACTTTTGAAAAGATTTACTTGAATTTGTTATCTGAGCATACTTACATTTTTACCAGCATAAACATTTTGTTATAGTAATTGAAATATCACTATTTTTCTATTACGTAAAGTGACATATGTCAAGAAAATATGTCAAGAAAAGAAACATAAGAAGACATATGTCAAGAAAAAGAAAAGAAACCCCTCTACCACAAATACTTGGCTTTGGAATGATAATGATGATGTTGAAATGAAGGTCTGTGAAAAGAAACGCCTCTACCACAAATTTCTCGACGATAAAACGCCTGCTAATTGGCAAATTTATAAGAATGCCAACCGGGAAGCAAAGAAAGCGGTCACTGTCACCCGAGCGAACCATTTCAAAAATCTTTACGATAAACTGGACACTCGAGATGGCGAGAGAGATCTGTACCGACTTGCTAAAAGCCGTGATGAACGCACACAGGATATCGAACACTTCTGTTGCGTTAATGACAAGAACGGTACTTTGCTTACCAACCGTCGAGCCGCGACGGATAGATGGCGAGAATACTTCAAGCAGATTTCAACTGAAGAATTTGCTCATCCTCCACTTCCACAATCATTGCCGACGTTTGGAGCAGTTCCACCAGTCAGCGCAACTGAAGTCGAGGAGGCAATAAAACAAATGAAATCGGGGAAAGCAACAGGACCTGACGACATCGCATCTGAGCTCTGGAAAGCAAAGAGCTGGGATCCAACACCGTGGCTGAGTGAATTCTTTAACCGGGTTATTCAGGAAGGAAGAACACCATCTGACTGGCAAGAAAGTACCACTGTTCCAATATGGAAAAAGAAAGGTAGTCCAGCAGAATGTTCAAATTACCGTCCGATCCGGTTACTTTCCCATACCATGAAGATTTTTGAACGCATTCTTGACAACCGTATTCGCGAAATCGTTGAAATAACCGTGAATCAACCCGGATTTGTCAAGAACTGCGGAACTACTGACGTAATACACGCTGCGCGGTTACTCATGGAGAAACACCGTGAGAAGCATCGCCCTCTTTACATTGCATTTCTGGATCTAGAGAAAGCGATCGTGTGCCACACGAACTCATCTGGTATGCTTTACGACAACACTTCGTGCCACAAGAACTCGTGCGCTGGGTTCAATTGCTCTACCACAATCCGAAAAGTAAAGTTCGAAGTATGGCGGGTGTATCAAAACCGCTTCGTGTCTCTGTTGGTGTTCATCAAGGAAGTGCCCTCTCACCACTCTTCTTTGTTCTTGTTATGGACACCGTCACACGGGATATCCAACGTCCAGCGCCCTACACACTGCTTTGTGCAGATGATGTTTTCCTAGCATCTGATAGCAAAAATGATCTCGGGAAACTTGTTCAAAAATGGAATGATCGCCTCATGCAACACGGTCTCAGATTGAATTTAAACAAAACTGAATTTTTGACGACCCATGAAACAGGGACAACCACTGTCAGCGGCAGTGATCTGCCCACAACTGAGCGATTTAAATACCTCGGGTCAACGGTATCAGCCAATGGAGAACTGCGTTATGAAATTGCTTCTCGCACTAACGCAACCTGGATGAAGTGGCGTTCCACAGCTGGTATTCTTTGTGATCGACGTATCAACGAACGTCTTAAATCTGAAATTTACCGCAATGTCGTCCGTCCAGTCGCTCTCTATGGTTCTGAGTGTTGGCAAACCATAAAAGACAATGAACGGCATCTTCCGGTATTGGAGACGAAAATGTTACGTTGGACTAGTGTCGCCACACGTTTAGATCACATTCGAAATGAGGATATCCGCGATCATTATGGGGTTGCGCTTGTGAACGGGTCAAAGGCTGAAGAAAAGGAAGAAGATATTTAAGGGTTTGCGTTTTTATATGTTTAAAAATTTTGACGCGAGCTTTCGAAAAGGTTTGCTTAGATCTCAGGATACTTACCTTTTTCCCAGCATAACAAATTTGGGCGGTCGAAGGGTAGTATAGGTCCCAGGGCGAAACGTGGATTGGTGTCCACGATGAAGAATAAAACCTAAGAAACCCCTACTCATTCAACAGTTCGACTATCAAGCCCTATCTCCACCTCCACATCGTGACCGCTGGGAGCTATTTCTTAACGGAAAGCTGCAGACGGAGAAAGATGAAAGCCCGTCTCCCGCGCCTAAAAACAGGACAAATTGTACCAACTGGTCCTCCAGGTTGGGGGTTGTGAATTATAGGTATGTACAATTTAGAGTCATTATACATAATTCTGACCGATCAACAAAATCTTTCATATCTAAAATAACCGGTTCTAAATTTGATTTTTTAAGGAGTTTACTTTCAATACAATAGATGGAAAATGTTAGATATCGCCTTCTGTTTGTAGTTAAGTCTAAAATTAATAGACCATTAGCTTACAAAGCTTTGTACAGATGAAGGGAGTAAGTTGCTCCCGAAATATATATATACATAATAAAATAAAATTGTAGTTGGGATTAAGCTAATGGTCTATTAATAATAGATGGAAATAATTTAACAAATTGTTTGGGCCTTTCTCTTTTGTTAATCTGTGAGTTGTTTCATGGAATTTCATAAAACTACGAATTCCGGAAATTGGGTTTTAAACTGATCTCCATCCTTAGATATTTATGACATCTCTCATCATTGAAAGATCTACTTTGCCGTCTGGAAAAATTTACCAACCACTAAATTCAGTGTAAGGTATAAATAAATTCAGAAAACTATTTATCATCAAATTTAACAAGTTCCATAAAACCTGACACTTATCTAACACCAATTAAACAAGAAGGAACAGACATTTCCTAAATTACTTTTTACCTACAGGGCCTTAGAGGCAGTAAACCAGATGGTAAATCATAAGGAAAATCTTAGTTTTTATAAACTCCATTGAAATTGAATACAAAAGGAATGGATCAGGTTTGAATTGCTCAACACGTAGATATTGTTGTCCAAGGGATTTTTGCAGAATATTGATGTGAATAAATGAAATTCAGGAGAATACAAATATTTTCTTTTCTTCTAACTCAGCCCTCTGGAAAATAGAAGACTTCTTGATCATTGTTTAGAGAGTAACCTTTTAATATCGTGTTGCTTATGAGTTTCAATTGCTGTTCTTTTCAAATTCAAAAAGACATTCACCGTACATATGTACATACTGTATACCCAAGAGGGCTTTTTGAATGCGACGAACATCAGATGAATGTTTTTAAACATTGGAAAAATGAAACACGAGGAGGAAATCCAGGAGTCTGGAATTAAAAATGAATGTACGCTCATAAATATTGTATCCAACAGGCACATAGGACGATACGACGCTGGGTTTCCAGGTGGCTTGCCAGGCTTCGGAAGCAACACCAACTTTTGCTTTTTCCACTGGGCAGGGAATATTCCTTCTTTTAGGCACGCCTCGAAGGTGTTAGCGAAAAGGTCGGGCCTAGTCTTCACTGCCAGTTTCAAAGCTCGGTTGGGGATGCCATCCAAACCTGGGGCCTTGTTGTCACCGAACCTACCACATATTTCCCGCAGCTCCTCCACAGTTACAGGCGGTATTATGCCGTCATTTAGCTGGACAAAAACTTGCCTTCCCCTATTTTCGTGGTGAGGGAACAGAGTGGTAACAATCTTTTCAGGAAGCGCGGACAGGTCACCTGCGGTGATTTCCGCAGCCTTTTCATCACCACTCTGTAAGCCTCGCCCCAAGGGTTTATGTCGACATGGTCGCACAGCTGTTTGAAGTAGTTCTTTTTGCTCCTCCGAATGGCTTCCTTTAGGCGGCCACGCAATTGCTTGTGTGCCTCCTCTCGACCGTCGCCACCGGGTTTTCCCCTCAGCCTCTGGCAAAGCCTCCTTGCCCGAAAACATGCGGCTCGCAAACTTGCAATTTCATTGTTCCACCAGTAGTTGGGTTGCCTACTGGGGAGCAATCGCCTTCTGGGCATAGTAGCATCGCATGCTTCCGTCGCCCATCGAGTGATCTGGGTGGCTTTCTCTCCAGCCGTACCATTCAGGGATATGTCGGATTTGAGCACCGCGGAAAACGTGTCCCCCTCGAACGCTTTCACTGTCCAGCCAAGCATACCACCCGGCATTTTGCGAAAACTCTTTTTCGAGCTCGATCCGCCCTTGATCTCTATGCAGATTGCCTGGTGGTCGCTGTGAGTATAGTCCTCACTGACATGCCAAGCGATTCTACTGGCTAAAGTGGCACTCACGTATGTCAGGTCCACTATAGACCCCAGGCCCCTTCCCCGGAAAGTGTACGAAGACCCAACATTCGCCAGTACCACGTCCAGCTCCGCGAATGCTTCGAGGAGAGCACGTCCCCTGACATTAGTTATCCGGCTGCCCCATTCAAGAGCCCACGCATTGAAATCGCCTCCTATTATGATCGGCCAACGTCTTCTTGCATCCAAAACAAGAGCAGCAAACATCCGCTCATACTCACGAGTGTAGCGCTGGGTGGAGCATAGCAGCTGTAGATGTGGATGCCCTTCACCTTCGCTCTGATGAAGCCCTCCTCCGGGTGCTCCATTATTTCCTGGAAGGCTTGTTCTCCACAAGTCCATAGCGCTGCTTGGCCCGTTTGGTCTTTGACCCAAACGCTACCACCGCGGTTTCGGTATGGTTCACTTAGTATGGCCACATCGATGTTTTTCTCGCGGATGGTTTGCGCGAGTAGATCCTGCGCCGCCTCGCAGTGGTTCAGGTTGATTTGTATCAACCTCATCTGCGATTTGTGCTAAGGGCTCTCCTGTATTCCGGGCACCTGCTGCTGCCTGCAATGTGCCGATGGTCCACACCCTCCTTTCCTTTGCACAGTAGACAATTTGGGTCAGCTCCGCAGTCCTTGCTGATGTGGCCTTCCACTCCGCATCTCCTACATTGCTTTGACCTGTCATTTGGACTAGTGCATGCCTTCGCAATGTGACCAAAGCCAAGGCATCTAAAGCACCGTTTTAACGCCATCTGTTCCCTAAGGCGACACATAACCCAGCCTATTCTCACTCTCCCTGCTCACTAACAGTTTGAGCGCGTTCTCCACTGGTAGGCTGATGATGGCGGTTTGTGTTCCCTCATGGGCTTTCCTCAGCGTTTTCACCACTGACTCTTGTAGTCCGGCAAGATCGAACTGTTTCTCCAACGCTTCGCGAACCTCCTCCTTCGTCGTGATTTCATCTATATCTTTGCAGATTATAGTGATTTAAGAATTTGTCCGCGGTTACATCCTTGGATTTCTTAAGTTCCAACATAAGATCTCCCTTCTGCGACCGTCTAATACGGCTGACGTTGTCTCCCAAATTGGTGAGTTCGGGGTCTGCCTTCACTTTCCTGAGAATGTCGGCCTCCGGTCTAATCTTCCTCCGATAATTTCTTTTCCGCGGTTCTACCTTCCTCCAAGCTTCCGCATCCGCCTTTGAAGGTTCGATCCCTTTTCTCGAGGTAGCCACTGCAGTATTTTCCCTGATAGCTTCAGACGTACTTTTCATGAACTCCGCCTTTTTGGGGGTTGAGTCCTTTTTTCTTTTCGGGGTTTGCTGGCCTGTTGAGTCATTCAGCTTCTCGCGTAGCCTCTTCCCCGGTTTCTCCCCTTTTGTGTTTTCAACCGGTGTTACTTGAGTTGCCTGGTTCACTTTTCCAATCGGCGACTTCCCTACTCGTTCATCCTGGGCCTTGCCGTACGTCAAACGGATGCCTCTTATCATGGCCCTTATATTTTGGTGAATGTTCCTGCGCTCCTTTATAAACTCACACAGCTCCATGATCTTTTTACCAGGGGCAGTAAAGGCAGCTCCAGACTGATCATTGCCCAAAACATCGCTCGGGTGAATCGGCGTCAGCGATTCTTCCTCATCGAAGACTCCCGCTATACGCTTCCCACTGGGGGTAGCGATCGTGGGGGCTTGTGCCCGTGTGGGAGGGGATCTGCGAAAAATCGAGCTCCTTCTGAACGGATCCATCACTGGAGCCAGTTCAAGTTCCTCCCGTACGCTTGTAACATTAGATGCCACAGTAGCCAAGGTTCCCACTACTGAGGCACTGCGGTCGTTGGATATCGACGGCCGGGAGCCCGCTTGCTCACTCCCAAAAACCGCCGGCACTGGGTTTCCGAAGCCCTGCACCGTAACTTCATTCTTCTTCTGCTCCTCCATGTTTGGTTTTATTTCTGGGTATCCTTCCCATAGCCAATTTTTATCCACGGGTGGGCGTTTACTTCCCACCTATTCGGCCTGCGCATAAACATGCCCATACACGCACATCTCCGGATGCGTGCATGTGCATGGCCATGACACATTCGCCGAGCATTCCCTTATCCACATGAAGGGACGCGCCTACATAGCTGTCTATAAGGCACTTATTTCTCGTAGTATACCGACACTAATCGTAAGTAACCTCGGTTTCACCACCATATGGCTAGGATTTAGCCGATCAAAGGGATAGTCTCTACTGATCTTTGTGGCAAATCAGGTCAGGAAATTTTCATAAGTTATCCGTTATATGGAACGGAGTCTATATCCTCGCAACCCAAACCTGTTCTTTTTTTGTAAAGTTCATTATATTTTGAATTGCGTAATATTAAGGTTTGCGACAATAAATCAAATCATCAAATTCGCAGATAGCAAATGTTTTTTTTGTTTTGTTGAGGACGCTAGAGTCCTTAATGTCGGACAAGACCACTTGGGAAGTAACTTCCTTCCTCTTTTGTGGTCTCTTCTTTTTGGGTTAAACACCGTAGAAGATTTATTATTTAACCCAAAAAGAAGAGTCCGTGGACCACAAGAGAGGAAGTAAGTTGCTTCCCAAGCGGTCCGTCATCAAGTGAGCGGCCTCAGGTCTCCCAGCATCCTCAGCAAAAAAAAAAAATCATTTCGGCCTGGTCTAGGTGTAAACTTAGGACGGATTTTACTTGAGTGTCATTCGCACTCATGTCGTGTTTGCAGTTATGTATAAATGGAGCAATTACCACCTGTCGCCACTTTTGATCACGCTGCTCCTAGGACAGAGGTGAGGCAGCGTCTGATGAGCTGCCTCTGCCCTGGATGAAGCCGTCAGTCAAGATTTTTGTAAATGTTTTATTTTACAATGTAAAATGCCCTAGTTTATACAGAGATACTGAAGCCAACTTAAATCTCAAAGTTTAATATTTGTGACTGGAACCTATTTGCTGAATTAGATTTGGCCATGATCGTTACTTTTCAGGAAAGTCTTGGCAACTTAAATGCAAATTGAATTCCGTCAAATGGATTGACTTCAAAACGTCCACTGAGCGCTGTGTTTTTTCATTTGTCCATACTTTTTTCATTGCCGCAAAATCTCTTTCAACTTACGCGTTGTTTCCCAGGAGTGTCAATACATACTCTGCAATCTTACCTGTGTGTTTACAATGTATTAAGTTTTTTTTGAAGTATGTACATATTTCTACCCATCTAGAATCAGTTTCAACTCTTTTCTTGTTCCACTCAGGAACTTTAATCACTAAATATTTTGTTACATAGCCGATTTCATAAATGATTTGCGTATGAAAAAAAGAAACAAAGCGTCGCCATAATTTGCTCCACTTTTTGTGAAAATTCGCTATTTTTTTTATGATTATGAAGGTAAATTCAAAGACACATTGAACTGTGATTGGTTCAATACCTGATAAATAACTGTCAAAATATCGTTTAAACGGCCTCACAAAAGTCAGCTAACTCCAAATCCATGTTAAGTTGAAAGTCAAAATTTCGCAATTAACAAAGAAACGGAAAATTCAATTGATTTCTGGCAATCGGAAAAGCGTAAAAGTTATTTTCAGGAAGTAACAAGCTATTTGCTAGGCTTCTTACATTCTCTTCCAAAAATGCCTTCAAACTATAGTGGCCAGACTACTTCCATAGAGTATCTTCATCCTGAATGGGAATCTAAAGCTGCTAAATAAATGATTTGAATTGGGAGGTAGTTTGTTAGCCGAAGTCTTAAAATGAAAGATTGCCTTTGAAGATATTTTTGCTTTTTATTGGTTAAAAGTATTTTGTAATATATACAAATACCTATTTCGGAGGCCCACTGTCCTCTTCTTCAGTGTTTAATTAATTAAGTTCCTAGTCCTTCCTAAAAGTTCCACCAATGTGGAGACTCGCGTATGAGTCTAGTTTCCTAACGTTGTTCACTTCCTTCAAAATATTGGCGTTGTCCAACGTCAAATGGTATCCCTGCTTGATTATGTGTCTGGCAACCACGGACCGTATATGTGGCGTATGGGGAGATGGTACTCAACAACGTGATACCTCTATAATTGCTGCAGTGCGTGATATCCCCCTTTTTATGTATGGGACAAATAATGCCTCGTTTCCAGTCGTCAGACATTGATTCGCTGTCCCACACCTTGGGCATCAGTTAACACGTTGACTGCCAACTACGAGATAACTCGTAGATTGCGATCTTTTTTAGGACGCCAACTACGAGTTATCTCGTCCTATGTTTACTTACCATTTTTGTGCATTTACGATTAAACTCGTAATATATCAGTGCTAATATAGATAGATGGCTTCTAGGAAAAGAACAAACAATCAATGCTAGCTTGCACGAACAGAAAATTTATTTAGAAACTAACAAAAAATATAATTATAAAAATTAATTGAAATTCAAGAGGTTGCATAATATTTTATTGTTTTTTGTGTAAATTCTTAAAACAATTTTCCACACAAAGGGCTGGCTTCTCTTTGCAGACTGGACAGAAATAACGCGTTT
Source organism: Hermetia illucens (assembly GCF_905115235.1). Taxonomy (NCBI): domain Eukaryota; kingdom Metazoa; phylum Arthropoda; class Insecta; order Diptera; family Stratiomyidae; genus Hermetia; species Hermetia illucens. The sequence continues at coordinate 97,042,788 of NC_051854.1, read as the reverse complement.
CTCGGCGTTTTTTTGCTTGGGTACATACGACATACGACAAGGCTTTGTTGGGCGCTCTTTTTTTTCGGTAGGTGGCAAACTCTCTAAATAATGTAGCTCTTGCAATTTAATTTTTTTTGAAACTGGTTGAATTTCTTCACCAATCAACGCGATGAGGAATTCTTCTCTGAACTTTATTAGTTTTACGTTAGAAGAAGTAACTTTTTGAAACATTTTGTGAGCATTGTGTATATATATCTCTATAATATGTAATGAAACCTTTTTGGGCCATCTAATACTCTTTCTTAGAGATGAGTAGTATGAGAGCATTTGGTCTGATCGGTCTATGCCAGACATTCCATTATTGTAATCTCGTATTATATTCGGTTTCATAGAAATTTTTCCATTGCGACTACAGACCTCTACCATTTCAACAGCATGCATGTTTGAAATGCTAAGGACATCTCGTTTGTCCTTCCATTTGCATACAGTGACGGGTCCATTTTGCTGCCAAATACACTCCCCTTTTTTCAGCTTGCGATTTACCACATCTCTGGGATTTCCTTTTCTATTACTTCGTAGGGTTCCACACACATAAGTTTTTCGTGTAGTTAGCAGTTTTGTAAGAGTAACAGAATTATAAAAATTATCCATGTACACTGCGTATCCCTTATCCAGATAGTCCTCCAGTAAATGTAAAACAGCGTCAGCAGTGTGCCCGTACTTTATTATCAGTTTCCTCACATTTTCCGCTATAAATCTTTATTTTCATGACAAGACCGTCGGACTCACATAGTTCATACAGTTTGATACCATATTTGTGTTTTTTATTTTTTATATATTGGCAGAAGCAATCTTCCTCGCCATAGCATCATGGATTCGTCAATACAAATATTTCTATCTGGTACATAGCTTTCACGCATAACATGATTGAAATGATTTAGTATCGGTCTCACCTTGTATAATCTGTCGGCAGATGGTATTGAGTTATCAACCAAATGAAAATAACGCAGTATCAACTGGAATCGATTTCGACTCATATGTGAGCGCCAAAAGTTTACATTATATAGCTTGTTTGTGCTCCAGTAATGTTCGATTGATGGAAAGTGCAAGGTCCCATTTGTAACAAAAGTCCAATCAAAACTTTCATCTCTGCAGCACTGACGTCTTTCCACTGTGATAACCTGTTATTTTTTTTATTACTTTGCGTTTTTCCATTTCTTGCGCAGCATATAAATTAGTTTGTTCCACCAGTAATGCAAGAAATTCATCCGAAAAAAATAAATCCACCAGCGTATGTACCGTAAAATTTGCCGTATCCAATTTCACACCAATATTTTCTTGGAAAATAAATAATTCAGGATTTTGTTGAATTTCTGTCCACAAATCATCATTCGCATTTGATGTTGTTGGTTGAGAATCATCGTTATTATCTTCAGGTTCAAGATCAACTTCACATTCGGAGACGACCATATCTTCACTATCACTTGAATTATCAGAAGGTTCATAATCACTACTATCGTTATCATCCTCATCAAACATCTCGTCAAATTCTGAATCACTGAAATTTGCGTAATACTCCATTTCATTTTGAGTCAGTGGTCTTTTCTTTTCCATATTGGGTTCTTGATAATTTAATTATAACAATAATTATAAAACAAAACACTCAAGAGGAACATAAATGTGATGTACTCGACAAGTTCTGCAGCACTACTGATGAAATATGATGAAATATGCACGCGTATCTATGATTCAGAGATTAGAGAAGCGACAGGTAGAAACGTGTCTGTGCACGAATTATCTCGTTGTTGGCTTCCGCGAAGAGATTTCTGTTCCAGAAGCCAACTACGAGATAATTCGTATGCCCTTTTTTTTATGAAAAAAGCAACAAAAAAATTTTTTTTATGATACCTACGTACTAGAATTTGAGTTTTTAATAATATAATGTGATAAAATCAAATTGCCATTTTTGGCCAGATTTCTGAAAATTGCCTTGGCAGTCAACGTGTTAATGAACCACTTGGTGTAGTTAGTCGCCTTCATATTTAACCAATTCGGCTGTAATTCCATCGGCTCCTGACAACTTATGGTTTTTGAGCCGGTGAATTGCACGGACTATTTCTTCTATGCTTGGTGGTGGCAGCATTTGGTAGTCGTCTTCACGTCAAATCAGGGTAATATTCTCGGGCTCATAGTACACCACATCCATCTGATCCCAGTATATACCCAGCATGAGCTTCAAGGAATAAATATTTGGTGTTCAGGGACACTTGGCGCAGAATAGTAGAGGAGTACGAGCGTCTTGGGAAGTCGTGGGAGGAGCTAAAAGGCAGGTAACCGCGAACGCGTGGATGACACGCTATACCCCACCAGGATGACTTGGCAACCAATAATGTAGCTTACCTTATGATTTCTTTACTTGGGATTATCACTTTTACAATATTCTAATGAACGGAGAACCTTAACCATAAGCTCTGGAGGGTAAACGATGACTTTCGGTTGCATTCGGTTGAAAAATATATGTGTACGTTTGAGGTGGGGGAGAGGGAAAGCCTCTGAGCACTCAGACCTTAGTGGTCCATTGTACTCGATTTCCCCGTCTAAAGGAATATCCCACAGCAGCACCAAAAATCTGATGTCTGATGCATCCATGGACGGGGCACTCACATAGAAAATGTTCCTCATTACAGGATGGACACGTATCATCTTGGAGAATTCCTACTCTGCACATATGCCCAGCTAGTGAATTATAGCCAGTCAGAATTCCCATAATAATTCTGCAAGTTTCCCTGCTTTTCGACAGGATTAACTTTGCAGTATGTTTGTTTGGTTCTGACAGGAAAAGTTTGGTGTGTCTAGCAGCATTGAGACTTCGCCATCTGTCATTATGGGAAGATTCCCAGTTTTTGACAGCAACATCAGCCAATGCTACTGACACCCCTATTGCTGGTTCTAGTCCGTGCATTGGGGAAGTTGAAGTCTCTTTTGCTAACGTATCCGAAATTTCATTAGGTACCCACGTACCCCAGGTATCTCTCACTTATCTTTTGATAAGAACAAACGTCATAGATCCGCTAAGCTATAGAATCGGTCCCTATTTTTTGACTTTCTGAGTCAAATTTTCCATTTTGTAATAATTTACAAAGCTATAATGCTTCTCCAAGGATTGGACCACTGGCCAGTTTCTTGAAAAGTAATTAACACTTTTTTATAATTTTACCAAATTGTTTCAATGCTTCTGTTCACATAAATTTTTTTTCCACAAGATTCGATATCATTACGATTTAAAAAAATTATATGATACAATTTCCCTATTTTGGCATTTGCCGACATTTATGTAGCTTTATCTATTGTTGGCGAAACTTTGTAATCATATTCACGTGCATACATATATACAATGAATTCATATGTTTGATAGTAACCTCTATATATTTTTCTGATTTTTCGTGGAACCACTTCAATATTCAATACTCAACAAAATACCATTTCGGATTGAATATCAAGCGACGAAAGATACTGGAACAATTCAAAACCTGAATTGAATTCTTAATTTCAAGATATTTTGAGTGATGGATGAATGAATGATGCATCGATTTCAGATAGTACGATATATGGGCATTGACGGCGACCACTTTGCTTTGTTATTTCAACAGTCCAGTCTGAGACTGTGTCGTACATTGTAGTCTAGTGATAAAATCAAAACAGCGATACCTTTGTTTACTCAGGCAATAATTAATAACACTTGGATGCGTAAATAGCAACAAACAGTAAAATGGAAACGATAATATTCGGTGTTGATTTTAGATGCTTTGTACGATCTCGATTTCATATTATTTGCTCATGAATCGACGCCACTATGAAATAAGATCGTTACAAAGATGGCCTGTATTTGCACGAAATGTTTAGGATAGTATCGTTCATGTGATGATGGTAACAGCATTGTTTGCTTTTCAGATTGAAAGTGTCCATTATCATATCGCCGAGTGAAAATCAATATGAAATTTTGATCTGCCATAATGGAATATTTTATTATCATATGTACTATGTACGGATGGACGAACGCAAATGTGTAATTTTTATTAAAATCAGAACTATGGTGTGGTAGATACAGTTGTATCTACTAACTAATTATATTATAGTTTGATATTGAAAGATAGTCCATTTGCAGGAAATCTTTCATATTTTTTACAGGTCAAATTTATATCTATTTTCATTCAAATTTGTACTTTCCGAACCAATTTTGCACCTTTCCCAAGGGATTTCGAATTTGTTGTCCAAACTGAAGCAGGGAACGAAATAAGCTATTGCCAGCTATTTCTTACCTCAAACTCCCTTTTAACAGTGTGTCTCGCTTTCAAGAAATTAAGTTAAGAAAAGTAATGATTTCACTAAAGAGCCGATTGTTCAAATGTGAAGGCTCTTTTGTTTCGCTTTTTTTGGGAATTTGAGAATTTGATAAAGATACAAATCCGAATTTTTCACCATATATTCCGAGTTGTCACAATCTCGCCAGACGCCGGATTTTACCTAATACTAGCACTAAGTGCCAAGTATTTAGACTCGGACAATGCTACCTACTTAAAAGATAAAAGGTGGTGACCAGTGGTAGATTAGTGGGAGAATCTGTCAAGAACTCCCACAACATCGAGCACGTATGCAGAATGGTGACTTCTACACGGTTTGAAACAGACTGTGTTAGAGTCACAGGACATCAAGGGAAGCAATGGGAACTATGATAGAACCACTCGCTCGAGCTGATAAATTTCTCTAATTTCCCGAATCAATTGCTCACAGTTCACCTTCTTCTCCACATATTTCCTTTCGATGTTGTTATTACTGTGGATAGCAACATCAATAATATATGGGGATCGACCCGTTTTGTCAACTAACAGCACGTCAGGCTTGTTGTGTGGAATGTACCGATCAGTCAGAACTTGTCGGTCCCAATACATGCTGCATTGAACTGTCAAGTACTGCTTGCGGCTCATATTGGTAAACCGGACATGTTACCGTGATCAGTCCATGCTTGCATGTAAGGTTTTGATGGATCACCTACAGCATTATGCCTGGTGATGAATTGCAACGGTGCTTCACGAAAGAGTTTGCATGATGCATTCGGAATTTGGACATAGTAGTCTATATCCTCCGCTGGACATTTTCCAATTCAGGCAGCAGAATTCCTAGGTACTTGTAGAAGTCTGTCTCGGATATAGCTTCGATGCAGAAATCACCAATGCTATGTCCAGCTTGCGGCTCGTGATGACCTTTACGGATGGCTTGGATTCGACACTTGTCTAATCCAAATTCCATCCGAATATCACGGCTGAACATGTCTACTATTCGCAACAGACTTCTCAGTTGATCATCAGTTCCACCATACAACTTGGTGTCATCTAAGTACATCAAGTGTGTCAGCTCGCAATTAGCACGAAGGCCAGATTTGATTGCAAAATCATGCCCTCTAGTATCATTCAGTTCCCATGAAAAGAGGTTCAGTGCTATGCAAAACCTAAGGGGACTCAATGAATCCCCCTGGAAGATGCCTCTCTGTATATGGATAGACTCTGAGGTATTGGCACTCTCTGATGAACGCACTAACAAAGTGGTATACCATCCTTCCATGACTGTCGTCAAAAACTTTATTAGTTTCGGATCTATGCGAAACAGACGTAGGACATCGATTAACCAGGTATGCGGAACGCTATCGAAAGACTTGGCATAATTGATATAGCAACTAAAGAGGTTTCTTTGACTAACTACCGAGTCGATAATGAATTGCTCCTTGCAACCCCTTAAACGGACTCAGCAGCCCTTCTGCTTCTCGGACAGAATGTTGTTGGTGACGAGATGCGCATTAAATCGTTCCACTCATAATGGACGTTATGAATTTGGAGAGGGTTTTTTTTTTTTGAGTAGGGTAGGTGAATGCGTTTACGCACAGAGTGTTGGACTCCCGCAACACCACGCTGGTGGACTACCAACTAAACACCTCCCTGTCATCAGAGAACTAGCCTGGAACCGTTTGACACATTACTTCGGGCTAGCCCTCCCGCTCTCCCGGCTTTGGGAGCCTTCAAGTCAGGGAATTCCCTTCACCAACGGGAGGGGAGGGGAGGAAGGGAGTTGTTAGTTCAGGGAACCCCTTACCGTCTGATCCCTCTGCCGGTCGAGTTCAATCTTCTTCGTAGTAAGAAGAGCCCGAACATAATGCGCAATCCGATTCCAGCTGCCAGCGCTCTTCAGCATCTCTCGCACAATGTTATCTGGAGAGAGCTCCCCTGTGTCTATATAAAGCTGCTGGCGGAGGCCGTCCCACCTCTCGCAAGAGAAAAAGTGTGTTCAGCGTCATCCGCCACTCTATTGCAGAACACACAATCAGGAGATCGCGCCTTCCCAACCCTGTGCAGGTAAGACTGAAAACCTCCATGCCCACTTAGAAGTTGGGTAAGGAAGTAATCAATCTCACCGTGCTTTCTGTTCAACCACGGATCTAATTTGTCGATGAGCCGCGTAGTCCACCTGCCCCTTGGCTCATTTTGCCAAGAAAGTTGCCACTCGTTAAGGGTGCGTTGACGTTCTTCACGGGCAACCACTTCTCTTAAGTTTTCGCTCTTACGGCGGTAGATAGCTTTGCGCTCCTTGGCAAGGAGGGCAACGGGGATCATTCCCGCAATCACCATCACAGCCGGTTCGGAGACGGTGCGATAAGCAGACGCCACTCGCAAAGCTCCCCGCCTCTGCACTTGAGCGAGGCGTTTACGATGCACCTCCTTGTCAAGGGCATCAGCCCATACCTCCGCACCATAGAGAAGGACGGACTGCGTTGCTCCCATGAGGAGACGTCTCCTAGTTGATATAGGGCCCCCGACATTCGCCATTAGCCGACTCAAGGCCGCGACTCCTGCTGCAGCCCTGTCCGCGGCTGCTTTGATTTGCTCGAAGAAGCTCATCTTCGAGTCGAGCATTAAACCAAGGTATTTAATCACTGGTTTTGACTCTATAGTCAACTCGCCGATCGATATGGGACGCAAGGTCGGGATTCTCCTTCTGGTCAGGATGACTACTTTTTCCAGCGCAAGGTTAAAACCGCGAGCAGTCATCCATCCGCTTACCCGTCGCATCAATATGCCAAGTCTGCTTTGCGCCTGTTCAACAGTGCGTCCGGCAACAAGTGCCGCAACGTCGTCTGCATAACCGACCAGGCGCGACTCTTCAGGCATATCGAGTCTCAGCAGACTATCGTAGGAAGCGTTCCAGAGGTCCGGCCCTAGGATGGATCCCTGCTCTACTCCCGACGTGATTTCCATCCTCCTCTGGCCCTCTAGCGTCTCATAGAACAGGGAGCGGTCTTTCAGATAATCCCTCAATATCCGCAAGAGGTAGCTTGGCACGTGAAAGGAGTTCTCTAGTGTGCCCAGCATATCTGTCCATCTTACGGAATTGAAGGCATTTCTGACATCAAGCGTTATGAGGAGCACTATCCGTCGAGATCGGCGGCTGTGTGCCCCGGCTCGATTAAACGCATCTACGACCTCCATAACAGCATCCACTGTAGATTTCCCTGTTCTAAACCCGAACTGCCTTGCGGATAAGTCCCCGGCAGCACGGATCGCTTCAGCGAGTCTACCCCTGATAAGCTTCTCGAGCACTTTTCCGGCCGTGTCAAGCATACACAGCGGTCGGTATGCAAACGGGAGCTCCGGGTCTCCTTTACCCTTACTGATCAACGCGAGTCTGGCCACTTTCCAGCGACAAGGAAAAATGCCCTCCTACATAGAAGGCTTGTCGCGCCTGGGGCCTCTCCGGGGCATGGAAGCCTCACACGCCGTCGTTATCAGGTTCATCATTGAATTTACGACGGTGTCAGCTGCGACACCACCACCCCCCGGAGTGCCCCCCAGCGCGGCCCTACCTGCTCCAAGAGCTTCGACGAACCTCCCGATGTTCACCTTCGCGACATTCCACACGCAGGGGGAACGTCGTGTTGGTGCTCGCCGGCAAGTAGCGTCAAACACTTCGAACGCAATGTACTGAGGATCACTTGCCGAGAAGTCTTCTAGGACTCGCCACCCGTCCACCGATGATGCCAGAGATTCCGACGCAAAAGTGATGTCGGGAATGCTTCCTTCACAACCTGGGCGCCGAAACGTTGGCGTGGATCCGGTGTTTAAAATTACGAGCCCGGTTCTCGCCGCCATTTCCAGAATCCGTTTCCCTCTGGAGTCTGATTGAGGCATGCCCCATTCAAGAGCCCTGGCATTAAAATCACCGCCAACCAGGATTCGTCCCTCCGTGCTCGAAACGGCGTCCTCCAGAGCATCAAGCCGGCGCCGAAAGTCCGGAATCGACTCATTCGGCGTCAGGTAAACGCTAAAAAACGTTATCCCTAAACACCGGATCCAGACAAATCCGTCCCCCTGGCCTTCGGCAAGAACACGAAGTCGAACGTCGTCCCGAACCCAGATGGCAGCGGTGCCCGATAAGTCGAGATACCATGAGGACGGGTCCTTGTTTCGGTATTGCTCGCTAATCAGCACTAGATCAGCATTTACTTCCGCAGCGAACTGTGCTAGCAACTGGTGAGCGGTTGCACTCCGGTGCATGTTAATTTGCAAAATGCGGATCATGGTGTTCGCACCCTAGCCCTCTCCAATTCCGCCCTGAAGATTGGACACCGTCCCGAGCCCGCAGTGTGTGCGACGCTTTCGCCAGACGCGCCACGATCCCTGCAGAGAACACAACTCTCGCTTTCCTTGCAAGTCTTCGCTTGATGACCCGCTTGGCCGCATCTCCGGCATGCTGTCCTCCTGTCCGGACCCTTGCAAGCTGCTGACGTGTGTCCATAGTCCAGACACCTGTAGCACTTGGTGGGGACTATCCGCATTCGTACCCTGCATACTACCCATCCGATTTTGATTCTCCCGCTGTTAAGGAGTTTCTTCGCATATTGCTCGGGGACATCCACCACGGCAAGTTTTTGGCCTCGAGCATTTACAGAGGTAATACCTACCCGGGCATTGGTTACCTCTGGACATTCACGCTTTAGCGCCTCCTCTACTTCGACCTTTTCTGTGAGGCAGTCAAGATCCCGTATTTCTAGTGAGCACATGGGTTCTAGGCTGGAAACAAGAGCCTTCTCCCCCAATAGCCCCTTGACCGCTTCGCAGAACGTGCTCTTGCTGGTCGTCTTTGGGCCCAGTTCGACGAGAACTCCACCACTCCTCGTTTTCCGTATCGAAGACACCTCTGCTCCGTTCTCCTCGGGTTTCATCCTGTAGCGGATTTCACTAAGGACTTCCGCAAATGTCTTGCTTTCCGTCGGCTTAATGAGCAGAGCTGGAGAGGGTTGGTAGGCAAGTAATCGGTATGGTGTCTCGGGGTCTTGCACCGTGTTCCTTTTAGGGATAAGGCAATGAGGAAGGGTGAAAGTTCCTTCGGCCGACTAATCACCTGATTTATACTATGTACCAATCGACTGTGTAGACCTGGGCTCCTCCAGTTCTTCGAGCTATTTATGACTCGTCGAACTTCTTCTTCGATAACATCCTCAAAATTATGCCAGGCGTACTGCCGTGGCTAGTGCCTTCGGCGGTGATCCACTCAGCATGTTGAGCGGGTAACACCCAAAGTCCACCGCAATATTCTCTCGCTTCCAGCACCGAAAACTGTACGGTCTGGGCGCTCTGTTGAGATTCGTTGAGTGATCTGAAAAAACTCCGCTGGTTCCTCGCGTACATTGCATTCTGAACACGTCTGGAATGACTTTCGCCATGCCGTCGTTACCGACTGCATATGACGGGAAGTTTTTGGTTCAATTACGGTAGTTTGTCACCTTTTTGCTGGCATTGCCAGAGCTGATTTGAGTCAGCCTAGCAATGTCCCGCTTTAGTGAGCCCCGCCGTTCCAGACGAAGTTTAGATCTCTTCGGTCGCTCAAACCAATAACACGAAACAGAATCTTCTGACAATGCAATCTATATCTCATCGACTCTTGGTCCCCAACTTCCGTGATGACCTCAAGTCGAATACGCTCCCTAATGATGGCCGGGATTGTGTCGCTGTGAGTAATAAAGCGATACTGGTCTGCAACTCGCTGCACAGTCACGTGCGCGAATGTCGGGAAACGCTCGATGAATCGCTGGTGCAACAAAGGGCGAAAAGATGTTGTAACCGCCCGTCGCTATCTCGTAGTAGGAGCGGATGATAAAGAGGTTCCTTTCTTCAGTCCACTTCATCCGCTGCCTACGCAAACTTGCAGATTGTGGCGAAACAATAGCAGCAGGACGGACAGCGCTCCTGGTCATCGTTACGCCTCCACGTCGAATCGCCTCACAATTAGCGGTTTCGATCCCGCGCTGTCCATTACGGAAGCCCGACCCAGTCACTAAGTCAGACAGCTCCAGCCAGTTATCCGTACCAGACCTTAAGTTTCTCTTTCTTCTCATTAGATAGATTTCCATTTTATATCTAACTGCCTGGTGTGGTGATTGCTTCCTCAGTTAGTAATCTCCAAGACTGCAAAGTTCCTGCACTTTCCTCACCTACCCTCTAACGTACAGCTCCTCAGATCCTCAGACTATCCATCCCTCCACCTTTCACAACCGGGCTTGGGAGCGCTTACGGCGGAGTTTATATAATAGTTTATCTACCATATGTTCATTAATACCTTGAGCATGTGCAATAATTTTTCCAGCCCCATAGCATAGTTTGATATTGAAGTACAGAGCAACTTATATATCCATGTCCAAAAAAGATATTTTTCTACTGTCATGCTAAAGGGGCGCTCTGATTATCTTAAAGAAAAAAAAATAAAGCCCTCAGTACTGGCCGAATATCAAACACAATGAATGACGCCTTGCGCTTGATACGCTAGATGATAATTTGAGAGCCTCTCGAATCCATCTGGATCAAGCTTATGATAAAAAAATGCCGCAATCGATTGAGATGAGCCAACCCCTTTTCTGAACGGGAAGAAAGCTAAAGAAGATTAAACTAATTGTGTACTAATATATTTTATAAATTATTTGAATGTTGAAGTTCACTAACATCGTTTACATAAAATTACTGATTCTATAGAACTGATTTGCTGTCCGAAATTTCCCATATATCTAGAACATAAGAGGCACATTGAATTTATCTTTATGCTTTTTGCAGCCAAGGGCGGGTGCGGCAGAAATGTGGGAGTCATTTTCTCCCGAATCGGTGTCATCAAGCGAACAAAGGACTTTCTTAATCTATTTAAACACACATCTGCATCTTATAGCTAAGAATGACCGGTCATTTGAAAGGTGCACCGTCATTTCTTTCCAGGACTTTTGCCCTCACTGCCGTTTGACTATTCTAACCATCCGAAATTGGACCATTACTGAAAAGAAAATTTCTCAACCCGCAAAGATCCGATCAGCGAAAAATTCTTACATAAATTCCAGATAACAGAGAACTATCATCTCCCCTTTTACTTTGTCCTTTTCTCATTATCTTACCCAACACAGCCATTATTCTGCTGAATACAATCAATAATGATGGATGATACCATTCAATCAGGAAAATTTGTTATGTTAATGCTTTTTATCCCGCAACATTATAAATGTCTTTTGTATTTTGCTTTCAGGGAAAGAGAGAACAACGAAACGATAAAATAAATTGCCAAAAGCGTCTTTGAAACCCTTCATTTTTCATTGGACAAACAAAATCTCTGTTCTGCAGCATACAATTCTCATCCTGAGCATGATAAAGATTCTTTCCACTTTGGTATAGGTTCTGTATCCAAAAGTGAACAAACTTGGCTACATGCATGTAGTCATGTATGAATTTATCGATTTCTGTGGCCCGGAAAGTTTTTTAAACTACATACAAAACGCCTTCGGCAAGTCTAGATATCAATTTTTTTCTTCATATCGCACATTTATCTAAACGCAAGCATGTCCTGGAAGTTTTAGTTCTACCGGCCAGAGTTTGAAGTTGCTTCTGTTTATTATTAATATATGTACGTCTGTATGGAGATGTTAGCATGTTCTAGTCTCTTAATACCTCTCCCAGAGCTTCTTGTAAAAGTAGATTGGAATACTTGGGAACGTTGGAGTCCACAGCATGATTCGAGTTTTAGCATTGCCAGAGTTTGAGTTCCTGTAGATGGAAATGGTATTGCTATTTCTGCTAATTCTGGTGAGAATTTTTGTGAACATATATCAGGCACGTTATTACTGGAGATTTGGTGTTATTCATGGTAGTGAATAACATGGCACTTATGAGCTGAGTCTGAAAAAAAGTAAGAGTTCTGTCAAAAAAGCAAGCAACACTCACGGTTTTCATCAATTATAATGATGTCGTCCAAACTCTTAAGCAAGTGTCTCCCAAGTTGTCATACGGGGAGCCCAAAAATATAAAGTACTTCAAGTGCTTTATTTTCAACAGCATGAAAAGACCAGAATGTTCTAGATAAGAGTTTATCTGATTTCATAAACTAAGTAAACTAACATTTTAGCAGGCTCCCTCGATGATTACCTCCCTTGTCGTGGTGAGGGAGTTCAATAAGGAGGATCCTCCGGGAAACCAGAGGTAGGCACTGAATCAAAGCAGTAATCAAAACTCCAAGCCAAGGTGTGACTACCCTACCGTGGGCTGAATGCTCACACGGGTTAAGATGTGGCAGCGAACGGTGAACTGTGGGTACTAGGCGACCCCCAGTCTCAACTAGCCTCGTCTCTCCAAAAAAGGGGCTCTACCGATATCGACTCATCTTTCTCAGTAAAACAAGGTCATGGCAGCCAACTGTGAAGAAATTAAAAGCCTGAAATACAAAAGAAAACAACAGGACTTCGATCATGAAAATCCTACCCTGAGCGAAAGGCAAACCCTGAGCTATTCGATGGAGAACCTGAGCCTAGAATTAGAATCTCCACTTATTCAAGTGAGAATCAACCCTATTGGGCCCCAGTCCCCTCTGCCATTGTGGCATTTGTCCGAGAGTGGAGAGTATGAAACGATATGATGATCTCTGATCGATTTCGTAATGAGCATGGATCCACCCTCACCATTTCAAAATCCACGTAGAACAGATTGGGCGACATACTGTGCTGGATTGAATAACTTGCGCGTTGTATGCGCACAAGTGTAAATCGAGTTGGCCACGACATCGAAAAACAATTTTTGAGAGCGAACATTGTTTTTCGATGTCAGTTCGAGACAAGACAAGCCAGAGTCAGGAGGACTCCTCACAGTCAATTAATAATTATTAATCTTAGATAGAGTTAAATTAATAAAATTAAAAATATTTTTCATTCAAAGTCTTTAATTTAGATTAAATAATTTACAAAAAGTAATTTTATATTACAATGGGTGATCATGAAACCAACGGATCTGAAAATTTAAAAACCATCGCTCGGAATTCGATCTTCGGAGTGAACTGGTTTGTGACTGCTGGTTGGATCGTATTCATATCCTCTGGATTGATCCAAAAAAAATCCATGTTAGTTCCACTGCAAGAGTATACCCATGAAGAAAAACCAGATTCCATTACTTGTGTGACCGAGAGCAGATCGTTTCCAGTGACTGAGGCCGCTCAACAGGTGGCGAACGCGAAAATTGGAAGTGTCGTCTATTCGCACTGTCAGAAGACCCCGTCACCGTTGTTGCAATTTTCACTCGCAGCAACGAACTCGTGAGTTACCAAGTATCCAAGCGCATTTCCTGGAGCGCCGGCTGTTCAAGCGCTCCAGGAAATGCAGCGAGCGCGATCACCTATCAACATGCACAAATAGAATCTCAGAACAATTTCGCCTTTCCAGTGACAAAGAATCATTTACCTTCACGCATAATACTTGCTCCTAAAACAGATGACAATGAAAACGGAGGCGCCACAAACGACGTCTTCCGATGATCGTTATCAGTAGGTATATCCACATGCAAAGTAACAACATCTTCATTAGGCTCAGCCACAGCTTTAACAAGCGCATCATCAATAGCCATAAGCTTTCCGTCATCATCAACAACAACATTGACACCTTCACTAGCCCGTCGGTTCCGAAAGAAACCAACAACGTCGCAACCGTCGCCCTAGAAAATGATAAATTATATTATATTATTGAATAGGTTTGGGCGACGTTCAAAACAGAACTAAGCGCATCAAATCCATTGCTGGAACTGAAAAAACAACCCAGAAGACCACAACTAGCATGAGAGAAGCTTTCGAAGAGAGCTGTCCACTCATAATGCCAAAGAAGGGTAAAACACCATGGTGGAACTCGGATTTGGCAAAACAGAGGAGAACGACAAGAGCGCACCTCAAACGAGCTTTAAGATCTGATTCAGTTGGATTCGATATAAAGAGGCTCAAAGAGTTCTAAGGTCGGCCAATCATCATGGACACGCTTTTGCGATGAGACCAACTTTCTTGAGGCAACCTCTAAGCTAAAGCAAATCCTTGTCAAAGAACGTAGCAAGCAGTTGGGTTATCTACGTTTGCAGAGCAGGAGGTACACAGAAAACGATGAAGAAATGGCAATTCATTTGCTTGAAGTGCACTTCCCAGGATCCTTCACATGCAAGAATGGAGTAAGATTCACATATTGTTCGGACTGGTCTTAGGGGTTGCCCACAGGGGGAATCCCTCCTCCTCTGTTATAGCTCCTAGTTATGTTCCTTGAGGGCACAAAGATCTTCGCACCAGCATTTGCGGACGATCTAGCCGTAATAATTATCAGCAAGTTTGCGGGCACATTATGTGACCACTTGAATGCAACACTGCATGTAATTCACAATTGGTGCCTCTATAATGCACTCACGGTGAACGCTAGGAAGACTGGACTAGTTATGTTCACTAGAAACGTCAGGTGAGGCAGCTAGGCGCTACTAACCTTAGCAGAAACGAAAATCTAGCTGGTACAAACAGTCAAATACTTAGGACTCTAAGCTAACTTGGAAACACCATATCCAGGAACCATATCAGAAATCCTACAGATTGCCCATTGTGATGAATGCATGCATCGTCTCGTGGTCGAGACTTCATCAGTACAAAGCTAGCTAGTAGCTAAGCTACTGGTCTACCAATTTTAGACTCAACAACAACAACTACAAATAGAAGAAAATATCTACCCTCCCCCCACTACACTAAACTAGCATTTTAGCAGAAGAAAAAAACGACATATAGGACTGCAGTTGAAACCCGATCTCGCAGAAGTGAACTTACTGATCCTAGGGTGGAGTTTCGTACTTAATTGCTGTCTCCAAAAATTCTGATGGTGCTAGATACGTCTGAGATCCACTGATATGGATGTTATATAACAGTGGGATAAATACCTCTACCCTTTCATTTCTGTGTCCTTCAGGAGGACCGCTTGCATCACTTTGAGTATGATACATTTATTTTTTTTATGGATGGAGGTGGAAATCTTAGAAAGACGCTGCTGCGCCAGGTTGCAGCAGTGTGTGGGATTCGCACCCACTAAAACCACCCCCACTCTTCCGCCCCTCCCCGCGGGACCACCGTGAAGTATTACTTCGCGGGGGAGGCTCTGGTTCGCTATACCAGCTCGTCCATGTCACGCCTCCGTCGCGCCGCCTTCCGAGCTCGATCCAACTCCAGGAGTTTTGTCTGCACCACGGCTACTGTCTCATTAACCGCCATCCAGTTTTCCTCCGACTTCAGCATCTCTTCCACCAGGTTCGAGGGCTCGGTGTCCGCCCCTAAGATGCACCTTTTCTGCTGCAGAAATCTGGGACAATGGAACATAACGTGCTCCGGGTCCTCGGGTGTAGCACCGCATTCAGGACAGTTGGGAGACTCGTCCAACTCGAAGTGATGCAAGTACTTCCTATAGCCACCGTGTCCCGTAAGGAACTGTGTCAGGTGGTAATTCAATTCTCCGTGCTTTCGGTTGACCCATTTCTCGATACACGGGATCAATGTATGGGTCCACCTGCCCTTGTCGGAGTTATCCCATCGTTGTTGCCACTTGCCACACAACTTTCTCCTGATGGCTTTTCGGAAATCCGCATTCACCTCGGTTGGATTTGCCTTCCGTTTTTCGTAGAGCCAGTGTGCCTCGCTCGCTAGAAGATCTATAGGGATCATTCCTGCGACACACACTGCCTTCGTCGACGCCGTCCTAAATGCGCTGCACACCCTTTGCGCAATTGGCCGGTATGCCGAACTTATCTTCCTTCGGTTGACAGCGTGGTTCAACGCTCTCGCCCAGACAGGGGCCGCGTATAGTAGGATCGACCTCACCACTCCCGCGATGAGTAGCCTGCGACTATACTTCGGCCCTCCCACGTTAGGCATCATCCTTGCAAGGGATGAGCTGGCATTTGCTGCCTTCTCTCGCGCATAATCCAAGTGCCCCTTGAAACTCAGCTTGGCATCGATCATCACCCCCGAGTATTTGACAACCGATTTTGAGACGACCTCACGATTACCAACCCGGATGGTAACCGTGTTGTTCTTCCTACGGTTGGTAATGAGGACCGCCTCCGTCTTTTCGTCCACCAGGTCCAGCTTGGCCATTCATAACCATGACTTGATGGTATGAATGACTTCATTTGCATAAAGCTCCACGTCCTCGAGATGCTTTGCAATTGCAACTACCGCCAGGTCGTCCGCAAAACCAATCAGCGTTGTCTCCTCCGGCACGCGAAGGCCAAGCACTCCGTCGTACATTATGTTCCACAGTAGCGGTCCCAATACAGAACCTTGAGGCACACCTGCTGTCACAATGTACTCCTTCGGCCCGTCGTCTGTCTCGTACGAAAGAAGTCTGTCCGAAAAGTAACTCTCGATGAGCCGAGCCAAGTAGCTAGGAACACCCAGTTTGGCCAAAGCGCCCTTAATCCAGCCCCAGTTGGCTGAGTTAAAAGCATTTTTGACATCCAGCGTCACCAGAGCACAGTATTTGCCCATGGCCATTGCATTTCGAGCCAACTCCACGACCTTTGCTACTGCATCGACCGTAGAACGGGCTCTCCGAAACCCATATTGCCGCTCTGAAAGACCACCCGCAAGCTCGATGAACTGAGTATGATACATGTAGGTTATTATAATGATCAGTCTTTCGATGAAGGCACAGCTAGACCTATACTCTTCATTCAGTCATTAGGACATTTGTATATGCATTTGTATTACACGTAGGCGTGCACAGAATAGGGATATAGACGTAGAAAATTTTAGAAATACACGGTCACTCCAACCTAGCCGCGCAACCGTCTGAACTAGAGCGGGTCTTTACATCCCCAACCACGCGGGATCACCATTCAAGTATTGCTTCACGACGTGTGTTTACCTTTAAGCATTCGTGCTTCTGGTCCTTTGAGTTTTCCTCCTTCTAACTTACTTGAGGAGCTAATCCTGTATTTAGACGATTCGGCCAGTTCTCCTTGGAATTCAGTATTTTCATAACTAGATAGTTATGATTGGAATTTTCTTTCCATCGAAAACTTGTTGCTGATATCACATGCTCTGGGCCCTCCGGTACGCTGAATCCAGGACATTTCGGCGAAGCGATGCAGATACCGCTTGTAGCAACCACCTGGGAACTGGGTAACGTAGTCGTTATCTGATCATCTGATGATCTGATCTGATCATTTTCATCTGCGTTATCAGAGATTATCCGACTCTAACCTTTCTGCAGTTTTGCCTTATGTGTGCCCCTCTATACGTCCTGCATAGCAGATCACGATCATTTCTTTCTTAAGAATGTTGACTGGGATCATGTGCACACACAGCCTCATCTAATGCAGTTCTAAAAATGCAGCACCATATAATAAAGAAAGGACATATTTCAAAAAGCCCACGGACCCTCTTCCCGCCCAACCGGACCGAGGGGCAACCAACCTAAGGATGGGCTGAAGGCAACATCCAAAGGCCCGCATCACAGCGATGATGCGTTTTAACGCAAAGTGTGTGCGACCATGCGAAAATGTATTGCTACATCTCGATTGTCGCAAACACTTCAGCCAATGACGCGGAGGTCCTACACTACAGAGACATGGATCTTATATTGAAGACAGTGCGGATCAAGACTGAAACCCATCAGGTCAGATTGTTACCGGACAGGACTCTTCGGACTATAGCACAGGTTGCAAGGATAACTGCTTTTTGCATCTCCATGTATAGTCCAGCCCTAAGATCGAGCGTTTTCAGCGCTTTATGTAAGTTCTGCGGGACTAATCCCGTCGCTGAAATTATTACAGGGACTACTTGGATCTTTTGTAGTCTCCAAGTCTGCTTCATATCATCTGCCAAGGGGCCGTAGTTCCGGATTTTTTCGTGCTGTTTTTCAACAGTGTTCCGGTCCAACGGTACGGCTACATCGATTATAAAGCACGCTCGTTCTTCCTTCAGAAGCAGAACTAGATCGGGTCTGTTATGATTAACACTGTGGTCGGTGGCAATAGTGTGATCCCACAGTAGTTTGACCCGATCATTTTCCAAGATTCTCTGCGGAGTATACTTATAGTAAGGATGGTAGGTTGCCACTAAGTTATACTTCAACGCAAGGTTTTGATGGAGAATCTTGCAGACGGAGTTATGACGATTGGTGTACTCGGTACCGCTCAACATCCTGCACGCAGATGTTATGTGCTGGATGGTCTCCTCTTCACAGTTGCATAACCTACAACTGGAGTTGGTGATTGAGGAGTCGTGAAGAATGTACCGTTTATAATTTTTTGTTGGGAGCGAAGCATCCTGAATTGAAGTTAGGAATGCTTCGGTCTCATAGAACAGTACACCATTTGTCAACCATTTGTTGGAGGCTTCGAAGTCAATGCCTGACAACAACAAATTTTTTATATGACCTCCGTCAATGGGTTTCTCTTTCCACATGTCGATCTTCTGTTGGACTGAAGTAACATTCGACATGGGATCCCATTCTCTGCTTCTCAAGTTCAAAGGAGATCATTTATTATCTGCCATAACGGCAGCCTGATGTATTTGGCTAGAGGATTCTCATAGGAAAACTCACGAAGAGAATGCACTTAATTGTAGTGCAACGTTTTTAAATCAAGTACCCCTCTTCCTCCCTGATGACGTGGGATAGTGATCCTCAATTTTTCGGCAGCTCTATTATGCATGTTGTTGTTTGCAAGAACTACCCTTACCCGTCTATTGGCAGATTCTAAATCAGTATTACTCCACTGTATCACACCGAAAGTGTATAGAAGGACGGGAATGGCGAAGGTATTGATTGCCATGATCTTATTTTTCCCGTACAGCTCAGTTTTAAGGACAAGATCCAGACGCCGTTCAAATTCCCCCAGCAACTTAGATTTAATTATTGCCATAGCAGGTGTTGTTGCTTGCAATATGCCGAGGTATTTGTACACGTCGTCCGAATCCATACCCTCAATTCGGATGTTATTTTGGCTGTATCCTTCGTTGTCGGTGTGTTTTCCCCGAACAATTGTTTTTATGCGACATTTTTCCAAACCCAACTGCATGCCGATATCCCTGCTGAACTGGATGGTGATATCCAGCAAGGAGCGAAGTTGGTTCTCGTCTTTGGCATACAATTTGATGTCGTCAATGCACATCAAATGGCTTAATGTACATTTCGACAATATGCCATGCTTGACTTGGAACCCGTATTTGCTTTCATGCAAAAGATGGGATAGCTGATTCAAAGCCAAACAAAACCACAGTGGGCTTAGAGAGTCGCCTTGGAAAATGCCACGCCTGATTGGTATCTCTCCTGATGTTTGTGAGGATACCGATAGTTTCGTGCTCCAATTCTTCATTACTGTTCTCAGAAGAAGAACAACATTCGGGTTGATTTTATACAAGCGTAACACTTGCAGTAACCACGAATGTGATATGGAGTCAAAGGCTGATTTATAATCGATGTAGGCTGTCGAGATATTTCGTTTCTGGTGGACAGCCTGCTTTACAGCTACCGTATCGATTATAAGCTGTTCTTTGCAGCCTCGGGAGCCTCTTGCGCATCCTTTTTGCTCCTCAGCTATCAATTTATGAACATCAAGATGTTTTGAGATGTTCGCGCACAAAACTGAAGTGAAGACCTTGTAAATGGTAGGAAGACAAGTAATTGGTCGACATTTTGAAGGGCAAGAGGCACCCTGTTCCTTGGGGATGAGGAAAGTTATCCCCTTAGTGAAAAATGGTGGATCGGCAATCATTTGATTAAATTGATTTGCCAATATCCTGTGAGTGCTCTTGAACCGCTTCAGCCAGAAGTTGTGAATCTTGTCAACTCCTGGCGCCTTCCAGTTACCTGCCTTGTCAAGGGCTTCTTCAACGTCGACTTCAGTTACGTCAGGCATGGTCATTTCGGGGAGGGCCTCGCATGAACGCATAAGGTGTGGGAGCCACGCTGCTTCTAAATTGCAACGGCTGGATTCGCTCCAAACACTTCTCCAGAAATCTTCTGCCTGATCCAGATCGAGGTTACTTTCCCTATCTGAGTTGGTGAGATTTTTGTAGAATCCCCGTTGGTTCTGGAAGAACAAGGTGTTGTCTGTCCTTCGCTGAAAGCTTTTCTGATACCTACGGATGCGATTGGAGCATACCCCAAGTTTCTGCTTCAGCACCTCTAGGATTTCTTTGATTGGCATATCATTGGACAGATGGTAGTTTCCAATGATGTTCGCAACGCATCTATGCACTCTTGGTGATGGATTTCCAAGGAGTGCTTGCGTCACACGACCAATCTCCTTTCTCAACTTTCCGACTCTTTTGTTAAGTCGAAACACCCAGAACGGTAAAGTCCTTCTGCGCATACCTCTGTTATTCGCTCTAAGATGTTGATTATGGAGACGAATAACCGTGGCAGCTGCAACGTAGATCAGGCTGTGAACCTCTGTAGCAGTAATCCCGCTAGCCAAACGATCAGCCAAAATTCTGTCAACGGCAGCAATGATGTTAGTAGTTGCCGAAGTAAACTTCAGTTTTGGGATCTTTGGCCTAGCGTCTGGGAGAATCTCAGCATACTCTGTGAATACGACCTGGAATGCGGTCAAAGCCTCATTATAAATTGGGTCGACATCCCGAGTTACTAAGCTTCTCCTGACTACTGGATTCATGGAGTGCCTTACAGGTGGAGTACTTATGTTACTCCCTTGACTAGTCCGGTAATTTGATGACTCCAGCCCGAGTTCAAGTGAAACCTCTTGGAAGATTTGTTGCCTAGTTGGTAAGGCAACTCGGTTGTTATTCACTATCACCCGGTACTGGTCGACGACGTTCTGTTCCGGAACATGACTTAGTTCCGGAAATCGGGTTATGAACGCGTCATGGAGTCGATGTCTATACCCTGATGGATTCCGTTCCAAATCCGTGACACGGTAATAAGCGCGGACGATAAATTCGTTGAGTTGGTTCGTCCAAACCATACGCCGCCTAGGTCTCCCGTCCCTGGTGGTTGACGGCATAACCGCCAAAACATCCAAGGGCGAAGAGCCGCTCTGATGTTGTTGAACGACCCTTAACCGTGTTGGGTACTGTCTTCGTGTCCCTGGGGTCCCATTTAAAGAATTTAAACAAAAGTCCCCAATTTTATTCCCACGAGTAATGGGGAACCAGCCAGTCCTGCAACAGAGCCCTAATGTTGCAATGCCCCATGGTTACCTCCAAAGGTAGGGAAGGTATTTGGAGGGGAGCCGCTGAAATACAGTGTAACGTCACTGCAATTCATCCGATAGGCGCGTCGATCCCTTCACCCCGGATTACGGATTTGTTAAGGAGGTTTACTCCCCCTGAACGGGAAGAATCGGTAAGGGAGGACGAACACAAAGGGAAACGTTCTGCTTGTCCGCGGCTACTTATTTACAAGATTAACTTGCGATATTCGTAGCTGACCCGGTGGGTCATGTCATTATCCGCAGGCCAGGTATATGGCGTACCAGGTTTATCATCACCTGAGTTGCAAACGCAGAGCTGCATGCGACCAGGCGCGTGTCATGGGTTGCGGATAATGACATGACCCACCGGGTCAGCTACGAATAATAATAATAATCGTTGGCGCAACAATCCATATTGGATCAGGGCCTTGAAGTGTGTTAGAGCACTTCATTCAAGACCGTAACGGTACACCACAGTACACTGTGGGAGGCAATGTGGTCAGCATTGCGCTCGCCCGAGATTATTACCCTGATTTGACTCAGGTACTCATTCACAGCTGAGTCGACTGGTGTCCGACATCCAATCACGATAACAAATTCCTCTGCCCCCAGCGAGATTTGAACCGCGACCTTCAGCTACGAATATCGCAAGTTAATCTTGTAAATAAGTAGCCGCGGACAAGCAGAACGTTTCCCTTTGTGTTCGTCCTCCCTTACCGATTCTTCCCGTTCAGGGGGAGTAAACCTCCTTAACAAATCCGTAATCCGGGGTGAAGGGATCGACGCGCCTATCGGATGAATTGCAGTGACGTTACACTGTATTTCAGCGGCTCCCCTCCAAATACCTTCCCTACCTTTGGAGGTAACCATGGGGCATTGCAACATTAGGGCTCTGTTGCAGGACTGGCTGGTTCCCCATTACTCGTGGGAATAAAATTGGGGACTTTTGTTTAAATTCTTTAAATGGGACCCCAGGGACACGAAGACAGTACCCAACACGGTTAAGGGTCGTTCAACAACATCAGAGCGGCTCTTCGCCCTTGGATGTTTTGGCGGTTATGCCGTCAACCACCAGGGACGGGAGACCTAGGCGGCGTATGGTTTGGACGAACCAACTCAACGAATTTATCGTCCGCGCTTATTACCGTGTCACGGATTTGGAATGGAATCCATCAGGGTATAGACATCGACTCCATGACGCGTTCATAACCCGATTTCCGGAACTAAGTCATGTTCCGGAACAGAACGTCGTCGACCAGTACCGGGTGATAGTGAATAACAACCGAGTTGCCTTACCAACTAGGCAACAAATCTTCCAAGAGGTTTCACTTGAACTCGGGCTGGAGTCATCAAATTACCGGACTAGTCAAGGGAGTAACATAAGTACTCCACCTGTAAGGCACTCCATGAATCCAGTAGTCAGGAGAAGCTTAGTAACTCGGGATGTCGACCCAATTTATAATGAGGCTTTGACCGCATTCCAGGTCGTATTCACAGAGTATGCTGAGATTCTCCCAGACGCTAGGCCAAAGATCCCAAAACTGAAGTTTACTTCGGCAACTACTAACATCATTGCTGCCGTTGACAGAATTTTGGCTGATCGTTTGGCTAGCGGGATTACTGCTACAGAGGTTCACAGCCTGATCTACGTTGCAGCTGCCACGGTTATTCGTCTCCATAATCAACATCTTAGAGCGAATAACAGAGGTATGCGCAGAAGGACTTTACCGTTCTGGGTGTTTCGACTTAACAAAAGAGTCGGAAAGTTGAGAAAGGAGATTGGTCGTGTGACGCAAGCACTCCTTGGAAATCCATCACCAAGAGTGCATAGATGCGTTGCGAACATCATTGGAAACTACCATCTGTCCAATGATATGCCAATCAAAGAAATCCTAGAGGTGCTGAAGCAGAAACTTGGGGTATGCTCCAATCGCATCCGTAGGTATCAGAAAAGCTTTCAGCGAAGGACAGACAACACCTTGTTCTTCCAGAACCAACGGGGATTCTACAAAAATCTCACCAACTCAGATAGGGAAAGTAACCTCGATCTGGATCAGGCAGAAGATTTCTGGAGAAGTGTTTGGAGCGAATCCAGCCGTTGCAATTTAGAAGCAGCGTGGCTCCCACACCTTATGCGTTCATGCGAGGCCCTCCCCGAAATGACCATGCCTGACGTAACTGAAGTCGACGTTGAAGAAGCCCTTGACAAGGCAGGTAACTGGAAGGCGCCAGGAGTTGACAAGATTCACAACTTCTGGCTGAAGCGGTTCAAGAGCACTCACAGGATATTGGCAAATCAATTTAATCAAATGATTGCCGATCCACCATTTTTCACTAAGGGGATAACTTTCCTCATCCCCAAGGAACAGGGTGCCTCTTGCCCTTCAAAATGTCGACCAATTACTTGTCTTCCTACCATTTACAAGGTCTTCACTTCAGTTTTGTGCGCGAACATCTCAAAACATCTTGATGTTCATAAATTGATAGCTGAGGAGCAAAAAGGATGCGCAAGAGGCTCCCGAGGCTGCAAAGAACAGCTTATAATCGATACGGTAGCTGTAAAGCAGGCTGTCCACCAGAAACGAAATATCTCGACAGCCTACATCGATTATAAATCAGCCTTTGACTCCATATCACATTCGTGGTTACTGCAAGTGTTACGCTTGTATAAAATCAACCCGAATGTTGTTCTTCTTCTGAGAACAGTAATGAAGAATTGGAGCACGAAACTATCGGTATCCTCACAAACATCAGGAGAGATACCAATCAGGCGTGGCATTTTCCAAGGCGACTCTCTAAGCCCACTGTGGTTTTGTTTGGCTTTGAATCAGCTATCCCATCTTTTGCATGAAAGCAAATACGGGTTCCAAGTCAAGCATGGCATATTGTCGAAATGTACATTAAGCCATTTGATGTGCATTGACGACATCAAATTGTATGCCAAAGACGAGAACCAACTTCGCTCCTTGCTGGATATCACCATCCAGTTCAGCAGGGATATCGGCATGCAGTTGGGTTTGGAAAAATGTCGCATAAAAACAATTGTTCGGGGAAAACACACCGACAACGAAGGATACAGCCAAAATAACATCCGAATTGAGGGTATGGATTCGGACGACGTGTACAAATACCTCGGCATATTGCAAGCAACAACACCTGCTATGGCAATAATTAAATCTAAGTTGCTGGGGGAATTTGAACGGCGTCTGGATCTTGTCCTTAAAACTGAGCTGTACGGGAAAAATAAGATCATGGCAATCAATACCTTCGCCATTCCCGTCCTTCTATACACTTTCGGTGTGATACAGTGGAGTAATACTGATTTAGAATCTGCCAATAGACGGGTAAGGGTAGTTCTTGCAAACAACAACATGCATAATAGAGCTGCCGAAAAATTGAGGATCACTATCCCACGTCATCAGGGAGGAAGAGGGGTACTTGATTTAAAAACGTTGCACTACAATTAAGTGCATTCTCTTCGTGAGTTTTCCTATGAGAATCCTCTAGCCAAATACATCAGGCTGCCGTTATGGCAGATAATAAATGATCTCCTTTGAACTTGAGAAGCAGAGAATGGGATCCCATGTCGAATGTTACTTCAGTCCAACAGAAGATCGACATGTGGAAAGAGAAACCCATTGACGGAGGTCATATAAAAAATTTGTTGTTGTCAGGCATTGACTTCGAAGCCTCCAACAAATGGTTGACAAATGGTGTACTGTTCTATGAGACCGAAGCATTCCTAACTTCAATTCAGGATGCTTCGCTCCCAACAAAAAATTATAAACGGTACATTCTTCACGACTCCTCAATCACCAACTCCAGTTGTAGGTTATGCAACTGTGAAGAGGAGACCATCCAGCACATAACATCTGCGTGCAGGATGTTGAGCAGTACCGAGTTCACCAATCGTCATAACTCCGTCTGCAAGATTCTCCATCAAAACCTTGCGTTGAAGTATAACTTAGTGGCAACCTACCATCCTTACTATAAGTATACTCCGCAGAGAATCTTGGAAAATGATCGGGTCAAACTACTGTGGGATCACACTATTGCCACCGACCACAGTGTTAATCATAACAGACCCGATCTAGTTCTGCTTCTGAAGGAAGAACGAGCGTGCTTTATAATCGATGTAGCCGTACCGTTGGACCGGAACACTGTTGAAAAACAGCACGAAAAAATCCGGAACTACGGCCCCTTGGCAGATGATATGAAGCAGACTTGGAGACTACAAAAGATCCAAGTAGTCCCAGTAATAATTTCAGCGACGGGATTAGTCCCGCAGAACTTACATAAAGCGCTGAAAACGCTCGATCTTAGGGCTGGATTATACATGGAGATGCAAAAAGCGGTTATCCTTGCAACCTGTGCTATAGTCCGAAGAGTCCTGTCCGGTAACAATCTGACCTGATGGGTTTCAGTCTTGATCCACACTGTCTTCGATATAAGATCCATGCCTCTGTAGTGTAGGACCTCCGCGTCATTGGCTGAAGTGTTTGCGACAATCGGGATGTAGTAATACATTTTCGCATGGTCGCACACACTTTGCGTTAAAACGCATCATCGCTGTGATGTGGGCCTTTGGATGTTGCCTTCAGCCCATCCTTAGGTTGGTCGCCCCTCGGTCCGGTTGGGCGGGAATAGGGTCCGTGGACTTTTTGAACTATATATATATATATATATTCCTTGTGTATGTTCATAAAATTTATGGTTTGTCTAAAAAAATAGTTAAAAATCTTTCCCTTATTATTATATGTAACTCAATCAAATGGGCTAAACCAAAAAGAGTTGGCAAGTCCTTTGGAGAAGAAATCAAGCCAATGTAAAACTTTATTTGGAATCGAAAAATGTGTTTTCGATATGACATTCAAGTATTTCGATATCCGAAGAATATATCCCAATGGAAGTATATCTTAAAATGGTACGTGCATTATTCCAATACAAATTCTGACAGACCACATGCAATCATGCATTTATACATAAACGTATGGGAAACTTAAGTATGTATGTTACATTTTTTGGATCATACATATGTACATATGTATATATATGCAGTATTTGCCATACATACAGAACATGGTGGAATTATTAGATCATGTTTAGTATACAAGTTCAATTTCATATACAGAACTATGTCCATACCTACCCCTTGGATATGTACATATCATAGCTTCAGTATAAGACGGACCTGAACAAAGATGTTTTCGATTTCCAAGAATTTCATATTGGTAACGGTTTGACGTTTTCTACGCCAACAGCATCCATTTGTTCAGTTTCATGGTATATCCCCCATGTCGCATTTGGAGAAATGGGGAGACTATAAATCAATAATAAAAGTTTGATGCTATTTCCAAAGGACATGAAATATTAATTTTAAAAAGAATTCTCATCCTACTCGGTAGGCGATAACGGATGAGGGGGGGGGGGTCCTCAATTCTGAGTATCTTGATCTCGATATCAAAGTATTTTCCCTTGATTCTATAAATTGGAATTTCTTTTTTATTATTCTTTATTCTGTAGTTATTACAGACCTAGAAATACCATCGAAATTGTTTGAATTTTTGGATAAATATAGGTACTATGGCCAGCTAATGTATTATATTTTAATCCCAGTCAACTTTTCCACGGGAGAAAGGGCAAATTAGTAAAGTTGAATATTCCCATTCAACTGTTCTTGGTAAAGAATCCTTCGAACGATAGACACGGGTAATTTTTTTTTTGTAAAAAAGGACAACGTCCTCCAACAACAAGTCGGGAACCGGAACTCTCCTTTCGCATGTATGATGACCTCCCCTAAAAGTCAACGTAGAAAGATGTAACTTATTCCATGTGCGGGCGTTCACAGTTCTTATCTTGTCGGCAAATTCATGACAATCGGTAGTTAGAAAGGGCTGGGGAAAAGTAGATTTTAATTATGAGGCCAGCATCTTATTTGGATGGCTTAAGATAGAGTACATTTGCGCGGAATTGAGTTGCTATAACTTTGGTAGTAATAGCCGGATTTCTAGTATTATGCCCAATACTGTCTTCTAGGTCATTGCAATTTTGTAGATAGGTAGGCATCAGTGGCCGCTCCGAGGAGCCCAATTAGCGCTGTGGTGCGCTCTCTTGATCCGACTATTTAATAAGAGGGCCAAATCCACCTTGACTTGGCACAGCTGGTAAGCCGTCTCCATCTACGGCCCGCGGCTACTAAGTAGTATGAGTAGACGCCGCCCTTGACAGCCGCCAGTGAGACACCGACTGTATCCCCCGAAGGACTGCAAGAGCAGAGCCTCGCCTGGCCAAACTTTCAGCAAGCTCATTCCCTTCTATGTTCCTACGCCCGGAAACCCAGAGGAAGGTGGTCTTGAGCGTGCTGCCCAGACTATTCAGCGCATTTCTGCATTGCTCCACCAGTTTGGAGGATGTTGTCGCTGAGTATAAGCTCTTGATGGCCGCTTGGCTGTCGGTCGGAATGGCTATGTCACGCTTGCGGCTCGGATCATGCTCCAGCCATCGACAGAATTCCAGAATCGCCAGTACTTCCGCTTGGAGTACAATGGCGAAATCTAGGAGACCGTACACTGTGTATATTCGAGAAAACCCTCGCGCGATTCCACAGACCATCTTTGATCTATAATCTGTGATCCATGATATCGCTCATAATGAACGGAGGCTGTACATGTGTTATTTAAGAAACATAAAGTTTATGGACTATGTATAACAAATTAATGATCAGTTAAGATTTTATGGCTAAAAATCACATTCTACTTTTTAAATGCGTTTTTCTCGAAACTGCATATTAAAAATCGGCTGCCGCCATAGCACAAAATCTATCCAACGAAATTCTTTGAAATTTTTAGGACTTATTCAGAACATATTTCTGCGGTCCGCAAACTAGGATAATTGCGATTCATTCAGTACGTTTTTTTATTCATTGAAGAAGTCGTGAAAAAACACCAAAATTCGCAAAAAAAAAGTTTAACACGGCGCCAAAAATTTAGCTTTTAATATTTTTTTAATAATTCTAGTTTGCTACTCCCTCGACGATTACCTACCTTGACGTGGTGAGGGAGCTCAGTAAGGAAGGTCCTCCAGGAAACGGGAGGTGACACCTGAAGCCAAGCGGTAATCAAAACCCCAAGCCAAGGTGTGACTACTGTGCCGAGGGCTGAATGGTCACAGGGGTTAAGATGTGGCCGTAAACGGTGAACTCTGGGTACCAGGCGACCCCCAGTTTCAACTAGCCTTGTCTCGGCAAAAAGGGGCTCTGCCGAGATCGACTTACTTTCCCCGG
Organism: Hermetia illucens; assembly: GCF_905115235.1. Taxonomy (NCBI): domain Eukaryota; kingdom Metazoa; phylum Arthropoda; class Insecta; order Diptera; family Stratiomyidae; genus Hermetia; species Hermetia illucens. Next base: position 97,013,958 of record NC_051854.1, on the reverse strand, counting down.
AAAAATTGAGGCCATGGCAGCCAACTATGAAAAAACAAAAAAATAAAAACATAAACCTGCTAAGCAAACACAATTGAACTTCGATCGTGACGATCCAACCCCGAGTGAAGGGGCAACCCTGAGCTCATCGATGGAGAACCTGAGTCTAGACTCAGATTCCTCACTTATTCAAGTGGGAACCAATTCAATTGGGACCCAGTCCTTAACGGACGAGCCGAAGCAGGCCCTTTCTGTCAGTACACCTGACCCCAGGCTCCAATCGGCGCCACCTGCTGAGGCTAAAGTCTTGCCCATGGGTAAGCACCTGTCCACGGACAGCAAACTGCCTTCGGGCAAACCGCCTCCGGGCAACGCACAACCAAGGTTGAGGGGAAAGGAGCGTTCGGGGCAGCTGCGTCTAAGGGGAAACCGAAGTGGCAGCGGTCCTCGGACGATCCTAACTCTTCGACACAAAAGGCGGCAAAGAGGGCTCGGCCGGCAACGGCTAGGCCTTCATTTGCAGCCAAGGCTATCGAAGCCGATGGATGGGTCCTGTATGACGACTCTAATCCATCCGGCTACGATACTGAGCAGTGCGAACAGCTTAGGAGCTTAGATGTAAGGACTGCGTCCGCGCAAGGCATTAAGCTTTGCTTTGAGTCGGTAGGTGTATACCGTAAAATGTTACGGCTGAACTTTGCCGACGAAGACACGAACGAGTGGCTCAGGCAGTACTGCTCCTCCCTTAACGATGTGTGGGAGGGTACGCGACTAACCTTGAAAAGGGTCTCTGAGCTTCCATCGATCAAAAAGTGCTTTCTCTGGCTTCCAGAAGAAGAGCGAAATGGTGTCGGGGTTCTGGAACAACTTGGTGTACAGAACAACCTCAACACTTCTACCTGGTTGCTGCTAGGCAGCAAAACAGGAGAGAGAACCGATAGGCCGGGAACTTTTCTCACTATCGGCGTTCCCGAACCTGATGTTAAAAAAGTTCGGGAAAAATCGGGTTGCCGGCTCTACTATGGGCTGGGGACCGTCACGTTACAAGTGTCGGCTCCTAAAACCATTGAAGGGGACATGCAGCCCTCGGCATCTACATCTGAAACGTAAATGAGGTGCCACAATTCCCAAGTAAATTTGCAGCATTGTAAAGCGGCGACTGGACTTATCAGTCGTCGGATCAATAGCTGCAAGACATTTATATACCTCATACAAGAACCGTGGGTTGTTGGTGGGGCAGTCAGGGGCCTAAACTTCCAACATGCTGACCTATTGTATGCCAATGGAAGTGATCGACCCCGCACCTGCATGGTAGTCTCCAAAGACTTCCAGGCTAACCTGGTTAACGACCTATGTGATGGCGACACCACATCGGCTAAGCTAACCATAAATAGTCAACAGGGAGATAAAGATATACTATGGTGCTCTGCATATTTCCCCTACGACGCAGAAGACGTTCCCAGTGGAACATTCATCAGAGCTATCCAATATGCCAAAAGTAGAGGCATGGGGGTAATAGCAGGATGTGATGTCAACGCTCACCACATATGCTGGGGAAGTTCGAACATCAATGCAAGAGGATCGAGACTACTGGAATATTTAGTAGGAATCGATTTGCAGATCCTAAATGTGGGTAATGAACCCACTTTCTTCAACGTGGTCAGGCGAGAGGTCATCGACATCACGGTGGCATCTCCTGACATCGCGGCTCTGATCGGAGAGTGGAGAGTATCAAACGATATCACACTCTCGGATCACAGACGCATTGATTTCGTTATGGGCATGGATCTACCACCACCCACTCCATTTCGGAATCCGAGGAAGACAAATTGGGTAATGTATCAAACAGAATTGAGCGCCCGAGTCACGATCCTTGGGAGGCGCATCAAAACCATTGCTGGAATTGAGAAGACAACCCAGATGATCACAACTAGCATGAGAGAAGTTTTCGAAGAAAACTGTCCACTCAAGATGCCAAAGAAGTGTAAAACACCATGGTGGAACTCGGATTTGGCAAAACAGAGGAGAACGACAAGGATGCTCCTTAATCGTGCTCTGAAGGGTGAATCAAACACTAGCTGGAATCACTATAAAGAGGCACAGAAGGCTCAAAAGAAGAGCATTAGATCGGCTAAACGATCATCTTGGAGACGCTTTTGCGAAGAGACTAACTCTCTTGAGGCAACCTCAAAGCTGAAGCGGATTCTGGTCAAAGAACGTAACCAGAAACTGGGTTATTTACGTTTACAGAATGGAAAGTACACAGAAAGCGATGAAGAAACGGCAAATCATTTGCTTGAAGTACATTTCCCAGGCAGCATCCAAAATGTAATCTCGAGGCCAACAGGTGCATACAGCCCTCAACCGAGAGACTGGAATCTGGCATGCAAAGTATAATAGTATCACTGGAGCGAGTGAAATGGGCATTTAACTCGTTCCATAGATACAAGTCTGCAGGTCCGGATGGCGTCATCCCTGCGCCAGTAATAGAAGAAATGGATGCCCTGGGTCTACACATTCGGAATATATATCGTGCATGCCTAACACACGGTTATATTCCAATTAAATGGCGGGATGTGAAGGTGTTGTTCATTCCCAAACCAGGAAAACCCACCTACACAGACGCAAAAAGCTTTCGACAGATCAGCCTAACGTCCTTTCTTCTCTCTGGACTAGAAAGATTAGTAGATCGGTTCATAAGGGATACACACATTCCTAAATGGCCACTTCTTCATAGGCAACACGCCTACCAGAAAGGCAAATCCACGGAGACAGCACTCCATGAACTTACGGCAAAAATTGAAAAGGCGATGTCCGATAAAGAATACGCTTTAGGCGCATTCATGGACATCGAAGGTGCCTTCAATTATGCCTCATTTGCGGGAATTTGTGATGCGGCAAGACAGCATGGAATCGAACCGCTGCTAATCAGTTGGATCCTTCACATGCTAGAGTGGAGAAAAATCCACATATCGGTCGGCCAGAAGTCTTTTGAAGCAGGATGTCTCAGGGGCTGCCCACAGGGAGGGATTCTCTCTCCACTGTTATGGCTCTTGGTGATGGATACCCTGCTGTGGCTCCTGGAGGACAAAAAAGTCTTCGCGCAAGCATTTGTGGACGACCTAACTGTAATAATTACCGGCAAGTTTGCGGATGCAGTATGTGACCGCTTGAATGCAACTCTGCATGTAATCCACAGCTGGTGCCTCCGCAATAGACTCACGGTGAACGCTAGGAAGACTGGACTAGTTATGTTCACTAGGAACGTCAAATAGGGCAGCTATACGCTACCCACCTTAGCAGGGGCGGAAATCCAGCTGGCACAAACAGTCAAGTACTTAGGAGTACATTTCGACTCCAAGTTAACGTGGAAACATCATATCCAGGAACAATATCAGAAATCCTGCAGATTGCTCTGGTGCTGTAGGAATGCGATAGGTAAGACCTGGGGACTTTCACCCAAACGGATATACTGGATGTATACATCCATAATAAAACCCATTTTGATGTATGCATGCATCGTCTGGTGACCAAGACTGAACTTTGCTAACGACAGGAAGCTGCTAACGCAGATTTAGAGACTTGGTTGCCTAAGTATTACTGGAGCAATGAGTACTACGCCGACTGCGGCACTTGAAACTATCCTAATTTACCCCCCATTCACTTGAATGTGAAACGGAAAGCAGCCAACGACGCATATAGGCTCGATACTATTGGGGCGTGGAAAGGCGGCCAGTCAAACGGACATGCATCTATCTGGAAATTCCTTGAAAAACATCCGGTAGCCCTGATGCCGACCGATCATATGGTTTCCAGATTCGTCTTTGAAAAGACACACACTGTCGTAATCACTGAAAGAGAAGAATGGTCGACAAGTGGCCATCAGTCTTTTCAGATTACAGACCTAACAATCTTCACCGACGGGTCAGTTATGGAGGATGGATCGGGCGCAGGGGTGTACTCGGAGAATCCGACTATAGAACTGGCCCAACCCCTCGGAAAAATGACGACCATATTTCAGGCGGAGATATATGCCATTTCATTGGCAGCAAAAGAATGTCTGCGACAAAAATGGAGGGGTCGCACCATTCGAATCTGTTCCGACAGTCAGGCGGCATTATCAGCACTAAATGGCAACAACATATCAAGCCAGTTGGTGTGGAGTTGTCATCAGGTGCTGCTGAAACTTGGCCGACTGAACGAAACATTCCTGATGTGGGTGCCGGGGCTGATAGACTGGCTCACCGAGGGTCTGGATCCACAATGGTGGGGCCAGAACCAGCTCTTGGAATCCGACCATCTACTGTCAAGTCTACTCTGAAGGGTGAAATTGCAAGGATTCACGCAACCGAGTGGAGAAATTTGGACTCTTGCCGGCAAGCGAAAATCCTTGTGAAAGAGCCTAGGGCCACTAGAGCGGCATTTTTGTTGTCCCTTGAGAAGTGGGACATGAAAACCCTAGTAGGGCTTTTGACGGGACACTGCTCCTTAAACTACCATAAGGAAAAGATTGAGGTAGTGGTTTCTGCTGTGTGCAGCCAATGTGAGGAGGAGGAGGAGACAGCCCTGCACTTTTTATGCAGCTGCCCGGCATCCTCAGATCTCAGACGAAGACACCTTGGCAAGGTTTTCTTCAATAAGGAATCTGCACACTCTCTGCCTCTTGAGAATGTTCTCAGATTCGCTAAAGCCTGCGAACACCGTAGGCGGGAAGCCATTGAATAGGCAACTTACGGGGATAGTACAATGGGCCTAATAATGGCCTGAGTGCTCGGAGCTGCGGCTCCCCCCATCTAACTAAACTAACTGACTTGCGGCGTTTACTTTTTTTCTTTAAGATGATCGTAGCGCCCTCTAGCGTGGCAGTAGAAAAACATCTTTTTTTGGAGATAGGTGTATAGATTGCTCTGTATTTCAATAACGAACTATGCGATCGGGCTGGAAAAATTACTATGCACGCTCAAGATATTAATAAATCTATGGTGAAAAATTCGTATTTGTATCTTCATCCAGTTCTTCACAAAAAATTTCTAAAAAAGCGAAAAAAAACGGCCTTCACACGGGATGACCCCCTTAAGATATTTAAGTATCTATATTTTTAACAAAAAAAATCGATATTCTGAAAGTTCTAGAGTGTTTTTCCCCCTGAAACCCTCTATAAGGCATACTTCAAAATTAAGTAGAAATCGTACGTATATGTATCTATAAATAAATGACATCTCCATGTTTTCTATACAACTATAAATTGACTTGACGGTTGTTCAGCATCAACAAGGCACTCAGGAGGCATTGTTTCTACTTGCCTAGAAAATTGGCCGAAACCAACTACATACATATATATGCCATTACTGACCGAGAAAATCTGCTTCTGTACCGTCCTTCATTTGCTAGTGCAGTGGTCATTACGAGTGAGCATTAGATTAACTTATCTGCTGCTTGACATAAACCTACTATGTAGAGTGCTTATACAGTAGATTCTAGATAGATTTAGTAGACTCTGGTCGTCCAATCGTCAGAGAGTTAGTTAAATAAATTTTATCATTCACGCCCAAAAAAATTCTTCATTATAAGCCTGAAACCCTGAAATTTTGAAAGACTCACCCTCCCATGTTAATTACTTCGAAGTGAAGGTTTCTACCTGGGGCTCATCTACACTTGAATTCCCTTCAACCTCACATTCATAATTTGTTTAGATATAGTAGTTTGCCAGGCAAACCTGGACAATAAATTAAACATTGTTGACTTGAGCGGGCTCTTTCATCATCCGTGGAGGTTTTATTGGACGTCGGGCAGGCAATAGCACAAAAGCCGTTTTGAATGCGACTTTTCCTAACGCGTCTCTTTTCAAATTTTAAATGTTCATTGCAATTTACATGGTAAATGTAAAAGCGAATCAAGGTAAAATCTCCAATTCATTACTCATTCAATAAAGCATTCAGCGCCCATCATTCCATGATTTAAAGTATTCCATTATCCGATAATATAATCCGCTCCAACTCGAATCACGGACTGGAGACGAGTTCTGCATCAATCTCCGGTGGAACTGGTTCAATTAAATTCAATCGGACGTCACAGTATTGATTTCTGGTGCCATTCCGTGTCAATTCGAGATACTGTTCAGAAATGGATTGAAGCGAGTTAAGGAAGACTTATATCAGGGACTCATGAGGAGATCGAGTAAGTATCGAAAATTGGATTCCGATAAATCTTTGTTCATGCTTTTTTTAAAAATGAATTCCTGCTCATCTGCATTCATCGGAGTTTTAATTCACACTTGCTTAGCATCCTGTCCATGCAGTCATACTTATGACCGGCTTTGTAGCGTAACCACAGGGAATAATTCCCATTTCTCGTCTTGATTTAAATCAGAAAAACCTTTTCGTTTGATGTTTTTAAGAGGATTACTCTGTACTTAAAGCGGAACGTTCTTATTGTTTTCATTTAGCTCTGAGTTGGCAATCTTTGCTGGGGATTTACATTTGCAGTTCGTGTTCACTTAGGTAGGATGTTTATCTATGTAACCTACGTCTACAATATGAAAGCCTGATTACTGAAGAAAACCTCATAAACTTGTTTGTAAAATGGGAAAAGTTCGGCTTGCTTGTTTGAATGATTCCAATTTCAAGACTGAGTAAAGAACGACAAGAGAAAACTAATGCCCAAAGAAAGATACTTGCAAAATAAGATACCACTTTAGCCAAAAAGGAAACTCTTTAAAATTCTTTTTCCAGTCTTGATTTATATATTCCAATGTTTGCCACAAAGAGTTGCCACGCTCGTGCGGTCATTTGAAGGTGCGGCCTGCCGTATCGTTTAGTGATTAGGCTGGAGCCGGTATTACCGCGGTTTCCTTCCCACAAATTCGCAACATAGTTATTAGCCTTTTGGAATGTTGGTTGACGGCAAAGACGCGGCAGGTCCATCGGACTCGCAAGTGACCGCCCTCGCCGTGCGCATCCCTCCGTTTTGACGGCGAAACCCGGAACTGTGGTTCATGCATTTGGAAGCACATTTCCAGATGTCCGGGATCACAGCGGACGCGACCCGTTTCAATCGCGCGGTGGACGGCCTGGACGAGGAGTCCATCGTGCTGGTGTCCGACGTAGTGAAATCGGCTTCGTACTCACTGCTCAAGACCGAATTAATCAGGCGCCTGTCAGTAAGTGAGTCAGCAAAACTGGATCACTTGCTGGCAGGCCTAACGTTGGGAGATCGAACCCCCAGCCAATTGCTGCGCGAAATGAAGCAATTGGGTGGGAGTAAGATCGACGACGAGTTGATGAAGTCCCTTTGGCTGCGTCGGCTCCCGGAAGGCACCCAGGCGGTCCTCGCGTGCGTCTCAGGTTCCTTGGAGGCACTGGCAGCTGCGGCCGACAAAGTGCACGAGGTGCACGTACGCCCGACCATAGCGGCCGTTCGATAGCCATCGGACGAGGTGGGCAACTTAAAGCGCGAAATAGCCGCCTTAACAGCCAGTGTGGCCGAGATGCGGGCGACGCTGGACGCTCAGCATTTGGGCGCCAGATCACGAACTCACTCGCGGTCTGCCACTCGAAAAGGGCGATCAAGTAGCAGGTCGTCAGGGCAGTCCACGGACCGAGGAATTTGCTGGAACCACCGCAGATTCGGCGATAAAGCCACTAAATATACAATCCCTTGTAAATTCACGTCTGCCGCGAAAAACTAGGTCCGCAGGGGCTCCTGGCGACGGCCATCCAGAACGCAACGCCACGTCGCCTAACAATTTACGACCCTCCCAGCAGGCGCAAATACCTCGTGGATACTGGTGCGGAAGTTTCGGTTCTTCCCGTACCCCAACACCATAAACTATTTCCACAATCCCTGAAACTAGCAGCGGCAAATTCCTACCGTATCAACACCTACGGGTATAGGCAAGTGGACGTAAGTCTTGGCTTGCGTAGGACATTTTCGTGGCGTTTCATCCTGGCGGATGTCAGCTTCCCCATACTAGACGCAGACTTCTTCTATCACTATGGATTGCTGGTAGACTTGCAAAACAAGTCTCTTATAGATTCCACGACCAACCTTAATTCGTCGCGACAAATCTCTCCAAGCCAGTGTAATCTCTCCAAACCAGTGAAGCACAATGCGCAGCACCACATTAACACTACTGGTTCCCCGATCTTCTCAAAGGTGCGTCCTCTACCATCCCAGAAAGTGGCTATAGGCCGGAAAGAGTTTGAACCACTCGTTCAACAGGGTATCCGCAGGCCCTCAAACAGCTTTTGGTCTTCCCCACTGCATATGGTCCCTAAGCCAAACGGCGAATGCACCCATGTGGAGATCACAGAAGGCTAAATGCACAGACTGTTCCTGACCGATATCCAATTCCACTCATCCACGACTTTGCGCATCACCTCGCGAATTGCCGCATTTTTTCGACCTTGGACTTAACCAAGGCTTATCATCAAATCCCTGTAGCTCCAGAAGACATTCCAAAGACGGCAATATGCACACCCTTTGGACACTTCGAGTTCACCCGGATGAACCCGTACTTGTCTGGCCCCAAAACTAAGGACACACGAGGGATAGTGTAGTCTGAAGAGGTTGTCCGCGCGTTTAATAAATCCCGACAGCAACCGGCTGAAGCTACAATCTTGGCATTTCCTCTGCAAGATGCATCTCTAACCGTTTTTGTTGATGCCTCTGACACCGCAGTAGGTGCCGCTCTTCACCAAAAGGTGAATCACGTCTGGTAACCGTTGAGCTTCTTCTCTAGGCAGTTGAACCTCGATCAACGAAACTACAGTACCTACGATCGTGAAGTGCTCGCCGCGTACTTGAGCATAAAATACTTCCGTTTCTCCCATGAAGGCAGGCCATTTACAGTGTTCACAGACCATAAGCCTCCCACATATGCTTTGAAACAAAAGCCCAACAAAGCGTCCCTTCGTCAGCTGCAACATCTGAGCTTTCTCAGCCAATTTACGCCAGACATCCAGCACGTGTCCGGCAAGGATAACATTGTTGCTGGCGCTTTGACTCGTGTCTCCGAGGTTAACATCCCCACCTCACTCGACTTCTCAGCTATTGCCAAGGCGCAGGAGGATGACGCAGTACTTCAGAGCCCCAAACCCAACCCCAAATACAAATTTCGGGAGTTGCCCATCTTCGGCTCGAACCTCTCTCTGTGCTGCGAAGACTAGGAAAAGGGACCTCGGCCTTACATTCCGGCCACGACTTAGCGCATCCAGGCATCAGCTCAACAAATCGGTTAGTCACCGATAAATACTTCTGGCCCTCCATGAACAAGGATGCCAATTCCTGGGCCAGAGAGTGCATCGCATGCCAAAAGTCTAAAGTCACCAGGCATGTAAGGAAAGAAGTGGGCTCATTCCCCCCCACTACCAAGGGGTTCCACACAATACACCTCGATATTTTAGGGCCTTTGCGAGACTCGCACGGTCATAAATATTGTCTCACAATCATCGGCAGGTTTACGCGGTGGCCTGAGGAAATACCTCTGAAAGACATTACGGCGCAATGTTGTGTCGAAGCCCTCTGTTGAGAGTGGATACCTCGCTTTGGCGTCCCTGCAGTGGTCATCACTGACCAGGGAATGCAATTTGAGTCCACCCTTTTCTCGGAGTTAGCAAAACTCTTGGGGTTTAAACGCCAGCGGACTACTGCATACTCACAATCCAATGGAATGCTAGAACGTTGGCACCGGACGCGGAAAGCCGCCATTATGGCACGCGACGATCGGTCCTGGACCCAATTCTTGCGTCCCGTCCTACTCGGCCTACGTATAACACGCCCAGAGGAATTTGCCGCAGCCCCACGGAGCTGATATACGGGGAGAACCCGAGACTCCCAAGTGATCCGGTCTTCGACAAGAGATCGGGTCTCACAGAGTCGGGGTTGGTGCGTCTGCTGAGAGACAATCTCCGACACATCAAGGCCACTCCTGCCACCCAACGCTCGTCCGAACCTGTCTGTGCGCCCAAGGAACTGGACACGTGTACGCACGTCCTGGTCAGGACGGATACCGTCCGGAAACCGCTGCAGCCTCCTTATGAAGGCCCGTACCGCGCTTTCGAGCGGGGAGAACATTTCTTCTAGCTTGAGATCGGTGGACACAAAAAGGCGGTCTCCCTGTCCAAGCTGAAGCCCGTATGCACCCCTAAATAACGGCGCGTTCGCTTCAAGGACTGATGGGAGAACATAGTTATTTAAGAAGTGCTTAAAAGTACAAAATCTTATGAATTCGGGTATAAAAGTATCCGACCTGTACTATGTACATAGCATCAATTAAAATTTCCAACGCACCCCTGACGAATATCGATTGTCAACTCGGTTATCGTCATACTTCTTTCCATCTATCTGAAATCCAATCGGGGCGTAAGCTATGAATCAAATCACGCGGACTAGTGACTACAGAAATGGTAATCTAATACTTAATAGCATTTCATTACTTTTACAGGCATACACGAAACCAAAAGCCGAGACGGAGTGCTCACGTCCCATCCCGTTTGTATGCGATGCAGACGACATTGAGCACAGGATGTGAGGGCTTATTGGTTCCATGTGGCTAAGAAGGAAATCTATACATGTCGAAAGACGGCGACGGCAACGAACGACCATAATATTTTATCCGGACTAAAGTAACATGACAAAACCTCTCGACTGGAAATGTCAAATGACCTGAGCAGGGTAGTCAACGTTCCATGAATAGGCACCTTGACAGCCCTCCGGTACCTCCCTTCGTCCCACCTCTGTCCGGCATTGATGCACTTTAGTGCAAACTATTAAAGACAGAAGGCCAAATTCGGATCCGAATCCCGATCCGGATGAAATTCAATCACACAAAATCTGTCTTTCATGGTATTTACCGAATTTGTTAGTTAAGCCGTAAAGAAAATGATTTACTCAGATAAAAGACAAATAACGATGAGACACTTTAGACTTGAACACGATTCATGTATTCCCGGAGGATCAAATCATTCGAACGGAATCCTTGTGCTTCGTCCAGGATTACAGTTCAAAGTGCACACGGCTGTGCTGTTGTAAAAATCCGCATGACTCCTTGGGCCGTACTGAAATGAAAAACATCCCAAGAGAAAGATTTCTTGTATTTGTGCGTATAGATACATTTATGTGTGTCTTCTGTGCTTTGCGAACTGAAATAAATCAAAATACAAAGATATTTGAATTATTTGACTTCTTTTTGGAATTGTAGGAACTATGAGATTTTGAAAATACCTCCAAAGGATATCACGATGTGCAGACTTCGAAGAAAAGTACACAAGATTTCCTTGTGAGCAAATAAAAGGTGTTTCACTTGAAAAATCAACCTTTCTTAGCAAGAAACGTTTCTGGAGTCTTCCTATTGACACGAATACATATCTATATATGTAGATATTTAATGGTAAATAGGAAGTGCCAAGTTATTGGACGTATTGATGAACCAGATTTAGATTCTACTGTACAAGGCTTCAATATCCGGATTTCGAAAACTTCGGGTTGAGAGTATAAAAGATAGTAAATGACATTTACCTTGCAAATAGTCAATAATCGAGGGTATCACTCGATGAATTTTTGATTGTGTTGATAAGAAAAATTTTGAATTTGGATTTCGGAGGGTAAATCAAGCGGTATTCTGGTAAACTATGTATAGAATTATTGAAACAGCTCTCCAAATGTTTTCTTAAATATTTAATGCACTTTCGAGTTGTATCGAAACATAGAAGGATAATTTGTTATGGATATTTGTTCGGTTCCACATCTTGTCAACTTAGCCAAAAGAAGTTCAAATGTTTTGGAAGTAGGGCGTATTGGCGTACTGACAACCTTTCCTTGGACTACTTCCTCCGTGACAGTGCTCTGAAGTGATGAGGAGGTAGACGGAGCAGCAAGCCTGTCGACTGAATCAATATCATGTGGTCGGGAGAAGCTGCAATGATTAAATTGGATTTCCGATTGTCAACAGACCATACTAAATGGTCGGAGACCCCCAGGAGCGGAGAGCTATCCCAAAAAATCTAACAAGATGGTGAAATTCACTGCGAAGGACCCCCCGCAAATTTTGAAGCTCCATCGAAGTGCTCCAAAAATATTTGTTAGTGACAAACCGATTCGTTGTCCGAAGGCTTGAGTGCCCAAGATCGTGCACTGCATGGAATACTTCCTTGTGAAAAGCGGCCGGAATATCTGGTGTAGGTCCTTATTCAGAGGGGAAAATCCCGAAATTTGCATCTGGAGTTGTCCCTGAGTCCCTGAAGCACTGCGTCATCCTTCTATGGCTCCGTGATTGCCGAAAAATAAACCGTGGTAAGGATTTTAACCTCTAAAACGCGTGACAAAGCATCTGCAACTACATTATTCTTGCCGGATATGTCCTGGGTGTCCTAAGTAAGCCGGCTTATAAAGCTCAGCTGCCGGAGTTGGTGAGGGGATGCTTTGTGAGGCTGCTGCTTAAAAACGAAGGTAAGAGGCTTGTGGTCCGTGGACACTGTGAACGACCTGCCTTCTTGGGAGTATCGAAAGTACTTTATTAGTTTAGTTGAGTTAAATGGGGGAGCCGCAGCTCCGAGCACTCAGGCCATTATTAGGCCCATTGTACTATCCCCGTAAGTTGCCTATTCCATGGCTTCCCGCCTACGGTGTTCGCAGGCTTTAGCGAATCTGAGAACATTCTCAAGAGGCAGAGAGTGTGCAGATTCTTCATTGAAGAAAACCTTGCCAAGGTGTCTTCGTCTGAGATCTGAGGATGCCGGGCAGCTGCATAAAAAGTGCAGGGCCGTCTCCTCCTCCTCCTCACATTGGCTGCACACAGCCGAAACTACTACCCCAATCTTTTCCATATGGTAGTTTAAGGGGCGGTGTCCCGTCAAAAGCCCAACTAGGGTTTTCATGTCCCACTTCTTAAGGGACAACAAAAATGCCGCTCTAGTGGCCCTAGGTTCCTTCACAAGCATTTTCACTTGCCGGCAAGAGTCCAAATTTCTCCACTCAGTTGCGTGAATCCTTGCAATTTCACCCTTCAGAGAAGACTTGACAGTAGATGGTCGGATTCCAAGAGCCGGTTCTGGGCCCACTATTGTGGATCCAGACCCTCGGCGAGCCAGTCTATCAGCCCCCTCATTACCGGCGATGTTAGAGTGCCCTGGCACCCACATCAGGAATGTTTCGTTCAGTCGGCCAAGTTTCAGCAGCACCTGATGACAAGTCCACACCAACTGGCTTGATATGTTGTTGCCATTTAGTGCTGATAATGCCGCCCGACTGTCGGAACAGATTCGAATGGTGCGACCCCTCCATTTTTGTCGCAGACATTCTTCTGCTACCAATGAAATGGCATATATCTCCGCCTGGAATATGGTCGTCATTTTTCCGAGGGGTCGGGACAGTTCTATAATCGGATTCTCCGAGAACACTCCTGCACCCGATCCATCCTCCGTGACTGACCCGTCGGTGAAGATTATTAGGTCTGTAATCTGAAAATACTCATGGCCATTTGTCGACCATTCTTCTCTTTCGGTGATTACGACAGTGTATGTCTTTTTAAAGACGAATCTGGAAACCATATGATCGGGCGGCATCAGGGCTACCGGATGTTTTTCAAGGAATTTCCATAGAGACGCATGCCCGTTGGATTGGCCCCTTTCCACGCCCCAATGGTATCGAGCCTATATGCGTCGTTGGCTGCTTTCCGTTTCACCTCCAAGTGGATGGGGGGTAAATTTAGGATGGCTTCAAGTGCTGCAGTCGGCGTAGTACTCATTGCTCCAGTAATACTTAGGCAACCAAGTCTCTGAATCTGCGTTAGCAGCTTCCTGCTGTTAGCAAAGTTCAGTCTTGGCCACCAGACGATGCATGCATACATCAAAATGGGTTTTATTATGGATGTATACATCCAATATATCTGTTTAGGTGAAAGTCCCCAGGTCTTACCTATCGCATTCATACAGCACCAGAGCAATCTGCAGGATTTCTGATATTGTTCCTGGATATGATGCTTCCACGTTAACTTGGCGTCGAAATGTACTCCTAAGTACTTGACTGTTTGTGCCAGCTGGATTTCCGCCCCTGCTAAGGTGGGTAGCGTATAGCTACCCCACCTGACGTTCCTAGTGAACATAACTAGTCCAGTCTTCCTAGCGTTCACCGTGAGTCCATTGCGGAGGCACCAGCTGTGGATTAAATGCAGAGTTGCATTCAAGCGGTCACATACTGTGTCCGCAAGTCGTCCGGAAATGCTTGCGCGAACACTTTTTTGTCCTCCAGGAGCCACAGCAGGGTACCCATCACCAAGAGCCATAACAGTGGAGAGAGAACCCCTTCCTGTGGGCAGCCCCTGAGACATCCTGGTTCAATAGACTTCTGGCCGACCGATATATGGATTTTTCTCCAATCTAGCATATGAAGGATCCAACTGATTAGCAGCAGTTCGATTATATGCTGTCTTGCCGCATCACAAATTGCCACAAATGAGGCATAATTGAAGGCACCTTCGATATCCATGAATGCGCCTAAAGCGTATTCTTTATCGGACATCGCCTTTTCAATTTTTGCGGTAAGTTCATGGGGTGCTGTCTCCGTGGATTTGCCTTTCTGGTAGGCGTGTTGCCTATGGTGAAGTGGCCATTTAGGAATGTGTGTATCCCTTATGAACCGATCTACTAATCTTTCTAGTCCTTTTAGCACAAAGGACGTTAGGCTGATCGGTCGAAAGCTTTTTGCGTCTGTGTAGGTGGGTTTTCCTGGTTTGGGAATGAACAACACCTTCACATCCCGCCATTTAATTGGAATATAAGCATGTGCTAGGCATGCACGATATATATTCCGAATGTGTAGACCCAGGGAATCCATTCCTTCTATTACTAGCGCAGGGATGATGCCATCCGGACCTGCAGACTTATATCTATGGAACGAGTTAAATGCCCATTTCACTCGCTCCAGTGATACTACTTTGCATGCCAGATTCCAATCTCTCGGTTGAGGGCTGTATACACCTGTTGGCCCCGAGATTAGATTTTGGATGCTGCCTGGGAAGTGTACTTCAAGCAAATGATTTGCCGTTTCTTCATCGCTTTCTGTGTACTTCCCATTCTGTAAACGTAAGTAACCCCATAACGAAATCAATGCGTCTGTGATCCGAGAGTGTGATATCGTTTGATACTCTCCACTCTCCGATCAGAGCCGCGATGTCAGGAGATGCCACCGTGATGTCGATGACCTCTCGCCTGACCACGTTGAAGAAAGTGGGTTCATTACCCCCATTTAGGATCTGCAAATCGATTTGCTCTTGGAGTTTACACGGATGCCTTTTGGTCTGTGCAATGCAGTGCAAACTTTTCAGAGGTTCATCCACTCTGTCCTGCGGACCCTTAAATTTTTGTTTTGTGTGCTTGGATGATGTTTTCCATCAGAGTCTGCGCATTTGGAACATCTTGAATTGATTTTTCAGCGTCCCCCTGAGGCCGTTCTTGCGTTTAACGTTGAAAAATGCAAATTCCACATGATTTCCTTTGAGGGAATTCAATCGGATCCAGACAAGGTTCAGGCCATCATAGACTTCTCACAACCTAAAACTGTCAAGGATCTGCGAAGGTTTTTAGGCATGTTAAACTTCTATCATCGATTCATGCCCAAAGTCGCACAACATCAAGCGACCCTGAAGGCTTACTTGTCTGGACCCGAAACTAAGGACTCACGGGATTGCGTGGTCTACGGAGCCTGTCAAGGCTTTTGAGCTAGCCAAATGATAGCTGGCTGACGTTACACTCCTGTTATTTCTCAAACAGATGAATCCCTAACCGTATTCCTCGATGCCTCAGAAAACGCATTAGGTGCTGTCCTTCACCAAAAAGTGAACCAAATCTGGCAGTCGTTGAGCTTCTTTTCCAAGAACTTGAATACAGCTCAACAGAACTACAGCACCTATGATCGTGAGCTATTAGCCGCGTACATAGTAATAAAGTAAGACACGAACGAGTGGCTCAGGCAGTACTGCTCCTCCCTTAACGATGTGTGGGAGGGTGCGCGACTAACCTTAAAAAGGGTCTCTAGGCTTCCATCGATCAAAAAGTGCTTTCTCTGGCTTCCAGAAGAAGAGCGAAATGGTGTCGGGGTTCTGGAACAATTTGGTGTACAGAACAACCTTAACACTTCCACCTGGTTGCTGCTAGGCAGCAAAACTGGAGAGAGAACCGATAGGCCGGGAACTTTTCTCACTATCGGCGTTCTCGAACCTGATGTTAAGAAAGTTCGGGAAAAATCGGGTTGCCGGCTCTACTATGGGTTGGGGACCGTCACGTTACAAGTGTCGACTCCTAAAACCATTGAAGGGGACATGCAGCCCCCGGCATCTACATCTGAAACGTAAATGGGGTGCCACATTTCCCAAGTAAATTTGCAGCATTGTAAAGCGGCGACTGCACTTATCAGTCGTCGGATCAATAGCTGCAAGACATTTATATACCTCATACAAGAACCGTGGGTTGTTGGTGGGGCAGTCAGGGGCCTAAACTTCCAACATGCTGACCTATTGTATGCCAATGGAAGCGATCGACCCCGCACCTGCATGGTAGTCTCCAAAGACTTCCAGGCTAATTTGGTTAACGACCTATGTGATGGCGACACCACATCGGGTAAGCTAACCATAAAAAGTCAACAGGGAGATAAAGAGATACTATGGTGCTCTGCATATTTGCCCTACGACGCAGAAGACGTTCCCAGTGGAACATTCATCAGAGCTATCCAATATGCCAAAAGTAGAGGCATGGGGGTAATAGCAGGATGTGATGTCAACGTTCACCACATATGCTGGGGAAGTTCGAACATCAATGCAAGAGGATCGAGACTACTGGAGTATCTAGTAGGAACCGATTCGATTCGAAGGCTGGGCATATTGCCGTTTTCGGAATATCTTCTGGAGCAACAGGGATTTGATGAAACGTCTTGGCTAAGTTCAAGGTCGTGGAAACAAGTAGTTAGCGAGGTTGTGCGCAAAGTCTTGGTTGAGTGATATGGGATAGCGGTCTGGAATGGTGTGAGCATTCAGACGTCTGTAATCACCATATGGTCTCCATTCGCCGCTGGACTTTGGGACCAAGAAGACCAGCAGCTATTTGATGGTCTACAAATAAACTGCTTTAAAAGTGTGTTGAATTAGCAATGGCGAGCTTTTGGGGTGGTAATGGACGCGCCTTCGAGAAGATATGGGATCAAGTTACGCGGAATTGGTGCTGTACATCATGCTGGCTTCGAGAGACTACTTTCAGTAGTTATGTGGCTTTAAAAATAAGCATGCGAATGGGAAGACCAAAATGATTGAAAGAAACAGAAGACCTGAACGAAGTTTCGGGATCTGTAAGAGACCTATACCAAGATGCAAGATGGCTTGGGTGTTTTCCGTAATCACTGCAACCGCACCGACTTCAGAAGTTCTACCTCGACCTTACCCCCGCCCAACTACTTTATCTCACGCAGCAATTGGCTCGGGGAGCGATTGCCTAAAGTGAGCTCCATCAGCAAGTGATTCAGCTTGGCTGATTCCACTTTCTAATTATATTTTTGAATTAATAAATGTTTAAAATTACTTAATGTGTTTAACTACAATTAGTATAGTCGAGTTCAGTCGAGTTGTGATACAGTGATGCTAGTGAAAGGAACTAGCCTGCTGCTGCAGAGCACCGCTACTGCTGTTCATTGTCCTTTTTGTCGAGTTTTTAAGGCTGCAGGTTCCGGGAACTCGGGTAAGTTGACTGGGGGGAAGCATTGTACTAATCTGACATAAAAAATCGAACGTTTCCTTACTCTGTATGTTTACCTCTATCGTCCGAATCGGGATTTTAATTTTACGTTACTATACATTGCGCCCTGTCAGTTGGGGCTTAGAAATACGCTCAAAGTATTCCCTGCTTATCATAATAGGTGACTAAAAGGGATAGAAATTTATGGAATAGCAACCTGCAACTATATTGCTACCGAAACATCAACAACGCCTCAGATAGGAACTAAACTCACGTCGTAGTCGTGAGTTGGCTATCGAAAGCGGACTATGATTGGTTTCTGGGAAAGAGAGAGTCTTGATGATCGTAACAACAATGGTAGGAGGTTTGTCAATTTCTACAACTTCACCGCCTCATCATTGGTGACGTTGGGACCCAGAGCCTACCAAAAAGTGAGTTAGGTTTCAACTGGCCGATACGGTGTGAGGAATTAAATCAACCATTTCGCGATGATGATTAGGAGATTTAGAAGTTGTCTCCTGGATGTGCGTAAGAAGAGAGGTGCTGACGTATGTTCGCTTTAGTGTTGCATCCGCCAGTTCTCGCAGAGGTTGGGTACCCCCTAAGTTCAACATTGATCATTTGTATGATCCAGCTGTCGCTCGACAGTAGGAGAACTATCTTGTTGATGAAACAGCAGATATACTGAGTAACCCATCTGAAAATATATAAATACGAACATGGGGCTGCCATATAAAATGCTCTTTTCTCGATCACTGCACAGGTTGTCCGCCACGTTACGAAGGGGCGTCATAAGATCTGGTGGACTGCGGAATCGTGGAAGCGGATCGATGAAGGGAAGGGGTTGAAATCTGACCGCTACCAGCGAGGAATCCGAGCGTAGTGTGCACCGTGACAAGAGAGAATTTGCTATTGTGCTGGTTAGGGAATCGGAAAATTCGGCAGAATGCAGTGTTTTCAGAAGTGTATGCCGCATCACGAAAGATCATGCATGTAGTTTTAAATCTTTCAATGTTCCTGTAAAAGACATCAAAGGTCAACTTCTCATCCTCGATAACGAGCAATTGAAGAGGTAGAAAGAAAATTTCACCATGGGTCTAATCGTATCACACCCGGAAATTTCTCCTCTTGTAGATGACCATGCGAATACGGGCTCTTCTTCTAAGCAGAAGAGAAATCATTTCGACCATCAATGCATTCAAACGGAGTGAAGCTGCTAGATTCAACGGTCTCCCAGCAGAATTATTAATGGCTGCACCTGCAGTTACTGTAGATCTGCTACTTCCATTCGTATGGAAATCTTGGGAATTCAAGACCTTTCCCAGAGATTGGAAGAACTGGATGATTGTTAAGATTCCAAAGAAGGGGACCCGTTGTAAGTGTGAAAGTTGGGGGGTATCTGCGTGATCCATCCCGTCGCAAAGATAATAGCTAAAATAATCCTGGAACGCATCATAGGACACCTTGAAAGCTTGATCAATGGAGAGCAGGTTTCCGCTCCGGATCGTCCTGCATTGACCAAATCAACACTCTACTAATCATTTTGGAGCAGGGTGCGGAATTAAGATCTTCGCTGCACCTGGTCTTCATCGATTTTGAAGGAGCTTTCTAAAACGTAAATAGGATGTGTATCTGGAGTGCTCTACGCAGGAGGGGCTTTTCAGAGAAATTAATAGTCACTAATAGAGCGGCATATAATAGCGCTAAATGTCACACACTGAACCAAGATAAAATCTCGGAAGATTTTGAGGTCAACGTTTTTGACGCTGTCTTATTCGGAGGACGTACATAAATTCATTGGCTATGACATCTTTCCTTAAACACCTTGACTAGGCTCATGATATCTGTTTGCTCTCTCACCGGATCATGGACCTTTGTAAATAGATCTGTATTGGAAATAGAGGCAAATAGATTTAGACTGAAGAAAAACCCCAACAAGATCAAGGTTCTCAGTCTGACGGGTCATCGCCCCCTCCCTAACTGCACCAATAGACAAAGCATGTAAGTCGTTGATCAATTTGTGTATTTAGGATGCCTGGTTTCTGCGGATGATGGCACCGAACTGGATTCATTTATATCCTGTCTAAAATCTAGAGATGCAGTTATCTCAGCATCAAGATTAAGTAGAAACTGTTCTGTGCTAGTGTTTTTGAGGTTTTGTGTAAACATAAAACCTTATTAAAATCGGTTTACTGTCTGTCTGTCTGTCCGTCTGTCTGTCTGTCTTTTTTTTTTTTTATGGATGGAGGTGGAAATCTTAGAAAGACACTGCCGCGCCAGGTTGCAGCAGCGTGTGGGATTCTCACCCACTAAAACCACCCCCACTTTCTTCTTTTTCCTTCTCCGCGGGACCGCCGCAAAGCATTACTTCGCGGGGTGGACTGCGCTTTACGCGACCACGCCTTCCGTTCTTCGCGTCCTCCTTGCGCATTCCGCTCTTGCCATTTCCTCTTGTATTCGTTTGATGGCGGTGTTCACCGCACACCAGTTTCCCTCCGATTTCAACATTTCCCCGACGATGTTCTGCGGGCTTAGAGTGGTTTTCAGGGAGTCTTCCAGAATCCTCCTTTCTGAGAGAAATCGTGGACAGTGGAACATAACATGCTCCGGGTCCTCAGGTGTGCAACCACATTCAGGACACAAGGGAGAATCATCCAGCTTGAATTGGTGCAGGGACTTCCTGTAACCGCCATGTCCTGACAGGAATTGCGTCAGATGGTAGTTAATCTCACCGTGTCGTCGCTGGATCCATTCTTCAATACGGGGAATCAAAGTGTGGGTCCAGCGACCCCTCTGCGAGTCATCCCACCGTTTCTGCCACTTCTCCAGCGACTCTCGCCTTGCCGCCTTTCGGCATTCTGCATCCTTTTCAAAAGGATTCATTTTCCTTGTCTCCTATAGGCAGCGTGTCTCACTTGTCAGAATGTCTATCGGGATCATTCCCGCAATAACACACGCTGCCTCGCCTGATATTGTTCTGAAGGCGCTGCACACCCTTAGCGCCACTAAGCGGTAATTCATGTTCACTCTCCTACGATTACTCTCACACGCTAATGCTTCCTCCTAGACTGGTGCTGCGTATAATAGTGTGGAACGAACCACTCCGGCCACAAGTAATCTGCGACTGTACCTTGGACCTCCAATGTTAGGCATCATCCGCGCTAATGATACGCTGGTATTTGCCGCTTTCTCACAGGCATAGTCCAGATGTCCCTTGAAATTAATTTTAGCGTCAATCATCACCCCTAGGTATTTGATAACCGGCTTCGAAGTGATAACGTGACCACCAACGCGAATATTAATCGTATTCCTCTTCCTACGATTGGTAATCAAGACCGCCTCCGTCTTTTGTTCCGCAAGGTCAAGCTGAACCATCTCCAGCCACGCTTTTATGGCGCTAATGGTTTCGTTAGCGTACATTTCAACGTCTTTAGGTTCTTTCGCGACGACAACCACAGCTAGATCATCTGCGAAACCGATCATCATGGCCTCCTTTAGCACGGGAAGGACAAGGACCCCATTGTACATGACGTTCCACAGGAGAGGACCCAACACTGAGCCCTGTGGTACTCCTGCGGTGACGGTGTACTGCTTGGATCCCTCATCCGTGTCGTACCACAGTGTCCTCTCCGAAAGGTAACTGTTGAGGAGCTTAGTCAAGTAACTAGGGACACCCGTGTTAGCCAGTGAATTTTTTATCCACTCCCAGCTTGCGGAATTGAACGCATTTTTGATGTCCAATGTCACTACGGCACAGCATTTTTTAGATGACATCGCGTCTCGAGCCAGCTTCAAAACAACTTTTACGGCGTCGATCGTTGAGTGCGCTTGACGAAATCCAAATTGTCGCTCCGATAGTCCATCCTTGTGTTCGATGATAGGGAACAGTCTGTTGTAGATGACCCTTTCGAGCATCTTTCCTGCCGTGTCGATAAGGCAAATCGGTCGGTATGATGATGGGTGTCCTGGGTGTTTATTCGGCTTCGGGAGCAAAACTAGTTTTTGCCTCTTCCACCGATCGGGGAAAATTCCTTCTATCATGCATGTCTCAAACACGCTGATAAACCAGTCGGGTCTGGTCTTAACAGCGAGTTTAAGGGCTCTATTGGGAACAGCATCCAGACCGGGTGCTTTGTTATCACCAATTCTCCGGCAAATTTGCATAAGTTCCTCCTCAGTTACCGCAGGTATGGTGTAGACGTCCAGTGCTCGCTTGTGTTGTTTGCGCTCCCCTTTATCCGGGGGGAAGAGCGCCATCACGATATCGAGCAGAAGATGCGGGCAGGTCAATTGTGGTGTTCGCCCTCTCATCTTCTTCATAACTATCCTGTACGCTGTTCCCCAGGGGCTTTGGTCTGCCTCTGTGCAAAGCTCCTTGAAGCATTCTCGCTTGCTGGTCCGTATAGCCTGCTTAAGCCTACCTCGAAGGTTCACATATGCTAGCCGTTTCTCGTCGAAGTCTGGTCTTGCTCTAGATCGTTGGCAGATCCTTCTAGCACGAAAACATGCATTCCGTAGCACCGCGATCTCTTCATTCCATCAATAGTTTGAGCGCCTTTTTGCAAGAACTTGTCGCCTCGGTATAGCAGCGTCGCATGCTCTTGTTATGCGTCCCATCATTTGCTCTACCTTTTCCGTAGCCGCACCACCGGGACATTGGCCTCCCAATAGCATCTCTATGAATGCATCCTCCTCAAGCCGTTTCACGGACCAGCCCCGGTTTCCAACCTCACGGGAACACGCATCCACGCATGGCCCATACTCGATCTGGAGGAAAATCGCCTGGTGGTCGCTGTGAGTATAATGCTTACCGACAAACCATGTCATTCTCCTCGCCAATATGGTACTCACATATGTCAGATCGACTATTGAGCCCGACCCTGTCCCACGAAAAGTGGAAACGTTTCCCGTGTTGGCAAGCACCAAATCTAGCTCCGCGAAAGCCTCGAGCAGGATACGGCCCCTGGTGTTCGTAGTGCGACTGCCCCAATCCACGGCCCACGCGTTAAAATCACCAGCTATGATCTTGGGGTTTCGACTTCTTGCATCCGAGACTAGCATACCTAGCATTCCTTCGAATTCTGTTATCGTCGGGCTTGGTGGAGCATAGCAACTATATATATAGATACCAGCTATTTTTGCCCAGACACAAACACAAAACCTTATTAAAATCGGTGTACCGTCTGTCTGTCTGTCTGTCTGTCTGTCCGTCTGTCTGTCTGTCTGTCTGTCTGTCTGTCCGTCCGTCACACGCATTTTTCTCGGAAACGGTTATAGCGATTGACACCAAATTTGGTAGAAAGATGGGAACTGTGAACGCTCACGCATACAGTGAGTTACATCCTTTTACGTCGAATTTAAGGGGGGGTCCCCATACATGCAAAAGGGGGGTGTACATTTTTTTTGCATCAAATATACTCATGTGGGGTATCAAATTAAAGGTCTCGGTTAGTACTTTTCGAAGCCGGTCTTAGTTTTGACATTTGTTGGAAAGGTGGGGAGTGCAGGGGGTTGAAAATGACCATTCCTTTAAGGGGGCCATTCTCCGAAACTACCAAACCGAAAAATCTGAAAAAAATCAGACAGCTGCCACTATATGGTGCCTGGGCTCCGAAATACCTTCCATACTGATATCTGTACAAATAAAGTTAATAATAGTATATTACCATAATTTTTAGTAATTGGCTGCAAAACTCCCCTTAAGTTCATGTAGGCACCATGAAATTTCGCAGTAATATAGAGTATAACATAGAGCATGATCTCACCAAGTTTGGTCGAAATTGCACTATTACTAACAAAGTTATAATACGTCAAAGTTGTCGCTTCCTTGCAAATTCAAGACTATGAATGTCAATATCATCCGAAAGTGAATATTCTCACATAATACATGTATACATGTATATGCATTTATTACGTGCTACATACTAAGAAATACACAAAACCCTTCGTACCTGAAGCGCCCAGCTTCCGGTTTCTCGACTTGTTTTCCTTGCAGAGCATCCATTCAGGCTCAGCCTTGCATTCCCTGAACATATGGCCTTCTCCCCCACATTTTCGGCAACATTTTGACCTGTCACAGTCACCGGTGCATTTCGCCGCTATGTGGCCGAATTCCAGGCATCTAAAGCAGCGCTTAAGGGATACCTGCTCCCTGAGTCGGCAAACGACCCAACCTATTTTTACTTTCCCAGCCGCCAGCAGTTTGAACGCTGCTTCAGTTGGTAAGCTTATAGTTGCCGTTTGCGCGCCTCCGTATACCTTCCTCAGTCCCCTGATTGCGGAATCTTGCAAGCCAAGTGGTCCAAACTGCTTTTCTAGGGCGTCACGGATATCCTCCTTGGTCTGTCTGTCTGTCTGTCCGTCACACGCATTTTTCTCGGAGACGGTTGCAGCGATTGACACCAAATTTGGTGGAAAGCTGGAAACTATGAACGCTCACGCATACAGTAAATTACATCCTTTTACGACGAATTTAAGGGGGGGTCCCCATACATGCAAAAGGGGGGTGTACATTTTTTTTTCATCAAATATAGTCATGTGGGGGATCAAATTAAAGGTCTCGGTCAGTACTTTTCGAAGCTGGTCTTAGTTTTAACATTTCTTGGAAAGGTGGGGAGTGCGGGGGGTTGAAAGTGACCATTCCTTTACGGGGGCCATTCTCAGAAGCTACCCAACCGAAAAATCTGAAAAAAATCAAGAGGCTGCCACTATATGGTGCCTGGGCTCCGAAATACCTTCCACACTGATATCTTCACAAATAAAGTTAATAATAGTATATTACTTTAATTTTTAGTAATTCGTTTCAAAACCCCCCTTAAGTTCACGCTAGGACCACAAAATCTCGCGGCAATATAGAGTATAACATAGAGCATCATCCTACCAAGTTTGGTGGAAATCGCACTATTACTAACAAAGTTATAATACGTCAAAGTTGTCGCTTCTTTGCAAATTCAAGACTGTCAATATCATCCGAAAGTGGATATTCTCACGTAATATATGCATATATTACCTGCTACGTACTAAGAAATACACAAAACCTTTCGTACCTGAAGCGTCCAGCTTCCGGTTTCCCGACTTGTTTCTATGCTGCTATATGGGAGTAACACATGAAAAATTAAATCCACTGCTACTTGAAACCTCCAGGACTTCGTGAACATCTGTTTGCGTCTTATCTTTGGAGTACGCAGGTCTGATACTATCTCAAACGAAGAACTTGGTCGGCGCTCTTGGCGCAGAAAGAAAGAATGCAGAATGAAAGAATGCAGGGACCTCAAGAATAGCTTTTCAAGTAACCACGAACGATGTCGCATAGGTGTTGTATATGCGCTATACTCCACCAAGGGGTGATTGGTAACCGTATATGAACAGACTCCAGTCCACCCGGCCGCCTGTTGGTCTGAAAACACCATCCAAGTACCGGCAGACAGGCCGAACTAATCAAGGATGGGTTTAACGGGTGAAAGTTTCGAAGTACGACCTTCAATGCTTTCCACCTCTACAAAAGAGAAACAAACAATGAACGGGTTTTAATAAAACTTTGTTTCATATCGCTAAATCTAAAATCTGTCTATCGCAACCAGATATCGAATCAATAAACAATCATTGGATCTCAACGGCCTGCTTCTGGTTAGTCTTTTCTACCTCTCTGTTTGGAAGTACTGGCAATTTAAAGGCATGTTTAGTACAGGCAGGAATTCTTATCATTGCGAAGATATTTATATCTTCCTTGAAAATTATGAGAAAACAATTTGTAAGGGACGGTCTGAATTGAAATACAAATTCTTGTTGTAATGTGTATCACAACAAAAATTAAAACAACAATCGGGGGTCGGTTTGAATCCCTTGCACCTTGCCCACACTTGTGCTTGTATCTCGAGTGAAAATTCACTGAGATACAAAGAAGTCCACTCGCTCCATTTGTGGTCACTGCTATTTAAGTTGAATTATCTGTCACAAACGGATTTGCCGTGCTGTCTTTGTACATAGCTGAAGTACTGTATCGTCTATTATTCTTTTTAGTTTTCATTTCCTGCAATCTATTATGAGCGGAATCATTCGAAAGTTCTTCATCAAATCTTGAAATTACGCGCTTCAACTCTGCATGGTGTCTGACAATAAGTATAATCAAATACCCTATACAAACTCAGCACTAGCATAGATACACAACACGTTTCCGATAACGTACAAATCTAATCTTCAGGACCACCCCGAAGACTTAAAATGTCTCTAACGAAATATAAGCCACTGAACCTCTCGGCGTACAACTTGCACAAACAAAATTTAATTGGGGTACGGTGCACGTCTATTTGTTTAGGCACTTCAAGGACCATCAAAGCATTCAAGTTGAATTCCGCGTCTTGTTATCGCTTTTCACTTGTCACATAGGCCATCGTCCGGGGTACTCAGATCCTTTTATTTCCTCGCCCCTTCGTTAAAATATGATTTTAGTTCTGCTTCCTGAAAATAACCATTTTATCCCTCTTTGATCTATTGTTCTGAACGAACCCGGTTATAGCTGAACAGCTAACGTATGAAAAATGGCGTCCTTGATGAAGTATAGATGTTTTTAGATAGAAGATAGATGAATCCATTGATGTTTGTTAGATTCAAATGGTCGTTTATAGATAGATGAACATTCACTTTTTCACAAGGACATAGTCAATTTACGTACATTGTCAGAGAGAAACATTTGACCTACAAGCAAAGTCCGTAGGTTGTATCCGCCTGTACCGTCTACACTGGTTTCTGGACTTGCTTCAATCCAAAATGAATTTGCTTTTTGGCCGGCAAGTGTGCTTTCCACCAACACACCATTGATTCTTTACGCCCATACTTCTATTCTGATAACATAATAATGACGCCGTTCATTATATCTTACTGGGTCCTCTCTTTTATATCCTTAGAAGCGCTTTTCTCCAGTCGTTGACTGCTTTTCATAGGAAAATCTTTCCATAGTGAATCTCATTAAAGTTTAATCCATGATTAATTACTTCACGAATCTTCTGTACATTTTTTC
Source organism: Hermetia illucens (assembly GCF_905115235.1). Taxonomy (NCBI): domain Eukaryota; kingdom Metazoa; phylum Arthropoda; class Insecta; order Diptera; family Stratiomyidae; genus Hermetia; species Hermetia illucens. The sequence continues at coordinate 96,987,246 of NC_051854.1, read as the reverse complement.
CTGCCACCCCAGAACATTTTATCTACTAGATCAGAAAAAAGGGAAATTAAGAGGAGGATAAAATTTAATTAAAAATATTTGAAGAATTGTTGGAAGAATGTTCCAGTCTTGTTGAAATTCTCCAACGTTTTCCTAGAACATTTTGAAATTCATCTATTTATAAAGAATTGCATCTTTTATAGTTGATCTAGACCATAAAGTCCTTCCTAGTCTTTCCTATGGACCTATTCTTTGTCGTATCTATTGTCATCTTCTCCATGGCTCCCAAACGTTGGTGGTATCTAAGAAGTTGTGCCAAATGCCCTGTGATAGCAAAGTTTTCTTATGGTGCCACATTTATATATTTTATGGGCATCCTACGACTTTGACTGTTCTCGTACATTGCCTGGAAATTAGGGTGTCCTTAACCAACTGCAGAAGACATTTGGAAATTAATGGAGTTAAGTATGGTCGCTTGTTCTGGGTGGTCGTTGGGTATATATATATATATGTATATATTGTATGCGAACTTGTAGCGGTATTCTGCCCCATTGCAGTTAAATAACAAGCCGGAAAATGTATTGAAATGTGGGAAATTTCTGGGTAATATTTATGTTGAGGAATTTCTGTTATTTATTAGGGGAAAGTTTGAAATTGAATTGTAATTTGTAATGATTCATTTGTTTGAGAATGTTATCATGTTTAAAGTGATTTAAAGAATTAGAATAACTGCTAAACAGAAAATGGTAGTGAAATATAAGTTAGTTCTGGTGGGTCATCACTGAAAGCATATAAAAGACCGGTTAATCTTCTTACTACATAAAAAATAAAATGCATTATACATATACCTATAGTTATATAGAGTAAGATATTATCATTATAGTTCTTTAAAAGATCAATTATAGGAAACAATTCCAAGACTCCATTTGATCATTTCCGCCATTTTGCTCAATCAAAACCCTTATTTGGATGGAGTTGTCAGGCTCTCAAATTTTTAGACTGCGATCGGTACTGTGGTGCGACCTTCCACGCCAAGTGCTTGGGTATTCCCTCCGCGTTTATTGATATTCGGTCTAAATTTTCCCCTAACGTTACGTATCGTTGTAACGCCTGCTGCGGTACCACGCTATCGGATGCAATTCAGCTGCTGTATCAACACACGGCGACTTTGGCATCGATTCAACTTGCAGTTTCAAAATCGCCGACAATTCTGCCCCCGCAAGCTGCTGCTTTATCGAGCACCAGCGTAGTCTCAACTCCTGAGATGCCGCTGACTGGCTCTGTTTATACCTCGCCGGCGACTGCAGCCAACAAAACTGGCGCCATACCTAAGTTGCCCCGGTCGACTAATTCTAATTCTCTGCCTCTATCTGCCTCGCTTAATTCCAGTGTGTCCATAAAAGATGGTATCAACCCGATGACGTCCGCTAGCCTACTGAAAAATCCTCCATCCGAGGGACAAGTTCCCTACGCAACATCGGATGCGCAACGAAGTTCTGGCGTTTATCCTACAGTCGCTACATTGGCACCACCGCACGCTTCCTCCTGTGTATCATCGACGCCCGCCACCGCTGAACCGCAGGCCCTTCCGACCTCATGTCGTCCGAGCGGCCCCCAATTGAACGTCGCCTCGCCACCGAAACAGCTGTTCGTGTCAAGGCTAGCGTACTCCACTACGCCCGATGAAATTCTGGCCTATATCAGAAGCAAAAGCAACTCAACTTTGTCACCTCTTTCCTGTGTGAAGCTGACGAAGGATGGCTCTCCTGACCGAGTGATAACTTCCTTCAAAGTCACATATCCCCATGACTTCGATGCTATCGTCCAATCCTCCTTTTGGCCACAGGGGGTCTTCGTTAAGCCTTATCAGAGGTCTAAGATTCGTGAAAATTTCCGGCCCGCCCGCCTGCCTCGCCGAACTTGAATGATACCAATAACTATACGCTGTTTTATCAAAATGTAAGGGGTCTAAGGATCAAGCTGTCGGATTTCAATCTGTCTGCCTTAGCATTCCAACATCATGTCATCTGCATTTCTGAAACCTGGCTGGATGACAGGATTTTAGATTCTGAGCTCCTCGAAGGTTACTCTGTGTTTCGTTGTGACAGAGACTGCGTTGCGCTTGGCAAGACAACTGGCGGAGGTGCCCTAGTAGCTGTTAAGTCCCCTCTCTGTGCCAAAATCATCTTTTCCTCCTCCTCTTCCTTCTACGATTCTGTTACCATACGTGTCCTTCCGCCAAACGTATGTCCCTTTATCATATCGTGTGTATATTTTCCCTGCCTAAGCCCGCCTTCTCTGTACGAGGATTTCTTCGACAGATTATCAGAGGCCCTAACCGTTTTGTTTCCCTCACTTCCTTTCATCCTCTGTGGTGACTTTAATCTTCCTATGCTCTCCCGGCCCGCTACACCTGGCCTTGCCTCCTTCCCTAATAACTCGACCCACCCTTCCCTTCCTCTATCCACTTTCATGTACACCTGTGGGGCCCTCCAATTTAACCTTTCTAGAAACCAATTAGATCGCACTCTTGACCTTGTCCTCTCTAACCTTCCTGTACGTTATCTTTCCCAATCCCTTCATGCTCCGTCTTACGTTGCCCCTGACACCCATCATCCTGCTCTCGAGTTCGATGTTCAGATATCCCGACTCCACTCTCCTGTCGCTCGCAAGCCTACCAAGTTCAACTTTCGTAAGGCGAACTTCGAAGGTCTGAACTCAGCCCTGGCGTCAATCAACTGGGTCCCCATGCTCTCTCCATTTACATGTGATCAAGCACTCAACACTTTCTATACCATATTATCTGATCTTCTTCCTTGTTACGTTCCCTCCTCTCCTAAGTGCTTATGCTCTTACCCCGTCTGGTTCACCACTGCAATTCACAAAAAACTACGTTAAAAACAGACTGCGAGAAAGAAGTTCCTGTCTTCTAGAAACGTCGCTGACTTTGTTTTTTTCAAATCTCTTCGTTCCTCGGTCAAATCTTTAATACGTAAATCCAGACACGAATATTTGTCCAGCGTGGAAGACTCACTAAAGCGCGGAAATCTGAAACCTTTCTGGTCCCACATTCGCAACTCCCGCTGCCTCGCCCAGTTATCCCCTCCGTCCATTAAATTCTCTGGCTTCTCTCCTAACTCCCCCCAACGACCTTGTGATTTACTCTGCCGCTACTTTTCGTCAGTCTATGTTCCTCGTCCTTCCTCCGAATCCCTTCCGATAGTAGATGTAGCCTGCCCCGCATCGCCTACCATTCCTCTTCTTACTCCTATCCTTGTCGAATACCTCACTGGCCAAGGTCGGACCTGGCTATGATGGTCTTCCAAACCTCTTTTTGCTCAAAACTGGTAAGTCCATCTCCCTTCCCCTATCTCTTATTTTCAACAAAAGCCTTGAAGAGAATCATTTTCCCAGCTTGTGGAAAGAGGCTCTCATTATCCCCATTCACGAAAGTGGCGATCGTTCGCTTGCCGAAAATTACCGTCCCATTTCCCTCCTCTCCTCCTGTTCCAAAATCCTGGAAAGATATGTCAGCGGCTGGTTGTCCGCCCACTTTGGCCAACACATAGTGAAAGAACAACACGGCTTCGTTAAACGTAGGTCCACTGCCTCCAACCTGCTTGACTTTACAAACTTTGTCGCCAAATGTCTAAATTCACGGCAAGAAGTGCATACCATTTACACTGACTTCGCGAAAGCCTTCGACACTGTAAATGACAAGATACTTCTATCCAAACTCTCGTCCCTAAACGTTCCCATACCACTTGTTTTATGGCTTGCCTCTTACCTTTCCAACCGATCCTGCAGCGTCTCTTTTGACGGCTGTACTTCCCGCTCCTTCTCCCCTTCTTCTGGCGTCCCACAGGGGTCTATTCTGGGTCCTTTGCTATTTTTATTTTTTATTAATGACCTTCCTCCCCTCCTTACTTGTCCCTGTTTGCTATATGCAGACGACCTTAAGCTGTTTTCCGCTATATCGTCGCCTATGGACTGTGTTTCCCTTCAAATAACCTGGACACTCTGGTTCGTTGGTGCTTGACTAATGGTTTAGCGCTAAATGTCAGAAAGTGTCACTCTATGTGCGACTCCCTAAAATCCTCACCCACTTCTTTCTCCTACTCGCTTAACGGACATTCCTTATCCTGCTTAAATTCCGCTCAAGACCTCGGAGTCACTTTCGACAATAAGCTCCGCTTTGACACCCATTGCTTCGATATCATCAATCGAGCAGCAAAACTGTCAGGCTTTATTCTTCGCTCCTCCTCTGATTTTGACTCTATCCAACCCTCCTTAGCTCTCTTCAATTCCCTTGTGAGGAATACCCTCGAGTATTGCTCCGTGATCTGGTCACCCACTCGTAACTGTGATTGTCTTGCCCTTGAAAATGTACAACGTAAATTCACCCGTTCTCTCTTCTTTAAGAAAAGCTTCCCTCGTGTGGATTACCCCTCCAGCCTCCGCTTTCTAAACCTTCCCTTCCTACAACAGCGTAGATCCTATCTGGATCTATGCACATTCTTTAAACTTTCCTCGGGCCTGATGGACTGCTCCGCCGCTGACGAGATCACCTGCCGTCCTGCGTCTTATAACACACGTAACGCAGATATTTTCAACGTGCCTTTCGCGGAGCTCGAAGTCTATTTTCATTCCCCGATTCCCAGGCTTTGCCGAAATTGTAATGCAAAACAGCTTGGTCCTTTTAACTTCCCTACTTTAAATAGTTTTAAACGTAGGATAAGTTTTTTGCTTTCTCCTCCTCCTGAGGACAATAATTAATTGGAATTCTTTCCTTTTGTTGTCCGTTAATTAAATAAATAAATAAATCACCATCATCAATTTCGATTTTCATCCCACTCTTGGCAAGTGAGCTCTGCTCAGGGTGAATTATATGCCTATACCATCGATTACGTATCCCTTGCAATTTTTCCATGATCTGTGCGACTCCGTATTGATCGCGGATATCCCCATTTCTTTGTCTTTGTCTTCTTTACCGCGAGGCGCCGTTAATTGCCCGAACCAACACTCCGGACCATAGAGAGCAACAAAACGGACGACATAGCCCTAAATTTTGGCTTTGGGGCGTTAGTTGATACGTCGATCACAAAGAACGTCAGTTGTGTAACGCTGGTTCATCCAAGTTGCGATGATACGTGAATTATATATAACATCTGACTCTGGGAAACTGCAATATTGAATGCGTGTAACTTCTAGCATATCAAAAGCTCATTCAACGTACTGGTCCCAAACAGACAAAGCTTCTGGGCTGTTTATGTATCTTTCCATTTGAAGATGGTATTAGATCAGTAAAGGCGACTAGGATTTTTTACAATGAACTTCCTTGAAAACTGAGGGTCTGTGTTTGATCTATCAGAAGTAACTATGCTGATCCTTATCTGTACCCACAACTTAATTGAGGTCTTCTTTCAATACTGGGATAACTATAAGAGCTGAAACATCGTAGTTGTCCCCCTGCACCTATTCTATGATTCTTTATGTCCTCCGCCGACGTAAAAACTATGGGGTCTGGTAAAGTATACAGAATTGAGAAGTTTGGTTTGATCATGAAGTTACAAGGCTTAAATACAAATACCCAACATAACTTGCAAGCAACTGAAAATCCGAAAACGGTTGGGACTTCCGCGGTACTACAGCGCAAATCTATCCGCAAACGGAAGAGGAAGGCTCAACAGAAAGGAACTTCGGCTACTAAGGAGAGGGGACTACAGACTAAATGCTGCCTGTCAGAACTTTCTTCTTCACCCTTACCGGGAGGAGCGGAAGAAAGAGAAGCTGGTAACGTGGAAGCTACTGGTTTAACATCGGCATGTGGAAATGAACCCAAGTGGCCTGGACACCGTGAACCTAGGACAGCGCCAATCCGACTACAGAAAAAGATACTGCGAAGGAAGATGAAGCACTTTGAGAATAAGGACATGGACGTGGATGCACTACTAGACCCAAACTTCAAGTACTGCATTGTTACTGGACGTGGTATTTCCAATATGACCCCAAAACAAAGTTTCAAAGTGCCAAATTGAAGCACCCAAGGGTGCCAGATCCGAAGAAAAGTTTAAAGTGAAGATAGATTTGATTTGTTTCTACGATTCCAAGGGAATAATCCACAAGGAGTTCGTGCCACAAGATCAGTCGATTAATGGGCCGCATTAATAAAGCCTTTATTGTCGTGTATTCGCCGCGTGAGACTGCAATACCGTGAAAATGGCAGCCTTTTGCACGATAATGCAACGGCTCATCGCATCAAGAACTCAGTGGTATTTGAAATATTAGCATAAATTTAATTTTGAAGGGGTCAAGCAATGCACTCCAAGATAAACTAACGCGGAATGCAGCACCCTGGGGCCAACCTGTTTCTCTCTGAGAGTTGACTGTCTCTCTTCTAGGGTGATGTGTGGCTTTCCAGGGGCCAAGTCTCTCGTCTACCAAGACCGTTAGGGAGTTGTGGTAGTCATACCCTGTACAAGGTGACCCTAATGTTACCAAAACGCTACGATCCTAGGCTGGGGAGTCGAAAAACACCTCCCCCACTCCAGGGTGCTATGCGAATCGTGCCGGTTGCAGTCGGGTATAACTGACTGTATTCGAACGGAGCCTGACTGATACCTCGACGCTTCAATGAGTAAATTTGGCCTTACCGTGGTATGTGAGGCTATGGCACGGCGGAACTCCTAACTCCCATACTCGTGGGAATCAGAGGAGTACACGTATTAAAACAAAGGAAACTTGAACCCAACAAGCGAGAACCCGTACCGTAGACAAACTGGTCAAAAAAGTCAAGTGATTACACTCAAGAAGGGAGAATTTTGGACGTCAATTAACGTCAATTGGTATACTGCGAGGACAACAACCAACGAAGACCACTGCTCAAAAAATAGAGACAAGTAAAAGCATGTCTGAGATAAATATATCAGACGTCAGGAAGGAGACATGTCTCAGTGGTGCAGGTGCTAAACGGTACCTGCGTTATTTGAAGGAAGGTCTGAAGCTGGAAGAGGCTCCTAAGAAGGCTCAGGACAGATCTAAGCCATCTTTATCGAAGCCAAGAAAACGGGGAGCAGGGGAGGTTAGCCCCCATGAAGGGAATGCTCTCAAAATACCCAAACCAGGGCCCAAAAGAGGAGAAAACCCGGATAGGTCAGGGGTGAAGGCAGGAAGTCCGCCACTAGCTATACTAGTGCGGTCAAAGGTATTCGATTGACTATACTGCCAAAAACGTTTGCCGAGTAAATGCTTACTAGTGAGGAGCAGGAAACCATCGAAGACTTTGTCGTCAGCCAGATGTGCAAGAGGTGGACTGCGAAATTTGTGCTCACCGGGACACGCTTTCGACCAGGTCACATACTGCTGGACTGCGCGTTGGAGGATACCGCAGAGTTAGGACCATATTTCCTAAATTGCCAGGCTGGGAACGAGCATAACCGTAGATATGTGCAGAGGATGATATACATATGGTGACAGTGTTTCTTCCGAGTGCCGGAAAAATTGAGACGGAAATCTCATTGGCCTGCTAATTGCGCAGAATGAGTATCTCTATACGTGATTACGCAAAGTCTTCAGAAGCAAATTAGAGGGCAAGAGTAGATACCTCACGATTGGGGAGGGATCCCTGGAGGCAATGAAACGTCGTAGTTGCCATATCAACTATAGATTTGCCAACATACCTGTGCACGTGCACAGGGAAAAGTCGAGGAAAGACACTTAAACCAGCAATTGATTACTTGGTACACTGACGGATCCTTCACAGCAGAGGGAGCTCATGGGTCATGGTCATGGATCCAAGGAAAATATACAATGGATGAACACACTAGCATATGCCAGGCAGAAATATACGAAATAGACAGATGCGCCTCCTTTAATTTCCAAAGGAACTGCAGGGGACAGAACATTGCCATTTTGACTGAAAGCCAAGCGGCAATCAAGGCACTTAGGTCCAAACAGGTAAATTTTAAACTGATATGGAAATGCCTTGAGTGACTGAATACGCTCGGCTCATTCAATAAGGTCTAGATACCGGGTTCCAGGTCATTGGAAGGCAATGAGGCAGCGGACGAACTAGCCAAGAAGGGAGCATGGACGCCTTCATACGGGCCAGAACCCTTCTGTGGAATCGGAAACGGGTTCATGGCTATGACATTAAAAAACGAAGAGGAACTGGGCGAGCCTACCAGGAATGGAACAGCCGCAGCAGTGCTTATTGAAAGATACGAACCCAAGCGCACAAAGGACTGTTTAAACCTCACCAAGAAGAATCTCCGAATTCTCACTGGTCACCGCCGACTAAACTATCACCTAGGGAAGCTATAGATATCTTCGAATACTGTGTGGAGTGTGTTAGAACCTCTATATATGCTTTAGGACAATGTCCGGCACTCGTGCAAAGTAGGTCGAGGCACCTGATAGATCACCTAATATCAAATGCGTAGTTGAAAGATTTGGATGTAGGGAATATACCAAAATTCCTAACGGTTCTAGGTTTGCTTGAGATACTACAATTAATAAGTACACAATAACCAGTAAAAGGGGCACAATAGATCTTTAAGGACGCAGCGCGGCTTCCCTTTAACAGAATAATAATAATTGTTTTGAAGGCATTACTGGTGCTTAGGCGCTTTTCGCAATGACGACTTACCTACTGAAATGAGAACAACAAAACCTTGCAAGGAAAAATTTAAGATCAAAGATGAAGTCGCAACTATACTTTAAACTCTATCTATTTCATAGATTCAAAAGAAATAAATTCCGGAGAAGCAAGTCAATCATTATCATCATCATCGACGGCGCAACAACCGGTATCCGGTCTAGGCCTGCCTTAATATGGAACTCCAGACATTCCGGTTTTGCGCCGAGGTCCACCAATTCGATATCCCTAAAAGCTGTCTGGCGTCCTGACCTACGCCATCGCTCCATCCTAGGCAGGGTCTGCCTCGTCTTCTTTTTCTACCATAGATATTGCCGTCATAGACTTTCCGGGTGGGATATCCTCATCCATACGGATTAAGTGACCCGCCCACCGTAACCTATTGAGCCGAATTTTATCCACAACCGAACGGTCATGGTATCGCTCATAGATTTCGTCATTGTGTAGGCTACGGAATCGTCCATCCTCATGTAGGGGGCCAAAAATTCTTCGGAGGATTCTTCTCTCGAACGCGGCCAAGAGTTCGCAATTTTTCTTGCTAAGAACCCAAGTTTCCGAGGAATACATGAGGACTGGCAAGATCATAGTCTTGTACAGTAAGAGCTTTGACCCTATGGCGAGACGTTTCGAGCGGAACAGTCTTTGTAAGCGGAAATAGGCTGTGTTGGCTGACAACAACCGTGCGCGGATTTCATCATCGTAGTTGTTATCGGTTGTGATTTTCGTCCCTAGATAGGAGAAATTGTCAATGGTCTCAAAGTTGTATTCTCCTATCCTTATTTTTCTTCGTGTTTGACCAGTGCGGTTTGATGTTGTTGGTTGATTCGTCTTCGGTGCTGACGTTGCCACCATATATTTTGTCTTGCCTTCATTGATGTGCAGCCCAAGATCTCGCGCCAATCGCCTCCTGCTCGATCTGAATGGAGGCAGTTTGTACGTCTCGGGTGGTTCTTCCCATGATGTCGATATCGTCAGTATAGGCCAGAAGTTGGGTGGACTTGAGGAGGATCGTACCTCTTGCATTTAGCTCAGCATCACGGATCACTTTCTCGAGGGCCAGGTTAAAGATGACGCATGATAGCGCATCCCCTTCTCGTAGACCGTTGTTGATGTTGAATGGTCTTGAGAGTGATCCTGCTGCTTTTATCTGGCCTCGCACATTGGTCAGGGTCAGCCTAATCAGTCTTATTAATTTCGTCGGGATACCGAATTCTCTCATGGCCGTGTACAGTTTCACCCTGGCTATGCTATCATAGGCGGCTTTAAAGTCGATGAACAGATGGTGCAACTGTTGTCCATATTCCAACAGTTTTTTCATCGCTTGCCGCAGAGAGAAAATCTGATCTGTTGCTGATTTGCCTGGAGTGAAACCTCTTTGGTATGGGCCAATGATGTTCTGGGCGTATGGTATGGGGCTATCCGGCCTAGCAAGATAGCGGAGAATATCTTATAGATGGTAATCAGCAACGTGATACCTCTGTAATTGCTGCACTGTGTGATATCTCCCTTTTTATGTATGAGACAGATAATGCCTCGTTGCCAATCATCAGGCATTGATTCGCTGTCCCATACCTTGAGCACAAGTTGATGAACCACTTGGTGTAACTGGTCGCCTCCATATTTAACCAATTCGGCTGTAATTCCATCGGCTCCTGGCGACTTATGATTTTTTAGCCGATGAATTGCACGGACTGTTTCTCCTAAACTTGGTGGTGGCAGTATTTGTCCGTCATCTTGAGTTGGCGGGACCTCCAACTCGCCGATGTTCTGGTTGTTCAGTAGCTCATCAAAGTACTCAACCCATCGCTCTAATATTCCCATTCTGTCGGAAATCAGATTTCCCTCTTTGTCTCGGCAGCATGAGCATCGAGGTGTATAAGGCTTCATCCTGCTGACTTGTTGGTAAAACTTCCACCTTCTATGCCTGGTGCGGTTGCTCCCTGTACTTTTCTAGTTCACAGACTTGTTGGTTCTCCCAGGCTTCCTTTTTCCGTCTGTGAAGTCGCTTCTCCGCTCGACGGAGTTCGTGATAAGTCTCTGCGCGTGCCCGCGTTCTTTGAGAATGCAACATTACTCCGTATGCGGCATTCTTCCGTTCCATTGCTAGCTTACATTCATTGTCAAACCAGCCGTTCTGACTCCCTTTGCGGCTGGGGCCAAGTATATTTGTGGCCGTATCCATGATATCGTTCTTCAGGTGATTGTGAAGATCATTTGTTGATGCTTCATATCCAGGTCCTCTGTTGACTGCAGTTATTGAGGCATCCATTTACCTCTTATAGGTGTCGCGGAGGGTTGTGTTGTGGATGGCTTCAGTGTTCACTCTCACCTGATTGTCAGAGGGGATTCTAGATGGTATTGTTATTCGAGCTCGGAGCACCATGCCAACGAGATAGTGATCCGAGTCTATATTGGCCCCCTATATGTTCTGACATTCATCAAGGCTGAGAGGTGGCGGCGTTCGATCAACACGTGGTCAATTTGGTTGAAAGTGATCCCGTCTGGAGAGGCCCACGTATGTTTGTGGACCGCTTTCCGCGCAAACCAGGTACTTCCAACAACCATTTCGTGTGACCCTGCTAATTGAATAGTCCGCAGTCTGTTATCATTTATTTTTTCGTGTAAGCTATGAGAGCCAAAGTATCGCCTGAATACTGGCTCCTTCCCTACTTGGGTGTTAAAATCCCCAAGTATGATTTTGATATCATATCTGAGACAGGCTTCGAGGGTTCGTTCTACTGCCTCGTAGAAGGTATCCTTCTCCAACTCTGCAGTCTCCTCTGTAGGGGCGTGAACGTTTATGAGGCTTATATTTCTAAACTTGCCTCACAAGCGCAAAGTGCATAGCCGTTCGCTTATATTTTCAAAGCCGATAACAGCAGGTTTCATTTTTTGGCCGACTAAGAAACCTACTCCGAGCACATGGTTTACTGGATGACCGCTATAATATATGGTGTAGTGCCTATTCTCCAGGAAACCAGTCCATGAGAAAATACGCAAATCGTTATTCCGTTGTCGTTGCCGGGTCCGTCGTTTTAAAATCCGTCCTGTCCGAGGCTCATGTTGTGGCTTCGTAACAAGTTGTTTTCCGTGTAGGATTGTCAGCCCTACCCAACCCCCAACCTAGAGGACCAGTTGGTACAATTTGTCCCGTTTTTAGGCGCGGGAGACTCGCCTTCATCCTTCTCCGTCTGCAGCTTTTCGTTAAGAAAGAGCTCCCAGCGGTCACCACGTGGAGGTGGAGATAGGGTTTGGTAGTAGAGCTGTTGTGTGGGTTCAGCAGGCATTTCCCAGGTTTTATGCTCCATCGTGGGTACCAATCCACGTTTCGCCCTGGGACCTATACTACCCTTTGACCACCAGCAAGCAAGTCAATACAGGCTAATATTGGGGATCCAGAAGATTCGATATTTTTCAAAATTTTTAAGTGTGCACCAGTCCTATCCTTAACAGAAACATCGTATGCATGAATGTCAAACTCATTTGAAGCTTTTATTTTCAACATGATAGGTCAAATTTCATTCTACCCTATAAATATAATTCAACCACCGATAATACATCTCTTCCCAACGGAAACTCGTATGTACATGCACTAAGCCTCAATAGAGCTCTTATCTGTTAACGTGAAATTCTAAATTGTACGAGGACCTAAAAAATATATTCAAACGTCCATGTCGCTGTTAGATAGCTTAGGGGACGAAAAATAATCTGTAAAATAATCAGATTTGATTTGATATTGTTGTGAAATGTACTACACATTTGACCGAATCAACATTATAACATTCACAGCGTAGATCGCCCAGTTGAAAAAAAAAAGATCCCAGGACCAAAAAACTAAATAAATGTCTAATGACACTTTCTAGTCCACGAGGGAGACATAACGTAAATGGCAGCAACCTATAAAATGAGTCGTATCCCATTATAAAACACGATGTGGGTCTGGCACTGGCTCTGAATCGAATTGGTAAGCCACACTCGTTCCCTCTATCGTGTCTATTATGTGTATCTTGTATTACCCAACAGTATAAATGTTTATGCTGCGTGAAAAGTATCTACATTGGGTAGAATTAATATCTTTCCAGCACAACTGAGAACCAGCTGCCGAAAAGCAGGATTTGTAACAATACTTTAATCCAAACATTCGAAAAATGAACGGAGTGGTGCATGGGTAAGATCGTTGAATGATTCAGATTCAACTTTTAATCTAATCTCACTCATATTTCAGGATGAGAAACTTTTCAGAACTGGAAACGTGTCTGGAATCTTGCGCGGCGAATTGTACAATAGAAACGATTCAAAGAGTATAATGTATCTGACTGCCTCCCAGGGTTATTGCAAGCGACATTGTAGGCACATTTGCTGTCAGCTGGAAGCCATGGGGCTTCCACATTGAGCTCAGATTGGGATTGATGTGTCCGGGATGGTTTGGGAATACTGATTACAAAGCAACTTCCTAACAATTTAAAAAAGCCTTTCATGTTGATGTCAATGACTGCACTCAATATCCTTCTTTCAAAGACCATCCTACCGTCGCGTCGTTGCCCCGGCCGGGCTTTGGTTCGTTTTCATTTTTCAATGTTGAGTGTTCTTCGAATATCTTTAGACAATCGTATTTTTCTCTACTTTCGGTTTCGAATCGATTTTCATATATTAGAGAACACAATGCAGAAGAAACGTCTATTGTCTACCATCTTACGATTGTTTGATTAGAATCACTTGAAAATCATTTGGAATTGCTTATGGCGGTTTCGGGAAATATTGCACGTCTCTGCTCTGTGTGACCCCTCAGCCTACGCTTCCCAAGAATTGCACATAAGTTTCGACTATGTATATCCTTTGGAAACATACACGCTGACGTCAATGTGGGGTAATATAGGTATTATTCAGACTTGGATGTCTGTTTATTTCCGCTTGGAATGCAGATTTCAATGACGATAATGTTATTCAAATATCTTTCGCTGACGCGTTTCTCAGTTTACTTGAACCATTGAGGGGTATCTGTAAGCACGCAGATATGTATACATATGCAAATGACTTAATACTTTCTTCCCTCCTTCAGATGATTTAATCCAATTTTAATGCTCAACATAGAAAAACATCAACAAATTACTTGAAAAGTGTTTGTAGATTGACAACATATATGCGACTCCATACTTATGTAAATTCCTCCATGAACACAGTCTAAAGATATTCTTGAAACCAATAAATATTTATGTTTCCTAGTAAAAAACATTACTCAAACCACTTACCACACCTCATCTGACACGTTTTCGTTGTAGCATACTAACAAAGGTCTGAAACGAGTAATACAACGTATTTCAAAGAAATGTTACGTTCTTGCGACTTTTGAGTGCGCAACGTGGAATAATTTATTACCAATATGGCAAATACAATTGGATAATAGTTCCGTGGCACAGATACAATTATTTTCCTCACACTCAAAGTTCCAACCATTTCCCCGGGCTCCATTTAAGACTTTCTTGCGGGCAAACTTATCCAAATAATTAAAGCCCTTCCACCCCTAACACGTGCTAGTCAATTGGATTTAAATATTCATATCTAATGTCTTCACGTTCTGTATGTACAGTTGATACTGCGGACTCTCATGTATGCCCAGGTGAAAGTATACGTTGTCGCCTATGTGCATATGAAAGTCAGCGGACAGGCAAATAAATTTGATATGGCTTCGAATTGTACGCGATAAAATAACAACCTATTTTTTAGCACATAATCTTCTCCGACGCATATTATAAATTGACAGTATATTCTGGAAGATAGTCGCAAGAAGTGCTATATAATTGATAAAGTTCGGAACAGTTAAGCACAATTGTTAGTTACTACGCCAATCGCGTGGTTTTTCGCTGTTATTAATTCATCACGACCTAAAGTACACGTGTAAGAATGGTATTTGCGGCTGGATAGGGTAGAAACAACATTGTAATGATATATTTAAAACATTATAAGTAATGTAGGTAGGGCCAAGTATCATTAGATTGATTCAACATTTAGTTTTTGATAGTCATCGACTTGTTTGCATCTTATATATGTATATGTATACTGTCAATAGCGAGGATCAACCAAAATCATACACCAAGCTAACCTCAATGTTAATATTTATGGCAGCAATTTTTCTTTGTCAGGGGCAGAAATGGATAGCTTAAAAAGACACTGCTGCACCAGGTTTTATGTAGGATTCTCACCCACTAAAACCAACCTCACATCTCCGCCTATATCCCCGCGGGACCACTTACTTCGCGAGGTGGGCTCTAGTTTACACCAGCATGACTAAGTCATGCGTTCGCCACGTTTTCCGGTTTCGATCCTGCACTCCAATTTGTTTCCGACCACAACATCTCCTCCACGAAGGGTCTGCGGATAATCCGAAGAGATGCAAGTATTTCCTGTATCCGCTGTGTCCTATAAGGAACTGTGACCCATCTCTCAATACCCGGGATCATTTTATGGGTCCAGCAGCCTTTTTAGGAATTATCCGACCGTTGCTGCCATCTTCTGTAAAGATTCTTCCTAGTGGCTTATCGAAAGCCCGCAGTAACTCCGGTCGGATTCGCCCTCCTTCTCCGGTAGTGTAATGCGCCTCAATCATTCAAGGCAATCGACTTCGCAATGACACACACTGCCTCACTGGATACGATCCTTTATGCGCTGCACCCCCTCGTCGCGAGTGACCGGTATGCCGAACTCACTCCTCTCTCGTGTAGGAGGATGGATTTCATTTTGGTGTTCCAATGTTGGGCATCATCCTTTCTAGATAAGAGCTAGCCTTTGCTGCCTTTTCACGCGCATAGTCGCGATGTCCATTCAAGCCCAACTTAGCGTCGATCATTACCCGCAGGTATTTAATGATTGACATTGAAATCACTTCGTAATTACCAACCTAGATTTTGACAGCATTGTTCTTCCTGCCATTCTTCTTCGTCATATCGGCCGCCAGGTCCAGTTTCACCATTTCTAGCCATGTGTTGATGGCATGAATGGTTTCGCTTCAATAGTTCCACGTCCTCGGGGTGCTTCGTAACTACTATCTCCCACGTTGTCTGCAAAACAGATCAACGTTGCCTCCTTTGATAGGCGAAGGCCAAGCGCTCTGTCATACATTATGTTCCCCAGGAGAGGCCCCAATACGGAGCCTTGGAGACCATCCGCGGTCACAACATATTCCTTGGGCCCGTCGTCCGTCACGTACCAAAGAAGTCTCTCCAGAGGTAACTTTCGATTATATTGGAGCTAAGTAACAAGGTGCTCTGAAAATCCATATTGCGCTCCGATAGACCACTAGCTTGCGCGACGAACGGAAGCAGCCTGTTGTATCTCATCATCATCACAACTGCGTAACAACCGGTATCCGGTATAGGCCTGCCTTAATAAGGAACTCCTGACATCCCGGTTTTGCGCAGAGGTCCACCAATTCAATATCCCTAAAAGCTGTCTGGCGCTCTGACCTACGCTATCGCTCCAACTCAGGCAGGGTCTGCCTCGTCTCCTTTTTCTACTATAGATATTGCCCTTATAGACTTTTCGGGCTGGATCTTCTTCGTTCATACGGATTAAGTAACCCGCCCACTGTAACCTATCCAACAGAATTTTGTCCACAACCAGATGGTCATGGTATCGCTCATAAATTTCGTCGTTATTTAGGCTACGGAATTGTCCATCCTTATGTAGGCGGCCAAAAATTCTTCGGAGGATTCTTCTCTCGAACGGGGCCAACAGTTTGCAATTTTTCTTGCTAAGAACCCAAGTCTCCGAGAAATGCACGAGGACTGGCAAAATCATAGTCTTGTACAGTAAGAACTTTGACCCTAAGGTGAATTGAAATAGGCTCTGTTGGCTGCCAACAACCGTGCGTGGATTTCATCGTCGTAACTGTTATCGGTTGTGATTTTCGACTATAGATAGGAGAAATTATCAACGATCTCACAGTTGTAGTTTCCTATCTTTATTCTTCCCATTTGACCAGTGCGGTTTGATGTTGTTGATTGGTTGGATTTCGGGGCTGACGTTTCCACCATGTATTTTGTCTTGCCTTCATTGAAGTGCAGCCCAAGATCTCGCGCCAATTGCCGCCTGCTTGATATGAATGAAGACCATTTGTACGTCTCGGATGGTTCTTCCCATGATGTCGATATCGTCAACATAGGCCATTAGTTGGGTGGACTTAAAGAGGATCTACCTCAGCATCATGAATCACTTTCCCCAGGGCCAGGTTAAAGACGACGTATGATAGGGCATCCTCTTGCCTGAGACCGTTGTTGATGTTGAATGGTCTTGAGAGTGATACTGCTGCTTTTCTCTAGCCTCGCACATTGGTCAAGGTCAGCCTAGTCAGTCTTATCAATTCTCTCATGGCCGTGTACAGTTTTACCCTGGCTATGCTATCATAGGCGGCTTTGAAGTCGATGAAAGATCCTGAAACTGATGTCCATATCCCAACAGTTGTTCCCATCGCTTGCCGCACAGAGAAAATCTGATCTGTTGCTGATTTGCCAATAATGTTCTGGACATATGGGGCTATCCGGCCTAGCAAGATAGAGGAGAATATCTTATAAATAGTGCTCAATAACGTGATATCTTTATAATTTCTGCACTGAGTGGTGTGTCCCTTTTTATGTAAGAGACAGATAATGGCTCTTTGCCAGTCGTCAATCATTGATTCGCTATCCCACACCCTGAGCACAAGTTGATGAACCACTTGATGTAATTGATAGCCTCCATATTTAACCAATTCGGCTGTAATTCCATCGGTTCCTGGCGACTTATAATTTTTAAGCCGATGATTTGCAAGGATTGTTTTTTCTATACTTGGTGGTGGCAGCATTTTTCCGTCGTCTTTATTTCGCTGGACCTCCTGCTCGCCGATGTTCTGCTTGTTCAGTAGCCTATCGAAGTACTCAACCCATCGTTGCAATATGCCCATTCTGTTGGTAAAACTTCCACCTTCTGTGGCTGGTGCGGTTGCTCCCTGTACTTTTCGAGTTCACAGACCTGTTGTTTCTCCCAAGCTTCCTTTTTCCGTCTCTGAAGTCGCTTCTCCGTTCGCCGGAGTTCGTGATAAGTCTCTGTGCATGCCCGCTTCAATCAATCTCACCTAGCCTAATTTTCCCGGATTCTCTCTCTCTTTTTTTGAAAATTTGAATTCAGACCTAGAGACTATCTACTAAAATCATCCTTACTCCCTCCCCCTACCAGGTCACTGAATTTCTATGCATTCTGATTCACCACTGCGATCCATAACGTGCTTCGTCTTAAACTTAATGCAAGGCAAAAATATAAGAAAGTACGTATTATGTACATGGATTTCTCTACAACATTTGACTCTATTAATATTACAATACTTCTGCCAAAAATCATCGCGCTTCACATTCCCCTATCACTCTTTATTTGATATACCTTCTACTTCTTAAACTGTTTTTGCAGAAAAGCAAGCGATGACGGCTTTATGGTTTCTTACCAGGGCAGAGGCAAATCGTCAGACGCTGCCTCACCTCTGGACCAGAAAAGAGGGAGTAAGTTGCTCCCCATTTGGTCCGGTCCAGTATTAAGTTAAGCATAGCGAGCTTAGGACCCCATCATTCTCAAAACGAATTTTTTTGCAGCTTTTTCCTGATACCTTTCCATGTCGTTCTTTCAATCCTTCCTGCTTTGCACCACAATGATTTATTTTCGTCTACTGCTGTTTTTATTCTTCATCAACGACCCTTCCTCCCTCTTCGCTTGCCGTTGGTCACTCTACGCTGATGACTCTATATCTCTACAGTGGAACCTAGACACTCCACTTTATTGGTATTCTGTTAATGTCAGCAAAAGCCACGCGATATTCCACTCTCTGGAATACTCTCCTACTCTACCTTTCTATAACCTTGGCGCATAACCTCTTCTATTTGAGGTTCTGCCAAAAAATTGGTATAAGCTTCAATAATAACCTCCGCTTCGACAGACACTACCTTAACGTAAGCAATCGTGCTTGTTTAAGCTCCCTGAACTCTCTTGCAGTCCATTATTCAAAACATCCCTGAGTATTGCACCGTGATCTGATCCCCTTCTCGCAATTGTAACTGCCTTGTCCATGGAAAAGTTGAACGCAGATTCATCCAAACTCTATTCTTTGAAAAGAACTTTCTCCATGTGGGCTATCCTACCCATTTTCGTTCTTTTATGAACAACTACGCAGAACCCTCCTCGATATTTGAACTCTCTTTAAACACTCTACCAGGCTTTCATCACTGATTTCACGTTGAAATGAACGTTAGAGTAAAAAGTATCGAATTCGTGACTACTATCTTTCCGTTGATAAACCACAATCTCCACTCCTCCAAGGAGCAGAGGCCATACAGACACCTGTTCCAACACGAGCACCCCGAAAAGTGAAGGATGTACAAAGCGTCCGGACTGAATGAAATCCCTGCTACTATAAGAAAGGAGTAAGGGGAGTAGGTATCAGTGGATAATTAGATCTTCGTCTTAATGCCTCAAACTCCTAAGAGCATGACTGTTGCGAATGAGTCCAGCCAGCTCAGATCTTCAGAGCCAACCCGCGGTATTCATGAAGGAAAACAACGCTCCTACCCTGCAACTAGAGATCTCTCTGAGGTCCTCAAATAATGGTTTATCTAGTATCCGTATCCTGGCTCTAGCTAGAGCTAGCGGCCGAAAAACCCACTTGAATTCAACATCCAATCTCCAGTTTAACTTCAGGATTCAGGATTATAGTGGAATGGTTTTTTCCTACAAATACATCGCGATGGATACCCCAAATACCCGGTTACTACTAACATAAGAATTTCAGTTTTGGTTGAATTAAATCGTGGCATTTTTTTTGGACAGTAGCACCTATAAAGAGAATTTAATAACAGCCCTTACTAGATATATAAATGGTATATCACCCTTCATTTCCTTGTAATCATTAGGATACGTACGTTCCAAGGAATTGAAATTGAATAGAACGCTTGATAAAAAACATGTTTCCAGTCGGGTTCTTTTATTAATTAATTCTGGGTTTTTCCGATGCCTGAAGCATGGAAAAATTATTTGGACAAGAAAGAAACTTGTTTTCAAAATTAATTTATCACTTCTTAGACTGTCCCCTTTCCCAGGAAGGAATTCTATCGCACGCATGAAATCAATTGTTTAGTCCTTATAACCTCAAGAGCCTACAACAAGAATGCTATAAAATTTCTTTGGGCTTAAGTGCTCCCGCATAAATTTCCCATATTGACAACATTTTCCAACTGTTAGGAAAGCAACATTCTAATTATTTGACATTGTTTCAGTGCCGGCGGTAGAGAGAGTTTTATATCTGCCCCGGTGAAACGAATTGGATGAAGGCCAGGTGTAATTTTATTGCAGTGAGCCATAAAAGTCCTTAGTTACAATGAAGTCGACAGGGGTGGAACGTTTTGTTTCTTTTGCGGCAGAGGGATGTTCTCCTAAACCACTGAGAGGAGTAATATCCGTGTTTTATGAATGCCGCTATTACTAATTCCAGAAGGTACTTGAAAGTTTAGGAAAGAAATTAAAAGGTAGGCTCATAAATGTAGAGGGAATTCTAGATAAAAGTAGTTTTCATGTTTACTTGAGAATTATCACTGTTGGTCCTAGGACTGTTTCTGATTTAATGACATTTGTTTCTAAGTATCTCTGAGTCTAGTGGAGACGCCTGGACTTAATCATTTAAGAATACTCATGGGAAAAAAGTCATTGAATATACATTAAGATTAGTCTGAGTTCTATCTAGCTCCTTCCCTCCTTTGGAAAATATAGATGGACTGGGTGAAAAACCGGACGTTGTCATTGATATTTTAGTTTTAATTAGTTTTAAAATCGTTTTTTTTTCAGAAATAGGTAACAATAATATATAGATTGAAAAACTAAGAAAAATAACTTAAATCTAATGGCCACTGTGGGCTCTCAAAATTTTTGGATAACGATTTATAGACAGAGTAGAGGAGAGTAAGAAATAAAAATCTAATTTTACAATAAGTTGTCGGGAAATGGTAAGAAAAAACCGACAGAATTCACTTCGCCTTAGTGGCAAATAAAGAAATATAATAAAAAAATAAATAAAGAAATAATAATAAATGTTTAATCACTTCAAAGTATACTTCTAACTTAAATTATTGTTCTTAAAACTATCATAATTAAAACTATTTACTTTTCGCTTTATATATTTTTTTCTTTTTTTTTACAATAACATTCATAGGAAGAAAAAGTAATAATAAACTCCGCCGAAGCCGGTCCCAAGCCCGATTGTGAAAGGAGGAGGGATGGATAGCTTCAGTCTGAATGGCTGTACGCCACCGCGGCGTCTCAGGGGGTAGGTGAGGAAAGTGCAGGAATTTTGCAGTCTTGCAGATTACTTACTAAGGAAGCTATCTACACACCTGGCAGTTAGGGATAAAATGCACCACCAAAAATGAGAAGAAGGAAAAATGTAAGGTCCGGTACGGATAGCCGGCGGGAGTCGTCTGACTTGGTGACTGGGTCGGGACAGCACGGCGTCGAAACCGCTAGTCGTGGGGCGGTTCAACGTCTAGGCGCCACGACGACCAAGAGCACAGTTCCGCCTGCTGCAGCTGTTTCGCCACAATCTATGGTGACCACTTCAGCAGGTTCGCATAGGAAGCGGATAAAATGGACTGAAGAAATGAACCTCTTCATCATCCGCTCCTACTACGAAATAACGGCGAGGGCGGGTACAACATCTTACCGCACCCTGTTGCACCAGAGATTCGTCGAGCGTTTCCCGCAATTCGCGCACGTGACTGTGCAGCGAGTCGTAGACCAGTACCGCTTCATTACTCTCAGCGACACAATCCCGGCCACCATCAGGGAACGTGTTTGACTTGAAGTCATCGGGGAAATTGGTGACCGAGTGTCGATGGGGGCAGAGGCGGCGGCATCAACAACACCACGCCGCACTGCAGGCAACAGGTTGAGTACTCGCCGAAGCACTCTTCTCCACCGTCCAGCTGAGGTTTCCGCTGAGGTTCAGGACGAATTCCAAAGAGCGTGTATAGAATTCTCGGATATGGATCCTTTGCATAGACCAGGTATTCCCAGGCTCTATGTATCTCCAGCAACTCCGGGAATTCTATCTCAAATCAATGATGAGATTGCATCTCGACTGTGTGCTGATATGTCGCTGCTGCAACTACAATCACTTGTGTATTGTGGTGCAGTTGCGGCTATCAGATTGCAACGGTCAGAAGATTCGCTTTCGTGTTATTGGTTTAACTGACAAAAGAGATCCACCATGGAAAATTCGTCTGGAACGTCGGCGGGACTCACTAAGGCAGGACATTGCTAGACTGATTCAGATCAGCACTGGCAATGCCAGCCGACGGGTGAGAAATAAAGTGCAGAGGGTTTACCGGAACTATGAGACACCCGTAGTTGAAATTCTGGACACACTAAAACAGAAACTTTCTGTCATATGCAGTCGGTTACGACGGTATGGCGAAAGTTATTCCAGACGTGTCCAGAATGCAAGATACGCGAGGAACCAGCGGAGCTTTTTCAGATCTCTCAACGAATCCCAACAGAGCGCCCAGACAACACAGTTCTTGGTGACGGAAGCGAAAGAGTATTGGGGTGAACTTTGGGGGTTACCTGCCCAGCATGCTGAGCATGCTGAGTGGATCACCGCCGAAGGCACCCGCCATGCCAATACACCTGGCATGAATTTCGCGGATGTTACCGAAGAGGAAGTTCGACGAGCCATAAACAGCTCGAAGAACTGGAGGGACCCAGGTCTGGATCGGGTGCAGAATTTCTGGTATAAGAAATTTACCAGCGTACACAGTCGGTTGGCACGCAGTATAAATGAGGTCATGAGTCGGCCGGAGGAATTTCCACCTTTCCTCACTGCGGGGATTACCTACCTTATCCCTAAGAAGGACACGATGCAGGACCCCCCAGGAACAAGACCGATCACTTGCTTACCAACCCTCTACAAATTCATCACGTCCATTATTAGTGGAAGGATCAATGCGCGCCTCGAGACCAACAACATTCTGTCTGAGGAGCAGAAGGGTTGCCGAGTTGGGTCAAGGGGTTGCAAAGAGCAACTCATTATCGACTCGGTAGTTGTAGGACAAGCAACTAGAGGCCAGAGAAACCTCTTCAGTTGCTATATCGATTATGCCAAGGCTTTCGACAGCGTTCCGCATACCTGGCTAATCGATATCCTACATCTGTATCGCATTGATCCGAAACTAATAAAGTTTTTGGCGACAGTCATGGAAGGGTGGCATACCACCTTATCAGTCCGTACATCTGAGGGTGCTAATACCTCAGAGCCCATCCGTATACGGAGGGGCATCTTCCAGGGGGATTCATTGAGTCCTCTTTGGTTTTGTATGGCACTGAACCCTCTTTCATGGCTACTGAATGATGCTAGAGGGCATGGTTTTGCAATAAAATATGGCCTACGTGCTAAGTGCGAACTGACACACTTGATGTACTTAGATGATGCCATTGGCTCGGGAAATCAAAGAAATTTGGCATCTCGAACGGGTGGTTGTAGTTCCCATAATATTGTCAGCTACAGGTATTGTACCTAAATCCCTCACGGCTTCCCTTGATGTCCTGGGACTTTCGCACAGTCTGGTTCAAACCATGCAGAAGTACACCATTCTGCATACGTGCTCGATGTTGCGGGGAGTACTCGACGGATTCTCCCACTGACCTACCACCGGCCACCACCACCAGTGCCCCTTTAGTTTTTAAGTAGGTAGGATTGTCCAAGCCTAAATGCTTGGCACTTAGTGCTAGTATTAGGTAAAATCCGGCATCTGCCGAGATTGTGATAACTCGGAAAAATTATAATATTAACAGACAAAGAATAATAACATATGTATGAATAAATTACAACTGGAGGCAAAAGGAGAACCCGTTTAATATGTACATCCTTACAAAACTCCACTAATAAACAAATGGCAGAACTGAGCACGACCGTCGCTAATCGTACCAGTACCAGTATTTCTCTTTTCCATCCCGCTTAATATCAATTGCTCTCGCTCTGGAGTATCTCCAGTCGAATTCCGGACCCCGACAATCAAGTTCGGGGTATTCTATCCTGTATATAATATATAACGGGATCACAGCCAGAATCAAGAATTAGACCATTCCTGTCAAGATACACGAACACTTCGGGAGGAATGAAGCCTGTCGTGAGAGTTTTCTCGAAATACCCATCATTTGGGTAGAACGGCTGCGAAACCCAAGGGTTATCGCACTATGTGATTCCGAATCAATCTGACGATCTCTATGTCGATTTCCGGCACAGCAGCAACTGCATACATCACCTCATTAATTACATAATGCTCATAGTTTGACGAAGCAGTCCTATTAAACCCCGCGGCTAGCACTCAAATTGAACCAGATAGGACACCCGTAGGTGGGCACCGGTATAACCAAAGTAAGATAGCAAATAATCTTAACCTTCCGGCTAAGATGTGGCGCATAAGAGAGTCTTCGGAGAGATATGAATGCCTTGCGAGCGCATTCGTGCGTCAAATTGGAGACGCTCGTCAAGACGCATACCCAAGTATCTAACGCACTTCTTATGAGGAATGCGCTCAGAACTATCCTCGTTCGCGACAATGTGGAAATCTCTCCAATTCATTTTCAAGTTCCTACTGGCATACGCCAAAGAATTTCGAAACAGAATCGTTTCACACTTTTGCGCATTGATTTTCATCCGCCAACTGTTCATGAAGAACTTGATATCATTGAACATCTGCTAAAGTTCAACTTGCACCTCAGTTACCCTCTTTTGTGCCGTGTAGGCTATCAGATCGTCAGCAAAGGCAACCAACGACCTTTTAGGAGATTTATTAAAATCGAACGAGTTGAGTAATTAGCCGGCAAATACTGCGAAAAATGTAGGCGCAGTCACTGTCCCTAGCTGTAATCCTTTCAGAACATGAAATTCTCTACGAGTAGTGAGACTTCCGTCCGTAATGACAAAGCACTTGTCATACAGCATACTACATATCACCGCTACGAGGTGGCTAGGAAACTCGTTCTTCAGGAGCCTGAAAATTAGTCCATCCAACCAGACGGTATCAAAGGCCTTCTGCATATCTATAAGGCGAGCGCCTACGCACTCACCATTGTTAATCCGCCAGAAAATATCAGACGTTACCTTCGTTATTGCATGTATTGTCGAATGTCCAGATGAAAATCTGAATTGCGCATTCGACAATAATTCCTTCTTCTTGATATGCTCCTTCAAGGCTTTCAATACCAAAACCTCAAACACCTTACTGATGTTAGGCAGCAAACTGATTGGGCGATAACCCTTAGGACTGGAAGAATCCTTCCTTCTCTTTAAAATCGGGAACACGCGGGCTTTCTTCCATTGTCCTGGAAACAAAGAATTGCTTAAGGAATTATTGAACAGGATGCAATAATTCCGAGTGGCAATTTCTAGTAAATGTCTGAGAACTACGTTGGGTATGCCATTTATACCAGGTGATCTCTTATTGTTTACCCGTCTAAACATGGTGGTTAATTCCCTACATGAGACAAAGTAATCAAGCGAATTATCACTCGTTATGAGATCAGCCTGCATCACAGGACCGGTTAGGCTGCTTTCGAAATTATTAGCATCTCGTTCTACAATTTCCGAAAGTCGTGTTGGCTCTAAGTCCATTCTGGGCCGACGTATCGATTCAAAGTGCTCCCCTATAAGTTCGAGTTTCAGAGCATCATCAATCACGATGTAATTGCCTTGCGCATCAGCAAAAATACTTGGCCCCAGACGCAAGAAAAGTAGGAACGGCTGGTTTGACGATGAATGTAAGCTAGCAATGGAAGGGAAGAATGCCGCATACCGAATAATGTTGCACGCGCAGAGACTTATCATGAACTCCGGCGAGCGGAGAAGCGACTTCACAGACAGAAAAAGGAAGCCTGGGCGAACCAACAACTCGGTGAACTAGAAAAATACAGGGAGCAACCGCACCAGGAAATCTGATTTCCGACAGAATCGGCATATTTTTTTTTTTTTTTGGGTAGGGTAGGTGAATGCATTTACGCACACAGTGTTGGACTCCCGATTCGGTACGTCGTCGGACTACCAACTAAACACCTCCCCATCGTCAGAGAGCTAGCCTGGAACCGTTTGTCACATTACTTCGGGCCAGCCCCCGAACTCTCCCGCCTTGCGGAGCCTTCAAATCAAGGAATTCCTTTCACCAACGGGAGGGGAGAGGAGGAAGGGAACTGTCAGTTCAAGGAACCCCTGCCATCCGGCTCCTCCACCGGTCGGGTTCTATCTTCTTAGCAACGAGAAGGGCCCGAACGTAATGGGCAACACGGTTCCAGCTGTCAACAGTCCTCAGCATCTCTTCCACAATGTTGTCTGGAGAGAGATCCCCTGTGTTTAAATAGAGCTGCTGACGAACCCCATCCCACCTTCCACAAGAAAAGAAAGTGTGGTGGGCATCGTCCACAACTCCATTGCAAAACACACAATCCGGAGAACGCGCCTTTCCAATCTTGTGCAGGTAAGACTGAAAATTTCTATGCCCACTTAAAAATTGGGTCAGGAAATAGTCAGTCTCACCATGCTTCCGATTCAGCCACGCATCTAAGTTGCCGATGAGCCGCGCAGTCCATCTGCCTCTAGTTTCATTTTGTCAAGAGAGCTGCCACTCGTCTAGAGAGTGTTGCCGTTCTTCGCGAGCAACCACCTCCCTTGCGCTTGTATATGGCCTGACGCTCCCTAGCAAGAAGGGCAACGGGGATAATTCCCGCGATCACCATCACGGCCGGTTCAGAGACTGTGCGGTACGCAGACGCCACCCGTAAAGCTCCCCGTCTCTGTACTTGCGCGAGGCGTCTACGATATACCTCCTTGTTAAGAGCGCCAGCCCATACCTCTGCGCCGTAGGTGTAGGACGTAGGACGTAGGACCCCCAATGTTTGCCATTAGCCTACTTAACGCCAAAACTCCAGCCGTAGCCTTGTTCGCTGCTGCTTTGATTTGCTCAGAAAAGCTCATCTTTGAGTCAAGAGTCAACCCGAGGTACTTTACCGCTGATTTTGACTCGATTATCGACTCGCCGAACGATATGGGACGCAGGGTCGGAATTCTCTTTTTAATCAGGATGACTACTTCGGTTTTTTCCAGTGCAAGGTTGAAACCATGAGTAGTCATCCATCCGCTTACCCGTCGCATCAATATGCCGAGTCTGCTTTGCGCCTGTTCGACAGTGCGTCCAGCAACAAGCGCTGCGACATCATCTGCATAACCGACCAGGCACGACTCTTCTGGCATGTTGAGTTTAAGTAGACTGTCATAGGTAGCGTTCCAGAGGTCCGGCCCTGGGATGGATTCCTGTGCTACTCCCGACATGACCTCCATCCACCTTTGACCCTCTAGTGTTTCACAGAGCAAGGAGTGGTTCCTCAGATAGTCCCTCAATATCCGTAAGAGATAGTTCGGCACGTTGAAGGTATTGTCTAGTGTGCCTAGAATGTCTTTCCATCTTACGGAATTGAAGGCGTTTCTGACGTCAAGCGTTACGAGGAGCACCACCCGTCGAGTTCGGCGGCTATGTGCCTCTGCTCGTCGAACGGCGTCCACGACCTGCATGACAGCATCAATTGTCGATCTCCCTGCTCTAAAACCAAACTGCCGGGGAGATAAATCTCCGGCAGCGCGTATCGCTTCAGCGAGTCTACTTCTGATGAGCTTTTCGAGCACTTTCCCAGCAGTATCAAGCATACATAGTGGGCGGTATGAAGACGGCAGTTCGGGATCGCCTTTCCCTTTAGGGATCAGCGCAAGCCTCGCAACTTTCCAACGAGCAGGGAAAATGCCCTCTTTCAGGCAAGCGTTGAATGCGCCGAGCAGTAGGTCTGGCCGGTGTTGGAATACCAGTTTGTACACCTCTGCTGGAATACCACCGGGTCCTGGCGCCTTCTTGTTTTTCATAGAGAGCACTGCCTGTTCCAACTCTTTTACAGAGAAAAGTGGACAGTCCACTGCGCTCTCCGCGCCGATGTCACCATCCCATACAGGGTGTGCAGGGAAGAGTGCCCTCACAATGCGGTCCATCTGCTCGGCCTTAAGTGAACAGGGTTTCCGCAGAGCCCCGATTTTTCGGGTTACAAGTTTGTAACCGAGTAATCGGCATATTGGAGCAATGGGTTGAGTACGTTGATGAACTGCTGAATAACCAAAATATCGACGAGTTGTCCCACCAACTCAAGACGACGGACAAATGCTGCCACCACTAAGCATAGAAGAAACAGTTCGTGCAATTGATCGGCTTAAAAACCATAAGTCGCCAGGAGCCGATGGAATTACAGCCGAATTGGTTAAATATGGAGGCGACCAATTACACCAAGTGGTTCAAGGTATGGGACAGCGAATCAATGCCTGACGACTGGCAAAGAGGCATTATCTGTCTCATACATAAAAAGGGAAATATTACGCAGTGCAGCAATTATGAAGGTATCACGTTGCTGAGTACCATCTCTAAGATATTCGCCACTATTTTGCTAGGCCAGATAGCCTAATACGCCCAGAACATCACAGGCCCATACCAAAGAGACATCACTCCAGGCAAATCAGCAACAGATCAGACTTTCTCTCTGCAGCAAGTGATGGAGAAACTGTTGGAGTGTGGACATCAGTTGCACCATCTATTCATCGGCTTTAAAGCCGCATATGATAGGCTAGCCAAAGTAAAACTGTACATAAGAGAATTCGGTATCTCGACGAAATTGACAAGACTGACTAGGCTGAGCAATGTGCAAGGCCGGATAAAAGCAACAGCATCACTCTCAAGACCACTCAAGATCAACAACGGTCTACGACAAGGGGACGCCCTATCATGCGTCCTCTTTAACCTGGCGCACGAGAAAGTGATCCGTGATGCTGAGGTAAATGCGAGGGGTACGATCCTCTTTAAGTCCAGCCAACTAATGGCCTATGCTGACGATATCGATATCATGGGAAGAACGACCTCAGACCTACAAAATGTCTCCATCCAGATCGAGCAGGCGGCGATCTGCGCGAGATTTTGGGTTGCAAACCAATGGAGGCAAGACGAAATATATGGTGGCCACGTCAGCCCAGAATACCAACCAATCAACAACAACAGCCAACAGAGCCTATTTCAGCTTACAAAAGCTGTTCCGCTCGAAACGTCTCACCATAGGGTCAAAGCTCTTACTGTAGAAGACAATGATCTTGCCAGTCCTCATGTATTTCTCGGAGACTTGGGTTCTTAGCATGAAAAATTGCGAACCCTTGCGACAGTCTGGTTGTGGATAAAATCCGGCACATCAGGTAACGGTGGGCGGGTCACTTAATCCGGATGGATAAGGATGATCCAGGCCGGAAACTCTATAAGGGCAATATCTATGGTAGAAAAAGAAGACGAAGTAGACCCTGCCTGAGATGGAGCGATGGCCAAGCGCCAGACAGCTTTTAAGGATATCGAACTGATGGACCTCGGCACAAAACCGGGATGTCTGGAGTTCCTTATTAAGGCAGGCCTAGACCGGATACCGGTTGTTGCGGCGTTGATGATAATGATGATTGGGGTGAGAGATAAGTACAACGATCCGTAATCTACTCAGTTATTAAGTTTATGAGGTATTTTCACCATAAGTAATTTTGCCTACATTTTAATGTCCAATCGCCTGGAGGATCAAAACTCTTAAGAACGAAATTGCCATACACTCGAATTCAATTATGTATTCCAGACGGCTAATAACATTTCCGTGCCAGAGAATACCCAGAAGTCAGACAACAAATTTTTGAGAAAGCCTTCTTAGAACTGCGGATAAAATATCAGTCGCATACGTCAATTAAATTCCAGACACATTTTAGCACTTTGGACCGGCTCTAACCGACGGATAAAAACGTGGAACCACCCGACTTGCAAGCAAATTCTCTAATTCGGCCATGCCATTGGAACACAAATAGTTGTTGAATCCATGCAGTAAAGTCATCGTACAATAATACTTGAGCGCTATTAAGCAGGCAAAGTATTAACAAGCGTTTTACAAAAAAAGTATTTCTCAAGTAGTTTATATGCTTTTAACTTTTATTGACAGACTTGAAAGTATTTGGATGTTTTCAGTAAAGTGGTGGAGGCGAAGAGCTGACTTCAGCAGTCGCAATTATTCTTGAGCAGTCCTAAAATCGATTGGGGCTGGGTATATAAGTTGCCAAATGCTTAGCATAGCATTTAATGAGCTTCATAGGGAACGAGGCAGGACTGACGGTTTCAAATGGTTTTCTGAAACGATATTTTAAACAAACAATTTTAGGGAACCGTCGTTATTAACACTTAACGAGGATGATAGTGTTTTCCATCAAAATCATTAGATCTAGATGTTTTTTATCTGATACAGTTTACCATTCAAGACGCTTGAAAAATTAAATATAGAAGCATTGCTGACATCACCCTGTACGTCAGGACAATTAAAATCGCCAACAAAATTCTAATACATTTGCGGGTATTCAAATTCAACTTATAAGTATGCAGAATTCGCAATCGAACGATCTAAGATACAAGATATATTCGAAGAAACTTTTAAGCCTATCGGGTCATTGCATTCTTATCAGATGAATAACAAATAGAACATTTAAAAATACTAGGAGGGAAAACTTGAAAGAAATATTTATTCATCGATGGCCTCGTGTTCTTTAGACCCAGCCAGAAATATATTCAGATCGTGTGTAGTTGAAAACAACAAGCGAACCCAGATCTTACATACATAATATATCGAGTTACATGAGGAAGAATCGACAACAGCGGTACATTTGGATAGAAGGAATTGGGAATGTAAGAAGACAATTTATCGCACTCAAAGGTTTTAATTACTCGTTTATATGGAATGTGGACGAGCCAATCTGCGCAGTTGACTAGAATTTAAATTTTATTGAACATTCTCCAAGTATATACGTTTATCACTTCGTATTTGTATGTTCGAAATAACACTTGAAACTGCTTTCATGACGAACTATGAAACCATAAAATATTGAAATTAATTCGATAACGTTATTTGACTCAATTTCAAATTGATTGACTGAATTACTAAGTGGAATGTATAGAATATGTGGGCGTTCAAAGTCGAGAATATGGAAAACACCAGACACGAATGTAGTATGGCTAAATATTAGAAAATTCCTGATAAGTTACTTCATGGAGCTTTGACTGTAAATATTGAACTGAACTAAACATTGTCACTGTTGTTTAAATTATCAACAATTCGATATAGTCGATAAGGCTATAGCTTATCCTCCTCCGAAGTCCATGGTAAATCTACTACCTCTCTTTTGGTAGGGAGGTGAAATGTACTTACGCACAAAATGCTGGACTCCTGTCTCAGACCGGCTAAAACACCACCCTGGAGCCAGGTCTATTCAGTATAAGAGAAATCCCGTGGATTCAGGGAGCCTCACTCCCTCATCGATTACCTACCTTGTCGTGGTGAGGGAGCTCAGTAAGGAAGATCCTCCAGGAGACGGGAGGTGATACCTGAAGCCCAGCGGTAATCAAAACCCCAAGCCAAGGTGTGACTACCGTGCCGAGGGCTGAATGGTCACAGGGGTTAAAATGTGACCGTAAACGGTGAACTCTGGGTACCAGGCGACCCCCAGTTTCAACTAGCCTTGTCTCGACAAAAAGGGGCTCTGCCGAGATCGACTTACTTTCGCCGGAAATATTTAGGCCATGGCAGCCAACTATGAAAAAACTAAAAAACAAAAACATAAGCAAACACAGTTAAACTTCTATCGTGACGATCAAACCCCGAGTGAAGGGGCAACCCTGAGCTCATCGAGGGGGAACCTGAGTCTAGACTCAGATTCCCCACTTACTCAAGTGGGAACCAATCCAATTGGGACCCAGTCCTTAACGGACGAGCCGAAACAAGCCCCTTCTGACAGCACTCCTGACCCCAGGCTCCAATCGGCGCCACCTGCTGAGGCTAAAGTCTTGCCCATGGGTAAGCACCTGTCCACGGACAGCAAACCGCCTTCGGGCAAACCACCTTCGGGCAAACAGCCTCCGGGCAAACCGCCTTCGGGCAACGCACAACCCAAGAGCTGTGCCAAGGTTGAGGGAAAAGGGGATATGCCGGCAACTTTTCTCACTATCGGCGTTCTCGAACCCGATGTTAAGAAGGTTCGCGAAAAATCGGGCTGCCGGCTCTACTATGGGCTGGGGACCGTCACGTTACAAGTCTCGGCTCCTAAAACCATTGAAGGGGACATGCAGCCCTCGGCATCTTCATCTGAAACGTAGATGAGGTGCCTCATTTCCCAAATAAATTTGCAGCATTGTAAAGCGGCGACTGCACTTATCAGTCGTCGGATCAATAGCTGCAAGGCATTTATTTACCTCATACAAGAACCGTGGGTTGTTGGTGGGGTAGTCAGGGGCCTAAACTTACAACATGCTGGCCTATTGTATGCCAATGGAAGCGAGCGACCCCGCACCTGCATGGTAGTCTCCAAAGACTTCCAGGCTAATTTGGTTAACGACCTATGTGATGGCGACACCACATCGGCTAAACTAACCATAAAAAGTCAACAGGGAGATAAAGAGATACTATGGTGCTCTGCATATTTTCCCTACGACGCAGAAGA
The DNA here is from genome assembly GCF_905115235.1 of Hermetia illucens. NCBI lineage: Eukaryota > Metazoa > Arthropoda > Insecta > Diptera > Stratiomyidae > Hermetia > Hermetia illucens. Next base: position 96,954,970 of record NC_051854.1, on the reverse strand, counting down.
CGTTCTCAGTGGAGCATTCATCAGAGCTATCCAATATGCCAAAAGTAGAGGCATGGGGGTAATAGCAGGATGTGATGTCAACGTTCACCACATATGCTGGGGAAGTTCGAACATCAGTGCAAGAGGATCGAGACTACTGGAGTATCTAGTAGGGTAATGAACCCACTTTCTTCAACGTGGTCAGGCGAGAGGTCATCGACATCACGGTGGCATCTCCTGACATCGCGTCTCTGATCGGAGAGTGGAGAGTATCAAACGATATCACACTCTCGGATCACAGACGTATTGATTTCGTTATGGGCATGGATCCATCTCCACCCACTCCATTTCGGAATCCGAGGAAGACAGATTGGGTTATGTATCAAATAGAATTGAGCGGCCGAGTCACGATCCCTGGGAAGCGCATTAAAAACAATGCTGGAATTGAGAAGACAACCCAGATGATCACAACTAGCATGAGAGAAGCTTTCGAAGAAAGCTGTCGAAAGCGGTGGAACTCGGATCTGGCAAAACAGAGGAGAACGACAAGGATGCTCCTCAAACGTGCTCTGAAGGGTGAATCAGGCACTAGCTGGAATCGCTATAAAGAGACACAGAAGGCTCTAAAGAAGAGCATAAGATCGACGAAACGATCATCATGGAGACGCTTTTGCGAAGAGACTAACTCCCTTGAGGCAACCTCAAAGCTGAAGCGGATTCTGGTCAAAGAACGTAGCCAGAAACCGGGTTATTTACGTTTACAGAATGGGAAGTACACAGAAAGCGATGAAGAAACGGCAAACCATTTGCTTGAAGTGCACTTTCCAGGCAGAATCCAAAATGTAATCTCGAGGCCAACAGGTGCATACAGTCCTCAACCGAGAGATTGGAATCTGGCATGCAAAGAAGTATCACTGGAGCGAGTGAAATGGGCATTTAACTCGTTCCATAGATACAAGTGTGCAGGTCCGGATGGCATCATCCCTGCGCTAGTAATAGAGGGAATGGATGCCCTGGGTCTACACATTCGGAATATATATCGTGCATGTCTATCACACGCTTATATTCCAATTAAATGGCGGATGTGAAGGTGTTGTTCATTCCCAAACCAGGAAAACCCACCTACACAGACGCAAAACGCTTTCGACCGATCAGCCTAACGTCCTTTCTGCTAAAAGAACTAGAAAGACTAGTAGATCGGTTCATAAGGGATAAACACATTCCTAAGTGGCCACTTCACCATAGGCAACACGCCTACCAGAAAGGCAAATCCACGGAGACAGCACTCCATGAACTTAGAGCAAAAATTGAGAAGGCGATGTCCGAAAAAGAATACGCCTTACGCGCATTCATGGACATCGAAGGCGCCTTTAATTATGCCTCATTCACGGCAATTTGTGATGCGGCAAGATAGCATGCAGTCGAACCGCTGCTAATCAGTTGGATCCTTCACATGCTAGAATGGAGAAAAATCCACATATCGGTCGGCCTGGAGGACAAAAAAGTCTTCGCAAAAGCATTTGCGGACAACCTAGCCGTAATAATGTGAGGAGGAGGAGGAGACGGCCCTGCACTTTTTATGCCCGGCATCCTCAGGTCTCAGACGAAGACACCTTGGCAAGATTTTCTTCAATGAAGAATCTGCACACTCTCTGCTTCTGGAGAATGTTCTCAGATTCGCTAAAGCCTGCGAACACCGTAGGCGGGAAGCCATTGAATAGGCAACTTACGAGGATAGTACAATGCGCCTAACAATGGCCTGAGTGCTCGGAGCTGCGGGTCCCCCCAGTTAACTAAACTAACTAACTAACAGGGAGCCTCAGCTACCCTCCCATCTCTCCTATACATCTCCCTCTTTTTGTCTTAAGAATACCTTGAATGTAACGTGCCATTCAGCTCCACGTGTCTTTACTCTCAATTATGGTGTCGGGGGATCCAACACATCCTTCCATCGGAAGGTGATGGCGATGTCACTCCTACCTTCTGCAGAAGAAAAAGACCAAATGCGATCATTAGGCATCTCGAGTCGTAGGAGCCTATCGCATAAGACCTTCCAAAGGTCCGGACCAAGGATAGATCCCGGAGCCGCTCCCGATGTTACGTTCATTCTGCGTTGTTCTTCCCGGGCCTCGTGGACTAGGACACGTTCCTTGAAGTAGTCCTTCAACATCCGCCTTAGGTAGCCTGGAATATGGAAACGACTTTCTAGTGCCTCAGCACCACCTCGCAGAATTAAAGGCGTTTCTTACGTCGAAGGTCACAAAGAGCACCACTCGTCGACATTGGCCATCGACTGTGTGCCTCAGCCAGTTTACCGCTTGGGTCACTTCCTCAATGAAATAGATTGTGGATCGCCCCGCCCTAAAGCCATACTGCGTTGAAGAGCAGCTTCCGCAGCACATATTGCATTAGTCAGTCGTGGCTCCAAAATACTAAGCAGACGATATGCTGAAGGCCACTCTAGGTCGCCTTTGCCCGTGCTTATCAGCACAAGTTTTGCAACCTTCCAGCGGGAGGGAAAAACATCCGCTGTCAAACATTCGTTGAATGCGCCGAGTAGCAGTCTAGCTTGTATTTACAGTGGGGTCTCATCACTTCGCTGGGAATACCGTCCGGTCCTGGTGCTTTTTTATCTTTCATGAACAGGATCACATTCTCTAGTAAAGAATGAATACCCATTCTCAGTACTCACTCTTTCATCAAGAGCATCGACAGGAAAAAGGGCTTGTAAGATTTCTTCGCACTTCGCTGCTTCCATAGAACAACCGAGGCATCACGGCTCTCTGTTTACGTCGTTGATTAGCTCCTGTCAGCAGCGTGCCTTCTGCCTGTTGATTTCGTTGCGGAGTTCCTTGTTCTCACTTGCAAAGGACGCAACATTTTGGTGAATCACAAGTCATTACTTGCTTTGTGCCAGGGTTCGCCACACTTGTAACACAAAGTGCTTCTGTTTTGTCCCTTGCAAGCCCTTGCTATATATACGTATGCTCAGTAACGGGTTGGAACTGCCCTTCGCCTTATTCTGCCAATAATTCACCCGATCTTTATAGTCCCGCAATGGAGAAGTTGGTTCGCTGTCTTCTTAGGAACAGTGACAATGACCAATTTTTATCCTCTAGAGTTGATAAACGTAAAGTTGACTGATGGTTTCGTCCAGGACAGAGGCAACTCACCTCTGCCCAGGGAGCAGCGTGACCGAAAGTAGCGACAGGTGGTAATTGCTGCATTTATATATAATCGCAAACACGACATAAGAATTGTGTAGTATATAAATGGAGCGATTACACCTATCGCTACTTTCGGTCACGCTGCTCCCAGGCCAGAGGTTAGACAGCGTCTGATGAGTTGCCTTTGCCTTGGAAAACTTGGGTGTTCAACGCAAAAAAGAGGAGTACGTGGACCACAAGAGAGGAAGTGGCTCGGTCCGTCATCAAGTGGGTGGGGACTCAGGACTCCCAGCATCCTCAACAAAAAAACCCCACCTTAAGGTTGCCCACATCTTTGTAATCCCTTGTAACCGCCTCCTTCACATCTACCGTATTAGTTACACCATCCAGACCCCATATTTCAAGGGTGCGCAGACTGTCTGGCAGGAAATTCTCTTCTTTTCGGTCTTCGACCCAAGCTCTGAAAGTATATCGCCAGTTCGAGTCGGTCGGATTGATTTAACATCTACCCCAGCGTTTTCTGGTTTGGTATTGTTGCGGACTTCTCGAAAAACTTCCCCGAAAGAACTCCCTTCGTTCGGTTTAATGTGAATGGTCTCTGACCGTGATTTGCCCCTTCTCTTTTTCTTTCACGCTGATGTTGTAATCGACTTCGACTTTGCTACAGTGGAGCCACGGTTGTCGCTTTCAACTTAGGTTGTTGTTGCTAAATTTTATTTTATTTTCGACGTTGCTTGGTCCGCTTGGTTACTACCACGCAGCATTGTTCCTAGTGCGTCGTTATTGACATATCCCTGCTGTTTTCCCCTCGCCTCCTTTTGTCGATTTCTTGCTCGCCCCTATGGCTGAGGGCACTGCATTTTGCGCAAATAGAGGTTGCACTAGCGACGTTCTTTTTCCTCAGCTCCTCTTCGACAGTCACCCACTAGTTGCGCTGGGGTGTAATAAGGTCCAGCAGTTCTTCCTTTATGCCATTTTTCATATTTATAGGAATGCTTCACTGGACGATGGTAGCTGCCTTCCTTTTCCGTAAAACCAGCCCACACTTCTTGAGTAGCCTTCCTTCCTCTACTCTTGTCTTTCGGATAAGGTCTATCCTCTCTGCTGAGATGATTTGTGGCTTTTCCGCCAGATTGGAGAGTTCCTCACACTTTCAACCGAAAAACTTGGCCGCTTCTCCGAACTCGAATTAGATGCGTCTCTCCTTTTTGGTCGCCAGGACTCTTAGCCTCTACGGTGTCACTCCCTTTTACACTTCCAGCCGCCTTCACTGCTGAGATAGTGGGCCTTTCTACTTTTTCAGTAGGTAACTATCGTTATTTGGCGCTTCTTACAAAGGGATTTATAGTGGGATCTCCCATTTTAGCTGCTAGAAGCATAGAGCGCTGTATATTACTGCTCCCTCTAAAAATTTCGGCTATTGCCGGTTGGGACGTCGTGCTTGTTGTGTTGTTGTTGTTGTCATTATAATTTGGCTCTCAGCTGCAAACCGCTATTTCCCCTAAAAAGTGCAATCGCCTTAAATGATCCCTATGATTGTCTACGCAAGCAGGGAGGTCGCATGTGGGTTAACACACATCCTTTTGGAAATTTGTGTTCAGAGCCGGGACAAGGCGCTGATCAGGAATCTATCTCAACTGAGCTTGCACTGCCAACATAATGTTGTCATTGCTTTGAAAGCCCTTATAGCTCTACCAAGGTTATTATCGAGACTGAGGCAGCTTTAACATTAGCCTGAAAGCCGTTTCCACGAGATGTCACCATCGTGTACTAAATTAAAAGAATACCACAGCTGTAAGCTCATGCAGACCCATTCCAAACCGTTTGCCAAATCATAAGTCAATGCCATACCAAGTTGCCGTCGTTGTCCGAAGGCTACCAACTGGGAAGTGTGAGTCGACTTGGTTAAAAAAACTACTACTTTTGTGGGAAACAAAACTACTTTGTTTGTAGGAGACAAAATCTTACTAAAATCGGATCATTGTCTGTTTGTCTTTCTGTCACACGTACTTTTATTAGAAATGGCAACATCTGTTTCCAAGAGAAACTGAAAAGTAAATCTGAACACATGCAGGGTTTCCATACACCCTAAAGGGGGGTACCACCAAACAAAGCCATGTGGAAACGAAAGACCTTAATTAGTACCGTATTTTCCCACGAGAGAGTAAAGGTTTCGAAAATTATCACATTCTCTGAAACTACCCAATCTAAAAATCTAAAAAAAATCAAGAGGTTGCCACTATATGGTGGCTAGGCTCCGAAATACCTTCCATACCGATATCCCTTCAAATAAAGTTAATAATAGTATATTACTATAATTTTCAGTAATTGGCTGCAGAACCTCCCTTAGGTTCATATTCATGCGAGATAGTATCAGTGCAGCGTACCCCGATGGTACTTCGCAAGCAAGTGCTGACGAGAGTTTGGGGTCTTTGAAAGCATTTCTAGCCTTTGAACACGGCAGTTAGGGCAAATATAACGTTATTAATGTGTCTAGGTATCCAGTTCAGTGCCAGCGACGGCGAAAGCCACACTACCTAGATACACAAATTGATTATCGCCTCCGATACTCTGCCCATTAATCAAGGTAAGAAGACTGTAATGACTCGTGAGACGAAGAGCCGTGGTCTCGTTACTGTATAACTTCATTCCGACTTTCCGACTTTCCCTTTCGAAATTCAGAGCCATCTGTCAAAAATCCATGACACGGTGGAGAGCAAACAGATCTTACCAGCGCAGTTGAGATGTTCGAAGAAAGATGTCATAGTCCAATGAAGCCATGCGCGTCCTCTGGATAAAGCACAATGAAAAACGTCACCGATAACAAGAAGAAATATGCTATTTGGGAAGACCGCTAACCCCATCAAGAATCGTATTACTCATTTAGGAATGATTTCGCTAAGCAGTACATGCAAACCAAGTAAATATAAATAGAAATCATTTAACTTATGGTTTCTGCAATATATTGTCCCGGTGGCTGGAATGTGAATGGAGTCCGGTTGGCCTGTTAATTCCGACTGAACGATGATCGATTGGTAAACAATTTCGCCCACCGGCTGACTTGAAAGGAGTTCAGGTAAGCGACTACGTTATTGGGAAAATGTCGACGTTTGCCGCACAGACCGTATAGGTAGTGAACGTTTTGTTCACCATATGGTTTTTTTGGCGGCCGTGCGGCTTGCCGGTAGGAGTATGTGGAGTGTGCAGTTCAACAGGTTGTACTGTGGACTGTTCAGGCGTAACTGACAGAAATGCTGGAGCATTTACGGCTAGCTTAAGTTTTTCAAATCTCGCTGGGGGCAGAGGAGTCAAATCAGGGTAATAATCTCGGGCGAGCGCAATGCTGACCACATTGCCTCCCACAGTGTACTGTGGTGTACCGTTTCGGTCTTGAATGAAGTGCTCTAACACACTTCAAGGCCCTGATCCAATATGGATTGTTGCGCCAACGATTATTATTATTATTATTATTATTAAGTTTTCCGAGCCGCCCCTGCGGAATTTATTGTCAAAAACGTAGATTAAGATGCGAATATACAATAGATTACCATTCTTGAAGGGTCCCCATACCCGTAATAAATGGGTGCAAATTTTTTTCAACAAATATCTGTGAGGTATTAAATGAAAGGTCTCGATTAGAAGCAAATAGTAGTTTTGACAATAGTGGCAAAAAGGAGTTGCGCGAGGGACAGAAAGGGGTCAATTACTTCAAGGACCCGCTCTCAGAATCTACCTACCCGAAAAATCTGAAAAAAATTATGATGGTCCATGCACATGGTAACTAGGTTTCAAAATGCCCTACGTTACGATATCTGCCCAAATAAAGTTAATAACAGTATATTATTATATTTTGAAAATTTCATGTGAACAAGCCCCAAGTTCATCGTAGGTCCGCAAAATCGTGGTAAGTAGGTTTTAATATGAAGCACTATACTGAAAAGTTTGATGAAAATCCTACCATTATCAACAAACCTATTATATGGTTAAATCTGCCTTTTTCGAATCAAATCACTACTCCCTGATTATGATTTAGCGAGATGTAGTCTTAAATATTTGACTGTTTTTAGCAGCTGCCTTTCCACATCTGATAAGTTATGTAGCACGTAGCTGCCTCACCTAATGTTCCTAGAAAATATAAAATATATATAACTGCGTCGGTTAGGAAGGCACCAACTATGGATTATCTGCAGGGTTGCATTCAAATGTTCAAATATTGGGGTCGCAAATTAACTGACAATTATTATGGCTAGATCGTCCGCAAATGACTACGATCTTTTTGTCCTCCAGGAGCCATGGCAATATGTCCATTAGCAGGGGCTATAGCAGAGCAGAGAGAATCCAGCATGTGAAGAATCCAATTGATTAACAACGGATCGATTACATGCTTAATGAGGCATAATTCTCTCTCTCTATTATGGACTGTATGGGCTTGTCGGCCCTGAACTGAAATTTTGGATGCTCCCTGCGAAATATACTTTAAGGAAATGGTTTGTCGGTTCTTCATCTTTGTTGCTTAGTAAACTTAAGTTACTTGGTTACTGCCTACTTTTTTTGGCAAGGATCCGGTTCAACTTCGAGGCCGTTTCAAGTGAACTAGTCTCCTCAAAAAAGCGTTTCCATGAATATTTTGTCCAATTACTGAATCAGATTTCAGAGCTAGGTTCAGGAGTGTTTTTGTCGTTCTCCTCTGTTTTACCAAATCCGAGTTCTATCAACCATAGTTTTACCAGTTTTATCCTTTTTAACTTATTGAGGGGACAATCTCTTCGAAAGCTTCTCTTATACTAGTTGTGACCATCTTAGTTTAGTTTACTGGGGGGAGCCGCAGCTGCGAGCTCTCAGGCCATTGTTAGGGCCCATTGCACTATCCCCGTAAATCGCCTATTCAATGGCTTACCGCCTGCAGTGTTCGCAGACTTTAGCGAATCTGAGAACATTCTCCAGAGGCAGGGAGTATGCAGATTCTTCATTGAAGAAAACCTTGCCGAGGTTTCTTCATCTGAAATCTGAAGATGCTGGGCAGCTGCATAAAAAGTGCAGGGTCGTCTCCTCCTCCTCCTCACATTGGCTGCACACAGCCGAAACCACTACCCCAATCTTTTCCATATGGTAGTTTAAGGAGCAGTGTCCCGTCAGAAGCCCAACTAGGGTTTTCATGTCCCACTTCTTAAGGGACAACAAAAATGCCGCTTTAGTGGCCGTAGACTCTTTCACAAGAATATTTGCCTGCCGGCAGGAGTCAAAATTTCTCCACTCGGTTGCGTGAATCCTTGCAATTTCATCCTTCAGAGTAGACTTGACTTTAGGTGGTCGGATTCCAAGAGTTGGTTTTGGCCCCACTATTGTGGATCCAGACCCTCGGCGAGCCAGTCTGTCAGCCTCCTCATTAGAGTGCCCCGGCACCAACATCAGGAATATTTCGTTCAGTCGGCCAAGTTTCAGCAGTACCTGATGACAACTTCACATCAACTAGCTTGATATGTCGTTGCTATTTAGTGCTGATAATGCCGCCCGACTGTCGGAACAGATTCGAATGGTGCGACTCCTCCACTTTTGTTGCAGACATTCTTCTGCTGCCAATGAAATGGCATATATCTCCGCCTGGAATATGGTCGTTATGTTTCCGAGGGGTCAGGCCAGTTCTATAATCGGATTCTCCGAGAACACCCCTGCGCCCGATCCAACCTCCATGGCTGACGCGTCGGTGAAGATTATTAAGTCTGCAATCTGGAAAGACTCATGGCCATTTGTTGACCATTCTTCTCTTTCGGTGATTACAACAGTGAATGTCTTTTCAAAGACGAATCTGGAAACCATATGATCGGTCGGCATCAGAGCTACCGGATGTTTCTCAAGGAATTTCTAGATAGACGCATGACTGTGTGATTGGCCGCCTTTCCACGCCTCAATGGTATCGAGCCTATATGCGTCATTGGCTGCTTTCCGTTTCACCTCCAAGTGAATGGGGGATAAATTTAGGATAGCTTTAAGTGCCGCAGTCGCCGTAGTACTTATTGCTTCACTGATCATCTTAGTTGTTTTTTCAATTCCAGCAATGGATTTTAAGGGCCTCCAAGGGATCGTAATTCGGACATTCAGCTCCGTTTTGTGAGTTACCCAATCTGCCCTCCGCGGATTCCAAAATGGAGTGATTGGAGGTGAATACATGCCTATTTCGGAATCAATGCACCTCTGATCTGAGAGCATAATATCATTCGATACTTTCCCCTCTCCGATATGGATTGCTATGTCAGAGAATATCACCGTGATACCAATGACCCTGGCTCGCACTGAAGGGAGTAGGTTCATTACCTAAGTTGGGAAGCTGTAATTCCAGATATTCTAATAGTCTCGATCCTGTTGTGTTGGTGTTCGATCTCTCCCAACAGATGAGATGGGCGTTACAATCGCATCCTGCTTTAATGAATGTTTCACTAGAAACTAAAGAACCTCTTTATCTCCCTATTTACTTTTTATGGTTAATTTGGCTGTTGTGATCATATAGGTCCTTAACCAGGATAGCCTTTTAAATGTCCTTTGAAACCACCATGCAGTAACCAGGTCTAGTGCTTCCACTAGCATACAACAGGTCAGTATGTCGGAACCCCGCAATAGAGCCAGCAGCCCGTTTATTCTCGAATTGGTCTTCCTCAACGAGGAATCTACCCACTCTCTCCTTGCAGAAGAGACGTACTAAGGGTTTTTATAATGGATCTAATATAAGTATGAAACCTGGAGGCTTGTTACTACGGTTCCCCTCATTTCCTCAATAATTTTAGGACCACGAAAGGGCCAACTAAAGCATCAAGTGAAAAATGAGGAAGACGGAGGATCACGCACAGTATCTTTCAGAGGATTCATTTCCCCCATCTGGATCAAGGCCAAGTCAGTCCTTGCTACTATCTTGAAAAAGCTGTGGAAAATGCGAAGACGTCGAAAGGATATCAATATTCCCTTATAATCTGTCATCTGACTGCGCTTTGGAAAACAAAGCAGGAGCCTGTTAAGAACAATCAGTGCAGCCTTGACCGTTTGCAAATATTGATTTTCATTTAGAGTAAATCCGCTTTGGTTGAAAGCTTTTCCATAAAAATCAATAAAGTCTAATTGAATTGCAAGTTGCTCCTAGTAATGCTCTCAGGAAAATTCATTTGCAATGACTTTTATTTTGCAGGAGAGGAAATTTCAAGGAAAACGCATAATTGGTTCAATAATATAAAATGTATATCGAGTAGAAGGATAGCACTAAGGATTCAACAGGTAAAGGAAACGTGTTTACTTTTACAGTAATAAAACAGATAATTTAATGAAGAAGGCAGGTCAAAAAGGAATTATTGATGGTGGACAGACATCATAGACGTAAAATGGGATTGAAATTTAGCCATGGAAACACGGCGATTGGAAATTTCCACTGATTTCACTCAAAAAGGTCTAATTCAATCACGACAATAAAAAGCAGAAAAAGTGTATTAACCTGGAATCGGTGAAACATGCAATTTACCTGAATGAATACAGGCTTATTCCCATTTGAGTTGGCTCTGTGGAAGCTGTGTTCAATTTTCCTTTTCATACGTAAATGCTTCGTTTCCATTTGCATTCAGTTTCAAACGGAGATGGATTACAGTAAGCGCATTCAGTGCTCAGTACAATTGGGTCTATTTAGCAGCATAATTCATATTTTTTCTAATTTTGTATAATCCATTTGCCTGCCATTATCGCAAAGCCTACAATCGCAACGAGGCTGCCATCGTGGTGCAGAAAAGTGCAGACGCTCGGCCCAAGACTTGTCTGGAGCATTCATAAGTGCATTATATTTCATGCAGAGGACCAAGAGCCAAATCCCTGCAGCAGATGCGTTCAATTTATGCGCCTTATTATTCTTGACTGTTCCCAGTTTTGATAGCTAATGGTCGGTAATAAATCTGTAAATGTTTCGTTTCTCTGCTCAGATCTTGGGACGACGATTGCCGGTTATTTCGTAGTTTTTTCGTATTTTTCGTACAACTTCCTAATAATTTAGCTTTGTCGGCTTTCCTACATAATCTTTTGATAGTGTCATTAAGTTGCCACGGTTGACTTGGGGTTTGTTCGGGCTTAAGCGTATCGAAGATATTGGGCAGAATAACGTACGAATATAGAGAATATAAATAAATGGGGGAATTATCCCAGGAGATTTATATTTATCAGTTCGAGAGGGCTTGAATGTGTTAATAGCCCATTAATACTTTTTTCCAGTAATTTATAGCATATAATGGAGTTGGGCATTTTTAATTAGAGGAATGTATCCCACGTTTTGCATCTCTTATTGACGGCAAGTAACCTCAAGCTGTGCGGAAATAATTGCTGAGGGGTCGAATATTTTTTGAAGGAATCTTTTTATCTTCCTTCCATTTTCAATAATTTCAAAGTGAAGTGAAACATTTTAGTAACAGGCAGGACCCCGGCGTTCGTTTCATCTATGGATGTTTCCTACAAAACAGCTCTTTTCCAGCACAAATTTTTATGATTCTAGGATGAACCTAATGGTGTTTCCAGTTAATTTCCAGCACTACTGCTTTTAACTTTATTTGAACAGATATCAGTAGATATCATTGGACCAAATGAAGGATTAGAATATTTCTAATCAATGTACGCGAACTCTACATATATTCAACTTGCAGATGATTCGCGGAAAAACCCGACCCGATGTATGTAAAACGAATATCTCCTCCAATTCTGGATGTTCTGTGAACCGCTGTAGAGGCTGTAGATGCTCTTTATCAAGCTGAGGCATTTAGTGTTAACCTCGACAAGTAGGCTCCTCGTAACCCTTGATGCCAGAAATGCCTTCATCATCATCATCAACGACGCAACAACCGGTATCCGGTCTAAGCCTGCCTTAATAAGGAACTCCAGACATCCCGGTTTTGCCCCGAGGTCCACCAATTCGATATCCTTAAAAGCTGTCTGGCGTCCTGACCTACGCCATCGCTCCATCTCAGGCAGGGTCTGCCTCGTCTTCTTTTTCTACCGCAGATATTGCCCTTATATACTTTCCGGGCTGGATCATCCATCATCCATACGGATTAAGTGACCCACCCACCGTAACGTGTTGAGCCGGATTTTATCCAAATCAGGCGGTCATGGTTTCGCTCATAGATTTCGTCATTATATAGGCTGCGGAATTGTTCATCCTCATGTAGGGGGCCAACAATTCTTCAGAGGATTCTTCTCTCGAACACGGCGAAGAGTTCGCAATTTTTCATGTTAAAAACCCAAGTCTCCGAGGAATACATAAGGACTGGCAAGATCATAGTCTTGAACAGAGAGTTTTGACACTATGGTGAGACGTTTCGAGCGGAGCAGGTTTCGTAAGCTGAAATAGGTTCTGTTGGCTGCCAACAACCTTGTGCGGATTTCATCATCACAGCTATTATCGGTTGTGATTTTCGACCCTAGACAAGAGAAATTTGCGTCAATGAAATGCCTTCGGTGCCGTCAGATTGCAGATATGGCACATTAGAAAATTAATTCCATATGCTGGGCTACCTCCTACAGATATTGAAAGAGTATCTGGAAGACCATTCCCTGAAATATGAGACGCTGAAGAGCCAGAAGAGGGAAATTATGTCGGGGGTAACGCAAAGACCCATCCTAGACCTAAAGGCCTAAAATGGATTTTATGATAGGCTGCTAAGAGTCAACATGCCAGAGTCAGTTATGCAGATGATGTTGCAGCGCTTGTTGCCGGACGCACTGTCGAACAGATGCAAAGCAGACTTGTGTTTTCAGTCTTACTTGCATAATATTGGGAAGGTAACGTGGTTGCGGATGACGTCCATCCCACCTTTTTTTTGTGAAAGGTAGAATGGGATTCGTCAACGTCCGACGACGTATCTTCGTGGAACTTCAGCACTGTATGCGTGGGATTCACCTACCCCGCCCCAAAGAAACCCTCAACAACTAAACTTGTTATAAGACTAATGACCAGCCACACTTAGAACACACCTCTCCTTTTTAAAATTGATGTACGCGAGATAAGGGAGACGAATGATCATATTACCTTTAAAAGTAGGAAATTTCCTAATTATAGGACGAATTTTAGATGGACCAGGGAATTCATATCGTTAACCAAACAAAATAGAGTACAAAATACATGTTTTTATACATAAATATTTACCCTTTTCCTCTCTCCCTTGAACTCGCCACCTTTTTCTTGGTAGTTGGTAGCTCATGTGTAGAATACATTCAAAAAACCTATTCCTTACTGTGTAGGGTTGATAAACCTTAACAAGATTGTTTCTCAGCATAAGAACATCTAACGAAATTTATGTCAGACAAAACGTTAACAACACTACCATCCAACAAGATGAACAACATGAAGTTTATCCTCGTTTCTTGGCGGCTTTGTAATCTAATTTCGCTTGTCTGGAGTTCAAACATTTTCTCCATCACTATCTTTTACTTAACTCTCACCAGGTTTGTATTGTCTTTTGAGAAGATTAATTTTATAGGCCGGCAGTAAATGGTAGGCGATGGACGGAGATCAACCCACACTACTTTTACTGTTTTCTTATTCACCAATTTCAATGGCACCATACCTATAAAAAACAAGTATTCATAGGTGCTTGATACGTCATTGGTGACCCTTTATTGGCTACATTGGTACTATCAATAAATCTCCATTTGCATGTCAATTTTATCTCCTCCCCTTTATCTATATTCTGCGCTTTGAAGGAGTTATCTCGTGTGAAGACCGTTTTTTTTCGCTTTTTTTAATTCTATTTTTTTTTTTTTTGTAGAGAACTGAATAAGGATACAAATAGGAATTTCACCATATATTTATTAATATATTAAACATGCGTAATAATTTTTCCAGCCCGATAGCATAGTTCATTATTGAAATACAGAGCAATTTATACACCCATCTCCAAAAAAGGTGTTTTTCTGCTAATCCGCCAGAGGGCGCTGCGATCATCTTAAAGGGGGGGGGGGAATAAACATCAATCATTGACTTCGCTGACGACATTAGAGTGACTATCGTGGCACAAGATATTGAGGAGATCAAGGTCCGCACAAACCAGGCAATTTTTGAAATAAAAACTTGGCTAGAAGACGCTGGTCTGACAGTCGCAAAACATAAAACCGAAGTAGTTTTGATCACCAAGCCAAGGAAGCAAACGTCAGTAAAGATCAGAATTGGCGAACACATTCGCAACCAACGCTCAAATATCTAGGGGCCATGGTTGATCAAAGGCTGAAATTCAAGTCTCATTTTGAAAATTTGCCAAACAAGGTTTCTGGGGTTGCTACATTTTTGGTAGAATGTTACCAAATGTAGGTGGACTAATTATCTCGAGAGTTGTCAGTTTCATTCTGCTTTATGCAGCTCCAGTCTAGGTATCGGCACTAAAGTTAAAAGCAAATAAAAGGAAAATCGCAAACCCATATCGATTGAGTGCATTGTGAACGTCTTACGCTTACCGTACAATATCAGACGAAGCAGCATGTGTGATAGCAAGCATGGTCTCCATTAACATCTTGGCGAGCAAGAGTCGATGCCTCTATGACCCATCATATCGGCGAGGCCTGTACCTATTGTCGGCAAGTAGCACGAAATGAAGCTATTTTGTAGTGGCGAAAAAGATGGGATGATTCAACTAAAAGACACCTGACTCATAGGATTAATCCAGATGCCTCAGAATGGAGTAAACGAAAGCACCGTGAAGTTAGCTACGAACTAATTCAATTCTTAAGTGGACACGGAGGATACCGTGCATGCATCGCTTCGGGCGTGACGACTCCCCATATTGTGTTATGGGATTCTAGGCGCAACTAGGTAATCCCGATTTACGGGTTAGAGCAGCGTGGGGCGCTATAGTTCTAGCTAGGTGCGATGGTAAACACGGGATCAGGGGCCAGCAGCTAAATAGTTTTAACTCGACTTCCAGTGCAGCATGGACGCTATAGCACTGGCCTGACCCGTGGAGAAGCTAAGAAGCTATCCTCCTTGTTCCTATCCTGGAAAAGCTGAAAAGCTATTCTCCTTTTGAGCAGTAAGGAAACTGCTGTAGCGGAAACCAGCCTGCTCTCTGTCGATAAAGCTTTCGAAATGTTCTTTGCTGCATTTCAGAATTATTTTAGCGACAGCAGATACCCGTCCAATTGTCACACTCAAAACGTGTGCTCTTCTTTGGAATCTTAACGATCATCCCATTCTTCCACTCTCTGGGAAAGTTCTCGGATTCGCAAGATTTCCGTACGAGTGGAAGCAATAAGTTTGTAGTGACCGCAGGTGATTCTGCGGGGAGACCGTCAAGCCCAGCAGCTTTACTCCGTTTGAGTGTGTACACGGCCGAAATGATTTCTCTTCTGTTTGGAGGAATAGTCCCTATTTGCGTGCTACGGTGGCTAGTCATTTCATCAAAGGAGGGGAACCTCACTGGATGCGATACGGTTAAGAGCCATAGTGAAGTGTTCTTTCCACCTTTTCAGGATGAGAAAGCGACAGGAGGCGTCCTTCACAGGACCGCCGAAAAATTCGCGACAACATGTATGCCCTTGCATGATGCGATATACAGTTCTGAAATCATTACCTTTTGCGGCATCTTCCGCTTCCCTGACCAACGCAATAGCAAATTATCTCTTGTCATGGCGTACCCAATGCTGAATTTCTCTGGATTTCGCTCGGTATTATACTTCGAGCGCGTTACGTCCTTCAACCCCTCCCGTTCATCAATCCGCTTCCGGAGCCCCGCGGTAAGCCAGTTTTTATGTCGGCCCTTCGGAATGTGGCCGATGACCTGCGCAGGCCCCGAGAAAAGAGCATTTTTGATGGCAGCCCAATGCTCATAGATATTCTCAATCGTGTTACTCAGTAGATCTGCCGCTCGACCAGCAAGATAGTTCTGTCAATTTCGAACGATAGCTGGGCCATACAAGCGGTCAATGTTGAGGTTAGAGGGTCACAGCTCCTCAGCCCTGCGAGAAGTGGTGGACGCAACACATAAACGAACGTAAGCGACCATGATCCCTTTCGAGGCCGATGTCAGTGGCTGTCTTGTTATGCACATCCAGCAGATAATTCCTAAATCTACTGCTGATGACGAAGTGGTCGATATTATTGTTCGAATGCTGTTAGTCAGTTGAAGCTCAACTGACCTTATGGCTGGCTTTGTGATCGGACCTCTCACTATTACCGTTCCGGTTGCCAAGACCGTGTTTCCCCATCACATGCGCGAGTAAGATCTTGCCATTAAGACATTAAGATCACCGCTTCCGTTGGTGCGTAGCATTGTACAATTGTAATTCTCCTTAACTTGGACCGAAACTTCGCAGTGAGAAGGTTGTTATAAACTGCCCCCCTACCAAGAGAGAGCGCCTTACAGTTGCCGTCAGAAGGGACCCACATCGGATTTGTGTATGCTATCAGTTGAGTTTGTAGAGTGCAAAAGCACATTGCCGCAAGAGAAAGAGGAGTACTCTCCATAGTCCCATCATCCTACATCCCTACGATCCAGAACGTCCAGTTAATATCGCTGGAATTCCCGCTCAAGTTGAAGCGAGCGAGCCATCTGAGGACCCTCACCAAAGTTATCAAGGAGCGTGCGCACATTTCAGAAACCAATCATAGGCCGTTTTGAATTGCCAAATGGGCAATCCTAACCAGAGGCGTTGTTGACGTTTCGATGGAAATAAAGTTTCAAAATTTTCAGGTTGCTAGCCCAAAAATGTTTATCCCTTTCAGTCGCCTTTAACGACAAGCAGGGAAAACTTTCAGTGAATTTTTAAGCCCCAACTCACAAGACACAGTGAATTATGGCTAGTCAGAAAACCGTCAATGGTCCTTCAAGTCTTCCTGCTTTTCGGTAGGATAAACTTTGCAGTATGTTTGTTTGGTTCTGGCAGAAAGAGTTTGGAGGTGGTCAAATGATAATAAGGATGATAGGGCGACACCGTGATCTGATACAATGCTAGCACAAATCCTGTGAAACGCCTCCTGTATTTTAACAACGACAGCTCCGCACCCCCATGCAGTGACCACTGGGTGTTTTGCCATCAAAACAGCAGATGGAGGAGGGTGGAGGTGAGCTTTCCGCGTTTTAAAACGGAAACATATTATCCAGAGCGGCCTTCCTGGAAGGGAGTTGGGCGAAGCGCTGACAATGCATTCTCAAAAAATATTAACGTATCCAGGGGCCTAGAATGCAACCTCGGATAGGACGGATCAAACAGCAACGACTTCGGTAACTTTTGGGTCTTGGAATGTGCGATCCTTTCTTCGAACGGGTGCACTGCAGAAGCTACTCCAGGAACTATCCCGTAACAACATTAGCATCGTTGCGATCCCAAAAACTGAATGGCTTAAAAGCGAAGAGACTGATTATGGATCCTACACAGTATTTATGCAATTTAAAATGCTTACGTGGCTAATTTCTTACCTGCCTAAATTCTTATTCCTAATTTACAAACTATTGAGTCGGCGTCATAATTTGCAATTGTATGGATCATTGTGCATTTATTTATTTATTTATTTATTTATTTATTTAATGAGGACAATACACAGAAAGCAAATTTCTTATTACATATTGTCCTCAGAGGGAGGAGCAAGTAAATGGCATATTTTGCGCTTAAAGCTAGAGAGAGACATAGAATCAAAGGAACCAAGCTGTAGGGCATTGTAGGACCGGCAAAACCTCGGGATCGGAGAGTGAAAGTAAATCTCAAGCTCAACGAAGGGTACATCAAAAATGTCCGCATTACGTGTGTTATGAGACGAGGCGATACGGAGAGTAATATCCGAATTGGCGGAGCAGTCCATCAGACCATTGCAGATTTTGAAAAGAGTACACATATCAAGGAAGATACGGCGTTGCTGTAGGGAGTGGAGGTTGAGGGTGCGGAGTCGTGACGGATAATCAACCCGGGGAAGGTTTTTTTTGTAAAAGAGGGTCCGGGTGAATTTGCGTTGTACAGCTTCAAGAGCGCAGCTGTCACGAATGCGGTAGGGGGACCAGACTACACAGCAATATTCAAGGATGTTTTTGACAAAGGAATTGAAGAGTGTTAAGGAGGGCTGGATTGAGGTAAAGTCGGACGAGGAACGTAGGATAAAACCAGACATTTTGGAAGCTCTATTGATGATGTCAACGAAGTGGGAATTGAAACGAAGTTTATCGTCGAATATTACACCCAGGTCTTTGAAGGAAGTCAGTAGTGAAAGAGGTTGACCACCGAGAGAATAGGAAAAGGATGATGGGGAGGGTTTTAGGGAATAGCGCATCCAGTGGCATTTGTTGACATTCAGTGTTAGCTTGTTGACCGAACACCAACGGGCTAAATTATCAAGGTTGGATTGTAAGAGAGCACAGTCCAATGGAGACGAAACAGAGGCAAACAATTTAAGGTCGTCTGCGTAAAGCAAATACGGATAGGTGGGGATGGAGGCGAGGTCATTGATAAAAAACAGGAAGAGTAGGGGGCCAAGTGTAGAGCCTTGGGGAACACCAGAGGAAGGAGAGAAGGAACCAGATGAGTGACTATGAAAAGAAACTTTGCAGGAACCGTATGAGAGATAGGAGGAAAGCCAGGAGATGACTGAGGGAGGGAAGTCTAGCGAAGAAAGTTTAGAGAGGAGAATGTTATGGTCAACGGTGTCAAAGGCTTTGGAGAAATCAGTATAAACAGCATGTACCCCCTGTCGTGAATTCAAGCGTTTAGCAACAAAGTTCGTAAAGACCAGAAGATTTGAAGCCGTTGATCTATGTTTCACGAAACCATGCTGCTCTTTGACAATGAGGTGACCGAAGTGCGCGGTCAACCAGTCGTTGACGTATCTTTCTAGGATTTTGGAGCACAAGGAGAGAAGGGAAATGGGGCGGTAGTTCACAGCAAGGGAAGGGTCTCCGCTCTTGAGGATAGGAATGATAAGGGCCTCTTTCCAGAGACGGGGAAAGTAGCATTCGTCTAGACTTTTGTTGTAGATTATACACAGGGGGAGGGAAATGTATTTTCTACAGTTAAGGAGGAAGAGATTAGGAAGCCCATCGGGGCCAGGCTCGACATTGGGGTCAAGGTTACCAATGAGGAACTCAACCAAGGAAGACGTAAGGAGAGGAATGGCTAGTGATTCGGAGGAGTCTGTGGTTATGAAAGGTGTAGAGGGTGAAGGGCTCGAGGGAGAAAACACTGAAGAAAAGTAGGTGCAGAGAAGGTCGCAGGATTGTTGTGGGGAGTTGGCGGTGGAGTCAGCGAAGCTGATAGAAGAAGGGACAGATTGAGTTGGATTACGAAAGTTGCGAGCGTAAGACCAAAAGGGTTTTAAGTTACCGCGGGCAAGGGCGGCTTCGACGCTCAATAGGTACCTTTTACGCGCTTTTCTGACCATTGACTTCACAGTAGATCGTATAGCTTTAAAGTGAGCAAGGTCGGCGTCATTTTTAGAAGCCCGAAACTTCTTCCGCAGTGTGTGTTTCAAGCGAATGTTAATATGAAGTTCCGTTGTGAACCAAGTTGGGTAAGAACGTAGGCAGGGAGGGGAAGAAGGGACATAACAGGAGAGGAGATCAGAGAGGATATTGTAGAAGGTGTTAAGAGCTTGATCACACGATAAATTACTTAGTATATGTACCCAGTTGAAAGACGCTAAAGCTGAGTTCAGACCGTCAAAATTGGCTTTGCGGAAGTTGAACTTAGTGGGTTTACGTTTGGTTTTGGGTTTTGAACGAGGGAGCTCCGCTTCAAATTCAACCGCAGGATGGTAAGTGTCGGTTTTTACATACGGGGATGTGTCAGAAAATAAAGAGAGGTGGCGCTCGGGGAGGTTGGAAAGGAAGAGATCGAGAGTGCGGCCCAAGGAGTTTTTGGTGGTATTGAAATTCAGGGCAGAGCAAGTATACATAAAGGAAGAAAGTGGGAGGGAAGAATGGGAGAGGTTGTTGGAAGGAATTGGAAGACTAGGATGATTAGGCCAGTTGAGCATGGGGAGGTTGAAATCTCCACAAAGGAAGAAAGGAAGGGAAGGGAATCTGACGGTAAGAAGTTCAGACAAACTGTCAAACAATTCTTCATACAGGTGAGAAGGGCTAGCACAGGGGACATATACACAAGAAAAAATGAACGGGAGGAAGTTGGGCGGGGAGACATGAAGAGCAACACAATCAAAAGGAAAGCCAGAGGAGGAGAAGACGAGTTCAGCGGGGAGTGAATCTTTTATAGCAATTAGGACTCCACCGCCAGTGGACTTACAAGAAGCATCCCGGTCCCTGTCACAACGGAAAGTGGAGTACCCTTCGGGGAGCTCGGAGTATAATATGGCATCGTCTAGCCAGGTTTCGGAGATACAGATGGCATGGTGTTGCTGAGCCAGCGCGGATAAATTGAAGGCCCCCAGCTTGGTTCTTAAACCCCTGACGTTCTGATAAAACAGACGGACAGTGAACATGGATCCAGTTATATAGCTCGGCGAGGCAGACGGGTTGCCCTGAAATTTACCCGCGAATTGGGGCGCTTATATGGCTTGATGAATACACCTTCAGGCCAGAAAGAAGGGTTGCCGAGGACATCAACTTCGTGTGGATAAGTAACCTTGAAAGATGCAATCACCCGGTCGGTGTTATCGTCTTTTGTGAGTTTAATGCAGAACAGCGGAGAGCGTAAACCAACTTTGCTCCTTATATACTCCAGAACATCGTCCGTGGAAGTTGTGAACGCTAGCCTGGAGATGAAGCGCTGTTTAGGTGGGGACGCCACCTTTAACTTGGGGCCACTGGTATGGATGGATGAAGTGCCAGGATATATGGCGGTAGCAGGAAGCGGAGCTTCGTTGGCGACAGGAACGATGTCAGAAAGTGGGGCGGCTATGCTATCATAGAGGGCTTTAAAGTCTATGAATAGATGGTGCAACTGTTGTCCATATTCCAACAGTTTTCTGTTGCTGATTTGCCTGGAGTGAAGACTCTTTGGTATGGGCCATTGATGTTCTGGACGTATGAGGCTATCCGGTCTTGCAAGATAGCGGAGAATATCTTACAGATGGTACTCAGCAACTTGATACCTCTATAATTGCTGCACTGTGTGATATCTCCCTTTTTATGTATGAGACAGATAATGCCTCGTTTACAATCGTCAGGCATTAATTCGCTGTCCCATACCTTGAGCGGTTGTCACCCGAGAATAGCATGGATGAAATGGATCTAAAGAAACTTGGAGGGCGGTGGAAAAATTGATCCTGCCAGTGTAAGCGAAAGAGAAGGAGATGGTGTTAGTGAGTAAAAGTCTCACATAATCGTATGACACGGCTTCCACCTTCCAATGCCAAAAAAGACGGGCAGACAGACAGACAGACGGACAGACAGACATCGACTCGATTCTAATAAGGTTTTGTTTCATACAAAATCTTAAAAACCACTTGACTATTCGCTTTTTAATATGTTATTGTGCACATTCAAAACAACAGAATGAACCTCGGAGACGGAGGGAGGTGCTAAATATTTTGATTCACATCAGGTTTTTCGGCGGAAAAACTGAACAATTTGAAAAATCATCACCATTTTGTTATTTTTTGACGAAATTTTTTGATTGTGGTTCACTCTATAGAGATTTTCATGCTGATTAAAACCCCAGAGATTGTCCCTTTTTCCCTAAAGCATCCGAGATTTCATTTCCCCCTACGCCACAGTGACCAGGTACCCAGGATAGTTCCCCCGTATTCAATCCAGAGATAGGGTTCAAACGGTTTCTGCATTCCTGAACGATTTTCGAGGTGATCAAAGGACTACTCAACGCCCTCAATGCAGCTTGACTATCACTGCAGATTGCGATGCGCCTGCCGTCAGCTTGGAAAAGAGGTGCATATTGTCCCAAAGGAAAACCCCACTTCTCGTTTTTATTCGAGGGGTGGACTTTCCGCTCCAGAACTCTGTTCTGTTTCTGAGCCATCGGTGTAGAAGACCTCCGTATATCCCATCACGCATTCCTCTCGGACTTCCCAGTTCTCCCTACGCTTCAGGGTAACTTCATATCTTCTATCAAACAGATGTATGGGGACACGAGAATCGGAAGGCATTGTAACAAGTGGGTTTAGTACTCCCAGTAACTCTTCCAATTCTGTGTGCCCCCCACATCCGTTGTTTTCCCATAGATCTAATCGAATTAGCCTATGAGCTGCTCTCATTGCAGTGCTGTGAATAAATATATCCAAGGGTTGCAAATTAAGTAATGAATTTAGAGCTGCGCCGGATGTGGTGCTCATGGCACCGGTGATACCCAGATACACAGTTCTTTGCAGTGTGGCTAGTTTACGGTCAAAATCTTCAAGTCTCACCTTAACGGATGCCTAAACGAACATCGGCCTAATGATAGCAACGTATATCCACATTACCACACGAGGCCTGAGTCTCCATGTCGAGGCAAAGGCCCGTTTGCATAGCTCATAAGCTGTGAGAGCTCGTTTCATCTGTTATAATAAACAAGTCGGAAAACTGGAAGCTGGACACTTCAGGTACGAAAGCTTTTGTGTATTTTTTAATAAGCAGCACGTAATATATCCATATATTATGTGAGAGTATCCACTTTCGGGTGATATTGCTATTCATAATCTTCAATTTTCAAAGAGGCAACAGCTTTGCCGTATTATAACTTTGTTAGTAATAGTGCGATTTCCACCAAACTTCGTAAGATTGTCCTCTACATTATAATCAAAATTTTATGGTAGGATGAACTTAAGAAGGGTTTCCAGCCAATTACAAAAAATTATAGTAATATACTATTATTAACTTTATTTGAACAGATATCGGTATGGAAGGTATTTCGGAGCCCAGGCACCATATAGTGGCAGCCTCCTGATTTTTTTTCAGATTTTTCGGTTTGGTAGTTTCTGAGAATGGCCCCCTTAAAAAAAACGATCACTTTTAACCCCCCGCACTCCCCACTATTCCAACGAATATCAAAATTAAGACCGGCTTCGAAAAGTATTAATCGAGACCTTTAATTTGATACCCCACATGACTATAATTGATGAAAAAAAAATTTACACCCCCCCTTTTGCATGTATGGGGACTCCCCCTTAAATTCAACGTAAAAGGATATAACTCACGGTATGTGGGTTCAGAGTTCACAGTTCCCACCTTTGTACCAAATTTGATGTTAATCGCTATATCCGTCTCCGAGAAAAATGCTTGTGACGGACAGATAGACAGACAGACAGAATAGTGAACTTTCCAGCCTTCGATCGATTCGCCACAGAGCCAGACGAACGGCTTCAGAAGGCAATAGGTAGAATCGATCAAGAGCAAAAGGATCATGCTTATAGGGAAGCTCGCAAGAACCTCAAGCTCGCCATCCAGCGTAGTAATAGGGAATGTTTTAAGGAGCTCTGTTTGGAAGCGGACATAAATCCTTGGGGTAGCGCCTATAAAATCGTGACAGGGCGATTCAGAGGTGGGGTACTAACATTTTCCAGCGTCCCCTGAATGTGACGCCGATTCCACTAGTCACCAGGGACAAGCTGCTGGAGATCTGCAGTTGAATAGGCGACAGCAAAGCCCCGGGTCTGGACGGCATACCGAATAAGGTCCTCAAACTTGCCGTAAAATGTAGACCGGATATATTCGCGGAGCTGTTCGAAACGTGCATATTCGAGGGTATCTTTCCAGCACCGTGGAAGCAGCAGAGGCTACCTAAGGCTGGCAAACCGCCAGGGGAACCGTCGTCCTATAGACCCATATGTCTTCTGGACTCTATGGGGAAAATGTTGGAGCGAGTTATTAATAATAGACTGCTCCCAGTCGTTGAGGGCCAAGGGGGCCTTTCAGATAGGCAGTATGGATTCCGTAAAGCCAGATCAACCATTGATGCCATCAAAATGGTTACTGGCTTGGCCGAAAATGCAATTCACAAAAGGGGTTGTACCAGCAAATATTGTGTGGTGGTGACCCTGGATATGAGGAATGCATTTAACTCGGCCAATTAGAACCTTATACGAAAGTCTCTGGCGAGAATTGGTATTCCCACCTATCTCGTCGCTATTATCGATAGCTACTTGCAAGAGCGGACGCTCTGGTATAATAACGATGATGGACCCAAGGAATACGTTGCCTCCGCGGGTGTCCCACAGGGCTCTGTACTGGGCCCACTACTGTGGAACATCATGTATAATGATGTGTTTAACCTTCCAGTTTCGGAGGAGGCCACGGTGATGGGTTACGCCGATGATATAGCACTGGTTGTGGTCGCAAAGCATCTCGAGGATGCTGAGTTGTACTCAAGTGAAGAAATCAGTGTTGTTAAGGTTTGGTTAGAGAGTGCTGGACTGGCACTCGCGGAGGAAAAGACGGAAGCGGTCTGCATCACTAAGCGCCTCAAAAGAAATTACGCCTGCATTAGAATCGGGAATCGTGTCATCACTTCCAAGCTCGTCCCCACGTACTCGAGGAGGGCGATCAGACCCGAGTCTGCAAGGGACTCATTTGAAGTGGCTTCGGCTACGAAGCCTCACCGGAGGTTATCTGGTACCATGGGAACCGGGATGGACCTCTGAGAGCATATGCTTCAGCAGAATTCCTGGAGGATGTGTTCTTGGCCCGGTTATTTGCGGTTGGCCCCCTAGTGGGAGTTTCATGGTGGTTGTGGTTATGCCTATATCGCGCTCCTTGGAGCTCAAGCGTGGAGTTGCGCTGTACAACTCGGGTGCCGTACTCCTTAGTTGCGGCAGAGGTGTTAGATAGGCCTCGCATCCACTGGTATGAATGCTGAGCCTGCACTCAGTATAAACCAGGACCGATGTGCTTGCATGGTGGGGCTCTGATTGTGGTCCCAAAATCAATCCGTGTCCGAACAGGACCGTGGGATTATGCCTTCACGGCAGGTACTCACATTAAATCCCCAGGACTTTCATCACTTCCAAGCCTGCTATCAAATACTTGGGGTTGATGATAGACGGAAAACTCAATTTTAAGCAGCACATAGAGCATACTTGTAAAAGAGCATCCACCACGAGTATGGCTTTCGCAAGGATGCTGCCGAACGTAGGAGGGCCGCGGCATACTTGCAGGCTGCTCATAGCCAGGATGGTGAGTTCTATCATGCTGTATGCAGTCCCAGTTTGGGGAAACGCGCTGCAGGTTTTAGGCAATGCATATAAACTGAGTACGGTTTACAGAAGAACAGCCTTAAGGTAGTAGTCTGGTAACTTATGCCTATTTTCATGACTTTTTTGGAGGGTGGTTTTTTATAGGAAAATGAAAATGAATTATCTTGAATATTTAGAGTGTTTTTATTTACATATTGAAAATATAAAAAAAAATTTATTTGAAAAAATTTAATAGTTTATAACTATTATTATTGTCACTCGAAGTTGGAACCTCAAAAAAAATGCACATGGGTGGCCCGGGTGAATTTGGCTCTTGATGTCATCTGAAATCAAATATTCTTGATTATTCTTAATCTATAGACATCTCATTCTGGTCGGATCTACCGAAGTTAAATTTCAAGCGTAAATCACAAAATGGCGGACTTTGAAAAAAAAAGTCCTTTTATTTTAGCAAAGAAAGGGTTGTAAAATAAAAAGTT
This sequence comes from Hermetia illucens, assembly GCF_905115235.1. Classification (NCBI taxonomy): domain Eukaryota; kingdom Metazoa; phylum Arthropoda; class Insecta; order Diptera; family Stratiomyidae; genus Hermetia; species Hermetia illucens. The sequence continues at coordinate 96,929,276 of NC_051854.1, read as the reverse complement.
AGGGGTGGAAAAAATTCTCTTTAGTACCGACGAGAACTATACGTGTGTAGAACAGCCTGTTAAAATTTGAAAGCAATCGGTTCAGTAGAAAAAAAGTTAGGACCCGGGCCGACCAGAAAAACAATGTTTTGAGTAAAACGCACTCATTTTTTTCAACTTTTGGATCATTGTTATAAATATTTGGTTCTAGTAAATTTTTATAAGTTTTGGAGTCCCCATCACCAATATATTTTTTATATTTTACACCGAGCTCTTCAACGGATCGTCGAAACATCTCAATAACTCCGTCAACCTCCATCTTACCAGAACTTCCTTCGTGATTCGCCGTACACTCAGTCTGATGATCCTCGTACCATTCTAAATATTCATCTTTATTTTCTTTACCCACCCACTTTTCACAAGCTTTACAAACTTTAGATTTAACGATAACGTCTATAACTTTATTAGAGTACTTTCCGATTAAAGAAACGATACCTAGTAGTGACGTAAAGCCACGTTTTGCCCATGAACCATCACCCGAAACTGTTATTTCATCTGCAATATTTCCTTCTTGCTCATTTGCTTTTTTTTCTTCTTGTGCTGCTTTACGAAATAAAACTTTAGCAACACTTTTAACAGCAATATGTATTGTATCAAGGATACTGTAGTATCCGCTCTTACTTAACCCTGGTCCCAAATCCATCATGGCACAAAAAATGTTTATACCCGATAAACCAACACCGAGTAGTCGCATAACAAAAGTAAGACGTCTGTTGACCTCAAACGCATTCCTCACTTTTGGGCAAGAATTAATAGTAGTGAATTCATTGCACTTACACTTTATACACAAGTTAAATCCCAATCCAACTTGAGATTTTTTTAGAAATTTTATATCACTCTTGCAAGCTTTACAAATCAGAACACTTTCTAAAGCACTGAATACTAAAGTAAAACTTAAAAGAGCGTAAGTTGAGCTCTCATCAATGGCTACTTCAATATCTTCTTCATTTTTTAATTTTTCAGCAGACTTGCTCACACATGTTACATCTTTTTCAGCAGTGTATCTATTACCGTGAAATTTTCGCTTGATGCCTGGATCTCCAGGACTTTTCGTACCACGTTTTTTTCCTTTCCTATCCATCTTAGATGCTTACGTGTCAACGCACGATCAAATACTAACGAGTACTGTGAATTTTGAGTTGAATATACTTTAAAGTAAAGATATATTATATAAATATATATATATATATATATATATATATATATATATATATATATATATATATATATATATGGCGTACCAGGTTTACCCTCATCTGAGTTGCAAACGCAGAGCTGCATGCGACCAGGCGCGTGTCATGGGTTGCGGATAATGACATGACCCACCGGGTCAGCTACGAGTATCGCAAGTTAATCTTGTAAATAAGTAGCCGCGGACAAGCAGAACGTTTCCCTTTGTGTTCGTCCTCCCTTACCGATTCTTCCCGTTCAGGGGGAGTAAACCTCCTTAACAAATCCGTAATCCGGGGTGAAGGGATCGACGCGCCTATCGGATGAATTGCAGTGACGTTACACTGTATTTCAGCGGCTCCCCTCCAAATACCTTCCCTACCTTTGGAGGTAACCATGGGGCATTGCAACATTGGGGCTCTGTTGCAGGGCTGACTGGTTCCCCATTACTCGTGGGAATAAAATTGGGGACTTTGGTTTAAATTCTTTAAATGGGACCCCAGGGACACGAAGACAGTACCCAACACGGTTAAGGGTCGTTCAACAACATCAGAGCGGCTCTTCGCCCTTGGATGTTTTGGCGGTTATGCCGTCAACCACCAGGGACGGGAGACCTAGGCGTCGTATGGTTTGGACGAGCCAACTCAACGAATTTATCGTCCGCGCCTATTACCGTGTCACGGATTTGGAACGGAATCCATCAGGGTACAGACATCGACTACATGACGCGTTCATAACCCGATTTCCGGAGCTAAGTCATGTTCCGGAACAGAACGTCGTCAACCAGTACCGAGTGATCGTGAATAACAACCGAGTTGCTTTACCAACTAGGCAACAAATCTTCCAAGAGGTTTCACTTGAGCTCGGGCTGGAGTCATCAAATTACCGGACTAGTCAAAGGAGTAACACAAGTACTCCACCTGTAAGGCACTCCATGAATCCAGTAGTCAGGAGAAGCTTAGTAACTGGGGATGTCGACCCAATTTATAATGAGGCTTTGACCGCATTCCAGGTCGCATTCACAGAGTATGCTGAGATTCTCCCAGACGCTAGGCCAAGGATCCCAAAACTGAAGTTTACTTCGGCAACTACTAACATCATTGCTGCCGTTGACAGAATTTTGGCTGATCGTTTGGCTAGCGAGATTACTGCTACAGAGGTTCACAGCCTGATCTACGTTGCAGCTGCCACGGTTATTCGTCTCCATAACCAACATCTTAGAGCGAATAACAGAGGTATGCGCAGAAGGACTTTGCCGTTCTGGGTGTTTCGACTCAACAAAAGAGTCGAAAAGTTGAGAAAGGAGATTGGTCGTGTGACGCAAGCACTCCTTGGAAATCCATCACCAAGAGTGCACAGATGCGTTGCGAACATCATTGGAAACTACCATCTGTCCAATGATATGCCAATCGAAGAAATCCTCGAGGTGCTGAAGCAGAAACTTGCGGTATGCTGCAATCGCATCCGTAGGTACCAGAAAAGCTTTCAGCGAAGGACAGACAACACCTTGTTCTTCCAGAACCAACGAGGATTCTACAAAAATCTCATCAACTCAGGTAGGGAAAGTAACCTCAATCTGGATCAGGCAGAAGACTTCTGGAGAAGTGTTTGGAGCGAATCCAGTCGTTGCAATTTAGAAGCAGCGTGGCTCCCACACCTTATGCGTTCATGCGAGGCCCTCCCCGAAATGACCATGCCTGACGTAACTGAAGTCGACGTTAAAGCAGTCCTTGACAAGGCAGGTAACTGGAAGGCGCCAGGAGTTGATAAGATTCACAACTTCTGGCTGAAGCGGTTCAAGAGCACTCACAGGATATTGGCAAATCAATTTAATCAGATGATTGCCGATCCTGATTTAGTTCCACCATTTTTCACCAAGGGGATAACTTTCCTCATCCCCAAGGAACAGGGTGTCTCTTGCCCTTCAAAATGTCGACCAATTACTTGTCTTCCTACCATCTACAAGGTCTTCACTTCAGTTCTGTGCGCGAACATCTCAAAACATCTTGATGTTCATAAATTGATAGCTGAGGAGCAAAAAGGATGCGCAAAAGGCTCCCGAGGCTGCAAAGAACAGCTTATAATCGATACGGTAGCTGTAAAGCAGGCTGTCCACCAAAAACGAAACATCTCGACAGCCTACATCGATTATAAATCAGCCTTTGACTCCATATCACATTCGTGGTTACTACAAGTGTTACGCTTGTATAAAATCAACCCGAATGTTGTTCTTCTACTGAGAACAGTAATGAAGAATTGGAGCACGAAGCTATCGGTATCTTCGCAAACATCAGGAGAGATACCAATCAGGCGTGGCATTTTCCAAGGCGACTCTCTAAGCCCACTGTGGTTTTGTTTGGCTTTGAATCCGCTATCCCATCTTTTGCATGAAAGCAAATACGGGTTCCAAGTCAAGCATGGCATATTGTCGAAATGTACATTAAGCCATTTAATGTACATTGACGACATCAAATTGTATGCCAAAGACGAGAACCAACTTCGCTCCTTGCTGGACATCACCATCCAGTTCAGCAGGGATATCGGCATGCAGTTGGGTTTGGAGAAATGTCGCATAAAAACAATTGTTCGGGGAAAACACACCGACAATGAAGGATACAGCCAAAATAACATCCGAATTGAGGGCATGGATTCGGACGACGTCTACAAATACCTCGGCATATTGCAAGCAACAACACCTGCTGTAGCAATAATTAAATCTAAGTTGCTGGGGGAATTTGAGCGGCGTCTGGATCTTGTCCTTAAAACTGAGCTGTACGGGAAAAATAAAATCATGGCAATCAACACCTTTGCCATTCCCGTCCTTCTATACACTTTCGGTGTGATACAGTGGAGTAATACTGATTTAGAATCTTTCAATAGACGGGTAAGGGTAGTTCTTGCAAACAACAACATGCACAATAGAGCTGCCGAAAAATTGAGGATCACTATCCCACGTCATCAGGGAGGAAGGGGGGTACTTGATTTAAAAACGTTGCACTACAATCAAGTGCATTCTCTTCGTGAGTTTTTCTATGAGAAACAATCCTCTAGCCAAATACATCAGGCTACCGTCATGGCAGATAATAAATTATCTCCTTTGAACTTGAGAAGCAGAGAATGGGATCCCATGTCGAATGTTACTTCAGTCCAACAGAAGATCGACATGTGGAAAGAGAAACCCATTCACGGAGGTCATATAAAAAATTTGTTGTTGTCAGGCATTGACATCGAAGCCTCCAACAAATGGTTGACAAATGGTGTACTTTTCTATGAGACCGAAGCATTCCTAACTTCAATTCAGGATGCTTCGCTCCCAACAAAAAATTATAAACGGTACATTCTTCACGACTCCTCAATCACCAACTCCAGTTGTAGGTTATGCAACTGTGAAGAGGAGACCATCCAGCACATAACATCTGCGTGCAGGATGTTGAGCAGTACCGAGTACACCAATCGTCATAACTCCGTCTGCAAGATTCTCCATCAAAACCTTGCGTTGAAGTATAACTTAGTGGCAACCTACCATCCTTACTATAAGTATACTCCGCAGAGAATCTTGGAAAATGATCGGGTCAAACTACTGTGGGATCACACTATTGCCACCGACCACAGTGTTAATCATAACAGACCCGATCTAGTTCTGCTTCTGAAGGAAGAACGAGCGTGCTTTATAATCGATGTAGCCGTACCGTTGGACCGGAACACTGTTGAAAAACAGCACGAAAAAATCCGGAACTACGGCCCCTTGGCAGACGATATGAAGCAGACTTGGAGACTACAAAAGATCCAAGTAGTCCCAGTAATAATTTCAGCGACGGGATTAGTCCCGCAGAACTTACATAAAGCGCTGAAAACGCTCGATCTTAGGGCTGGACTATACATGGAGATGCAAAAAGCAGTTATCCTTGCAACCTGTGCTATAGTCCGAAGAGTCCTGTCCGGTAACAATCTGACCTAATGGGTTTCAGTCTTGATCCGCACTGTCTTCAATATAAGATCCATGTCTCTGTAGTGTAGGACCTCCGCGTCATTGGCTGAAGTGTTTGCGACAATCGGGATGTAGCAATACATTTTCGCATGGTCGCACACACTTTGCGTTAAAACGCATCATCGCTGTGATGCGGGCCTTTGGATGTTGCCTTCAGCCCATCCTTAGGTTGGTCGCCCCTCGGTCCGGTTGGGCGGGAAGAGGGTCCGTGGGCTTTTTTGAACTATATAATAGAATAACAGAGTCAACCCAGGTATAAAAATGCGCGCAAACAAAAGAAGGGTCCAAGCGGTTGCAGCTGTGGGTCAACTTGAAAGGTTTGACTCCGAGGCGCTCTAGGAAACTCGTTATAACTCCCGAAATATTTCGAATTTCTGTCTGAAATTTTCACAGTATATTCTCAAGACATTGCACTTTCAAATTAAGCAAAAAAAAATTTTTCGATTTTTTGAACTCAAGTTACCAGACTACCACCTTAAGGGTGTATTCTGCCTTCAGGACCGTCTCAGACGATGCAGCGTTCGTCATCACGGGAATGATGCCGATTGACATCCTGGCAACCGAAATTATGAACATTTATAACACCAGGTCCATCTCTCCCTTATCGCAGGGAGAACCATAAGCAGATGGCAACAGCGATGGGACCAGTCAAAAAAGGGTCGTTGGACTTACAGGTTGATCCCTCCCATCGGGGAGTGGCTGGAGAGAGAGCATGGGGAGATCAACTATAATCTCACCCAGTTTTCCACCGGCCATCGAGGATACCGTCAATACCTGTACAGGTTTAAATTGGACACCTCACCTAATTGTCCAAACTGCGACGCGGTCCCAGAGGACCCAGCGCACGTATTCTTCCAATGTCCTAGGTTCTTGGAAGAAAGAAGGAACCTAGAGCAAACTTTAGGTGAAGTGCTATCACCGGAAAATTTTGTCCGGAGAATGGTAGCTTGCCAGGAAGACTGGGATGCAATCAATTCCATTATCGCAGTAATCCAGGATAAACTGCGAAAAGCAGAAGTAGTGAGGAAGGCGCGGTTACTAATCCCGCGGGTAGACGAGGGAGATCTGGCTAAAGTAAGCGAACTCCGCCCCGTGATGTAATACGTAAAGGTTCCATGGGGTAGGGGGGAGTCGAGGGTAGGTTTAGTGCGTAAAAATCCCACACTCTGGCGTGCCCAGGCCAGTTTCTTTTGAAGATTTCCACCTCCTTAAAAAAAAAAAGACGGACAGACAGACAGACATTGAATCGATTTTAATAAGGTTTTGGAAACAAAACATTAAAAAGCTCTACAAATACGAATTTTCAATTTTGCAAGCTGCATTCATGCACTGCACACTTTTCTGACCTCACCTCTGTAGGCGAAAAAAGATTTCCTTTCTCACCAGTCGCGCGGCTTTTACCTGAGGCCAGCATGATGTGCATCCGGGCGTTGTTATATTTGTATGTGAGTCACAGCTGGATGCGCTAGCGGAGCACAGTAATAAACATTTAAGTGTCTCAGCCATAATTGTTTTTTTTCCGCTTGCGCTTCTCCATCGTAGCTCCCCAGTCCAGGCCAAATTACTCAACCTGGCACTCGGGAAAATACTTCTCCAACCATCGAAACCGCCTCTGATCGCGTAACGTCAATAGAAAATAGAACGCAGCAAAACGGAAGACGGAAGAGCATAATTTCTTTGAAGAAGGTCACCAGCCAACAAGCGCCCAGCCACCCAGCCACCCAGCACACACACGCACATAGCGCAAGACGGGCGGCGGACATGTCAGCTGAAGAAGAAATTATAGATATTTTCCTCCATTACGGACCCCCCGCGCGGCGCGCTCGCATAATTAAACTTCCATTGCATCAATAGGCCGCCGACAATGTGAGTACGACGTCAGCTGTTTTCGCACATGAGAAATTTACTCCGCACTCCTCGTAAACGAACGACCTTCAGCTATTCCAGCACTCGCTCCTGCACACATTGGCAGACGTCAATGGCAGAGAGCGACGCCACGAGAGCGGCTGCTTTTCTTCGCAGGGGAGTCAGCATTCAGCGCAACCGCTTGAACTGGGAAGAGCGAGTGCGTGGACTGGATTGGGCTCGCGCGTGAGAGCAGACAGGAACGTTGCTAAGGAGACGATGTCTGCAGGGGAAAGAAAGGGTGGCGTACTAATGGCGGGGTACTGGACGCCGATTGGTTGGAATAGGGAAGCCCTTTAAAGTCAGCTGTTCAAACAGATTGACCTTAATTGATTTTTGCAATGGCGTTCTCACGACGCGGTGCCGAATTACACCTCAATTCGGTTCGGTATTCAATATTTCAGTCATGCGATCGACTCGGAGCGCTTTTCCGAGGCGCTTGGACAATGATTTCGGGAAAGCAGAACAGCTGATTGGCGTCAGGGAGCATGGCAGTTCTCCGGAAGCCATCTTTGCCTGCTCCCATTCTGCATTTTTTCACTCTCATTGGTCGAGCGACTGCATCCATGCTCCGACCAAGAGCTCGGGTTGCGCTCGGAGCGCGGCCATTTTTGCATCCGACTGCATTCAGCGTGTTGTCAGCGCATATTCAGCGGACAGGCCAGACCCAATGTCCCCGTTCAGCCGACCGTCTGGTACGGCTTTTTCCACTTGTCAAACTGGTTTTCCGACTCTCTCCCAGAACGCTGTGCTTCTCCGCCTCGATTTTTCTCCGGCACACTGCCCCGCCGCGGATGTAACTGCACCAGCGTTAACTGGGAGAGAGCTGGTACCGTTTCAGTCGAGGTGCAGGGCTTGAGCGAGTAAGGTGGCTCAGCTGCTACGTGTTCGGTTTTCATTTTATTGGTTTTATTATTGTGATATATCTGAAGGAATATCTAAACTGAGAAAAAACTATTGAATCGTTGAAAGTGAGTGGCCATTTTGGAATTTCGGAAAAGTTCTAATTGAAAAGAAGCTCGATCGGTCGAAAGGAAGGCGGAAACGGCATGCTCGGACCTCTTAACGTGATTCCGTGAGAACCGTGAAGTGTGCAGGCGGGCACCCACCCCGTACGCGTCCCGCTAGAGAACAACGGCACCCGGTCGAGTGTTCCGTCGCTTTAACGCCACCCACTTTTTTTTTTGAAGACTGAGCTCAAGAACATTAACCACTTTACGACCGCGGAGGTCGTCGAAATCGCAAAAGACTGAGTTCTTGAAGCCAAATCGAAATTTGTTTTTTACGGTCTGAATTTAAAAACAAAAATATCATTACGCATTCGCCACAATAACGGATTAATCGAGTTCTTCTGGGACGGGAGTGAAGCAGCCAAGACTGCAGTGAGTTCAGCTTTAGATGGATTAATGTTCCTGGAAATTGCAGCCAGTGGCCGAGTAATTGCAAATGTGTAGATGTTCAGTGCGCGTTGCAAAGTGGTGAATTCGTATCAATGAGCGAAAATATCAGTGCAGAATACTTTGAAGAAATTTTGAGTTGCAATTGTGCTTGCACCAGCCCCCAATTGTGGATTATCAGTGAAAGAAGAAAAAATTGATGTCTGAATGTGGTAATTAGCAGTCTGGCGATTGTTCGGGCACATTTGCCTTATTGTTCCGTTGCATCGCGGTATTGACCAGTCGGTTACCACTCCTTCGGAGCTTGTACGCGGAATCGCGCATCGTTTGACACAGCCCGGAGCCCCCCCCCAACCGCAGTTCGACAAAATGACGATGGCCGCCTGTTATGCCAACTATGACATGTCACTGTCACAGGGTGTGCCTCAGCACCAGCAGCACCATCAGGTGCACCATGTGCCGGTGAGCATGCACCAGCAGGGTCGGATGTCTGGGGCGGTTTCCGCCGCTCCCAACGTCACTCCACAGAAGGACTACTCCACACCGCTGCATGTCGATTGCAGTGTCGAGTACGAGTTGCCAAATCAACCGAAGCCGCCGGCAGGGCAGCGGGTCGAGCCGCTCCTCATGATCCATCCATGCTATTTCCGCAAAATGGAGAGTCAGCGGCGCAGTCCTTTCGTGAACAACATGCCAAATTCATCCAGGAGTAATATGAACGCACTGTCCGCTTCGAGTTCGTCGTCGGTTACGACCTCCTCGTCGTCCTCGTCGTCGCGACGGATTACTAGACAATCTCAGGTTTTGGTCGCCCAGCAGCAGGTTTCGCAGCAGCAACAGCAGCACCACAGGCACCAGCAGCAAGCGGCCCAAAGTCAGCACCAAGCCCAACAGACACAGCACTACCATCAGCAGCTGACGCAGCAACTGCAGCAGCAACAAATGTCGCAGATGTCGCAGCAGGCGCACTACCCTTCGGTGACGAGCGTCCAGCAGCACCAGCCGTCGTCCTCGTCGACTGCCCAGCAGTACATCGAGCAGGCGAGGCGCGCTGTCATCCACAGTCACAGCCAAAGTCGGAACCACCATCAAAACCAAAGCCAAAGTCAAGTACAAAGCTCGTCTTCATCCTGGGATCAGATCGCGGCCGCTGCCGCGGTGGCGACCTCGATGCCTGCGGCCGCAGGCATAGTGGGTCTGCCGGCGGCGGTGACCATGACGGGACAGTCGATGTACAGCAAGCCTGTGGGCAAGCGGGACGCCATGTTGTCGGGGGGTTGCGGCGTCTACAGCTCTGCAACCCTCCACAACAGCCACACTAGCCACAGCACGAGCGGGCCCAACGCGGCCCTCAGCACCAACAACAACTCCCACGCCTGCATAAACAATAACAATCTCAGCAACTGCGCCGCCGAGGTCACGCTGTCCAACCTCCGTTGGGACCTGCCGGACCGCAGTCCGATGGCCACAGTTCCTAGTAATTATCAAGCCGGTCCCGACAGCACTCCTACGATTATGCGGGACGACAAACATACGCTTAGCGAGAAATATCGCAGACAATATTTACGGTCGCATCGACTACACCCCTACATGATGACGGCGGGCGCGGTCGGGTCGACGTTCCCGCAACTGACCGCGACCGCGTTCCCCCAGATGCAGCAGGTATCCTGTTTCAACGTGTGATCCAAGTAGAAAGTAAGCCAACGAACTGAGAGAGAGCAAGAGACAGATTGTAAGGAGATAGTAGAAAACAACGTGCCAGCGAAGCGCTTTCCCGAGCTTCATCCCCGGACGGCAGTCGCCGCGCAAGGACCGGCAGGACGATCGGTGCGGCCCGGTCCGGCCGCCTCCGCGAACCGGACGCCAGGCGGCCACGATCGCCCCCCGCCCCTCCCCGGCCTTGACCGCCCCCACCACCGCAGCGACCGCCTCCTCGCCGCAATCGTATATAGACCTACGTTACTAGAAGTTACATAAAGCAACTAAATAACTATAAACAACTGAAAACATAATATCTCTTTGTTTGTGTCTTATTATAACAAATTACGACAACAATATGCTAAAGGAGTTATATATACTGCAGCAAGTACATACACCCAACCTATATATATGCAACATATGTAATTGATAATTCATGCGTTAATGATAAAATGATAATGTATTTAAAGTTTATGAGAACGCCTCCTCCGTACTAAAACGCAGCTTTTTCTACGGACCCCGCGGCAGTCGACAGCATACACGAGTAACGGTAAATATGACGACGCAACCTTTCCGTTGCATTTAAATGTGATAGTAGATTTATTTTGTTCATTTAACTATAAATAAAACAAATGAAATATTATATATTATATTAATAACGGTAACGATAATAACGATAACAAGATATAGTGATTATACACGAATTACAACTACACACTCGTATGCATGAGTCAAGATGCAAAGTAGAATTCACGCCGACCCCACTCAGGGGGGCGGACAAATTTGTTGTGTTGTACATTCATTCTAGCGGAAGATGATGATAAAAGTTCCAAAGAAGTAAAAGTAATAAACAAAGTAAAAATTAGGATAATAAAATTATTGGATCGCAGTAAATAAATGAATGCTAAGAGAGCGATCAGATGAAAGATGTAGATGGAGTCTGAATTGAAGGAATATCGTAGCGAGAATATAACAGAATGGACACTACCCTGTTCACAATGATATCGATGCAAATGAAATGAAATACAGAAAAAATGATAACCAGAAGCGAGCGCCTCTTTCATTTCCTCCATTTCCCAGCAAGTTTTTCAATTTCAGCGTCCCCCGCCGGGAAGTGCAGCAAAGCGTGAGTGCAGTTTGTTTTACAGCCACCCCGGAGGGCCCCCGTGTCCCGTTAGTGTTGTGTTGTTCCCCCAGTTCCATTGCATAGCCAAGTGACTCCCCCAAAGGTTGTCGAAATCAGAGTGAAACCAGGACCCAAAGAGGGCCCAAAAGTGCTAATCAGTGAATCGAAAACGAAAATTTGATTTTGTGCTAATAGTGCCCCATTTCCCGTGTCGCTCTGCCAATTCCCCGGATCACATAACCAAGTACCCACCCGTCCTTTGGTCTGACATATTTAGATCCAGAGCTGGTCATGGTCATGCGCACAGCCCCGGGCGTGGTACTGTGTCCAGCACAACCTTGCCGAGTAGACGTTCTTGTGTGCGTGAACCAAGGGAAAAACGGTGTGTAGTCAAACAGGATATTGGATATGGCCCCAATTAGATTAAAGAGCGAATTAGTGATTTGGAAACTGCAACATATGTTTGAATTGCCCACCCAGTCTGTTTTGCCTCTTGCGGATTAGGCTCTGCACCCCAATATCGTGCGAGATGGGGCTACAGAATTCTTTTTTGAAAAGTCCTTTGGCGAAAATCAATATGATGAACAATTCAGATTTTTTTCGTGATTCCCTGCTGTGTAATATTGGGAGGAAAAAACTGCTCCCAGGTAGGATTGGAAAGTTTCGATTTACCGGTAAAGGACACTCATGTCATTCTGTGAAACTTACTCGGATCTGAATTTTAGCTATTTCCGTGTATCTTGGTTGATAGAACTACTCGTGAAATCGAGGAATCTTTGTTACGTGACCTAAAAAGTTACGTCTGAGAATGGTTTCGCTTACCATATCGCCCTCAATTGAGGTTTCTCAGCTTTTCTATTCCGTGGATAAAATTACACCCTTGACACTTCTTTATTGGGTATAAGTAGGACAATTCTCTCACTTCCTCTTATCAACCGTATCCTTCGCTTGTTATTTCATTTTGCAACTTATGACATATTCGCTGTTCGTAGCTCTGCTACCTCTCAATCGTCCTTAATTGTACTTTCCAAAACGGACACGTCAGTCCAGTATTATCCACCCTTTTCCCGAAAGACGTCAACAGCATAATCTGAAAAATGAAATCTGATAATTTCCCTTCGGCAGACTACTTCAAAATTCGATTCATGTGAACCCTAACAAAAGAAAGCGATGCCGATGATAATAGCTTTTCTGTCCCAATTTTAAAAAGCACCTTTTCCATTCCGAGGGCGTGTCATTTCTTTAAAAAATAATGGTCATGATGCATAAGTAACCCAGTAATTTTTTTTTAATTTATCATCATCATCATCAACGGCGCAACAACCGGTATCCGGTCTAGGCCTGCCTTAATAAGAAACTCTAGACATCCTGGTTTTGCGTCGAGGTCCACCAATTCGATATCCCTAAAAGCTGTCTGGCGTCCTGATCTACGCCATCGCTCCATCTTAGGCAGGGTCTGCCTCGTCTTCTTTTTCTACCATAGATATTGCCCTTATAGACTTTCCGGGCGGGATCATCCTCATCCATACGGATTAAGTGACCCGCCAACCGTAACCTATTGAGCCGGATTTTATCCACAACCGGACGGTCATGGTATCGCTCATAGATTTCGTTATTGTGTAGGCTACGGAATTGTCCATCCTGATGTAGGGGGCCAAAAATTCTTCGGAGGATTCTTCTCTCGAACGCGGCCAAGAGTTCGCAATTTTCCTTGCTAAGAACCCAAGCTTCCGAGGAATACATGAGGACTGGCAAGATCATAGTCTTGTACAGTAAGAGCTTTGACCCTATGGTGAGACGTTTCGAGCGGAACAGTCTTTGTAAGCTGAAATAGGCTCTGTTGGCTGACAACAACCGTGCGCGGATTTCATCATCGTAGTTGTTATCGGTTGTGACTTTCGACCCTAGATAGGAGAAATTGTCAACGGTCTCAAAGGTGTATTCTCCTATCCTTATTCTTCTTCGTATTTGTGTTTGACCAGTGCGGTTTGATGGTGTTGGTTGATTCGTCTTCGGTGCTGACGTTGCCACCATATATTTTGTCTTGCCTTCATTGATGTGCAGCCCAAGATCTCGCGCCTATCGCCTCCTGCTCGATCTGGATGAAGGCAGTTTGTACGTCTCGGGTGGTTCTTCCCATGATGCCGATATCGTCAGCATAGGCCAGTAGCTGGGTGGACTTGAAGAGGATCGTACCTCTTGCATTTACCTCAGCATCACGGATCACCTTCTCGAGGGCCAGGTTAAAGAGAACGCATGATAGTGCATCCCCTTGTCGTAGACCGTTGTTGATGTCGAATGGTCTTGAGAGTGATCCTCCTGCTTTTATCTGGCCTCGCACATTGGTCAGGGTCAGCCTAGTCAGTCTTATTAATTTCGTCGGGATACCGAATTCTCCCACGGCCGTGTACAGTTTTACCCTGGCTATGCTATCATAGGCGGCTTTAAAGTCGATGAACAGATGGTGCAACTGTTGTCCATATTCCAACAGTTTTTCCATCGCCTGCCGCAGAGAGAAAATCTGATCTGTTGCTGATTTGCCTGGAGTGAAGCCTCTTTGGTATGGGCCAATGATGTTCTGAGCGTATGGGGCTATCCGGCCTAGCAAGATAGTGGAGAATATCTTATAGATGGTACTCAGCAACGTGATACCTCTATAATTGCTGCACTGTGTGATATCTCCCTTTTTGTGTATGAGACAGATTATGCCTCGTTGCCAATCGTCAGGCATTGATTCGCTGTCCCATACCTTGAGCACAAGTTGATGAACCACTTGGTGTAACTGGTCGCCTCCATATTTAACCAATTCGGCTGTAATTCCATCGGCTCCTGGCGACTTATGATTTTTTAGCCGATGAATTGCACGGACTGTTTCTCCTAAACTTGGTGGTGGCAGTATTTGTCCGTCGTCTTCAGTTGGCGGGACCTCCAACTCGCCGATGTTCTGGTTGTTCAGTAGCTCATCAAAATACTCAACCCATCGCTCTAATATGCCCATTCTGTCGAAAATCAGATTTCCCTCTTTGTCTCGGCAGGATGAGCATCGAGGTGTATAAGGCTTCATCCTGCTGACTTGTTGATAAAACTTCCGCGCCTCGTGCGGTGGCTCCCTGTACTTTTCTAGTTCACAGACTTGTTGGTTCTGCCAGGATTCCTTTTTCCGTCTGTGAAGTCGCTTCTCCGCTCGACGGAGTTCGTGATAAGTCTCTGCGCGTGCCCGCGTTCTTTGAGAATGCAACATTACTCGGTATGCGGCATTCTTTCGTTCCGTTGCTAGCTTACATTCATCGCCAAACCGGCCGTTCTGACTCCTTTTGCGGCTGGGGCCAAGTATATTTGTGGCCGTATCCATGATAACGTTCTTCAGGTGGTTGTGAAGATCGTTAGTTGATGCTTCATCTCCAGGTCCTCTGTTGACTGCGGTTATTGCGGCATCCATTTCCCTCTTATAGGTGTCGCGGAGGGTTGTGTTGTGGATGGCTTCAGTGTTCACTCTTACCTGATTGTCGGAGGGGATTCTAGGTGGTATTGTTATTCGAGCTCGGAGCACCATGCCAACGAGATAGTGATCCGAGTCTATATTGGCCCCCCTATATGTTCTGACATTCATCAAGGCTGAGAGGTGGCGGCGTTCGATCAACATGTGGTCAATTTGGTTGAATGTGGTCCCGTCTGGAGAGGCCCACGTATGTTTGTGGACCGCTTTCCGCGCAAACCAGGTACTTCCAACAACCATTTCGTGTGACCCTGCTAATTGAATAGTCCGCAGTCCGTTATCATTTGTTTTTTCGTGTAAGCTATGGGAGCCAACGTATCGCCTGAATACGTGCTCCTTCCCTACTTGGCTGTTAAAATCCCCAAGTATGATTTTGATATTATATCTGGGACAGGCTTCGAGGGTTCTTTCTACTGCCTCGTAGAAGGTATCCTTCTCCGACTTTGCAGTCTCCTCTGTAGGGGCGTGAACGTTTATGAGGCTTATATTTCTAAACTTGCCTCGCAAGCGCAGAGTGCATAGCAGTTCGCTTATGCTTTCAAAGCCGATAACAGTAGGTTTCATTTTTTGGCTGACTAAGAAACCTACTCCGAGCACATGGTTTACTGGATGACCGCTATAATATATGGTGTAGTGGCTCTTCTCCAGCAAACCGGTCCCTGTCCATCGCATCTCTTGCAACGCTGTTACATCAGCCCTATATTGGGACAGGGTATCGGCTAGCTGCTTATCAGCTTCATCTCTGTACAGGGAGCGCACGTTCCATGAGAAAATGCGCAAATCGTTGTTCCTTTGTCGTTGCCGGGTCCGTCGTTTTAAAATCCGTCCTATCCGAGGCTCCTGTTGTGGCTTCGTAACATGTTGTTTTCCGTGTAGGGTTGTCAGCCCTACCCAACCCCCAACCTGGAGGACCAGTTGGTACAATTTGTCCCGTTTTTAGGCGCGGGAGACTCGCCTTCATCCTTCTCCGTCTGCAGCTTTTCGTCAAGAAAGAGCTCCCAGCGGTCACCACGAGGAGGTGGAGATAGGGTTTGGTAGTAGAGCTGTTGGTGTTGGTTCAGCAGGCATTTCCCAGGTTTTATGCTCCATCGTGGGTACCAATCCACGTTTCGCCCCGGGACCTATACTACCCTTTGACCACCTATGTAATCCAGCTTATTTAATTGTTGATAATTAGCCGGTATTTTCGATTAATTTTTAGTGACATACTAGTGTAAATGAATGCGATATCCCATTCCATAGAAAAGTGAGCTTCTTCTTTTTCTTCAGCCTTTGTCCCGTTCACAATCGGGGTTGGCTCGTCATGATCTGTTTCGCCATTTGGTCCTACCAAAAATCTGATCTGGATGTAATCACTAAGTTTCCAAATCCCTAGCCACCTTGTCAAGCCACCGTTGTTTCGGCTGGCCTTTTGGCCATCGACCTTGATATTCAGACCAATCTTGGCATGTGAATTCTCGTTAGCGCAAATTACGGATTTCGGATGTGGTCAAAACGTGTCACGCCACTAGTCCAATGCAACATCTTCGTCTCCATTACCGCAAGACGTCGTTCATTGTCTTTTATAGTCGACGCAAAACTCAGAACCATAGCAAGCGACTAGGCGGATGACACTGCAGTATATTTTAGATTTGAGACGTTCGTTGATGTTGACATGTTGATCATGATGTGGAAAGGCGACAACTACATTGCCGCTTATGCCATAAAATGGAACCCAGTATCCCAGGATGGCCGGCGAGTGGGTCCCTCTTAGAACTTCGCAGTATAGAAAGCAGGCAGAGCCTATCATTATGCTTCTTCTGCTAACGAATTCTATAAAACGTCGGTCATTATCTTTAGCGATTTTATGGGGTCTGTATCTTCTAGTTGTTCGGCGATGAGCCACGTATCGTTCGACCTTAGTTTTAAATTCCGCTATGGACTTATTCCACAGCCGCGAATTTTGATTGAATTGAAGAGGTGGATAAGACCATGGATACCATGATTCTCAATCGTGAATAAAATGCCGAGCCACTGTAACTTGCGGAGACGAGTTGCTCCTCCAAAAAGAAGTGAAATCGAATCAATCATTGACGCGCTCGAACTAAGTAAATTCGCCAGATTTAATAGTCTTTGAAGTGTTCCCTACAGCCCTTGCGATCTTTGTAGAATTGGAAAAAGGGAATAATCATTGAACTCCCGAAGAAGAGCACTAGTTTTGACGGCAACAGGTGAAGGAGTAGTCTTTTACATAAGAGCGTGGTCACTGTTAAATAATAACAACAATTGATTTTTCGAAAATTCGCAAATTTATTGATAATTTGGTCGTCAATACTCAATGCAAATACCTCAGTAGCAAGTCCAATCTCCTGCATTATCAATTATGGCCTGGCACCGTCGGGGCATACTTTCCACTAGTTTTTCTGCATATTCTACCGGAAAAGATCTCCAAATTTTCCGAATTTGTCGAGAAAGTTGATCTAAATTACATGGCTTGCGTCTGCGAAGCTGCATTTTCATCAGAGCCCACACATTTTCCATGGGATTTGCATCCGGTGACTAAGATGGCCAATCTAAAGTGACAACTTCGTTTTGCGCCTTCCGGTCGCTACACGCTCGACTCCGATGTTTTGGATCGTTGTCCTCTTGAAGGATCCAGCTTTCATTTTTCTTGATATACCATTGCTTAGCAGATGGTAACAAAGCCTTTGGATATACAGACCCTGTTCATTAAATTAGGACCGCACTACTTTTTTTCGAAATTTGGTTTTCTTTCTTCCAAAGCTTATTACAGAAAATAGAGATAAAATAGAAAATGCTATTTTCAGATTCCCTATCTTATATATAATTCATTTAATCAAAAGGAATCTGACTTAAACATTAATACTTTGTGAAACTACCTCTAGTGTCAATAACTGCCCTTATTCTGTCAGGCATACTTTCATAGCATCGATCTATCATTTGCTTGATTTCATCGTCATTTTCCCAGAAATCGGCAATTTTTAATTTTAAAACATCTAAACTTGAATTAGGAGAGGCGTAAACCTTAGCTTTTAATAGGCTCCAAACGTTCTCGATGGGGTTGAGGTCCGGGGAATTACCAGGCCACGCTAGAATCGGAATGTCACATCTTTTCAACATATTAATTGTAGATTTAGCACGATGACAAGGTGCACCATCTTGCATAAAGGTTGTTGAATGTCGGCAGCATCGCAGGTAATTAAAATGAGGGCACAAAATGTCGTCAATCAAAAACTGGTATTGGCAGGCATCCATTGTTCCCTCTACAAAATATAGCGGTCCTGGTCCATCGGCTGAGATAAGGGACCATATCATCGCTGCTGGAGGGTGTTTGATAGTTCTTACGACGCAGTCTTCCTGATATCGCTCCAATGGTCTTCTGCAAACATACTGCAGCCTTTCTGTAACAGCTTCCAGCCTGCATTCGTCGCTAAAAGCTACCTAAATGGGGAGAAAAATATGTTTTGTTTTTTAAAAATATGCTTTTGGGGGATTAGGCGATTATATCTATTAAAATTATATCTTATTCACTTTTTTCCAGTCATCAACGGAATAGTGCCGATAACGCTTTGCAAACTCTAGCCTGGCTTTCTTCATTCCAGCGGTCAGCTTAGGCTTCTTTGCAGGCCTTCTCGACCGAAGATTGGCTTCGTAATGTCTTCTCTTTAAAGTCATTTGCGAAACATGTATCCCTTCCTCTTGGAGATCCTGATGTAAGCTCCTCAAGGAAGAAAAACGCTTTTCGCAAGCTTGATTAACAATTCTGCGGTCCGTTCGAGGCGTTGTTTTCCTTTTACGACCGCAATTTTGTCGTTTGTTTTCGACTTGTCCTTTGTTAGCCAAATTCGCCTGATTGATTCTGCTAACAGTTTGGTGAGAAACTTTCTCCCTTCTAGCGATATCTCGAAAGCTAAACATTTTCATCTCCAATAATGAAGTTATTGAACTTATTTTTTCAGAATTAATGTCTTTACGTTTACCCATTTTCGAATTTATATATATAATCCAAAGCACTTCTAAATGTTTATTCTTATCCGACTAAAACCACTTTCTTTTCTTTTAATTCACTTAACTTACTCTTTTTCACTTTTAACACACTCTTCTGTGGTTGACTGGTAATAAACTTTTAAATATCTGCCAAATAATGGGGAATTTACGTCGTATAAATAAGTTTAAATATATTTGTGAACATTTTGGATGACAAGTGAAAAGGAAGTTGGATGAAAAAAAGAGTCTTCGAAAAAAGGAAAAACGATATTAGAGACACTTGTAAATTTTCTACTGCTTACAATCGTCACCCAAATTAGATAAAATTACCGTTATTAGAAAATTCCGTAATATTATAATGTCAGCGACAAAAATTTCGAAGAAATGTGAAAAAGTCGCTGTGGTCCTAATTTAATGAACAGGGGCTGTAGTTTATTCATTTTTTCGGCATTTAAATTCTCGGTAAATAAGAACAAAGTACCGAAACCTTTGTTTGAGAAGCACCCCCCAAAAATGGACCTTGACGGGGTGTTTAACAGTCCGTTGAAGCATCCTACTGGTGGAGGTTGTCCAGGCGTGTTTGATGCTCGGAAATGCCCAGAAGGAGGATTCATCAGAAAAAATTACGTTGCTCCAATCGCGGTCCAAGTTTTCCTTCGCCCATTCGACTCGTTTTTCAACGTGTTTTGCACTCAACATTGGTTTTTCTAAAGTACTGCGATATTTTAGTTTATTGGCAAGCAGGTGCCTGCGAATCGTTCCGTAAGATATGTCAACACCTTTTGCTTTCAATTTCACAGTAGCTCCACGTAAAGTCAAAGTTGCATCTTTCGAGAACAAAGCGAAAGTCTTTTTTTGAGACTTTGCTTGCACTTCCGCGATCAGGAAAATCATCAACGTTACAGACCTTTTTATAGCGATTTATCCACTTGCTAACGAACTGCTTCGACTTTCCCATATATTTCGCAGCAGCAGTTTGCGTTAATTTGGGTCCTTTTTCATGCAATAGAAAAATTACCTCAAAGCGAGAGGCGTAAACAGCACTCATTTCAAAAAACCACTCAATTGAAGACTAAATTTGACAGAGAGCTGACTTTTTACAAAAAGCATGAAGGACTGAGGTGCCCTCTATGTCATAGAAAAGGAAACAGGACGCTCTGATTTTTTATCTACGTGTAACAGTGACCACGCTCTTATGTAACAGACTGTATGACATATTCGCTGTTCGTAGCTCTGCTAGCTCTCAATCGTTCTTAATTGTACTTTCCAAAACGGACACGTCAGTCCAGTATTATCCACCCTTTTCCCGAAAGACGTCAACAGCATAATCTGAAAAATGAAATCTGATAATTTCCCTTCGGCAGACTACTTCAAAATGCGATTCATGTGAACCCTAACAAAAGAAAGCGATGCCGATGAAAATAGCTTTTCTGTCCCAATTTTAATAGGACCTTTTCCATTCCGAGGGCGTGTCATTTCTTTAAAAAATAATGGTCATGATGCATAAGTAAGCCAGTAATTTTTTTTAAATTTATGATCATCATCATCAACGGCGCAACAACCGGTATCCGGTCTAGGCCTGCCTTAATAAGGAACTCCAGACATCCCGGTTTTGCGCCGAGGTCCACCAATTCGATATCCCTAAAAGCTGTCTGGCGTCCTGGCCCACGCCATCGCTCCATCTTAGGCAGGGTCTGCCTCGTCTTCTTTTTCTACCATAGATATTGCCCTTATAGACTTTCCGGATGGGATCATCTTCATCCATACGGATTAAGTGACCCGCCCACCGTAACCTATTGAGCCGGATTTTATCCACAACCGGACGGTCATGGTATCGCTCATAGATTTCGTCATTGTGTAGGCTACGGAATCGTCCATCCTCATGTAGGGGGCCAAAAAATTCTTCGGAGGATTCTTCTCTCGAACGCGGCCAAGAGTTCGCAATTTTTCTTGCTAAGAACCCAAGTTTCCGAGGAATAAATGAGAACTGGCAAGATCATAGTCTTGTACAGTAAGAGCTTTGACCCTATGGCGAGACGTTTCGAGCGGAACAGTCTTTGTAAGCTGAAATAGGCTCTGTTGGCTGACAACAACCGTGCGCGGATTTCATCATTGTAGTTGTTATCGGTTGTGATTTTCGACCCTAGATAGGAGAAATTGTCAACGGTCTCAAAGTTGTATTCTCCTATCCTTATTCTTCTTCGTGTTTGTGTTTGACCAGTGCGGTTTGATGTTGTTGGTTGATTCGTCTTCGGTGCTGACGTTGCCACCATATATTTTGTCTTGCCTTCATTGATGTGCAGCCCAAGATCTCGCGCCTCCTGCTCGATCTGGATGAAGGCAGTTTGTACGTCTCGGGTGGTTCTTCCCATGATGCCGATATCGTCAGCATAGGCCAGTAGTTGGGTGGACTTGAAGAGGGTCGTACCTCTTGCATTTACCTCAGCATCACGGATCACTTTCTCGAGGGCCAGGTTAAAGAGAACGCATGATAGCGCATCCCCTTGTCGTAGACCGTTGTTGATGTCGAATGGTCTTGAGAGTGATCCTGCTGCTTTTATCTGGCCTCGCACATTGGTCAGGGTCAGCCTAGTCAGTCTTATTAATTTCGTCGGGATACCGAATTCTCTCATGGCCGTGTACAGTTTTACCCTGGCTATGCTAACATATGCGGCTTTAAAGTCGATGAACAGATGGTGCAACTGTTGTCCATATTCTAATAGTTTTTCCATCGCTTGCCGCAGAGAGAAAATCTGATCTGTTGCTGATTTGCCTGGAGTGAAGCCTCTTTGGTATGGGCCAATGATGTTCTGAATTATTATTATTTCCGAGTTATCACAATCTCGGCAGATGCCGGATTTTACCTAATACTAGCACTAAGTGCCAAGCATTTAGGCTCGGACGATCCTACCTACTTAAAAACTAAAGGGGCACTGGTGGTGGTGGCCGGTGGTAGGTCAGTGGGAGAATCCGTCGAGTACCCCCCCGCAACATCGAGCACGTATGCAGAATGGTGTACTTCTGCATGGTTTGAACCAGACTGTGCGAAAGTCCCAGGACATCAAGGGAAGCCGTGAGGGATTTAGGTACAATACCTGTAGCTGACAATTTTATGGGAACTACAACCACCCGCTCGAGACGCCAAATTTCTTTGATTTCCCGAGCCAATGGCTCATAGTTCACCTTCTTCTCCACGTATTTCCGTTCAATGTTGCTATTATGGGGGATAGCAACATCAATAATATACGCGGAGCGACCTGTCTTGTCAACTAACAGTACGTCAGGCTTGTCGTGTGCGGTATGGCGATCAGTCAGAACTTGCCGGTCCCAATACATGCTGTAAGCAGAACTATCAAGTACTGCTTGCGGCTCGTATCGGTAAACCGGACATGTCCCCGTGATCAGCCCATGCTTGTATGCAAGGTTTTGATGGATAACCTTACATACAGCATTATGCCTGGTGATGTATTGCACCGGTGCCATAACAGTACAGCCAGAAATGAGATGGTCCAACGTCTCTAACGCCGAACCACACATTCTGCACTGGTCGTTCTCCACCCGTTCTTTCATTATGAGCTTTTTATAAGTTCGGGTGGCGACCACGCCATCCTGAATGGCACACATAAACCCCTCCGTCTCTGCAAAGAGCTCCCCAGCACACAGCCATCTGTTCGACAGATGCAAATCGACAAATGGCTGCCAAAGACAATTCACGTGTTTACCGTGCATTGTCTTCGACTTCCATTCATCGATCCGCTCCTGGTCCGACTTCACCCCACTCAGAGGATTGAAGGATCGATCCTTCAAGTTAAGTGGAGTCAGTCCACAGTCTGCCTTACAGACAGCCGCATGCAAGGGACTCGCCTGCTCTTTGCTGTAAAAATAAGCGCGCAGCGAGTCGACTTGGCGATGATGTTGTGCCGCCACGTCAACCAAGCCTCTACCTCCGATGTCACGAGGCAGGTTCATCCGCTCCACGGCAGACTTTGGGTAATGCATTCGGAATTTGGACATAGTTGTCCGTATCCGCCACTGGACGTTTTCCAGGTCCAGGTTTTTTATTATTATTTTAATTTATCATTTCTTTTAATTTCTGGTTATACTGAAATTCGCCATATCTGACATTCCATTAGATATGTAATCCAGCTTATTTAATTGTTGATAATTAGCCGGTATTTTCGACTAATTTTTAGTGACAGACTAGTCTAAATGAATGCGATATCCCATTCCATAGAAAAGTGAGCTTCTTCTTTTTCTTCAGCCTTTGTCCCGTTCACAGTCGGGGTTGGCTCGTCATGATTTGTTTCGCCATTTGGTCCTACCAAAAATCTGATCTGGATGTAATCACTAAGTTTCCAAATCCCTAGCCACCTTGTCAAGCGACCGTTGTTTCGGCTGGCCTTTTGGCCATCGACCTTGATATTCAGACCAATCTTGGCATGTGAATTCTCGTTAGCGCAAATTACGTGATTATACCACAATCGGTTCAAGCCTGTATTGATCGCAGATTTCGGATGTGGTCAAAACGTGTCACGCCACTAGTCCAATGCAACATCTTCGTATCCATTACCGCAAGACGTCGTTCATTGTCTTTTATGGTCGACGCAAAACTCAGAACCATAGCAAACGACTAGGCGGATGACACTGCAGTATATTTTAGATTTGAGACGTTCGTTGATATATGGAAAATGATTGCCACTAGCATTAAAAAGCTCCAAGCTTTCATCGGTTCTTCTCTGCGTCGTTTTATCCGGAATATTATGGCCTAAGTTAACAAATCAATGAACTAATGAAAAACCTGTTTGGCGTACGTGCCAGATACCTGTGGACATGTTGATCAGGATGTGGAAAGGCGACAACTACATTGCCGCTTATGCCATAAAATGGAACCCAGTATCCCAGGATGGCCGGCGAGTGGGTCCCCCTTAGAACTTCGCAGTATAGAAAGCAGGCAGAGCCTATCATTATGCTTCTTCTGCTAACGAATTCTATAAAACGTCGGTTATTATCTTTAGCGATTTTATGGGGGCTGTATCTTCTAGTTGTTCGGCGATGAGCCACGTATCGTTCGACCTTAGTTTTAAATTCCGCTATGGACTTATTCCACAGCCGCGAATTTTGATTGAATTGAAGAGGTGGATAAGACCATGGATACCATGATTCTCAATCGTGAATAAAATGCCGAGCCACTGTAACTTGCGGAGACGAGTTGCTCCTCCAAAAAGAAGTGAAATCGAATCAATCATTGACGCGCTCGAACTAAGTAAATTCGCCAGATTTAATAGTCTTTGAAGTGTTCCCTACAGCCCTTGTAATCTTTGCAGAATTGGAAAAAGTGAATAATCATTGAACTCCCGAAGAAGAGCACTAGTTTTGACGGCAACAGGTGAAGGAGTATTTCTATGCACCCTTCCATCACAAATATAATAGCATAGTAGGCATAAATAATCCTGGTACGCATCTAGTAACACCTCTAAAGCTAAATAGGCAAGGAACAAACTGATTTCCGTTTAATCCAGGGGACATGGGGATAAGGAAATGTTGTTATTTCATTACAGGTAAAAAATGGCGATTGCTCCAGGTCAATGTTTTCTCTATGAAAATATAGGGAGGGGTAGCACAGGGGAAATGACCACCGCTGTTGCTCAAAAGCTCAAAATTTTCATCAACCTATGTCTTCGTTGTATTATCGGGAATAAAGATCATCTCCAACTTATGGGTTGAATATCCGTAGACGTGATGATCAAAAGATGAAAATGACAGGAAACACTATCCCAGGATCAGCAACTAGCGGCTCGTCCTAAAGCTACATGGAGCAGAACAATGCTTCTCGGAAAGTCCTGGAAGGAACCGAACTAGAATACCTGACAATTTAATAATAAGTTCTTCAGCTTTCATGAATATGAAAGAATATTTTCAGGAATGCTCTAGGATACGTTGATTAGGGAATGTGTAACCTGCACCGCGTAACGAAAGACGGCCTGAAATTTTGCACCCTTAAAGAGTCGTGATCCTTTCACTTTGGACTCTGTTTTCTGCTGCCTTCTGATATTTTTCAGATAGTATAATCTATACGTAAACAATATAAATGCAGAAGGTGGGAGAAGTTTTAATATGCAAGTTGTACGACTTTTTTGCAACTTTGAGTCTTTTGGCAACTCTAGCCTCCTGACAATATTTTTCTTCCATTTATGGATCTCTGCCCGATACCTAAACAACAAATCAGCCATGTCGGTAGTAATTTGTTTTTTGTCGAAAATTTGGGAACTTTGACAGTCTGCCAACGCACTTTCAGTGTCTTCTATCAGGCTCTTACTTCACCAAATGTTATCCAACCATTTCGAGGTAAAATTGTTCGTGGATTGAATCATGTTGTTTTCGCTACAGCCATATCTTAGACTACAAGAAGCAGGTATGGTGACTTCGGAAGATCATAGTAGCGTCAGTTATGATGTTAGCGCCAATATTGGTGGTATATATGGCATAAAGCACTAAGCATTAGCCGCCTTATGCTATGTGTTCCTAAAATAATTTTCAAGGATTGTTAATTAATGTCTTGCATTCGCGATTTCCATTGGGGTTACTATTTACGAAGTGATTCCAGTTCGTCGTCAAACGCTAGTTGTTGTTCAGAGTTCTTACTTTACCATAAATGGCAATCGTCTCAAAATATATCCCTAACCGATATCTTAGTAATAGTATATTACCAACTTTTTGAAATTGACTGAAAAACGCCTCTTAAATTCATCAAGACGCCGTTGTTCCGGTCAGCCTTTTGGTGGCTTACCATCGATTTTGATGTTCAGACCAATCTTGGCGTGTGAATACCCATTAGCGTGAATTACGTGACCATACCATCGAAGATGCCTCTTTCGCAGTTTTTCCACGATCGGTGCAACCCCATATCGATCGCGGATATCTTAATTTCGGATGTGATCAAAAGGTGTTACGCTACTAGTTCAATGCAACATCTTCGTCTCCATTACCGCAACGTTCATTGTCTTTTATAGCCGACCAACATTCAGAACCGTAGAGAACAACAGGACGGACGACATTGCGTTAAATTTTAGATTTGAGATGTTCGTTGATACGCAACCTATTGAGCCGGATTTGATTCACAACCAGAGACAATCGTGGTATCGCTCATAAATTTCGTCGTTATATAGGTTACGGAATATCATACCGGGGGCCAACCATTTTTCGGAATATTCTTCTCTCGAACCTGACCAAGAGTTCGTAATTTTTCTTGCTAAGAATCCAAGTCTCCAAGGAATACATGGGGACTGACCCTACGGTGATATCTTTCGAGTGGAACAGTCTTTGCAAATTTAAATAAGCTCTGTTGACTGCCAACAATCGTGCGCGGATTTTATCATCGTAGCTATTATCGGTTGTAATTTTCGACCCTAGATAGGATAAATTATCAACTCTCTCACTGCTGTAGCTCCTATCTTTCATCATCAACGGCACAACAACCGATATCTGGTTTAGGCCTGCCTTAATAAGGAACTCCAGACATCCCGGTTTTTCATGGAGGTCCACCAATTCGATATCCCTAAAAGCTGCCTGACGTCCTGCTCTACGCCAACGTTCCATCTCAGGCTGGGTCTGCCTCGAGTTGTTTTTTTACCACCGATATTGCCCTTATAGACTTCTCAGGTGGTATCATCCTCCTCCATACGGATTAAGTGACCCGCCTACCGCAACCTGTTTGCCACAACCAGGCAAACGTGGTATCGTTCATAGATTTCGTCCTTATGTAGACTACGGAATCGCCTATCCTCATGTAGGGGGCCAAAAATTCTTCAGAGGATTCTTCTCTCGTACTCGACCATGAGTTCGCAATTTTTTTTACTATGAACCCAAGCTTCCGTGGAATACGTAAGGACTGACAAGATCATTGTCTTCTACAGCAAGAGCTTTGACCCTATAGTGAGACGTTTCGAGCAAAACAGTTTATGTAAGCTGAAATAGGCTCTGTTGGCTGCCAACAACCGTGCGCGGATTTCATCGTCCTAGCTGTTATCGGTTGTGATTTTCGACCCTAGATAGGAGAAATTTTCAACGGCTTCAAAGTTGTAGTCTCCTATTTTCATTATTTTCGTTCGACCAGTGCGATTCAATGTTATTCGTTCTTCCGGTTTTGGTTTTGGGGCTGACGTTGCCACCAGGTACTTCGTCTTGCCTTCATTATAGTGCAGCCCGCGATCTCGCGCCACCTACTCGATCTGGATGACTGTACATCTCGGATTGTTCCCATAATGTCAATATCGTCGACATAGGTCAATAGTTGGGTGAACTTGAAGAGGATGGTGCCTCTCGCATTAATATCTGCATCACGGATCACTTTTTTTCAGGGCCAAGCTAAAAAGGGTGCCCATTTCCTTGTCGACCGTCAACCGTTTTAGATGACTGAATGATCTCGAGAGTGATCCTGTTGTTTTTATCTGGTCTGCCACATTGCTCAGAATCAACCGAGTCAGTCTTATCGATTTGGTTGAAATACCGAATTCTCTCATGACAGTGCTCACTTCTATCCTGATTATGCTCTTATAGGCGGCCTTGAACTCAACGGAAAGATGGTGTAACTGATGGCCATATTCCAACAGTTCTTCCATCGCTTGCTGGGCAGAATAAATTCGATCGGTTAGTGATTTGCCTGAAGTGAAGCTTCTTTGGGATGGACCAATGATACTCTGAGCGTATGGGGCTATCCGGGCTAGCACGACAGCGGAGAATATCTTATAGATGGTATTCAGCATTGCTGCACTATGTGATATCTCCCTTTTTATGTATAGGACAGATAATACCTCTTTGCCAATCGTCAGGCGTTGATTCCATCGGCTCCTGCTGGCTTATGATTTTTAAGCCGATGAGACTGTTTCTTTCATGCTTAACAGTTGCAGAACTTGTTGGTCGTCTCGTCGTCGTTTCTCCACGACGAAGTTGGTGGTAAGTCTCGGCGCGTGCCCGCGTTCTTTGAGAGCGCAGCAGTATCCGGTATGCAGCATTTTTTCGTTCCGTTACTAGTTTATATTCACCACAATTATATTGGATAATATAATAAAATTTTATGAAAAAAAATGCTCTATGTTAGCCCATGAACTTTTTAGTCCAACTGTTATTTAGAAACGCAGATTGCATTCGAGTGCGTTCGCTTATGTTTCAAAGTCGTTAATAGCAGGTTTCATTTTTCGGTTGACTGGGAAACCTAATCTGACCACATGGTCAACCGGATGGCCACTATAATATATGGTGTAGTGGATTTTCTCCAGGAAACCGGTCCCTGTCCAGCACACCTCTTGCAGCGCTGTCAGCCCTACATTGGGAGAAATCGTTTGTCCGTTTTCGTTGCCAATCCAGTCCGAGGCTCCTTTCGTGACTCCGTAACTTTAGGTTTCCGTGTAGGGTCGTCATCCCTACCCAACCCCCAACCTGGTCCAGATGGTACAATTTGTCTCGTTTCTAGGCGCGGGCTTGCAGTTTTTCATTAAGAAAGAACTCTTAGCGATCACCACTTGGAAGTGGAGATAGAGTTTGGTAGTCTCAGGTTTTATACTCCAATCCACATTTTCCCCTGGGACCTATACTACCCTTTGATCGCAGTTGATCAACTAACCATTACCATCTACCGATGGACATTGACATAAAAGGTCATTCGCAAGATATTTTATGACACATTGGAGTAATCTTCTATATTCTTTAGACCATTCATGTTAAACCATTATAGATAGCCAAAGGGGTAGAAAAGGACAGCATTTGATCCGTTTTTTTTGCACCTATTTTAGTAAGAGTGCATTTATGTGTTTTTGCACCTATTTTTTGAGAGTGAGTTTGTTAACCCTAACATTTTTAGGAAGTTGTTGCCTAGCTGTACCTATATGCAGTAAGTTTACGCCACATTCAGGGAGAATATTGTTGATTGTCTTCAATCCTATAAGTTCAAAAGCAACTTCACGGTCAGCCTTTCTTAGTATTTATTCAATATGTACGTAGAACTATTTGGCAATGTGCTAATAGAAAACATGGGAGAAATTTATGGATATAACTGAACTTTTCAGCGAGTTAATGCCGCCATTCATAAAGCGAAGGTCAGCATCGACTCTTCTAAATTCAAAAATATACCCGTACGGGAGTGACCAGCTAAAAGTCCAGACTGAAATTCAATCAAAAACCTGGTGTGTACTATCGCCATCAGTTTTCAAAAATGAAGGTGGTTCTGTGACTGTTAAAGATTTGAAAGTCGCTCTGGAGGACGAATGGCGAAAAATTGCTGACAATTTCCTAAAATCATTAATTGATTCAATGTCATCTAGGATAGGAAAAGTGATTTCTCACAAAAGAGATCATACTTCGTGTTAAACTATATTTTGCATTGAAAAAAATGCATTAAAAAAAGCCAAAAAGGCATAAAGGCGTTTTCTGCAATGTACATATATTACCACCATCTTTTGTTAGTCTACAGTAAACCTCATTCATCCTTAACCTACAGTAAACCTTCTACCATCGTAGAACGAAAGAATTGCTAAAATAGGGCATAATATGAAGCATGATACTGGGAAGTTTTGTGGAAACCCTATTATTACTACCAAAGTTAAAATAGATCGAAATTGCAGTGAATAGTC
This sequence comes from Hermetia illucens, assembly GCF_905115235.1. NCBI lineage: Eukaryota > Metazoa > Arthropoda > Insecta > Diptera > Stratiomyidae > Hermetia > Hermetia illucens. The sequence continues at coordinate 96,899,845 of NC_051854.1, read as the reverse complement.
GGATATACTCACACAATTACAAGCTGTAGGCCTGACGAGAGGGAGCCTTCGTATTTGAGACTAAGATTTGGACAGAATTAGGTAAATATTTCAGTAATACAGTGGACCCGAATTTTCTCGTCACGTGGCTGCTCATGTATGAATACTTCTTGGAAGCATGCAGAAAGGTATGATCGGTTCGCTCGATACAGAATCGTTGGCGATAAAGGGATCCATAGTCGAGTAATGCGACAGAACCTCAATTCTATGTTGTATGAAGCAAACTAGAGTTTACATAAAAGTCACAAATACAAAAAACTGGGATAGGAGTTGTCTGGAACCAAAAAAAAATAATTTGACCGATATATTGAAAAGTCGTTTAAGATCTGCATTTCGAAGCCTCTTTCGAAGTAATCCTTACAGGAATATTTGTCACAAATTAGACTGGTGAAGCCGCAACATGAACGTCCATCGGTGTATATTTGTGTCCGCTTGTGCATGAGAGAAACATCAAATTAATTGCGTAGGGAGGTAAACATCTTTTTGTGTCTGTTGCGGAAGAGATCTGCCCTGTTTTGCGGGGGTGACAGGAACTTGTATTGCTACCCAAAGCTGTAAACCTCCAGGCGAACTGTCCTCTTACAATGCCATACATCGTCTAGGCACTGCGGGGAAAGTGCTGAATTGGGTAATTCAGATTGTTGATCGCCTGAAAGCCCTCTCTCTACTGAAACCATTCTATTGGCTACTGGTTTGGGGCAGAGAATGTGTAGATGTTAAGGATCCTTCCATCAATTGGGAGATTCCTAGTGACAACTGACACTGCCAGTTATTTCGTAGCTTTTGTCGCCAGATAACCGGAGGAAAAACGATTAAAGACTGAAGGAGTATATTATCTCCGCGAGTACAGGACTCTTTATTGCACTCCCTGTCATGGAACATCATCTACAACAATATACTCAATGTTTAACGAATCATATTAGTAATAGCCAACAAAATAGCTAAAGCTGGAAGGACAGTATAGGAGCTCGTATAATTTTAATCCTGACCTCATATTTTCTACATAAGGCCCTGACAAGCTATGTACAAATGGAACCATCTTGCGACCGAATATTCTTCAACCTTAAAAATGTGCGTTTGAAGACTTCAACGGCAGTTTTTTGCATTAGTTAATTCTATAAATCCAACAAACAAAAATACTGATTTTGTCACCATCCCCAAGTAATTATTAATTAAAAATGGAAATCGTGAACCAAAAATTTTATTTAGTGAAGGAGAGATATCTAGAGCTACAAACACGTAGATTGAAACCGGTGTAAGGATTCATACCGACCTTTTGCCAAAAAACCAAAAACGATTATCACTTTGAATATAAAAAAAAGAAATTTAAAGATTGAAAGAAGAAGAAGAAATATGAGTCAGTTTCAGGTATCGATCAGGTAAGTTATAGTCCTGTGCAAGTCCCATCTTCATTTGTAGTTAGAAGTATTCGCCCCTTGGTAGTCCTTTTGTTAGAATTTTAGTGACTTGCACTTTTGTATCCACGTCGTGATTAGCAATGAACGAAACTGAATTTTTTTCGACTGACCCGAATGAAACAGGCACTATCACTCTCAGGGGCAGTGATTTGCCTAGAATTGACCGCTTTAAATATCTTGGATCAACGCTATCAACCACTGGTGTACTGCGTTATGAAATCGCTTGACACATTAGCGCAACCTGGATAGAGTGGTGTTGCACAACTGGTGTTCCTTGTGATCGACGTATCAATGAACGTCTCAAATCTAAAATCTAAAAATTTTCTATGGTTCTGAGGGTTGGTCGACTATAAAAGACAATGAACGGCATTTGCGGTGATGCAGAGGAAGATGTCGCGTTGGACCAGTGGCGTAACACGCCTTGATCATATCCGATATCGATATGGATCGATCGTAGAAAAATTGCGAGAGAGGCGTCTAGTCGCGTAATTCATTTGTCAAGATTGGTCTGAACATCGAAGTCGATGGTAAGCGACCAAAAGGCCTGATGAAAAAATTGTGGCTTGATACGCTGGCTGAAAATTTGAAAGCCTCGTGACTGCATCCGGATTAGGCCTTTGATAGAATGAAATTGCGCAACCGATCACGACAGGCCGACTTCGTTTGTGAACGGTACAAAGGCTAAAGAAAAAGGTCACTGCAGTCACTAGTGTTACTAGGAGTCCGATTCGGCTGCAATTTTGACAGTGGGCGTCTACGAGAATGTACTATACGATAACGATTTCGATTCCGATAGTGGCGCCAACAGGCGGTAAGGCAAAGTACCAATCGGACTGCGCTCGTACATATAAACACAGACACATGTCTGTTTCGAGTAATTGATATTGATATATAAATGATTAATAAACTAAAATGACATGTTTCCCTGCGACCCGCCATTCATATGAGCACAAATTCACATAAAATGTAAAAGTTTCACCTTCTGTAACTTTGTTAATAATTAATTATTGGATTTCCTTCAAACTTTCCAAAATTATGTCTTATGTTATCCCTTATGTCACTGTCAAATTTTGCACTATATACTATTGTTAACTTTATTTGGGCAGATATCGGAACGGAATGTATTATATTTTGAGGCCTAGATTTTCTTGAAATACATCACTGTGATTTTTTTTCAGATTTTTGGGTGGAAAGGTTCTAGGAACGAGACCTTTTACGCTTTTTGAGAGTCATATTTTAAGCCCTCATTCCCCTATGTTACACTCGACATCAAATATGGAACCAGTTTAGTACTCCAAAATCCTAGAAAGATACTTCAACGACTGGTTGACCGCGCACTTCGGTCACCTCATTGTCAAAGAGCAGCATGGTTTCGTGAAACATAGATCAACGGCTTCAAATCTTCTGGTCTTTACCAGCAGGAGGTACATGCTGTTTATACTGATTTCTCCAAAGCCTTTGACACCGTTGTCCATAACATTCTCCTCTCCAAACTTTCTTCGCTAGACTTCCCTCCCTCAGTCATCTCCTGGCTTTGCTCCTATCTCTCATACCGTTCCTGCAAAGTTTCTTTTCATGGTCACTCATCTCGTTCCTTCTCTCCTTCCTCTGGTGTTCCCCAAGGCTCTACACTTGGCCCCCTACTCTTCCTGTTTTTTATCAATGACCTCGCCTCCATCCTTACCTGTCCGTATTTGCTTTACGCAGACGACCTTAAATTGTTTGCCTCTGTTTCGTCTCCATTGGACTGTGCTTTCTTACAATCCAACCTTGATAATTTAGCCCATTGGTGTTCGGTCAACAAGCTAACACTGAATGTCAACAAATGCCACTGGATGCGCTATTGCCTGAAACCCTCCCAATCATCCTTTTCCTATTCTCTCGGTGGTCAACCTCTTTCACTACTGACCTCCTTCAAAGACCTGGGTGTAATATTCGACGATAAACTTCGTTTCAATTCCCACTTCGTTGACATCATCAATAGAGCTTCCAAAATGTTTGGTTTTATCCTACGTTCCTCGTCCGACTTTACCTCAATCCAGCCCTCCTTAACACTCTTCAATTCCCTTGTCAAAAAGATCCTTGAATATTGCTGTGTAGTCTGGTCCCCCTACCGCATCCGTGACGGCCGCGCTCTTGAAGCTGTACAACGCAAATTCACCCGGACCCTCTTTTACAAAAAGAATCTTCCACGGGTTGATTATCCGTCACGACTCCGCACCCTCAATCTCCCCTCCCTACAGTAACGCCGTATCTTCCTTGATATGTGTACTCTTTTCAAACTCTGCAATGGTTTGATGGACTGCTCCGCCAACTCGGATATTACTCTCCGTATTGCCTCGTCTCATAACACATGTAATGCGGACATTTTTTATGTACCCTTCACCGAGCTCGAGATTTACTTTCACTCTCCGATCCCGAGGTTTTGCCGGTCCTACAATGCCCTACAGCTTGGTTCCTTTGACTCTATGTCCCTCTCTAGCTTTAAGCGCAAAATATGTCATTTACTTGCTCCTCCCTCTGAGAACAATATGTAATAAGAAATTTGCTTTCTGTGTATTGTCCTCATTAAATAAATAAGTAAATAAATGAGCTCTTTCATTTGATACCCCACACGGCCACATTCTATGGAAACCCTTCTTTCGCATGTATAGGAGTATGTAAAGGAATCTACAAACCACACAACCACCAACGCAGCCTAGGAGCTCAGAAGACGGAAGCTTTTCTGTCGATCCAGAAATGACCACTAACCGCAAAGACTCTACTTGGACAAAAGTAGAAATTAAAAAACGGTTGCAAAGGAGAGCTAGGCCGGGCGTGCTGATCATAACAAAAACCAGCGAGCTGACGTACGCGGAGATCTTGCGTAAAGTGAAAGCAGATACCTCCCTGGCTGGACTGAGTGATATTGTCATGCGTATCAGACGTACTCAGAATATTCATCTGTTACTAAAGCTTAAAACAGATGAAGATGTAGGGGAAGTCCTACGGAAAAGAATCGGAATGGCACTTGGCGAGATTTCGGCCATCAAAATGAGGAGGGATTCGCTGGTGATAGAGTGCAAGGACCAGGATAAAGTCCCCACGAAATCCGAGATCTGTAAAACCTTGCAATGCCAACTAGGGCTATAATCAGTGAACGAAGCTAATGTGCTACATCTTAGGAAGGCTTACGGGACACACAGATGGGGTCGATAAGTCTTCCTTTGGGAGCAGCAAAAAAAAGCGATTGTGGCAAGCAAAATACTTGTTGGATGGGTGGTTTGCCGGATACGAGAACAAAGCGAAGTGCATAAATGCTCCAAATGCTGGCAGTTCGGTGACATAGCGAAAGCCTGCACTACCTCGCAAGACAGATCCACTCTGTGCCAACAATGCGGAGGGCAAGTCCATTTTGCGAAGGGTTGCGACGGGAAGACCAAATGCGTGTACTGTGTGGAAATGAAAAATAGCGACGGCGCCGGCGCCCGAATTGCAGGAAGCAGTAAACGCCCAGTGTTCAGAAAGGCGTTCATAAATAAGTTCAAATGAAGTTTATGCAACTAAATCTGAATCACTATCCAGCGGCCAGGACCTACTTTCCCAGAGAGTGTTCGAAAGCAATGTTGATATGGTTATCGTATCCGAACAATAGCAGACAAAAACAGCAAAGCGATATGGAGCTGCGGAAATCGAGTTATAGAAGATGCGACAAAATATCCAGAGGACGAATTTACACGTGCCAAGGCGGGAGGAAATTAATCTACATAACGACGAAATCTATGAGTGATACCAGCTTCTTAGGAAGAGATGTTTTCAACATCGTTTGTATTGCTACGGCAACCATCACTTTCGGTTGGCTGATCGGTACTATTTCCTCTTAAAAGTACGCCCTAATAGGACGCACCTGGTATTTAATAGCGTGGTGGATATTATTTCGCTGACCAACGTACCCCATCAGATTCTGGATCGTTATTCCCAGCTGTATGAACGCGCCAGCCTCATTTTCAGAGGTGACACCACCGCTGCTACTCTTGATCCGACATCTGTTTCTCATTCGAATTTGCTGGAGGCGATCGCACCGATTTAGCGCTCAGTCTAAAAGCATCATTAAGGTTAAAACCACTAAGGGCGACTTCCCCAAAGTTGAACACAAAACCTTTATATCCGAAACACCAGCTTCTGGTATTCCGATTTGTTTAACATTACAGCCATTTTGAAACATTCTAAAAAACAGCTGATTTTTTCGTAGAAAAGCTGTCGATGAATTAATGAAAATTGTCGTACAGTCGGTGAAAAACCTCAAAATTTCATCAAAACACTTTACTTAGTAGCCTCTAGCGACCACTAATGAGATTCAAAGCATTAGGTCGAAACCAATTCGGTCAATACCTCGAAACCACATCGAAAATATGAAAACAACCCTAAAATCAATGCTGATTCAGCCCTGGTATAACTTCTATAGGAGACAGTTTCCATAGGAAAACCAGGCAATATTACAAAGTTGTATACAGCACAATTAATAAAGTTTCTGTCATACTCCATCTGAACACATTTTGAAAGAGGAGAGCGCAGCCATCATCGTTATTCGCCTCTCGAACCAACAACAAAAATATAGTATTTTTGTTGTTGGTTCGCAGCCATGTCTGTGGCTATGATGGCTGCCTCTTCTATGTTGCGACGGCGCTGCACTAAAAATCAGCTGTGTCATACTTGGAGCCTCTCCACTACCCAATAACCCAATACCACCGGCAAACGAGGGGCAGGATGGCAGCCTTTTCATTCTCACGTCAATGTGAAAAAATGAAATATCCAACGATGGGTGTGAAATTGGAGAGTGTTCGACAGTCTTCTAATGGTGGATGTTGTTTTTTAAGCACTCCACACCCTTTTCGAATTCAGGCCACCCGGATATGATTACCTTGGGGGAGACATACTGATGGAAAGTGTCTTCCCACTTCTCGTTTTTCAGTTGGCAGTTACTAAAGTTGCAATTCAGGGCTATTAAACTCTAATGGTGGATCGTGGAATCAATCTTTCAGATATGCATCTAAATTACATGCAGCCATGCATAATAGATGCATTGCTCACAGAGGTCGATTATTTTGAAATGCTAGTGATTTCGATGATTTTGATTGCCATTGGGCTAATAGAAGGTGATTTGTAGTAGAGAGGAAGTTCACATATGAGTGAACATGGGAAATTCAATTTGATATGTTTCGGCTTCAATATTGGGATGTAGACCACGTTATTGAGCATATGTAGCGACGTGCGTAGATTGGACACGTTATGGATGTGCGTGCTCAAAGCTGGGTAATTGCGAAGCCTACTTCCAACCTTTATCTGTTCCAGCTCCACAATCTACATACCATGCACGAGACATTCATGCATATCTTCATGTGTTTTCAGGGTGCTTGTCTCTACGGCGGAATAAATGACAAATTTATGTTGTTTTTCAGGAATGCTGTGGTGGCTTTTTTATGTTCATTGTATATTTATCTCGCGAGAAAATTGTTTGTTCAGGATATGAGAAGACGGATGTTTGCGATAATTTTTCATATTTTCCTCCTTACATTTTGTCAAGGAGAAAATGACGGATGTCGTATTTAATCGCTTTGTACAATTGATGACCGTGTTTTGGAGTAATCAGAATAAAAGATAGGGAGCGAAGCATGTGGGCCCGTGAATTATATTTTCAAATTTATACCGGATCCGAGCATAGATATACCTACAACCGCTCAAAGACAATACTCTAGGTGGGAGTGGTAGTGGATATCAGTTTTCGGCATTGTTCTGCACCCATACTAGGTTGTTTAATAAGTTTTGCGGTTCGATAAGAGAAACACAATTTTATGGCTTGAAATACACTTTTTATTATTCAGTATAGTCTCCGTGAACATCAATACGCTTGTGTCAACGAGATACCAATTTATGAATTCCATCCCTAATGTGAGAATCTGGAAGGGCTGCAAAATACGCTTCCACCGCTGTTATGACCTCATTATTTGATGAAAAACGCTTTCTTCGCATGATTTTTTTTTGGGTCTGGAAACAGATGGATGTCTTTAAGCGCCCAATCTGGTGAATACTGAATGAATACCTTGAATGCATGGATTTTAGCCATTGTCAAAATGCTCTTGTGACACGGTATATTCTCCTCAAGAAAAATAATTTTTTCCTTCTGTCAACCGGGTCTTTTTTCTCGAAATTTTTCCTTCAGTTTAAATCAACTGAGGTTTCAATAATATTCAGAATTTATTGTTGTTTCGCCAGTTTGCAAGTGATCCACAAAGAACATTCCTTTCACGTGCTAACACCTTTTTGGCCGATTTCTGGGCACGAACTTGTTTCGAAGCCGAAAAACCAGGTTCACACCACTCTTCAGCCTCGTGCTTTATCCTTTAGAAAACGCTCTCAATGTTGCTGAGAAAGTCGTATTCGAATGTGGTTTTGTTCCATTGTTAGCGAATGCGGCACCCATTATGCGCACAGCTTTCGGAAACTTAATGCTTCAGTCAAAATATTGCCTACAGTACCCAATGAGATGCCTAGGGCTTCTACTAAATCTCTTTCAGTCACTCGACGATTTTTCAATACGATATCTTATATTTTTTCTATGATTTCTGTTGTTGTTTGTGTTTTTGAACATCCTTGACGTGGATCGTTTTCAAGGCTTGTACGACCACTTTAAAATTCAGCAACCAATCTTTCTACTGTAGTAATTGAAAGCGAAAAGTCCTTATACACTTTCAATATTCGTTCATAAATTTCCTTTGCTTTTAAACTTTCCAAATATATAAATTCAATCGCTGCTTGATGCTTGATTGTTTCCATTGTAGACTAAATACTCTAACTTGTCGATACTAAATGACTTGTAAACAAAGCATGAATTGACAGATTGAAACGAAACTTCACATGCGTTCATATGAAAAGGATACGAACATAAAAATAAGTCGGGAAACCGGAAGCTGGACGTTTCAGGTATGAAAGGTTTTGTGTATTTCCTTTATAAAAACAACTGAGTGTGAATTTGTCCCATTAGTACGTTACACGGAATATACGCATATATTATGTAAGAATATCTACTTTCGGGTGATATTGACATTCAAAATCTTGAATTTCCGGAGAAGTGACAATTTTGACCTATTAATAGTACGATTTCCACCAAACTTGGTAGGATCAAGCTCTATACTATAGCGTACATTGCTGCTCGTGATACTAGGATGAACTTAAGGGGGGTTATTCAGCCAATTATTGAAAATTTTAATAATATACTATTATTAAATTTATTTGAAAAGATATCGGTATGGTATGGTATTTCGGAGCCTACGCACAATATAGTGGCATCCTCATGATTTTTTTTCAGATTTTTCGATTGTATAGTTTCTGAGAATGGGCCCGTTAAAGAAATGATCACTTTCGACCCCCCACACTCCCCACCTTTCAAACAAATGTCAAAACTAAGATCGGCTTTGGAAAGTACTTACCGAGACCTTTATTTGATACTCCACATGACTATATTTGCGGAAAAAAAATTACACCCCTTTTTGCATGTGCGATGACATCCTGCCCCCCCCCCTCCCTTCAATTCGTCGTAGAAGGATGTAACTCACTGTATGCATGAGCGTTCACAGTTCCCAATTTTCCACAAAATTTGGTGTCAATTGCAATAACCGCCTCCGTGAAAAATGCGACATACAGGAAGGAGGACTGCTGTTCCAAGGAAAAGAAGGATCACGCTGACCTACAAAGGAATATAGTGGCTTCACTCGGCGAGCAAGCGACCGTCCGCGTAAGTCAGCCAATGGTTACGATCGAATGTAAAGATCTTGACGAGGTCATTATCAAGAGCCTAAGGAGAGCGTATGTTGGAACGCAGACAGCGACCCTAACTATATCTACGACCTCAGGTACAAAAGCACTGCCTGCGGGTAAAATCCGCATCGGTTGTGTCGTGTGCAGGCTACGCGAGCAAATTCCACTAAAAAAGTATTTTAAATGCCTCGGATTCGGACATATGGCGAAGGATTGCATTAGCACCATTGATAGATCTAACCTGTGTCGAAGATGTGGAAAGGAAAATCATTTGGCGAAGAACTGCAGTAAAAGCCCTCACTGCCTTCTATGCAGGGAAACCAAAAATTGCGATTGTAACCACATAACGGGTAGCACCAGGTGTCCAGCCTTCAGGATAGCTTTAAGTACCCTACGTAAATGAGAGTCATTCAGCTGAATCTAAATCACTGCCAAGGATTCGATCGAGGAAATCGATGCTGCTATTGTCTGCGAGTAATATAAAAACCTCCATCACGGCGTCTGGGAAACAGACATAGGTGCAAAGGCTGCGGTGTGGGCTTGCGATAATCGAGCCTTACAGCAAGCACTGAAGCACTGCGAACACGATTTTGAAGCGTTAAGATCGATGACCTCTACATATACAGCTGCCGCCCCAAGTATGACAATACCAGAGTATTGATGGCGATTTCCTCGCTTGGGCAATGAAGTGGGGAAGCCAGAAAACAAATGAAAGGAGGAGAATCCTACTCGAGGTTTTCTCCTGCATAAACGTCACCCTGGCTAACATCGGAAGCGTTAACACCTTTAGGCGTGGGTAACTAGGCTCCGTTGTAGATCTTACTTTTGTAAGTGATTCGCGGGTCAAGCATCTACACTGGAATTTTAGCCAGGCGATATATATTACTATTGATAGGGGACCCAGAACAATAAATTCTCACCTGAAGAAACCAGAAATAGGTTGGTCATCAAGAGCACTTGGTGAGGATACATTTCAGGAGGTATTGCAGTGGAACTTCGAGTTTACTGGAACGGCCATAGAAACGATGACGCTTCCATGCCAAGACGTGCCCACTCTCGGAAGCACAACCCTAACTACTGGTGGACCGCTGAAATAGCGAAGTGTCGTGCGGAATGCTTAAAGGCCAGAAGGCGGAGTCAACGCAGAAGAAACATGTCTAAGTAGGAACAACGGTACCTCGAATATGCATGCCCGAAAAAAGTTGCAGTGGGCCATCACGAAAAGTAAAAATTATTGCTTCAAGTGACTCTGTGATGAGGCAGACTCAGATCCATGGGGAGGAGCGTACAAGTCCGTTATGTCAGCAATAAAAGGCAAAAGGTCCCCTCTTATGTTTTAGGTTTAATTGTCAAAAGGAATGTTTATTTATTAGAAAATTATATAATTTTAAGTTTCCGCATATCGGCATGGGTGCTTAGAAGAAGGAATTCAAATCTTAACTAAAGTGGTTAAATAGTTTTTTGTGAGTGCTTACCCAAAACTTTGAAAACGTGGTTTCGAGTAAAATGCGTTGAAAGTTTAGGTAATAGATTTTTCATCACAAAACATACTAAACGAGTCGGAAAACCGAAGGCTGGACGCTTTATGTATGAAAGGTTTTGTGCATTTCTTTTATAAAGACATTTCAATGTGAAGTTTACACCCGCCTTTTGCATGTATGAGTCCTGTCTCACTGTAAGTGTGTACATTTTGACTCCTTATTCGGGCAATTATGCAATTCACGTCAAAACTAATATCAGTAGCGGAAAGTACAAATTGAGACCTTTCATTTCATACCCCACACGGTATCCGGTATCCGGTGAAATAATATTTTAAATTCCCCCTTTGCATGTATGGGGAGCCCCCGTTTAAACTACATGTAAATTTATGTCACTCACTGTTTGCTTGGGATTTCATAGTTCCCATCTGTCCACCAAATTTCGTTTGGATCGGTTTATTCATTTTGGAGGAAAGCATGTGCGGCAGACACACAGATAGACAGTGAATCGATTTTAATAAGGTTTTGTTTTACATAAAACCTTAAAAAAATTGTTTTTTAAATTTTCTAGGTTGGTTTTTGTTTGTTACAAATTGATAGTCTGGGTGATTTCGGGTCACTGAGACGTCGAAAAAAAACAAAAAATGGGGTTTTATACAGCATGAAATTCTCTACAGAATGAACCACAATCATAAAATTTCTCCCAAAAATAAAAAAATGGCGTCGACTTTTCAGTTTTTTCGGTTTTTGGCGCCAAAAAAACTGATGTAACTCAAAAAAGCTTTCCTTTAGATAGACGTCAATAAATTTCAAGTTGATACGAGTCTACGGATCACCGTTGATGGAAGATATTTAAATATTGTTTTAAATTAATAGACAATTCGCGGCTAGACATTTATGTATCAAACGGGATCCTTTCATTAGCGGTTCACTGGTTTCCAATGTTATTTCCAGATTTTTTTTTTGATTATTTGTAAAAGTGTTCCAAAGATTTGTAATATCTGTAACTGCCCAGTTTGAAATCATTAGCCCCATTGATTGATGAGTTTAGATGCATAAATATACATATGTCAATTCTAGCGAAAAAAGAGTATAATCTAAGATGTTAATCATGATGGTGTTTACGTGTTTTTCAACATTAAAAACATTTGAATGCGCTAGATTTATTTGTAGATTATATTATATTTGGTAAATCAAGTACATATGTATGGTTTATCACTCGTAGTTCTTAACAGCTTTATATAGGCTATTTTTTATTATAATTTACAAACAAGACATTGTATATCAAAAACCATACTTATGAATTGTGAACGACTTAAGATGACGGCAGACTGAATATATAGGATCCTAATCTTAAGTGGCAGACTAAACACATAAGATTTTAATCTCAACTAATTTTGTCGAATAAAAAGTAAATTACTGATAAATCATGATAGTCTACTTATTCTATACAAATATACAAACGAAAATATGTATCAAGTGCTACATTCATATATGTACGATTACCGAATATCAACAACGTTAATTCTGTTAATTTTATTGTGATTCATGCGCCATTCCCTGGTGTGTATTCATAAGACCATATCGCTCCAAGGGGTTTGAAACTGGCTAAGATTATGATTCTTAGAACTTTGGCCAAAATCTTTTTTCTGAAAACATTTCTGGCTTCTTTGTAGATAACGTGAAACTTTAGAAATTATTACACCACAATTTAGAGTCTCAATGACTGTTTCTAAAGTAAAATGGAAATATCCAAGGCAAATATTTCTGGCTCCCATGGTACAAATAAAAAGACAAGATCAAGCTGATTTATGTATGCTCATATGCGAACAACAGCCTCTTGTATTCACACAACACGCTACATATATCTTTGGAGCATAGTGACAATTGATATATAGAATAAAAGTGACATTTAAAGGATAGTATAAATTATCGTATATCATTTCAAGTAGAGTCAATCAATGTACGTGTTACGTATAAATGGAAAACTTAAAATAACAGGGGAATGTTGGATTGTAAAAAATGAATATGGCATTTTCTTTCTCGGCAATTAATTCCTTGAATTTTATATAAATATTTTAATGGAGTAAACATAACATCTGGATATATTTTAGTTTGCCAAGCCGAATGCAACCAGCTTTTAATGTTTAAAGTACAGGTCGGATAATTAATATATGCTTGTACAACTTGCATTAAGGAAAACCCCTAAATCGTGGATTAAATGAGATACACCTATTAGCTCCTGAATGTGTACAGCTGTACATCCCACGTGTTTCTACACTGAATTAATGAGTTAATAGAAGGTGTCTGGAATTCCGCTGAAAACAAACAATGTTTCGAATACTGTGGAAAATGACATCATTCCGGATCATATTCAATTAGCCACATTCTGTAAATACTACTTATGAAATTCTTTAGAATGAATTGCATAAATATGACCCAAGATATTCTTGTTTTTTATTATTAGTTGGTAGCAATAGCAGCGGGAGGCCCTTAACTGTGAGATATCAATTAAAATATCTAATTAAATTGAAATTTCAATTTTCGTGACTAGCTAGGCGTGACGTTTCAGATAAATGAGGAGGAATTCAGATTGAGAACAATTATTTTATTTAATTATCGAGCGTGGAACAGAATTGAATAGATTTGTAGTGAAATGCCTGAACTGCATTGAGCTTTCACACTCAAATTGATGCCTTTTTTGTCCCCAGAAGGGCATGGATGCATATTTCATCATAGTGTTCTTACTTCGGCTTTGTTGACTGATAATAGTTAAATATGCATATCGATTACGTTCATTGTGATACGAGCATTTATTGTACTATGTGGTTTGTTAAGAGACTCAAGCGCCCCTCACTTCAGGTGCCAAAAACTCTCACAGCCAGGAGCGCTTATTCGGTTAGCAACAAAACAGTCCAATTGGAGCAGTCAACCAGCTGGCGTCGTTATTGCATACTTTATTGTATTTGGAGTTGCAACGGAGTTGCGAATATTAAATGGTATTCTCTTTATGTTAATTCCAAAACTAAGTCCTTTTATTTAATCGGACGGAAGTGACCTCCCGACGAGGGAAATAACGCGAATCAAACGTATCATCTGCATAGTTCATGGGCAATTCGGTACGGATCAGCGTCAGCCTTACTGTCCCTGCATGCCCACGGCGCAATTCAACATGGCGAAGGAGAAGTTCGATGACGCCCGCAGCTCTCTGCTTTTCAGGTGCCCCTTTTGGAAGGCGAGGCCAGCTCTGTAGTTTGCGCGCGCGGAGGCGAAATTTCGTACACATCGGGTGACAAAGGACGACGCACAGTTCGAAAAAGTAGTGAACGAATTGGATCAGGAGGTTCTTGGCCAAGTAGCCGACATCATTGAGTCACCGTCACTCACAGATAGATATCGAATAATCAAAAAGGATTATTACTGCTTATGCCGTGTCAGAAGAGGTTGAACTGCATGAGCTTTTTACGGATCTGCACCTCGGAAATCAGAAACCACCACAGTGGTTGTATCTTCCATCTCGGTGGTTGTATATTCCTCCCGTGGTCTCCAGCGAAAGAAAATTTACGAAAGGAGTTGGCAGAAGTCCCCGGTCGACTCGATCGAATGAGTGCAAACCGGATTGCGATACCAGCCGGAGTAAATGCTCGGGTTCCGAGTAGGGAATCATATTCCAGCTCTTTGTGCTATTTTCACCGGAAATTCCGAGAATACGCACGGGAGTGCCAAAAACCTTGTTTTTGGGTTTCCAAGGGCGATTCATCGGAAAACTAATTACGGCTCTTGCAGATTCGGCGCCGTCAAACAGAATCGCCTCCATATCCTTGACAAATATACCGGATTGAAGTGTTTAATAGATACGGGTGCGGACGTATCAGTTCATCAAGTCAAACTCAAAGCCGGCGACACCAAACTTTTCGCGGCCAAGGTTAACGGATCACACAATGTGCACCAGGCCATCAAAAACATGGTCCGAGCCATTCGTGTACTGTACAATAGTGCCAAGGACCAAAAAAAATGCCTCGAAGAAATCAAGCGTTACCTAGGCAACAGAAATGACAACCTCCCAAAATCGTGGAAACAGCGGCGCCGGCTCCAATCGACCCAAGAGAGGTAAATTCCCAAAAATGAACCAAGGAAGGATGGTCCAAGGTTAGCGGAAGGAAAAATGGGACACCTAAAAGAAGATTACGGCCCGCATTAATTATCACCTCGAAAATAGGTGATGTGACTTATGCCGATATCCTCAGGAAGGTCAAATCCGATTCTGAGCTGATGGATCTTGTGAAAACCTTAGCCGAATCAGACTCTTCCAAAAAGGAGATTTGATGCTGGATGAAGAAGTCTCCGGGCAAAACGGGTTGAACAATTACTCGGCAAAATTAAGAAGTCCTTAGGAGAAGTACGGGCCAGAAAGCAGGAGATTGTTATACATTCTGGCAAGTGAGAAACGCTGCCTGTACGAGAAAAGGAGAACGAATCCACCTGAAAAGGATACAGAATACCGAAAGTCGGTAAGGTGAGAGTCGCTGGAAAAGTGTCAGCAACGGTGGAATAACTCACAGAGGAGTCGCTGGGAACATACTATTTAATACTATTAATATGGATTATGCTATTTAATTCCACGTATTGAGGACGACACGGAAAGATTAACTACCATCTGACGCAATTCCTGCCAGGACATGGTGGTTACAGGAAGTATTTGCACCAATTTAGGTTGGATGATTCTTCCTTTTGTTCTGAATGTGTTTGCACACCTGAGGACGCGGAGCATGTTATGTTCGACTGTCCACGATTTTACTCAGAGAGGAGGAGCCTGAAAGACTTTCTGAAAATTAAGCCCGCAGAACATCGTCAGGGAAATGCTGAAGTCGGAGGAAAACTATATGGTGAACTCTGCAATCAAAAATATACAGGAGGAGCTTAGAAAAGCGGAGCGCGCAAGGAGGACGCGAAGAACGGAAGGATTGTGTTTCGTGGCGGTTTCGCGGGGAAGGATGAAGGAGAAAGTGGTTCTGGTTTTAGTGGGTGAGAGTTCCACATGCTGTTGCAACCTGGCGCGGTAGTGGCTTTGTAAGCTTTCCACCTCCATCCATAAAATAAAGACAGACAGATAGATAGACATCGACTCGATTCTAATAAGGTTTTGTTTCTCACAAAACCTTAAAAAACGACAAACAGACGGACAGACAGACATCGAATCGATTCTAATAACCTTAATAAAAAATGTGAAAAAGGAGAGATACATATAACATATATATCCCATAAAAGAGTGAACTGTACGCTAGTAGTGCATTGAATCAGCAGACGCCAGTAACGTAAAGTTTCCAAATCATTGCATGATCAGCATGATAGCGTATCAAATTCGGCGGCATTAAACTTAATTTCAGTAAATAGCGAATAAATCTCACAATGGTGCAGTTAAAACTGTCATTATCATTAATATATTGTTCAAGCCAGTTTCTAAAAGCATGTGCTTCATAATTACTGTAGCAATTTCAAACGGAAATATATTTTCTACTAATTTTTACATTTTGTTGCTATAATTCTCAAATCAATTTACGATTTGACGATAATTACTGAGATATGTATGTAGATGTAAAAAAAGACAGCGGAAAATTTCCGTGTGATAATCATTAAAGTTAAAAAACATTTTTATTTATTTTCTTAATAATAAAAAAGAAGTTTTTGTAGAACACATTTACATGTGTACCACCTTTTACCATTATGTTTGATTCTATTGATTTTATAGCACTTCAAATGCCGATGGGAACTCAGGTTCGCTGGTATAATACTATAAGTATTTTCTTGTAAAATATTTGGTTCTTTTTTTGTTACTTCTATACTTGTTAAAGGAAAATCCTATTTTTATAAGTTTCTTTTCAATGAAGTATTTATGCAATACTCTATCGATAAAGATTCCAGAATTAATGGAAATTGCCAGTCTCCAAACCTAATAAGGTCTTTATTTTGAGTAAAAGATAATCCATACATTGAGTACTAATACATAATTTTAGGGTGTAATATCTTTTGGTTGTTTTTTCTATGAATTTTATAAAGAGATGGAATATAAAAACATACAAAGATTAATCCAGCATCATATGACAGCTACGTTTCTTATATTGTATAATTCTGTTTCAAATTAGATTTTATTATTCACGATTGTACAATAAAACATTATTGTAGGAAGCCACATTAAAGCAAGAATCGCCTACTACTCCATTGCATCGTATGAGTGCCTATTGTTATGGCCTACACAAAAGATAAATAACGATATTGAAGCAAGGTAAGGTTCTTTTAAATCGTATTATAATGGTTAGTTCTCGTTGATTGATGGAACTTAGTGAGGGGTTTTATGACTGGATTGATAACAATCGCGAGAACAGCTTATGCAGAGAAGCTACGTCGTATGCTAAATAAAACTGGAAATTACTTCGTGGAATTTAGAATTTTCAGTAACAATCGAGAATTAACAGATATTGTCGAGACACGAAACGCTGCTGGATTCACTGTAGTGAGTGGGTATAAGATTTGTGATTTCTTTTTGTGATGACTCTTCCGCAGAATATCCAGGTGTATGCCTCATTTTAAATGAATATCCGGGACTCCTTGTATTCCTGATGATATTCTTGTTTTTTCTCCCACCATGCAGTTATTTTTGCCACTTCCTTTATGCCACATTTTCAAATTCCTTTCTGCCGGGACTGAATTCGAATCTGGGATCAATCATGTATAAGTTAATAAAAATATCGGGTAGTTATATTAAAAAAAAAACAATTTATTACTTCATGCCTGTTTGGCATTCTAATTACAACTGACTACAATTTTTTGAAATATAAAAGAAATTAATATGATTTTGCCTAATGTGCAATCATGCGATTTCATCGATTGCACCGATGACCCCAATAGTTGCAGACGTCGCTTTTGGATGTGGTGCTGACACAGGTGTGTTTGCGCGTGCAGCATTTCCGTTCGGGTTAACTCGCCCGGCTTTAAATGCGATAGTCCCCAATCGCTAAAAGAATCGTATGTCGTTGAACCTGACCTTGGTAGTTGCTGATCGTGGATCTGATGTTGGAATTGATGTTGGCGGTTCTGGATCGGATTTCGAAGACGACGATGATGTCGGAACCGGTGATGGTAGTTCCGTCGATTGCTTAACCCTTATTTCTGAAACGATATTCTTAGTTTTGAATTTTAAGCATAACTGGAAGGAAATGATGAAAGCGATAAAAACGCCAATTATGGTAAGTGTTGAGTATGTTGTTATTCGATGGATGCTAGTTTCGGTATGCATAAGTTGAATCTCGCTGGTGTTGTTTATATGGAGATTTTTCATCATTTGTAGTGATAGTACTTCCTGGTAAGTGTTAACTTCTGGAGATGGTTGTAATATGGCAGGTAGCACATTCATCGTTGTTATATCGCGATTGACAAAGGTCCTTCCATTTACCGTTAAGCTCGTGTTATGGATTTTAACTAAATAGGTACCGTTTAGTTTATGGGCTATCTGCTCAGCTTCGATTGTACCAGTAAATTGGTTCAGCAAAATGGTACCGGATGCAATCTCTTCAATGGTTGGTATGTGCGCATTGCTGGTTGTCTTGCATGTGGCTGTAAGGCTTTTCATCAGGTTTGGTATGCAAGAGGTGTTTGAGATATCCAAAATTTCATCCGATTTACAAATGGTTAAAGAATTTACATTTTTACAGTTTTCAATTACGCCAAATATTTGTTCATCATTTTTCAAAATTTTACTAAATTCGATGAAATTGATAATATGTTTTTTCTTTACAGCTTTAATTAATAATGTTTCATAGATAGGCTTAGTCGTCAAAGGAATATTTATAATGTACAGTAAACATGACAAATTTGTTATTATTTTTACTTCCGCGAAATCTAAAGCTTCTTCTATTGTGGAGTACGGTACAAATTCTTTATCTAAAATGTCAGTAGCTAATTTCATTTCTATTTTTGATCAAATAATTGAGTTAACGACGCCTAATTTTGCCCAATGAATTGCTAGGTTTATATTTTTCAATTCTTCTTTAATTATTGACAATCTGAATTTAACATCTAATATCATATCATAATTTGTTTTGTTGCTTTCCTTAAATAATTTCTGAATTTCGTTTGCAATTTGTGTAATATTATTGATTCTTTCAGTGTACATTTGATTGATTAGAACCTGTCTATTATTATTTTCTAACATATTGTTAATTTTTGCTTTTATAGTGACAAAGTCCTCGTGATCTGGATTACCTGCAATCCATTTCCAAGTACTGCCGATAAAATCAAGTGACCTTTTAATTTTTCGTGGTTTTAAATTTCGAATAAATTCCTGAATTTGTTTGAGCTCGTAAGATAAATGAGATGAGAAAGAATAGTGTCTGACTTCTGGGAGATTAAGAACAGGTTCAATATCTGTTACGAAGCGCTCGTATTGATCGATGTTGATAGTGTGGATCAATTTAAAATTTCCGTCTTGTATTTTTGCTCTTCCTGTGTGAAACAAGACGATTTGGGAGTTCGAGAAGTCCAAAATCTCAATTTTGGCGTTTACCAAGTAGGGTAAGATCCTGAAAAGGGAAGACTAGTTACGTATGTGGCTTTTATGTATGATTTTTCCAGATTCAGTTAAAACGGTTGTATTATTGTTTTCTTTAACAATTTCTTGTTTGTATCGTGCTGTCAATTTTGATCCTTTTCTTTTGTTTTGTTTTACGTAGATAGTTTCTCCAGTTTCGTATTGCTTAGTGGGCTGTCTCGTCTTGTTGTGGTTTTTTATGTCCGTCTGTTGTTTCTGTCTTAATTTCTCAATATTTGATAGCCGAATTCGTTCTAATTCGTCTGGGTCTATTCTTGCTCTAATAGCTGTAAACGATTTTCCTCGGCATTGCGGTGCGCTCGTTTATGTACCTGTAGTATTCTCTCTTCTTGCTCGGCCTCGTTAGAGACGTCCTCGACAAATTTCTGCGTATAGCGTATTCGGTAGCTACTGAAATGTTCAGGGTAAATTTCTTGGATGCGGCCCATATTCTCTTCGGCAGTTAGAAGACCATTTATGGTGTTAGGATTGAGGTAACGCTTGAAGATACTTATTAATTCATTATTTGAATATTGCGCCTTGATAAATATGTGTCTCGAATAATTTGGAAAAGGGTTTTGTAGCTGGTAGCTGTCTTTATTGCCGAATTTTAAAATAATTTGATTCCTGAATGCATTAATGGGTGACTCGACAGTAGGGATGAGGTTGTGTGACGAGCTCTCATCACTATGTTCTGTAGGGGTAAGGGAATTGATTAGGGTTGATTTAGGAGGCCGCGAAAGCGAGTCTGCGACAACGTTAGCTCTACCCGGCTTGTACTCTAGCTCGTAGTTGTATTCCTCTAGAATGGCTTTCCATCTTTTCATCTTACTGTTAGTGTTCTTATTGCTAAGAGCATAGGTAAGTGGTTGATGGTCAGTGTATATTTTAATCTTTCGAGAACCATAAAGGTAGCTTCGCAATGAGGTCAGTGCCCATATAATGGCAAGCATCTCTTTCTCATTGGTAGCATAGTTTTCTTCGGTGTTTGTTAATGTTCTGGAAAGGAAGACGATGGGTTTTTTATCCTGAGAGAGTACTGCACCAATGGCGTAGTCAGAAGCGTCTGTTGTTAAATGAAATTCCTTTTCAAAATTCGGATGAGTCAGTACTACTTCTTTAGACATAAGACAATTTTTTAGATTATTAAAAGCATCTAAGGCTTTCGAGTCGAGGTGAACGATTTTGTTTTTGGATTGATTTTTGGACACTCGTCCGTCTACCCCTCTTAAAAGAGACGTTAGGGGTTTTGCAATTTTTGCATAATCCTGAATAAAACGTCGATAATATCCTGACATTCCTAAAAATGATCGAAGATCTTTCAATGTTTTAGGTACTGCCATATTCGCAATTGCCTGGACCTTTTGAGGGTTAGTTTTGATACCATCCTTACTTACTACGAATCCTAAGAATTCTATGTCCGTTTTCATAAATTCGCATTTATCCGACTGGATTTTCATGTTGGAGGTTTCTAAGGTTTTCAACACTTTTTCAAGATTACTAAAGTGTTCTTCCTCGTTTCTTCCAAAGACGATAATATCATCAATGTAAACGTAACAGCACACCCCTATGTGCTCTCGGAGAATATCATCGAGGGTTCTCTGAAAAATGGACGGAGCATTCTTCAACCCAAACGGAAGACGGGTAAACTCGAATTTACCGTTGTTAATGGAAAAGGCCGTTTTTGGTATGTCGCGCTCCTTGAGTGGGATTTGGTGGAATCCACTCTTCAGGTCGATTATAGAAAAAAATTTGTTTTTGCCCAAATTCGCTAAAATTTCACTTATTTCGGGAATGGGGTATCTCTCTGGGATAGTAACCGTGTTGAGCTTGCGATAATCTATTACCATTCGATACTTTTTCTCACCGGATGCGTCTTGCTTTTTAGGAACGATCCAAACTGGTGAATTATAAGCGGATTTGGAGGGTCTTATTATTCCATCTTTGAGAAGCTTGTTTACTTCTTTCTCAACTTCTCCTTTCAAGGCCATTGGGTAGGGATATGACCTGGAGTATACAGGGTCGTCGGTCTTCGTACGTATCTCTCCCTTTACTGTGCTAGTATACGTTAACTTTTCGTCGGGTTCTGTGAGTAGTTTCGAGCAATTCTTAAGGATTAACTTTAACCTACTCGATTGCTCCTGGCTTAGATGTGTTGTTCTGATGTTAATGCTGTTAACAGTCTCTGAGATATGCTGTTTCAAAGGAATGTGTAAGTTAGGGTGAAGTGTCATATAGTTTTCGTCTGTGTGAATGATAGCTTTCATTTGTTTAAGGTTGTCATTACCAAGTATACCATCGAATGAAATCAAACTTGGAAGGATAAAAAATTGAATTTTCGTTGCATCAGGGCCAAATAAGTTTACAAATGCATGATGCGTAATTTCGATGCTACCTCCTACGGAGTTAGCGTAGAAAGCTCTGTTGTTTGGTATATGGTTTCGGATGTGTCTAGGCTGTATATAATTTTTGTTAGACCCTGTGTCCACAAGAAATCTGAGACGCTCTCCACTTCGTACTACATGCTCGAAATATGGGAGTGAAGAGCGTGTTAATCTAAAAAATAGATATCGTCCAGCTGTTCGGATTGGTCGATACTTGGTTCGTCACTAGTGTCCACATAGTCAGTTAGGGTCTGGTCATAATTAAGGTCCTCTTGGTTCATGTCTTGTTCGTATTGTTCCTCTGTAACATCATTGGTTTCATCAGGTTCTGTGTAGTACACTCTTTGTATCTTAGGTGGAGGGTGATGCCTCTGGGAGGCTTGTTGGGGACGTTTTGGTAGCCAACGTTGGTTTTGGGGTCTATTGGCATAATTTATGGCGTGAGACCTGATGGATTGGTCAACATCCATAGGTACTGGTCCTCGTGGTGGTCGAGGAGGAGGTAACTTATTTTGGGGAGCCTCATGTTGGGGTTGTTGGTAACCTTGTGAGTAGAATCGTGGTCTCTGTGGCACTTGAGGATTATGGACCAATTGTGGATGAAAATCGCGCCTAGGGGCTGGTATTGGTGCCTGTCTAGAAGGAATAGACATCATTCTACGTGGTGGAACAAGAGGTGGAGTATTATGGAGAACCTTCCGTGGATTGGTGCTGGAATTATTCGTGTATTGGGCACGATAATCCATGTTTTGAAGTTTGAAACACAAATGTAAGGCCTGCGGTAGGTCTGCCGGTTCGCGAATGCTAAGCAACCGTGGCAAATCACCTTTTAGTCCTCTGATAAACGTATCAAGTGCTTTTTCGCGGTACGATTGAGTCATGATATTCATCGCGTCCTGACTCATTTCAATCGACCCTAATTTGTTAAGTATAAGAGATAGGTGATTATACACTTCTTGATAGAATTGGGAAACGGTATTCGCACCTTGGACTAAGGTTGTCATCTGGTACTCTAAGGTACCAAGATCTCTTTTATCCGCGTAATGCAGATTTAAACATTTGGAGATTTTAGTCCAATTCAGAGGGGTATTGTACGATTCTAATGCTATATCTGCGTTACCTACAATTTTGTTTCTTATAACCGATAGTATACCGTAATATTTCGGCGTGCCTCTTAGATGGTCATAAATATGAAGGATTCTATCAACGCTCTTTCGCCATGAGCTGAATTCACCTGGTTCCCCAGAAAATGTCCTCAAGCTCTTAACGACGTCAGGAATTCTATCCATTTCGGACAGATTCTCATTATTACTGATATTAACTGGTACGTCTACTTCATCTCCAATGTCAGATGCGGGGTTCAATAATGCACTAAACATTTGTCTCCCTTGAGTACGGAGAGTTTCCTCAACTACTCGGGAAATAGTTTGGAGCAGTTCGTAGTTCGGAGCATTATTAGACTCATTATGATTGCCATTAACCGGTGGTTCTAAAGTGGGCAATGCATCAGCAAGGCCATCAAGATTTAATCGCGGTGGTTGAATCAAAT
The DNA here is from genome assembly GCF_905115235.1 of Hermetia illucens. Lineage (NCBI taxonomy): Eukaryota > Metazoa > Arthropoda > Insecta > Diptera > Stratiomyidae > Hermetia > Hermetia illucens. The sequence goes on along the minus strand of NC_051854.1, from coordinate 96,876,599 downwards.
TATGAGGATTCGACATTTTTGAATAACTAAAAGATCACCTTTCCCGATAAATTCAAAAGGATTGCAGATATTCACTATTCACTTCCTGAATTCAATCACTTTTAATTATTTCACTTTTGATTATATCAATTCAAACGATTCGCTTTTCGAGTATTTTTCTTTTGAATTAAAATAAATTAGATATTTTTGTATATAAAAGACAATTTAGTGACAATAATGCAATAGCTTTAATAAATGAATATAAGGTAAAACAAAACATACAATTCTTAATTGAACCTTTAAAACTTTGAATTTATTCTAATTGAATCTGGTTAGCTTTTTTAGAGAAATCAATTTGGCGTAATTTTACAATAATAATTTGTAATTACTTACATTAGGAACGCTCTTGCTTTCATATCGGATGAAATTTTGTTTTGTTCGAATTTTATGGTGAACTGCTTCGGATCCTTAATCAGCGATTGTCCTTTTTGCCTCCTTTGGTTATTCAAAGGCTACTTGGGGCTAAATCAGGAAAAACACGCGTGCTTCGAAATTTTGGTTAATTCCGGTTTTATCTTTTCCACTCCGAAAACTTTTCATTCGCGTTTACACGAAAACGATTACTTGGTTATCGCGTATCGTTTTAAAATTCGCGGAAACTTTGCGATAATGTAACGAAGTTACTAGAGATTCTAAGGATAAGACTTATCAAAAAAATCACACGTGCGAAGCGGTCCCTGCTCGGGCGCCAGTTAATAAAAATATCGGGTAGTTATATTAAAAAAAAACAATTTATTACTTCATGCCTGTTTGGCATTCTAATTACAACTGACTACAATTTTTTGAAATATAAAAGAAATTAATATGATTTTGCCTAATGTGCAATCATGCGATTTCATCGATTGCACCGATGACCCCAATAGTTGCAGACGTCGCTTTTGGATGTGGTGCTGACACAGGTGTGTTTGCGCGTGCAGCATTTCCGTTCGGGTTAACTTATACGGATTTAGAGACTAATCTGATATCCGTAAGATTTTCGGTGAAAATTCAGTTTTATTTTAAGGATACGTGTAAGTCCTTCTTTTCTTTTTATTGTTTATGATAGTGGGAACTGTCCGTATTGTCTGCGTTAAGCCAACAACTGCGTAGTTTGTCATATAAAAATGAGCATAGGTCTAGTATTGCAACTAATGGAATAGTGGAAAATAAAATCCTTTATGATCCTAAAACTGTGAAATCAGGCATTCTTATGACCTCACAATTCTATTTCCATTTAACACAGACCTCATTCAAAATCATTATGCTGGGACCATAAACTGAAAGGGTTGGATAGGCACCAAGCACCTGGAATTGGTATAGATTTTTAAAACTACGAGGATTAGGGTTTTTATGCTATTTCGTTGACTGAATTTATAGTCTAACCGTTTGATGTTACCTAGACCTAAACATTTTAGGAATTTTGGCAAGTCAAATTACTCATTTATTGTCTTACGGGGCTCAAAGAAGAGAGCAGTCTCCCTAATAAATTAATTAGAAGAAATCCGTCAAGAGAGTTATTAGGGTGCATAGGAAGATGAATTCCTGAGAAGTTCGGTATAGATAAAACATGACGGAATATTGTAAGTCTGGTTACACATTTTTGAACATATTTACCTGGGACCGTAATAGCGGAAAATACATATTTTCGGTGGAATTGATTCCGCTAAGCAAGACTTGTTTCTTCCCATATTAATAAAACAAAAACAGCACGGAGAGCGCAGATCTACAACGAATTTTCACTGATTTTACTTATATACTTATATAATTTTCATATCATATTGAACTATATACAAATAAATCAGCGATGGAAACATGACTTGCAAATGGCTCAGCTTAGAAGATTACGGTGGTATTTTCCTGCGATGTCAGGGTGCTGATGATATCTTATTTTAAAATTTAAGGGACCGATTAGGTTTGAATTTTGTGTATCCGCTTACGCAGTTCGTAATATTTGACTCCAGTCGTTTTTCTGTAACTTAAATCGGTTAGTCAAATATACGTGTGATATGAGATAATTAACCACATCTCGATATTACTAAATTCACGATAATGATTTGTGGTAAATTCCAAAGGCGGAAACAAGCAATCGACGAGAACAAATGAAGTGCTTTGCACCAGATTTGTTTGTTCGTTGAGGAGTGACTTTTTTGGTACCTAGAATACACAAATCGGCGCGTTTTGTGGTTTCCTTGAGCACACGACTCTTCCTTTTTACATAGCCCGAAATCCAGAATACGTAATGCATTGAACTGTTCCGGGGGAGGAGCGGTGTTCATATGTATCATAGAAGCGATAACGCTTCAATTTCCAAGTCCCAGGTTATTTACTAGAGATACTGCGGAGCTATCTAAAATGCCGTGAGCTTATATTTGAGTCAAGTAATGGGATACGAAGAAAGCAATACCTGGCGTAGTTCAGGGGTCTATTCTAGGTGCCAATTGACTAGTTTCACTGCTGATAAACGCAGTTCTTGTCCGGAAATGTATATTTTCTCAAATATCTCCAACATATCACTATTACCATCAGTCTGAGTCAAAAGTGTCATCGATGATATAGTCATGTATTTCGCGCCGACGAGAACTCACTTAGTAAGATCGGTCCGAACATCGAAGTCGATGGTAGGCGGCCAAAAGCCCGGCCGAAACAATGATCGCTTGATATGCTGGATGGTGATTTGGAAGCTTCACGATATCTTGCAGGTCAAGCCTTTAATCGAGCCAAGTGGACCTCGCTTCTGAACGGGAAAAAGGGCGAAGAAAGAGAAGATCTCCAATGCATGAAAAAAACGGAATGTCTGAGCGGAAAAAATGACGAAACAAGGGAATAACGCTCGAGTCAAGAATCGACTCAGGTTGGATTAGCAATACTGTTGAAAAGATAATTCACACCGAAGAGGACATCAAATGAAAGGTCTAGTACTTTCCTGAAACTGATATTAGCTTTGGCGTGAATTGTAAAGCGCGCGAGCAAGGAATCAAAATATGCACACTTAAAGTGAGGCAGGACTCATTTTCGAAAACTACCCAACCCAAAAATCTGAACCCTGATTTCAGGGATGATGCGCTTTAATGAAATCTAGGGCTCAAAATATGTCCCATTCCAATATCTGCTCAAATAAACTTACTAATAGTATATGGCCGACTTTTAGAAATTGACTAAAAAAACCCCCTTAAGTTCACCCTAGGAGCTCTGTATAGAGGACAATATCGGGCATATGCATGCCACGTTTTGTGGAAATCCTACTATTAATGTCAAAATTATGGCAGTTCAAACTTATCAATTTCACGTGAATCTACTGCATTTTAAGCCATGCAAATAAGACGCTGACGTCATAATTACCGGCAATAATTGACATTTTAGTGAAATATTAAAATTCCATTCATGAAGAGTCTACTTCTCCCCAGTCCCTTTTTGTATGTGTTGTACGTTAATTCCTTAACATTTGCTAATAATATTAAACTCCTAGTGTGAAGCCTATGAAATTGACTATTGTTAATACAGTGCTTTCCAGATCATTTTTTTTGTAAAAATAGATTTTTAAAAGATATGGCGCTGTTTAACTATGTACTCGCGGAACTGTCACCCACTCCTCGGTTCTCACATAGGTAAACACAAAACCTTTTCTACCTGAAGCGCCTAGCTTCCGGTTTTCCGACTTGTTTTTTTTTTTGGGTGGGAAGGTGAAATGCATTTCCGCACAAAGTGTCGGACTCCTGTCTCAGACTGACTACCGGCTAAAACACCCCAATGGAGTGTACATGACTCTGACCTGGTACCGTTTAACACATTAGCTCAGGCCAGGCCTATTCAGTATAGGAGCAAAACGCCGTGGATTCAGGGAGCCTCAGATACCTTGCCATCTGGCATGGATAGGACCCATTTCCCTCCTTTTCGTCTTAAGAATGCCTTGAATATAATGTGCCACTCGGCTTCACGTGCCTTCGCTCTGTCGCATGGCCTCAATTATTGTATCCGGAAACCCAAGACACTCTTTCATTGAAAGGTAATGGCGATGGCACTTTCACCTTCTTCAGAAGAAAAAGGTGTAGCAGTCATCATCCGTCACCTCCCGACAATAAATACAGTCGAGCTACCGTGATTTTCCGATTGTGTGCAAGTAAGATTATTGAAAATCCCATTGTCCTCTCAGTAGCTGGGTTAGGTAATAGTCAAGGTCACCATGCTTTGGATTGAACCATGGTCGTACGTCTTTTGTTAGACGCGCCGTTCATTTTCCACTCGATTCTGTTTCCAAAAATTGCTGACATACACAGAGAGTACCGCCTCTCTTCACAAGCGACAGCTTCCTTATTTCCTGCTCCTTTCCTGCTTATTCGCTGCATCACCATTCTCAGCGTGCGCTGAGTTTGCGAACGGCAACCAGTGCCTCACCATCGGCCGTTGATTGCTGTCCTGCGAATGTGCGAATGTGCTTGAGGAACGCACTGGCCCGCCGCGTATTAGATGGTGGCGATTTTGTGAGAAGAAATGACCTCACTTACGCGATTACCAACCATTACGATTGTGGAAGAACTGTGTAACCAAATTAAGAACACGATCTATAAAGCAACCTCTGCAACCCTTAGGGTCATCAAACCGAGATACTTTCTATTGGAATCGCGATGTTGAATTGAAGGTCCGTGAAAAGAAACAGTTCTACCACAAGTTTCTTGACTTTAAAACGCTGGCCAATTGGCAAATTTATAAGAATGCCAACCGGGAAGCGAAGAAAGCGGATTATTCAGGAAGGAAGAACACCATCTGACTGGCAACAAAGGTAGTCCAGCAGAATGTTCAAATTACCTTCCGATCCGATTACTATCCCATACCATGAAGATTTTCGAACGTATTCTTGACAACCGTATTCCCGAAATCTTTGAAATAACCGTGAATCAAACCAGATTTGTCAAAAACTGCAGAGCTACTGACGGAATATACGCTGCGCGGTTACTCATGAAAAAATACCGTGAGAAGCATCGCCCTCTTTACATTCCATTTCTGGATCTGGAGAAAGCGTTTGACGTGTGCCACACGAACTCATCTGGTATGCTTTACGACAACACTTAGTCCCAGAAGAACTCGTGCGCTGGGTACCACGATCCGAAAAGTAAAGTTCGAAGTATGGTGGGTGTATCGAAACCGCTTCGTGTCTCTGTTGGTGTTCATCAAGGAAGCGCTATCTCACCACTCCTCTTTGTTCTTGTTATGGACACCTTCACACGGGATATCCAACTTGCAGCGCCCTGTACACTGCTTTATGCAGATGATGTTTTCATAGCATCCAATAGCAAAAACTATCTTGAACAACTTGTCCAAAAATGATCGCCTCATGAAACACGGTCTCAGATTCAATCTGAATAAAACTGAATTTTTGACGAGCAACCCATGAAACAGGCACAATCACTGTCAGCGGGAGTAACCTGCCCAGAACCCATCGATTTAAATATCTCGGGTCAACGCTATCAGCTAATGGGGAACTGCGCTTCACGCATTAATGCAACCTGGATGAAGTGGCGTTCTATAACTGGTGTTCTTTGTGATCGACGTATCAACGAACGTCCCAAATCTAAAATTTACCGCAATGTCATCCGTCCTGTCGCTCTCTATAGTTCTGAGTGTTGGTTGACTATAAGAGACAATGAATGACGTCTTGCGGTAATGGAGATGAAGATATTGCGTTGGACTAGTGGCGTGACACGTTTTAATCACATCCGAAATTAGGATATCTGCAATCGATATGGGGTTGCGTCGATCGTGGAAAAACTGCGAGAGAGGCATCTTCGATGGTATGGTCACGTCATTCGCGTTAACGAGAATTCACTTCTGAACATCGAAGTCAATGGAAAACCACAAAAAGGCCGGCCGAAACAACGGTGGCTTGACACGTTGGATGGAGATTTAAAAGCCTCACGATTGCGTACAGATTGGGCATTTGATAGGGCCAAATGGCGAAACCGATCACGATGAGCCGACCCCGCTTGTGAACGGGATAAAGGCTGAAGAAAAAAGAAGTGAATCAGCTTATGCCTAATTTTGTAGTCCACACCGCATACCCAGTCAACTCAGCCGACTTTTTGTTTCCTTTCAATATGAATATCGCATATTTATACTTCAAAAGTTCTCAACTCATCTTCCATTTCTGGACAGACTTAAACGAAACTTTTTTGGTTTCTTTTGCTAAACTTTAAGTGCCCTAGCGGAGATAACTTATTTTAAATATATTTCTACTCACTTACTAACCAAAACTAATAGAATAACGTTACATAAAAATTCGGTCATGACCACCCACAGCACAAAATATGGAAGCTACTTTAATGTACGTTTTGCGGGACATTCATACACATGAATATATGTAGTACGTAGATACTTTTTGTTGAAGCATTTACATCGATTGGATAAACTACTTCCTACATGGCTAATCTGAAGCAAAAAAGGGCTAAATATTCGTTGTTATGATAACTGGATTTCTGTTGTATTAGGCATTCCATTTATTGTCTAAGCGCTTTAGAAAACCTCAATTGTTTTTACTTCTATACATACTCGCACATATAAGGCTGCTAATTAACATTTTGATAGTTCAAAAATACTAATTCAAAATTTCTTTTCCCCCATCAGCATAAAACTGAACAACTCGAATTTATGCAACTACATAGTATCTTTTTCCATAGCAGCGTTTCGTTAGCGGATCCCTCAGTAAAATCTAACACTAGTGATAATTAAATTTTCCGCAATTGCAACATGTTTTCGCGCTGAAATTCAAACTAAATACATTACGAGTACTTAACGCTTCTCACACGTTATCATCCATAGCATATGTTACGCTTGTTTGTCTTTTTGAATCTGCTGCAACGAATTTTTGCTTTCATAGTATAAATACGTCTGGCTAAGGAAAAAAGATCAAAGACATCCAAGAAAAAAATGTTCATTAAGTGAATAGCTGAACACACAAGTTCGTAACTAATTCATCAAATTGGTAAATAAGATTATCTTCTGCTTGAAGTTAAGGAATTATGAGGAATCTGTCGGAAACACTCAATTACAGTCTGTACCGAAAACAATTTCAGTTGCGACCCACATGAATGAGTTTAACGAATAGATTTCAATTATCGTATTTTTCAATACGATCATATGTACATACATGTTTGTAGTATATGCAAACCAACCGGAGGAAGATTGATGATTATTGTGTCAGTTCTCGGTAGAATGGCATTTGCAGGAGGCTCGAATCTGCGAGATAATGATGCCGCGATATTTTTCGCGAGTGAAACATGTCGTTTTCCTACTGTAAGCTTACATAAATATGTTGTACATAGATCTGAATTTTACTGAGCTACTTATGTACAATTGTTTTAAGTCTGCACTAATTACGTATGCAAGAAAATTCAACAAAGAGAAAAGCTTTCAAGGGAAATTTCCATTCTTCGCTAATCTTTCTGAAATTAGCCCCTCATTCTGCTATTGTCTACTGCCTGAAACTCATTTACTCCAAAACCTCTCAATATCCTTGGCGAGCGAATTTCCTGCTGCTGACTATACATAGCATTGTGAAAATAAATTTGTGGGTATCTCCGTTCGTAGTTATGTATGGATGTGTGTATTTACCAATTAGGTTCGGTCTTAGGCCGCCCAACCAGCATGTAAAATATTTCTTACAGAGATAATCACTTATACACGTCTTTGTGCAAGCAACAAAGTTAAACCATTCATTCGCCATAGTCTTAATAACCATGAAGTCACGTCTTGCTAAAACATTCATCAAGATAAAGTGAATTTTGTGTAGATACTTACATGCCATGTGTTAAAAATCATCCATAGATATACGAGTTCAACTAGCAATACGTTATCCGAATGACTACTTTTAAGTAGAATATATCGTATGTGCTGGCATGTATGTATCTGAAAGCGGTTTTCAAGGAAGCATCAAATGCATAGCCGAGAATTAGTTGTACCCGCTAATTAAGTAATTTCATGTAGGTAGATAAAACGCGAAACAATAACCGGGTTGTCACGATAATATGAATTACCCTTAATAGTTTCTGTAGTGTGATGCAGAGTTTGTACAATGGCGGCTGTGGCGTCTGTTGTTCTGAAACAATGGTAGCATGACAAATCATTTGCATTTAACGTGGCTGACAAATATATTCGCTCGGATTAGGTACCTTCAAAATGTGGGTCGGTTAATTTCTTTGGATCCGTAACAATGGGTGGTTAGACTTTTTTGCTAGGCAATCTTACATTTGATTTATTGGGAAATAATAGCTTCAGGTAAATTCTTTTTAGATATTTATATGTAAAACTTATTGTGGAATTTTCACTTTATTATTGTTTTTTGTTAACAAAGCAATCTACATATGACATTCTATTGTGTTGGATCCAACCCGATCATTGCTTTTCAATTTTTAAGGTTTTGTTTGTAAAACAAAACCTTATTAAAATCGGTTCAATGTCTGTCTGTCCGTCTGTCTGTCTGTCTGTCTGTCTTTTTTTTGAGAAGGTGGAAATCTTCAAAAGACACTGGTCTGGACACACCAGCGTGTGGGATTTTTACCCACTAAAACCACCCCCGACTCCCTTCCTGCCCCGCGGAACCACCATAAAATATTACATCACGGGGCGGAGTCAGCTCACTCTAGCTTAATCCCATTTCTTCCATACGCGGCGCACGTAACCGCGCTTTTCTCCTTTCCTCTGCCTTTCGCAATTTATCTTGAATAGATGCGATCATGGAGTTGACCGCATCCCAATTCTCTTGATGTGCTAGCATTTTCGGCACCAGATTTTCTGGTACCAGCACCTCTCCTAGAGTCTCCTCTAGATTCCTCCTTTCTTCCACAAATCTCGGACAGTGGAAGAATACATACATCCAACCACTCCTTGATGGCAGGAATGAGCCTATGAGTCCACCGACCCTTTCCCGAGCGTTCCCACCGCTCTTGCCATCTATTTATGGAGCTCTCCCTCTCAGCGTTCTTCGTCTGCGATAAGGGAGAGATTGGCTTCGCATGGTATATATTCGCCATCTCATCTGCCAAGATGTCAATCCAACCCAGTTCCAACCTAACCCTATTCACTCAACCCCTTTTCCATCCCGATAAACATGATAGTGTTTCTCCCATCCACTTTGTCAGCTCAAGTTCAGTGGAAGCTGCAATTGCAGCCTCCAAGAACAAAAAATCAGTGGGTCTCGACAAAATCCCGTCCATAGTTTTAAAAAAGTGCGCCCCCAACATTTCCACCACACTCTCCTCGATCATCAACCACTGCGTCCTCAACGCACACTTCCCCACCGAATGGAAAAATGCTCGCATAGTTCCCGTCCCAAAAAAGAACCTGAATCCACTTAATCCCGATAGCTACAGGCCTATCTCCATCCTTTCTTCATCCACCAAAATCTTCGAGCGGATTATCAAATCCCTCATAGATGAGCATTGCACTTCAAACAACACCCTACCCGAGTTCCAATTCGCCAACCGAACTAAACACTTGGTTGAGCACGCACTGCTTGTCCTCAAGACTGATATCCTCCTGGGTATCAATCGGAGGACACCCACCATAGCCTGTCTCCTCGACCTAAGGAAAGCTTTCGACTCCGTATGGCAATGCGGACTCACGTACAAGCTTTCCGAAATCCTCAACTTCCATCCGCACCACTGTAAGCTAATTCTTAGCTTTCTAGATGGGCGGAAATTCTCAGTCAACATCCAGCAGCATCTTTCCTCGTCCTATACTTGCCCAGCCGGTGTTCCCCAGGGTTCAGTACTGTCTGCAACCCTTTTCTCCCTGTTCACCGCAGACATCCCCAAACCACCTCCACACCCGTGTCCCATCCAGATCCTCCAATATGCGGATGACCTAATCATATATACGACCACGAAAGACATCTTCCGTGGGAAGCGCGTCTGAATGCTTATTTGGACGAACTTTACCACTATTTCACCCGTTGGAAACTTTCCCTAAATCCCGACAAGTGTGAGACCATCGTCTTCTATGGAGACATGAGGATGACTCCGAAGATGTGGAGTGACACCAGATCAATATCACCCACAATCCTCGACCAGCCCATTCCCACTGTTAGAGAAGTCACCTACCTCGGGGTGACAATGAACTCCCGCCTTTCCCACGTACCACACATAACGAGGGCATTAGGCCGTGCAACTGGTGCCCTCCGGTCCCTGTATCCTATCCTTAAATACAACATCCCAACTCCCAAAAAGGTTAAGCTGTTTTGCTATAAACAGCTCATCCGCCCACTCCTCATCTTCGGCTTCATCTTCTGGTCCGATTGCTTCCCATCCCAAATCGAGCGACTCCGCCTCAGAGAGCGCAGGATCCTTCGCCACTGCGCCAACATCTTCAAGAACGAGGACCGCTCCAAGTACATTTCCAACCAGATCCTCTATGAATCCTGCCAAACCCCACGCATCGATGCCTTCCTTGCCCGTCTTGCCCTCAACTTCCTGACCAAGTGCCAACCCCATCCCAATCCTCTTGTCGCCAATGCCATGCAGATTGAGATCGTGGAAGATAACCTTCTCCGGACTCATCTGTTTCCCCAGATCCTCCTTTCCCTCCAGTCACAGAACCATCTGTTCGATTCCCTAGGCAGAGTAGTCTTCTACACCGGCAACTTCTCCGACTCCCAATTTTTTAAACCTTCCCATCACTAGCACCCCTCCCAGCTTTTAATTACCATCCCTCCCCCGCACCTCACCCATCCTATCCCAGTCTTTTTTACCCCCCACCCCCCCCCCCCCCCCCTTTTTTTAATATATGCTCAACGAGTGGAGGTTTTTTCCAACTTTTCCTCCAAAATGTAATGTAGATATTTTCTGTACATAACCTGTTAGTAATAAGTTAGGTTAAGCTCTATGTTACACCTTAGATTAAGTTTAACTGTTAAGGTAGCCCCTAAGTTAGCCATAAGTTTATATTCACGCATTATAAGAAATAAAAATTGTTGTTTTTGCCAAGATGTCAATCGGCATCATTCCAGAGATGACGAATGCTGCGTCATCTGAGACAGCCCTGAAGGCAGAGCATACCCTCAGAGCTGTTCTCCTGTAGACTGCATTCAGTTTGCTAGTGTCAACTGGCATCCGCAATGCCTCGCTACAAACTGGGGTCACATAGAGCATGATTGAGGTCACCACTCTGGCTATACGCAACCTAGAGGTATGCCGTGGCCGTCCCCCTATTCTGCCGCAGACCTCCAGCAGTTCGTCTCAGGTGACTGGAGGAATTGCCGTCACATTCAGAGGTTGTTGGAATATGTCGGTGCTCTCCTCTTGCTGGGGGAATAACCCTTGGATGATTTTCAGCAAGAGAGTGAGACGCGTCATCTGCGGAGAGGAGCGGCCTCTGAATCGTGCCATCACTATTCTATAAGCACTCCCCGCGGGTTTATGTCCGCTTCTGAGCAGAGCTCCTTAAAGTATTTCGTCTTGCTCCGCTGGATGGCGAGCTTGAGGGTTTTGCGGGCTACCTTTTAGGCGCACTCTCTTGCCCCTGATCGACTCTACCTACCGCCCTCTGAGCCGCTCTTCTGGGTCGGTAGCAGGCTGATCGAAAACCGGTCACTTCATCATTCCACCAGTAGTTTGTCTGCCTGTCTGTCTGTCACAGGCACTTTTCTCAGAAACGGCTACACCGATTGACACGAAATTGGGTGAGAAGGTGGGAACTGTGGACCCCCAGACATACAGTGAGTGATATTCTCCTACGTTGAGATTTAGGGGGGTCCCATACATGTAAAAGGGGGGTGTGCAAATTTTTTTTAGCAAATAGAGTCATGTGGGGTATCAAATGAAAGGTGTCGATTAGTACTTTTTGAAGCCGGTCTTAGTTTTGAGATTTGTTAAAAAGGCGGGGAGTGGGAAGGGTACAAAGTGATGATTTCTTTAACGGACCCATTTTCAGAAACTGCCCAACCGAAAAACCTGAAAATAATCATGAAGCTGCCTCTAGATGGTGCTCAGGCCTCAAAATACTCTTCATATCGATATCTGTTCAAATTAAGTTAATAATAGTATATTACCATATTTTTGGGAAAATTGAGTAAAACCCCCCATAAGTTTATCTCAGAGTTATAAAGGTTGTTGTTCTTTAAAATCCTCCGGGCTTTTCTCCTTGTTCGCTGATCTCTTTCCAACCACGTATAATGAATTGCGAAGGGTATTAGTTAGTTAGAAAAAGAACTAGGAAAACCTAAAAATTATATCTGCTTATGCGGGCAGAGGGGCAAAGCCTCTGAGCACTCAAATCCTAGTGGCCCATTATACTCGATTCGCCCGTCTAACGGAATATCTCGGATTCGTTAATGTATCGCAGGATTTCCGTCAATGGATTTGATGTTGTCCGCTGTAACTGGAGCACATCAGCACCAACGATTTGATGCATCCATTGGGGAGCATTCATATAGAAAATGTTCCGTGGATTTCGCTTCCTCATTTCAGGAGGAGCACGTGTCATCTTGTACAATCCCTATTCTGAACACATGTCCAACTAGTGAATTATAACCTGTCCGAATGACTACAATACTTTTGCAAGTCTCCCTGCTTTTCGGCAGAATAAACTTTGCGGTACAGGTAGATACTAGATAGCTACCGCACTCCCCCTTGCCCCTCAAGAAGGGAAATCAGTGCGAGTACGCACGATTTCAAATTGCTCTGCCCTTAAGCATGGGCGAGATATAACGAAAACCGGATCAGCTGTGTTTGACATGCCGCCCGGACTAGCCAATGGGTTGTGAAATTGGCACGTTTTTGTCTATATAGAAGTGAATACGTGAAAACACTTTTGGCTATATGGGTGAGCACGTATTAGTGCCATGGCTGACATATTCTTTTCATCTCTCTCTTATCAATACGATTTGACGATGTGTCCAGTAGCACTTAGGCTCTGACACCTGTCATTATAAGAAGCTTGTTCCCAGTTTTTAAAGACAGCTTTAGTCAAGGCTACTGACACTCAGTTCAACTCTCTTTTTCTACACTCAATTTTCTACCGACTCCTGTCTTGACACCAAAAAACAATTGTTTTTCGATGTCATAACCACTAAGATTCACACTTGTGTGTGCCCGACACGCAAGTTGTTCGCTTCGCCACAACACTCCACTCCCAGCTGAAACCAGAGAGGCTTCAGGAAAGAATCAGACGGAAGACCCCCTAAACTCGGCTGCCGCAAGCCAAAACGAGCGCGCCACACGCCTCTTCTCCTAGTTATGCTTTCTTGCAGGACGAAGGGCTTTAGTCGAGCGAAGGAGATCGGTTTGACCGTGCCCCCATGTTGAGGCTATAATGCTGCCGGCCTTCTCGAGGGCTTCGAAGAAAGGTTTGCGCTGGATTGCATAGTCCAAAAGTCATACTAGTGAAGTCGAAGGGTCTGAAAGGTGTACAAGGATGTACAAGGATCTGATGATATGCCTTGACTAAGTCCAAGGTCGATAAAATACGGCAGTTTACAGTAGAGTGCGTAAAATCGTGGATTAGTGGGATGGGGTATCGGTACTTGCCGGAGGTTCCGACGACTTACTATCCGATTGCCCATTTCTGAAGCGGATCTAGACCTTGATGTAGACTTACTTCCCGAACATAAAACACTAAACTGCCGGCTCAGAGACGGTGGCTGTATAGATTCGTCGATCTTGGAGCAGGAGAAGAGTCCACTCTTGGGGATAAAGACACTGCAGCTATCACTTTCGTAAATTCAGTTCTGATAACGACGACCTGCGGGGCTTCCATGCCCAGGAGCACATCGAGACGTGGCAAGCCGTCTATATATTGGTGGACGGTCGAAATTGTAGAACTCCGGAAAGAGTGTCACAAACTGCGCCGCTTGACGTGACGTCTAAACAACCGGGAGGAGGAGGCATGTATCATAATGGAAGAGTACAAATCAGCCGTAAGGGGATTCCGTAGCACAATAAAAAGGAACAAAGCTCGCTGGCAGCGGGACTTGGTTGACGAGGTGAATGGGGACCGTGGGGACTCGTTTATAAACTAGTAAGGTCGAACAGATGGATCGCATTGTACGGACACTATTCCCTGCGCAGCCAGTACGGGATGATAACGGCAGTGTGGAGAGAGCGGAAGACTGCCCACTTTTCTCTATAAAAGATTTGGAAGAGGTCGTCCTCTCTATGAAAAACAGAAAAGCGCCAGGACCCGATGGTATTTCAGTAGAGGTATACAAACAGGTGCTGCAACATCGCTCAATGACACGTGCTGCCGGAGACTTCGGTTTTAGAGCGAGGGGATCCACAATTGATGCCATTCCTCGAGCGGTGGCACACAGCCGCCGATCTCGACGTGTGGTACTCATCGTAACGCTTGACATCAGAAATGCCTTTAATTCCGTAAAATGGAAAAGCATTCTAGCCACAATAGACAATACTTTCCACGTGCCGAACTATCTCTTACGGATATTGAGGAATTATCTGAGGAACCGTTTCCTGCTCTATGAGACGCTAGATGAGACGTCAGAGGAGGATGGACCGCTCATGGTTTGAATTTTACACCGGAAACCAAAGTATCACTGGATCGGTGAGTCGAGTCAAAACCAACCAACGCGGACTTACGCTTGGCTCAAAGATGAGCTTTTTCAAGCAAGTCAAAACCGCGACGGCCAAGGCTGTGGGGGTCCTACGTCTAGCAGGCGACATCTCCTGATAAGTTCAACACAATCTATTCTGTTTGGGGGTAAACGAATGGACTGACGTTCTAGGCAATGAGGTGTATCGTAAGCGTTTTGCACAAGTACAGAGACGGGGAGCTTTGCGAGTGACATCTGCTTACCGCACTGTCTATGAACCGGCTGCGATCGCGGGAGTGATCCCCGTTGCCTTTCTTGCTAAGGAGAATAAAGCCATATACAAACGCAAGGGAGGTAACGTACACTCGATGCTTGGCAACTCTCTTGGCCAAATGAGACTAGAGGCAGATTGACTCATAGGCAACTTAGGTGCGTGGTTGAATTGGAAACATGGTGAGACTGACTATTTCCTTACCCAGTTCCTAAGTGGAGATGGAAATTTTCCATCTCACCAGCATAAGAGTTAAAAGGCACGATCTCCTGATTGTGTGTTTTTTCTTGTGGAAGATAGGATTCGTCGGCAGCTATTTTTAAACACAGGGGATCTCTCTCCAAACAACATTGTCGAGGAGATGCTGAGGGGGCGTCAGGTGGAGTCGTGTTGCATGTTATATTCGGTTCTTCCAGTTCTTCTGGTTGCAAAGAAGATAGAGTTTGGCCGGTGGAGGGGTCGGATGGAACTGACAGTTGCCTTCCTTCTTTCCCCTCCCGTTTGTTGAAAGGAATTCCCTGTTTTAAAGACACCGTAAGGCGGGAGAGCTCGGGGGCAGTAATGTGACAGGCTAGCTCTGAGACGATGGGAAAGCGTTTAGTTGGTAGTCCGAGTGCGTAAATGCGTTCATCTATCCTACCCAAAAAAAAGGCCGAGCCGTTGATTCCTTATCTCAAAGGTGGTCAGTTCGATCCTACTATGATATATGCAGCCCCAATGTGGGCTGAAAAATACAATAAAATAATTGGAGCTGCGTAACGCATAAGTGCATTCCGAACATCTTGTGCTTACAGAACAGTATCCGATGAAGCAGCCTGCGTGATAGCAGGAATGACTGATATTCTGACGAGAGGACAGCATTTTTACGATCGCGAATATTTCACCGGAGAATCTTCTGCCCGTCGGCGACAGTTCGCCTGAGCTAAACCTATCCATGAATGGCAAGAGAAGTGGGATAAGTCAGAAAAAGGACGCTGGATTCATAGAATCCAAAAATAGATCGAGTGATCTTACGGCGAAGTAGGTTTCGACCTAACACAGCTTTTGAGGTCGTTGAGAATATATCTATCGAATATTGTGGAGGACGCAGAACACATTTTTTTTTCTGAACATCATGTTGAAGTTGAAGGATATAGGAGCTGAACTCGAAAAGGTGTTAGAAGCCAACTGTGTCAGCCGGATGAATTTGATTTGAGCACAAACGTGAATACGAGTGTAGGATAAATTCTGATCCAGCCCCGCGACGTAATACCATATGAGAGTCCCACGGGGTGAGTAGAAAGAGAAGGAGGTGGTTTTAGTGGGTAAGAGTCCAACATAATCGCCTGACAGAAAAAAGGCAGACAGACAGACAGGAAACAGTAAAAAGCGCGAGAGCTAATACGGTTATCAACATCTTTCATCTTGAAGAGTGAAAGGCTCGGATTTACATGAGGCGTAGACAATGGTTGTATAGGGAAAGAATTTAGTATTCTGTGTAACTATTAGTATATCCTTTCACGGAATTGGGAGAAAAGCATCCGCCGTTATGGTTCATTTTATACTGGTTTTCCCTACGAGCCTAGCCTAAAAAATAATAGTTTAATCGACGGTTTAGTGAAACTTAATGACAATACAGCGAAGAATTGACAATATAGTGCCTCATCAGAAAGCGGAATCAGTCTTACGTTGCCGTTATTTATGATTGTCTAGACAATAAATGTTATATTGAATTGAAGGCATATAAATTAAAGTAGGTTGGTCTCATCTTATCTCATACAACTGAAAAAATGACCACATATTGACGATAATATTACTTCATATATGAATTGGTTTTGATATGTCGTCATAAATTACTAAAAATATAAATTTATAATAAACAAAATTTTGATTATTCATCAAATCTCGTAGAATTCCATTGACCATTATTTTTCCCACAGTCACCCGAGCAGAATTAATCGCATGTGTTAACATATATACATTTCTTATCAGCGAATTTTAAACTTCATCATAAATTTATATTATCAAGAAATTTAAATTTTTTTTCTATACAATTTTAGTATCTATGTCACCATGGTTATTGAAACAAATGGTTTTTAGAATGACAAATAAACACGGTCATAATACCGAAAGCTTAATGAGAGTCAACAAAAAGATCGTCTTTATAGACAAGACTAGACAATGGGAGCTAATTTCAAAAAAATAAAACCTTTACATCCACAATGGATAGCCATCAACTAATAGTTTTAACTTGCTGAAGGCGCTTGAAATCTGTATAAATGCTTACTTCATACAAGTACGTCGACATTTCATACGTATGGGCATAGAATTGCGAAATGACCCTCATTGTGACTTCTAATAGAAACGTGTTTTATTTCCCTTTTTATTATTTCAATTGCAAACAGCCACGAATAGTGAATAATGTTTAATTAAATGTAACCACGTCAAGCGAAGCTAATTATAAAGGCTAGCTTTAGCTTGGACGTAGATAAATAAAGATTTGGCGGTACTACAATCAGCATTATTAATAACGAGTTTTGGATGAGAGCTGCTAGGCTGATTATTGTCTCTGCGACTTATGAATAGGAGATACTAAACCATTACAAAGTAAATTAAATTTAAAATTCTAATAGGGGAAATTTTTCAATGGAACGAAAAAACTCAACTGCCAGCACAATAGGATGATCTTTCTAAAAAGCTATTTACCGAATAGATACAATTTTCGGGAAAGATAGTTAGCAAACAAAAACAAACGGACTCTACTCGTAAATCTAAGCTTCTATAAACAACCACGAATTTTTGTAAGTTCCCTATTTAAAATTTTTACCGAGTTATGTAGAACCATAACAAATTAATTGTGCAAATTTCTCCTTAATTTTTTTTTTCTGTGAAAAGTATGGGGCGTAAAAGCACCGTGAAAATTCACGAGTTCCTGCTGAGAAGCTGTCTGGCCGCGGTCTATTTATTTGTATAAATTAGAATTTTTCTGGTGGTCTACGTATTTAGGAAGCTTTTCTCTATTTTCGCTAGACATAGTTTGAAAATAAAAGCAAATTCGGCTAATTAGTGCTGAGGTACCATATACCGCAATCGCACCAAAATAATTGATCAATAGAGCCGTGAGATTGCGTGTAAATGGCTCAGTCAAGGTCTGCCCGTGCAAAAGATGTGCTTTAGGAAGCATCAATTTATCTATTGCGATTTGCGTCAAGGTTTATATCATACTTTGACTTTATGTACTATTATCGTCTCTTAGTTAACTCCCTTGAACTTCTTTATGAGTTAAGCGTAAGCACATACTTCAATGCGAAACCAATGTACAAACAGACATGATTCCACCATGAAGTTATTTGATATTTTATTGGAAGTTTGCCTCGATACGCCTATGAAGCTAAAAAAATATAAAATGTAAACCAATGACACATTCATTCCAAGCAACCAGCATAGTTCAATCTAAACCACCTGCTTTTCAGTTATTTGAGAAGTATCTACAGCATCAGCAACACTCAAGGAACAGATGTTGCACACGCATTTTTTGTACGTTTGAGAATCGACGCAAATACGAATGAAACGAAATTGTGGCCGGAAAACTTCAAAGAAGGACAAAAATGCTTTATGTATATTGTCTTGAATTGATAAAAGGAAAAAAAGTGGTTAGTAGTATGTATTTATCGGAATCAGATACGATAAGAGACGTAGCGGACATCCCGCGAACGTTTTAAGTGGCGGCACGATCAATGTACGGCAAATATTACTAGGTAGTGTGTTTATTCTGAAATTAATGAAAGTCCTGAAAACATCCACAGGAAATCTTCATACATGCATAAATGCTTTAGAGATTGTTGTTGACTTAAATATACTTTTACTTTCTACTTTAGGAGATATGTTACATACAAATTACTTCCGCGAATAATGGTGAAAATTTCATTCTGCGGTGGTGGCTATGTAGTTTTACATGATTTAATTAATTGTTTAGTTCTAGTCTACGCTACGGATCTAGACTGGGGAGTCGAAAAACACCTCCCCCAATCCAGGGTGTCATGCGAACCGTGCCCATTGGATAGTTTGCAGTCGGGGGTAACTGACTGTATTCGAACGGAGCCTCACTGATACCTGGTCGCCTCAGTGAGTAAGTTAGATCTTACCGTGCTACGAGAGGCTATGGCACGGCGGACCTCTTAACCCCCATACTCGTGGGAATCAAATGAGTACAAAACTAGAAAAGAAAACAAAAACCAAAAAAGCGGGGCCCCGTACCGCACCAAAACTGGTTAATCAGGCGGAGGCACGTCTCCGAATTACTGAAAGCCAGGTGACTACACCCAAGAAGGGAGAAGTTGGGACGTCAAGCAGTGGATCCAAGGTGAGCATTGGTATACTGCGTGGACTACAGCCAACGAACACCACTGCTCAAAGAGCAGGGACCAGCAAAAGCACGTCTGAGATAAATATAACAGACGTCAGGAAGGAGACAGGTCTCAGTGGCGCCGGGGTTAAATGGTACCTGCGCTATCTGAAGGAAGGCCTGAAACCAGAAGAGACCCTTAAGAAGGCTCAGGACAGACCTAAGCCATCTCTACCGGAGCCGAGAAAGCGGGGAGCAGCAGAGATCAGCCCGCATGAAGGGAATGCTCCCAAAAAACCCAGACCTGAACCCACGGGAGGAGAAAACCCGGGCAGGTCAGGAGTGAAGGCAGGAGCCAGGAAGCCCGGCATTAGCTATGCTAGTGCGGTCAAGGGCATTCGACTGACCATACTGCCAAAAAGGTTTCCCGAGCAAATACTCACTCGGGAGGAACAGGAAATCATTGAAGAACTTGATGATCAAGGGTTGGACGTCGAAACTGGTGTTCACCGGGATACGCTTTCGACCAGGCTTGATACTGGTGGACTGCGCGACAGAAGGTACCGTAGAATGGGTTAGAACCATAATGCCTAGATTGCCAGGCTGGGAAGGGGTGGAACTGTCAACATGTGCTGGAGATGATATACCAGGAGCCCACATGGTGACAGTTTTTCTCCCAAAGGCCGCGGCAATAGTAACAGAAGACCTTATGAGACTCCTAATTGCTCAGAACGAAGATCTCCATACTCGACTGTGGAGAGTCTTCAGAAGTAAGGTGGAGGGAAAGGGTAAACTCCTCACGATCGGGGTAGATGACCGATCCCTAGAGGCATTAAACGTCGGAGTTGTCATATCAACTACCGATTTGGCAACATACCCGTGCATGTGCACAAGGAAAAGCCAAGGAAAGAGACCTCGGAGGAGGCATCGGGTGGAAAACTTACCGAGGTCCCTGAAGAAGTCGCGGAAGCCATAGAGGCGGAAAGAACGGGATCAACCAGGGAAATAGACCTGCTGCCCAGTGAAGAGCAGAAGCTGGACGACCTAGACCTAGGACTCCTAGGGCTCGGGGTGGACAGCGACACGCAGGAAAGCGCCATGTCGGAGGAGGAGGGTGACACTCTGACAGTGGAGAAGAGCTCCAAACAATAACGGAGCCAATGGCCAGCACTGCCAGAGCTGCATCTGCAGTGATTGCAAGGGCAAATTCCAAGGAGAACATTGGAATAGTGCTGGCTCAGGAGCCCTGGGTGTACCGGGGGCAGATTCGCGGTCTGCAAGGAGGAGACATGCAGGTAATTTGGGATTCCTCTTGTGAAAAACCAAGAGCTTGCATAATTCTCAAACGTAATTCAAAATACATATGTCTTTCAGAGTTCTTAACCGGGGACCTTGTGGCTATCCAAGTCTCATTGGAAGCCGGGAAGAGCACTCGAGAGGTAGTTGTAGCATCGGGATACTTCCCAGGAGACGAGAGCCGGGCTCCACGGGAACAAGTCGCATAGCTGACGGAGTATTGCGAGGAGAGGGCGTTACCACTTCTTCTCGGCTGCGATGCCAACGCCCACCACGAAGTGTGGGGAAGCAGTGACACTAGTCGTAGAGGTGAGTACCTTCTCGAATTTATTCTTAGTAATAAGTTAGAAATATACAACGTAGGGAACACTCCAACATTTGTGACCAGCACCAGACAAGAGGTACTAGATATAACTCTAGGAAATACCCTAATGAACGGGATGGCCAGGAATTGGAGGGTGTCGGATGAACCCTCAATGTCTGATCACAGGATAATCAGATTCGACATTGAGGGTAACTCCGAAATGAAAAGAATAATAAGGAATCCCAAGAGAACGGATTGGGAATCCTACACAATGCACCTTAGCAACAACATTGCCCACCTTCAAGAGGGCGGTGATATCAGGAGCGAATTGGAATTAGAAACGGTGGTGGAAGACCTCAACACAATCGTCATTGACGCATATGAGGCCAGCTGTCCGGCCAAGACAGTCAAGTCATCAAGAGATGTACCATGGTGGAACAGGAACTTAGCCAGAATGAGAACGGAGGTACGAAAACTCTTTAACCGGGCAAAACGAACCGGGGACTGGCGGAGGTATAAAAATGCACTGACTGCGTATAGCAACGCCATCAGGGAAGCGAAACGGAACAGCTTTAGGGAATTCTGTGAAGGGATTGAACAGATCACAGAAGCAACCAGGCTGTACAAGGCTGTAGCCAAAGACGGGGGAATATCCTCTGTCTGCTTGAAAAAGGAAGATGGGACATTCACCGAGAATGAGGAGGACAGGGTACACCTGCTTCTCAGAACTCATTTCCCGGGGTCATACCCCTCGGCCTCAGGCGACAATAATCTGCCTGACACCCCAACAACGAATAAAAGGGAAAGGAAAGAGAGCTGGAAACTAGCAAAAGAGGTATGCTCAGAAGCTAGGCTAAGATGGGCAGTGGGAGCTTTTCAACCAATGAAATCTCCCGGAGCAGATGGCATTTTCCCAGCATTTATCCAGAGAGGCCTAGGAATTATCTTAGAGTCTCTTCTGAGGGTGGTAAGGAGGAGCATAGCACTGGGTTACATACCAAGGGCATGGAGACGGGCAAAAGTGGTCTTTATTCCGAAGGCGGGTAAAAAGGATCCTTTTCACCCTAAATCTTTCAGACCAATCTGCCTAACTTCGTTCGTACTCAAAACGGTGGAGAAGGTCATAGACAACTATATTAGAACTAACGTTCTAAAGCGTAATCCCTTACATCACTGTCAATACGCTTACCGGGCAGGAAGGTCAACTGAAACTGCTCTGTATCAGCTGACAGAGGTACTACGGGACGCCATAGAAACAAAAGAAATTGCACTGTGCGCGTTTTTGGATATCGAAGGAGCATTCGACAACACATCGCACACAGAGATACAGGATGCCCTGAGTCGCAAAGGAGTGGGAAACACCCTGGCACTCTGGATGGGCAAAATGCTAGAAAGCAGACAAATAGAGGTACAAACAGGTACAAATTCTATTATCATGAACACCACTCAAGGCTGTCCACAGGGCGGAGTACTATCGCCGCTGATGTGGAGTATGGTAGTGGATGAACTCCTGGACGTGTTAATTAATACTGGAATACAAGTCCAGGGCTACGCGGACGACATTGTTCTAATCTGTAGGGGCAAATATGAAGATACTTTATGTGATAAAATCCAAACTGGACTAAGGGTTACTAGTGCCTGGTGCAGGAAGGTGGGACTGCGGATCAACCCAACCAAAACCACCATAGTACCATTCACTAGGAGGCGTAAGCTGGATCACCTGAACATTACATGATATGGAGGTGAAACGAGAAACAGAGGTCAAATATTTGGGAATCACGCTAGACCAAAAATTACTTTGGAAGACACATGTCGGAAACACTTGTCGGAAAGCCACGAGGGCTCTGATGACTTGCAGATCCATAGCAGGAAAAAAATGGGGTTGCAGCCCGAATATACTACTTTGGATATATACTGCAATAGTAAGACCAATGATTACCTATGGAGCGGTAATTTGGGCAGAAAGAACCCAACTCAGCACACAAGCCAGGGAATTACATAAGCTCCAAAGGCTGGCTTGCATGTGTATCAGTGGGGCAATGAGGACATGCCCAACGGCATCCCTGGAGGTCCTTCTGGGATTAACCCCTCTTCATCTGGACATACAGATGCTGGCAAGTAGATCAATATTCAGGATGGTCGGTAGCATGAGTGAGGCGGGAGCTGCCTAAATCGAAGGAAGATTGATATCCTTTCTAGGCGGTATCCCGAATTACTGATACCGAGGGGCAACATGACAACGAGGTTTCACTTCGATAAGAAGTTTGAAACACGTTGGAGTAACAAGGCAAACTGGGAGAGCGTGGCGGCGACATACGGCTTAAACCAGCAACTGATTACTTGGTACACTGACGGATCCCTCACAGCAGAGGGAGCGGGTTCCGGTGTCATTGGTCCAAGGAAAATGTACTTTGAGCCAATGGGCAGGTACACTAACATATTCCAGGCGGAAATTTACGCCATAGACAAATGTGCCTCCTTTAATCTGCGAAGGAACTACAGGGGGCAGAACATAGCTATTCTCACCGATAGCCAAGCAGCGATCAAGGCAGTTTGGTCCAACCAGGTGAACTCTAAACTGGTATGGGAATGCCTTGAGAGACTGAATACACTCGGCTCGTCCAACAAGGTCTGGATACTCTGGGTTCCAGGCCATGCTGGGTTGGAAGGCAACGAGGCAGCGGGTGAACTAGCCAAGAAGGGAGCAGGGATGCCTTTACACGGGCCAGAACCCTTCTGTGGAATTGGAAACGGTTTCATGGCTAGGAAACTAAGAAACGAAGAGAAACGGTTGAGGGAACTATATTGGGCGGGCCTACCAGGGATGGAGCAGTCCAGGGTGCTTATTGGGGGATACGAACCCATGCGCACAAAGGATTGCTTAAACCTCACCAAAAAGAACCTCCGAATCATAGTGGGAATTCTCACTGGTCATTGTCGGCTGAACTACCACCTAGGGAAGCTAGGGATATCTACGGACACTGCCTGCAGGTTCTATGAGGAGGAGGACGAAACCTCTATGCACGTCCTGGGACAGTGTCCGGCACTTGTGTAAAGTAGGTCGATACATCTGGGAGAACACTTAATACCAGATGCAAACTTCTGGAAGTAGGGAACATACTAAAGTTCCTAACGGTTACAGGCCTGCTTGAGATACTATGACCAACGGGTACACTATAACCAGTAAAAGGGGCACAATAGTTCTTCAAGGACGCGGTGCGACTTTCCCTTAACAGAGTAATAATAATAGTTCTAGTCTACTATTTAGACTGTGCCATTAAACAATTTGAATACTTTCAACATGTATCTACTCAAAAAGATACAGTTTTTTCAAGTGAATATCATGCATCTAAATGTAGATTTGCAACACGGGCGCCAGGGCTTGTTTCTAATCTAATCGCCTGCTGCAGCCGTTTCGCCACAATCTGTGGCGACCACTTCAGCAGATTCGCGTAGGCAACGGATGAAGTGGACTGAAGAAATGAACCTCTTTATCATCCGCTCCTACTACGAAATAACAGCGGGGGCGGGTACAACATCTTACCGCCCCTTGTTGCACTAGAGATTCGTCGAATCCAATTCGCGCACGTGATTGTACAACGAGTAGCAAACCAGTACCGCTTTATAACTCGCAGCAACACAATCCCAGCCCTCATCAGGGAGCCTGTCCGCCTTGAGGTCATTGGGGAAACAGGTAACCGAGGGTCGATGGGGACAGTGGCGGCGGCATCAACAACACCACGCCGCACTGCAGGCAACAGTTTCAGAACTCGCTGAAGCACTCTTCTCCATCGTCCAGCTGAAGTTTCCGGTGAGGTTCGGGACGAATTCCAAAGAGCGTGTATAGAATTCTCGGAATTGGATCCTTTGCATAGACCAGGTATTCCCAGGCTTTATGCATCTCCGGCAATTCCGGGAATTCTATCTCAAATCAATGAAGAGTTTCGGCTGTCAGATTGCTTTCGTGTTATTGGTTTGAGTGACCGAAGAGATCCACCATGGAAAATTCGTTTGGAACGTCGGCGGAACTCATTAAGATAGGACATTGCTAGACTGATTCCGATCAGCACTGGCAACGCCAGCAGATGGGTGAGAAATAAAGTGTGGAGGGTTTACAGAAACTATGGCATCTCCAGTGAGACACCCACAATTGAAATTCTGGACACACTAAAGCAGAAACTTTCTGTCATATGCAGTCGGTTGAGACGGTATGGTGAAAGTCACTCCAGATGCGTCCAGAATCCAACATAACCAGCGGAGCTTTTTCAGATCTCTCAACGAATCCTAGACAGTGCAGTATTCGGTAACGGGAACGAAAGAAGATTGTGGTGGACTTTGGGAGTTATTCGCCCAGCATGCTGAGTGGATCATCGCCAAAGGCACTCGCCATGCCAATACGCCTGGCATAAATTTTGCGGATGTTACCGAAGAGGAAGTTCGATGAGACATAAACAGCTCGAAGAACTGGCGGGGCTCAGGTGCAGAATTTCCCGGTTTAAGAAATTTACCAGCGTACAAAGTAGGTTGGCACACAGTATAAATCAGGTCATGAGCCGGCAGGACGAATTTCCACTCTTCCTCACTGCGGGGATTATCTACCTTTTCCCTAAGAAGGACACGGTGCAGGACCCCGGCAACACAGGACCGATTACTTGCTTACCAACCCTCTACAAATTCATTACGTCTGTTATTAGTGGAAGGGCCAATGCGCATCTCGAGACCAACAACATTCTGTACGAAGAGCAGCCGAGTTGGGTAAAGGGGTTGCAAAGAGCAACTCATTATCGACTCGTTAGTTGTAGGACAAGCCAAAGAAACCTCTTTAGTTGCTATATCGGTTATGCCAAGGCTTTCGATGGTGCCCCCCCCCCCCCCCTATAAAGTTTTTGGCGATAGTCATGAAAGGGTGGTGGGAAAGGGTGGTACACCTTATCAGTGCCTTCACTTGAGGGTGCCAATACCTCAGAGCCCATCCATATACGAAGAGACATTTGAGTCCTCTTTGCATTTGCATGGCACTGAACCACTGATGGCGACTGAATGATGCTAGAGGGCATGGTTTGGTGTATGGTGGTACTGACGACCACCTTAGAAGTCTCTTGCGAATAGTAGACATCTTCAACCGTGAAATTCGAATGGAGTTTGGATTAGACAAGTGTCGAATTCAAGCCATCCGCAAAGGTCATCACGAGCCGCATGACGGATATAGCATTAGTGACCCCCATATCGAAGCTATGAATGAGACAGACTTCTACAAGTACTTAGGAATTATGCAAAGAAACCATTCTCGAGTTGGTGATCTGTAGGATGCTCTGCTGTCCGAATTCCTGCGACGTGTAGAGCTGGTACTGAAATTGCATCTCTCGGGGAAGAATAAAATAAGCGCATTGAATGTATTCGCTATGCCTTCACTGGCTTATGCATTCGGAATATTGCCATGGACGAAGACCGATCTGGAAAACGTTCAGCGTCGGATATGGACAACTATGTCCAAATTCCGAATGCATCATCCAAACTCTGCCGTGGAGCGCATGAACCTGCCTCGTGACGAGGTAGGGGCATGGTTGTTTTCGCCAAGTCGACTCGCATGCGGCTGTCTGTTAGTCAGACTCTGACTCCATTTAACTTGAAGGATCGATCTTTCAATTCTCTGAGTAGGGTGAAGTAGGACTAAGAGCATATTGATGAATGGAAGTCCCATTCAGGACGGCATGGTCGCCACCGAGCTTATAAAAAGCTCATCATGAAAGAACGGGTGGGGAACGATCAGTGCAGAATGTGTGGTTCGGCATTAGAGACGTTAGACCATGTCATTTCTGGCTGCACTGATGCAATACATCACCAGGCATAATGTCATCTTTTTCCGCAGCAAACAAATGTTTGTGTCGATCTTTCGCATCAAACAGACATTTGTCAGACAAACATGAGCCAGCGGCAGACATCAGACAGACAAATTTTTGTGTCTGTATCAGACAAATGTCTGCTTCAGCCAACCGTCTTCGGTTCGCATCAGGCTGTCTGTTTCTCTTTCAGACAAATGTCTGTGTATGGCTCAGAGATCAGACACCCTGTCTGAATTCTGAGTCGAGTTCAGACATTTGCCTGATTGATGCCTTCCTGTTGTGCGAAACAGACACTGCTGCAAAAAAAGATTTTGTCTGAAACAGACATTTGTCTGACGCTGGCTCAGAGATTTGTCTGACAAATGTCTGTTTGATCTGCGAGACAGGCACAGACATTTGACTGCTGTAGAAAAATATTTTGTGTGAAGCAGACATTTGTCTAACGCAAGAATTTGTCCGAAACAGGTACAAACATTTGTCTGTCTGTTGGCTGAGGCAGCCGAAGGCATTTGCTTAAGTCAAACATAACTTAATAATAGTGTTTTCCATATCTTTACCTTACAAATACACTACGCCATATTCTGTCGTATCGTGCCGTTTCCAGTGGGCATTAGCAAAACTGTCGCATCGTGTCTGTGTCACCGGGCTCGCTCCTTTAGACGTGTATGACATCATCATCATATAAAGTGAATTTATATGAATGGCCTTCTCTTCGGTAACATTCGCAAAATTCATGCTCGGCATGGTTGCATGGCGGGTGCCTTTGACGGTATACATTCAGTATGCTCAGCATACTGGACACGCAACCGCCAAAGTCTACCCCAATATTCTTTCGCTTACGTCACCGAAAACTGCAGTGTTTGGACACTCTGTTGGAATTTATTGAGAGATCTGAAAAAGTTTCGCTTGTTTCTCGCGCACGTTGCATTCTGAAAACATCTGGAATGACTTTCGTCATATCGTCACAATCAACTGCATACGACAGAAAGTTTTGGGAGTATCAACCACGGGTGTCTTCACTGGGAGTGACATAGTTCCTGTTAACTTTTTGCACTTTATTTTCCACCCGTGTGCTGGCAGTGTCAGTGCTGATTTGATTCATCTTAGCAATGGTGTCGCTTAGTGAGTCACGCCGATGTCTTAGACGAATTTCTTTTCATGGTGGAATTCTTCGGTCATTCAGACCAAAAACCCGGAAGTAAATTTTCTGGGAATGCAATCTGACAGTTGCAATTGCAGCCAGGACACAATCTCGTCATTCATTTGAGATAGAATTCTCGGAGTTGCTAGAAATATATAGAGCCTGGGAATACCTAGTCAATGCAAAGGATCCATTTTTGAGAATTTTATTCACGCTTTTCGGAATTCATCTCGAACTCCAGTGGAGAACTCCAGTGCTTCGACGAGTACTGAAACTGTTGTCTGCAGTGCGGCGGGGTGTTGTTGATGCCGCCGCCACTGCCCCCATCGACTCTCGGTCATCAGTTTCCGCGATGGCCTCAAGTCGAACACGTTCCCTGATGATGGCTGGGATTGTGTCGCTGCGAGTTATAAAGCGGTACTGGTCTGCGGTTTCTTGCGCGGTGACATGAGCATTTGCGGGAAACCCTTGACGAAGCTCTAGTGCAACAAGGGGCGGTAAGAGGTTGTTACCGCCACCGCTGTTATTTCGTAGTAGGAGTGGATGATGAAGAGGTTCAAAACTTGCAGTAGCGGCAGGCGTATTAATGCTTCTGGTCATCGTGGCGCCTAGACGTCGAATCGCCTCACGCTTAGCGGTTTCGACACCGTGCTGTTAATTAGGGGAGTCCGAGCTAGTCACCAAGTCAGACGACTTCCACAGGCTATCCGTATGGACCTTTGGTTTATCTTCTCCTCATTTAATGGATATGCATTTCATACCTTAATTGCCAAGTGTGGTGATAGCCTCCTGAGTGAGTAATCTGCAAGACTGTAAAGCTCCTGCACTTTCTTGACCTGCCCCTTGAGAACCTGCAGCGGCGTCGAGCCATTCAGACTGAAGATATATATCCCCCCTGCTATCACAACCGGGTTTGAGATTGAGGTTGATCCTTTTCGAGACCGATGCCAGCGCCTTTTTTGTTACGCGCAACCAGAAGGCAACTCCAAGGTATGTGTTCGAAAAATGTGCTACCAATGACGAGGTGGACGAAGTTGCAAAAATCCACACCCAATCCATTATCGTTACGATCGCTAAAACCCATGGCTTTTGATAACGACATGAGGGGGTTTAAAGTACTAAAGGACTTCATCCACTGTTCCAAACAAGCTAGCACATATGTAGATAAGTGATTGTGGATCGACGAGTATTTCCGAAGATCTATAGTTACATATTGTATATGCTGGTGGCTTCAAACAGTCGAAATTTGCAAATGACATTTCTTATTTCCATCCTACCACCAGGAAGCAAAAATGTAGTGCGATATTTATTTAGCTTTAAGGCCACCAACTTTACTTTCTCAAACAGTCTTTGAACCGAGCTGTGGATTTTTGCTAAAATTTATCTAATTATGGACCCAAGGAAGACATGATCTACAGAACGAAACAAAGCTCATTTTGCATGTTATTTGATCATAGGCCGTATACAATAATTCACGTCTAAGCATACTTTTCAGTGTTAGTTTCACAGGGTCTCATTTTATCTGATGCACTTATCCGACTACACCATATTTTAGATATATACAATATGTCCCGGTTGAATGTGCTCATAAATAGTACACACTTTGAGCAGGCAGGGCTCACAAAGGTAGTTACCCTCTTAAACGATTCTAACTGGTGAAAGATACCAGCAGAGATTGAGCCAAGAATTTTCATCACCCCAACTTTTGGAAGCATTCAGCATTTAACGATTGACGAAGGTCGAGTGTCTCAATGCTATAACTGCTTCATACTTTGGTTTTTATTACAGTTTATATGTGGTACATGAAATTTGATTGCTCCTGCTTTACTAGCAAAATTTCTAGCAACACTCGCATGCACTTATACTTATTTCCATGTATTTTTTACAGTGAATGCGAAACAACTTTCGTTTGTCCTCATATAAAAGTCGCAAGTAATTAAATATTGTTGTTATTATTACACGGCGACACTGATATTAAATAGCAGAGCATGGCTTTCAGCTTTGTAAATTTACAACGTTACGTTATGGAGAAATGAAAATGAAAATATTACGCTAAGCACATTATTTTGATGTCGTAAAAGCGGCTTTGCTTTAGTGTTCTCATTTCAATTTGATGGCGGGGGTATATTACATTCTGTTGAGTTGCGACCGTCAAGATGAGGTTCTTAAAAGTTTGCAAAACTTGAGATGATCTGATATTCCAGTAATGTAACCTGAGCTCCAAGTAAAGTGAGTTGAAATTTTTGTTTAAGCATAAACCATAAAAGGTACTGCAGTTTATGGAACTGATATATGGCGATTGTATCTGGGAGATACAATGTCGCCTGTGGTATTTTTAAAAGCATACGTCGTCATTTATAGCCACAAAAGATTTCATCCGGGACTTGGTAAAGGCTCAGCTAAAATACTGATCGATCGAGATTCATTCATTTGGATGCGAAACATTCCTCGACACTAATTTTGTAACAAATACCTGCATGTATGTAGCCGGCGAATATAGAATTGAATGTTACTGAGATAATTATGGAGTACCAATTACTGCATTCATAGTAAAATATTCAAAGGTACCATTTTTTACTTGGCTAACTGGGGTTGGATTTTCAGCCGAAAATGAACTGCAAAGCTAAGAGTTATGGCTACACATCCATACAAGTCGGAAGCAGTTATAAAGGGTCTGACTAATTTTTTATAATTTCCTTAGAGCAATACAAAACACAATGTCACATCGTCATTATCATTTTTCCCGGAATTTTTTAAGGGGACAGAATTTTTGATACGATAGAGGAAGTTCGGCATTTATTATCAGCATACGTAAGCGTTGTTTGTGAATTGAAAATAAAGTTCGTTTTTCTAAATAATTCTAGATTCCAGAAATAATAGTCATTTACCGATAATGTTTTTGTACTATATATACAGGTCAACCAAACTCCGCCATGCTATTAACATAGTATGCTGGTCCCAAGCCCAGGTAAAGGAGGAGGGTTTGAGGCAACGTACTCTGTACTATCCTCAGTAAAACAAAAATAAAATGCTGAGATCAGGGAAAGAGATAAATAGAGTATAGTTGGAGTTATTCTACTATGCTAAATCCTACCTGATCTCTCTTGGTGACAGGCCCCGCGACAGGTTGACCAAGAAAATGCATAGAATGTCGTTACAAACATGATGATCGGATTGAGTCACAAACCTCGGAGAAATGCTAGGGCGTCCACCTCAGTCGACGCGGCAGGACGGGCCCCGGTCCTCTCGAGAAATGGGCAAGGGTTCTTGACGCATGGACGGCGTCAGGACGTAAGCAAGTTAGTCCGCACACAACGAACAAAACAAATACGTGTCTGCACGCTAAATGTTGGTACCCTAACTGGAAAGACGGAGGAACTCGCAAGAGCCCTTCGGAAAAGGTGCATTGACATCTGCGCTCTGCAAGAAACCCGATGGTCTGGTGCCAAAAGCTGCGACATTGAAAGCGAACGCGGTAAAAATGGCTACAAACTTCTCTAGTTTGGTAACCCACACACTCAATATGGTGTTGGCAATGCCATCTCAGAGGGTTTCCGTGATGCCATTAAAGAAGTCGAACGATTTGATGATCGGCTGATGAAGCTCACCATTATATCAGCTGATCGCACTATTCACTTCTTCACCGCGTATGCACCACAATCAGGTCGACCTGATGCCGAGAAAGATGCCTTCTGGCAACTTCTCGATGAAAAGACTTGTCACGTGCCTGCTGACGATTATATAATCATTGCCGGCGACCTTAATGGTCATGTGGGTGAAAAGGCAGACGGTAACAGGTGCCTTGGGGGAAGGGGGTTCGGAACGCGCAATGAAGGTGGCGAGCGTATAATCGATTTTGCGGACACCCATGACCTTGTACTTATGAATACATGGTTCATCAAACGATTGTCTCATCTTCCCACATTTTAAAGTGGGAACAATAAAACGCAAATCGACTATATTCTCATAAGACGCCAACATTTTACCACTGTCACTGATTGCAAAGTCGTTCCCTATGAGACCATCGCACCTCAACATCGGCCGTTGATTGCCGTCCTGCGAATTAAGCCACCGATAAAACAGCGTGAGGAACGCACTGGCCCGCCGCGCATTAAATGGTGGCGATTTGGTGAGAAGAAAGAAGAAACGGTCCCACTCATACGATTGCCAACCATTACGAATGTGGAAGAATCATGGAACCAAATGAAAGACACGATCCACAAAGCGGCCTCCGCAACCCTCGGGGTCACCAAGCCGGGTAAGCGGTACATTAACCGAGATACTTGGCTTTGGAATGATGATGTTGAAATGAAGGTCCGTGAAAAGAAACGCCTCTACCACAAAATTCTCGACGATAAAACGCCTGCTGATTGGCAAATTTATCAGAATGCCAACCGGGAAGCAAAGAAAGCGGTCGCTGTCACCCGAGCGAACCATTTCAAAAATCTTTACGATAAACTGGACACTCGGGATGGCGAGAGAGATCTGTATCGACTTGCTAAAAGCCGTAATGAACGCATACAGGATATCGAACACTTCTGTTGTGTTAATGACAAGAACGGTACTTTGCTTACCAACCGTCGAGCCGCAACGGATAGATGGCGAGAATACTTCGAGCAGATTTCAACTGAAGAATTTGCTCATCCTCCACTTCCACAATCATTGCCGACATTTGGAGCAGTTCCACCAGTCAGCGCAACTGAAGTCGAGGAGGCAATAAAACAAACGAAATCGGGGAAAGTAACAGGACCTGACGACATCGCATCTGAGCTCTGGAAAGCGAAGAGCTGGGACCAAACACTGTGGCTCTGTGAATTCTGTAACCGGGTTATGCAGGAAGGAAGAACACCATCTGACTGGCAAGAAAGTACCACTGTTCCAATATGGAAAAAGAAAGGTAGTCCAGCAGAGTGTTCAAATTACCGTCCGATCCGGTTACTTTCCCATACCATGAAGATTTTTGAACGCATTCTTGTCAACCGTATTCGCGAAATCGTTGAAATAAACGTGAATCAAGCCGAATTTGCCAAGAACTGCGGAACTACTGACGCAATACACGCTGCGGGGTTACTCATGGAGAAACACCGTGAGAAGCATCGCCTTCTTTACATTGCCTTTCTGGATCTAGAGAAAGCGTTTGACCGTGTACCACACGAACTCATCTGGTATGTTTTACGACAACACTTCGTACCAGAAGAACTCATGCGCTGGGTTCAATTGCTCTACCACGATCCGAAAAGTAAAGTTCGAAGTATGGCGGGTGTATCAAAACCGCTTCGTGTCTCTGTTGGTGTTCATCAAGGAAGTGCCCTCTCACCACTCCTCTTTGTCCTTGTTATGGACACCGTCACACGGGATATCCAACGTCCAGCACCCTACACACTGCTTTATGCAGATGATGTTTTCCTAGCATCTGATAGCAAAAATGATCTCGAGCAACTTGTTCAAAAATGGAATGATCGCCTCATGCAACACGGTCTCAGATTAAATTTAAACAAAACTGAATTTTTGACGACCGATCCCCATGAAACAGGCACAATCACTGTCAGCCGCAGTCATCTGCCCAGAACTGAGCGATTTAAATACATCGGGTCAACGCTATCAGCCAATGGAGAACTGCGTTATGAAATTGCTTCCCACATTAACGCAACCTGGATGAAGTGAATGGTTCCACAACTGGTGTCCTTTGTGATCGACATATGAATGAACGCCTCAAATCTAAAATTTACCGCAATGTCGTCCGTCCAGTCGCTCTCTATGGTTCTGAGTGTTAGCCGACCATAAAAGACAATGAACGGCGTCTTGCGGTAATAAAGACGAAGATGCTATGTTGGACTAGTGGCGTCACACGTTTAGATCCCATCCGAAATGAGGATATCCGTGATCGTTATGGGGTTGCACCGATCGTGGAAAAGTTGCGAGAGAGGCGTCTTCGATGGCATGGTCACGCAATTCGTGCAAACGAGAATTCACTTGCCGAGATTGGTCTGAACATCGAAGTCGATGGTAAACGACCAAAAGGCAGACCTAAGCAACGGTGGCTTGATACGCTGGATGGGGATTTGAAAGCATCGAGATTGCACCCAGATCAGGCATTCGATAGAGCCAAATGGCGAAGCCGATCGCGACGAGCGGACCCCGCTTGTGAACGGGACAAAGACTGAAGAAAATGAAGAAGATACAGGTCAAATATGCAGACAAGATACAAAACTGCCGAACCTTTACGCAAACATACTAATACGTTATGTGTTTGCAAGCATCTGTAACTAAAGATTCATTTACATTGAGCATAAAGTCAAATAATTAAACATATTTGGTTTGATAAGGAAAAAATACCCCTCGAAAAACTATTGCACAGATTCCGATAACACATTGATGATTATCAATTGAAAATATCTTTTTGCATAAAGTTGAAATTTTTTAGTGGATAAATTCACAGTGAGTGAAACTTAGATGATTTACATGATTAGGGAAACCATATGTGTCCATTAATTTCGAGGTCCTCATCACAGAATCATATCCGGCAGCGAAAACTTACGATAAGCATGATTTACTTCCCGCATCGTAAAATTTTAAGGGGTTAACCTTCACTTGTTGCACAAAAAATTGGTTATTTTCATGAATTTTTGCAAAGAACGATCATTATATCATATTAAAGTGCATACATTGAACAATTTTCAAAAATTTTTTCAGGTTTTGTATAACACATTAAAATCGGTTCACTGTCTGTCTGTCTGCCTTTTTTTGCCTGCCTGCCTCGAGGAATCACTATAAGGTGTTACATCACGGGGCGAAGTCAGCTCAATCTAGCTTGGTCGCCTTTCTTCTATAAGCGGCGTACGTGACTGCGCTTTTCTTCTCTCCTCTGTTTTGAGCAGTTTCTTTTGGATAGGCGCGATCATCGAGTTGGCCGCATTCCAATTCCCTTGATGTGCTACCATTTTTTACACCAGATTTTCTGGTACCAGCACTTCTCCTAGAGTCTGCTCTAGATTCCTCCTTTCTTCCACGAATTTCCGATAGTGGAATAATGCATATTCTAGGTCTTCTGAGACTCCATCGCAATTTGGACAGTCGGATGAGGGCTCCACTTTAAACATGTGCAGATATATTAGAGATTGGCTTCGCATTGTATATATTCGCCATCTCATTTGCCAAGATGTCAATGGGTATCATTCCAGAGATCATCATGCATCATCTGAGACAGTCCAGAAAGCAGAGAATACCCTCAGGGCTGTCCTCCTGTGAACTGCATTCAGTTTGTTAGCATTAACTGACATCCGCAACGCCTCCCTTCAAATTGGAGAGAGAGAGCATGAGTGAGGTCACCACCCTGACTATAAGCAACCTAGAGGTATACCGTGGCCCTCCCACGTTCGGCATCATCTTTGCCAGGGCCACACTTGCAGTGGATGAATTGTCGCAAACATACTGCACATGTTGCCTATAACTGTGCTCCTGTCACCCCCAAGTATTTGATGGTCGGCTTGGAAGGGATGATTTTATTTCCGATTCTAATGCAGGCGTGAATTCTATTCCGAGGCTTAGTGATGAGAACCGCTTTCGGTTTTTCCTCTGCAAGTGTCAGACTAGAGCCCTCTAGCTAAATTTTCACTGGCCTGATTGCCTCGCCTGAGTACAACTCAGCATCTTCAAGATGCTTTGCGACAACAACCAGCGCTATATCGTCAGCTTAACCCACCACCGTGGCTTACCCCGGAAGGAGAAGATTAAGTACATCGTTGTACATGATGTTCCACAGTGGTAGGCTCAGTACGGAGCCCTCCGGGACACCCTCAGAAACAACGTATTCGTGGGGTCCGTCATCGGTGTCATTCCAGAGCCTCCTTTAAGCTAAATAACTATCGACGATAGCAATGAGATAGACGGGAATAGCAACCTTCGCTAGGGGTTTGCGTACTAGACTCCAATTGGCCGAATTGAATGAATTTTTCTCGTCTAGGGCTACTATTACGCAATATTTGCTGGTAGTAGCCTTTCCATGAATTGCATCTTCGGCCAATCGAGTAAGTAATTTGATGGCATCAATGGTTTATCTGGCCTCAAAGGTCGCCTTGGCTATTAACAACCGGGAGCAATCTACTATATATTAACTGCTCTAACATTTTTCCCACAATGTCCAGAAGACATATGGGTCTGTATGAGGTCTCCTGCAGGTTTACCAGGCACTGGAAATATTCCCTCGGATATGCATGCTACGAACAACTCAGCGAATATGTCCGGTCTGGATTTCACGGCAGGCTTAAGGGTCTTATTCGATACTCCGTCTAGGCCCCGCGCTTTATTGCCTCCTATTCTACCGCAGATCTTCAGCAGCTCGTGCCTGGTGACTGTTAGAATTGCCGTCACGTCAGAGGTTGGTGAATGATTTTCAGCAAGAGGGTAGGGCATGTGATCTGTGGAGGTGGACGGCCTCTGAGTCGTCCCATCACGATTCTTTAAGCACTCCCCACGGGTTAACGCCCCCTTCTGAAAAGAGCTCCTTAAAGCTCTTGCTTCATTGGGTGGCGAGCTTAAGGGTTTTGCGGGCTGTCTAATAGGCGCGCTCTTTTTGTCCCTGATTAAAGGCTGGCCAGTTCACCATACCACCAGTAGTTTGGTTTTCTACTATGGAATGAGCCCCTCCTAGGCATGGACGCATTATATGCTTTGGCGATGCATGGGGCCAAATGGACGGCTCTTTCCGTAGAGGCACCTGCTTTATCAGGTTGATCTAACCACACTTCTATGAAGGTCTGCTCGTTCAAAGCTTTTGCAGACCAGCCTGAAATCTTTCTCGGTTTCGGGCATGATGGGTCTTTGCCATTGGCGCAAATCACAAATCTTTTGCGGATGGCTAATGAGCAACAGTTAAATGGGGTTATAGGGAGGCCAACTCCGTCAAGCCACTACAACAGAACTTCTTCTTCGTTGTTACCTTTCTTTCACTTACTTTGTGGCTTCGCTTTTTCGACAGCGGATTCCTGTCTTCCGGTCCGGAATCGTTTCCTTGGATATTTTGGAACCGGTAATTCAAAATGAACACGTTACTGAGTGTTTTATAGTAGTAGCAGTATAGACCTGAACCTGAGAAAGAAATTCCGCTTCTCAAGTTTTGGTTTTCGGTATTTTCGATCTCTCCAATATTTTTGGATTCGATTTCTTTGCAACGTAATGCAGCGCGCAATAATGAACTGGATCCCTCACTCAGATTCGGTAACGCAGCGCTCTGGACACTCGCCTCATACTCAAAACCGATAAAATTTTGAAACACGGAAAACCACACATTGAGTATATTAACTAAAGTCTAAAGATTTTTATATTTAGGATTTTAGCGACTTGTACTCGAAAATGTATCAAAAATGTTCACTCCGACCAAGTAGGATCCACTCCAAATCCCAAAACGCCACAATCTTTTCTTCTGAACATCAAAAACGATCTCCGATCCCATATCCTGCTCATCAACTGTCTCCCCGATCGGCCGGTCCCGGGTTGCATTCATTTTGTTTCCGCCGACGGTGGCCTTGAACTTCAAATTCAAGCCGACTCAGCGGAAGCTAAAATCAAACCTGATTTTTGCTTAGCTAAATGCATGTATATTCGTCCTAGCCCAGGTAAACCGATGTGCTTACGTGCATTCAACGATGCGTAACCGGGGCTAGTTACAGTACCACCAAAAAAAAGGCCAACGTATCTTTTCCCCGGTCAATCTTCACTAACAATCATGAACGTTTGTTCAAATGAAATGGGATTTTCAAATTTAGGGGAAAGTGACCAGTTATAAGGTTTTTTGAAACTATTAAAATTAAGCATTTTAAATGGTAAATTTAGGATCCAAAGGAAGGTCAGGATAGGATTTATGCAATTAAGAAAGTTAAGGAGTGTTGTCATGAAAAAGAAAACCTAAAAAAGAAAGATCACATATTATTGAATGCAGTCGCTCCTATCGGATGGAACCTGGGAAAGGCGAATGACATACCGACGGCATTGCAAAGCCGCGTACACTACAAATTGCTGAGGTCCTTGTTCAGTGGCGTTTTTAAAATTGACTTTTTGGCATATTATAAATTTGCAAGCGCCGTTATGAAGTTTTGGATTGTTCAGATTCCAGATCCTTCGAATACAAGCTATTAATGTACGGAAGGTAATATTCAGTACCAAATACATACATCATCCTAAAAACATTTGTTTCGAAATCAAAGATTCACGATAGTTTCGTCTTTAATGATGATGTATTGTCTATTTAAGCATGGAAGCCCTACGATATTACCCTACTGACTGATTGATAATGACTTTTTCTATTTTTTATCGCTCATAGCAGACAACTTCCACAGTTATGAATATCTAATCAGCGGTTATATAAAACTATTCTAATTTTTACTTAGTTACAATATTCGGCCCCTAATTTCCCAGGCAGCTACTTGCCGCATCGCACGTACAAGGAAATTTTATTATCGTCGCGGTAATTGATTATTGTGTACATACATATTTGCGTTTATAATTAATTTCGAAAGAAAACTACTACTTAGCCTCGTCTATTTGTTTATGCATGCTTTACTTTCTATTTGCTTCATCTCTCATGACAAGTTTCCTAGTTATCACAATCTTTTCGCCTATTTACATGTGTCCACGTAGCTGTTAAAAATTTATAATTTTGTACTGAGTCGTATACATTAGTACTTACATATATAGCGGAGTAATATAATATTCCTCAAAAATCCGAAATATAATCCAATTATGAATGTAATTTCAGGCTGCTGTTATCTCGGTTAAACTCAAGCAAAGTAAAAAAGTAAATATGTTTATAAACGTATGTATGTTAATGCACAATGAAAAAATATATTTATATATATATATTTGCATGTACTCGTATGTAACATAGTTGCGTTTGTGGTGTTCATTAAATAAAATGAAATGTGTATTCAAGGAAATTGTGGTTTCAGCGGAGAACGTCTACGCATTTCTCGTTGGTTGTCTAGCTAACATATCAAGGCAAATCTAGTTCTAGAAATAATAAATATCAAAGAAACAGACAAACTAAAGATATGCCCCCATGATTTAGATTGTCATTTGAAATTAATATCTCATAAGACTCACGCAATGTTTGCTTTGTATAGCGAAGCCGGATAGTGACATTGAAACAGCGTAGTAAAAGCAAATACACAATTTAAATTGTATCATTTTCTCTTTTAGATGAATAACATTTTTGTATCTTACATAGGTCATTGTTGCAGACTAATGACTTGACAATGATAGCTGTTATTGTGGAGCACGTGGAGCTAAATAAAGCTTTTTAATCTACTTTGAGCTTTAGAAGCCAGAGTATTGATTTTTTGTTAAGTGAATCACACTAAAGAGTACTTTTTCACGAAAATATTCCTCCCACGGTCGTGATACTTAATCCATGTTTTTGCCGGTGGAAACAATTAAGGGTTGAGGGTTCTTCCTACTTGGTTTCAGTAAGTCATTAGCTTGTTGGAAAACGCCCTGAAAGACAAAAAATATTACCTAATGTCCTTCTTGTCCGCTTATTTCCTTTCTTTCAGTTTTTTATCCTTAAACAAAAGTGGTATCGTCGTTCAAGAATCATATTATTCTTTCTCTGTTCCCTCTCAATTTTGTGGCTGTTTATAATTTTCCTGGGCTTTCCGAAAATTGCAGTTTTATGTTTTTTGATTTTGGATTTATCTAGATATTTTACATCCACATCTTTAATTACTATGTTAAACGTCTTGGATTATGCAAAAGAAAATTACATTTTTTTGCTCCAATATGGCGGAGATATTGTTTAAAGAACCGTGACGAGTTCAATTTTTGTAAAAAATTGTTTCTTATTGATTCTGGTTGAAAATTCATTCATAAATATGCGGTAAGAATATGAGAACCATATTCGACTTTAAAAATGAGTAGCCAGTATATATAGTGCGACAGGTCAAAGTTGCAATTTGAGACTTTTACGCGATAAGATCGTGTCGATTCTTCTTTTTCTTCAGCCTTTGTCCCGTTCACAAGCGGGGTCGGCTCGTCGTGATCGGCTTCGCCATTTGGCTCTATCGAATGCCTGATCTGGGTGCAATCTCGAGGCTTTCAAATCCCCATCCAGCGTATCAAGCCACCGTTGCTTAGGTCTGCCTTTTGGTCGTTTACCATCGACTTCGATGTTCAGACCAATCTTGGCAAGTGAATTCTCGTTTGCACGAATGGCGTGACCATACCATCGAAGACGCCTCTCTCGCAACTTTTCCACGATCGGTGCAACCCCATAACGATCGCGGATATCCTCATTTCGGATGTGATCTAAACGTGTGACGCCACTAGTCTAACGTAGCATCTTCGTCTCCATTACCGCAAGACGCCGTTCATTGTCTTTTATGGTTGGCCAACACTCAGAACCATAGAGAGCGACTGGACGGACGACATTGCGGTAAATTTTAGATTTGAGACGTTCGTTGATACGTCGATCACAAAGGACACCAGTTGTGGAACGCCACTTCATCCAGGTTGCGTTAATGCGTGAAGCAATTTCATAACGCAGCTCTCCATTGGCTGATAGCGTTGACCCGATGTATTTAAATCGCTCAGTTCTGGGCAGATCACTGCCGCTAACAGTGATTGTGCCTGTTTCATGGGGATCGGTCGTCAAAAATTCAGTTTTGTTTAAATTCAATCTGAGACCGTGTTGCATGAGGCGATCACTCCATTTTTGAACAAGTTGCTCGAGATCATTTTTGCTATCAGATGCTAGGAAAACATCATCTGCATAAAGCAGTGTGTAGGGCGCTGGACGTTGGATATCCCGTGTGACGGTGTCCATAACAAGGACAAAGAGGAGTGGTGAGAGGGCACTTCCTTGATGAACTCCAACAGAGACACGAAGCGGTTTTGCTACACCCGCCATACTTCGAACTTTACTTTTCGGATCGTGGTAGAGCAATTGAACCCAGCGCACGAGTTCTTCTGGCACGAAGTGTTGTCGTAAAGCATACCAGATGAGTTCGTGTGGTACACGATCAAACGCTTTCTCTAGATCCAGAAAGGCAATGTAAAGAGGGCGATGCTTCTCACGGTGTTTCTCCATGAGTAACCGCGCAGCGTGTATTGCGTCAGTAGTTCCGCAGTTCTTGACAAATCCGGCTTGATTCACGGTTATTTCAACGATTTCGCGAATACGGTTGTCAAGAATGCGTTCAAAAATCTTCATGGTATGGGAAAGTAACCGGATCGGACGGTAATTTGAACATTCTGCTGGACTACCTTTCTTTTTCCATATTGAAACAGTGGTACTTTCTTGCCAGTCAGATGGTGTTCTTCCTTCCTGAATAACTCGGTTAAAGAATTCACTGAGCCACAGTGTTGGGTCCCAGCTCTTCGCTTTCCAGAGCTCAGATGCGATGTCGTCAGGTCCTGTTGCTTTCCCCGATTTCATTTGTTTTATTGCCTCCTCGACTTCAGTTGCGCTGACTAGTGGAACTGCTCCAAATGTCGGCAATGATTGTGGAAGTGGAGGATGAGCAAATTCTTCAGTTGAAATCTGCTCGAAGTATTCTCGCCATCTATCCGTTGCAGCTCGACGGTTGGTAAGCAAAGTAGCGTTCTTGTCATTAACACAACAGAAGTGTTCGATATCCTGTGTGCGTTCATCACGGCTTTTAGCAAGTCGATACAGATCTCTCTCGCCATCCCGAGTGTCCAGTTTATCCTAAAGATTTTTGAAATGGTTCGCTCGGGTGACAGCGACCGCTTTCTTTGCTTCCCGGTTGGCATTCTGATAAATTTGCCAATTAGTAGGCGCTTTATCGTCGAGAAATTTGTGGTAGAGGCGTTTCTTTTCACGGACCTTCATTTCAACATCATCATTCCAAAGCCAAGTATCTCGGTTGATGTACCGCTTACCCGGCTTGGTGACCCCGAGGGTTGCAGAGGCCGCTTTGTGGATCGTGTCTTTCATTTGGTTCCATGATTCTTCCACATTCGTAATGGTTGGCAATCGTATGAGTGAGACCGTTTCTTCTTTCTCCTCACCAAACCGTCACCATTTAATGCGCGGCGGGCCAGTGCGTTCCTCACGCTGTTTTATCGGTGGCTTAATTCGCAGGACGGCAATCAACGGCCGATGTTGAGGTGCGATGGTCTCATAGGGAACGACTTTGCAATCAGTGACAGTGGTAAAATGTTGGCGTCTTATGAGAATATAGTCGATTTGCGTTTTATTGTTCCCACTATAAAATGTGGGAAGGTGAGACAATCGTTTGATGAACCATGTATTCATAAGTATAAAGTCATGGGTGTCCGCAAAATCGATTATGCGCTCGCCACCTTCATTGTGCGCTCCGAACCCCTTTCCCCCATGGCACCTGTTACCGTCTGCCTTTTCACCCACATGACCATTAAGGTCGCCGGCAATGATTATGTAATCGTCAGCACGCACGTGACAAGTCTTTTCATCGAGAAGTTGCCAGAAGGCATCTTTCTCGGCATCAGGTCGACCTGTTTGTGGTGCATATGCGGTGAAGAAGTGAATAGTGCGATCAGCTGATATAATGGTGAGCTTCATCAGCCGATCATCAAATCGTTCGACTTCTTTAATGGCATCACGGAAACCCTCTGAGATGGCATTGCCAACACCATATTGAGTGTGTGGGTTACCAAACTAGAGAAGTTTGTAGCCATTTTTACCGCGTTCGCGTTCAATGTCGCAGCTTTTGGCACCAGACCATCGGGTTTCTTGCAGAGCGTAGATGTCAATGCACCTTTTACGAAGGGCTCTTG
Source organism: Hermetia illucens (assembly GCF_905115235.1). NCBI lineage: Eukaryota > Metazoa > Arthropoda > Insecta > Diptera > Stratiomyidae > Hermetia > Hermetia illucens. Next base: position 96,834,103 of record NC_051854.1, on the reverse strand, counting down.
CGAGTTCCTCCGTTTTTCCAGTTAGGGTACCAACATTTAGCGTGCAGACACGTATTTGTTTTGTTCGTTGTGTGCGGACTAACTTGCTTACGTCCTGACGCCGTCCATGCGTCAAGAACCCTTGCCCATTTCTCGACAGGACCGGGGCCCGTCCTGCCGCGTCGACTGAGGTGGACGCCCTAGCATTTCTCCGAGGTTTGTGACTCAATCCGATCATCATGTTTGTAACGACATTCTATGCATTTTCTTGGTCGACCTGTCGCGGGGCCTGTCACCAAGAGAGATCAGGTAGGATTTAGCATAGTAGAATAACTCCAACCATACTCTATTTACCTCTTTCCCTGATCTCAGCATTTTATTTTTGTTTTACTGTCAATACTATTATAAATTTTTGAACGCGTTTTTCTCAAAACGTTTTTTGGGTTGGCGTGGAGGATTAAAAAAAATCGCTTGAACATTCGCTTTAAAATTTTAATATCTTATTGTACACGTTTAAAGCAACAGAATGAAATTTACAGCAGATTTTTTAGCGCCAAAAATCGCAAAATTGGAAAAAACGCCGCCATTTTATTATTTTTCGGCGAAATTTTTTGGTTGTTTTTTTTTTGACGTCTCAGTGACCCGAGATCGCCCACGCCGACAATTTTTGACATTTTATTAAAAAAAATTGTAGCAATCAAAAACCAGCCTGGAAAATTTCACCAATCCTTTTTTTTAAATATCAAACATTATGACAATGTATATGCAAAATTTCATCCAAATATATGTCTTTTTTCGCAAAAAATAAGCCGTTTGAAGAAAATCAAAAAGTCAAAATTTGAACCCGTCACGTCCCCTTAAAACAAAATCAGTTTTTTAACTGGTTGCACAATATTTCAGCTCTGGAAACTCTGACGGAAGAAATTCACAATGGAAAAAGACAACCGTGGCATTTCGAATTTTTTACTGTTTTTTTTTTTGTAAGTTATACCATTAATAAAAAGGTTAAATATTATCGAAAATTCATAACTTCGATACTGTCGCTATATCTATACATGAGTACAACACCCTCAAAATTTGAGCCGATTCGGTAAAATAGAAAAAATATACTTTCCAGAAAAACGCGTTCCGAATGAGATTCTGGCGAAAGAAATACAACGACTTTATGATCGATCGTATCTCGCCGGAGAATCTCCTGCTCGTCGTCGACAGTTCACACAAACTGGAACTGTTGCGGAATGGCAGGAGAAGTGGGACGAGTCAGAAAAAGGCTATTGGACTCACAAAATCATATGAGATATCGGGAAAGGGATCGAGCGACCCCACGGAGTGGTCAAAGGGTAGTATAGGTCCCAGGGCGAAACGTGGATTGGTACCCACGATGGAGCATAAAACCTGGGAAATGCCTGCTGAACCAACACCAACAGCTCTACTACCAAACCCTATCTCCACCTCCACGTGGTGACCGCTGGGAGCTCTTTCTTAACGAAAAGCTGCAGACGGAGAAGGATGAAGGCGAGTCTCCCGCGCCTAAAAACGGGACAAATTGTACCAACTGGTTCTCCAGGCTGGGGGTTGGGTAGGGCTGACAACCCTACACGGAAAACAACTTGTTACGAAGCCACAACAGGAGCCTCGGACAGGACGGATTTTAAAACGACGGACCCGGCAACGAACACGGAATAACGATTTGCGCATTTTCTCATGGAACGTGCGCTCCCTGCACAGAGATGAAGCTGACGAGCAGCTAGCCGATACGCTGTCCCAATATAGGGCTGATATAACAGCGTTGCAAGAGATGCGATGGACAGGGACCGGTTTCCTGGAGAAGACCCACTACACCATATATTATAGCGGTCATCCAGTAAACCATGTGCTCGGAGTAGGATTCTTAGTCAGCCAAAAAATGAAACCTACTGTTATCGGCTTTGAAAACATAAGCGAATGGCTATGCACTCTGCGCTTGCGAGGCAAGTTTAGAAATATAAGCCTCATAAACGTTCACGCCCCTACAGAGGAGACTGCAGAGTCGGAGAAGGATACCTTCTACGACGCAGTAGAACGAACCCTCGAAGCCTGTCCCAGATATGATATCAAAATCATACTTGGGGATTTTAACAGCCAAGTAGGGAAGGAGCCCGTATTCAGGCGATACGTTGGCTCCCATAGCTTACACGAAAAAACAAATGATAACGGACTGCGGATTATTCAATTAGCAGGGTCACACGAAATGGTTGTTGGAAGTACCCGGTTTGCGCGGAGAGCGGTCCAGAAACATACGCGGGCCTCTCCAGACGGGACCACTTTCAACCAAATTGACCACGTGTTGATCGAACGCCGCCACCTCTCAGCCTTGATGAATGTCAGAACATATAGGGGGGCCAATATAGACTCGGATCACTATCTCGTTGGCATGGTGCTCCGAGCCCGAATAACAATACCACCTAGAATCCCCTCTGACAATCAGGTGAGAGTGAACACTGAAGCCATCCACAACACAACCCTCCGCGACACCTATAAGAGGGAAATGGATGCCGCAATAACTGCAGTCAACAGAGGACCTGGAGATGAAGCATCAACAAATGATCTTTACAATCACCTGAAGAACGTTATCATGGATACGGCCACAAACATACTTGGCCCCAGCCGCAAAAAGAGTCGGAACGGCTGGTTTGACGAAGAATGTAAGCTAGCAACGAAACGGAAGAATGCCGCATACCGAGTAATGTTGCATTCTCAAAGAACGCGGGCACGCGCAGAGACTTATCACGAACTCCGCCGAGCGGAGAAGCGACTTCACAGACGGAAAAAGGAAGCCTGGGAGAACCAACAAGTTTGTGAACTAGAAAAGTACAGGGAACAACCGCACCAGGCGCGGAAGTTTTACCAACAAGTCAGCAGGATGAAACCTTATACACCTCGATGCTCATCCTGCCGAGACAAAGAGGGAAATCTGATTTCCGACAGAATGGGCATATTAGAGCGATGGGTTGAGTACTTTGATGAGCTACTGAACAACCAGAACATCGGCGAGTTGGAGGTCCCGCCAACTGAAGACGACGGACAAATACTGCCACCACCAAGTTTAGGAGAAATAGTCCGTGCAATTCATCGGCTAAAAAATCATAAGTCGCCAGGAGCCGATGGAATTACAGCCGAATTGGTTAAATATGGAGGCGACCAGTTACACCAAGTGGTTCATCAACTTGTGCTCAAGGTATGGGACAGCGAATCAATGCTTGACGATTGGCAACGAGGCATTATCTGTCTCATACATAAAAAGGGAGATATCACACAGTGCAGCAATTATAGAGGTATCACGTTGCTGAGTATCATCTATAAGATATTCTCCACTATCTTGCTAGGCCGGATAGCCCCATACGCTCAGAACATCATTGGCAAATACCAAAGAGGATTTTCTCTCTGCGGCAAGCGAAGGAAAAACTGTTAAAACTGTTGGAATATGGACAACAGTTGCACCATCTGTTCATCGACTTTAAAGCCGCCTATGATAGCATAGCCAGGGTAAAACTGTACACGGCCATGAGAGAATTCGGTATCCCGACGAAATTAATAAGACTGACTAGGCTGACCCTGACCAATGTGCGAGGCCAGATAAAAGCAGTAGGATCACTCTCAAGACCATTCGACATCAACAACGGTCTACGACAAGGGGATGCGCTATCATGCGTCCTCTTTAACCTGGCCCTCGAGAAAGTGATTCGTGATGCTGAGGTAAATGCAAGAGGTACGATCCTCTTCAAGTCCACCCAACTACTGACCTATGCTGACGATGTCGACATCATGGGAAGAACCACCCGAGACGTACAAACTGCCTTCATCCAGATCGAGCAGGCGGCGCGAGATCTTGAGCTGCGCATCCATGAAGGCAAGACAAAATATATGGTGCCAACGTCAACACCGAAGACGAAGACCAACCAACCAATCAAACCACACTGATCAAACGGGAAGAATAAAGATAGGAGAATACAACTTTGAGATCGTTGACAATTTTTCCTATCTAAGGTCGAAAATCACAACCGATAACAGCTACGATAATGAAATCCGCGCACGGTTGTTGTCAGCCAACACAGCCTATTTCAGCTTACAAAGACTGTTCCGCTCGAAACGTCTCATCATAGGGTCAAAGCTCTTACTGTACAAGACGATGATCTTGCCAGTCGTCATGTATTACTCGGAAACTTGGGTTCTTAGCAAGAAAAATTGCGAACTCTTGGCCGCGTTCGAGAGAAGAATCCTCCGAAGAATTTTTGGCCCCCTACATGAGGATGGACGATTCCGTAGCCTACACAATGACGAAATCTATGAGCGATACCATGACCGTCCGGTTGTGGATAAAATCCGGCTCAATACGTTACGGTGGGCGGGTCACTTAATCCGTATGGATGAGGATGATCCCACCCGGAAAGTCTATAAGGGCAATATCTATGGTAGAAAAAGAAGACGAGGCAGACCCTGCCTAAGATGGAGCGATGGCGTAGGTCAGGACGCCAGACAGCTTTTAGGGATATCGAATTGGTGGACCTCGGCGCAAAACCGGGATGTCTGGAGTTCCTTATTAAGGCAGGCCTAGACGGGATACTGGTTGTTGCGCCGTTGATGATGATGATGACCCCACGGCGAGGTATGTTTCGACCTAACTTAATTCTTGAGCGGACACGGAGGCTATTGGGCGTATCTGTATCGATGTGGGCGTGATGATTCCTCATATTGCCCAAAGTGCCCAAATATTACAGAGGGCGCAGAGCACGTTTTTTTCATTGCCCCAGATTCAAAGCCGAAAGGACTATATTGGAAGCTACAACAGGGAGCCCTTTACAATCGAAAATATAATGCAACTTATGGTGAAATCAAAGAGGATATGGACCGAAGTCGGAAAAGTGATTGCAACTATGGGAAAGAAGCTTAGGCAGGAAGAAGTCATCCGAATGAATGTACGCAAGAGAAACACGAATGCTAACACGAGCGCAGAATAAATTCTGATCCAACCCCGCGATGTAATACCAAATGGAAGGCCCGCGGGGAGAGTGGGAGGAAAAGGAGATGGTTTTAATGGGTAAGAGTCCTACGCAACCGTGTGGCAGGAGCCTGCGGTAGCTTTTGACGATTTCCACCTTCCGTTGGCAAAGAAAACAAATCGGGAAACCGGAAGCTGGACGCTTCAGGTACGAAAGGTTTTGTGCATTTCTTAGTACGTAGGACGTAATATATGCATATACAATATTATGTGAGAATATCCACTTTCGGATGATATTGACATTTACAGCCTTTAATTTGCAAAGAAGCGACAAGCTTGACGTATTATAACTTTGTTAGCAATAGTGCGATTTCCACCAAACTTGGTAACATCATGCTCTATGTTACACCCTATAGTGTTGCGAAATTTTGTGGTCCTAGCATGAACTTAAGGGGGGTTTTGCAGCGAATTACTAAAAATTATAGTAATATACTATTATTAACTTTATTTGTGTAGATATCAGTATGGAAGGTATTTCGGAGCCCAGGTACCATATAGTGGCAGCCTCTTGATTTTTTAGATTTTTCGGTTGGGTAGTTTCTGAGAATAGCCCCCGTAAAGGAATGGTCACTTTCAACCCCCCGCACTCCCCACCTTTCTAACAAATGTCAAAACTAAGACCATTTTCGAAAAGTACTAACCGAGACCTTTAATTTGACACCCCACATGACTATATTTGATGAAAAAAAAAATTACACCCCCCTTTTGCATGTATGGGGACTCCCCCTTAAATTCGACATAAGAGGATGTAATTCACTGTATGCGTGAGCGTTCACAGTTCCCACCTTTTTACCAAATTTGGTGTTAATCGCTGTAACCGTTCCCGAGAAAAATGCGTGTGACGGACAGACAGACAGACAGACAGGCAGACGGACAGACGATGGTTGGACTAAGGTCGTGAATAAAACAAAAAATAAGAAACCAAAGGTGCTCATTCGCCCGGAGGCAATTGTAATCTCCAGCAGAGGACATCTAACATATGCGGAGATACTGATGAAGGTGAAATCTGACCCCGACCTAAAAGACCTAGGCGGAAATGTTAGCAAAATCCGGAGGACCCAGAAAGGTGATCTCATGTTTGAGCTGAAAAAATCCAGCGTGGGTAAAACTGACGACTTTCGTAACCAAGTTTTAAACTCACTTGGGGAGAATGTCGCGGTTCGTTCCCAAAAACATGAGATCTATATTCAGTGCAAGGATCTCGATGAGGTAACATCCAGAGAAGAGATCTGCACTGCCTTGAAGGAACAATTCAAATTGGAGGATTTCAGGGAAGAATCCATCGTGAGCCTAAGAAAGGCTTATGGCGGTACTCAAATGGCCACAATGCGACTGCCAGTGGAGTCAGCGCAGAAGTTGTTGGCCGTGGGGAAGGTTCGGATTGGATGGGTTGTTTGCCGACTAAGGGACAGATCTCCTTAAAAAGGTGCTTCAAATGCCTAATGTTTGGACACTTCGCGAAAGCATGCACTAGCGGCATCGATCGGTCCGATCGATGTCGAAGATGTGGGGAAAAAGGACATATTGCTAAGGAGTGCAATAGAGACCCCAAATGCATTTTGTGCGAAGAAAAGGAGGGAAGGGATAACCGGCATATTGTCGGAAGTGGGAAATGCCCAGAATTTAGGAAGGCGTTAACTGCATTGAAAAAATGAGGTTAATACAAATAAACCTTAATCATTGCAGGGTCGCACAAGATTTGCTTGCGCAGACCACTTACGAATCCGCAATGGAGATTGCTATCATTAGTGAACCGTACAGAAATCTTGACGGTGCTGTATGGGTCACAGATTCGACTGGTGGAGCGGCGATATGGGCGTGCGGTCGTCAAGCCATGCAATATAGCATGGGTCAGGCGGCTAGAGGCTTTGTGTGGGCAAAAATAAGCGGTATATTCATATATAGCTGTTACGCCCCACCGAGCCTCACACTGCCCGAGTTTGAAGAACTGTTAGACGATCTTGTTCACGATGCAAAGGGACGGAGTCCAAAGGTGATAGCCGGTGACTTTAATGCGTGGGCTATCGAGTGGGGCAGCAAAGAGACTAACGCAAGGGGGCGGTGCTTATTAGAAGCATTCGCCCAGTTGGATGTGGTTCTGGCCAACGAAGGCGATATAAACACTTATCGGTAAGGGGGAACTGGGTCAATTGTAGATCTGACTTTTATCAGCCCTGCGTTAGCACGTGACATGTCCTGGCAAGTTAGTGAGGATTTCACGTACAGCGACCACCAGGCAATCACCTTTGAACTAAGGATGGAGCCACAAGGCAGGAGACCAGCACCCCGGAAGCCGAAATCCAGAGGAACACCAGGATGGTCTGCCAAAGCGATGGATGAGCAGACATTCATGGAGGTGTGGCTAGACTTGCCTAGCAAAGCAGGCACCTCCACGGATAGAGCTCTCCATGTCACACAGAGCATCTCTAAAGCATGTGACGCGTCGATGCCTAGGAGATGTTCCCCACTAGAAGACCCAATTATTGGTGGAATAGTGAATTTGCCAATCTTCGATCGATTTGCCACAGAGCCAGACGAACGGCTCAGAGGGCAATTGGTAGGATCAATCAGAGGCAAAATGAGCATGCCTATAGGGAAGCTCGCAAGAACCTCAAGCTCGACATCCAGCGGAGTAAGAGAGAATGTTTTAAGGGGCTCTGTTCGGAAGCGGACATAAATCCGTGGGGTAGCGGCTATAAAATCGTGGCAGGACGATTCAGAGGCCGATCGTCTCCGCAGATCACGTGCCCTATGCTCTTGTTGAAAATAATCCAGGGGTTATTTCCCCAGCAAGAGGGGGGTGCTGGACTGGCACTCGCGGAGGAAAAGACGGAAGCGGTCCTCATCACTAAGCGCCGCAAAAGAAATTACGCCTGCATTAGAATCGGGAATCGTATCATCACTTCCAAGCCGGCCATCAAATACTTGGGGGTGATGATAGACGGAGGACTTAATTTTAAGCAGCACATAGAGCATACTTGTAAACGAGCATCCACCACGAGTATTTCTCTGGCAAGGATGATGCCGAACGTAGGAGGCCCGCGGCATACTTGCAGGCTGCTCATAGCCAGGGTGGTGAACTCTATCATGCTGTATGCAGTCCCAGTTTGGGGAAAAGCACTGCAGGTTTTAGGCAATACACATAAACTGAGTGCGGTCTACAGAAGAGCATCCCTAAGGGTGTGTTCTGCCTTCAGGACCGTCTCAGACGATGCAGCGTTCGTCATCTCGGGAATGATGCCAATTGACATCCTGGCAACCGAAATGATGAACATTTATAACACCAGGTCCATCTCTCCCTTATCTTAGGTGAAAAAAGCCGAAAGGGAGAGATCCATAAGCAAGTGGCAACAGCGATGGGACCAGTCAGAAAAGGGTCGTTGGACTTACAGGTTGATCCCTTCCATCGGGGAGTGGCTGGAGAGAAAGCATGGGGAGATCAATTATAATCTCACCCAGTTTCTTACCGGCCATGGAGGATACCGTCAATACCTGTACAGGTTTAAATTGGACACCTCGCCTCGCGGAAAATTTTGTCCGAAGAATGGTAGCCTGTCAGGAAGACTGGGATGCGATCAATTCCATGATCGCTGTAATCCAGGAAAAACTGCGAAAAACAGAAGAAGTGAGGAAGACGCGGTTACGAACCCCGCGGGTAGACGGAAGGAGACCTAGCTAAAGTAAGCTAACTCCGCCCCGTGATGTAATACCTAAAGGTGGTCCCACGGGGTAGGGGGGGAGTCGGGGGTGGTTTTAGTGGGTAAAAATCCCACACTCTGGCGTGCCCAGACCAGAGTCTTTTGAAGATTTCCACCTCCTCAAAAAAAAAAAAAAGACAGACAGACGGTAAACCGATTTTAATAAGGTTTTGTGTTTACACAAAACCTTAAAAAGACAGACAGAGACTCGATTCTAATAAGGTTTTGTGTTTACACAAAACACGACAAATAAAATATAATATAATTCTATAGTTAAATTGGAAACATTTCCTTTTAATAGTTTCATTTTAAAAAGAACTATAGTAAACACACGAACTATTTTTATAAAACTTATGGTCTCTTAGGTTTCGCCAGTGTATTCCAAGCGGAAGTACTAGCGATACTGGAAGTGTTTCGATGGTTGGAGGATGATTCGAGCCCCAAGCGCTTCATAGCCATTCTGACCGAAAACCAAGCGGCCATTAAACCCTTGTACTCCACGATGGAGCAGTGAAGAAACGCACTGAACAGTCTGGGTGGCATCCTCAAGGTCACTTTCCTCTGGGTTCCCTGGCATAGGAACATAGAGATGAATGAGCGGGCTGGCGGATTGGCCAGGCGGAGTTTTGCTCTTGGTAGTCCTTCGGCGGGTACAGTCGGTGTCTCGCTGGCGACTGTCAAGGGCGGAATCTACTCGTACTACTTAGCAGCCGTAGGCCTCAGATAGCGAAGTCTTACCACCTGTGCTTAATCAGGGAGGATTTGGCCTGCTTATAACATACCGCGATCACTAGAGCTCTTGTGCCAAGGCGCGTGCAAATGCATATAAGATTACACGGGCCCTATAATTTGCATTGGCGAAGCTTCTGAGAAGAGGGGTGGGGGGCCCTCAGGCACTTCATCTGCGATTGCCCAACTCTAGCTAGAATCAGGCTACGTACACTGGGTAAACCATTCTTTGGGGACCTCGGAGAGATTTCTAGCTGCAGGGTGGGAGAGCTACTTTCCTTCGTGAATGCTGCGGGCTGGCTCTGAAGATCCGAGCCGGCTGGACTTTGCCTCCCTACTCTCATAACAGTCAGGGTCTTAGAAGTTTGTGGCATCAAAACGGTGCACCACAGCGCTAATTGGGCTCCTTGGAGCGGACACTGATACCTACCTACCATATTTTGTAAATTTGATGGGAACTTCCCTTGCATGCACTATAAAATTGCCACATTTTGCAATAACACAGGCTATTCATAATATGAGGGGCGGTTCTGGAAAGTCTGATTGAAATACTACTATAACAAAGTAATAGTAAGTCAAAAAGCTAAACACAAATGTAGCTAACGTGCACGCACATATCTTTTTACATAAGAAATTGGCAAAACTTGCCATACATGAAACATCGAGCTTCTGGTTTCTGAATTGGTGTATATCAGCAATTCCAAATAATTAACTTCCAATCAGATTGTGACTGGGAGGCATATATGCACTCTTGGCACGTATCTTATGGATGCACTTTAGATTAAAGAAGCTGTGTAAATTCATATCTTTACTTCAAATACTATTTTTTACTTTCAACTTGTTCTTTTCTTTGTTCTTTCCTAGCTATTTCAAGATTCCATCAAAATTACACGAGTATCTATTTGTTATTTGAAAAAGACTTTTAGAGAAGATCACGAAAGCAATCAATGAGGTCTTGTATATCTAGTGGAGAAACTTGTGTAAACGGTTTTTATGTGAAATCATAAAAAAAAACTCGCTTCACTTAAGTACGCAGTCTGAACATGTGCTAGAGATATTTTTTCTTAATTGAAAATATATTTTTTTTCCATTTTTTCCTCATGTAAGCAATCAGTTTTGAGTACAGTTTGTGTAATACTGAAATGAAGTGCTAATGTAAATGACCTATTAACTCAGAGAACCTGGGAAAAGACACGTTTTCCTAGCACTGTGATTGGGTTTAGCCTTTTCTGCACACTTGAGAGACGTGTGTTCGAGATATTAAACAAATGTAGCCCAATTAACGTCAGCCACTCTTTCGTGACACATGTCAGTATGGTTGATACAAAATGTACATTTTACAAGTACACCTATTTCCTCAATGTCATTCGATGCAGGAGTCATATGTGGCTTTCGATCAAAAAAGGCTGAAGTGGAGAATGGGTGGTGTGTTTTTCATTTCTATCGCTAGGTCGTGCTAATTAATTCTTAACTTTCGAGTATTATTAAAATTCAAATATTTAATTGGTTCTGATGAACACCAACACCGACAGCATGCGCGAAAACACGCTAATTGTTATAAACACGTGTCGGCGTGCAGTTGCTCTTATTGTTTATTGCTCCATCACGATAGCAATCACTTGTGGCACATACAAGCCTACATAGGTATAACTTATCTGAAACACCATGAACTAATTCAGTCCCGCAATATATCGAAGTGAAGCGATAGGAAAGAAAAGACATTCTTTATTGTAGTCGAACGTCTACACTACTGACCGCAAGCGTCTCGAGGGGCTAGAAAATAGAGTGTAAATATATATGGACGTATGTGACTTCTTCACATGCTTCTTCTCTTGCGTGACAGTCCGAAATTAGATCAGAATGAAATATTCCTCAAGTTTTCAATACCATATCACATTACTGAAAAGTTTGGGAAATGCTTTGGCTTAGTTACTTTCCATCATAAATCGGTTGGTAACTCACTCCAAGACGCCATTGAATATTGGGATCGAGATACTAACTCATAGGAGGCCATTCATTATTCCGACTTAAAGTATATTAATTTAAGCTTTAAGCCCCTGTCGGCCTAAACATTGGCTGTAAGCAGCAGAAGTAGCAAAAAACATTGGGTCGTGTACAAATCTTGCCATTAATTAAAGAAATTTCAAGTAATGACTGTGCCAACAAACAGAAAGCCATGGCGGTGTCGTGCTGTTCGGACGTGACACAAGGTTTCGTTTATCGATTAAAGTTTTCAGTTTCCAGTGGATTAATGCTATTATCCGATTATATTATGAATTCCGCAAAGGAATGATTCCGCAAAGTATGCATGAATACATGTTTTATTATAAGAGTTACCGATTACTGATGCCTTGAAATAGTCATGGTCTCAAGCGGAATGATTTTTCCTTTCTAGTATTTCCCGTACATGTAATATTCGATATTTGAGATGGAAAAAAGTTAATTAGCGTTGGTCTTCTTAGAAAACATTCCTGATCCATTCAAGACCATTCCTTACTATTATAGTTTATGTGGGACCAAAGCACACTTAGTCGACAACACTATAAATTTTTAACCATTGTCGGCACGATAGCATTCAAATCGCAAAATCGCCATTCTTCTTACTACCAAAGAACGGCTGATATGATTCGAGGAACGAAAAACGACCATCTATCTCCTGCACAATGCCAATCCATCTTTTTTAATGTTCACCGCTGATATCTTTTTCGAGTTTCTTGAGGAAGAATTCAAGTGGAATCAATTCAACTTGAAGAATGAACGAGTAGGTAGGCATTGAAACGTTCAAACCTGAGAGAATTATACTTTCCGAATAGGTACGCAGAAATCTCAAAGAAGATAACAATTGAGTTAATGATGGAATGATGCATTTATCAAGTCGTTAGAAAGGAAAAATCGAGTCTTATTGCTCAGAGATGTATCTCATCTGTATTCCGAAGTAAAATGGTCCACGGGGTATAAAAAATCTACCTACATTGTAGCTTTCAAGGTTTCTTTTTCTCATACAAGGGAATGCTTGGATTTCGATATCTTATAAGTATTTTGAGCATTGTTAAATGGATTTTACTAAATTTCCTAAATCTATTCTATTTGGTGTATCTGTGTTGCTCAATTTATAGATTTTTTTTTCTCTGCAATAATGAAAACTTTAAAGGCGGATGAATGTAGATTGATTAGTGTTTGTTGGTTTAATTTACTTAGCCAGTGACGATGGTATGACCGCGTGAGTAGAGGTTCCTGATGCTCCGGAGGGAATAGCAGAATTTACGCCTCGTCTTTGCGTTTACTTTCCACATTATTGATCATATTCGTGCAAAGCAAACATAAATGAAACTTGAGTATCGCCTCAACCACACTACACGAATTTCGTATCTTAACCAAATTCGTAACTTTCCCAAGCAAATTTAGATCCTTTTCAACCAGTTTCATAATTTTCGCATATAATTAGCAATTTGTTAACTCCGCCATGCTATTAACATAGTATGCTGGTCGCAAGCCCAGGTAAAGGAGGAGGGTTTGAGGCAACGTACTCTGTACTATCCTCAGTAAAACAAAAATAAAATGCTGAGATCAGGGAAAGAGATAAATAGAGTATAGTTTGAGTTATCTCTCTTGGTGACAGGCCCCGCGACAGGTTGACCAAGAAAATGCATAGAATGTCGTTACAAACATGATGATCGGATTGAGTCACAAGCCTCGGAGAAATGCTAGAGCGTCCACCTCAGTCGACGCGGCAGGACGGGCCCCGGTCCTGTTGATAAATGGGCAAGGGTTCTTGACGCATGGACGGCGTCAGGACGTAAGCAAGTTAGTCTGCACACAACGAACAAAACAAATACGTGTCTGCACGCTAAATGTTGGTACCCTAACTGGAAAGATGGAGGAACTCGCATGAGCCCTTCGGAAAAGGTGCATTGACATCTGCGCTCTGCAAGAAACCCGATGGCCTGGTGCCAAAAGCTGCGACATTGAACGCGAACCCGGTAAAAATGGCTACAAACTTCTCTATTTTGGTAACCCACACACTCAATATGGTGTTGGCATTGCCATCTCAAAGGGTGTCCGTGATGCCATTAAAGAAGTCGAACGATTTGATGATCGGCTGATGAAGCTCACCATTATATCAGCTGATCGCACTATTCACTTCTTCACCGCGTACGCACCGCAGACAGGTCGACTTGATGCCGAGAAAGATGCCTTCTGGCAACTTCTCGATGAAAAGACTTGTCACGTGCCTGCTGACGATTACATAATCATTGCCGGCGACCTTAATGGTCATGTGGGTGAAAAGGCAGACGGTAACAGGTGCCATGGGGGAAAAGGGTTCGGAACGCGCAATGAAGGTGGCGAGGGTATAATCAATTTTGCGGACACCCATGACCTTGTACTTATGAATACATGGTTCATCAAACGATTGTCTCATCTTCCTACATTTTATAGTGGGAACAATAAAACGCAAATCGACTATATTCTCATAAGACGCCAACATTTTACCACTGTCACTGATTGCAAAGTCGTTCCCTATGAGACCATCGCACCTCAACATCGGCCGTTGATGCCGTCCTGCGAATTAAGCCACCGATAAAACAGCGTGAGGAACGCACTGGCCCGCCGCGCATTAAATGGTGGCAATTTGGTGAGAAGAAAGAAGAAACGGTCTCACTCATACGATTGCCAACCATTACGAATGTGGAAGAATCATGTAACCAAATGAAAGACACGATCCACAAAGCGGCCTCTGCAACCCTCGGGGTCACCAAGCCGGGTAAGCGGTACATCAACCGAGATACTTGGCTTTGGAATGATGATGTTGAAATGAAGGTCCGTGAAAAGAAACGCCTCTACCACAAATTTCACGACGATAAAACGCCTGCTAATTGGCAAATTTATAAGAATGCCAACCGGGAAGCAAAGAAAGCGGTCGCTGTCACCCGAGCGAACCATTTCAAAAATCTTTACGATAAACTGGACACTCGGGATGGCGAGAGAGATCTGTACCGACTTGCTAAAAGCCGCGATGAACGCACACAGGATATCGAACACTTCTGTTGTGTTAATGACAAGAACGGTACTTTGTTTACTGATCGTCGAGCCGCGACGGATAGATGGCGAGAATACTTCGAGCAGATTTCAACTGAAGAATTTACTCATCCTCCACTTCCACAATCATTGACGACATTTGGAGCAGTTCCACCAGTCAGCGCAACTGAAGTCGAGGAGGCAATAAAACAAATGAAATCGGGGAAAGCAACAGGACCTGACGACATCGCATCTCAGCTCTGGAAAGCGAAGAGCTGGGAGCCAATACTGTGTCTCAGTGAATTCTTTAACCGGGTTATTCAGGAAGGAAGAACACCATCTGACTGGCAAGAAAGTACCACTGTTCCAATATGGAAAAAGAAAGGTAGCCCAGCAGAATGTTGAAATTACCGTCCGATCCGGTTACTTTCCCATATCATGAAGATTTTTGAACGCACTCTTGACAACCGTATTCGCGAAATCGTTGAAATAACCGTGAATCAAACCAGATTTGTCAAGAACTGCGGAACTACTGACGCAATACACGCTGCGCGGTTACTCATGGAGAAACACCGTGAGAAGCATCGCCCTCTTTACATTGCTTTTCTGGATCTAGAGAAAGCGTTTGATCGTGTTCCACACGAACTAATCTGGTATGCTTTACGACAACACTTCGTACCAGAAGAACTCGTGCGCTGGGTTCAATTGCTCTACCACGATCCGAAAAGTAAAGTTCGAAGTATGGCGGGTGTATCAAAACCGCTTCGTGTCTCTGTTGGAGTTCATCAAGGAAGTGCCCTCTCACCACTCCTCTTTGTCCTTGTTATGGACACCGTCACACGGGATATCCAACGTCCAGCGCCCTAAACACTGCTTTATGCAGATGATGTTTTCCTAGCATCTGATAGCAAAAATGATCTCGAGCAACTTGTTCAAAAATGGAATATTCGCCTCATGCAACACGGTCTCAGATTGAATTTAAATAAAACTGAATTTTTGACGACCGATCCCCATGAAACAGGCACAATCACTGTCAGCGGCAGTGATCTGCCCAGAACTGAGCGATTTAAATACCTCGGGTCAACGCTATCAGCCAATGGAGAACTGCGTTATGAAATTGCTTCACGCATTAACGCAACCTGGATGAAGTGGCGTTCCACAACTGGTGTCCTTTGTGATCGACGTATCAACGAACGTCTCAAATCTAAAATTTACCGCAATGTCATCCGTCCAGTTGCTCTTTACGATTCTGAGTGTTGGCCGACCATAAAAGACAATGAACGGCGTCTTGCGGTAATGGAGACGAAAATGCTACGTTGGACTAGTGGCGTGACACGTTTAGATCACATCCGAAATGAGGGTATCCGCGATCGTTATGGGGTTGCACCGATCGTGGAAAAGTTGCGAGAGAGACGTCTTCGATGGTATGGTTACGCAATTCGTGCAAACGAGAATTCACTAGCCAAGATTGGTCTGAACATCGAAGTCGATGGTAAACGACCAAAAGCAGACCTAAGCAACGGTGGCTTGATACACTGGATGGGGATTTGAAAGCCTCGAGATCAGGCATTCGATAGAGCCAAATGGTGAAACCGATTACGACGAGCCGACCCCGTTTGTGAACGGGACAAAGGCTGAAGAAAACGAAGAAGAAGAATTAGCAATTTGTTGAAACTGTGACGCAAAGTTAAAATTAATCAAATTTGATTTTAGTTGGGTTATGAACCCCATTCAAGCGGAGCATTTTAAACTGATGACTGTTAGCATCGATGTATGATTTTTTTTTGGGTGGGGAAGGTGAATGCATTTACGCACAGGATGTTGGGCTCCCGCGACGATACGTTGTCGGACTACCAACTCTCCATCGTCAGAGAGCTAACCTGGAACCGTTTGTCACATCACTTTGCGTGCACCCAATTCTCCCGCCTTCAAATCAAGAACTTCTTTTCACCAACGGAAGGGAAGAAGGATCTGAACGTAATAGGCGACACGGCTCCACTTGTCAGCGCTTCTTAGCTTCCCCTTGACAATGGCGTCTGGAGAGGAATTCCCTATGTTTAAATAGAGCTGCTGACGAGCCCCATTCCACCTTGCACAAGAAAAAAAAAGTGTAATGGGCGTCGTCCACAACTCCATTGCAAAACACACAATCCGGAGATCGCGCCTTTCCAATCTTGTGCAGGTAACACTAAAAATCTCCATACTCACTTAAAAATTGGGTAAGGAAATAGTCAGTCTCACCATCTTTCTGATTCAGCCACGCACGTAAGTTGCCAATGAACCGTACAGCCCATCTGCCTCTAGTTTCATTTTGCCAAGAGAGCTGCCACTCGTCTAGAGTGCGTTGTCATACTTCTCGAGTAACCACCTCCCTTGGCTCTTCTCTCTTGCGCTTGTACTTGGCTTGACGCTCCTTAGCAAGAACGGCAACGGGATCACTCCCGCGATCACCATCACGGCCGGTTCTGAGATAGTACGGTACGCAGACGCCACCCACAAAGCTCCCCGTCTCTGTACTTGCGCCAAACGTTTACGATATACCTAATTGCCAAGAGCAGGACAGACTGCGTTGAACTCATCAGGAGATATCACCTGCTAGTCGTAGGCCCCAATATTTGCCATTGGCCTACTTAACGCCAAAACTCCAGTTGCAGCCTTGTCCGCTGCTACTTTGATTTGTTCAAAAAAGCTCATCTTTAAGTCAAAAGCCAGTCCAAGGTAGTTTACTATTAGTTTTGACTCGATAATCGACTCGCCAAACGATATGGACCGCCGGGTCGGAATTCTCTTTTAGTTTGGTTTTCTCCAGTGCAAGGTTGAAACTAATGAACAGTCATCCATTGGCTTACTCGTCGTATCAATATGCCAAGTCTGCTTTGCGCCTGTTCGACAGTGCGTCCAGCAACAAGTGCCGCGCCATCATTTACGTAACCGAACAGGCGCGACTCTTCTGGCATGTCGAGTTTAAGTAACTATCATAGGAAGCGTTCCAGAGGTCTGGCTCTAGGATGGATCTTTGCGCTACCCCCGACATGACCTCTACCCTCCTCTGACCCTCTACTGTTTCATAGAGCAGCGAGCGGTTCCTTAGACAATCCCTCAATATCCGTAAGAGACAGTTCGGCACCTGGAAAGTATTGTATAATGATCCTAGAATGTTTTTCCATCTTACGGGCAGCAGCAGACAGCAACTCGGGGTCACGTTTCCCTTTGCAGATCAGCGCAACCCTCTCCACTTTCCAACCAGAAGGACAAATGCCCTCTTTCAGGCAAGCGTTGAATGCGCCGAGCTGTAGGTCTGACCGATATTGAAACCAGTTTGTATAGCTCTGCTGGAATACCATTGGGTCTTGGCGCCTTCTTGTTTTTCATTGAGAGGACTGCCTGTTCTAACACTTTTACAGAGAAAGGTAGGCAGTCTTCTGCGCTCTCCGCGCTGACGTCATCATCCCGTACTGGACGCGCAGGGAATAGGGCCTGCACAATGTGGTCCAGCTTCTCGGCCTTAAGTGAACAGGGTTTCCCCAGAGAACCGATTTTTCGGATTACCAGTTTATAACCGAGTCCCCATGGGTCCCCATTCACCCCGGCGACTAGATCCTGCCAGCAGCGAACTTTGCTCCTGTTTATTGCGCTGTGGAGTCTCCTTTTGGCTGATGTGTACCCTGTCATTATGGCACGTGCCTCCTTCCGGTGGTTTAGTTGTTGTGTTAAGCGGCAGAGTCTGTGAAACTCCTTCCACAGGTCTGCAATTTCCGCCGTCCTAAAATACGTAGAAAGTTTGCACGTATCGATGCCCTCCTGAGCATGGCAGCTCCGCAAGCTGTCGTTATCAGGTTCATAACTTAATTTACGATAGTGTCAGTTGCAGCGTCACCACCTTCAAGAGTACCCTCCAGCGCGGCCCCATATGTTCCAAGAGTTTCGACAAACCTCCCGGTGTTCACCTTCGCAATGATCCATGCACAGAAAGATGGCCGTGGTGCGCACACCGAGAGTTTGTTTCAACCACTTCGAAGGCAATGTATTGATAGTCGCTTGCCGATCAGTCTTCCAAAACAGGCCACACGTTCACCAGCGACACCAGTGACTTCTACGCGAAAAAATATAGGGGCAAACGGTTTCGTTCATGGTAGAGACAACTCGTCAGACGCTGCTTCACCTTTGCGCTGGGAGCAGCGTGACCGTGAGTGGGAACAGATGGAAAACGCTTCTTTATATATTCGGAAAAACACGTCAAGGGTGCGAATGAAACCGAATAGTTTGAGCCTAAGCTCCTATTGTTCAGGATAAGTGAGGAATCCCAAGTCCACATCCACTTGATGTTGGACCGGACCAAATGGATGGAACCGTGGACCAATAAACGTGAGAGTAAGTTGCTCTCCATTTGGTGCGGTCCAACATCAAGTGGATGTGAACTTAGGATCTCTCATTATCCTTAGCAATAACCAGTTCACCTCAAACCTTGGCGGAGTCGCTTCATAGGTTGACAGGGTAGGATCTCATGAGCTGTTTTCAATTGTAGGTAATTATTTTTTTCCATTTTACCTCGATGTCAACCAAGTCGGCATGTATGGTCAATATGTATTTACACATTAGGTAGGACGTAAATGTACTCATTAAATCAACCGAAAACTGTTCGAAACTAGATCAGAAAGGATTACTGCATGCATCCGCATTCTGATAGTAACAGATAAACATACGTACATAGCTACTGCTACGATTTGGACTCAACTACGGATGGTAATACCCAACGTTGTCTGTATATAAGGTTAATATATTTATAGCGTATCGACTGTTCACTATAATCAGATCCTCATTTAAAACTAATTACCCGACTCAAATAGATTTCCGCCATTGAAACCATCACGAACAAATGGTGTGGAAATTCGAAATGAAAAAGAGGCACTTTTGCATTATTTCTTCTTCGTTTCATTTTTTCATTTCCAATTTTCCCCGGGTTTTCAGTGTTGTTTTTGTATTTCCCTCTAAGCCTTGGCTAATTGCAGAAAATAGCTTTTATTATTTGAATTTCTTCCCATTACTTTCGTTCTTAATGCTCTTTATAAAATCGGAATTTAATATTTATTCAAAAGGGGATTCAGTTGTTATGAGCTATTGAAATGAAAAAAAAATGGAAATCTTGGATGTAATCTCTGCAGCGTTCAGTTAGAGCTCAAAGCCGGGACTTTCATTGAAATTATCAAATAAATGAATAACAACGAGGAAACTTTGAATCTTCAAAGCAGTTATAGACTTTTTAATTGCACAAGGAGTAATGTGATGCTAAACTTGAAATTTATTATACTATAAAAGTTTCATCTATTCGCGAAATATTTTGTCCCACTATGATAAATTGGATGGATTTAACGTTTGAAATCTTTTCTTAACACTCAGTTTTGTGATGCTATTTTTAGGAGATGTACAGGATCAAACTAAATATTGACAAAATGGAAAACAAATCTATTCGCGAGGCACTTATCTGCCTCGGAGACGGACTGATCGAAGGCTGGCCAATTCACTATTCCACCAGTAGTTGGGTCTTCTAGTGACGAATGAGCACCTCCTTGGCATGGACCATCCTGATGCCCTTCTCGGCTTTGGGTATCCTGTTTCTGTGGACTGCGGCCTCCTCATCAGCTGAAAGATGATTGTCTGGTGTTCACTGTGGATGTAGTTCTCGCTAATGTGCGGGTCATACCACGTGCCAGTGCAGGGCCCTCAAGTTCAGGTCTACGATTGAGGAAGACTCCCCTTTGAGAAAGATGGCTTGATTGGACAAAACTAAATCCAGCTGCGAAAAAGCCTCTGATAGACTTCGGCTCCTTGTGCTACTTTCCCTGCTTCCCCGTTCGAGCGTCAAACTGCTAAAGTAACCAGCAATAACCTTTGGACTTCGTTCTTCTGCATCGAGAACAAAATTGTCTAACATGTCTTCAAATTCAGACAGTGTGAGACTGAGTGGGGCGTAGCACCTGTACACGTACACACCGATTATTTTCGCTCACACGAGACCACTGGTCGACTGACTCATGGAGCATTATATAGCTTGGCGACCGCACGCCCATATCACTGTTCCAACAGCCGAGCCAGAAACCCATACACCTCCGTCACGGTTTCCGTAGGGTGCACTTATGATGGCAACTTCCATTCAAGGTTCATAAGTGGATTTATTTGAATAAACTTCGTTTTTTCATTGCAGTAATCGCCTCCCTAAATTAAAGGCATTTACTACTTCTCGAAATATGCTGGTTATTCCTTCCTTCCTTTCCTTCGCACAATAGGCATTTGGGGTTCCTATTGCACTCCTTGGTAATATGTCCTTTCTCTCCACACGTTCTTCATTGATCCCATCGATCGATGCCGTTGGTGCATGCACTCGCAAATTTTCCAAACATGAGGGACTTGAAGCACCTTTTTAATGAAGCCTGTTCTCGCAGGTGGTACACACATCTAATTCGAACCTTTCTGGTCGGCAATAATTTCCGCGATTTCCAGTGAAGAGGTCATCGCGTTGTGGTCATTTGAGTATTACCATAGGCTTTTCTCAAGTTCACTATGGATTCTTCTTTCAGTCCCTCCAAATTAAATTGTTCTTTTAAGGTAGCGCATATTTCTTCTCTGGATGTCATTTAGTCAAGATCCTTGCACTGTATGTAGATATCATGCTTTTAGGCTAGAACTGTGACATTCTCCCTAAGCGTGTTCTTCACTAGGGTGCGAACGTCGTCAATTTTGCCCAAGCTAAATTTTTTCAGCTCAAACATGAGATTGCTTTTCTAGGTCTGTCGGATCTTACTGACATTTCCACCCAGATTTTTTAGGTCGGGGTCAGATTTAACCTTTTTTAGAATCTCCGCCTACGAAGAATTGTTCTTAGTGGAGATAATAATTGCGTCTGGGCGAATTCGCACTTTTCTTCTCTTCTTCGCTTTTTTATTAACAACCTTCGTCTATCCATCATTTGTGTTCCCTTTAGGTTCCCTTTTGATTGTTGACGCTCGCACTTGGGGCACAGGTTTTTTCCCATTCGTGTTTTTAGTTCCGTTCTTCTGACCTGCTAATGTACTTTTTTTCCTCTTAGGCGCCTGCTCATTTCCTAGAAGATCACCCTTCTTTCTACTGGGCTCTTTTCTTTGCTGGCAGATCACTAACACCACGGTTTGGTGTTACTTGGGTTGCCTCTGACACTGTTGGAATGGCACCTTCCGGTTCTTGCTTAGGACCCCTTTCCTTCTCCTGTGACCTATTATAATGGCTCTCACCATGTTTTTAATAGTTTGGTGCACGTTGTGCTTGTCCTTGATTAATTCGTGCAGCTGAACTATTTTCGCTCCAAGCTGTTGAAAAGCTCCGGGTCAGGGCTCTCCTCTCTATGGCCGAATTATACCTTTGATATTGATGGAGATCGGAGAATTGAGGAACTTCTCCTAAATGGGTCAATTTCTTCTTATCGGAGTACCTCCTGTGATCGGCTCTCTTAGACAAATTCGGTGGGTGTCGAAATCATTTTATTGGGGCAGTGATCTCCTTTCAACCCATCATTCGTTATTGGTGTTCTTGACAAGATCTTGTTTCGAAAAAAGTTGACTGATGGTTTCGTCCTGAGGCAACTCATAAGACGCTGCCTCACGTCTGCCTTGGGAGCAACGTGACCGAAAGTAGCGACAAGTAGTAATCGCTCCATTTATACGTAATAGCAGACAAGATATTTGAGCGAATTATATTGAAGCGAAATCAGACCAAAACCAGGCCGAAGCGATTTTTTTTGTTGAGGATGCTGGGAGTTTGCACGCACTTGATGGCAGGCCGGACCACTTGAGAAGCAACTTACTTCCTCTCTTGTGATCTACGGACTTCCGCTCCTTCTAAATCACCGGTAGCATTCGATTCCACGGTGCGCAAGTCGTCCACCATCAAGCCACCGCTTGCTCACTCCTAAAAACCGCCGGTGCTGCGGTTTCCGATCCCTTGCACGGTCAGTTTCCTCCTTCTCTCTTCTTCCATATTGGTTTTATTTTTTGGGTATCCGTCCCACAGCCATTTTGGTTCACACACCAGAGAAGTGCGAACAGTAGCCCAAGCACAGTCAGAAAAGAAAAGTGCGTGCACACATATTTACACAGCAATAGGTATGCCTCTATCCGCCACCTGGGGTTGTACCTGATGGGAGATCTGGCAACTCTTCACAGGTCTGTCTGTCTGCCACACCCGAGTTACTCGGAAACGGTTAAGATCAATTTTCACAGAATTTGGTGAAAACGTGTGGTCTGTGAATCCCTTTGCATAGAATGGATAGCAACCATAAGGGTAAGAGGGGAGTGTAAATTTGTCTTCACAGAATATGGTCGTGTGGGCTGTCAAAGAAGAATGAGGGAAGATGATGATATTTTTGATACCGGGTGAAACATAGAGGAGCGAAGGCTGAAAATATGTGCCCCAAAAACTGTAACAGGTCTCGTTCTCAGAACCTATTCAACCGAAAAATGAAAAAAAAAACACAAAGGTACATTGCCTCCTACAGGGTACTGTCATCCTGTAGTGTACTGTTACGGTCTTGAATGAAGTGCTCTAACACACTTCAAGGCCCTGATCCAATATGGATTGTTGTGCCAACGATACATATTGGATCAACGAACTTGAATTAAATTTTGTGTTAAAAACGATTTCAATGGTAAGGCAAACCTTGCAAATATTGCGAAAGTGTTTCGGAAACGATGCTTTAAAGAAAACAGCCGTTTTTGAGTGGAATGAACGGTTCAGAAAAGGTCGTAAGGGCATCGACATCGAAATCTGAAGAAAACGTTGACAAAGTGAAGGAAATGTTGGCCGAAAATCGCAAATTAATCATTAGAGAGATCGCAGAGGACTTGAGCATTTCTTTTGGATCCGTTCAAAATTGTGGTGAACGATTTGGGTCTTCGTCGCATTGCAGCCAAGCTGGTGCCGAAAGACTTCAATTTCATGCGAAAGAAGGACCGTGTGCTCATCGCCAAAGACATGATTTTCATGGCTGATTCTGACCCAACCTTCATCAAACGCATCATTAGCGGAGACGAGATGTGGGTTTATGAGTACGACACGCAGTCCAAACATCAGGCGAGTGAATGGTGCGCGTAGGATAAACCGAAGCCGGAGAAACCGCGTCATTTCCAGTAAAAGAAGAAAGCGATGCTCACGGTTTCCATCGATTACCACGGTGTGGTGCATAGTGAATTCTTGCCACAAGGTCGGACTGTCAATAAGGAATACTATCTGGTTGTTTTGAGACGTTTGCATGAATCAGTTCGTCAAAAACGCAAGCATTTGTGGGCGAATAACTCGTGGATCTTGCACAACGATAATGCACAGTGCCATCATTACCTGTGAGTTTTTGGCTAAAAACAACACAAATACCATCCAACAACCACCGAATTCACTTGATTTGGCACCATGTCATTGCTTCCTCTTCAATCGAATCAAAAAACCCCTGAGAGGAACGCCTTTCAGTAGCCGAGTGTTGCAAGGGAAACTGGAACACTGCGAAAGCGGTTGTTACCCATGAAAAGGTGAGAGCTGCCATACTGTCCTTTGAAAATTTCAAAGCACCTGGCATGGATGGCATCTATCCGGCAATGCTAAAGGAGGGTATGGAGCATTTAGAGCGACCTCTAAGAAATATTTTTCGAGGATGTCTTGCTCTGGGCTACGTGCTTTCTTCTTGGCAACAGGTTAAGGTAGTTTGCATACCGAAACCTGGGAAAGATGACTATTCTAATCCAAAGAACTTCAGACAGAACAGCTTGACTTCATTCTTGCTGAAAGGTTTGGAGAGAGTGGTGGAGCGTCACATTCGTGGGAACGCACTTAGGTCACACCCACTTAGTGAAAACCATGCTTACCAACGTGGAAAGTCCTGTGAGTCTGCTCTTCATTCCTTGGTCACAAAGATAGAGGACGTAACTTTGAATGGTGAGTACGCGATGGGGGTGTTCGTGGACTTAAAAGGGGCTTTCGACTGTGCGCCTTTTCGAAAACTTTGTGATGCCGCCAGAGTGCATGGTGTTGATGATGTTTTAATTAAGTGGATCAATGCTATGCTAACGCAAAGATTGCTGTGCCCTGAGGTAGGGGTCGATCGCTACCTGACTACAGAAGCAACGAAGGGCTGCCTCCAAGGAGGTGTGCTTTCGTCACTTCTGTGGAGTATACTGATCGACTCACTACTATGCGAATTGCAAAATTTGCGAATACACGCTCAAGCTTATGCTGATGACGTGGCTGTACTTGCTGTTGATCGGGATCTTGGAACGGTGTGAAGGAATATACAACGTGCCGTTGATTTGATGGACAGCTGGTGCCTTAGACATGGTTTGTCAGTTAATCCAAATAAAACCACAATGGTTTTATTCACAAAAAGGAGAAAACTGGATGGACTTTGTCTCCCTGAGATGAGGGGTACTACCCTTCAACTCTCCGAAGAAGTGAAATATCTGGGGGTCACTCTAGATAAAAAACTTCTTTGGAACAAACATGTAGAGGTAAAGATGAAACGAGCTCTCACAGCTTATGGAGTGTGCAGACGGACTCAGGGGACTCAGGCCTCATGTGGTAATGTGGATATACGTTTCCATCATTAGGCTGATGTTCTTATATGCATCCGTAGTGTGGTGGGTTAAGGTGAGACAAAAAGGTTTTCACCGTAAACTAGCCGCACTGCAAAGAACTGTGTGTCTGGGTATCAGTGGTGCCATGAGCACGACATCCGGCGCAGCTCTGAATGCACTACTCAATTTGCAGCCACTGGATATATTTATTCAAAGCACTGCAATCTGAGCAGCTCATAGACTAATTCGGTTATCGGGGATGTGGGGGGCACAGAGCATTGGAAGAGTTACTGGGAGGGCTGAATCCAGTTCTTACAATGCCTTCCGATTCTCGTGTCCCCATACATCTGTTTGGTAGAAGATATGAAGTTACCCTGAAGCGTAGAGAGGACTGGGAAGACCCAGAGGAATGCGTGGCGGGATATAAGGAAGTCTTCTACACCGATGGCTCAAAAACAGAAGAGGGTTCTGGAGCCGGACTCTACTTCTCGAATAAAAACGAGAAGTGGGCTTTTCCTTTGGGACAATATGCAACGGTTTTTCAAGCCGAAGTTTATGCGATCCTAAGGGTGGCAAACTGCGTGATTGACGAGCAGTTGAAGGGCAGGCGCATCGCAATCTGCAGTGACAGTCAAGCTGCACTGAGGGCATTGAGCAGTCCTTTGATCACCTCGAAAATCGTTCAGGAATGCAGAAACCGTTTGAACCGATGGAACTACTCTGGGTACCTGGTCACTGTGGCATAGAGGGAAATGAAATCTCGGACGCTTTAGCGAAAGAGGGGTTAATCTCCCCTATGCCGGGACCGGAGCCAGCAATTGGAGGATCCGTAGTATTGGCTAAGTCTGTTTTGAAAAAGTGGGAACAAGCTTCCCATAATGACAGGTAGCAGAGCCTAAATGCTGCTCGACACACCAAAGTTTTCCTGCCAGAACCAAACATACGTACCGCAAAGTTTATCCTGTCGAAAAGCGGGAGGACTTGCAGGTGTATTGTGGGTATTCTGACAGGTCATAATTCATTCAGAATAGGAATTACCGAAGATGATACGTCTCCCTCCTGTAATGAGGAAGCGGAATCCGCGGAGCATTTCCTATGTGAATGCCCCGCCTATGGAGGCATCAGATCTTTGGTACCGATGTTCTCCAATTGCAACGGGTAACATCACATCCGCTAACGGAAATCATGCGATACGTTAACGAATCCGGAATATTCCGTTAGACGGGGGAGGCGAGTATAATGGGCCAACACGGCCTGAGTGCTCAGAAGCTTTAGCTTCTCCCCCTCCATACAGACACACACACAGCCGAGAGGAGATAAGGGAAAAATCGAAGATGGCCCTAATGGAGATACCTAAAATGGAGTTTCAAAAATGTTTCGAGGGCTGGATCAAGCGTTGGCATAAGTGCGTTGCGATCGATGGGGACTACTTTGAAGGGGACAATATCAATTCTCAACAATAAACAGATATTGTTTATCTGAATGAATTCCGGGAACTTTTTGATCAACCCCAGATCTGCGTTTCGTGTACTCAGATTGCGGAGATCAACGGCTTTTCAAAGACGTTTTCACTGGAGGCAAATCGGTGATATGACTCAGCTGTTCAATATTTCTTTGTAAATTTTAAATTCCAGAATGGATGGGCCTCTAAGATATCACTTAAGGGTCAATGATGGGAATTAAAAGAGGGCAAGGGAGTATGCGCTGACGAAAGAATTATCGTAGGTGAACGTGCTCGGTATAGGCATTTTCATGTATTCTGGTGACCGAATCAATGTGTCTTCAGCAAGTAGCAAATAAAAAATTGCGTTTTCATAATTGTCTAGAACAATATTTCAGAACCTTGTTGAAAGGTGTGTATTGGAATATACTCGTATGTATGTAAGTGGTTAGAAAACTGCAAATCATCATAAAATCCAGGTCTTCTTTGGACTTCCAAGTTTAAATTTGCCCGGGAACATTTGTTATATATTTGCGCAAATTGTTTCGATATAAAACAAAAATTTATTCCATGAACTTACATATACTATGTACATATATGTCGCATTTTATTTAATTTATGAGCGCAATGGTATGAAAGGTATTTGTCTAATCGATGGATTGCACTTACGTCAATATTATTTTCCTTGCACGGCAAGAATAACAACAGCCTTCAGAGCATTGCTCTGTTATCGTATTGTTAGTAAAAACGAAATTAAAAAGCAGGAACAATTTGCGGTGATGAAAATTGTTTTGCCACAGCAGGCAATTGCAGAAATTATATACTTTTGTTGGCTTTACAAGAAGAATTTTGCCACTCTCTGTGTTTGCTTCGTTATTTCGAAACAATGTGTAGTTACTTGCGTACACAGATGTACAGATGTCAATGTTTTTTCCTTTCATGAGTTCTGAGTTTCTGCTGAGTGCTCGTGTACACGATTTTCACATGGCGCACGGGATGCGGCCAGGCAGTAACTTAGTAAAGCAATGACATGGCTGACCTCAAGCAATGGGCTCAATTACAAAGTACTTCAATCATCGAGTTCAATTACGAAACATCTTGGGGTCACGATGGCCAGCCGTAATTTTAGCATATAACATTGCATTTGTGTTGCTGCCAACAAGCTTTAGAGAATACTAAAAACCAACCATTACTGTATGGCCCAGATCTCATTGATGCGGCTATGTAAGTCGAGTAAAAGTCCTGTAGAGAAAAATCATGAAATTGGGTTTTGTGGCCTAGACTGAATAACCAAGTCATATACTGTGTGCAACTTCATTTCTGCAGGAATGCTACCAAAAGCTACTATAAATTAACGAAATGCATGCCTCCAATTCCATGAACGCTGCCTTCAATGCCTCCAATTCGCAATAGCACCAACGATCATTTGCCTCTGTTTTTGAATTTAGCTTATCTAATAACTACCTTGGAAGGAGAGTACCTGATCTATGAAGAAGCCCCTTAGAAATGTTACAGTTGAAGTCGATCTTCCTGACAGTTGGGGATCTTCTTCTTTTTCTTCAGCCTTTGTCCCGTTCACAAGCGGGGTCGGCTCGTCGTGATCGGCTTCGCCATTTGGCTCTATCGAATGCCTGATCTCGAGGCTTTCAAATCCCCATCCAGCGTATCAAGCCACCGTTGCTTAGGTCTGCCTTTTGGTCGTTTACCATCGACTTCGATGTTCAGACCAATCTTGGCAAGTGAATTCTCGTTTGCACGAATTGCGTGACCATACCATCGAAGACGCCTCTCTTGCAACTCTTTCACGATCGGTGCAACCCCATAACGATCGCGGATATCCTCATTTCGGATGTGATCTAAACGTGTGACGCCACTAGTCCAACGTAGCATCTTCGTCTCCATTACCGCAAGACACCGTTCATTGTCTTTTATGGTCGGCCAACACTCAGAACCATAAAGAGCGACTGGACGGATGACATTGCGGTAAATTTTAGATTTGAGACGTTCGTTGATACGTCGATCACAAAGGACACCAGTTGTGGAACTTCATCCAGGTTGCGTTAATGCGTGAAGCAATTTCATAACGCAGTTCTCCATTGGCTGATAGCGTTGACCCGATGTATTTAAATTGCTCAGTTCTGGGCAGATGACTGCCGCTGACAGTGATTGTGCCTGTTTCATGGGGATCGGTCGTCAAAAATTCAGTTTTGTTTAAATTCAATCTGAGACCGTGTTGCATGAGGCGATCATTCCATTTTTGAACAAGTTGCTCGAGATCATTTTTGCTATCAGATGCTAGGAAAACATCATCTGCATAAAGCAGTGTGTAGGGCGCTGGACGTTGGATATCCCGTATGACGGTGTCCATAACAAGGACAAAGAGGAGTGGTGAGAGGGCACTTCCTTGATGAACACCAACAGAGACACGAAGCGGTTTTTATACACCCGCCATACTTCGAACTTTACTTTTCGGATCGTGGTAGAGCAATTGAACCCAGCGCACGAGTTCTTCTGGTACGAAGTGTTGTCGTAAAACATACCAGATGAGTTCGTGTGGTACACGGTCAAACGCTTTCTCTAGATCCAGAAAAGCAATGTAAAGAGGGCGATGGTTCTCACGATGTTTCTTCATGAGTAACCGCGCAGCGTGTATTGCGTCAGTAGTTCCGCAGTTTTTGACAAATCCGGCTTGATTCACGGTTATTTCAACGATTTCGCGAATACGGTTGTCGAGAATGCGTTCAAAAATCTTCATGTTATGGGAAAGTAATCGGATCGGACGGTAATTTGAACATTCTGCTGGACTACCTTTCTTTTTCCATATTGGAACAATGGTACTTTCTTGCCAGTCAGATGGTGTTCTTCCTTCCTGAATAACTCGGTTAAAGAATTCACTGAGCCACAGTGTTGGGTCCCAGCTCTTCGCTTTCCAGAGCTCAGATGCGATGTCGTCAGGTCCTGTTGCTTTCCCCGATTTCATTTGTTTTATTGCCTCCTCAACTTCAGTTGCGCTGACTGGTGGAACTGCTCCAAATGTCGGCAATGATTGTGGAAGTGGAGGATGAGCAAATTCTTCAGTCGAAATCTGCTCGAAGTATTCTCGCCATCTATCCGTTGCGGCTCGACGGTTGGTAAGCAAAGTACCGTTCTTGTCATTAACACAACAGAAGTGTTCGATATCCTGTGTGCGTTCATCACGGCTTTTAGCAAGTCGATACAGATCTCTCTCGCCATCCCTAGTTTCCAGTTTATCGTAAAGGTTTTTGAAATGGTTTGCTCGGGTGACAGCGACCGCTTTCTTTGCTTCACGGTTGGCATTCTTATAAATTTGCCAATTAGCAGGCGTTTTATCGTCGAGAAATTTGTGGTAGAGGCGTTTCTTTTCACAGACCTTCATTTCAACATCATCATTCCAAAGCCAAGTATCTCGGTTGATGTACCGCTTACCCGGCTTGGTGACTCCGAGGGTTGCAGAGGCCGCTTTGTGGATCATGTCTTTCATTTGGTTCCATGATTCTTCCACATTCGTAATGGTTGGCAATCGTATGAGTGGGACCGTTTCTTCTTTCTTCTCACCAAATCGCCACCATTTAATGTGCGGCGGGCCAGTGCGTTCCTCACGCTGTTTTATCTGTGGCTTAATTCGCAGGACGGCAATCAACGGCCGATGTTGAGGTGCGATGGTTTCATAGGGAACGACTTTGCAATCAGTGACAGTGGTAAAATGTTGGCGTCTTATGAGAATATAGTCGATTTGCGTTTTACTGTTCCCACTATAAAATGTGGGAAGATGAGACAATCGTTTGATGAACCATGTGTTCATAAGTACAAGGTCATGGGTGTCCGCAAAATCGATTATACGCTCGCCACCTTCATTGCGCGCTCCGAATCCCTTTCTCCCATGGCACCTGTTACCGTCTGCCTTTTCACCCACACGACCATTAAGGTCGCCGGCAATGATTATATAATCGTCAGCAGGCACGTGACAAGTCTTTTCATCCAGAAGTTGCCAGAAAGCATCTTTCTCGGCATCAGGTCGACCTGTCTGCGGTGCATACGCGGTGAAGAAGTGAATAGTGCGATCAGCTGATATAATGGTGAGCTTTATCAGCCGATCATCAAATCGTTCAACTTCTTTAATGGCATCACGGAAACCGTCTGAGATGGCAATGCCAACACCATATTGAGTGTGTGGGTTACCAAAATAGAGAAGTTTGTAGCCATTTTTACCGCGTTCGCGTTCAATGTCGCAGCTTTTGGCACCAGACCATCGGGTTTCTTGCAGAGCGCAGATGTCAATGCGCCTTTTCCGAAGGGCTCTTGCGAGTTCCTCCGTCTTTCCAGTTAGGGTACCAACATTTAGCGTGCAGACACGTATTTGTTTTGTTCGTTGTGTGTGGACTAACCTTGCTTACGTCCTGACGCCGTCCATGCGTCAAGAACCCTTGCCCATTTCTCGACAGGGATGAATGATATGAACCAGAAAGTTTGGGGAAAACGAACAGGACAGTCCGAAGAGAGTATCACTGTAACTCTGTTTGGGTCGGTGGTTGTGCTTTTCACTAGTTAGTCCATGAAGTGGGACAAATCATTTTCTAATCGTGCCACCAGGTGTCAATTGCTTGTCATTGAAAACACACGTGTCATGCCAGGTATTATATGCTAGCCTAAGGGTGTCCTTACAGATTTGATCACTCTTAGTCCTACAGAGGGATATGCATTAAACTGTGAAATGAAGACAATATAACACGAACAATATGAGAAACCCTGAAGATTGCTCTGGTGCTGCAGAGCTGCGATAGTTAATTTCTGGGGACTTTCCCCACAATGGATTTATTGGATGTATTGTATATATCCATAATAAAACCCATTTTCATGTATGCATGCATCATCTGGTTACCGAGACTGAACTTCGCTAACAGCAGGAAGCTGCTAACGCAGATTTAGATGCTCGGTTGCCTAATTATCTATCCCCATTCATTTGGAAGTGAAACGGAATGCAGCCAACGACGAATATAGATTCGATACCATTCGAACGTAGAAAGACCGTGAATCATACGGTCATGCATTCATCTGGAAATTCCTCGACAAATATCATATGCCTTCCAGATTCGTCTTTTAAAAGACGTACTCTGTCGTAATCACCAAAAGAAAAGAATGATCGATAAATGGCCATGAGCCTTTTCGGATTACAAACGCAATAATCTTCACCGGCGGGTCAGTCATGGAAGACGGATCGCGCGCAGCGGTGTTCTTTGCTACCATAATCCGATTATTTCATTGCCAGCAGAAAAATTTTTCGAAGGGGTCGCATCATTCGAATCTGTTCCGACAGTCGTGCAGCATTATCAGCATAAACAGCAATGACATATCAAGCCAATTGGTCTGGAGTTGTCACCAGATGCTGCTGAAACCTGGCCGACTGAACGAAACATTCCTCATGCGGCCGCCAGGCCACTCAAACATCGCTGGTAATAAAGGTCTGGATCCACAATGGTGGGACCAGAACCAGCTTTTGATAAGCCTACCTACCTACTGTCAAGTCTACTCTGAAGAGTGAAATTCCAAGGATTCATACAGCCGAGAGAATTCTTGTCGGCAGGTAAAAATCCCTGCGAAAGAACCCGGCATTTCCATTATCCCTTAAGAAGTGGGACATGCAAACCCTAGTAACTCCTTAAGCTACCGTATGGAAAAGATTGGGGTGGTGGTTTCGACTATATGTAGCCAATGTGAGGAGGAGGAAGAGACAGCCCTGCAATTCATGTCCAACTGCCCAGCCTCCTCATGTTTCAGACGAAGACACTTCGGTAAGGTTTTCATGAATAAAGATTTTGCACACTCTCTACCTCTGAAAGATGTTCTCAGAATCGCAGAAGGCTGCGAACGTCATAGGCGGGAAGCTATTGAATAGGCGATTTGTGGGAATAGTACAATCGGTCTAATAAAGGCCTGAGTGCTCGGTGCTGCGGCTCCTCCACTACAGTAAGGAATGACATTCGAAGAATATTGTGTAAAATTTTCAGGAACAATATTTAAAAAATAATGCGATGGCAGCAATTGCAGTGCTCCTCATAACACGGTGCTATAGTTCTTTCATTAAATGATTGCTTTCTCCAGAGAACGCTGAGATGATTTTT
Organism: Hermetia illucens; assembly: GCF_905115235.1. Classification (NCBI taxonomy): domain Eukaryota; kingdom Metazoa; phylum Arthropoda; class Insecta; order Diptera; family Stratiomyidae; genus Hermetia; species Hermetia illucens. The sequence continues at coordinate 96,801,476 of NC_051854.1, read as the reverse complement.
CCAAATTTCATTTTTAAGGTTTGTGTGAAACAAAACCTTATTAAAGTCGGTTCAATGCTTGTCTGTCCGTCTGTCTGTCACACCCGATTTACTCCGAAACTGCTGGACCGATTAGTACGAAATTGTAGTCTATGTGTTCCTTGACATGCAACGAGTGGCGCAATTTTGCAAAGGGGGTGCAACATTTTTTTCATCGAATATTATCATGTGGGGTATCAATTAAAAGGACTCGAAACTGATCGTATTTCTAACATTGGGTAAAGCATAAGGAAGTGAGGGTTCAAAATGTATGCCTGAAAAAGTGAATTCTCACAATCTACCCAACCGAAACATCTGAAAAAAAAAATCATAATGATGGATCCCTACAAAATCTAGGCCTCAAAATACATCCTGTTCATGTATCTCCACAAATAAAGTAAATTTACCAGAAAGAAGTTTATCCTAGAAGTACAAAATTTGGCAATAATTTAGGCGGTAATATACGATTATACCTCGGAAAGTTAGAAGCAATTTAACTATTATTAACAAAGTTATTGAAAGTGAAATTGTTGCCTTTCACCTAAATTTATTGTATTCTAGGACGTGCATGACGGCATCGACATATATATAAAGTAAACTTGTATGAACCCCGGGTTCTCTGGAGACACTTTCCCTTTTCTTTTTTAGTTTTTTTAAGGTTTTGTGTAAACACAAAACCTTATTAAAATCGGTTTACCGTCTGTCTGTCTGTCTGTCTTTTTTTTTTTTTTTTGAGGAGGTGGAAATTTTCAAAAGACACTGGTCTGGACACACCAGCGTGTGGGATTTTTACCCACTAAAACCACCCCCGACTCCCCCCCTACCCCGTGGAACCACCTTTAGGTATTACATCACGGGGCGGAGTTAACTTACTTTAGCTAGGTCTCCTTCCGTCTTCCCGCGGGGTCCGTAACCGCGCCTTCCTCACTTCTTCTGCTTTTCGCAGTTTCTCCTGGATCACTGCGATCATGAAATTGATCGCATCCCAGTCTTCCTGGCAAGCTACCTTTCTCCTCTCCATCCTCCTTTCTTCCACGAACCTAGGACATTGGAAGAATACGTGCGCTGGGTCCTCCGGGACCCCGTCGCAGTTTGGACAATTAGGCGAGGGGTCCAATTTAAACCTGTACAGGTATTGACGGTATCCTCCACGGCCGGTGAGAAACTGGGTGAGATTATAATTGATCTCCCCATGCTTTCTCTCCAGCCACTCCCTGATGGAAGGGATCAACCTGTAAGTCCAACGACCTTTTTCTGACTGGTTCCATCGCTGTTGCCACCTGCTTATGGATCTCTCTCTTTCGGCTTTTTTCACCTGCGATAAGGGAGAGATGGACCTGGTGTTATAAATGTTCATCATTTCGGTTGCCAGGATGTCAACTGGCATCATTCCCGAGATGATGAACGCTGCATCGTCTGAGACGGTCCTGAAGGCAGAACACACCCTTAAGGCTGTTCTTCTGTAAACCCTACTCAGTTGCTGCTTAAAATTGAGTTTTCCGTCTATCATCGCCCCCAAGTATTTGATGGCCGGCTTGGAAGTGATGATACGATCCCCGATTCTGACGCAGGCGTAATTTCTTTTGCGGCGCTTAGTGATGAGGACAGCTTCCGTCTTTTCCTCCGCGAGTGCCAGTCCAGCACTTTCCAGCCAAGCCTTAACAGCATTGATTGCTTCGCTTGAGTACAACTCAGCATCCTCGAGATGCTTTGCGACCACAACCAGTACTATGTCATCGGCGTAACCCACCACCGTGGCCTCCTCCGGAACCGGAAGGTTAAGCACATCATTGTACATGATGTTCCACAGTAGTGGGCCCAGTACAGAGCCCTGTGGGACACCCGCGGAGACAATGTACTCCTTGGGTCCATCATCGGTATTATACCACAATGTTCGCTCGTGCAAATAGCTATCTATGATAGTGGCAAGGTAGGTGGGAACACCAATCGTCGCCAAAGACTTTCGTATAAGGTTCCAATTGGCCGAGTTAAAAGCATTCCTCACATCCAGGGTGACCACCACACAATATTTGCTGGTAGAACCCCTTCCGTGAATTGCATTTTCGGCCAAGCCAGCAACCATTTTGATGGCATCAATGGTTGATCTGGCTTTGCGGAACCCATACTGCCTATCTGAAAGGCCGCCTTGGCTCTCGACGACTGGGAGTAGTCTATTATAAATAACCCGCTCCAACATTTTCCCCATAGTGTCTAGAAGACATATGGGTCTATAGGAGGACGGTTCCCCTGGCGGTTTGCCAGCCTTAGGCAGCAACACCAGCTTCTGCCGCTTCCACGTCGCTGGAAAGATACCCTCGGACATGCACGCTTCGAACAGCTCCGCGAACATATCCGGTCTACATTTGACGGCAAGTTTGAGCGCCTTATTCGGTATGCCGTCCAAACCCGGGGCTTTGCTGTCGCCTATTCGACTGCAGATCTCCAGCAGCTCGTCCCTGGTGACTGGTGGAAACGGCCTCACATTCAGGGGACGCTGGAAAGTGTTAGTACCCCGCTCTTGCTGGGGAAATAACCCCTGGATTATTTTCAACAAGAGCATAGGGCACGTGATCTGCGGTGATGATCGGCCTCTGAATCGCCCTGTCACGATTTTATAGGCTCTACCCCACGGATTTATGTCCGCTTCTAAACAGAGCTCCTTGAAACATTCCCTCTTACTCCGCTGGATGGCGAGCTTGAGGTTCTTGCGGCCTTCCCTATAGGCATACTCCTTTTGCCTTTGATCGATCCTACCTATTGCCCTCTGAGCCGTTCGTCTGGCTCTGTGGCAAATCGATCGAAGACTGGCAAGTTCACTATTCCACCAATAATTGGGTCTTCTAGTGTAGAATGAGCATCTCCTAGGCATCGACGCGTCACATGCCTTGGAGACGCTTTGTGTAACATGGAGAGCTCTATCCGTGGACGTGCCGGCTTTGCTAGGCAGGTCTAGCCACACTTCCATGAATGTTGGCTCATCCATCGCTTTTGCAGACCATCCTGGTGTTCCTCTGGATTTCGGCTTCCGGGGTGCGGGTCTCCTGCCTTGTGGCTCGGTCCTTAGTTCAAAGGTGATCGCCTGGTGGTCGCTGTACGTGAAGTCCTCGCTAACTTGCCAGGACATGCCACGTGCCAGCGCAGGGCTGACAAAAGCCAGATCTACAATTGAACCAGTTCCCCCTTTCCGATAAGTGTTTACATCGCCTTCGTTGGCCAGAACTACATCTAACTGGGCAAATGCTTCTAATAAGCACCGCCCCCTTGCGTTAGTGTCTTTGCTGCCCCACTCGATAGCCCACGCATTAAAGTCACCGGCTATCACCTTTGGACCTCGTCCCCTTGCGTCATGAACAAGATCATATAACAATTCTTCAAACTCAGGAAGTGTGAGGCTCGGTGGAGCGTAGCAGCTGTATACGAATATACCGCTTATTTTCGCCCACACAAAGCCACTAGTCGCCTGACGCATACTATATTGTATGGCTTGACGACCGCACGCCCATATCGCCGCTCCACCAGTCGCATCTGTGACCCATACACCACCGTCAAGATTTCTGTACGGTTCACTAATGATAGCAACCTCCATCGCGGATTCGTAAGTGGTCTGCGCAAGCAAATCTTGTGCGACCCTGCAATGATTAAGGTTTATTTGTATTAACCTCATTTTTTCACTGCAGTTAACGCCTTCCTAAATTCTGGGCATTTACCACTTCCGGCAATATGCCGGTTATCCCTTCCCTCCTTTTCTTCGCACAGAATGCATTTGGGGTCTCTATTGCACTCCTTGGCAATATGTCCTTTTTCCCCACACCTTCGACATCGATCGGACCGATCGATGCCGGTAGTGCATGCCTTCGCGAAGTGTCCAAACATTAGGCATTTGAAGCACCTTTTTAAAGAGATCTGTTCCCTTAGTCGGCAAACAACCCATCCAATCCGAACCTTCCCCACGGCCAACAACTTCTGCGCTGACTCCACTGGCAGTCGCAGTGTGGCCGTTTGAGTACCGCCATAAGCTTTTCTTAGGCTCACGATAGATGCTTCCCCAAATTCCTCCAACTTGAATTGTTCCTTCAAGGCAGTGCAGATCTCTTCTCTGGATGTTACCTCATCGAGATCCTTGCACTGGATATAGATCTCATGTTTTTGGGAACGAACCGCGACATTTTCCCCAAGTGAGTTCAAAACTTGGTTACGAAAGCCGTCAGTTTTCCCCACGCTGCATTTTTTCAGTTCAAACATGAGATCCCCTTTCTGGGTCCTCCGGATTTTGCTGACATTTCCGCCTAGGTCTTTTAGGTCGGGGTCAGATTTCACCTTCTTCAGTATCTCCGCATACGTTAGATGTCCTTTGCTGGAGATTATAATTGCCTCCGGGCGAATTCGCATCTTTGGTTTCTTGTCTCTTTTCTTGTTCACGACCTTAGTCCAACCACCGCTCTTATTTTCTCTCGGTTTCGCTTCGCTAGCCGACGTTCCTACTTTGGGCACTTTGGGCCCTTCTGAACTTTTAGTTCCGTTTGTTGGATTAGTCGAGACTCCTTTCTTCCTTTTTGGTGCCTGTTGATTCACCAAAGCTTCGCCCTCTTTGTCTCGCACTCGCTTACTTGATCGAAGATCGGTGACCTTCTGCTTTGGTGTCACTTGGGTCGCCTGTGACACTGTTGAGGCTGGAATGCCCGGCTTTTCTTTAGGCTTTGTTACTTCTTCCTGGGACCTACTGTAAAGCACCCTGATGGCTCTCACCATGTTCTTGATGGCTTGGTGCACGTTGTGCTTGTCCTTGATGAATTCGGACAGCTCAACTATTTTAGTCCCAAGCTGCATAAAAGGTAGTTCTTCTGGGTCAGGGCTCTGTTCTCGGCGAGTCCTGGCCAGACTACTCCTTTTACTGGCTCCTTCACATTTTTCAATTGCTGAGCTCCCATGAGCTTTCTCTTTTGCCGGCTTTGATATTGGAGGAGATCGTAAAATTGATGAGCTTCTCCTGAATGGATCTATTTGCTGCTGCTGGAATACCTCTTGATCCGATGGGTGTCGAAATCGCCTTTTTTGGCCAACTATGTCCTTTTAGTCCATCATTCTTTGCCTTTGCAATTGGTGTTCTTGGCAGAGTCGTGCTTCGTTTGAACACCTCCTTCTCCAAATCTAAAACACTTGTAGTATTAGATGCAACGGTGGCCAAGTTGTCCACCACCGAGGCACTGCGGTCGAGGGATATCGACGGCCGGGAGCCCGCTTGCTCACTCCCAAAAGCCGCCGGTACTGGGGTTCCGAGCCCCTGCACCGTAATTTTACTCCTTCTCAATTCGTCCATGTTGGTTTTATTTTCTGGGTGTCCTTCCCATAGCCATTTTGGTCCACGCACCAGAGATGAGCAAACACTAGCCCATGCACAGTCAGAAAAGAAAAGTGCATGAACACATATTTACACATCAATAGGTATGCCCCTATCCGCCACCTGGGGTCGCGCCTGATGGGAGATCTGGCCACTCCTCACAGGTCTGTCTGTCTGTCTGTCTGTCTGTCCGTCACACGCATTTTTCTCAGAGACGGTTATAGCGATTGACACCAAATTTGGTAGAAAAGTGGGAACTGTGAAAGCTCACACATACAGTGAGTTACATCCTTTTACGTTGAATTTAAGGGGGGGTCCCCATACATGCAAAAGGGGGGTGTCAAATTTTTTTTCATCAAATATAGTCATGTGGGGTATCAAATTAAAGGTCTCGATTAGTACTTTTCGAAGCCGGTCTTAGTTTTGACATTGCTTGGAAACGTTGGGAGTGCGGGGGGCTGAAAGTGATCATTTCTTTAAGGGGGCCATTCTCAGAAACTACCAAACCGAAAAATCTGAAAAAAATCAGGAGGCTGCCACTATATGGTGCCTTGGCTCCGAAATACCTTTCATACCGATATCTGTTTAAAGAAAGTTAATAATAGTATATTACTATAACTTTTTGAAATTGGCTGGAAACCCCCTTAAATTCATGCTAGCGGCAAGAAATTCTGCAATGATGTAGGCTATAGTATAGAGCATGATTATACCAAGTTTGATGGAAATCGTACTATTACTAACAAATTTATAATACGTCGAAGTTGTTACTTCTTTGAAAATTGAAGACTATCAATGTCAATATCACCCGAAAGTGGACATATGCATATATTACGTGCTACGTACTAAGAAATACACAAAACCTTTCGTACCTGAAGCGTCAAGCTTCCGGTTTCCCGACTTGTTTAGTTATTTGAATATCAAAATCAATTACTAGCGGCGGGCATGTGTGAATGAAATTTGCCGATAGTGTTCAATGAGATGGACGTGTATGTATATATGCTTTCGTGCACAGAGTAAAGTGGAAATGCGTAAATATGTATTAGGTCAATTTCGCGCACAATACTTATAGCTTTAATTTGTACGTACATACGTATATTTTGTCTGGCAATATATGACGGTATATTTTGCATTCTTCTTCTTTACATAAGATGAACACAAAACCTTTATACTTGCAGCGCCGAGCTTCCTTATTTCGACTTGTTTCAATTTTTAGAAATACTTTGAAATGAAAAACGCGATTTTTGCGGAAAAATCGAATAATTTATTATTGCTAAATAAAAAATATTAATAAATTTGAAGAAAACTCTGCAGCGTTCTTTCGTTAATAATGTACGCAAATACTGTTCGAAATTTCAGAAAGATCGGTGCAGTAATTTTAGAGTTATGGGGGGCACCCACTTGAAAAACGTGAGTTGTGGGAAAAACGCTTTAAAGTTTCGAACACTAAAAAAGTTGGAATGAAATGCTCATAAGCCAGTTTTATCTGCTGAGCACAGGATGAATCATCGATTCTAGGTCCATAAAGGATGTTGCTATCATCCATGGCGTCTAAACCATCTTTTTGCTCCTGTCTACGACGAATTCTACCTTCTTTAGTCACGCGCGCTTCGTCCACTATTGATTTTCATGCGTTGCACAAAGGTTACTAAAACAAAGAAACTTTATTGAAGACACAGGCTGCCACATAAGCTGCAGCGATGGCAGAGATTCCACTTAAGTGCTTTGGTGAAATTTTGCAGATAAGTTGCTTCGAACTTTCCTTGTTCTTCTGCGTAAAACCTCCGACACATCGCTCCAGGAGGGCATCTTTGGTTAAATCTTCATAGATAGGCTTGGCAACGTACGTGTTTTTCAAGCGACGGTGTTTAGTTTTAATTTATAAAAAATTTTTGCTAGAAATACCGCGAGCACGCATTGATTATAATTAAGTAAAGTTAATAATAGGATGCATGTCACCATATTTAGTATTGTTGTAGTTTTTTAGAAATTGACTGGATGGAATAATCTGACATACTTAATATATAAGCATTATGAACTATGTGAAAATGGCGCAAATATTCCTACATAGGAAATTCACAAAACCTTTCATACCTGAAGTGCCGGTCTGGTTTTTGGGTTGCTTTTCTTTCATTAATTTTAGACCTTGAGCTGCAATTGTTGCTAACTCCTCCCTCCGTTCATCGTACATCCTTGAGTTTCATAGCGAGAGGCTTGATGAGAGCTGACTTTAACATTTTTAATGGTTTTCCTCCTAGTGAAACAGATGTGCTCAGTTTGAACTAATATTTGGTAGTCTTGGCGGAGTTTAGGGGGTCAAATATTCATTGGTATGTCTAAATAAGTTTTCAAGTGATAGTAATTTTTGTTCAATATCTTTTTTAAAAGGGCTGCCACCACTATAGAACTAGAGCGTTACAGTTTTCTAATTATTGAGAACGACTTCATTTATACTAGGGGTCCGACCATATTGTTTGCGAGCTCTCCCTATACATCAAATCCTCTTCAAGGATAAAGAGGACTACGCAGCGACCGAAAACGATACGTGATAGTTTGGTGGAAATCGCATCATTACTAACAAAATTATGATAGGTCAAAGTTGTCGCTCTGGTTCAGATTTACTGAAATCTAATACTTTGATTGGTAAACATTGCGATTTAGATACAAATGAGTCAAACGTTGTCTTAAATAAATAAGTAATACACAAAACGTTTCGTAACTGAAGCGTCCAGTTTCCGCTTTCTCGGCTTGTTTTTCTCTGCTTGTATGGCCTCTTGGGCAAAAGTCTTTATCTTATTTTCCAATACATGCTCATTACAGAACTCCTCGAAATACTCATTTCTCTTTTCGCTATGTTAGGAGTTCAATTTTTTATGCAAATCGGGCGGAATTTGAATGATCTAACATAAGTGTAATCATGCGGTGTTTCTAGCCTTTAAATTAATTGAAATAATTAGATGATTTTTGCTTTTTCGCTAATATTTTTTGTTCTATTCGCATATACTGATATTTCGGCAGCCAATTGTTCCCTTCATTAGTGCTACACCTGCAGACGCGAATAAAATAAAAGATATCAGCGAAAAAGCAAAAGCCGTCTAGTTATGTATTTCAAAGGAATTTGAATGAATTATGAGAAATAGTAAAATTTACCCAAATTACAATACTTAACGAATTGGAAAAATTGTATGGATCGTCTGATGGTAGTGATTCAACGCACTTTGAAAAAAATAATCTGGGAGGTTTCGAGATCCCATTGAAGTGGGCGTGGTAGTACCCCGGTTATTCTTATCAAGTTTCTTCCAAATTTCATTCGTGCAATTAGAAACAACTATTCACCGTTGAATCGCCAGATTTCCGCATTTGAGATCCTTTTGGATAAAAGTTCAATTAATTTTTTGAATAACAAAAAAGCATTTCTTTATAATAAATCTAATTGCATCAAAAGTTTTTCTGTACCTTAATCAGTACTAGCATTGCGTTATGTTCCCTCTAAATACGGGCTTAAAAGACAAAAAGCACACCCGTGATTGAACCGTTACTTGGGCCGACTAACCCGAAAATGGCTATATATGCAAATCATTAGTTATTTACCTGAATTTGCATATTCTAAAATAATCGTTAAGTTGAATCATTTGACTAAATATGTACATATGCATGAGGAAATTTATGCAACCGGCTTTGATAATGAGTCAATTCGTGTCTAACTTTCACAAAAATTTTACAAACGTCGCTCTGAAAGGAAACTCATATAATGAATTATTAATGTTGCAAATTTTAGATAAATAAATAGAACTAAGATATTTTATTAGCTTTTATATCAGTTTCTTGAACTGCGGTTTAAAGGCCCGTGTGTATGCCTACTGCATTTGTGAAAAATAACAGAAATTTTACGAAACCACCCCTAGGCCTTAGAAATGGTCCATTAAGTCAACTGTTTTTGACATGTTTATTATGTTCAGCAAAAAACAGATTAAATGTTTAATGAAGGTGCTCGGCATAACAGTCTAGGCAGGAATAAACGATTTGTCGTTTTACCATCAAAGTTCTAGTTAACGAACGGCGTGGTGTCTGGCCGCTGGCAGAAATCGGGAAGGTAATGAGTTCTTTTTGGACAACTTCGTATAATCAATAATAAGTTGCAGACGAAGTGGATTGCACGTTTAAGTTGAAAGTAAAAAAAATTAAATCAGGGTTCAACCTGGTTATTAGTACGAGTACGAGTATTTCCGTTGCTATATGCGATAAAATGAACCCTTTGTCGTCGACTTGGGAAGACGCCAAGAATTTGGAGACGATGTGTGGCATGAAACTGCCAAGGCGGATTTTTTAAGATTTTGTGTGAAACAAAACCTTATTAGAATTGAGACGGTGTCTGTCTGTCCGTCTGTCACACCCGATATATCCAGAAACAGCTGAACCAATTGTCATGAAAATGTAAGTAAGTGGCGCCATTTGGTGTTAAGTTTAAGGGTGGGCTCCCTATATATGTGAATGGAGGGTGGAAAATTTTTTTCATAAAATGTGGCCATGTATCAAATGAAAGGTCTCAATTAGTACTTTTCAAAACTGGTTCCATATTTGATATTGGGTGAAACATAGGGGAGTGAGGGCTCAAAATATGACCCACAACAAGTGTAACAGGTCTCGTTCTCAGAACCTATCCAACCGAAAAATCTGAAAAAAATTACATTGGTACATCACTACGAAATCTAGGCCTCAAAATACATCCGGTTCCGATATCTGCACAAATCCTGTGCGGGGTTGCCAAATCTCCCATCAGGCGCGTCCCTTCGTGCGGATAAGGGAATGCTCGGCGAATGTGTCGCGGGCATTCACATGCACGCATCCGGAGATGTGCGTGTATGGGCATGCTTATGCGCAGGCCGGGTAGGTGGGAAGTAGACGCCCACCCGTGGATAAAAATTGGCTATGGGAAGGACACCCAGAAATTAAACCAAATATGGAAGAGGAGAAAATTAGCTTTTTTACGGTGCAGGGCTTCGGAAACCCAGTGCCGGCGGTTTTTGGGAGTGAGCAATTGGGCTCCCGGCCGTCGATATCCAACGACCGCAGTGCCTTAGTAGTGAGAAACTTAACTACTGTGTCATCTAATGCTACAAGAGATAATGGTGGAGTGGAAATTAGGTCCACACCGGATCCTTTTAGGAGGAGTTCGAAGCTTGGGAGATCACCACCGAGAACAATGGTTCTTTTTGGTAGTCGAGATTCGTCGCGGGACTCTGAAAGAAACATGAATAGTCCCTTGATCGACATCATTCCTTGTGGCGCAAGACGCGAAAGCAAACGGGAACATACCGGAATGGCGTTCATTACACTCGGGGAATGAATAAATGAACTGTGCGAGTTCATCATGGAGAGACGGAATAACCACCAAAATATTCGAGCCTTGATAAGAGGCATTAAATTGTCTTATATCAAGGCACTCGACGAAAAGAATTCCCAAGCGTCAGTTGGCAAGGTCACAAGGGAAACGCAGGTGACGCCTCCCCATGATAAGGCAGGCGGGAAGACAGGAAAACGGGCTAGAGACGGTACCAGCGAGCCTCTGGGACCACAGCAAGTCCCGAAGAAGAAAAAAGCCTCTTCACCAAAGAAGGCGCAGCTGGCGAGAGTACCCGCGAAAGTCGGTAATCTCACGATTGCAGCCGCAACACCTACAAAAGTGGAAGAAACCAACGCGCGGAGGCCCAAACAATGGACTAAGGTGAGCAACAAGAGGAAAAAGGACAAAAAGAAGCTCCGCCCGGAAATAATAATTATTTCCAAGAAGGGAAATATGTCCTATGCCGACATCCTCCGAAAGGTGAAGTCAGACCCAGAATTGAAGGATTTGGGGGATAGTGTGAGCCGTATCAGGCGAACACAGAGAGGGGATCTGATGCTGGAGTTAAGTAGATCCGACGACAAGTCGGCCGATAATTTCCGCGGGAAGGTGGAAAGTGTACTAGGAGAGGAAGCTGAGGTAAGAGCTCGGAAACAGGAGATAGTGGTTGAATGCAAGGACCTAGATGAGGTCACCTCACGGGACCACATCTGTGCTGCGCTAAAGCAACAAATCAACCTAAGCGATATAGACCCGAGTGCCATAAAAAGAATGAAGAAGGCATATGGCGGCACACAGACCGCTATTATTAGTTTGCCGGCGGAATCAGCTATTAAGTTAATTACCGCGGGCAAGGTAAGAGTAGGTTGGGCCGTGTGCAGGCTTAGGGAGCAAACATCTGTAAAGGGATGCTTCAGATGCCTCGATTTCGGCCATTTTGCGGCGGCATGCATTAGCCAGCATGATAGGTCGAGGAGTTACAGGAAGTGTGGGGAAGAGGGCCACCTCATCAAAGATTGCACCGGAGATCCACGGTGTATGTTATGTAGTGGGAAAGAGGGCGTGGACTACCGGCATGTTGCGGGAAGCAGCAGATGTCCGGTATATAGGAGGGAGCTGAACCGCACAGGCAAATGAGATTGATACAAATCAATCTCAATCACTGTGAGGCAGCTCAGGACCTGCTCTCGCAAACCATTCGAGAGTCGAATGTCGATGTCGCGGTTATTTGCGAGCCGTACAGAAACCGCGGCGGTGCGACTTGGGCAGTAGATGCGTGTGGCAGCGCCGCAATCTGGGCGTGCGGAACACAGGTCATTCAGGAAGTCATGGCCCCCCCGGCAGCCGGTTTTATAAGGGCGAAGGTCAACGGTGTCCATATTTACAGCTGCTACGCTCCTCCTAGTGCAACCTTAGCACAATATGAGGAGATGTTAGATAGTCTGATGTTGGACGCTAGAGACCGCAGCCCTAAAATCATTGCGGGCAATTTCAACGCGTGGGCCCTGGAGTGGGGAAGCCGATCGACGAACACCAGAGGTCAAATTCAGTTAGAATCATTTGCGGAGCTGGACATCGTGCTGGCCAACGTTGGACGCGTGCCCACCTTTCGAGGAAGAGGGTCGGGTTTGATCGTTGACCTGACATTTGTTACCACTTCACTGGTGTGGGAGATGGCTTGGCAAGTGAGTGAGCACTACACCCACAGTGACCACCAGGCCATCTTCCTCCGCATTGGGAACCGGGGAAGCAGTCAACGACGCTCTGAAGGTGGAAAGGCTAAGGCGGTTGGCTGGTCCATCGGAGCTTTCGACGAAGAGACATTCCTGGCCGCATTGGAGGGAGCCCATGATCCGGATGGAACAGCGGTGGAAAGGGTCATACAGCTGTCTCAGCGTGTAACCGAAGCATGCGACGCTACGATGCCACGACGACGTTTGCACCACGGCAAGAGGCCAAGCTACTCGTGGAACACGGAGATCGCTGCCTTGAGATCCTCTTGTCTCCGAACGAGGAGACTTTCCCACAGGACCAGGGGAAGGCCGGAGCACCAGGAGCGTGAGGAGGAATACAGGGATCTGCGAAGCAGCCCTAAGAAGGCCATTCGGAGAAGTAAGCGGGAATGCTACCAGAAGCTCTGCATGGAGGCTAATACGAATCCGTGGGGTACAGCCTACCAAGTTGTAATGAAGAAGATCCGAGCGGCGAAAATCACCTCAGGTGACATGCCCACGGCTCTTGTTGTAAATAATTACAACTCTTTTCCCGCAGCAGGAGCAGGATGAAAGAGAACCCCAACTGGCAGCTCAGCAGGACCTCTTCTCGATCCCTAATGTTACCGAAGAGGAACTGTGGGAAATCTGCAAACGTATTGGGGACAGCAAGGCTCCGGGATTGGACGGAATTCCGAACAAGGCTCTGAAGGTGGCGGTCAAGGCCAGACCAAGGTGGTTTGCAAGCACATTCGAATCGTGCATGGCGGAAGGAGTGTTTCCCGTCCAGTGGAAGAGGCAGAAGCTGGTGTTGCTACCGAAGCCCCGAAAACCACCCGGCGTGCCCTCTTCATATCGCCCTATTTGTCTCTTAGACACCATGGGGAAGATGTTGAAGAGGGTGATATACAACAGGCTGCTCCCGTTCATCGAGCTTGCAGGTGGTCTTTCAGAGCGGCAATATGGGTTTCGGCGAGCCCGTTCTACTTGACTTTACATACGTGCATATAAATGTACAGTATTCGGCAGTTTGTTTGTTTAGGGTGAGTATAATATATATGGCTGTAATATGTACGTGTACGTTTTGTAGTTTGGAAAAATATGAAGGATTAGGTTGGATTGGTTGAAGCTATATACGGAAAATATGCGTTGAAGTTTCTTACATAAGACGAACAGAAAACTTTTATACCCAAAGCGCGAGCTTCCGGTATTGCGGCTTGTTTATGATTGTCCTTGAGGATGAGCTCAAATTTTAATACTTTTTCCATCATCCCCTTCGTTTTTCTGTGACAGCGGCGACAGTGACGAAGAATGTCAACCGATAGTCTAAAATTACAGCAAAATGATGATAAATACTATCTCCTAGCAGAGCCCTTTGCTATCTTTTTACACCGTCCCACTACCCCCTGACACCCTCCGCCGCGCTTCCATCCCTGTTTGGACCCCCTTCTACTCCTTATTCTTCAAAAGGAAAAAACGAAAATCTGGGTGTATAAATATGAATGTTTTATTTTTTTTTTAAATGAAGCTATTATTTGAAACAAACTCTTAAGTACTATTGATTGCTTCTAAAAAGGCTTATAAGGAGAGGGGGAGGGGTTGAAATGAATCCAAGGGCTAGCTTTGTTTCTTAAATGTTGCAATTCTCGTTAATATAACACGAAAAAGTATGCGCATGCTGGATTTGAAACACGTTGTTCCAAGAAAGTGCAAAAAGTGACATGCTCACGCTCAGTTGCAACTTGTCCGTTCACTCATCAAACACATTGCGCTACTTGAATTCGCAAGCACTTTTCAGTTGCAGTGAGCATGTGTTCCGAGACAGACTGTGTCTTACAGAATGCGCTATCGCCGGAAAAGGAGGTACCACATAGCAGCCAAGATAAAGATCTTTTTTCTGTTGGCCGTTTTTTTTCGAAACGAAATCATGAAAATCAAGTCCACCATAGACCAAAATCTAACGAAATTGTTTGGAATTTTCACGACTTTTATGCCGTTTATTTTTTTCCTTTAAGATGAGCAGGGCGTCCTTTAGTCATCTATATCACAAATTGCGAAAATCTGAATTAAGCGGCGCAGCAAACGAAAACAAACAGCATGACTTGCACTTTCTTGCTTTTTGCCTGGTCGCGCTGCTCTTCTTCTAGGTACTCCCCTTGAAATCTTTCTACAGCCGGCCATTAAGAGGGATTTCCACTTCCAAAATGTCCCTGAAATTCCCTTAAACACGAAACAGGGGGCAACGGGGCAGAACCACTGCAAGCCTTGACTCTTTCCACTTCCTACTCCAATACCAGACAACAAAATTGTCCTCGCCAACCCTTCAATTCTGCTCATTGCACTCATCTCGCATCCCCGGGCCAACTGACCAGCTGTCTATCCATTAGCCGGCCCCAGTCCCGGTAGTCCTCGCTAAGCTCGGGTTCCAGCAGCAATATTGGCATCGTGCAGCCTTCATAAATTCGCCAAACTCTTTTTTCTAGCTGTGCAATTATTTTCGTCCCCCAATAGTACGACTGTGCAGCGGATTGTTTACCTGAAATCCATGCGCCAATTATTGGACGTTAAGCCAATAATTACGATTGATTTTTTAATTGATGCTAATTTGCTTTAAACATGAATCTTAAAAATCTAGCTTCATCCCCCACTCATACCATATTATATCATCATTCACTTGTATAAGGCGAATCATCAAACTTAGAAATGGAGTAAAGATATTTTGAAAGAGATACGTTGACCAGGCTGGGTATCTATGTAACTACAATTGTTGTAAGCGAAGAACTCAATCTTTTGTTCCCGAAAAGTACCTAAACTTTCGCCTCAGAAAACCACGTTAAACATATAATTTATCGTCCTTATTTTCATTTTCAGACTCCAGGAAACCCTTTTATTCGTAATAAAATTTCTCTTCAAAACTACTCACCATCATTGTCCTTGCGAGAAAACAAAATTCTTTATCATGAAACGTCAAAGAGGAAACTTTTGCTGTGGTATAAGGGAAAAAGTGGAAAGGCCAAGTATTTCATAAAAGCAAATACGTCTACCTATAAGCCATGTTCAAGGGATAAGGTAATTCTTAAAGTAGCACAAGAAGTAAAAAAAATTTAAAAGCTTACCGCATCTTTTGCCTCGTTATTTTCCCTTGACGGGAACGGAAAAGTTGAGGTAAAAGAAATGTATAAATGTGTGAATTGAAGTCAGCAGATTTCAAAGCAGAAAACATGAAGCGACGTTGGAGCATTACGGAGGAGCACTCAGAAAAAAAAACCACGTTATATGAAATATAATGCTTGTAACTTTTGGTGTACTGTTTACGGTTGCGAGAGAGCTCTTCTAGTAAGAAGGTAAAAGTATGGTACAGTGTGATTGTTAAAGATATTTTCATAAATCATATCTAAGAAGGTAAAATAGTAGGTAAAAGTATATTTCATTTATTTGACAAAGTTTATGGTGATCTCGGAAGGATAAACATGCAGATCAATTTTCTCGCCTCGGAGCATTGATCCAATTTTTGTCAGTTTAAACTTCCGGATAAATAAAAATTTAATGCATTACCATTTCCCCCAGGAATGCGACAGAGCCGTAAAATTTATTTATGTTTAGATAAACTTGCTCTTATGAATGCAATTTCTATTGTATGCTGAAGAATGAAGAACAAACCAAGGGCCGTCAAAGCCCTCCTTCAACAGGTCAAGATTTACAAATCGAGTATGTTTGCAGTCCAGGAAACAAATTGGATTGGTAGCGAAATAAGCGATATGAATTTGAACACAGTTTTCAAAAGTGGCAAACCATCGGATCATCTTCGACTACAAACCTATCAACGAAAGGTTGAGTGCGATTCGCACCAGGATTCGTTTTCAACCCCTGGCTCATCAACTTCGACTGAAGACAAAGAAGATGCAGTGAAAGACGAGTTTTATGCACGCCTGGAGACACTATTTGACTCACTTCTAACAAATGATGTCAAAATACTGTTGGGGGTTTTAATGCGAAAATCGGAAACGAAAACTGGCGTCGGAGAACCAGTGGAGGACACAGCCTCCATGAGGAATGCAACCATAACGGCCAACGATTAATTGACTTCGCCAGCAGTAAAAATCTTGTCGTAAGTTCCACATGCTTCCCGCACCAGCGCATTCACAAACTGACCTGAAAATCACCAGACGCATATACCATCAACCAAATCGAACACGTCCTCATTGGTAAAAGATGGGCGTCCAGTGTATTGGATGTACGATCTTGTTTGAAGAGCAAACTGCGATTCAGACCATCACTTTGTGAAAGCAACATAGAATCAGCCCTGCCAAAATCTTCGCGGCTGATAAGCTCCTGAGCGATGCTTCGGTGCAGGCACATACAGCCAGCCTGAAGGAAAAACTTTCACCTACGCTACATAACATCAGCAACATAGATGTGCGCGGGATCTGAGAAGACCTTAAAGGCACTATCAAGGAAGTCCCAAAGAAGGTCGTAGGATACAATTCGCGAGGAACGCGAATTGACTGGTTTAGCCATGAATGCAGAATATCACTCGACGCAAAGATCGAAGCCTACAGATAATATACCCAACGTGCAATCAGAGCCAAAGAAGAAAAGTATGACGAGCTACCGGCAAATTTCGAATAGAATAATTTGTTGTTGAACATTAATGAAAACCTAGCTACTAGAAACACCAGACAACCATATACACTAGTGAATACAATTAAGAACGTTTTTTAATCCAGGACTAGCCTCTGCAAGGGCAAAGATGGAAACATCATCAGCGATGCCGACAGCATCAACAAACGCTGGGCGTGGTATTTTGAAGAGGTTCTGAATCCGACACCTGGCGCCCCATACAACTAGCCCAAATCGATGGTGCTATTGTTGATCTTGGCCCCACTATACAACCTCCGAAGAAGTTGAGTTCGTCGTGCCGTCACTGAAATCAAACCAAGCGCCAGCGCGGACGAAATTCTAGCCGAGCTGTGTCAAATCCGGTGGAATGGGTCTACTAATTGCGATACACCAAATACTGTTGCGAATCTGGGAGGACGGGGAAATCCCAGATGACTGGCGCAGGAGCATCACCTGTCACATCCACGAAAAGGAAGATAGATTGCATTGTGAAAACTACAGAGGCATTTCACGAGTCTGTTCTTCCTATTAAATAGTGATGAAAATTCTGGAGAATAGAATAAGACGCATTAGCGAGTATGGTTTCTGGCCGGGTCGCTCCACAACCAAACAGCCTTTTACCCTTAAAGTAATCCTACAAAAGTGTTTGGAATATAACGTAGATGTGTACCAAATCTTTGTCAACTTCAAGCAGGCATACGGCAGAACAGGTCAACTGATGCTTTTGAAATAAGTACTGGTTTGAAGCAGGGCCATGGACTGCGCCAACTCTCTTCAACTTAGCGCACAAATGCGCTACCTGAGCAGTGAATACCAACACCAGCGGGACGCTACACATTAAGTCGACACATTTGTTAGCGTAAGCAGATGACATCGACATCATGACCAATCCAGAGGAACTTCTGCATACTCTTCACACTGCTGCGAAAGAAGTTGGACTATGCATCAACGAGAACAACACGAAAATAATGATGCGATCAAGAAGTAGGATGCCAGCTCATTCAAGAATTAACGTAGGGAACCTCAGCATCGAATTCGTAGACAGCAAATTACGCCAATGAGACTGACTGATACAGCTTGCGAATAAGACTTTCTTCTATCTTCCTTTTCTTCAGCCTTTGTCCCGTTCACAAGCGGGGTCGGCTCGTCGTGATCGGCTTCGCCATTTGCCTCTATCGAATGCCTGATCTGGGTGCAATCTCGAAGTTTTCAAATCCCCATCCAGCGTATCAAGCCACCGTTGTTTAGGTCTGCCTTTTGGTCGTTTACCATCGACTTCGATGTTCAGACCAATCTTGGCAAGTGAATTCTCGTTTGCACGAATTGCGTGACCATACCATCGAAGACGCCTCTCTCGCAACTTTTCCACGATCGGTGCAACTCCATAACGATCGCGGATATCCTCATTTCGGATGTGATCTAAACGTGTGACGCCACTAGTCCAACGTAGCATCTTCGTCTCCATTACCGCGAGACGCCGTTCATTGTCTTTTATGGTCGGCCAACACTCAGAACCATAGAGAGCGACTGGACGGACAACATTGCGGTAAATTTTAGATTTGAGACGTTCGTTGATACGTCGATCACAAAGGACACCAGTTGTGGAACGCCACTTCATCCAGGTTGCGTTAATGCGTGAAGCAATTTCATAACGCAGTTTTCCATTGGCTGATAGCGTTGACCCGAGGTATTTAAATCGCTCAGATCTGGGCAGATCACTGCCGCTGACAGTGATTGTGCCTGTTTCATGGGAATCGGTCGTCAAAAATTCTATTTTGTTTAAATTCAATCTGAGACCGTGTTGCATGAGGCGATCATTCCATTTTTGAACAAGTTGCTCGAGATCATTTTTGCTATCAGGTGCTAGGAAAACATCATCTGCATAAAGCAGTGTGTAGGGCGCTGGACGTTGGATATCCCGTGTGACGGTGTCCATAACAAGGACAAAGAGGAGTGGTGAGAGGGCACTTCCTTGATGAACTCCAACAGAGACACGAAGCGGTTTTGATACACCCGCCATACTTCGAACTTTACTTTTCGGATCGTGGTAGAGCAATTGAACCCAGCGCACGAGTTCTTCTGGCACGAAGTGTTGTCGTAAAGCATACCAGATGAGTTCGTGTGGTACACGGTCAAACGCTTTCTCTAGATCCAGAAATGCAATGTAAAGAGGGCGATGCTTCTCACGGTGTTTCTCCATGAGTAACCGCGCAGCGTGTATTGCGTCAGTAGTTCCGCAGTTCTTGACAAATCCGGCTTGATTCACGGTTATTTCAACGATTTCGCGAATACGGTTGTCAAGAATGCGTTCAAAAATCTTCATGGTATGGGAAAGTAACCGGATCGGACGGTAATTTGAACATTCTGCTGGGCTACCTTTCTTTTTCCATATTGGAACAGTGGTACTTTCTTGCCAGTCAGATGGTGTTCTTCCTTCCTGAATAACCCGGTTAAAGAATTCACTGAGCCACAGTGTTGGGTCCCAACTCTTTGCTTTCCAGAGCTCAGATGCGATGTCGTCAGGTCCTGTTGCTTTCCCCGATTTCATTTGTTTTATTGCCTCCTCGACTTCAATTGCGCTGACTGGTGGAACTGCTCCAAATGTCGGCAATGATTGTGGAAGTGGAGGATGAGCAAATTCTTCAGTTGAAATCTGCTCGAAGTATTCTCGCCATCTATCCGTCGCGGCTCGACGATCAGTAAGCAAAGTAGCGTTCTTATCATTAACACAACAGAAGTGTTCGATATCCTGTGTGCGTTCATCACGGCTTTTAGCAAGTCGGTACAGATCTCTCTCGCCATCCCGAGTGTCCAGTTTATCGTAAAGATTTTTGAAATGATTCGCTCGGGTGACAGCGACCGCTTTCTTTGCTTCCCGGTTGGCATTCTTATAAATTTGCCAATTAGCAGGCGTTTTATCGTCGAGAAATTTGTGGTAGAGGCGTTTCTTTTCACGGACCTTCATTTCAACATCATCATTCCAAAGCCAAGTATCTCGGTTGATGTACCGCTTACCCGGCTTGGTGACCCCGAGGGTTGCAGAGGCCACTTTGTGGATCGTGTCTTTCATTTGGTTCCATGATTCTTCCACATTCGTAATGGTTGGCAATCGTATGAGTGAGACCGTTTCTTCGTTCTTCTCACCAAATCGCCACCATTTAATGCGCGGCGGGCCAGTGCGTTCCTCACGCCGTTTTATCGGTGGCTTAATTCGCAGGACGGCAATCAACGGCCGATGTTGAGGTGCGATGGTCTCATAGGGAACGACTTTGCAATCAGTGACAGTGGTAAAATGTTGACGTCTTATGAGAATATAGTCGATTTGCGTTTTATTGTTCCCACTATAAAATGTGGGAAGATGAGACAATCGTTTGATGAACCATGTATTCATAAGTACAAGATCATGGGTGTCCACAAAATCGATTATACGCTCGCCACCTTCATTGCGCGTTCCGAACCCCCTTCCCCCATGGCACCTGTTACCGTCTGCCTTTTCACCCACATGACCATTAAGGTCGCCGGCAATGATTATGTAATCGTCAGCAGGCACGTGACAAGTCTTTTCATCGAGAAGTTGCCAGAAGGCATCTTTCTCGGCATCAGGTCGACCTGATTGTGGTGCATACGCGGTGAAGAAGTGAATAGTGCGATCAGCTGATATAATGGTGAGCTTCATCAGCCGATCATCAAATCGTTCGACTTCTTTAATGGCATCACGGAAACCCTCTGAGATGGCATTGCCAACACCATATTGAGTGTGTGGGTTATCAAACTAGAGAAGTTTGTAGCCATTTTTACCGCGTTCGCGTTCAATGTCGCAACTTTTGGCACCAGACCATCGGGTTTCTTGCAGAGCGCAGATGTCAATGCACCTTTTACGAAGGGCTCTTGCGAGTTCCTCCGTTTTTTCCAGTTAGGGTACCAACATTTAGCGTGCAGACACGTATTTGTTTTGTTCGTTGTGTGTGGACTAACTTGCTTACGTCCTGACGCCGTCCATGCGTCAAGAACCCTTGCCCATTTCTCGATAGGACCGGGGCCCATCCTGCCGCGTCGACTGAGGTGGACGCCCTAGCATTTCTCCGAGGCCTGTGACTTAATCCGATCATCATGTTTGTAACGACATTCTATGCATTTTCTTGGTCGACCTGTCGCGGGGCCTGTCACCAAGAGAGATCAGGTAGGATTTAGCATAGTGGAATAACTCCAACTATACTCTATTTATCTCTTTCCCTGATCTCAGCATTTTATTTTTGTTTTACTGAGGATAGTACAGAGTACGTTACCTCAAACCCTCCTCCTTTACCTGGGCTTGGGACCAGCATACTATTGTATGTTAATAGCATGGCGGAGTTAATAAGACTTTCTTCTATGTCCCTCCCATAATGGAATTGAAGCATGTGGACAGAAACACGAAGCTTTGAATATCCAAAACCATCATACGACCAATGCTATACTGTGGGTGCGAAACTTGGACCCTAATTAATTAAACCCTTCGAAAATTTACTAAACACATTCGAAAGAAAAGTCCTTCGGCGAATTTTCGGAGTAGTTCCCGACCGTGATGGATGTCGTATCCGGTACAACCATGAGTTGTATGAACTGTACGATGAGCTAGAAATCCCGAAATTCGTTAAACTTTGACGCCTTCAGTGGGAGGGTATGTCCAACGAATGAACGGTGATCGCATGCCTAAAAACGTTATGAACGGTGGACGTGTCGACGGAGCGAGATTACGAGAAAGAGAGAGAACGTGGTGGGAGAGCACAATATATACGGACGCCGAGCAACCACTAGGCTTCCTACATTGGAGGTCGCGGTTACTTGACCGAGATAATTGAAGGACATCGATCCAGGCGGCCAGGGCCCGAAGTCAGGCTGTCGTACCACGATGATGATGATGATTTTTGAATTACATCTATTTTTTGTGCTTACTTTCAAGGTAAACATGAGGGAAGCGTTTGTGATGGACATAAATGTTAGACATTACCAAAATGATTATCTAGGTTGACTGTGGTCAACCTTAAGGATAACGCAATTTGGAAAACCAGGAAAAAAGGAAATGCCGAAAGATCTCCATGCAGGCTACCTAGTGCCGCCCCTTCCAAGGGTCCCGAGAACCCTGTGCCTGGAGGTCTTGGGAATGGGAGGGGGGGGCTTTTGTACACTCTAGTTCATCGCACATCATGTATGAAATTTCATGGTGCTCTCGGAGCGAAAACTTCCTAAAAAGCGAATGGGACGGGAAATTGGAATTCAAGAACAGATGAGGTACCTGTTCTTGAAACGCGACCTATGGGGGTCCCTGCCATCCTTAATGTTAAAGAATAGAGGCACAAAGAGAATAATGAATTTTAAAAAATAAGTAAAAAGAAAATACATGCAATGAATGGCCATAATTAGTTCATTTAAAGAACAAGGTTGGAAAACCCCACCTGGTAGTTAGCCTTGCATTTTTTCCTGCATACTGAGAGCCGCACAATGGATTTCTGCTTTAGGTGATCGATCACAAAGATGTCTTATGCATCCTAGAAAACGGGTGGCATACTTTTCACAAGAGCTTGGGGTACTCATTTTCTTGGTATGGCTGATGATGGTCACTTCCAAATGATTGACTGGCTCTTGGTGTTTAGATCAAAGTAATGGATGGTCCTTCTTATTTATCTGAGGATTTTCCCTTGAAACTTCAAGTCACTTTTCATTTTATTCACTGGATAAAATTCTCGGTAATCAACATGAGAATGGTTTTTTTTATGTAAAGTTCGTTTCAAATATATCTTTACACGCTGCTTTATGAAGTCCTCGGCGCTCAGTTAAATTTCTGATGATCACTTCTCGGTCGAGAATGAACAATTCTTCATTTTTTTTTTGTTATTCTCTATGGATGCACGATTCTCAACTTGTCTGGGTGTGCCACCTAATATTCAGCCCCATAAATCAGGGTGAAAGGAGGAGCACATATCTATACATTTCTGCCAAGTCAATGGGTGTTCCCTTCGTAGTCATTTTTTTCAGGTATAAGCACAAGCATAAGCAGGTGAGAGTGAATACTGAAGCCATTCATAACACAACCCTCCGTAATACCTATAAGGGGAAAATGGATGTCGCAATAACCGCAGCCAGCAGATGTCTTAGAGATGAAGCATCAACAAATGATCTTGACAACCACTTGAAGAGCGTTATCATTGAAACGGCCCCAGACGCAAGAAAAGGTGGAACGACTGATTCGACGATGAACGTAAACTAGCAACGACGATGAACGTAAACGGAACAGAAAAATGCTGCATACCGAGTAATTTTGCATACTCCAAGAACGCGACCTCGCGCAGAGACTTATCAGGATCTCCACCAAGCGGAGAACCGACTTCACAGACGGAAAAAGGAAGCCTGGGTGAACCAACACGTCTGTGAACTCAAAAAGTACAGGGATCAACCGCACCAGGCACAGAAGGCGGAAGTTTTACCAATTAATCAACAACAATTAACAATCATTAGATCCCTCATAGACGAGCACTGTATTTCCAACAAGACTCTTTTTGAGTTCCAATTTGCAACTGAACTAAACACTCGGTTGAGCAAGCACTTTTTGCCCACAAGACTGGTGTCAATCAGAGGACACCCACCATAGCCTGTCTCCTTGACCTAAGGAAGGAGGCTTTCGACTCCGTATGCCAAAACAGACATAATTTCCATCCGCACCTCTTTAAGCTAATTCTTAGCTTTCTAGGTGGGCGGAAATCCTTAGTCAACAGTACCTTTCCTCGTCCTATAGTTGCCTCGCCGGCATTCCTAAGGGTTCAGTCCTTTCTGCAACACTTCTCCCTGTTCACCGCTGACATCCCCAAACCAACTCCACACCCGTGTCCGATACGAATCCTTCAATACGCAGATGACCTAATCCTTTATACCGCCACTAAAGACATCTACCACGATGAAATTCGTCTGAATTCTTATTTAGAGACCATCGTTGTATGGAGTGTGGAGTGACATTAGATCTTTGTCACTCACAATCCACGACGGTCCCATCCCTATTGTAAATGAAGTCATATACCACGGAATGACAATGAATTCCCGCCTCTCCCACGCCCCTCATATAACAAAGGCACAGGCTATGAACTGATGCCTTCAGGTTCTTCCATCCTATCCTTAAATATAGTATCCCTACTTCGAAAAGGATTAAGCGTCGAGGTTGCACCCAGATTAGGCATTCGATAGAGCCAAATGGCGAAACCGATCACGACAAGCCGACCTCGCTTGTGAACGGGACAAATGCTGAAGAAAAGGATTAGGCTGTTTTGCTATAAGCTTTATTTATTGGTCCGATTGCTCCCCATCCCCAATGGAACGACTCGGATCATGACTAAAGATGATGAAAGTATCTTTCGCCACCGCGCCAACATTTTTAAAAACGAAAACCATTCCAAATACATTTCAAACCTGTCATACCCTCAACTTCCTGGTCAAGTGTCAATCCCATTCCAATTCTTTTGTGTCCAAAGTCATGCAGATCGAGATCGTTGAAGATAACCTTCTTCGGACTCATCTGTTTCCCTAGATCCTCTTATCCCTCCAATCACAGAATCGTCTTTTTGATCCCCAAGGTAGAGTAGCCTTCTGCACAGGCAGTTTCTCCGACTCCCAATTTTTTAAACCTACCCATCATTAGCGCCCCTCCTAGCTTCTGATTCACATCTCTCTCTCGCATGTCACCCATCCTGCCACATTCTTTTTCCTTCATCCCCGTCCCATCCTGTTTTTAAATATGCTGAAGGAGTGGAAGTTTTTTTCGACTTTTCCTCCAAAATGTCCTCTAAATATTTTTCACATATATTTCTTTATTCCTTAGATTAAGTTTAACTGTTAAGGTAGTCCCTAAGTTAGTTCTAAGTTTATATTGGTCTACTTAGAAAATAAAAAAATGGTTGTTTTTCGATGCGACTGATATAGCTAGGGCAGTGGCCTCAGCTGACACTGGGTACATCCAAAGTCGCATTGCTCGTACACTCGGTGTACCTCGTACTATGATACGGGATGCCTTCAGAAGATTTCCGGAAATAGACTCCTACACCCGCAGACCAGGTCAAGGTAGATGCCCGCTTCGTTGTCAGTAACCTGTTGAGGATTTGCTTTTCCACCACTACTAAAGCTCGTACGCCTATTTTTGTGGTGAGAAATGTCAGCGTAAATAAACGTACCATTAGAAGACTTTCAGAAAGAAATCTGAAAGTTTTTCGATCAGTTCGCGTCCCACAACACCGTAGAGCTAGACTTGGTTTTGCGCAAGAGTATGCTGACTGGACTGTGGAGGAATGGAAGGACCTCAGATTTTCGGATAAAAGCAGAATAGCCTTAAGAGGTCCAGATGGATTTCGGCATGTCAACAGGCGTCAAAATGAAAGGTCTGCTTCATGCGTTATATTTGAAACCAGCGAAAGCACCAGCCCCTACGACTCTAGGAGAGCTCAAGACTACTGTGGTAGAGGAGTGAGTAATATCCCCGAATGGAATATTTAAGATATCATGAAAAGATGGCCAAACCGGCTCCAAGAAGTCATAAGGGCCAGAGGTGACAACAGTTTTTTTGAGTGGAACTTCATCTTTTTAAGGTTTTGTGTAAACACAAAACCTTATTAAAATTGGTTTACTCTCTGTCTATCTTTTTTTTTTTTTGAGGAGATGGAAATCTTCAAAAGACACTGGCCTGGACACGCCAGCGGGTGGGATTCTTACCCACTAAAACCACTCCCGACTCCCTCCAAGGCCCGTGGAACCACCGTACGGTATTACATCACAGGGCGGAGTCAGCTTATTTTAGCTTCGTCCCCTTTCGTCTCTACGCGGCGTACGTAACCGCGCTTTTCTGATCTCCTCTGCCTTTCGCAGTTTGCTCTGAATAGATACGACCATGGAGTTGATCGCATCCCAGTCTTCTTGACATGTTAGCATTCTTCGCACCAGATTCTCTGGCACAAGCACCTCTCCTAGAGTCTCCTCTAGGTTCTTCCTTTCCTCCACAAACCTTGGACAGTGGAAGAATACATGCTCTGGGTCCTCTGGGACTCCATCGCAGTTTGGACAATGGGATGAGGTATCCCGTTTAAACCTGAACAGGTACTGGCGATATCCTCCATGCCCCGTGAGAAACTGAGTAACATTATAATTAATCTCACCGTGCCGTCTCTCCAACTATTCCTTGATGGCCTGTGTGTCCACCGACCCTTTCCCGAGCGTTCCCAACGCTCTTGCCATCTATTTAGCGATCTCTTCTTTTCGGCGTTCTTCGTCTGCGATAAAGGAGAGATAGACTTCGCATTATATATAATCGTCATCTCATCTGCCAAGATGTCAATGGGCATCATTCCAAAAATGACGAATGCTGCATCATCTGAGACAGTCCTGAATGCCGAGCACACTCTTAGGGCTGTTCTTCTGTAGACTGAACTCAGTTTGTTACCGTTAAATGTAACCTGCAATGCTTTTCCCCAAACTGGAACTGCATAGAGCAGGATCGAACTCACTACCCTAGCTACAAGCCACCTGGAAGCATGCCGTGGCCCTCCCACTTTCGGCATCATTCTTGCCAGGGCCACACTCGCAGTGGATGCTTTATCATAGACATACTGCACGTGTGGCTTATAGCTAAGCTTCCCACCTATCATCACTCCCAAGTATTTGATGGTAGGCTTAGAAGTGATGATATGATTCCCAATTTGAATACGGGCAAAATTTCTTTTACGGCGCTTGGTGATAAGGACCGCTTCCGTTTTTTCCTCCGCAAGTGTCAGACCAGAACTCTCAAGCCAACCTTTAACAGCACTGATCGCTTCGCATGAGTATAACTCAGCAACTTCGAGATGCTTTGCTGTGGGACACCCGCGGAGACAAAGTACTCTTGGGGTCCGTCATCGGTGTCATACCAAAGCCTCCGTTCTTGTAAATAGCTGTTGATAATAGCTACAAGATAAGCGGGAACACCAATCTTCGCCAGAGATTCCCGTATTAGGTTCCAATTGGCCGAATTGAATGCATTTCTCACATCCAGGGTCACCACAATGCAATATTTGCTAGTACTGCCCCTTCCGTGGATTGCATCTTCGGCCAAGCCAGTAACCACTTTGATGGCATCAATGGTTGATCTGGCTTTACGGAACCCATACTGCCGATCTGAGAGACCTCCCTGACTCTCAACAACCGGAAGTAATCTATTATATTATAGATTACTCGCTCTAGCATTTTGCCCACAGTGTCCAAAAGACAAATAGGTCTGTAAGAGGTTGGCTTACCTGGTGGTTTGCCAGCCTTAGGCAGTAGCACCAACTTCTGTCGTTTCTATGATGCAGGAAATATCCCCTCGGACATGCACGCTTCGAACAACTCAGCGAACATGTCCGGTCTGGATTTCACGGCAAGCTTAAGTGCCTTATTCGGCACGCCATCCAGACCCGGAGCTTTATTATCTCTTATCCTAGTGCAGATTTCCAGCAGTTCGTCACCCTTTTTGCCCTTGGTGGATTCTGCCTACCGCTCTTTGTGCCGCTCTTCTGGCTCGGTGACAGGCTGATCGAAGGCTGGCCAGTTCAGCATTCCACCAGTAGTTTGGTCTTCTACTGGGGAATGAGCACCTCCTCGGCATGGACGCATCACACGCTTCGGCGATGCATTGGACCACATGGGCTGCTCTTTCCATAGAGGCGCCTGCTTTATTAAGTTGGTCTAACCACACCTCCATGAAGGTCTGCTCATCCAGAGCGTTAGCGGACCAGCCTGACGTCTTTCTCGGTTTCGGGCATGATAATCTTATGTCCAGTGACTCCACCCATAGCCCAAAGAAGATTGCCTGGTGATCGCTGTGGGTGTAGTGGTTGCTGACACACCAAGACATACTACGTGCCATTGCAGGGCTGACAAAAGTTAGGTCTACAATTGAGGTAGACCTGCCTTTCTGAACTGTGCGAAAGTGTCTAATAGACTGCGGCCCCTTGCATTTGTCTCTCTGCTACCCCACTCACGGGCCCAAGCATTGAAGTCACCAGCAATCACCCTTGGACTACGACCCCTTGCGTCGAGAACAAGGCTGTCAAGCATTTCCTCGAATTCGGGCAGTGTCAGGCTTGATGGGGCGTAATAGCTGTACACATATACCCCGCTTATTTTCGCCCACACAAAGCCGCTGTCTGTCTGATTCCCAGTACATTGAATGGCTTAGCGACCGCATGCCCATATCGCCGCTCCACCAGACGAATCTATAACCCACACGCCACCGTGACGGTTTCTACAGGGTTCGCTAATGATGGCAATTTCCACCTCGGATTCGTAGATGGTCTGCTCGAGTAAATCTTGAGCGACCCTACAATGATTGAGGTTTATTTGAATAAACCTCATTTTTTCATTGAAGTCAGCGCCTTCCTAAATTCCGGGCATTTAGCACTTCCGGCAATATGCCGATAATTCTGTCCCTCACTTCTTTCGCGTAATAAGCATTTGGGGTCCCTATTGCACGCTTTGGCCAATATGACCTTTCGACCCACACCTTCTGCATCGATCGGTCCGATCAATGCCGCTGGTGCATGCCTTCGCGAAATGACCAAACGCGAGGCACTTGAAGCACCTCTTTAGAGAAATCTGCTCTCTCAGACGGCAAACAACCCATCCGATTCGAACCTTCCCGGCCGCCAATAACTTCTGCGCGGCGTCCACTAGCAATCGCAAGGTGGCCGTCTCTGAGTATTGCCATAGGCTTTCCGCAAACTCACAATGGACTGTTCGGCAAGTTCCTCCAACTTGAACTGTTCCATCAAGGCAGTGCAAATTTCTCCTTTGGATGTCACTTCATCGAGGTCCTTGCACTGTATATAGACCTCATGTTTTTGGGTCCGTACTGTGACATTCTCCCCAAGTGAGCTCTCAACCTGAGCTCGGAAGCTGGTTTTTTTCAGCTCAAACATGAGGTCACCCTTTTGGGTCCTTCGAATCTTGCTGACATTTCCACCTAGATCTTTTAGGTCGGGGTCAGTTTTGACCTTTTTCTGTATCTCTCAGACAAACTTCCATTGCTGGAGATTACAATCGTTTCTGGGCGAATTCGCACCTTTGCCTTTTTCTTCGCTTTTTTCCTAACTACCTTTTTCATTCCCCTTGGATTTTGTCGAGTCGATTGCCGGAGCTCGCACTTGGGGGACCTGCTTTCTCTCTTCGGTGCCTTTAGTTCCGTTTTTCGGAACTATTTGTGTGGATTTTTCCTCTTAAGCGCCTGTTGACTTCCCAGAGGATCAACATCTCCTTCCCGCATTCTCTTGTTTGGTGGCAGGCCGATTGCAACACGATTAGGTGTCACTTGGGTTGGGCTTGTAGCACCGTTGGGACAACAGATTTTGACTTGCCCTTGGAATTTTGTTCCTCCTGCTGCGATTTGTTGTAGAGCACTCTAATTGCTCTGACCATATTTTTTGTGGCTTGGTGGACGTTGTGCTTGTCCTTGATGAACTCAGACAGCTCCACTAGTTTTGCACCAAGCTGTGTGAAGGGTAATTCCTCTGCTTCAGGGCTCTGCTCTCCATGATGATTCCTAACCAGATTACTACTTTTGAATACTCCTTCATATTTGGCATTCACTGACCTTCCCTCCGTTTTATCTTTTTTGATGTTTGGCATTGGCGGAGATCTCGAAGTTGACGAACTTCTTTGGGGATTTCTGGAAATTGAAAGTAATAAAATGTGTTGTTCCACATGGAACCACACTTTTAATGAATCAAATAATTTTCACCTTTATCCTTCAAAACTTTTCTTGACTTCTCTAGATCAATGTGGAGTTCCCGAGAAACTCCCTTAAATGAAACTAAACCTATTCAAGAAAAACAACAGAGAACCAAACTACGAGTCAATGGATTGTAAGCGTTCACCATAAAGCATTTTGGCGTCGCCGTATTTCAGACGAGCATAACGAAGTATGAGAAGAAAATCAATTTGATTCGTGTTGCCATCGAAATAACTATTTGTAACATGATAAAGTTATTACATTGAATTAGATACGATTGTGCCCTCCAATACAACGGCACGATATCATGTTTTGTATGCCTGACATATCAATAACATGGAAATGTAATAAAATTTGTATTGAAAGTTCATGGAAGGTCTTAATCATTACCCATTGTAAGCTTATAAGTGTGCACAATGAAATGTAATTAATATTATGGCTTCGTGTAGCTCACAACGTAGATATTTGAAAGGACGGTTATCGTGAACGTTATCAACGCACTTGGTCTATAAAGATGTATTGCTCGTAAAAAAATTCCTTAATGGGGTTTCTAGTTTCTCTGGAGTTCATAGTCTTGTGATTGGGAATTGTGGTTAATTTTGGCATATAGTGTCGAACCAAGGCTTCCATTGTAAGAAGTGTATCTAACATTCATTGCTTCGAAAGTGGCAACATGTTACATGACTTTGCGAAATGAGAAACGATTCGAATGAGAATTCAAGAAGGACACTATTTTATATATATTCTCAATCAGATTGTATTCACTATTGTATTGCTCCTTTAAAACTCCGACAGACTCAGAAAAGTCTGAAATTCGAGGACATATCCGTAGTAAACATAATATCAAGGTAAAAGATACATGATTTCAATTTCTATCTGGGGAAAGATATTGTATGAAAAATAATACACGAAAACCTGGCCTTTCTAAAATACTAATCACGGTCATTTTATCTTTTTCGAGCCAGCTTCAAGAGGGATCTTTACATATGCTCCCAAGTGGTCGCTTCATTGGGGGCAGCATTCCTAGCACAAATACCCCGAACTAACAGCAAATGTTGAGAAGGCGATATCTGGAACGCAACAGTGGCACGATAAGATAGTACGAAATCGTTCCATTGCGGATCGGTTGGATTCTTCACATTTAAGAACAGAAAAATATTCATGCCATTATCAGCAAGAATTCGATTAAAATAAGGTGTCTTACGGACTGCTCGTAAGGGGGGCACTGTCTCCTTTGCTATACGTTCCTGCAATAAATGCTTTGTTATGGTTCCCGGAAGATGAGTAAATCTTTTGTATTTAATTGCGATCTAGCAATTGAAATGTTTGCCGGTACAGTTTACAGCGTGCAATTTCACAAGCTGGTCTCTCCGAAACGAACTTATGGTAAATTCTAGATAAACTAAATTATTGGAACTTAATTTGTGCCGTTTTCCTGAAAATTTGAACGTTTATTTAAGAAAGACATATACAATAGTACTATTCCAAGTCTTGCCCATCTGAATCTATGATTTTTTCCCATCTTTCTGGTAATTTGTGGAGTCCATCCCAAGATAATTGGGCCGTTTTGGTGCCCAAAAATGAATCAAACCAATTTTTGATATCCTGTTCTAATGTGAACCGTATTCCAGTGAGGGCCTTCTGCATTGATAGAAATAAATGGTAGTCGGACGGGCCAAGGTCTGGGCTATAGGCCGGGTGAGCCAAAACTTCCCAGCCGCAGCTTTTCAAATAGTGTTTGACCGGTGTTTCTACATGAGGCCGAGCCTTGTCATGATGGAAAATTATGGGCTCATGTTTGGTCGCATATCCCGGGTGTTTTTCGACTATTGCTCTCTTCAAACGGATTAATTGTGTTCGGTAGCGTTCTCCATTGATGGTTTCACCTGGTTTTAGCAGTTCATATACCTCACACCCTTCAGATCCCAGCAAATACAGAGTATTACCTTTGCACCATGGATATTCGGTTTTGCGTTGATTTTACTGGTTAGCAAGGTTTCGTATATGATTTTTTTGCGCTTGGGGTTGTCGTAATACCATATGTTTGGATACTGGTGATTTCGTTTGGCTCGCTGTTCGTCTTTTCTTCAATGCAGCCCGTGCTTCCCCTAAATATTCACGGACCCTAGTGGCGGCCAATCTTTTAGTTTGTCCAATGTAAACCTGGTCGCATTCCGGACAATTTTAATGTTTCGCGTTGTCCTTAAGTAGATGCAAGAGTATCTATTTTTGTCCTCTGAGTTTTCTTGTTGTTGTCTGCTTAGGTGCGTTATTTCAATCCTCTTCAGTTGTCTTTCCTTTCATCTCATTAGATGCTTCACTGTTTTTTTCCTTGTAGCCGTTCATCCTAGCGCTGCTGTGGATGTATTCCTTCTCTTTCGCGAAGTGTTCCTCACTTAGCGGGACCGCGTACATTCGATGAATCACGGTTGAAGGGGGCCATTTTTTTTATCCTATGAGAAATGAAACTAGGGGTTCTACAACTTTCCTATATGGATACCACTAAGACGGGAAATAACAATATCGAGTACTTAAACAACTTTATTATAAACAGGTCCAACGAAAACTTCTCAGAGGAAAAACTAGCCCTTCTCAACAAAGGGATGAACTACGCTCAAGAGGAAGGCAGACTCCTAATACAGGACATAGTAGTGGACATTAAATACTACCCAACAGACGAAAAAGAAACTGTAAGAAAAGGGCTGGCCAAAATGTTACTAGATAATGCCAAGGGTAAGAGGACCAAAAGGAGAAATAAAGAAGCGCCATCGTCAGGGATCTCAAGTTTTATACATAAACATGGACAAGGGAAATGCGATTGTAATCATGGACAAGGAGAGGCATGATGAAGTGGTCATGGAAAATTTGAACAATTGTAACTTCTAAGAACTAAGGAAAGACTCTCTACCAGAATCGATTAAACATATAGAAAAACGATGAAGGAAGCTTAAGGGGTCATTTGCAACCTATCAACGGAGCGGGTGTCCAACCCAACTCTTCCAAGGATCAGATGCCTACCTAAAAAGGAAGTGAGGGTGATAATCACCGCATCAAACTGGCCAACTCAGAAACTATTGACTGGCTGGTTTCAAAACTAAGCAGTTTGGAGCTCAAGAGCAAATAGGCGGTGAAGGGCAGGGCAGATCTCATCGAACGAATTCGAAAAAATTTGAAGAAAATAACAAACGACGAAATGTTTGTTTCCTTCGATGTGAAAACCCTGTTCCCTAGCTTCGCCTGAGTGGAGAAAGGAGATTCGATGGTACATAAAACTGGCCTCCTTATATATAAGCGAAACCTGTTTCACCTTCAGGGGTTGATTCTAAAAGAAAATCTCAGGAGTTGCAATGGGTAACGCCCTCTCACCACTACTCAGCGAAATCTTTATGTAAAAAGTGGAAGAGAGGATGGAAAAGGAGGGAATAGTCCCTCTTTTTTGGGTAAGATACGTGGATGGCAAGTCTCAGCAACATTCACAAAAAGATTGTCTTCATCATGGAGATGGAATTAGACCACAGTCTGCCATTTTTGGATATCAAAATAATAAACAGGTGGGGGAGGTGGAGTTTGATAATAATAATAATAATCGTTGGCGCAACAATCCATATTGGATCAAGGCCTTGAAGTGTGTTAGAGCACTTCATTCAAGACCGCAACGGTACACCACAGTACACTGTGGGAGGCAATGTGGTCAGCATTGCGCTCGCCCGAGATTATTACCCTGATTTGACTCAGGTACTCATTCACAGCTGAGTCGACTGGTGTCCGACATCCAATCACGATAACAAATTCCTCTGCCCCCAGCGAGATTTGAACCGCGACCTTCCGCTACGACAGCCCAGCGCTCTAACTACTTGAGCCATCCGGACACCGGAGTTTGATATCCACAGAAAAACCATCAACACCCAACTAACCATCCCGATAACCTCTAACCATCCCTGGGATCAAAAAATATCCCCCTTCAACTCCATGATCCATCGAATGTATACAGTCCCGCAAAGCGAAAAACATTTCGAGAAGGAGAAAGAACACATCCTCAGCACCGAACGGCTACACGGAAAAAACAGCGGAACATCTATTGAGACGAAGGCAGAGACACTGAAGAGGAGGGAACTAACGCACCTAAACAGACAGCAACAAGAAAACTCAGGAGACAGAAATAGATTCCCTTGCATCTACTCAAGGGCAAAGAGAAATATTAAAAGCTTAATGGAGAAAACGGCGCAACAACCGATATCGGGCCTGCCTTAATAAGGAATTCCAGACACCCCGGTTTTGCGCTGAGCTCCACCAATTCCATGACCTACACCATCGCTCCATTTCGTACAGAGTATGCCTCCTCCTCTTTTCCTACTATAGATATCGCCCTTATCAACTTTTCGGGCTGGTTCATCCTCATCCAGACGGATTAAATGACTCCCCCAAGGCAACCTACTGAGCCGGATTTTATCCACAACCATACGGTCAGGTATCGCTCATAGATTTCGTCGTTATGTAGGATACGGAATCGCCAATCCTCATGTAGGAGGCCAAAAATTCTTCAGCGGATTCTTCTCTCGAACGCAGCCAAAAGTTGACGGTTTTTTTTTGCTAAATACCCAAGTCTCTCAGGAATACATAAGGACTGGCAAGATCATAGTCTTGTACAGTAAGAGCTTTGACCCTATGGTGAGACGGAACAGTTTTTGTAAGCTGAAATAGTCCGCGTAGCTGTTATCGATTGTGATTTTCGACCCTATATATGTCGTCGCCTATCTTTATTGTTTTCGTTTGACCAGTGCGA
Organism: Hermetia illucens; assembly: GCF_905115235.1. NCBI lineage: Eukaryota > Metazoa > Arthropoda > Insecta > Diptera > Stratiomyidae > Hermetia > Hermetia illucens. The sequence goes on along the minus strand of NC_051854.1, from coordinate 96,766,910 downwards.
TTCGATGTTGTTCGCTTTTGTGGTTAACATTGCCACCATGTACTTCGTCTTGCCTTCATTAATGTGCAGCCCATGATCTCGTGCCGCTTGCTGGGCCTGCATGTAAGTAGACACTCGGTAGATCTCGGGTTGTTCTTCCCATGATGTCAATATCGTCAGCGTAGGCCAGTAAGAGGAAGAGGACCTCTCGCATTTACGTCGGCATCACGAATCACTTTCTCCTGGGCCAGGTTAAAGAGGACGCATGATAAGGCATTCCCTTATCTTAGACCGTTGTTGATGTTGAATGGTCTTGAGAGTCCTCCTGCTGCTTTTATCTGGCCTCATACATTAGTCAGGGTCAGCCTAGTCAGTCTTATCAGTTTCGTTGCGATACCGAATCATTGACGTTTAGAGTTTAATCCTGGCTATGCTATCATAGGCGGCTTTAGAGACGTTGAAAAAATGTTGCAACTGATATTCCAACAGTTTTTCCATCGCTTGCCGCACAGTGAAAATTTGATCAGTTGCTGGTTTGTCTGGAGTGAAGCCTCTTTGATATGGGACAATGATGTTCTGGAAATATGGGGCTATCCGACCAAGCAAGATGGCTCCCCCCCTTTTATGTATGGCACAGATAATGCCCCGTTGCCAGTCGTCAGGCATTGATTCGCTGTACCACGCCTTGAGCATCTGTTGGTGAACTGCTTGGTGTAGTTTGGCGCCTCCATATTACACCAGTTCAGCTGTAATTTCATTGGCTCCTGGCAACTTATGGTTTTTGAGCCGCTGGATTGAACGGACTGTTTCTTCTATGTTTGGTGGTGGTAGCATTTGTCCGTCGATTTCATTTGGCGGGGACTCCAACTCGCTGATATTTTGGTTGTTGAGCAGTTCATCAAAATACTCAACCCATCGCTCCAATATGCCCATTCTATCGGAAATCAAATTTCCCTCTTTGCCTCAGCAGGATGAGCAGCGTGGTATATAAGGTTTCAACCTGCTGACTTGTTGGTGGTCCGGTTGCACTCTGTAATTTTCGAATTCACAGATCTATTGATTCTGCCAGGTTTTCTTTTTTCATCTGTGAAGTCGTTTCTCCGCTCGACGGAGTTCGTGATGAGTTTCTGCATGTGCCCGCCTTCTTTGAGAATTATTTATTTAATTATTATTTAATGAGGACAATACACAGAAAGCAAATTTCTTATTACATATTGTCCTCAGAGGGAGGAGCAAGTAAATGGCATATTTTGCGCTGTAGGGCATTGTAGGACCGGAAAAACCTCGGGATCGGAGAGTGAAAGTAAATCTCGAGCTCGGCGAAGGGCACATCAAAAATGTCCGCATTACGTGTGTCATGAGACGAGGCGATACGGAGAGTAATATCCGAGTTGGCGGAGCAGTCCATCAGACCATTGCAGAGTTTGAAAAGAGTACACATATCAAGGAAAATACGGCGTTGCTGTAGGAAGGGGAGATTGAGGGTGCGGAGTCGTGATGGATAATCAACCCGGGGAAGGTTCTTTTTGTAAAAGAGGGTCCGGGTGAATTTGCGTTGTACAGCTTCAAGAGCGCGGCCGTCACGGGTGCGGTAGGGGGACCAGACTACAGAGCAGTATTCAAGGATGTTTTTGACAAGGGAATTGAAGAGTGTTAAGGAGGGCTGGATTGAGGTAAAGTCGGACGAGGAACGTAGGATAAAACCAGACATTTTGGAAGCTCTATTGATGATGTCAACGAAGTGGGAATTGAAACGAAGTTTATCGTCGAATATTACACCCAGGTCTTTGAAGGAGGTCAGTAGTGAAAGGGGTTGACCACTGAGAGAATAGGAAAAGGATGATGGGGAGGGTTTCAGGGAATAGCGCATCCAGTGGCATTTGTTGACATTCAGTGTTAGCTTGTTGACCGAACACCAACGGGCTAAATTATCAAGGTTGGATTGTAAGAGAGCACAGTCCAATGGAGAGGAAACAGAGGCAAACAATTTAAGGTCGTCTGCGTAAAGCAAATACGGACAGGTGAGGATGGAGGCGAGGTCATTGATAAAAAACAGGAAGAGTAGGGGGGCAAGTGTAGAGCTTTGGGGAACACCAGAGGAAGGAGAGAAGGAACGAGATGAGTGATCATGAAAAGAAACTTTGCAGGAACGGTATGAGAGATACGAGGAAAGCCAGGAGATGGCTGAGGGAGGGAAGTCTAGCGAAGAAAGTTTAGAGAGGAGAATGTTATGGTCAACGGTGTCAAAGGCTTTGGAGAAATCAGTATAAACAGCATGTACCTCCTGTCGTGAATTCAAGCGTTTAGCACAAAGTTGGTAAAGACCAGAAGATTCGAAGCCGTTGATCTATGTTTCACGAAACCATGCTGCTCTTTGACAATGAGGTGACCGAAGTGCGCGGTCAACCAGTCGTTGACGTATCTTTCTAGGATTTTGGAGCACGAGGAGAGAAGGGAAATGGGGCGGTAGTTCACAGCAAGGGAAGGGTCTCCGCTCTGGAGGGTAGGAATGATAAGGGCCTCTTTCCAGAGACGGGGAAAGTAGCATTCATCTAGACTTTTGTTGTAGATTATACACAGGGGGAGGGAAATGTGTTTTCTACAGTTAAGGAGGAAGAGATTAGGAAGCCCATCGGGACCAGGTCCGACATTGGGGTCAAGGTTGCCAATGAGGAACTCAACCAAGGAAGGCGTAAGGAGAGGAATGGCTAGTGATTCGGAGGAGTCTGTGGTTATGAAAGGTGTAGAGGATGAAGGGCTCGAGGGAGAAAACACTGAAGAGAAGTAGGTGCAGAGAAGGTCGCAGGATTGTTGTGGGGAGTTGGCAGTGGAGTCAGCGAAGCTGATAGAAGAAGGGACAAATTGAGTTGGATTACGAGAGTTGCGGGCGTGAGAACAAAAGGGTTTCAAGTTACCGCGGGCAAGGGCGGCTTCGACGCTCAATAGGTACCTTTTACGCGCTTTTCTGACCATTGACTTCACAGTAGATCGTATAGCTTTAAAGTAAGCAAGGTCGGCGTCATTTTTAGAACCCCGAAACTTCTTCCTCAGTGTATGTTTCAAGCGAATGTTAATATGAAGTTCCGTTGTGAACCAAGTTGGGTAAGAACGTAGGCAGGGAGGGGAAGAAGGGACATAACAGGAGAGGAGATCAGAGAGAATATTGTAGAAGGTGTTAAGAGCTTGATCACATGATGAATTTCGTTGCTTACTATAACATACGCTTGGCTCCTGATGATTTTGTTTGGATCGCTGTTCCTCTTTTCTTCAATGCTGTCCGGACTTCCACTAAATGTTTTCCTTATCCTTTTAGTTTGTCCAAAGTAGACCTCGCAGGTCGGATTCCGGACAATCGACTTTGTATATCCCACTCCTCTCATTCTTTTGCAGGCAGTCTTTTGGGAAAACCAGTTTTTGTCTTAGCTGCTGTTTCCTTCTTGTAGGTACCGGCACATGGTTTTCTCTATTAATTTTTTAATATTTCGTGTTGAGTAGATAGAAGGGAATCTCTTTCTGTCTCCTGAGTTTTCTTGTTGTTGTCTGCTTAGGTGCGTTAGTTCCCTCCTCTTCAATTATCTTTGTTTTCGTCTCATTAGATGTTTTACAATTTTTTCCTTGTAGCCGTTCATCCTACCGGTGCTGAGGATGTATTCTTTCTCCTTCTCGAAGTGTTACCGACTTAGCAGGACCGTATACATTTCTATAACTCTCCAAAATGGATAACACTGAGACGGGAAACAACTTTATTAGAAACAAGTTCAAAGAAAACTTCTCAGAGGAAGAATTATTCCTCCTCAACAACAACAAGGGAATGAACTACGTTCTCGAGGAAAGCAGGCGCCCAACAGTGGACTTCGAAGTGGTCATTCAATACCACCTAATAGACTGAAAAAAAAACTGTGAGAAAAGAACTGGCCAAAATCATACTAGATATTGCTAAGGATAACCGGGCCAACAAAAGGAATAAAGAAGTCGGCATCGTCAGGAGTCTCAAGGAAAAACCAGGTTTTTATATAAACTTGGACAAGGGTACCATGAACTAAAGAAAGACTCCCTACCAAAATTGATCAAACGTATGGAAAAAAATGATGAATGAATCCCAAGTTGTCATTCACAACCAATCAACGGTGCGCGTATCCAACCCAACTCTTCCAAGGATCAGTTGCCTACCTAAAATTCATAAACCTAAAAAAAAAAAATAAGGGAGATAATCACCGCAACAAACTCGCCAACTCAGAAACTAATGAAACTAAGCAGTTTGGAACTCAAGAGTAAATACGCGGTGAAAAACAGGGAAGAGCTCATCCAGCTGATCCGAGAGAACCCGAAGGAAATAGGAAACGACGAGATGCTTCGATGTGAACGTCTTGGTTCCTAGCCTAGCCTGAGTGGTGAAAGGAGATTCAATAGTACATAAAACGACCTATGTGTAAGCGAAAACCCTGTTTCATCTTCACGGGTAGATTCTAAAAGAAAATCTCAAGAGTTGCAATGGGTTTCCCCGTCTCACCTCTACTCAGCGAAATCTTTATGAAGAAAATGGAAGAGAGGATGGAAAAGGAGGGAATAGTCCGTCCTTTTTGGGTAAGATATGTGGATAATGTCCTTGCTCTGGTCACGAGACAAGACGCAACCTCCGTGTTGGTAAGTCTCAACAACATCCATAAAAAGATTGCCTTCACAATGGAGATGGAATCGGACCACAGTCTGCCATTTTTGGATGTCAAAATAATAAACAGGTGGCGGAGGTGGAGTTTGATATCCAGAGAAAAACCATCAACACCCAACTAACCATCCCGATAACCTCTAACCATCCATGGGATAAAAAAATATCCCCTTCAACTCCATGATCCATCGAATGTATACAGTCCTGCAAAGCGACAAACATTTTGAGAAGGAGAAAGAACACATCCTCAGCACCGAACGGCTACACGGAAAAAACAGCGGAACATCTATTGAGACGAAGGCAAAGACACTGAAGAGGAAGGAACTAACGCACCTAAACAGACAGCAACAAGAAAACTCAGGAGACAGAAATAGATTCCCTTGTATCTACTCAAGGGCAAAGAGAAATATTAAAAGATTAATGAAGAAAACGGCGCAACAACCTGTATCGGGCCTGCCTTAATAAGGAATTCCAGACACCCCGGTTTTGCGCTGAGGTCCACCAATTCCATGACCTACACCATCGCTCCATTTCGTACAGGGTATGCCTTCTCTTCTTTTTCTACTATAGATATCGCCCTTATCAACTTTTTGGGCTGGATCATCCTCATCCAGACGGATTAAATGACCCACCCAAGGCAACCTACTGAGCTGAATTTTATCCACAACCATATGGTCATGGTATCGCTCATAGATTTCGTCGTTATGTAGGCTACGGAATCGTCCATCCTCACGTAGGGGGCCAAAAATTCTTCGTAGGATTTCTCTCCTGAACGCAGCCAAAAGTTGGAATATCGTCAGCATAGGTCAGTAGTTTGGTGAACTTTAGAAGGATGGTGCCTCTCGCATTTACAACGACAATGCTTGATAGGGCATCCCCTTGTTTTAGAGCGTTGTTGATGCTGAATGGTCTCGAGAGTGATTCTGCTGCTTTTATCTGGCCAGGCACATTAGCCTATAGCCCCCTGTCATAGGCGGTTTTAGAGGCGATGAAAAAATGGTGCAAGTGATGACCATATTCCAGTAGTTTTTCCATTGCTTGCCGCGCACAGAAAATCTGATCTGTTGCTGATTTGTCTGGATTGAAGCCTCTTTGATGTGGGACAATGATGTTTCGGGAATAGGGGGTATCTGACCTAGCAAGATAGCGAAGAATATCTTCTAGGTGGTATTCAGCAACGTGATACCGCTTTAAGTGCTGCATTGTGTGATATCCCCCTTTTTGTGTATGGCACAGATAATGCCTCGTTGCCAGTCGTCAGGCGATGATTCGCTGTCCCACACCTTGAGCATCAATTGATGAACTCCTTGGTGTATTTGGTCGCCTCCAAATTACACCAGTTCAGTTGTAATTCCATCGGGTCCTGGCGACTTATGGTTTTTATGGGGATGAATTGCACGGACTGTTTCTTCTATGCTTGGTGGTGCTAGCATTTGTCCGTCGTCTGGGGGACTGCAACTCGCCGATATTTTGGTTGTTGAGCAGTTCAAAATACTCAACCTATCGCTCCAATACGCCCATTCTGCCGGAAATCAGATTGTTGATACTTCATCTCCAGGACATCTGTTAGCTGCGGTTATTGCGTCATCCATTTCCCCCTTATAGGTATTACGGAGGGCTGTGTTGTGAATGGCTTCAGAGTTACCTCGTACCTGATTGTCGTAGGGGATTCTGGGTGGTGTTGCAATTCGAGCGAAGAGTACTATGCCGACGAGGCAGTCTATATTGGCCTCCCCCATATGTTATGAAAGGTGGCGGCGTTCAATCAGCACGTGGTCAATTTGGTTGAAAGTGGTCCATCTGGAAAGGACCACGTATGTTTGTGGACCGCTTCCCGCGAAAACAGGTACCTCCAACAACCATTTCGTGCGACTGACTAATTAGTCACATTATAAGAAGTCAGTTGGCATGGGATTATTGTCGTGAGTTGTCCTGGGATTGCTTTTCGCTCAAAGTTGCTTAGGGCTGGAACCTATTTGAAGTCGATGCGGAAGCCATGGTTCGTAGACTTTTAATACTGTCACGAATTAATTTTAAATTTGGCGCGGATACGTCTCCCCGGCATCTCTTCACACTACGAGTAGGGACGGTTATATGCTGATTAATAAAACTAATTGTTCCGAAACATAGGTTCTCCACCTCTACAAATTTAAGCGAGAAAAATACAACCACAAAAAGAACAAAAGAAATTGAGTTTGAAGTAAGGAGGGTAACCGAATTTGGGCTTATAAAAGAAGGAAGACACGTCCGAACACTTCAAAGTTTGGATCGAAAGTTAATTTTTGTATCTTGTGGTATGTGCAGAAACGTGACCTTTTGTCTTTTAGATCAGTTTATTGGACGACAAAAAAATAGTTTTGGCAAACCAGCTGGCACTAAGTTTGACTATCAAAATTCATGATATGAACCTAGCATCTTTTTGAAATGCAATGTTGGCGGTGGATAGGGGAAGATTTTATTCACAGTCGCATAGAGCATAATGGATTTTGGAACATGTCAGCGTGTTTTTTAAGATACTAGCGGTAACGAAGCCGATTTACATTTCGAAAGTGAAAGTGCGAAGTTATTTTATTCAACAATTTGATCTGAGCTAAAAAGCTCCATTCTCTATTGTATGCCTAACTCAGTGGGATTCATCTCATATCGATAAAAAAAGCGACAGTCCGTATTATGCATATTTGAAAGTTCTTATAAACGGATACCATAGTTAATCAAACAACATATATTCATTTCTGAGACGTAAACATCCGAGCAATGACCATATCAAAGAAATCCAAAATAGTTTTGTCTTCGCACTTTCTGCTACTAGGTGGAGTCATGCTTATTGATACTGAATTTTTTTGGTAGTTTCTTTTTGATTCAACATTTGGTTAATATTATATCTTTTCTGTTATTGACATTTATGGTATGTACAAGCCATCGAGTTCGTTTGTCGTTACAGTAAACAAATTAAGGACTTTTTTTGTCGTTAGGATCTGCTAATAGATGAATGTTTTTGTGAGTTGGGTCTCAAAAACGATTGAACTGATGTCTCCTGGCCACACGTGGATTAATTTAAATTATATTTTCTGAGACCTAGATATATAAGATCATTCCAGTGTTTTATCCTTTCATTTTCAACAGCGCGTGTCAAAATCACTCACCCAGTTCAAGATAAATTCTTATATTGCTCTGAGTTTTTCACGAAAATCGCATCCTTTCCAGTTGATCAGCAACTGATCCATCATGAATTAATTCTTTTCAATACAGTAATGCAGTCGTACAGAAACGAATTAAAAGTTTCTCAACGTTGCCTACATCCAACATAAAACCGTCTGTTGGATACTTAAACATGAAATGCATACATATGTAAATAATGAAATATTGCGTGGAACAATGCTTCCGCCTGCACGGCCATTGTATATTAAAAAAATTATAAAATTAATCTCTTATGGTTAAGTGGAAATTTATGCAGTGAATTTCGTATACATTATGAATTCGTATTAATATTAAAATCAGCTTAACCTGGCTAGCAGTGAAATATAGGCGAACGAAATACATACGATGTACTTGATCAGAGTACCACATACTCGGGAAAGTGAGCCAACCCGTTAGTCGATGATTTTCTTATTTTCGTACATGTCCGGGTTTGGAAATAAAAGACTTTTTTTATATGAAAGGCAGATACTATTATTTTTATTCAGGATATGTTGAAATTTCGGTAGTCGGATGACCCATTCTTCATCACCAAAAGATAATTGGGTCTGACCTTTAATATATACATTTCTATTTGCACAAATCATATTCAATGGAAAATTCAAGAAAGACCTTTATCAATAATAAATACTCCGTATCTGATTCAACGCAGTAGAGTCTTGTTCATTTTGATACATTTAGAGGGATGGTACATATCACGCATTTTAAAAATATACTACGATATATCTATTTCTTAATGTACTACAAAATAAACCTACCTAACCTTTCGAATCGGGAGACTCATCTACATCAAATTTGAAAAACTGCTAAACCCGAAAGGAGGACTCCGTAGAGCAAAAAAGAAGGGGTAAGATGCTCTCTATTTGTTCTGGACCAAGAAGACTGTATACAGAAGGTATAACTCCCAGCGCATTGTTCGAAATTCTATGATGGAGAAAAATCATTGCGCATGTTCGACTGTCGACGGTGAATGTACGACGAAAATTCCGCGCATCAGGTCTTGTGTTCGTGCCGTGTATATGAAGAGGTGCATTGGTGTTTTCTAGCTTTTAGGACAGAAGTTGTTTTTGCAAAAGCTGCTAAAAGCTGTTTTCCTACAAAATGTGTATGGTAAGATGTTTTCAAACACTTCATTATTCCTTGATCGAGTGGCTTAATCAAACTGGTTTTATAAGCCAAAGATTCTATAAACGAAATTAATTAGGTTGTTGCAAATGAAATGTCGGATATTTGAGTAAAATTTCAAAAAACTATAACTTTTATGAAAATTAATTTTATTAGTCAAAATAAGAACCAGCAGCTTCAATGCACTTCTCCCAACGAGATACAAGGGCATTTATTCCAGTTTCGTAAAAGTCTGGGTTTCTAGAGCTAAGAAATTCTTCAAAGGCACTTTTGACAGCTACTTCATTGCTGAATTGTTTCCCCGCCAAAAAGTGATCCAAATGCTTAAAAAAGTGGTAGTCGGTTGGCGAGAGGTCGGGTGAATATGGTGGATGAGGAAGAGTCTCATATCGTAATTCATTTAATTTTTGGACCGTCATTCTGGAAACATGAGGTCGGGCGTTATCATGGAGCAGTATCACTCCATCTCTGTTGACCAATCTAGGCCGCTGAACACGTAATTTCTCGTGCATTTCATCAAGTTGGGCACAATATTTCTCTGCATTAATTGTTTCACCACGCTTCAAAAACGAATAATGAATAATTCCAGATGCAGACCACCAAACAGTTACCATTACCTTCTTCGAGTGAAGGCTCGGTTTTGGCATGTGTTGTGGAGGCTGATCGGCATCTAGCCATTGCGCTGATCTGCGACGGTTGTCGTACAATATCCACTTTTCATCGCATGTCACTATTCTGCGCAAAAAGGGATTGTTCATGTTGCGGTCCATTCGCAGCGCCATGTTTTGCTCGTTGAGTTCATGCTCTGCAAATGTTTCTGGTTGCCTCCGCTGCGTTGTGACCAAGTTTAAATTCATATAGAAAAAGTAGACGTTTTTGACTCCCTTCCATGCTTTTTTCTTTGAGTTTTACTTGGAACTTCAATGACGATTGAAACTGAAATGACTCCTTGATCGAACGAACGACTATTTATACTCAATTATCCCATACCACCAGAGTCACCTTGCGGCAGTTTTAAACATTAAAATCATAACTAACTTCACTTCATTGAAAAATCCGACATTTCATTTGCAACAACCTAATAATTTATTATTTTTTCGAATTGTATGGTATTGCATGTATGTATGGTATGGTACTGGAACTGACTTCCCCTAAAAGAGTGGGCTTCTTTAGCACTTCTGACCATAAAAACACCCATTAGAATCGTACATAAAAAGGAAAGGTTATTGTTTGCTTAAACGTTTTTATTCCAGGGGCTGGTCGTTCTGATCTGCTAGTATATGTTGAAAATAGAATAGGACTGATTCATTTGCGTTATAGATGCAGTTTTTTTTCATATACTGAGTTTAAGAAGGGCCAAACATTCACCAATCAATGTTTACCAAATTGGCGGTCAGTCTAAGCTACTTCAAAAAGAAACATTTTCACAGCAATTCTATCCATGGAGTCATCAAGAAGTGGTCTCGAATCTATCAACATTAACCATTTGAGTGAATTTAAATAATTATGTTGCAAAATTGTCACCCAAACAGAGCTAAAACTAGAAAAGCAACAAAAAATCAGTAAATAGAAAATGCACATAGTTCGAGACTATTATCATATTAATTGTTTAACAAAGTAACTTCAGTTTTAGCATTTAATTGCTATATATAATTGGCACCCAATTTGTGTTTTATGAATTATAAAAAAAGGCGTTTACTGTCTACAAACCACTGCGGTCACGCTGCTCCCAGGGCAGAGGTGGAGCAGCATCTGATGAGCTGCATATGCATCACCTAGTTTTCAGTATCATGCTCTATACTATATACGCTGGGAAGTGGGAGAACTTATGGGGTATTTCTAGTAAGTTTACAAAATATAGTAATATTTTATTAAGACATATCCGCTGTGATTTCTTTCGACTTTTTCTACTGAGTATCTTCTGGGATGGGTCTTTGATTTATGATAAATGTATCCACACCTGTTTGAAGCTACTAATCAAGACCTTTCATTTGATGTCAAGCATGGCTATTTGATAAAAGTTTAAAACCATTAACGATTCGACAGTGAATTTACGTTTCACTCATACGGTGCAGTATTATTTTTTGCCTTCATCATATATCTCATTGATCCTTCTCCCGTCCCAATATTTTCTTGCCTTATTCGATTGGCAACGAGTTCTTATTTACGGGCAAGCACCGGAAATACCGTTTCAAGTCAAGAAGCTGTTAACATCCAAACCAGTAAACACAGAAGTTAAGCTATTGGAGGTGTGCAATACCTCACTGAAGTCAGCTCCTTAGCATTAGCAATAGCATTGAAAGACACAGTCGCCACTGTCTTGTTGGTGCAAGGAAAGCTCTTTCTCTTTTTGCACTGAAGCCAAATTTTGTATTTGTGAGATACACTTAAGGGGGGTTCCCGATAAATTCGCTGTTATAAACTTCATTTGAACTGATGTTGGAATGGGATATATCTTGAGGCCTAGATTTCATATAGATGCACCATTGTGATTTTGTTCAAATTTTTCGGTTGTATAGGTTCTGAAAACTTGAGGACCTATTTCACTTTTTGGAGCACACATTTTGAATTCTCACTGCCCTATGTTTCATCAAACGTCAAAAATAAAAGCAGTTTGGAAAAGGACTAATTGAACCCTTTCATTTGATACCCCACATTCGGCGAAAAAAAGTGTTGCACCCTTCTTTCGTCTGTATGGGGAGCTCCCTTGAACTCAATAGAAAGTAGCGTCACTTGTAAACGAATTCCTAGATTTTACCTTTCCGCCAAATTTCGTGACGATATGTTCTGCTCCTTCTGAGTAAATCGAATGTGACAGACGGACAGAGAGAAATTGAATCGATTTGAATAAGGTTTTGTTTCACACATTTGGAATATGGTGGTACCGATTTTCAAAAAACATTTTCGAGCAAAACGCATTTAAAAATTAGAATGTGATTATGACCTGTAAAGTCTTAACTGACCATTAATCTGCTATACCTAGTCCATAAACCTAAGTTTTCTTCAAGAAACACATATAAAGCCTCGGCTTCAATTCTTGTCCTTTTAGCGGAGTCGTTCGAACGCCTTTCGGATCGGTAAATGCGCCCTTTATTATGGCGATCGACGTAAACCTGGCATGTGACATTTTACCTGTTTAATACTGTCATTTCCGAGTCCGAATATCATAAAATCATTTTGCCAATATATTCTAAACTATATCTAGATACAGTTGATGCAAAAAGATCGATTCCTCTGATTCGACACATGGGATGACCCCTTAAGGAAGTGTGTTAATTCCATTACTGGCTACGCCATGCAATGGAGCCTACCCTTCCAAGATGGCCGACGTGTGGATCGCCCTTAGAGCACTTGACGCAGAACAGTAGTGGAGCAGCGCGAGCGTCTTGGAAAAACCTGTGGGAAGTGGAAGCGTATTTCAGCGTACCGTGAACGATAGTGTGTAGGTGTGGCTGACGTGCTATACCCTACAAGAGGTGAATGGCAAGTACATACATATATACATTTGCTTTACTTTGCACTCCCGATAATCGGTGAACCCAATATTTCGTACCAAATTGTCAATCCTTTAATCATACGAATTTTCGTTAAGAAATAGCTCCCAGCGGTCACCACGTGAAGGTGGAGGTGGGGTTTGGTAGTTGAGCTTTTGGTGTTGATTCAGCAGGTGTTTCCCAGGTTTTATGGTCCATTGTGGGTACCAGTCCACATTTCGCCCTGGGACCTATACTACCCTTTGACCACCATTTGCTATATTAAGTGAAAAAATAATTTGAAAGAAATTTAAAAGCGTCAATGATTTGGCAGTTAATTTACGTTTCACTCATAGGGATCTGCATTCATTTCAACCTTCATCATGTATCTGCTTCTGCCTTTATGCCTTGCCGGGTTCTCTCGGATTTCCAGCCATTGACACCGCCTTGAATGTTTTCTTGCCTTACCCGATTAACAAAGAATTCTTGCTTACAGGCAATATTCTTTTGGTTATGTAAAAATATGGGGGGGGGAGGATGTTGCAGTGCTTTGAATAAATATATCCAGTGGCTGCAAATTGAGTAGTGCATTCAGAGCTGCGCCGGATGTCGTGCTCATGGCACCAGTGATATCCAGACAAACAGTTCTTTGCAGTGCGGCTAGTTTACGGTGAAAACCTTTTTGTCTCACCTTAACCCACCACACTACGGATGCATATACGAACATCGGCCTAATGATGGCAACGTATATCCACATTACCACATGAGGCCTGAGTCCCCATGTCGAGGCAAAAGTCCGTCTGCACAGCCCATAAGCTGTGAGAGCTCGTTTCATCTTTACCTCTACATGTTTGTTCCAAAGAAGTTTTTTATCTAGAGTGACCCCCAGATATTTCACTTCTTCGGAGGGTTGAAGGGTAGTACCCCTCATCTCAGGGAGACAAAGCCCATCCAGTTTTTTCCTTTTTGTGAATAAAACCATTGTGGTTTTATTTGGATTAACTGACAAACTATGTCTAAGGCACCAGCTGTCTATAAAATCAACGGCACGCTGTATATTCCTACACACTGTTCCAAGATCCCGATCAACAACAAGTACAGCGTGCATTGGCAAATTTTGCAGTTCGCATAGCAGTGAGTCGATCAGCATACTCCACAGAAGCGGCGAAAGCACACCTCCTTGGGGGCAGCCCTTCGTCGCTTCCGTAGTCAGGTAGCGATCGACCCCTACCTCAGGGCACAGCAATCTTTGCGTTAGCATAGCATGGATCCACTTAATGAAAGCATCATCAACACCATGCGCTCTGGCGGCATCACAAAGTTTTCGAAAAGGCGCACAGTCGAAAGCCCCTTCAATTTTCGCGAACACGTACTCGAACGCGTACTCACCATTCAAAGTTGCATCCTCTATCTTTGTGACCAAAGAATGAAGAGTAGACTCACAGGACTTTCCACGTTGGTAAGCATGTTGGTTTTCACTAAGTGGGTGTGACCTAAGTGCGTTTCCACGAATGTGACGCTCCACCAGTCTCTCCAAACCTTTCAGCAAGAATAAAGTCAAGCTGTTCTGTCTGAAGTTCTTTGGATTAGAATAGTCATCTTTCCCAGATTTCGGTATGAAAACTATCTTAACCTGTTGCCAAGAAGAAGGCACGTAGCCCAGAGCAAGACATCCTCGAAAAATATTTCTTAGAGGTCTCTCTAAATGCTCCATGCCCTCCTTTAGCATTGCCGGATAGATGCCATCCATGCCAGGTGCTTTGAAATGTTCAAAGGACAGTATGGCAGCTCTCACCTTTTCATGGGTAACAACCGCTTTCGCAGTGTTCTAGTTCCCCTTGCAACACTTGCATGTTGAAGGGGTTGCAAGAACCGTCAACTCTCCCCCTACCACTTCTCTCACCCGTTCTCCCGGGTGGTGTACTTCCAGGAGGGTCTGTACTGAGTCCAGTCTGGAGCTCGTGAAATTACCGTCGGGTTTTCTAAGAGAATCCAACTTGGTCGACTCATCCTTTTTGAGGACTCTGCACAGCCTTGAAGTGTCCCTTTCGCCTTCCAGTTCCTCACAGTACGCTCTAAAGGAGTCTCGTTTCGAGCACCTCACGAGCCTCTTATATTCACGTTGTGAATTTCTGAAATTTAACCAGTCTTCGTTCTTGTTACTTTTGCAAGCACAATTTAGAAGTCGCCTGGTTGATTTCCTGAGTTTTTCCAGTTCTCGGTTCCATCAAGGAACCGTTTTACCGCTTTGGCCTCGGGAAATAGGACAAGCCTCTTCATAGCACTCTAAAAGTGTGCAGTTCAGAGTTTTCACTTCATCTTCCAGCACCAAAGGAGTCTTTAGTCGCCTAGGGAACTGTACTTTATTGCCAAGAAGTTCATTGAACTCTGCCCAATCCGTTTTCCTAGGGTTCCGTCTTTGTACTGCAGACTGTTCGCCCGCAATAGTCAGATTGAATTCTAGATATCGGTGATCTGACAGTGAGATCTCGTCTAGCACTCGCCAATGTGTAATTAACTCTAACAATTTTGGGGTACAGATTGTTAGGTCAATTACTTCGCTTCTTCTCGGTCCCACGAAAGTAGGGGCGCACCCTACGTTTGCAGTCATAAGACCAGCTGAAGTGATGAAATCAAATAGCTTCTCTCCTCTTGGATTGCATTTGCTACTGCCCCAACAAATATGTTGAGCATTCACATCGCAACCTATTAAGAGTTCGAGACCACTTGATTCTGCATACGCCACCAGATCCCTAAGTTCTTGCGTCGGTGGAGGATACAAAGAATTATAGGGTAAATAAGCGGAGGCAACTATGATGTTTTTCCTATCGCCATTTATCTGGTATTGTATGATGACCGTAGCTAAGTCCTGGGAACAATATTGTCTCAGCATAGTTGCCTCTAACCGTCTTGACATCAGGGCGCAAGCTCTCGGTCTTATGGATCTTTCGTCGTAGAAGATCCTAGCCCCCTTTACTGATCCAATGCCACAGATTCTGTTAAATCGGACCCATGGTTCTTGCACCAGAAAGATTTAGGGGAAATCCTGTAGCTTTGTCATTCTCGCTGCCAACAGGTAGGAGGGAGCTTTGGCATGCTGCAGGTTGATTTGACCAATCTTTATGTTTTTCGACATAAACTTAGTCTATTGTCTTATGGAAAACAGTTAGAAGCGTATGCGGCAGTCCGCGTATGACGGGGTTTCCCCCACACCATACCGCCTGAGACTCGATCCCCTCGTGATTGATTTCTCTGAGAAAAGCTGTACTTGGAAGTGCCGCAATTCCCATGTTCTCATCCACGAAAGATCTCATCTCGTCCCACAGAACATTCGTCTGTTTTCCACTTAGCACCTTAATTGGTTTGCGGTGTCCGGGTTGCATAGATTCGATCACTCGAACTGGTATCAAGTCAGTTCCGTTCACGTCTCTGGCTTCCCTTCCTTCCGCCTGTTCCTTGGAAGGTGTAGGAAAAGTTACTAGCAGGTAGGATTCACTCTGTAGTCCCTTCCCCAGTGCGAGCCCCCATACGGGGGTTCCGCTCCTGTATGCATTATCCTCCGCGCACGTCTCCATTGTGGGAGAGCGCACCGAAGATGCTGCAATTTGCTCTATGTTGTGTGAATCGAAGACCATCATTGTTCTTCGCTCTCAAAATGGAGATGATGCCCTACAGTCTCCTGATATGACTGAATTTCAGTCTATATAGGAAAAAGTGGAGCACCGTATGGTGACTTTCCCTGAGCACATTCACATTTCTGTTGGTCCAGTTCGAATACCAAGTTGAAGCCCCCCACGTTTGTAGATTGGTCCTTCCTGGCATTCATGAACTTTACCCTCTAGTGTGCAAAGTCCATGCCCGGGTTCTGTTTACCCAGCATGCGGATGATGTCCTCTGCCTTCCTTCGAGGGCCCGGTAGCCAACATCCGACATGTTCTGTCCTGCGTAGCTCAGTGTTCACAATAGTGAACTTGGGCCGACCGCCGGAACTCAAAGTTGGGATTACCTGCTGGAGCCACTTTAAGGCAGCCTCGTCAGCGCACTAGAAATGGAGAAGCCCATCACGAAAACCTTGATCGTTAAATCGTGGCTTCGTTCCAGGCCTTTATTCGGTGACAAAAAAATGCATCCTCTTTTGAATTTATAGCGCTAATAGGGAATGGCATGAACCTTTAAAAGCGTTATGAAATTAAATGATTTTGGAAGAAGTGTTTGAGGAAAATTCGGTTGGATAACTCACATTAAGGAGAGAGGACAATTCCTTTGCTATAATAGTTGCACCATGCAGTTGAACCCAGTCTGCCAAGGTGCGAGTGGGTCGCCTTTAGAGCCGTTGGCGCAGAACAATAGTGAAGTAGCGCGAGCGCCTCGGAAAGACCTGGCGGAATTGAAGCACCTTTTAAGGTAACTGTGGAAAAACTAAGGTAAGTTTGGTTGATGTGCTATACTCCACAAGGGGTGAATGGAAACTACATATGCATATATATATATATGTTAATCTGAATATTGTAAATTCAGGTGAATTTTTCAGCCTGCCCGACAACAGGTCAGTGGACACTATAAACTACTACCATGTCATTGGGAAAATCGATGCCTTTGATACGCGGAGTCGCTACTGAGCAGCGCTTATCGAAAGCTACCACAGATCTGGACCAATCGTAGAATGGGTTCACCAAAGTCCATATCCTTTCTCTCGAATATCTTTCTCATGCTACCCAAAAGACAGGTAAGTTTATATAAAGGGATTTTCTTGATTTCGACACTAAATTTAGCTTCTGTTTTTACCATAGGGTGTAAAGCACAGCTACGGCCATACACGAATAAAAAGTCCCAATGGATCAATTGTCCAGGTGACTCGAGTGATTAGAGCGCTAGATTTTCGTAGCAGAAGGTCGCGGCTCAAATCTTCCTTCTCTTCCCTTTATACTCAATTTGTAAGTTTTGTTTGTTGGAATTCTACCCAACCTAGAGCCTTGTTATAGTCAGTAGCTTTGTAGATTTTCTGTAGTAATTGAGGGTATTGAGACATTCGGTAGAACTGGTGTTTCAGGCTTACTCTTGCTGTGGAAAAATAGTTGTTATTATTTTGAACAAGAACCGTGGATAGACCATTTGAGACGACTTTTGTCGACGTATCTTGTTCACACCAACTAAGGGTTCGTGTTCGCTTCAAGGCATAGTTCCCCGTATCATGTTCACTGATTTCTTTGTGTAAATATGAGAACGTGATCAAGATATATATGTATGTACGTATGTTTTTTTTTTTTTGTGCATACACGGAGGTGGGAAATTTTAGAAAGACACGTCCGCCGCAGCTCCGCCGCCCGAACGGCGGAACTACAGCGGGCGCGTGTGGGATTCACACCCACTAAAAACCAATCCCGGTCTCTCCAGCCCCAGCCCCGCGGGACCACCATTGAGGTATTACTTCGCGGGGTAGGTTTGCTCTTAGGCACTCATCCTTCTCCTATTTGCAGCTTTCCTCCTTCTTTGTTCCTTCAGCAACTCCTCCCGCATTTGTATGATTGCGGAGCCAACCGCAAGCCACTTCTCCTCGGACTCCAGCATCTCAGTAACCAAGCTCTCCGGGGTCCCGCTCCTGCCCAGCACCTGGTTTAAGCTCCTTCTCTCCATCGCAAATCGTGGGCAGTGAAACATCACATGCTCTGGATCCTCCGGTATGCCATCGCATCTGGGACAGTTCGGTAAATCATCATGCCTGTAGCAACCACCGTGTTCCGTGAGGAACTGGGTAATGTGGTAGTTGGTCTCCCCATGTTTTCGCTCAAGCCACACCCTAATTTTGGGAATGAGCCTGTGCGTCCACCGACCTTTCGCAGACTCGTCCCATCTGCGTTGCCAGAGATCAAGCGACTCTGACCTTGCCGCACTTCTACGCTGTGCATGCCCCTCCATATGTCTTGAATTGTACAGGACACTCATTTCTTTGGCCAGAATGTCAACCGGGATCATGCCTGCCACCACCAATACTGCCTCATCTGATGTGGTTCTAAAAGCACTGCAAACCCTCAAAACCATCCGCCGGTAAACCGAGTTAACCTGCTTCCGTCTCTGAGAGTTTGCAAGCGCCTCTGCCCACACAGGCGACGAGTAGAGCAGAATGGAGCGCACCACTCCGGCTAGCACCAACCTCCGGCAATGTTTCGGTCCACCAATATTTGGCAATATTTTTGCAAGTGCCGTGGTGGCACTGGCTGCCTTTTGGCATGCATACTCTAGGTGTTCCCTAAAACTCAATTTGGTGTCAATTATTACCCCCAGGTATTTGATAGCCGGCTTTGATACGATCGTATGTCCACCGACCTCCACTTTTACAGTGTTATTTTTCCTGCGTTTCGTTATTAAGACCGCTTCCGTTTTCGCGTCCGCCAAGGTCAGCCCGGCCTTTTCTAGCCAGGACTTTACCGCTCTCACTGTTTCCGTTGCGTAAACCTCCACATCTTCTAGGTGTTTTGCTGCAACAACCACAGCTAGGTCATCAGCAAAGCCGACAATCGTAGTCCCCTCTGGGATGAGAAGAGCAAGCACCCCATTATACATGATATTCCACAACAGGGGACCAAGTACCGATCCCTGTGGTACCCCGGCTGTGATAATGTACTCTTTGGGGCCCTCATCCGTCCCGTACCAGAGAGTCCTCTCTGAGAGGTAGTTTTCCACCAAATTCGCTAAGTATCCGGGGACACCTATGTCAGCCAACGCCCCTTTAATTCTATTCCAGTTGGCCGAGTTGAATGCGTTTTTGACATCCAACGGCACCACGGCACAGCAGCCGCCAGAAATCAGTGCACCTTTTGCCAGGTTTACCACCATGCCAATTGCGTCCACCGTAGAGTGGGCGCGTCGGAAACCAAACTGGCGTTCCGACAAACCATTGCTGGCTTCGACGATGGGCAGGAGTGTGTTGTAGATGACTCTCTGCATCATCTTTCCCATTGTATCCAACAGGCAGATAGGACGGTACGACGCTGGGTTTCCAGGTGGCTTGCCAGGCTTCGGAAGCAACACCAACTTTTGCTTTTTCCACTGGGCAGGGAATATTCCTTCTTTTAGGCACGCCTCGAAGGTGTTGGCGAAAAGGTCGGGCCTAGTCTTCACTGCCAGTTTCAAAGCTCGGTTGGGGATGCCATCCAAACCTGGGGCCTTGTTGTCACCGAACCTACCACATATTTCCCGTAGCTCCTCCACAGTTACAGGCGGTATTATGCCGTCATTTAGCTGGAGAAGACTTTGCCTTCCCCTATTTTCGTGCTGAGGGAACAGAGTGGTAACAATCTGTTTCAGGAGGTGCGGACAGGTCACCTGGGGTGATTTCCGCAGTCTTTTCATCACCACTCTGTAAGCCTCGCCCCAAGGGTTTATGTCGGCATGGTCGCACAGCTGTTTGAAGCAGTTCTTTTTGCTCCTCCGAATGGCTTCCTTTAGGCGGCCACGCAATTGCTTGTGTTCCTCCTCTCGACCGTCGCCGCCGGGTTTTCCCCTGAGCCTCTGGCAAAGCCTCCTTGCCCGAAAACATACGGCTCTCAAACTTGCAATTTCGTTGTTGCACCAGTAGTTGGGCTGCCTACTGGGGAGCAATCGCCTTCTGGGCATAGTAGCATCGCATGCTTCCGTCACCCATCGAGTGATCTGGGTGGCTTTCTCTCCAGCCGTACCATTCAGGGATATGTCGGATTTGAGCACCGCGGAAAACGTGTCCCCCTCGAAAGCTTTCACTGTCCAGCCAAGCATACCACCCGGCATTCTGCGAAAACTCTTTTTCGAGCTCGATCCGCCCTTGATCTCTATGCAGATTGCCTGGTGGTCGCTGTGAGTATAGTCCTCACTGACATGCCAAGCGATTCTACTGGCTAAAGTGGCACTCACGTATGTCAGGTCCACCATAGACCCCCGGGCCCCTTCCCCGGAAAGTGTACGAAGACCCAACATTCGCCAGTACCACGTCCAGCTCCGCGAATGCTTCGAGGAGAACACGTCCCCTGACATTAGTTACCCGGCTGCCCCATTCAAGAGCCCACGCATTGAAATCGCCTCCTATTATGATCGGCCAACGTCCTCTTGCATCCAAAACGAGAGCAGCAAGCATCCGCTCATACTCGACGAGTGTAGCGCTGGGTGGAGCATAGCAGCTACACATGCTTTCCATCACATAGAGAGATTTATTATGTTTTCTCCAAAAATATTTAGCCTCTCTGTTATATGCAGCTCCTTACCTTTCTCGACAATTACTTCATATATATACACAAAAAGAAATATTAGTATTTTCAGTTTGCATTGAAATTCATTCACTGCTACCAGACAATCTAAAATTTAGTCAAATGAAGTATTATATTTTTTGAAAAATACTTTCCATAATACAATCTTACATATTTTATGTAAATTTGCATCTCAAAAGCTTTAACCTATATTACGTAAATAAGATGTTTGATTATCATTTAATTACATATTTGCGGAGCTCCATATAGAGGTTGCGGATAAAGCTCCTAATAATTGAGCGAAATATAATTCACAAACTTTATAAGGGCGCAGAATTCATTCAAATGTGCTATCAATGAAGCAATGGTAATAAGTATTATATAGCATCCCATACACATACGAGTATTGATATACTTATTTAAACAAAAATACGTACAGCAGCTTGCGAATGTTTAAGATTCAGTGCTACTTTCGGCATAGCTTGCAGAGGTGTCGAATGTTATGAATAAATTCAATATTCTTAAAGCATGACACGCTTTAAATTTGATTCCAAATAAAATTGTGTAATATGCTAATTATTTTTTCTGTTTCACGCTCTCTTTGATGATCAAAGGATTTATAAAAAGCAAAATTAGCATTCACTATATATGCAACTTTAGTGTATCTTATTTCACTCACTCGAGCGAATAGATTTCTACAAATAGACGAAAATCAATATATGACTAGCTATTGAAATTTTCAATATGTGAATTCTGCTGATGAAGGTTCGTGAACCTTCTATCCTTGAAAATTGCCTCGAAACAGACATTTTCCAGATTTTTCAAATTTTATATTTTATTGCTGGGTGACTGAATGCAGATCTTATTTGGAATATCAATGATATTTCAAAATAAAGACTGTTTTTCTTTCAATTCGGGGCAAGAGCTTGTGAAACTATATTCTGCCGATTCAAAATGATGTGTTAATATTTCCAGTCACCTGATTTTCAATATGTCATTGCGCACCAAGAAGCCCAGACATTAGGTTATAACTCTAATTTGTAGACACTGTGTAGTATCACTCCAAATCGGCCCCTTATTTGATATTCGGACACCTTAAAAGTCATGGAATTTTCTATAAATAATGTGAGCCTGCAATGACTGAAATTCACGATAAAATCTCAGAGAGCTCTCGGAACAACAAGTCTGGTGCAACTTGATGCCTGCCCAGTTTTAAATTTCTTATCGACCTGCGGGATCTTAATTATTTAGCATTGCTATTATATAAATAACTTTACATAATGGGACACTAAGCAAATTGCAGGCTTCAAAATATGCTGCATTCATTGTCATCAAATTCCTTCTGGGAGGAAGATTGTAACGATAAACCAAAAGTACCCGTGATGTGGATAATGATTGACGCTGCACGACCTACCGCCATAGTCCCTTACAGGTGATACAAAATGGCAAAAGTGGGTAACTACCCTAGAAAACAAAACAAACTGCAGGAAATTAGTTTTGGGGTATCAATTCTGCTATCAGTCGCAGTTGTACTGCGGAAGGGAGCAAGTCACACCCGAATTGCACGGGTTTATTTAATAAAACAAATAGTTGTAGTAGTAGAGCTACTGTGTAAAACCGAAATCCAAGAAATTGGGAAACCAAAACGATTATTCGAATGTTAGAGACGAAGAAAAGAAAGACCGCCATCAACGTTCAGTTCGGCCCGTTAGTTACCCCGGAAGAGCCCTCAGTGCACTCGTCCGCCAATTGAACCGAAAGCACTATCCACGTACCATGCTTGCCAGCAATGAAGATGTCCATAAAATCCTCGCTCACTACTTGTTTGGCCGGTTGGCCGAATCATTTTTCATTCAATCACCGACCATTTGAAGAGTCCAAACTGACAGGTCCCGCAGTCGGTCAATTGCAGACTTTTCATGAAACTCCTGGGGGGCGGGGGGTTTAACGAGAGTACTTGCCGTGTAGGCATAATTGCATGGTCCTCTTCGGACACGGATTGATTTTTGGACCACAATCAGAACCCCGCCATGCAAGCACAGCGGTCCTGGTTTATATTGAGTGCATGCTCAGCATTCATACCAGTGAATGCGAGGGCTATCTAACACCTCTGCCGCAATAAGGGGTACGGCGCCCGAGTTGTACAGCGCAACTCCACGCTTGAGCTCCGAGGAGCTCTGCCCGTGATGTATGCATAACCACAACCACCATGAAACTCTCATAAGGGGGCCAACCGCAAATAATCAGGCCGAGAACACATCCTCCAGGCATTCTCCTGGAGCATATGCTCTCAGAGGGCCATCCCGGTTTCCATGGTACCAGATAACCTCCGATGAGGCTTCGTGACAGAGCCACTTCAGATGAGTCCCTTGCAGACTCGGGTCTGATCGCCCTCCTCGAATACGTGGGGACGTGCAGACTGTTCAGACGTAACTGACAGATGGACTTTAAGGGTATCTGATAAATGTCTATGAATTGACAAGAAGAATGAAGAATAAAAAATCCAGACAGCCTGGAAGCTCGCCAGAGTAGGTTGGTAATGTGAACATTAAATCGTAGTTAGTTCTCAAGTGAATAGCCCGACATACGTAATTCTTATACAGTTCGAACTCAGAACAAATGGAACTGAGGTGCGGTCACAAATGGTTAGATCAAAAATGCACCTATCATAGCTAAAGCGCTGTCTTTTAGATTTTCAGTTTGTTTATATATTGTTGAATAATCATTTGAGTTGTTTACTACTTGGTATCATCTAGGCTCTACATCAATTAACTTTACAATAAATTCTAATAAAATTTGCTGACATTTCACTTTCTATTAGTGCTTTGAGTGACGCCCCCGAGGTGTCCTCTAACTGACATTATGTGCTAGGTACTAGTCACGAGGGAGTGAATTGCAAATATCCGATGCTTGTCAGAACACACTGGGAGTCCTCACAATTGTTGACTTCTCTTTGCCGACGGCGATGGGGGGTGGTGAGCCTAGCTCTGCAAAAATTTTGGAGCTAGTCGCTTCGAGACCCTAATTGGGTAGTGCACATTGAACCCGCTCCATTGTTTGGAAAACAAAACCTTATTAAAATCGGGTTCGGTTTGACAGACAGACAGTCCCACGCACTTTTCTCAGAAATGGCCATACCGATTAACACGAAATTTGGTGAGAAGGTGGGAACTGTTAACGCCCAGACATGCAGTGAGTGATATCCTTCTACGTTGAGATCAAGGGGGGTCCCCATACATGCCAAAGCGGGGTGAAAGGGTTTTTTTCAATATAGTCATGTTGGGTATCAAATGAAAGGTTTCAATTTGTACTTTTCGTAGTAGCTCAAATTTGACTTTACCGTGTAAATTTACTGCAACTAAATACCAATATCAAACTAAAGTCAGTATTCTGACATGCTAAACGCATATACCATACATAATAGGCTACGTACAAATGTTATAGTTCTGCACTCAAATATACTCACAGCAGAAGCATACCTTTCATACCTGAAAAGTCCAGCTTCTGGTTTCCCTACTTGTTTTTTATTGCATAGTAACACTATCGCAATCTGTCGACTGCAAATTAGCCCCTTATTATGAATAAAAAATATTTTACCAATTTGTTTAATATTAAAAAAAAAAAAATTTTCTTCTTGAGACCGCCATATTAAAAATGGTTATGACAAATATTTACAAAGTAGTCGGACGATAACCATAAAAGAATAGATTGAAAAAAATTCTACTCATGTTTCAGACCAATCGTATCTGCCATTTCGTGTGAACTATCGATTCACCTTTTTTGGGAAGGTCTCTCTTCGGAAGGGTGCAGTGTCCAAACTGAAAAACTTTTTCTTACAAAATATTACAATTTTCTGTACTTTCAGGGTTAATAAAACTTTAAAAAGGGTTTCCTAAAATTTCGAATTTCGAAAAACGGCCGTCACATGAAAACACCCCCTTAAATCCGAGCAGATAGACCGCACTGTAAGGCACTATTCCCGGCACACTCCGTACGGGATGATGACAGGAAGGTGTCGAAAACTGCCCACTTTTCTCTATAAAAGAGTTGGAAGAAGCAGTAACCTCTATACTTAACAAGAAGATGCCAGGACCCTATGGTATTCCGGCGGAGGTATGTAAACTGGTGCACCAACATCGGCCAGATTTACTGCTCAGTACATTCAACAGTTGCCTGAAAGAGGGCATTTTCCCTTCTCGTTGGAAAGTGGCGAGGCTTGTGTTGAACAGCAAAGCGAAAGACGACCCTGGGCTGCCGTTTTCATACCGACCACTTTGTATGCTTGACATTCCCGGCAAAGTGCTTGAGAAGCTCATCGGAAGTAGACTCACTGAAGTGATATATGCTGCCGGAGACTTATTAAAGCGCAGACACACAGCCGCCGAGCTTGACGAGTGGTGCTCCTCTAAACGCGTCACCTCATAAATGCCCTTGATTCCGTAAGAAGCCATTCTAGGTACATTAGACAATACTTTTCACGTGCTAAGCTATCTCTTATTTAGGGATTATCTGAGGAATTGCTCCCCATTCTATGAGATACTAGAAGGTTAGCGCAGCGATCCATTCTAGGGTTGGACCTCAAGAACGCTAGCCTGCTTAGATTCAACATTCCAGAAGAATCGCGCCTGGTCGGTTATGCAGATGATCTCGCGGCGTTCGTTGCTGGACGCAAACAGGTTCCAAGCAGAGTTGGCATATTGATGTGACAAGTAAGCGGATGATGACTGCTCATGGTTTGAATTTAGAATTGAAAAAAGTCGAAGTAGTCATGCTGAATAAAAGGGGATCCCGACCCGGCAGCCCATATCGTTCGGCGACTTGAAAATAGAGTCGAAATCAACGGTTAAATATCTTGGACTGGCGTTTGTTTCAAAGCTTTTTCGAGCAAATCAACGCAACAGCAGCAGGCAAGGTTGCTTCTCGAGTTTTGACCTTAAGTCGGCTAATGACCAACATTGGGGGTGCCTTCTTGCTGACAAGCGTCAAGTCATATATAAGCGCAAGGGAGAAGGGTCAAGGGAGATAGTTGCTTGTGATGAACGGCGTATACTTACCGGGTAGCAGCTGTCTTGCAGAATGGGTCAAGGGGCAAGTGCACTGCCCGGCTCATAGGCAACTTAGGTGCGTGACTTACCCAGCTCCTAAGTGAACATGGAGGATTTCAGTCTTACTTGGACAAGATTGGGAAGGTACAATAGCCTCATTGTGTGTTTTGCAATGAAGTTGTGGACGACGCCCATTACACTTTTTTAAGGTTTTGTGTAAAACAAAACCTTATTAAAATCGATTCAATGTCTGTCTGTCACACGCATTTTTCTCCAAAACGGCTAAACCGATCCAAACGAAATTTGGTGGACAGATGGGAACTATAAAATCCCACGCATACAGTGAGTGGCATAAATTTAGGTGGAGTTTAAAGGGGGGCTCCCCATACATGCAAAAGGGGGATTCAAAAAATTCTTCACCGGATATAGTTGTGTAGGGTATCAAATGAAAGGTCTCGATTTGTACTTTCCGAAACTGACATTAGTTTTGGCATAAATTGCAAAGTACGTGAGTAAGGAGTCAAAATGTACGCATTTGAAGTGAGACAGGACTCATTTTCGGAAACTACCCAACCTAAAAATCCGAAAAAAATCGGGGTGGTGCGCCTAGATGAAATCTAGGCCTGAAAATATGTCCCATTCCGATATCTGCTCAAATAAACTTACTAATAGTATATTACTACTTTTTAGAAATTTACTGAAAAACCCCCCTTAGGTTCATCCTAGGACTTCCGAATTTTGTACCAGCATAGGGGACAATATTTCGTATATATATGCTAAATTTCATGAAAATCAGGCAACTAACGCCAAAGTTATAGCAGTTCAAACTTAGCAATTTCGTGCTAATTAAAAGCATTCTAAGCCATACAAATAAGATGCTGACGTCATAATTACCGAGAATAATTGAAATTCCAGTGAAGTATTAAAATTCCATTCAAGAAGAATCTAATTCTCCCTAGCCCTTTTTTTATATTTGATGTTGGTTAAATTGTTTTCATTCGCTAATAATATTAAACTCAGAGCGTGAAGCGTATGAGGTTGACCATTATCAGCACAGGGCTTTCCATCAAATGATTTATTTAAATCGCTTTTTAGAAAATAGAGGGCAATGGAATTTTTAGTTATATCACACGGAGCTGTCATGCACTCGTCGCTCCTCACATCTTTTTCTTTTTATTCAGCCTTCAGTTCACAAGCGGGGTCGGTTCGTGGTGATCGGTTTCGTCATTTTATTTTATCAAATTCCTCATCAGGATGTAATCGCAAGACCTTTAAATCCCCATCCAGCGTATCAAGCCACCATTGTTTTGGCCGGCTTTTTGGTTGCTTACCATTTCTTTCGATGTTCTGATCAATACTGGTTGTTGAATTCTTGTTAGCGTGAATTACGTGACCACACCATCGAAAACGCCTCTCTTGCAGTTTTTCCACGATCGTTGCAAACCCATATCGATCGCGGATATTCTCATTTCAGACGTAATCAAAACGTGTCACGCCACCAGTGCAATGCAACATCTTCGTCCCCATTACCGCAAGACGCCGTTCATTCTCCTTTATAGTCGGCCAACACTCAGAACTATAGAGAGTGGCAGACGGACTACATTGCAGTAAATTTTAGATTTGGGACGTGCGCTGATACATCGATCACAAAGAACACCAGTTGGGGAATGCCACTTCATCCATGTTGCATTAATGCGTGAAACAATTTCATCACGCAGTTCTCCATTGGCTGATAGCGTTGACTCGAGATATTTAAATCGCTGAGTTCTGGCAATGGCAGTAACCTGCCCTTCGAGATATTTAAATCGCTCAGTTCTGGCAATGGCAATAACCTGCCCAGAACTGAACGATTTCAATATCTCGGGTCAATGCTATAAGCCAATGGAAAACTACGTTATGCTCCTCACATAGGGAAACACAAAACCTTTTATACCTGAAGCGTCAAGCTTCCGGTTTCCCGACTTGTTTTCAATTTTGATTAAAGTTGAACATATATGCTTATGGGTTTTTCACTTGGCATATATTGCAAATAAATGTAGAACACTCACTAGCCATATTATTGTAATCAGAAGCGAATTTATTGGGCAGTCAAATTTGACAACCACCTACTGCGTCAGATCTTGAGGAGTACAGTCTACTTCTAACTAATTCCGAGGGTTGGGGCGGCAAATTTGTTGATCTACCTGTGAATGTAACGCCGTTATCTATTGCCTTATTTGCGATAGAATTTGCAAAATCATCTTACCTAACTTTAACAAATCTTTCTTATCTAACATCCACTATTTCTACTTTTTATAAATAAATTGTAACAGAAAAAACTAATTATCCGCAGGTGCCTGAAAACGGAAAATAGATAGATGGTTTCTAGTTTAATCAAATTTCATCAGGGTTTATATTTTAATGGTGGATATTTAACCTGAAAAAATCTATTTTATACCATTCATAATCCAAAAATCTCAATACATTATCAATGGCATGTGCAAATAATTTGAATATTCAACAGCCTTACGAGGTTTTACGAATTTTATTAAAGGAAAACCTACTATCAAGTTGCGGCTGTTTATGAATTCCGTTTAATGTCCGACCATTAGCATCAGTAAATACTATATATTGATACGATTGTTTTCTTAAAATCTTCAAAATAGTATTGCTTTCTATCTCAAAGTTCCATATTCAATTGTCATAAGCATAAAAACGGCATATCAGCAGATATGTGGAATGACCACATTCGAATTTTGAATTTTAATCTGATGTATCTAAATTGGTTGCATGGTGACTGTTGGTTCATCACCTCCCCAGGCTGGTGGTTTCGTCGGATATAAACTTGATTGTAACCAAATACAAATGCGGTATCATCAAACCACATCAAATACAATATTCGAAGACATTCATTAAAGCAGATTTCCACGCTTACATATGCTTATATGCATTCTTACTTTCAGATATTGTAACGAGGAATTTGTAATATATTTTTGCATTTATTGATCCCGCAAAAGATTTAGTAAATTTATTTTTTTTTCTATTCATAAACAATGAATTATGCATCTTCAATTCCATTTCTAGTTGAAAAATATCTTTAGTCAGAGAGCACATATGTATGTACCTATTACACATTCTACTGGAAAAATTTACTCATGCCTTTAATTTGATTTACTCACATGGCAATAAAGGAAGTGCTAGTTGAAAATGGTTGAACATTTAGGTGTTTCTGCGATCCGCGTACTGCTTTCCAAAGTCCTATAAAAACTTTATTACAGAAACATTGTATGTAAGTGCAAACCTTACACGGCTTGTGATAGCTGCCGGAGTAGGTTTACTCACTCCTCTTTCAAAAGGTATAGATAAAAAGATACTTATTGATTGGATATCTTTGATGAGTATGAAGTAGAATTGATATCGATGTCGCCCAAATAGAGACATCATAAATATCAAATAAAGAACATTTTTTACCAGAAAGGAAAAAGCAACCTTCATTGACTTTAACGAAACTCCGACATATGGCCTATACATTCCAGATAGTTTCAACAGAACAGATAAGGAAAAATCTGCCACACCATTGCCATTTCGTTGGCATTTATAAAAAGTAAATACATTGGGTAATTTTTTGCTCTCTCCTACTTTTAAGTGTTTATATGCCTTTCAGCTTCAGTAAATCAACAGACTGTGAAGTTTTTTTTGTCAATATCAATACTGATCAGTATCTTGATCTTACTGCTAATGTTAATCTTCTGTCCTTATTACGGAATAATCGGGACGATTTCAGGCCCTTCGAGATTTAAGACGAAGTGTCTCCCAGAGAATCGACATATACAATATATTTAACTCATTTGCAAAGAAACTGTGTTACGTCAAGGTAACTGCTAAGGTAGTAAAGCGGCTTGGAGCCAAATGAGCTTATATCTTTACATGACTAAAATACAGTAAATGCACAACACTCAATATTATCATTTGGGTACTTAATGAATATAGGAATTAAGAAGTGAAAATATGGCGTTATTGCGCATTTCTCGTTTCATCACAATATTGCCGTTCATAGTTACTAAGCAATTATACGTTTTTATAATCCATGGCACCAAGTCAATTTATTGTGTATAATTTGATGGCTTTTAAAAAAGAAATGTATGTCACTTACCTTAAGTTGCCTAAGTGTCGTTGATGGTTCATGAAGTGTGTAGCTTAGCAAAGAAGTCACAACCGAAATCAGGTAATTGGAAACGTTTTCAACTTCAGACAAGTAGCATTGCGTTACTAAATCTGGTCCTCCAGATTATGTAAATTAAAGGCTTTGTCCTGAATAATCCACTTGGTTCACTATGTAGACATAAAGCCCAGCTAAGCTATGAAGCTTCTTCATGGATAATCAACGAGCCTTAGGATACGGGGAGTGACGTCCTCGAGGTGCCTGACCAAGTAGTTCCGACCCCCTAGCTGACATAATACCTGCGTCGTAGCTAGTAGCCTTGAGAAAGTTTCTCGGTGAAGAACGAACTGCTAATGACCGACACACGCCGGGACACACTGGAAGTCCCCGGAGCTGTCGAGAACTGCTTGTCGACGTCGATGGGATGATGTGAGCCTAGCTCTGCCAAACGGATCGCAGAGAGAACTAGGGAAAAAACGAAAGGAGGAAGGGGCATCTGAAGGAGACTTCATTTAGGTCCTCTGCGGAGCTTAAAAGAAGAAGACAAAGAGGGACAAGAGACAACAACACGCCGCGTTATCAGAAAAACCCTGCTTAAAATTAAGGTGGACAGGATGGACGGAGTTTTTTGCGGAAGTCCTCAGTGAAATCCGTTACAAGATCAAAGCTGAAGATAGCGGAGCAGAGGTGTCTTCATTCGTAAAACGAAGGGTAGTCGAACCCTAGTCGAACTAGGCTCCAGGATAACAAATAAAGTTACGTTTACGTTACGTTACGTTACGCAGAGGTGTCTTCATTCGTAAAACGAAGGGCAGCCGCACCCTAGTCAAACTAGGCTCCAGGATAACAAATAAAGTTACGTTCTGTGAAGCAGTTAAGGGGCTTCTGAGAGAGAAAGTTTTGGTTTCCAGCCTGGAACCCATGTGTACTCTGTAAATCCGCGTCCTTGACACAGAAAAGAACGAGGTAGAAGAGGCCATCAAACCCGAATGTCCGAAGGTAACCAATGTCCGGATTGGTATCATCTCTGCGAACTTCCGATGGTAAAAACTCATTGTGGTGGAAGTTGCCGAACAATACCCGAGGAATCTTCTAAACAGCGGGAAATTCATAATTGTTTGGGTAGTGTGTAGGATACGAATCCGAGCCGTCCCAACCAAATGTTACAGATGTTTGGATTATGGGCATACGTCTTCAGCCTTTCGGGGACCTCACAGAAATGCAACATGCCGCAAATGCAAGTATTTTCTAACAAAAATAAACGTCGTATTTTTGGAGACACCATAATTCAACTTTTAAACAAGTAAACTTGGCACTTCGAATATTTTTTCACTACTGAGTGTACACACATATTAGCATTACACTGCGTTGCGATACGTCCTCAATCTGCCAATTTTACCCCCCCCCCTCCCCCTGCCTTTCAGAATAGTCACAAAAGCTGCAAAGGAAACTGGAAGGCTAGTTAAAGAGAAGATCGACTAATTCTGGGAAATTCTCAAGAGATTTGAACTGCATGACGACAGAGATGCCGGTGCTGAAATATATCATGATACGCTACGTAGCCGATAAAATGCAGGAGACCAGCTAAAATCTCCCAATATAGGGCTGATGTAACAGTGTTGCAGGAAATTCATTGGATAGGGACCGGCTTCCTGTTGAATAGTCGCTACACCAGCGGCCATCCAGTTAACCATGTGCTCGGAGTAGGATTCTTAGTCAGCCGAAAAATGAAACCTGCTGTTATCGGCTTTGAAAACATAACCGAACGGCTATGCACTCTTCGCTTCCGAGGCAAATTTAAAAATATAAGCCTCATTAACGTTTACACCCCTACAGAGGAGACTGCAGAGTCGGAGAAGGATGCCTCCTACGAGGTAGTAGAACAAACCCTCGAAGCCTGTCCCAGATATGATTTTAACAGCCAAGTAGGGACGGAGCCCATATTCAGGCTATACTTTGGCTCCCATAGCTTACATTACATAACAACACCACCCAGAATCCCCTCTGACAATCAGGTGACAGTTAATACTGAAACCTGTAAGAAGGAAATAAATGCCGCAATAACCGAACTCAATAGAGATCCTGGAGATGAAACATCAACAAATGATCTTCACAATCACCTGAAGAACCTTATCATAAATACGGCCACAAATATACTTGTCCCCAGCCGCAAAAAGAGTCGGAACGGCTGGTTTGACGATGAATGTAAGCTAGCAACCGAACGGAAGAATGCTGCATACCGATGTAATATTGCGTGTACGCACCGAGACTTATCACGAACTCCGGCGAGTGGAGACGGAAAAAGGAAGCCTGGGAGAACCAACAGATCTGTGAACTAGAAAAGTACAGAGAGCAACTATGCCAGGGGTGGAAGTATTACCAACAAGTCAGTAGGATAAAGCCTTATACACCTCGATGCTTATCCTGCCGAGACAAAGAGGGGAATCTCATCTCCGACAGAATGGTCACTATTTTGATAAACTGCTCAACAACGGGCACTTCGGCGAGTTGGAGGTCACGCCAACTGAAAACGATGGACAAATTTTCCCACCACCAAGCATAGAAGAAACAGTTCGTGCAATTCATTGACTTAAAAACCATAAGTCGCCAGGAGTCGATGGAATTACAACCGAATTGGTTAAATATTGAGGCGACCAACTACATCAAGCAGTTCATTAACTTATGCACAAGGTGTGGGAGAGCGAATTAGTGCCTGACGACTGGTATCAAGGCATTATTTGTCTCATATATAAAAAGGGGGATATCACGCAGTGCAGCAATTATAGAGGTATCACGTTGCTGAGTGCCATCTATAAGATATTCTCCACTATCTTGCTAGGCCGGATAGCCCCATACGCACAGAACATCATTGGCCTATACCAAAGAGGCTTCACTCCAAGCAAATCAGCAACAGATCATATTTTCTCTATGCGGCAAGCGATGGAAAAACTGTTGGAATATGGACAACAGTTGCACCATCTGTTCATCGACTTTAAAGCCGCCTATGATAGCATAGCCAGGATAAAACTGTACACGGCCATGGGAGAATTCGGTATCCCGACGAAATTAATAAGACTGACTAGGCTGACCCTGACCAATGTGCGAGGCCAGATAAAAGCAGAAGGATCACTTTCAAGACCATTCGACATCAACAACGGTCTACGACAAGGGGATGCGCTATCATGCATCCTCTTTAACCTGGCCTTCGAGAAAGTGATCAGTGATGCCGAGGTAAATGCAAGAGGTACGATCCTCTTCAAGTCCACCCAACTACTGGCCTATGCTGACGATATCGACATCATGGGAAGAACCACCCGAGACTTACAAACTGCCTTCATCCAGATCGAGCAGGCGGCAATGGGCGCGAGATCTTGGGCTGCACATCAATGAAGGCAAGACAAAATATCATACATAGTGGCAACGGCAGCATCTGGGGTCGAAAATCACAACCGATAACAGCTACGACGATGAAATCCGCAATCCGAGCCTATTTCATAGGGTCAAAGCTCTTATTGTACAAGACAACTGAAAAGCGGATCTTACCAGTTCTCATGTATTCCTTGGAAACTTGGGTTCTTAGCAAGAAAAATTGCGAACTCTTGACTGCGTTCGAGAGAAGAATCCTCTGAAGAATTTTTGGCCCCTACATGAGGGTGGACGATTCCGTAGCCTATATAACGACGAAATCTATGAGCGATATCATGACCGTCAGGTTGTGGATAAAATCCGGCTCAATGGGTTACGGTGGGCAGGTCACTTAATCCCTATGGATGAGGATGAACCCACCTGGAAAGTCTATAAGTTCAATATCTATGGTAGAAAAAGAAGACGAGGCAGGCCCTGCCTGAGGTGGAGCGATGGCGTAGGCCAGGACGCCAGACAGTAAAACCGGAATGTCTGGTGTTCCTAGATTAAGTACGGTCAGTTTTATGGGTCCATTTACACGAAGATTACAATCCGAATTATTGGAGGAAAGTGAATTGCCTAAAAGTATTTTTTTCTCGGCTTTTTTCGAATTTTAAATTTTGCCTTTTTTTTTGACTTTTTGTAGGTCATGTTTGTGGCGAATGTCGTCTAGAGGCGGTGACTGAGGTGGCAAATTATATTTGAAGAAGAAAGAGTGAACGCTAGTCTAATGTGTATATGGTTGAAAATATTAAATATCCACCAGTAGTAATGATATGTATCTGTGTTCCAGAAGAAGGATCGGATCCAATACAATTTATTGAAGATACATCGCGAACTGCGCAGCACATTAACGTCTTTGTGTGATATATCAACAATTTGCATCTTCTGCGTACAGAATATGCTTTCATGCAGGATGGTGCGCCTTGCCAGGCTAGATTTGGATTACTGTTTTGGCACGCAATTTTCCGGACTTTAATTCCATAAAAAACTGTTGGGCTTATCTGAAACCCAAGGTATATTAGGACAGAAACACGATGCTTACAAATTGCAAAGAAAACAATAAGGATATATGGTATAATGACGTTGATTTAAAAACATTGGAAATAGTATTCGCAGTATACCTGATTACATGAGAGAAATGGTTGCGTGGTTACAAAGTATTAAATGTAAAGAGATGTTAGGCTTGAACAATATTTCACACATATCTCCCTCAAATAACAACGACATGTTTTGTTAATTTAAATTGAGAACTTTGGTTTTTATCGCTGCCTAAAGTTGAAACTTTGCATACTTTCTTGGACAGTATGGACAGATACTTAGGCAGTACCATCAAAATGGCCTAAAATTTATTTGCTACCTTACGATTCTATTATGGATATAAAAGTCAAGTTGGTCTTTTTTAAATAGCACAAATAATATGTAAAATAGTAAAAATACTATTTGGTGACATTTGAAAGTCGGCAGTATTATACTTTCAAAATCTACATTTACTTCTAACTTTTTAATCTGCCTTACCTAACAGTCATCCATACGATTAGACTTAATTGCCCTGATGTTTAGCAATTCCTATAAGCATTGTACGAGCCGAGTGTAAACATCTTAAGCACCTCTGCTTTGTAAATCCAAGCAAAATATTCGGAGAATTTGTCTTTCTTACTTCTCTGTACACAGCACTCATTCGAAATAAGCACATAATATTTTAATGGTGTTTGCCTTTGCAGCGCCATAAAGTCTATATGCAAAAAAGTAACGATGAACATTAAGTGTATAATTACTCTGTTAGCTATGCGGCCTTAAAGAGCGTACAAGTTTTTGTTGAAACACTCGGAGCTAACATTTTTTTCTAATCACTAGGTACGAGTGCGACCTGTATGAAGCACATATGAAGTATGGACGCCCAAGTGCCTGGGAGTAACCGCCAGTAATTTTAATTCCTACTTAATCTCGACATCAGGTATGTATATTTACTAACGCTCATGAATAAAGTCATTTGCTTATCAGACATAAGAAGTTAATAAATTCCAGGTTTACTTTCGCTCGACGCGAGGCATTTATTAGGAACACGGCGGTGACTTGTGTATTGGATTGAATTTATTGATGTCATTTTAGGTGGTGAGCACTTGACAATTTTACGACACCGTCCATATTTTTGTCAAATTCTATCTGAAATAATTAAGACTTGCTTTTTTCTATTTGCTAGTGCTATTTATTGGTCTTGCAAACGCAGACTTTATAAAATATCAATAGAAGATATTCCCGAAAAGCGCCACAATTCATCTACGCAGGCCTTCAATTCGCTGTGTCCTTTCTCAGGCACATGCAAGCTATTGGGGTCTTGAACCTTACATACATATGGCAACACTCCGCCTAAGTAGAAATAGGCGCAATGAGTTTAATTGCCTACGCTAATACCTCCATTTACATGTCTCCTCTTTGGTAATGTTTAAAAATTCAGGGCTTAACACCGATGAGGGTTAATGTTCGTCTAAGTGGTTTTACAATTCCACAGGCCCGCCATTGTGCATGTACGTAATTCTATCGCCATTAACCCAGGCATTTTACGAAAATCACTCATTAAATATTCCACCACTTAAATTCTATTAGCGTTTTGTCTTGTATGTCATAAATTCTAAATGGGTGTATTGTTCGAGTTTTTTCGACTGCAAATTGACAAAGCCATTGTAGATTGCCTCAGTTTATTTCACAAACGACCGTATGCCCAAATAGTGAGGAATGACACACACGATTCAAACCAAGCCACAAATATGCGAATATATTTGAAAATATTTACAAAATGGAATGGAGTTCCGTATTAAATGCGGTTTTGTATGTACTTTCGTATTCCAAGTTATAGTAAAAGACTCAAAAGACCCTACGAAGTTTGCCTCCGCAACGAAATCGAATTCTGGCTGGAAATAAATTTCAAACGGAAATATTGATATTGTCAATTTCCTGATTATGGGTTTGAATAAATTCAAAAGGAAGTTGCAGTAGAAATGCAGAAATGGAAAACAATTTAGCGACAGTTCATTGTATATGAAATCCGATAATATACATCTCTGGCATTTTAGTTTGTAAAATTACCACTTGAACGTTCCATGATGTCCGAATTAAATTCTCTTTTCCATTATAAGGCTCATAAAATTTATTGATAAATATCAAATCGGTATCCTTAATGATGCTCGATTAATTTGAATATTCGCATTTATATTAACATTACAAAGGAACTTCGACATTCAACTTAATAGCACACCTGCTCTGGGGAAACTGAACATTGCATAACAACCACGATTAAAGATTATTATTTGTTACTTTGGATTACTCATTTAGTTCTATGACAACAGCGGTTATACAGTGAAAAGTCTCATGAGCGGACACCGGCCGTCGAACAGTTTTTGTCCGCTCATGAGGAATGTCCACCTATCATCAACGGCGCAAGAACCGGTATCCGGTCTAGGCCAGCCTTAATAAGGAACTCCAGACATTCCGGTTTTGGGGGAAGGTGCACCAATTCGATATCCCCAAAAGCTGTCTGGCGTCCTGACCTATGTCGCCGCTCCATCTCAGGCAGGGTCTGCCTCGCCTTCTTTTTCTACCATAGATATTGCCTTTCGGGGTGTTGGCATTGCCATCTCAGAGGGTTTCCGTGATGCCATTAAAGCAGTCGAACGATTTGATGACCGGCTGATGAAATTCACCATTATATCAATTGATCGCACTATTCACTTCTTCATCGCGTACGCATCACACACAGATGGAGATGGTCAAAAGGTAGTATAGGTCCCAGGGCGAAACGTGGATTGGACCCACGATGGAGCACAAAACCTGGAAAATGCCTGCTGAACCAACACCAATAGCTCTACCACCAAACCCCTTCTCTACCTCCACGTGGTGACCACTGGTAGCTCTTTCTTAACGAAAAGCTGCAGACGGAGAAGGATGAAGGCGAGTCTCCCGCGCCTAAAAACGGGACAAATTGTACCAACTGGTCCTCCAGGTTGGGGGTTGGGTAGGGCTGACAACCCTACACGGAAAACAACTTGTTACGAAGCCACAACAGGAGCCTCGGACAAGACGGATTTTAAAACGACGGACCCGGCAACGACAACGGATCAACGATTTGCGCTCCCTGTACAGAGATGAAGCTGATGAGCAGCTAGCCAATACCCTGTCCCAATATAGGGCTGATATAACAGCCTTACAAGAGATGCGATGAACAGGGACCGGTTTTCTGGAGAAGAGCCACTACACCATATATTATAGCGGTCATCCAGTAAACCATGTGCTCGGAGTAGGTTTCTTAGTCAGCCAAAAAATGAAACGTGCTGTTAACGGCTTTGAAACCATAAACGAACGGCTATGCACTCTGCGCTTGCGAGGTAAGTTTAGAAATATAAGCCTCATCAACGTTCACGCCCCTACAGAGGAGACTGCAGAGTCGGAGAAGGATACATTTTACGAGGCAGTAGTACGAACCCTCGAAGCCTGTCCCAGATATGATATCAAAATCATACTTGGGGATTTTAACAGCCAAGTAGGGAAGGAGCCCGTATTCAGGCGATACGTTGCCTCCCATAGCTTATACGAAAAAACAAATGATAACGGACTGCGGATTATTCAATTAGCAGGGTCACACGAAATGGTTGTTGGAAGTATCTGGTTTGCGCGAAAAGCGGTCCACAAACATACGTGGGTCTCTCCAGACGGGACCACTTTCAACCAAATTGACCACGTGTTGATCGAACGCTGCCACCTCTCAGCCTTGAAGAATGTCAGAACATATAGGGGGGCCAATATAGACTAGGATCACTATCTCGTCGGCATGGTGCTCCGAGCTCGAATAACAATACCACCTAGAATTCCCTCTGACAATCGGGTGAGAGTGAACACTGAAGCCATCCACAACACAACCCTCCGCGACACCTATGAGAGGGAAATGGACGCCGCAATAACCGCAGTGAACAGAGGACCTGGAGATGAAGCATCAACAAATGATCTTCACAACCACCTGAAGAATGTTATCATGGATACGGCCACAAGCATACTTGGATCCAGCCGCAAAAGGAGTCGGAACGGCTGGTTTGACGATGAATGTAAGCTAGTAACGGAACGGAAGAATGCCGAATACCGAGTAATGTTGCATTCTCAAAGAACGCGGGCACGCGCAGAGACTTATCACGAACTCCGTCGAGCGGAGAAGCGACTTCACAGACGGAAAAAGGAAGCCTGGGAGAACCAACAAGTCTATGAACTAGAAAAGTACAGGGAGCAACCACACCAGGCGCGGAAGTTTTACCAACAAGTCAGCAGGATGAAGCCTTATACACCTCGATGCTCATCCTGCCGAGAAAAAGAGGGAAATCTGATTTCCGAGAGAATGGGCATATTGGAGCGATGGGTTGAGTACTTTGATGAGCTACTGAACAACCAGAACATCGGCGAGTTGGAGGTCCCGCCAACTGAAGACGACGGACAGATACTGCCACCACCAAGTTTAAGAGAAACAGGCCGTGCAATTCGTCGGCTAAAAATTCATAAGTCGCCTGGAACCGATGGAATTACAGCCGAATTGGTTAAATATGGAGGCGACCAGTTACACCAAGTAGTTCATCAACTTGTGCTCAAGGTATGGGACAGCGAATCAATGCCTGACGATTGGCAACGAGGCATTATCTGTCTCATACATAAAAAGGGAGATATCACACAGTGCAGCAATTATAGAGGTATCACGTTGCTGATTACCATCTATAAGATATTCTCCACTATCTTGCCTCCACTAGGCCGGATAGCAGGCGGCGCGAGATCTTGGGCTGCACATCAATGAAAACAAGACAAAATATATGGTGGCAACGTCAGCACCGAAGACGAATAACCAACAACATCAAACCGCACTGGTCAAACACGAAGAAGAATAAGGATAGGAGAATACAACTTTGAGATCGTTGACAATTTCTCCTATCTAGGGTCGAAAATCACAACCGATAACAACTACGATGACGAAATCCGCGCACGGTTGTTGTCAGCCAACAGGGCCTATTTCAGCTTACAAAGACTGTTCCGCTCGAAACGTCTCACCATAGGGTCAAAGCTCTTACTGTACAAGACTATGATCTTGCCAGTCCTCATGTATTCCTCGGACACTTGAGTTCTTAGCAAGAAGAGTTGAGAACTCTTGGCCGCGTTCGAGAGAAGAATCCTCCGAAGAATTTTTGGCCCCTTACATGAGGATGGACGATTCCGTAGCCTACACAATGACGAAATCTATGAGCGATACCATGACCGTCCGGTTGTAGATAAAATCCGGTTTAATAGGTTACGGTGGGCGGGTCACTTAATCCGTATGGATGAGGATGATCCCACCCGGAAAGTCTATAAGGGCAATATCTATGGTAGAAAAAGAAGACGAGGCAGACCCTGCCTAAGATGGAGCGATGGCGTGGGTCAGGACGCCAGACAGCTTTTAGGCATATTGAATTGGTGGACCTCGGCGCAAAACCGGGATGTCTGGAGTTCCTTATTAAGGCAGGCCTAGACCGGACACTGGTTGTTGCGCCGTTGATGATGATGATGATTTCGTGAGATGAAAGAAGAACTGATCTCACTTACGCGATTACCAACTATTACGAATGTGGAAGAATCATGGAATCAAATGAAAGACACAATCCACAAAGCGGTACATCAACCGAGATACTTGGCTTCGAGATGACGATGTTGAAATGAAGATCCGTGAAAAGAAACAAACGCCTTTACCACAAGTTTCTCGACGATAAAACGCTCGCCAATTGACAAATTTATAAGAATGCCAAGCGGGAAGCAAAGAAACCAGGGTTACAATCACGCAATATTTGCTGGTACTACCCTTTCGGTGGATTGCATTTTCGGCCAAGCCAGTAACCAATTTGATGGCATCAATAGTTGATCTGGCTTTACGGAACCCATACTGCCGATCTGAAAGGCCGCCTTGGATCTCAACAACCGGGAGTAATCTATTATAGGTTACCCGCTCTAACATTTTCCCCACAGTGTCCAAAAGACATATGGGTCAGTATGAGGATGGTTCACCTGGAGGTTTACCAGGCCTAGGCAGAAGTACCAAATTCTACCTCTTCCATACCGCTGGAAATATTCCTTCGGACATGTACGCTTTGAATAACTCAGCAAACATGTCCGGCCTGGATTTCACGGCGAGCTTAAGGGCCTTATTTGCTACTCCGTCCAGGCTCGGCGCTTTATTGTCTCCTATTCTACCGCAGATCTCCAGCAGCTCGTCTCAGGTGACTGGGGGAATCGGCGTCACATTCAGAGCTGGTTGGAATGTGTTGGTGACCTCCTCTTGCTGAGGGAATAACCCCTGGATGATTTTCAGCAAGAGGGTGGGACACGTGATCTGCGGAGATGAACGGCCTCTGAATCGTCCCATCATGATTCTGTAAGCACTCCCCCACGGGTTTATGTCCGCTTCTGAGCAAAGCTCCTTAAAGCATTTCCTCTTGCTTCGCTGGATCTGGATGACGAGCTTGAGGGTTGTGCGGGCTGCCTTATAGGCGCACTCTCTCTGCTCCTGATCGACTCTACCTACCGCCCTCTGAGCCGCTCTTCTGGCTTGGTGACAGGCTGATCGAAAGCGGGTCTTCTACCTCTACACCTCTACGAAGGTCTGCTCATCCAAAGATTTTGCAGACCAGCCTGAAAACTTTTTCAGTTTTGGGCATGATAGCTCTTTGCCCTGTGGCTCGACACTTGTCTCAAAGAAGATTGCCTGGTGATCGCAGTGGGTGTAGCGTTCGCTGACACACCAGGACATACCACGCACCAGCGCAGGGCTGACAAAGGTCAGGTCTACAACCGAGCCTGGCCCCCCTTTCTGAAAGGTGTTTACAGCACCTTCATTAGCCAAAACTGTTTCCATCCGCGCAAAAACTTCTAATAAACTGCGCCCCCCCGCCATTTGATTCTCTACTACCCCACTCTAGGGCCCAATCAGCATCATTCGCTCAGTGATTTTTTTAAGATCCATCACCTCTACCTTTGTTTCCCGCTCGGTAATATTGTTATGACTGATAATGCGGCGTGCTCGCAACTACTCGCAGCCATGTGCTCGCAATCATGTTTTTTTTCATTTCATTTTATTTATTTCCAATTAGTGTCTTACATCTGATACATTTTGCTTAAAAGTAGCTTAGCTAGCTTAGAATTATTACAATGGGTTTGGCCTACCCGACCTTCTCTGTAATTAACTTTATTGTGTA
Source organism: Hermetia illucens (assembly GCF_905115235.1). Classification (NCBI taxonomy): domain Eukaryota; kingdom Metazoa; phylum Arthropoda; class Insecta; order Diptera; family Stratiomyidae; genus Hermetia; species Hermetia illucens. Next base: position 96,725,413 of record NC_051854.1, on the reverse strand, counting down.
AAAACAAACTGTAATTTACAACGTTCCTTGGCTTTGTATTTAATTAAAACATCACTTAACCTATTTTCAAAACTGCGCCCGCACTAATGACACGAGAAGGTTTTGTTTTACTTACTTACATCTACCTTATTACTACTTATTTCTACTTACATAAATACTTAATTCTACTATATACAATAGCACTTAATACTCATATAGTGCTTAGCCTCTTTGCACTCCTACCAGGCAAGGTGTATCGAAGAGGGACAGGATTATTGATTTTAGGTCAGGGTTCAGTATCTGGCACGGCCTAAGGAAAGTCGCTAGTGGGATTGTTTTGCCCTCCTCATGCAGTCTTCCAATTTTTGGGTTTGGATGGTTTTCAAGTTTATTGAAAAACCGCTCCGTAATGTTGAGAATATATTCTCTAATGGGGTCTATATTTGCTCGCCGGTATACTATGGCGTTCCTGCCGCACTTCTTAGTCTTCCAATTGTAAGACAATCCAGTGCAATGTCTTAATACACGGGGTTCGAAAGACATGCATTTATCCATGGCTTTCAAAGAGCAAGTGATCCACGAAGGGGCTCCGTAGCATATGATGGGCCTGATGAGAGTCTTATATAGGATCAGCTTAGTTTTGGTGCTTAGACCCACTTTTTTGCGAAGAAGAAAGTAGATCTTGCGCAATGCACCATTTGATTTTCCAATGGCGAGTTTAACATGTTCGTTAAATCTTAGGAATTCGTTGAAATTGATTCCTAGATATTTGATCGATTTCGACCCTCTTACTATTGTATTCCCGATTTCCAGTTTCAGGCGTTTAGCCTTCCTGTGGATAGATCTAGATCCCGAGTATGTAGATTTTCTCCTAAAGATACAGACTTGTGTCTTGGTTGAGTTAATTTTAATACCCCAGCTCTGGTAGTAGTAGCAGAGGTCAACCAAGTAATCCTCTATATCACTAACTGCCTTGTCTGGGCGAAAATTAGAGGAGTAGACGAGTGTGTCGTCGGCATACTGCATAATTCTGTACCGACCTCAGGGGAGGGAACATCAGCAGTGAAAATATTGTATAAAGTAGGACCAGAAATGGATCCCTGCGGCACCCCAGAAGTAACCGGCAAGAGATCGGAAATCTCATTTCCGACACTGACGTAAAAATATCTATCCTCGAATGGCAAGTCTGATAGTCGGGATTGGAAATTCGTATTTGATCAGTTTATAGATTAGCCCGTTTATCCAGACGGAATCAAAAGTCTTTTCTAAATGCAGAGCGCAAGCTACCGTGGGTTTGTTATTGACGTTAAGTCTGCTGGCCACAGTATCGTGGAGGTAGCTCAGGGCGTGCTGTGTTCCGTGTTTAGCACGGAAACCGAACTGATGGTCTGGAATAATGTTGTTAAGATTGCAGTGTTGGACCAGCCCTACGGTCCATGCTCTCTCAAAAAGCTTCCCCAGGTTAGATAGAAGTGAAACGGGTCTGAAGTTACCAGGTTCACAGGAGACACCTCCTTTGCGAATGGCTATAATTTTGGCTATTTTCCAGGTGGATGGGAAGTAGCCATTATTAATGCAGTTATTAAAAACCGCAAGCAGGAACTTAATGGAGGCTACTGGAAGATTTTCTAAGACAAAATTCTTAATTCCATCTGGGCCTGCTGACTTTTTACCGTTAAGGTTATGGGTAATAGCAGTGAGTTGTGATAAACTCAGAAATTTGCTCGAATCAGTAGGCTTGTTGGAAGGGTTCTGGGCAGAAAAAGACGTGATTCTGTAGCAGTTCCTAGAAGTGAAATCTCTGACTGTTGAATCAACAGTCTTAGTGAGAACCGTTCTGTTGCTCGGAGGTGTTGCGTTGAGCTGTCGCTCGAAGAATTCCCCAAGTGTTTTTGCTTTCTCAGCATCACTGCAGACTCGCACTTTGTTTTGGGTTAGAACAAACTTGCGGGCTTTGTATTTCCCGGTTAGCCTGTTGATATTTTGGAACATATTAGCTCCAGGCTTAATGTCTGCAAGTTTGCCGGTCAATTCCTTGCTACGGAAGGTCGCCACCATACCACGGATTAGCGTACTGAGACAGTTAATCCGGGAGAGTAATGCTTTATATTCCGCATTTATTTTATTCCCGTACTCGTGAAATTTGCGCTTAAGATTACGCCTCCAAATCTGCCTAACTTTCAAGTGGAGCATTATCTCATGTGGAAGAGAATTGAATTCAAACTCATCGACCTTTATCAGCTTAGAGTTTCTGCGTGTAGCAGTGTCAATAGCGTCAGATGCCAAGTTAATAGCCTCATCGATTTCTTTGTCCGACAGATTGCGATTATTTGAGAGCTTTTTCAAGTTGAGTTTTGGTGCTATCTCAGCCCTGAATTTATCCCAGTCAGTGTGGGCGAAAGACCTAATTGTGGTCATTACTCTCTTTTTCAGAGAAAAAGGTGAGGACAGTTTGAGATTGACCGCGAAATGGTCGGACATGCCTGGTAAGGTATCACATGATATTACCTGAAAGCTTTGCTTCATTTCCATAGACAGAAGGAAGCAGTCTAATATAGATTGACTACTGGGCCTTGACGGAGAATTCGGCAAAATCATCACGAGATTGTTAGGCGAGAAAGGGTCGTGGATCCATTTGAGCAGGGTTTTCCCATTACAGTTAATGGCCGTGTCGCCCCAGTGAGTGTGCCTGGAGTTGAAGTCGCCTCCAAAGACAAGGTAATTAGATTTCAACTGGAGATCGCTCAAGACTTTTAAGTCATGGCCCAGTTCCTCATTTCTAGATTGGCACCTAATATAAACGGAGACAATGAGAATCCGTTTATTGCCAGCCGTTTTAATGAAAGCCGCCGCGGCGGAACAGGTTAGCAGGTTGTCTATGGCGACTTCCTCGAATTCATAATCTTTTTTGATTAATAGGGCAGAGCCAGTGTTGTTATCGTCCCGGATGGTATTATATCCGGTGAAGTTCACGTTATGCCTGCTTTTAAGATGGGTCTCCGAAACGCAATAAATGTCTGCTTTCAGAGAGTCGATCAACACCTGGGCAGTGGTACGTTTGGCATGAGATACAAGGGACGCGGAGTTAAAAGTAACGATACTTAACTCCATAAATTAAGAATAAGTTTAATGGCAGCGAATTGCCGTTGTTCATTCGTGCTGGCTGAGGTGGCTGAACCAATTCACGGAATGCAGCCGGCTGGTTTGGGAAAGACTTTGTTGGAGGTGGAGGTGCAGGGGCAACGCGGGGCAGTGATTGTTTCATGGCTTCGGCGTAAAATATGCCTGGTTTGGCCAAACTTTGCGACAGTTGTGCTACTGCCTGTTTAGTCTGCTGTGCTTCTTTAGATTTGCGGACTTTGGCAGCTTCTTTTCGGGCCAACATATCCTTATATGCTGGGCAACCGCGGAAGCTGGCGGGATGTCCGACTTTGCCGCAGTTGCAGCATTGCGGCACCTCCGTTGAGGGGCGTGGGCAGTCGCCACGCGGATGTTTTGTGGTGCATTTAACGCACCGATGTACAATTGTACAATTTTGAGCAACGTGCTCAAAATTTTGACAATTGGAACATTGAATCTGTCCCAACGGTCTTATTTTTTCTAAGGTAACCTTCTGGTGTAGAATGTATTTCACCTTGAAGGCGTCGTTGAGTTCTTGAGAGGGCTCGAAGGTCACTATAAAAAGTCCCGATTGAGACTTCATTGGGAGAGAAGGATTCTCCTTATGTAGAGCTTTGTCCTGATTTGTCAGGAAGTTGGCTACAGACCGGATTTTAAGCTGCGGATGCTCGGCTTTGAGCTCCGCCAGAATTTTTACAGCATCGGTTTCCCGATGTAATCCTCGAATAATGAGGGACTGCGTCCTCAGGGATTGAGGGGTGCTAGTTGTGGCGTTTAAGCCTTGCTCTTTGATGAGAGCGAAGATTTTGCCGTGATCCTCGATGGGTTCGGCGAAAATGACGGTCTTATCCGCCCTCGTGTTCTTGAACGTTGCCTTTATCCCTTTTGCCTTAAAGGACTTTAGCAGAACAGGAACATTTAATGAATATCCGGTAATCACCGGTATCTTTTGCTTCTTTGGTTTCTGAGCGGGGGTTGGGATAATATTTGCCTGGGGAGTGCTTTCACTAATCTTAACACTTTTGGCACTAACCTTACTCCTTTTTTACTTACGTCTTGTGACGAAGTTGAATGGGTCTTCGTCCTCCGATGTTGCAGCGGTGATGTTGCTCGTTATGGTTTTGTTGGCTCCAACGTTGTTGGCTTCAATGTTGCCGGCTACGATGTTGCTGGCTTCTAAGTTGGTCGGCTCTCCCGAGACATCTCCGGCGAAAGCAGACGCACATCCCACGATGTCGTCCACTTCAATGGGCTGTCCGGCTTGCAGGTTTTCCTTCTCCTGCCGTTTTTCACGTTCTGCTCTGAGCTCTGCCCGGAGCTCCGCGATCTCCGACTTCAGCATTTTTATTATCTCGAGCAGATTTGCTCGATTCTCGTCTCCGGGGCTCGGGCCCCCTCCTCGTCAGAGGGGCCCCCTGTCTTCGCCCTCTTGGTGGACATTTTGTCCCCAAGCCCGTCCTGCGTGGATGTCAGGAATTCGGTTCACTAAAAGAAAACAGAAAAAAACAATCGCATGTAAATTATACTTTAATATACGGTGTCTCAATAATATTGAGATCCACTGTATATTGTTAACAGAACGATACTTCCTTTGTTTAATTGCTCTACAGAGCACTCCGCTTAACACTTCCGTCACTTTTGTCACTTTTTAATTTTCCGTTCCTAGAACACTTGGATTGCTCCGCAACACGTCAGTTCACTACGAGATCTCGAAGCGAACTCGCAATCATATGGGGGTGCAACAATGCACTGCATCACAGACACAACACTATCGCTAGCCCTTGTGCGCGGAATTGGGTCGCGCAACTCCGGCCGCGATCGAACGTAAGCAAGCCTTTTCCGTCTGCAAAAAATTTCTAAAAAGTGCTGGGAGTTGAATTCCTTGTGTATAGTCTTCTTGATATGATTTTTTTTTATTTTTTGCATTCTTAGCTATTCACAAATGGAGAAATATGCATAGAGGGTTGCGACCCTGCCCGTGTTTCAACTTATTTCACATGGAAACGATTCTGTGTTGCCAGTTGGATGACGTTCTATTATTCTCAATCACTTGATTCTGCAATCATTTTCTACATGTATTAAAAAAAAAAGTACAAACTAAGCCAGCCATATTATTGCATTTCAACTCCGGAAAAGACCTTATTCATCACCAATGAGCAACCGCAGCTTACTCATCTCTAATTTATTTTTATGACTCTAGCGTGTATCATGTCTAGTTCGAAAGACCGAAACGACTTGTTATTATCCATTTACAGGAAACTGTGGTGTAAGTTTGAATGCGTATTTAGTATAAAACTTTAGACGCTGATTTCATAAAAAAAACCATTTTTCATTCAAATGTTGTTTCCGTACAAAGAACTCCCAAAAAAAAGAAACAAATTTTCATGGTTTGCCAAAAACAATAATAAATCAATAATCATAAATTTTGTACTATTATTTGCCTTTTTAGAGCTTAAATAATTTTATGATTGGATAGATATATAGTATTTCAAAAGATTACAAAGTTCGGGAATTCGTCATTTGTGTTATGGAATATCTACCACGAAAATTGTTTTATTTCCAAATACAAATCCAATTAATCAACGTGGAATCTGAAATTAGCAATTTCCCACAATTCAGTCGTATAAATGTAAAGTCATGTGCATTGTGCTGTATATGTAATTCCGGGCGAGAAATTTGCAATAAATGATATTTGCATTTATTCACAGTCTAAAAGCGTTTATGAGCTCACTCTAACGTGATAGAGGTATCCAAATGAAATGCTACTTATACCTAATATATGTATGCCAGTCAGTGCACACATGGCAGAAACAAAGGTTAGTAGTTGTCCCAATTCGTGAAAAGAGTCTTGGAAAAGGCGCTAATACCCAGCTCGCTAATTGCATTGATACCTCACCTAGATTTCTTTTATGTATAATTACTTGTTTACTTTATTACACGCAGATATCACGATAAATTAGAAGGAAATATCAGACCAATGAACGATTTATTCTGAAGCTAATCTGCTACGTTTAGTATCTAACGATTACGATTGAGAGAGCATTTTATTACTACCATTCTGCGTTGAAAGAAGACTGCAGAGATAAGAAATACTCCATGGGTCCTTTTAGTTTTGTTTTACTAAGTATAACAGTGAAATACTTTTGATAAGAATTATATTTAGGTGTACAAATATATGTACGTATCTTTTGATTACAGACCTTCTGAATAGATTATATACAGGCGCCTGCACGGCGTTTTTGATGTTTTATTTCTGTTTGTTTATTGATATCGGGGGGTCTGCTTAGAGGTTTAGTAGCAAACTTATCTACAATTCAACTTATTGTTACTGATGAGTAACATTTTACATCAATTGTGATATCTTAAATTTTTTTCCTTTTATGTAGAACACATATCTGCCCGGATACGAAATTGATAATCTGTTTTGATTGCTTGCTATATTTAACTCATTTTTCAATCACTATATGCCAATGTAATAAATAAATGTAATAATCCAATGAGAGGATTCATATCTTTCTTCGCACCAGATTATTCATTTTTAAACTTTTGCGGAAAACAAAACCTAACTTAAATCGGTTTACTGTCTGTCTGTTGTCTATCTGTCTGTCTGTCTGTCTGTCACACTTATTATCTTAGAAGTTCCGGACGCTGTTCCAGAACGTGTATAAAGGTTTCATCACATTTCCCATAGAACCTGCAGGCAGTGTCCGTAGATATCTCTAACTTCCGTAGGTGATGGTCTAGCCGCAGTGAAAATTCCCACTATGACTGGAAGGTTTTTCTTGGTGAGGTTTAGACCGTCCTTTGTGTAATTGGGTTCTTATCCTCCAATGAGCACCCTGGACTACTTCATTCCTGGTAGACCCGTCCAGTATAGTTCCCTCAGTTGTTCCTTTTCATTTTTTAATGTCATAGCCATAAACCCGTTTCCAATTTCACTGATGGGTTCTGGCCCGTGCAGAAGTGTCCCTAATCCCTTCTGTGCTAGTTTGTCCGCTGCTTCATTGCCTTCCAACCCAACATGGTCTGGAACCCAGAGTATCCAGACCGTATTGAGCAAGCCGAGCGTATTAGGTCTCTCAAAGCATTCTTATATCAGTTTAGTGTGCACCTGGTTGGACCTAAATGCCTTGATCGCCGCTTGCTTGTCAGTTAGAATATCAATTTTTTTCCCCCTGCAGTTCCTTTGGCGATTAAAGGAGGCACATCGGTCTATGGCATATATTTTCACCTGGAATATGCTAGTGCGCGCTTACTCATTGGCGCCAGGTACATTTTCCTTGGACCAATGACTCCGGCACCCACTCCCTCTACTGTGAGGGATCCGTCAGTGTATCAAGTTATTGGCAACATGAACTCGAGAAAGCCAGGTGATCGAGAGGCAACTGATGAGCAGGGGAAAACAAAGGAACACGGAGAGTGGAGTTTTTTGACAACGGTGCCACATTGAACGGAAGGAGAATTTATCGAAAGACACTGTATCTCGCCGGATTTTCCGTAGTCCGATGTTTCGTGCATTTTTCTCTGAATTGTGTGGAATGTGATAGCCGAAAAACTTGCAAAGCTAGCCACCGAGCGTAATGAAAGTTCAAAATTTTGTCTGGAAGGAATCGCAAAAAGGCGACTTACGGTGTTGAATTCTTTCCTGCGTCAGTGCCGCTTGAAAATGTTTTGTTAGACAAGGAGTTGTGACCGAGAAAAAAGGGTATTTGCTATCCGATCAATTGTTGGGACTGCGGAAAAGGAAAGTTCGTCGGTGTTCACCAGAGAGTTCATTTGTCGGGGGAATTGAGGCCTTACGCCAGCCCGGTGCCAAGGTGTTTGGTGTTCCGTGCAACAAGGAGTTGCGAGGATATACACGGGAAAAGAGCAGGAATATTTGAAGAACGTCAATATCAGCATTATAGAGGTAGTCGAATTGAGTTCTACCGTGATTGTTCAGTGTTTCGCTCAGGCGGCCTGGAAGAGGCTGCGACTCGGTGAGGAAAGTCTAATTCCAAGTGAGAGCCCAATTTGGATTCTATTCAGTCAATCTAACGCAATCTGTGGCTCAAGTGCACTTTGTTTTAAAAAAAAAGTTGTCCCAATCTCGGCAGATGCAGAAATTTACTTAATACTAGCACGACCGTATGTCAGGCTTGTTATGCGATATTTGACAATTTGAGAAGTTCCTTCTTTTCTCCTTTTCCTTAACCCCGCAAAACTCTAACACATCAAGGACATCCACTAGAATCATGGCCGAAGGGTGTTAAGAAAGGAAGGAACCTCTGAGGCCGGGCCTCAATGACCATCTGAGGCAGAAGGAACAGGGATCGAGACTGTGATCCGTGGTGAATCTCCTCTCCTCGATCGAGGCACTCGGGTCCACGCGCGTTGTCAAACCGTCCAATCCCCATGGTTGTGTAGTTATTTTCAAGATCCGGTGTGGACCCACGCACTGGTACAGACACGTAAATTTTGAATAATGGCTAGTGAGGGATCGTGGCGCTCAACGGACCCCCCACATTCCGGAGCCTACCTAGCAGAGAGACGTCCAAGCACGTGCGGACCGAGCGCTCCTATGGAGTTTCAGTATTTGCGGGCGAATCTTCACGGTCAATTTGGACAACTTTTTAGATTTTTGGGATAGCTCTTCCGAGAATACCTCTTGGCAATGAATCTTGTTAACTTAAAAATAATTTTTAGATGTTTCTGAAGGATTCCTAAAAGTGTTTCGTTAGTACTAGTATTCGAAATTTGCTAATTTAACGTAGTAAAATAAAATAAAAATATAACATGACATTTTTTAAAAAAATATGGCTTGGAAGCCACGCTAACTGCCTAAAAGTATAGAGAGTATTAAACGATAGATGGGGAGGGGGTGGGGGGTTGGACAGAGAAGGCACTGTTGCTGGATGGTAACGACCCTTGTTATTTCCGAAACAAGTCGAAAGAAAAAGAGAAAGAGCAGACCATCGTCAGAGCCCATTCTCATTAAGCCGAACAAAGTCTTCTGCGAAACTTCTTCGAGAAGTTCGCGACAACGCGAAACCGGAAGACGCTGGGGTAGATGGTAAATCTATCCGGCGAACTGGCGATATACTTGTGGAGGTTGAGCAGAAGACCAAAAAGGTGAGTAGGTTTTGCAACACAGTCCAGAGTATTCTAGGCATGAAGGGAGTGATTTACAGCCTAGAACCTATGCGCACCTTTGAACTAAGGGATCTGGATTGTCTCACTAATACGAAAGAGGTGGAGGAGGCGATAAAAATGGATTGCTCAGATGTGGGCAATATTAAGGTGGGAGTCACGTTTGTCAACTGTAGAGGACAAAGATTGATCATTGTCACTGTTTCTGTGAAGACAGAATTCTGAGAAAATAAAGATCGGATGGCTTATTTGCAGAATAAAGTGAAGGGCAGTTTCAACCAGTTGATTTAAGTGCGGGGAATAAGGACATACAGCAGGGGCTTGCAAGGGGCAGGGTAGAAGCACTTTGTGTTGCAAGTGTGGCGAACCCGGGCACAGCGAAGACTTGTGAGTTGGCAATGTGCTGTGTCCTTTGCAAGGACCGCGGTCTCCAAAAGATGTGGCTCATGTTCCCGGTCCTGGGCGTTGCCAGGTGTTCAAGAAAGAGTTCTAGAAAGCGAAAAGCCAAGCTCTATGGTTCACATCCTGCAAGGAAACATGCATAGGAGTGCAACTGATCACTACCATATGAAGCAGATGGTGCAAGAAAGAATCGACTTGTTGTTTCCCAGCGAACAGTACCGAGATAGGAGCTCACCATTGCCGTATACCGATATATCTGGTACTGCTGCCATCTGGGCGAGAGACACGGTTAACTTGCGAATGCGGGCTCATGGTAGAGGGGACGGCTTCGTTTGGGTTTGTTATGTGGAAGTGACGTTATCCAACGTTTATCTCACACTGAACGAATCTATGGAAGCTTTTCAGAATAGGCTCGCCGCATTGGAGGACGAGATGGGAAACACAGAATGCAGAATTCAAGTCCGAGGAGACTTTAACGCCAGAGCCCTCGAATTAGGGATGCTTTAACCAGTTTCTCGAGGCACATAGATTTTGGAGATGGCCGCCAAGACAGGACTCATTGTCCTAAACACCGGCAGCACTCCGACATTTCAGCGCCCTTGTTGAGAGGGCACTATCCCTCACGTAACTTTTGCAACGGGGTCCAACGATAGAAGGCACTGGAAGATTTCACGACCAGTGATCAGCAGTACATTTCCTTCGAAGTGACAAATGGTTCTTCCAAATTTTATGTCGTCTGGAAAACACTTACCTGGTAGAACATTGGGAAAATCGTATCTTTCAAGAGGAGTAAATCCGCGACAAGACCCAGGCGCAGACAGAAGAACTGCAACTAAATCGCTTATTCATTCAACAATGAGCCTTATTACCGCAGTTTATAATGCGTCGGTCTCCAAAAGGAAACTACGTCCCGGGAAAATTGCTCATGTATTGATGGACAGCTGAAATTGCAAGCCTACAAAGGAATAGCATCAGACTGCGGCGGATTCTTCAGCGCGCAAGAGGCCAAGACGTGAGGTTGACTATTGTTTAACTCAGCGCTAATATCTATGCAAAAATGCAATTCCACTCGCCTCAACCAGACCAATCGTTAGGTTTGCATTTCGAAATAAATGAACTGGTTAAGTTTAAATGCAGGTCAAGCCTTTTCACCGGTCATCATCTGTGAACATACAAATTGACCATTTGTATATAAATATAGGTATAAGTTTGTTTTAGAATTTTATGGAAAGGTATCAGGGGGTAGGTTTTGATAAAAAAAAAATGAAATTATTGATTTTTTTAAATTTTAAATGGTTGGTGTAAATGAATGTAGAAGAAGGGAAAAAGGAAATTAGGAGAAGTATATTGAGAAAGGTAAGGGGTGTTGAAAATGGAATAAAAGTATTATAAGATGCATCTTCTTTTCAGATTTTCTTCTACAAACGGCGAAGAAAGGACTGCATCTGACGCGGACACTACAGCATGCATAATTGTATCCTTTTAAGTTGCCTTGTCATGCCTGGAAGACCGATTTTCTGGCAGAGTTTGCTGTTTTGGTTTCGTCGTTAATTTTGTCCCAGATATTCTGCTAATGCTATTTGCTCCCCTATACTACTTTCCATTTCAATTTGAACCGAAATTACGATTCATAACAGCATAATATTCGGTTATATTCCAACGATTGTGCTTTGGAGAAATTGGGCAGGTATAAAGGCTTCAATGGGTTCCCGAAACTTTTATTACCGAAAGTAATCAGGACCGCTTGGGGCTTTAGTTTCTTACTAACACCGAAAAGATGCACTCAAATAAATATCTGAAAAATTACACGTGCGCGGACATTAAGAGAAACATTCACTCTCTAAAATTCTCAAGAATCTACGGATCGTACTGTGTCCTTGCAGCAAGAAAACGTGTAATAATATTACAAGCGAATGATTTTCACTACCACCAGTCCCTCCCTCTCAGCACCTCTTCCGGTAAGAAATTAGACACTGGTAGACAACCTGGTGAAACCAGCGCACTTTGTCACTTGCAAGGAATCTAATTATAACCATATTTATGTCACTAAGAGCGTCATACCCATATCGTAACCAGCCAGACCAATTGGCCAAGGAAGCAGATTAAAAATTGTACATTTGGAACCCGGCCAAGGTGCATTCTCGCTAGACGATCAAGAACTTTTGCATTGGCATTGACGTTACTTAAAACTAGTTCAGTGCTTTTTCATTTGGCCGTCGTGGAAACATCGCATCCATTTTCCGCATAGTACGTATACCCAAAATGGGCAGAAACTGAATTTTTCTCTATTTTTCACATTTTTATCCAGTTTTCTATGTAGTTTGTTTCGGTACGTTTCCCAACAATTAGCGTAAATTTCGGAGATATTTCAGCGTGTTCTGTGAATTAACAGGAAGGGAACCGACGTAAATCTACAAGAAGTTTGCGAAAAAAGTAAGTCAGCGTTTCAAATTCCCATTACTTTACAGTGATAAAGAGAACTCGTGCAACGTATATACGTAGAACAAAGTGCTTTGGTTGATTTACATAATTAATGAGGTATGGCCCACTGCGGCAGCAAATGTAGCGAATGCAAATGAACGTGCTTGAATGTTGCACGAAATTTTCGTATTTCTAGTTTTATTAGTTTACTGTTTATGTATTTCAACCTGAATAGCAGAGGCTGCTTCGAATTTATGTAGAAGTGTGAAAGATTTATTTTTTAATCGTCTTTGCTTGATTCACCGCAATCAGCTAATGGTTATTTGCAAGGAAATTCAACATTTAATGCCAGGATAATAGTCATTATCTACGTGACAACTAGGAGCACGTAAATACCCCTTCGATTTTCACACCGAAGAGGTATGCCCTTCTTCTACTCCTTCGAAAACATCCCAGATTACCCGAAACTACAAGGACTGCAAGGAGTAGTTCCCGGGGAGACCGTCAAACCCAGCAACTTCGCCAGGTTAGTTGAATTGACCAAGCAGTAATAAATACCTTCAGCTCCCTCCGCTCGTCAATTCGCCCTTTCGGGACATGGTCGGCAGGTTAACTAACTTCGAGAGGGGGGGGGGGGGGCTTTTGATAGCGGGCCAATGCTGTTTGAGATGATACGGCCAGAAACATTGTACTCCCGGTGTCGAACGACAGTCGGGTCCTGAAAGGGTCTTGTTGTACTTAGGGGGTTAAGACTCTGTACCTTGCGAGAAGATGCATACCCAATGCTCAAACGAAAACAAGCGATCATCAAGTAACAACCTTGTTCGAGCAAATGTCTGCGCCTCTCTTGTTGGCACATCCAGGAACTATTTCGAGATCTACTGTCAATCACAATACGGTGGCTCTCATTAGATGTTCTTTGTAAGTCAACTGACCCTAATGGGCGGAAGTGGAAACTTTAAAAAGGCGCTACTGCAACCTGGCCCAGCTGATCCTCATCTACTAAAACTGCCCTCACTACTTCGACCATATCCCCGCGGAACCACGGTGAAATATTACTGTTGAGTTTATCGCACTCCAATTTGCCTCGGACCTCAGCATCTCCTCCATGAGATTGTGGGGTCCGATAACTGTGTCCAGGGCATCGTTTAACCTTCGCCTTTAAATCGCGAATCGCGGACAATGAAACATAACATGTTCCGGGTCCGCATTCGGGGCAGTCTGGATACTCATCTAATGAAGTACTGCACGTTTCCCATAAGAAACTGCGTTAGGTAGTAATTCAATTCTCTGTGTTTTCGCTCGATCCACCTTTCAATATATGGGATCAATATATGGCTCCAGGGACCTTTTTCGGAATTATCCCACCGTTGTTACCATCTCCTGTACAGCCAGGATTTTTGGAAGTCCGAAGTCACTGGAAGATGCAGGGGAATCATCCCCGCAATGACACATACTGCCTCTTTAAATAACGTCCAGTCTGCACTATACATCCTTGACGCGATTGGCCGATGTGGCGAACATACCTTTCGCTGGATCACTGTGCTATCCAGTGCGCATGCCCAGACAGAAGCAGGATGAATTTCAACACTCCTACGATAAGCAGCCGGCGTCTTTGCTGCCGTTTCGCCCCTTGAAACTCAATTTGGTATTGATAATTACCCCCATGTATTTCAAATCGATTTTTTCTAGCGATTGGTAATTAGGATCAGAATATAAGGCGGAGTTATAGTCCGCCGGCAGGTCCCGTTTCACCATTTGGAGCCACGCTTTAATGGTATGAAAGGTTTCACTTGCAAATTGTCTCACGGCCTGGAGGTGTTTTGCAACTGCTACCACTGCAAGGTCGTCCACAAAACTAATCAACGTTGCCTCCTTTGGCACGCGAAGGCCGAGAAATACTGTCCGTCGTCTGTCTCGTACCAAAGAAATCTCTCCGAGAGCTTACTGTTGATTATCGAAGCTAAGTAACCAGGGACACTCAATTTAATCCAACCCCAATGACCGAGTTAAAGTTGTTCTTAATATCCAACGTTACCATCGCTCAGTATTTATCAGTGGTCGATGCATGCCGGGCCAGGTCCACCAGATGAACGACCGTTGCTATTTCATCGACCGTGGACCACGCTCTGCGCTCATACTGTCGCTCCGATAGACCACCCGCTAGCTCGACGAACGGAAGCAGCCTGTTGTATATCACCCTCTCCAAAATAGTTTTAAAAAGATGGATAATGCGATATGGTTTTTGGGGCCTCAGTAGCAGAAGCAACCTCTGCCCTTTTCACTGGGCGAGAAACACTCCTTCAACCATGTATGATTCAAATGTACTAATGAACCATGCGGGCCTGATTTAGCAGCCAAATTCAGAGCTTTGTTCGAAATCCCGTTCACTCCCGGAGCCGGATTGTCCCTAATTCGTCCACAGATTTCTTGTAGTTCCCCTCAGTCACCCCCGGGGATTAAGATGACGTACTGTTGCACCATTGGCTAAGGTCCACTTTCACCGTGTTGTAGGAAAAGGATTGCGATCATTTAGAACAAGAGTCGTGGGCACGCCACTTGGGGTGATTTTTGTTGACGAATATCGTTCATTACAACTTTGCAAGTAGCGCCCCACGGGTACGTATGTGCCTCAAGGTAAAACTGCTTGTAGCAATTACGCTTACTTTACCGTATAGCCTTTTAAAGGCTATTTCGAAGATCGCGGTATTCTTTCTCCGACTGCCGACATTCTGGCTTCTTTCTTGTCTTTTGGCAAAGCCTCCTTGCTTGAAGACACGATGCACTCAACAGCGAGATGTCTTAGTTCCACCAGTAGTTTGATTTACTACTGTGATGTGTGTTCACATAACTGGCTCATTTTGCCAACGCCTTTCTCTTCCGGTCGTGACCTCCATTTAAAGCCGCTAGGTGTGTCTCTTCCTCTAAAGCTTCAGTGGATGACCCAGCTATCCTGGTTTTTCCACTTCAGGTGCTCACTCCACTGTCGCCTTCCCCATCTCTGAAGTCGGAAAATATGGCCTGGTGGTCACTGTAGGTGTACTGGACCCTGGTGTTCATCATTCGACTTGCTCAGGCCCACGTGTTGAAATTGCTGGTGATGATGTTGGGACTGTCGTCTATAGCGGCTAACATCAAGCCGTCTAGCATCTCTTCATATTACACTAATGTTACACTAGAAGGAGCGCAACAGCTGTAGATATGGATACCGTTGACTTTTGCCCTTACAAAGCTGACTCTCGGAAATGCCATTGCTTCTTGAATAGCATGCCGACCACATGCCTATATCGCCGCGTTTTCAGATGAATTTTTCACTCCCATAGCACTGATGTAAGAGATTGTAAGACACAGATTACCGTCACGCCCGCATTCGACACTCGAATGGTTTGCAAGAGTAAGTCTTGAGCTGCTTCGCAATGGCTAAGTTTGATTTGTATCAATGTCATTTAGCTCTACAATCCAGCTCCCTCTTATATGCCGGGCACCTGCCACCACCTGCAACGTGCCGGTCGTTCACTCGTTCGTTGATACGTCGATCACAAAGAACACCAGTTTTGGAATGTCACTTCATCCAGGTTGCGTTAATGCATGAAGCAATTTCATTACGCAGTTCTCCCTTGGCTGTGTGCATTGACCCCAGTTATTTAAATCACTCAGTTCTGGGTAGGTCACTGCCATTTACAGAACTGACCGATTTAAATATCTCGAGTCAATGCTATCAGCCAATGGAGAACTGCTTTATGCTCCTCACATAGGGAAACACAAAACCTTTTATACCTGAAGCGTCGAGCTTCCGGTTTCCCGACTTGTTTTCATTTCTCAGGTTTAGCTCGCGTTCTAGTTTTTTTTCGTTTGTTGTCTATTTTTAGATCCGGGGCGGCCCCACGCAACGCTATAGACACGTGAATTTTGTACTAATGACACGTGAGAGATCAAAACTTTCAAAAGATCCAATCCCCCCCCCCCCACAATTCCGAGCCTTACCAGATATAGTCATGCGTGGTATCAAATGAAAGGTCTTGGTTAGTACTTTCCGAAGCCGGTATTAATTTTGACATTTGTTGGAAAGGTGGGGAGTGCGGGGGGTCGATAGTGATAATTTTTTCAACGGACGCATTCTCAGAAACTACCCAACCGAAAAATCTGAAAAAAATCGGGAGGCTGCCACTATAAGGTATCTAGGTTCCGAAATACCCTCCATACCGACATCTGTTCAAATAAAGTTAATAATAGTAAATTACTATAATTTTTAGTAATTGCCTGCAAAACCCTCTTAACTTCCTCCTAGCATCACAAAATTTTGCAACAATGTAGGGTATAATACAGAGCATGATCTTAGTTTTGTGGCGATCGCACGATTACTAACAAAGTTATAGTAGGTCAAAGTTGTCGCTTCTTTGCAAATTCAAGACTTTATATGTGCCTGAATGTGGATATTCTCACAAAGCATCTGCATATATTATATTACGCTCAACGTTCTAATGGAACAAATGCACACTTATGGTCTTTATAAAAGAAATATACAAAACCTTTCATACATGAAGCGTCCAGCTTCCGGGTTCCCGACTTGTTTTTAGGTTTTTGGGGTAACTGTTTCCTCTAGGCTGTCTTCGATCACTCAGGATGACCGTTTAATCATTCTATTTCCCCTAGGTTCATGACACATCCGTCACTATCGCGCTTTCGAAATAACCCGGGACCTTCTTTGACAAAAGGAACCTTCCACGGATTGACTATCCGTCGTAACTCCGCACCTTCAATCTCCCCTCTCTGCGGCTGCGCCGTATTTTCCTGGTACTCTGCTCTGCTCTGCAATTGCTTGCTGGATTACTCTGCCAACTCAAATATTACTTCCACCATCGCCTCTCATAACACTCCCCGATCCCGAGCCTATGCCGGTCTTACAACGCCCTACTGCTGGGGTCCTTTGCCTCTGTCTCCTTCTCCAGTTTTAAACGTAAGGTAAGCCATTTACTTCCCTTTCCCTCTGAGGACAATATGTAATAACGAATTGTGTAAAACGAAACCTTATTAAAATCGATTCAATGTCTGTCTGTCTGTCTGTCACACGCATTTTTCTCCAAAACGGCTAAACCGATCCGAACGAAATTTGGTGGACAGATGGGAACTATGAAATCCCACGCATACAGTGAGTGACATAAATTTAGGTGGAGTTTAAAGGAGGGCTCCCCATACATGCAAAGGGGGGATTCAAAAATTCTTTTCACCGGATATAGTTGTGTAGGGTATCAAATGAAAGGTCTCAATTTTTACTTTCCGAAACTGACATTAGTTTTGGCATAAATTGCATAGTGCGTGAGCAAGGAGTCAAAATGCACGCACTTGAAGTGAGACAGGACTCATTTTCGGAAACTACCAAACCTAAAAATCCGAAAAAAATCAAGGTGGTGCGCCTAGATGAAATCTAGGCCCCAAAATATGTCTGATTCCGATATCTGCTCAAATAAGCTTACTAATAGTATATTACTACTTTTTATAAATTTACTGAAAAACCCCCCTTAAATCCATCCTAGGACTTCCGAATTTTGTACCAGCATAGGGGACAATATTTCCTATATATGTGCTAAATTTCATTTCAAATCAGGCAATTAACGCCAAAGTTATAGCAGTTCAAACTTAGCAATTTCGCACGAGTTTACTGCTTCCAAAGCCATGCAAATCAGATGCTGACGTCGTAATTACCCGGAATAATTGACATTCGCGTGGAATATTAAAGTCACATTTATGAAGAATCTATTTATCTGCAGCCCTTTTTAAGGTTTTGTGTAAAACACTTATGTGAAATCTAATCTTCGAGAGACATCCCATTCCGGTATCTGCTCAAAAAATTTACTAATAATATATTACCAACTTTTAGAAATAGACTAAAAACTCCCCTTAAGTTTATCCTAGGTGTACTAAATTTTGCACCGACATAGAGCATAGACATAGACAGCCTCGTGCATACACATGCCAGGTTTCATGAAAATCCAACTATTAGTGGGAAAGTTATACCAGTTCAAACTTATCAATTTCGTGCTAATTAACAGCATTCTAAGCCATACAAATAAGATGCTGACGTCATCATTAACGAGAATAATTGAAATTCGAGTGAAATATTAAAATTCCATTCAAGAAGAATCTAATTCTCCCTAGCCCTTTTTTATATTTGATGTTAACCAATTGTTTTCATTCGCTAATAATATTAAACTGAGAGCGTGAAGCATATAAGGTTGACCATTATCAACACAGGGCTTTTCATCAAATAATTTATTTAAATTGCTTTTTAGCAAATAGAGGGCAAGGGAATTTTTAACTATATTACACGGAGCTGTCGTGCACTCGTCGCTCCTCACATCCTTTTCTTTTTCTTCAGCCTTCAGTTCACAAGCGGGGTCGGCTCGTGATGATCGGTTTCGTCATTTTATTTTATCAAATGCCTCATCAGGATGTAATCGCGAGACCTTTAAATCCCCATCCAGCGTATCAAGCCACCATTGTTTTGGCCGGCTTTTTGGTTGCTTACCATTGACTTCGATGTTCTGATCAATACCGGTTGTTGAATTCTCGTTCGCGTGAATTACGTGACCACACCATTGAAAACGCCTCTCTTGCAGTTATTCCACGATCGATGCAAACCCATATCGATCGCGGATATTCTCATTTCAGACGAAATCAAAACGTGTCATGCCACCAGTGCAATACAACATCTTCGTCCCCATTACCGCAAGACGCCGTTCATTGTCCTTTATAGTCGGCCAACACTCAGAACTATAGAGAGCGGCAGACGGACGACATTGCAGTAAATTTTAGATTTGGGACGTGCGCTGAAACGTCGATCACAAAGAACACCAGTTGGGGAATGCCCCTTCATCCAGGTTGCATTAATGCGTGAAACATTCGTTTTGAGAATGATGGGGTCCTAAGTCCGCATCAACTTAATGCTGGACCGGACCGTGAAGCAGTTTCATTATGCAGTTCTCCATTGGCAGATAGCATTGACTCGACATATTTACATCGCTGAGTTCTGGCAATGGCAGTAACCTACCTTTCGATATATTTAAATCGCTCAGTTCTGGCAGTGGCAGTAACCTGCCCAGAACTGAGCGATTTCAATACCTCGGGTCAATGCTATAAGCCAATGGAGAACTACGTTATACTCCTCACATAGGGAAACACAAAACCTTTTATACCTGAAGCGTCAAGCTTCCGGTTTCCCGACTTGTTTGTGTATTGTCTTCATTAAATAAATAAATAAGTAACTAAATACCTGGTAGTTCTTTGCAATCTTTTTGTATGTGAATAACTCATAACAAATTTTAGTTCCAAAAGGGATGATAATAAATCATGTTGCGACTGAATGATTACCAATTACTCGAATAAATGAAGGCAGCAGCACTCGTTCAATTGGAAGACTCCCCGTTCAAACGATCGTGATCTCAAGTTAATTAATGCCGGTCAATAAAACCAGTCGATTCTATCTGCTCAGATATAATTATGCCCCTAAGCTGCCATTTGACTTATTACTCAGGGACTCAAATTGACTTATGACTTCATATTCATTAAAAAGCTTGCTCAATTCCGAACCTTATACGTATGTACCAGAAATTGCAGTCATTTTAAGTGGTGTTGGCGTAGTTTTGAGAATATCTCAAACGAGACCTGTGTTTTCGCAATAAACCTAGTAAATTTTCTCAAGCACTTGTCTCTAACGCGTCATGCATTTTAAGCCCCATTATCACAATCATTTGAAATTTGAATTGAGAAGGTCAACAATAACTGGATCTGAACTTGTTTAACTTTTCCGGAAACTTGAGGCTTGTGTCAATTTATATTCAAATTACGTGCGTATTTCGGGAATTCGATAAGCGTAATCAATATTATTTCAGCCAGGCTTAATGAATGGAATGAAATTTCAAAATTATAATAGTTGTGACTATCTAGACTCAACTAAGTGGTTTGGGTTTCTAATCATTCATACGTAATTTCTCTGGGAGGCTTTCTAAAATACGTAAATGGAGCATATGGAGGGTACGTGAGTGATTATGTCTGTTCCCAGATTTGATTTCAGAAAGACGCCAAAGCAATCCTTTTTTGATTAGCATTTTGCTTTCAAGTATTAAGCGTTTGATCTTCTGTTTAACAATACTATACGAAGCAGGCAATACGTTGCTATCTACAATATGTACATATATTTGGCCTCCATTTCCATAACAGATTTTCCAGGCCCACATTCTAATTTTCTCTATGCAAACGTACTTCTCTGATAATCATGGTACACGAGAAATACACAAATAGTTCAGCTACATGAAAGTCTAGAATATTTGAAGTCATTGTTATCATATATGGTCGAAGTGATTACAATAGGTTGTGTTCGAGTTGACTTTAAGACGTGTCATAAAGCAATGGCAGCTATAAAAATAAAATCTCAACGTGTTTTCTTGTATAAACAAAGGAAATTATGAGGAAAGTTAAAGGCCAAAACGCCCGGGCGGCATAGCTATATAGACTGTCAGGTAAGCCATATAAAATGCAGATAAAGGTTGGAGAAAAAACTGCCTCACAACAATGGCAGCGGCCTCACTTCGAGATTAGGCCATAATCCTGTTCGGCAACGACACAATAAAACAAGCCTACAACTTAGTGTTGCTGTGAAATGCCTTCGCTTTACAGTCGGTGGCTTCCTGAAGACAATAGGCTAATGTTTTACGGGCAGTTTATGGCGGTGCTGCTAAAATATACTGCTAACGTTCCAACGTTTCAAAAGTGCTAATTTTTTGTGGCACCGCGGTGCGATTCTATCAGCATTGCAGTTGCAGAACTCCTGTACATACATATAAATGCGTTACTACCCAAGAGTTTCTCGTCATAGTTGCTAAGAAACAATAAGGGAACTATCGTGAGTATCTTCGGAAGCAATCAGCAATCTACGTGCGTAATGGGTTTTCTTCCCCCTAACTACTAGCAGGAGTTCTGATATTCCAAGTCTAATCAAAACAGCCTAGAATTGATTTAATTGTCAGAAACAAATACCTGCACGCTACATAGTACGCAGTTTCCAAAGATGTTCCTTTAATGTTTGAATGATGTTTTCCCCATGTTCAGTCACGTAGAAAATTCTGGGAACTTTTTCGAGGCACATATGGCTTCGTCATTCCCATTCAATTGCTGCCCTCCATTCTCAAAGGAAATTCGTCACTTTTTCTTACGTGAGCCGTAATAATAAAAACCCTCTTCATGTAACCGATATTTTCCTCAGATAGGAAAGTCATTCTTTCCAGCAGCGAACTCATAATCTAAACGCAGCGCGGACACAATTTGTATGGAACGAACAACATGAATGTTAGTACGTAGACGTACTATGTATCTAATATCCAGCGTGGAAGGAAGGTTCGTAGCCGAACACACGGTGCGCTGGCAATCAACGTCTTTTTATGGCTGCAATAAATTATTCGCAATTACGTCGTTTAATTCCCATTTTCATTAAATTATAGCCCAGTAAATTACACACGGAAGCTGACTGATATCATGCCACGGAATTTCGGCGTTTCCATTGGTTTCATTTCGACATTGTATGAAATGTGCCCAAGTAAATTGTACGTTAGATACGTGTGCATTTAGATAATCATTCAGATACTCCAATGTGTACAACAAACTCGTCGCCGGACCTA
Organism: Hermetia illucens; assembly: GCF_905115235.1. Classification (NCBI taxonomy): domain Eukaryota; kingdom Metazoa; phylum Arthropoda; class Insecta; order Diptera; family Stratiomyidae; genus Hermetia; species Hermetia illucens. The sequence goes on along the minus strand of NC_051854.1, from coordinate 96,703,691 downwards.
AACTCAACATACACATGTAGTAGACATGGTTCCCTTGGCTTATTGTATTAAATGCAAGCTTATTGTAGGGTTACCTACTTTGAAGAATATAAGGATATCTCAAATTCTCTTCCTATTGAAGTTTTTTCTGGATAAAGATATGAAAATCGAATAATCCAACGCTCATCGTTTCAAGACAGATAGTTTTTGTTTTTGTTTTTAAAATCATTTTTATTTTTAAGAAATAGGTAACAATAGTATATAGATTGGAAAAATGAACAATAAAAAACAATCTTTTAAAATAACAAAAATAACTTAAATCTAATGGCCACTGTGGGCTCAAAATTTTTGAATAACGATTTACAGACAGAGAAGAGAAACAGTAAGAAATGAAAATCTAATTTTACAATAAGTTGTCGGGAAATGGTCAAAAACCCGACAGAATTCACTTGGCCTTAGTGGCAAATAAAGAAATATAAAAGTAATAATAAATATTTGATCGCTTCAAAAGATACTTTTAACTTAAATTATTGTTCTTAAAACTATCATAATTTTATATTATACATTTTTTCTTTTTTTTTTACAATAACATCTATACAAAAAAAACAAAGAATAGTAACGTATGTATTTATAAGTTACAACTGGAGACAAAATCAGCACCCGTTCAATATGTACATATTTACAAAGCCCCACCAAGAAACAAATGGCAGAACTGAGCACGGCCACCGCTAACCGGCATCCCGCAGCCACCAGTACCAAGATTTCTCTTTTTCATCCCGCTTAATATCAATCATATATCATCAGCGCAATGCTGACCACATTGCCTCCTAGTGTACCGTTACGGTCTTGAATGAAGTGCTCTAACACACTTCAAGGCCCTGATCCAACATGGATTGTTGCGCCAACGATTATTATTAATATCAATTGCTCTCGCTCTGGAGTATCTCCAGTCGAATCCCGGAGCCCCCACTGTCAAATTCGGGGGGTATTCTATCCTTTTGTCCGTGGCCTGTCTATGTATATGATACATAACCGGATCACCGGCAGAATCAAGAATTAGACCATTCCTGTCAAGATGCACGAACGCTTCGGGAGGAATGAAGCCTGTCGTGAGAGTTTTCTCGAAATACCCATCATTTGGGTAGAACGGCTGCGAAACCCAAGGGTTCTCACCATGCGAAGCAGATCGTACTATATGATTCCGAATCAATCTGACGATAACTGTGTCGATTCTTGGCACAGCAGCAGCTGCATACATCACTTCATTAGTTATATAGTGCTCATAGTTTGACGAAGCAGTCCTATTAAGCCCCGTGCAAGCACGCAGACATTTCCTTTCAAAGATCCTTATTTTCTCCATTTGGCTAGCACTCAAATTAAACCAGATAGCACACCCGTAGGTGAGCACCGGTCCAACCAAAGTAAGATTGCAAATAATCTTAACCTTCCGGCTGAGATGTGGAGCATAAAAGAGTCTTCGAAGAGACATGAATGCCTTGCGAGCGCTTTCTAGCGCGACTTTAACGTGCTCGTTAAATTGGAGACGCTCGTCAAGACGCACACCCAGGTATCTAACGCACTTCTTATGAGGAATGCGCTCAGAACTATCCTCGTTCGCGACAATGTGGAAATCTCTCCAATTCCTTTTCAAGTTCCTACTGGCATACGCCAAGGAATTCCGAAACAGAATCGTTTCACACTTTTGCGCATTGATTTTCATCCGCCAACTGTTCGTCAAGAACTTAATATCATTGAACATCTTCTGAAGTTCAACTTGCACCTCAGTTACCTTCTTGTGCGCCGTGTAGGCTATCAGATCGTCAGCAAAGGCAACCAACGACCTTTTAGGAGATTTATTAAAATCGAAAGAATTCAGCAATTCGCCGGCAAATACCGTAAAAAGTGTAGGCGCGGTCACCGTCCCTTGCTGTAATCCATTCAGAACATGAAATTCTCTGCTAGTAGTGAGATTTTCGTCCGTAATGACAAAGCACTTGCCATACAGCATACTACACATCATCGCTACGAGGTGACTGGGAAACTCATTCTTCAGGAGCCTGAAAATCAGTCTATCCAACCAGACGGTATCAAAGGCTTTCTCCATGTCTATAAGGCAAGCGCCTACGCACTCACCATTGTTAATCCGCCAGCAAATATCAGACGTTACCTTCGTTATTGCATGTATTGTTGAATGTCCAGATCGAAATCCGAATTGCGCGTTCGGCAATAATTCCTTCTTCTTGATATGCCCGTTCAAGGCTTTCAATACCAAAACCTCAAATACCTTGCTGATGTTAGGCAGCAAACTGATTGGGCGGTAGCTTTGAGGGCTGGATGAATCCTTCCCTCTCTTTAAAATCGGGAATACTCGGGCTTTCTTCCATTGTCCTGGAAAGAAGGAATTGTTCAATAAATTATTGAACAAAATGCAATAATTACGAATGGCAATGTCTGGTAAATGCCTGAGGACCACGTTGGGAATGCCGTCCATACCGGATGATCTCTTATTGTTTACTCTTCTGAATATGGAAGTTAACTCAACACATGAGACAAAGTAATCAAGCAGATTATCACTCGGTATGAGATCAGCCTGCAACGCAGAGCTAAATTGGAGAACTGTGGTGCCGTTCAGGCTATATTTGAAATTGTAGACATCTCGTTCTACAATTTCCGAAAGTCGTGTTGGCTTTAAGTCCGTTCTGGGCCGATGCACCGATTCAAAGTGCTCCCCTATAAGTTCGAGTTTCAGAGCATCATCCATCACGATGTAATTGCCTTGCGCATCAGCAGTTACACTATTCGTGTCTATACCTGAGTCAATAAGGTGTTGTATCTCGCTACCACCGACTTTAATTCTCGGCACAGTTATTCGTGACTTCTTCCGGAATAACGTATTTATCTTAGTAAACATGGAATCTGGATCGCTTGGTGAAATACCCTTTAACTTCTCCCGCCACTGGAAGTTCACTTCATTTACGTAATGTTGACGGATAAGATCCCGCGCGATCTTTAGAAGTGATTTGAACTCAACCAATATGGGATGATGATAGTCCCCATATCTCCGATAGATTTTGTTGACGCGAGTGAGCAGAAGGCTTTTCACTTTTTTCAACCGTTTTACAGTTGCAGTGCAGTTTCATATCCTTCCATATTATTGCGAGATTTAATCTTAGGGACGACTTGTTCAATTGTTTCCAGCGTCAAGTTCTCCAGCTTGAGAAGATACTTAAGTATTTCCTCGTTGCTCAAGTTCCTGTCACCTGGTGCAATTGTACTATCGTTTTCCGCATCAAGAGGTGGGCATTCCTCTCGATATCCCCGAATAAACCTCTCTTGGAATTTCTTCCAATTTGTTTGTTTAAAGTTCAGCCTGTGGACGCCACTGTCCATCGGCAGAAGGCGAACTCTTCGTCCATCAAACAAAACTTCAATAAGAATAGCGTTATGGTCGCTATCGTAAGGAACAGTGTCTTGTTTCCGTTGAGGATTCCTAAAACTAAAGTTCAAGCGCGCGTCAGCAATGCACAAATCCAGATAGGAATTTCCCTGGGCCAGGTTTGACTCTCTGACCCATATAATTCGCATTTATACTCTATCTGGTATTGCTCTATCCAAGATTTGAGGAATACCCCTCTGGGATTGTTTGAGGCGTTTAGCCACGAGGTATGCTTAGCATTCAAGTCGCCAGCTATAATATAGTAAACAGTAAACATCGTAAACAGAGAATGGAATTCCTCCTTGAACTTGGCTCGGTTGTTTCCCACTGCATAGACTGACAGAATGTATAAATTCCCTCCTCTAGGCAGTGAAAAAAGAATACATGAGACTTCGATACACTCAAAGGTTTCAAATTCAGGCCTATTAATATGCCTGAAACGATAATGGCGACCCACAAGTATTCCGGTACCACCTCCCCCATCACAATTTCGTCTATCGTTCCTCACGAATTCAAAATCCTTGAATGTTATCGAATGCCTCGGATTGAGGTGGGTTTCTGAAATCAAGACTATGTCAGGCTGTTGTCTGGCAGCGAAATCAAGGAGCTCCGCTCTTCGATGGATTCCTACGATGGAATTCACATTAATCGCGATGATCCGGAGACCATCCAGTGGTACCGCTGTGACTGCAGACTTAGCAGCGGACATGCTGTTTGTGTAAATATTCTGTTATGCTATTTATTTTTGTATTGTGTACGTGTAGCGTATGCTGCATGTTTTCACACATGGTTAGTATTTTATTGAGGATCGTTTTTCTAAAACGGATCTCTTCGTACTAAACCGTGACACTGAGAGGAACTTGACCTCAGTTCCCGTCTCCCGGAGCATTTTGAGCACCTCATCGGGCTCTTCCTCCGCATCCAAGCCTTTCAGAAGGAAGGTTTGCACCTTCTCTTCCTTTGGAGTGTAGGTGAAGTGAGGAGCCTTCACTCGCTCGAGGACCTCCCGTGCTTTTTTGTAATCTGCAATTTTATTACATTTGACTTGGGCTCTCTCGGCCCCCGTCTTTTTAATAACAAAATTTGAGAGCCCCGCGCTCCTATTAAGTAGAGTGGCTAAATCTCTACCACCTAATTTATAAACATTAATGGGGGGCACTCTTTCCCCCTTTTGTTTATTTCGGGTGCTAATTGTATCCCCAGTCGGACCATTTTTTAAATTTTCACTCGTACTTGCATTATTTTTAACATTATTTAACATTTTTTCTTGAGTTTTGTTTTTTTTCTTTAATTTTTTGGAAACATAGACCAAAAACTCACCCAATTTTCCATCTTCACTATTGCAACTTGCCTGGTTAGCATCCTCTTCTGGGACATTTCCATCGCCACCGTTGTCGCCGACTCTCGTATCGTCTGCTTTAACGCTCTCTATGTCCTCCATACGGACAGATTCGCTGTCGAGAACTTGTTCGCCCTCAAGGCAGCCCGGTTCCTCCATGATTGCAAAAGTAGTCGAAGATAGCTTAACCTTTTTTCTGGCTACCTTTGGAGACGGCGGGCCCGCCTCCCCAGCCATTAGCTGCTCTGTAAGTTTTTCATTTTTTTTATCAATGTTGTCATTTGCTTTTTCAAATCTTCGAGTGTCTTCGCCAGGTCGCCATTTCTTCTTTCAAGATTGGCTATCCTCACTTTGGCTATTTTCAAGTCTGGATCCTCCTCGTTGCGGACTCCACGACCGATCCGAGTGCCCCTAGGCCTTATGGTGGGGGGCCGGTCTGGTCCGCCACCCGCCGACGGCTCGCCGCTCATTCCCTCCAAGCCAAAAAAACGAATTTTTTCTCAAAACTTTTTAAGGAAAAGTAACTTAGATAATAACTCAAAAGTAAATTAGTTTCAATTAAGTTTTAAATTATATATTATTAATTAAGTAATATAAATATCTTTTTATATTCTTGATAAAAGTTAATTTAATTTCAATTTTAAATTATTTTTATTAATAATATCAATTTGTAGACACGTCTCTACAAATGTCAGCCTACTATCCCAAGACAGATAGTAGTACTACTAGCCATGGTCGATCTCTTCAAATTTATTCAGGATATATTTTGTTAGCATTAACAGAAACTTCTTCTTTTCTGCAACCATTTCAGCCCTTTTTAGGGTTTTGTGTAAAACAAAACATTATGGTATTAAAATCGGTTGACTGTCTGTCTGTCTATCACACACATTTTCCTCGGAGACGGTTATAGCGATTGACACCAAATTTGATGGAAAGGTGGCAACTGTAAACGCTTGACGCATTCAGTAAGTTAACAAATTCTACCTCGAATTTAAGTAGGGTTCCCAATACATGCAAAAGGGTATGGAGGTAGGATATCAAATGAAAGGTCTCGGTTAGTACTTCTCGAAACTGATCTTAGCTTTGACATTTACTAGAAAGGTGGGGAGTGCGAGGAGTCGAAAGTGATCACTTCTTTAACGCACCCAACCGAAAAATCTGAAAACAATCAGGAGGCTGCCACTATATGGTACCTAGGCTCCGAAATACCCTCGATACCGATATCTGTTCAAATAAAATTAATAATATATAATCGGTTGCAAAACCCCCCTTAAGTGTATCCTCGCACCAGAAATATAGTATTTTTTTTAGAATTGCGGGGTCCTAAGTTCACATTAACTTGATGCCGGATCGGACCAAATGAGGAGCAACTTATTCCCTCTTTTTTTGGTCCACGGACCCCTTACGTCAGACGCTGCCTCACCTCTGCCCTGGGAGCAGCGGGACCGAAGCGGTCCGGCCCGACATAAAGTTGATGCGGACTTAGGACCCCGCAATTCTCAAAAAAAATATTTTCAGCTCTGGCCAAGCTTTGGTCAATAGTATGGGCGGATTTCCGTAGTAATGTTGTGTTCTGTGAATTATATAACATCTGCGAGCCGTTTTGGTTACGCTGCTCCCAGGGCATAGGTAAGGCAGCGTCTGACGATTTACCTCAGCCCTGGTAAGAAACTTTAAAGCCGTCATAGCCTAACAAAAATATAGGCTGTAACATAGAGCATGATCCTACCAAATCTGATTGAAATCACACTATTATTAACGAACTTATAACAGGTCAAAGTTGTCGCTTCAGTGCAAATTCTAAAACTTTGAATATCAGTATCAGTGCATATAAGCTACTGTTAAGCCAGTGGGACAAATGTGCACTCTAATGAGTTTATAAAATAAATACACAAAACCTTTCATACCTGAAGCATCCGGCTTCCGGTTTCCCGACGTGTCTCCATCTAGAACTACTGTTAAGTTGTTCCCCCATTCCCTGGTAATTATCACCAGTACTAGTAAACTAGTAAGGCTACACCATATTTGAAAAGAAAAACGCTGGTGGAAATTGGAAGGGGATTTCTCTCAGCCCGGGTTGGAAATTTCAACGAAAATAGCGATAATAGATTTGCTCGCATAATTTTCACCCCAGGTCCGCATGATTTACTCTTCGGGTCAGGTTCGCCTCATGATTTTTACCCCGGCCCGGATTTTTTTCTCTACGGGCCCTGGAAGAAGAAATGGTAAGCGTTAATATATACCACTATTTATCTCTAGAATAACAGAACTGAAATCAGTAGGGCGAGACATAACGACTCCAATTCAAATTCAAGGAGGGGCAGGCCAAAAAAAAAACACGAAAGTATCCGCATTACATACATATTTAAAGCGATTCATTGTAGCATGAAGAACTGAAGTATTAGTAAATATTTTTGAAAAATCTGTGGCCCCTATAATAGGTCATTATAGGACATGCCACCAAAAAAAAAAACGGCGTGAGAAAGATGGTGATCCTCTTGAGAACCAACAGGTGCCTAAAAGGAAAAAAGCGCATTATCAGTTTCGAAGAACGGAGCTAAAAGTGAGAAAAGTTGTCGGTAACCGTAGCGAAACCTAAGGGAACCGAAAATGGTGGGCACTCAGAAAAAGCCGAAGAAGAAATCGAAGGCGCCAATTCGCCCAGAGGCAATTGTTATTTTTAGGAAGGGGACCCCTTCCCCCTTCCTAAAAATATGCGGAGATACTAGAAAAGGTCAAAATTGACTCCGATCTAAAAGATCTAGGCGAAAGTCCGAAGAAAGGTAAGGTGAGAATGTTAAGGTTCAGTCCCAAAAACATGAGATCTACATACAGTGCGAGGAGAAATTTGTACTGCGTTAAAAGAGCAATTTCAGTTGGAGGAACTGGGTGAAGAATCCATTGTGAGCATGAGGAAAGCCTGTGGTAATATTCAAACGGCCATAATGCAACTAGCAGTGGAGGCAACGCAAAAGCTATTAGCGGCAGGAAAAGTTCGAATCAGATGGGTTGTCTGCCGTCTGAGAGAGCAAATTTCACTAAAGGGGCGCTTTAAATGTCCCATGTTTGGACACTTCGCGAAGGCATGCACCAGCGGCGTCGATCGGTCCGACATTGCCAGGGAATGCAAATGGGACCCCAAATGTATATCGTGCGAAGAAAAGAATGGACGGGATAACCGCCATATTACCGGAAGTAGTAAATGCTCGCAATTCACCAAGGCGTTGACTGTAATGAAAAAATGAAGTTTATTCAAATAAAGTTCAATCATTATAAGGACGCTCAGGGTTTTGCTTGAACAGACCATCCACAAGTCTGAGATGGAAGTTGCTATCGTAAGTGAACCATACAGGAACCGTTACGGGAGCGTATAGGCTAGAGACTCGATTGGTTGCGCTATACAATGCACCATGAGTTAGCCGACTATTGGCCTTTTGTGGGCAAAAATAAGCGGCGTGTACCTGTACATGTGTACGTGCTACGCCCCACCAAGACTCAAATTGTCTGAGTTTGAGGACAGGTTGTACAACCTTGTTCACGACATAAGGGACAAAATCCGAAGGTGATTGCCGGTGATTTTAATGCGTGGGCCCTGGAATAGGGAAGTAGAGAGAACAACTCAAGGGCGAAAATCTATTAGGAGCCTTTGCCCAGTTAGATATTATTCTGGCCAACGAATGTAACGTAATGTAAATGCCCTTGGAAAACGAGGGTCTGACCGTTTTGGTACTAACATTTTAAACGACTGTAAAGCTTACAAAAATTTATTTATTTAATCAAAGTAGGTGCCAGTCGATTCAAAACACTTCTCCCAGCGAGATTCAAGAGCATGTATGCCAGTTTCGTAGAAGTCCAACTGTTGGGTGTTGATAAATTCTTCGAGGGCAATTTTGACAGCCTCTTCGTTCCTCAATTGTTTTTCCGCCAACAAATGATCCAAATGCTTAAAAAGGTGGTAGTCGGTTGGCGAAAGGTCCGGTGAATATGGTGGATGAGGCAGAGTCTCATACTGCAATTCGTTCAACTTTTGAACCGTTGTTCTGGATAAATGAGGTCGCGCATTGTCGTGAACGAGTATCACACCATCTCTGTTGACCAATCTCGGCCGTTAAATACTTAATTTTTGGTGCATTTCCTCGAGTTTGGCACAGTATTTCTGTGCATTTATCGTTTTTCCAGGTGCCAAAAAAGAATAGTGGACAACTCCAGCTGTATACCACACAACAGTCCCTATCACCCTTCTTGGGATGGAAGTTCGGTTTCGGCATATGCTTCGGTGGCTCATCAGCATTTAGCCATTGCGCTGATCGGCGACGATTGTCGTGTAATATCCACTTTTCATTACATGTCACTATTCTGTGCAAAAAGGGACCGCCTCTGTTGCGGGAGAGTAAAAAACTGAAAATTTCCATTCGATTTGCCGTGTTTTGCCCCGTAAAGGCATGTGGAACCCATTTCTCGAGCTTTTTCACCTTTCCAAGTTGTTGCAAGTGCCGATAAACTGTCGAATAGTGTACGCCCAGTTTCTCTGCAATGCCTCTCACAGACTGATGTGTATCGGATTCAACTAGCAAACGCAGCTCTTCGTTGTCAATCGATGGTCCTGGATGTCCATGTGGCTTACTTTGAAGGTTTACTTCGCCTGACCGGAATTTTCGAACCACCGCCGTGTGGTTCGTTCGCTTACCGTATTAGCTCCATATGCGCTGTTAATGTTCCTGGTCGCCTCCGCTGCTTTATGATTGAGTTTGAAGTCATACAGAAAAAGTATACGTTCTTAGCTCTTTTCGATCCTTTTTATTCACTGTTATCACAACGATGGTCAAAACTGAAATGACTCCTTGATTAAATGTAGGAGTATCTACACTTCATTATCCGACACCAACAGCGCCAACTGGTGATGGTTTGATACAGCAAAATCGCAACTAACTTCACTTGATTACCAAATCGGCCATTTCATGTGCAACAACCTAATATTATTATTAATTTTGTTTGAGCAGATATCATAACGGGGAGTATTTTGAGGTCTAGATATCAAGTGTATCTATACTATAATTTTTTCAGATTTTTCGGTTGTGTAGTGTCTGGGAATGGCTCCTCCTCTCTTAAATCGGCCCCCTATTCAACTTCGATCCTCTATAGAAAGAAAACGAGCAGTTCATCATCTCCTACAGCCATTCTGTTGTTAAAAACTTCTAAAACTAGGTATCAAATTTAGATACTTTTATAAGAATATACTGGCGAGAATGGTAACTCTATTTTTGTTAAATTCTCAAACTTACCGGAACTGTTCGCTTTTGTTTGTATTTAATTGAAGTCGTGCAGTAAAGTTCAATAAGATTAAAACAGTTTGAAGCTGTTTTATGAGCCGAGACAGAAACAGACCGCCATCGGTTTGAAACAGACCCCGGGGGTTTAACTTTTTCCTAATTATTCAAAGGAACTTGAAGTTCTACTAAATGCTCTTCAACTTTCCAAAATATAAGCGATACAAACCATAAAAGCAAAACGAACAATAACACTTTAAATGTTGCTTAGCTATTTTGTTTTAATGGTGTTTTGTGTTTAATGTTAATGACAGATAAAATTGAACGTAAATTTCCATTTTATAGTGTAATTAGATAACATTAGCATTTTCAGCAGAACTCATATTAAGCGACTGTATAGTCTAATTGCAAGCAACAATGATCCAGGCATTATAAAGGCGTACTTTATTCAGTACAACAAAGATATATCTGGCCTAATTCAAGTGGAAATAGTGGAAACATTTCTTGTATGGTCGTTTGACTGTAATTCACATTAATGGGTTCCTAAAGTAAAGTTTGATTCATCAAATTATGCATAAACCCATTGAGCGGCGATTAACAATCAAATAAAGTAATAATGCCAACAAAGCTTTATAAGAGAGTATCCGCAATCCTGAAAACCTTCCGCTTTGGCGATAGAACTCCGGCTATACATACATATATTGTAGTTATTACTAAACAAGTTAAAGTTTCAAAACTCCGGAAAATTTTATCTCCTTCGTGAAGCTACTAATTTTAGCGTTTTTATGTTGCACTGCAGTTTTCAAGTTATATTGATGAGCAGGCTTTTATAGGTGGCACAGATTGAGGTAACATTGCCTCTGTGGATGACGGTATCGGTTTGCAAGTCACGTAACATAAAAGCGTTGCTACCACGGCAGCCACTATCCCTCATCAACTCCGTCTTTTCTTATTCTCACAGGAGGACCCTGATCGAGGCCTCGACACCAGGAAAAAAGGTTCAGTCCTCGTTCAAAAGATATACTGACCACAGCATTCCTATTCCAGAAGGGGAACTGTTAATTCTTCATAGTGACAATCAACTAACTATAGTCGACTCTCGCCAGTTCGAACTCTCAGTAATTCAAAACTCTCGGAAGCAATAGCTCGTTTCCTTTAGATTCTCTCGTCAATTTGAAGTTTTTCAATGCATTTTGGTGCAGTCAGTAATTCAAAGTTAAAACAGAAGACGACCCAACCAAAACACGCAGTAATTCAAAGTTCTTCCGGCTGAGCTCTCGATAATTTGAAGCTGCAAAGATCCGTCCGCAAAGATCACACAGTGTTAACTCAACATTGTCAGTTCACCTTCAGAAGGTTTCACGGGTGCCTCAAACATAAGCGAAAAGAAAGTGCCTTTCAATTAGTGAAAAAGGATAAACAATTCGTGTGGTTGAAATTGGGTCGAAAAAAACTTCTTTGTCCAGCATTTTAAAAAATAAGGAAAAAATAGTGAATGCGGCAGGAGGAAGAAAGCGGACTACCAAAGACAAGTTTCCTATTTTAGAAGAGTGTTTGGTTACATGGCTGAAGGTGGTTTAATTTTACAATAAAAAGCAAAGGCATTTGCAAAGAAACTCAACATTTCCAATTTCCTAGCCACTGAGAGGTGGCTGAGCAATTTCAAGGCTACTGAGAGGTGGCTGACCAATTTTAAAAATAGGAATGGGGTCTATTTCAAAACATTGTGTGGCGATAACACAAAGGTTGATCAAGGAGTGTGCTCTGACTGGCGTGGTGAATTGACTAAACTAATCGAAAATTATAAACCTTGCAACATTTTTAATACTGATGAAACTGGTCTATTTCTCAATTATATGCCAGAGAAAAATTCGCGGTCAAAGATGAGCAATGCCATGGTGGCGAACACAGTAAGGAAAAGTCTGAAAAGTCGAACCCACTCATCATAGGAAATGCCGCACCGCCTAGGTGTTCTAAAGATATCCACTCATTCCTAACAACTTACCGGTTGAACCTGAAGACGTGGATGACCACGGAGTTGTTGAATAGCTACTATCATTAAATAACGATATGAAATGTCAAAAGGAACGAATTTGCTCCTGGACAATTGGACAGTGCACAACAATCCTTTACCTTTCTCTAATGTACAACTTTAAATTTTTCCTCCAAACACGACATCAAAACTACACCCACTTGATCAAGGCATCATCCAGAACTTAAAAATTTTTTATCGTCTTGAGGTTGTGAAGATAGTTCTAGAGTGCATTGAAAATGGTATTCCGTATCTATTCGCACAGCTATTTGATGGTTGAGAAAGCATGAAGGAGTGTGGGCGCGTCTAAAATTTTCAATTGTTTCCGGAAATGTGGATTTCCTATCCCCAACCAAATAAAATTCCTCAAATTGCGCCAACCCCTTGGGATTCTCATCCTACTTTAAGGGATGCCCCTTTTGAAGGTTATGTTCGAGTTGACGACGATATAGCAGTATGGGGAGTCCTATCTGATGCTGAGATCCAGGCCTCATAAGACACTCCACAGGCATGTGATGAAATTTAAACTGACGACGCTGAATATCAGAAACTACAAGTTGTAACACTGAGGGAAGCCTGTACATTAGGGTGGAGCGATCCTATTTGGACTTTTTTTCATTTTTCAACGGCATCGCGATGATAAGTTACGCGATATTTCTAGCGATAAATTATTTGAAATAATAAAAACTTGTTTTTTCTATTCGCTAGTGTGGATTTTAATTTTGCAAATTCCGATATTTCGCGAACCACTTGTTCCCTTCATCATTGCTAACAAGTTTACTCATCAGTGGGTCCATCAAACCAACCTCGAGCAGGATACGGCCCCTTGTGTTCGTAATGCGAGTGCCCCAATCCATGCGTTGAAATCACCCATTATGATCTTGGAGTTTCGACTTCTTGCATTCGAGACTGGCATACCTAGCATTCCTTCGAATTTTGCTATTGTTGCGCTTGGTGGAGCATAGCAACTATATATGTAGATACCAGCTATTTTTGCCCTGACGAATCCAGCTTCTGGAAATTCCCTCACTTCGTGAATGGTTTCCTTTTCACACGCCCATATTGCTGCCCTGCCAATTAGATCTGCAGTCCAGGCACCGCTCTTATTATTGCGATAAGGCTCGCTGATTATGGCAGCTTCGATTCACTTCTCATAGATGGTCTGCGAGAGAAAGTCCTGAGCTGCCTCGCAGTGGTTGAGGTTGATTTGTATCAACCTCATTTCTTTACTGCATTCAAGGCTCCCCTAAACTCTGGGCATCTGCTGCTGCCTGCAACGTGCCGACAGTCAACGCCCCTTTTCCCCTTGCAGAGCATATATTCAGGCTCAGGCTTACAATCCCTAAACATATGACCTTCCCCCCACATTTTCTGGGAATGATAATTAATTCGGGCCGTAATCTTCTTTTATGGGTCGCATTTTTCTTTCCGCCAACCTTTGTCCATGCTTCCTTGGTTCCTTTTTGGGGCCTTTTTTGACCTCCCTTGGGTCAATTGGAGCCGGCGCCGCCTGTCTCTCTGTCCGTCACACGCATTTCTCTCCGAGATGGTTGTAGTGATTCACACTAAATTTGGTGGGAAGCTGGGAACTGTGAACTTTCATGAATACAGTGAGCTACATAATTCTACATTAACTTTAAGGGAGAGGGGTTCTCATACAAGCGAAAGGGGGGTGTAAATTTTTGTTCCTTTGGGGGGTATCAAATGAAAGGACTCGGTTAGTACTTTCCGAAGCCGGTATTATTTTTGACATTTGTTTGAAAGGTGGGGAGTGCAGGGGACCGAAACTCATAATTCCTTTTACGGACCCATTCTCAGAAACTACCCGACTTGAAAGTGGATATTCTCACATAACATGCATATATTGCTTGCTAGATACTAACGGGACAAATGCACAGTCAAATATCTTTCTAAAAGGAATACACAAAACCTTTCATGCCTGGTGCGTCCAGCTTGCGGTTTCTCCACTTATTTTTTCGGGGCGGCGAAGCTATTTGTTTCGACTGTTCTAGCTTTTCATGGTCAGAACCAGAAGTAGGCACAATTAACCTATCGCATGAACTGCTGTTTCCCATTGGCAAGTCATCAATTAAAGAACGAAAACAACAAGGTTCATCAAAATAAATCATGTCTCTGTTGCGCGATAAGCTTTTTTTTTCTTTCTTGTTTTTTCTTATTCTTTATGGTTGCAATCACATCCACACCACCTATCATTTTTTGTGTGTCCTTAGATCGATCAACAAATTTATTTCCTTCTTAGGAACACCACTTCCATTTGCACAAGTACAACTGGAGATAAGTTTGCATTTACAGATGCAAATATCAGACAACCTGCGGGACTCTGCTATGAATGTATTAATCTTTTCTCGGTACTTTTTGTTAGTTTGGCGGCCTTGAAATGGCTTCATTAAGCCTCTATATTTTTTCGTGGTAGGAACGAATAAGTTGTAGAATTCTTTTTATACTCACAGTTGGCAGCGACGCTTTTTGCCACATTTCTAAAACTTCGCGAGTCAGCCTTTCAGATGTCATGAACTGTCGCCTCTTTGGTTGTTTTGCAAAGCTTTAATTCATGTTTGATGAATAGATAATTTCTCATAACGTCGTTAGAAGTTGGTTACTAAGTTCCTGATAACTTCTCCGGAAAACCAAACACATGACAGCTCGTTAGTTGTCGTGTTTTGAGTTGAGACATTTTATTGTAACCAATGCAAATAATATAACAATAATTATTCAATTATGAATTCAGAAAACAGAAAATAAGACTTGCATAATATATCTCGATCTTAACCGTAAAATTCAGAGCGTCAAACAAGTGATCTCCTCTATGTGCACGAGTTAACTAAATGTCATTCGATCAGCGTTAGAGCGCGAAGAGCAAAATGTGAAATCACCTTCCCCTACCTTGCCACACGCGGGCCATCGCTCAGGATGTAATTCAGCGTTCATAAAATATTTGTGGTTCTAAGAGAAAATTCATGATTTTTCCGAAACTTTATGATGTTCAGGGCTAGTGACACAAAACACCAACTTTTTCCACATATTCCGAACAAATTATAAAAAAAATTTAAAAATTGCTCCACCATACTGTACATCTCTGGAAAAGCTTCGTCAATTTTCTCTGCAAGCATAATACCTTTGCAGGAAAACATCCTTGTAAATATGTATGATTACATAAGTTCTTTGTAGGTGATAATTGACGCCCAATTTATTCTGATGAAAGTTGTGCATATCGCAAGATTTGGTAGCTTGAAGCAGACAAAAATCACAAACTTTTTTAAATAAAACACAAAACAGTCTTACAATATTTAATTATTAATTCTGGACAATTCGAACTTGTTTTTCCACCTCTCATTAACTCGAAGCTCTTGGTAATTTGGCACTCTTGCTAAATCGAAGTTTTTGATGCTCCCGCGAAGTTCGAATTATCAAGAGTCGACTGAATTCCTTTATTTGGAGGCGGTATATTCTCATAACAACAATGACGTAAAGAATTTTTAGGGTGGCTTTATATTAACTTGACTGACAGATGTTTGAATTAGGATATTCTCCGTGCTAATACGGACCCTTAAATCTCTGCGCTTAACACATTGTTCTGCCCTTGATGATCAAGTTCATTCAGCTATAGAAGTCTTTTCATAAAAAGATCTCTTTTTGAAATACAATAATACATAGACGCGGAAGTATGAAAAATGATTCCATTTTCCAGAACATAATTTCAAAGTAATCTAACGAACATTTCACACTGTGAATCAATTCGGCTTAATTTTTGAAGCGCAGCGAACCAAAAATTGTTACTTCCAATTCATATAGATTATTATGATAAATCCGGAATGGGGGAAATGACTACAGATTTATAATAAGTGCTAAATTTGATAAGTTCATTTTCGATTTCCTTGGAAAATGAGTTTCTCTTGAAAAAGACCTTCGCATTCATTGAATTACACATAATTCTTCTGTAGAAATACAGAAAATTACCATCAACTTGAGCTGATGATGATATAATAAAATTTGGTTGTTTGTCGGGTGTGAATAGATATTTAAATTATTTTTCGACTTTTTGTTCACATATTTCTTTTCTTAAAGACCATTAAACGCTATAAAACACCTCTGAATCTATTTAAAATAATTTCATTCATTCAATCTTCAATGGAACGCACCTCCACCAGATTGGTGAGTAGGGTACATTGGGATCAGCTTGACCATTGCTACTGTTGTTATCATGCAAGATCCGTTTTCGCTACTAAATTGCTTGACTTTCTTTGACTAATGCGAAAAAGGTCAGATATTTTGAAAAGAAAAAAGATATTTTTGGGAGTATAGTTTTAGGAAAGATAAATTTTACAAAAAGATGTTCAGTTTACATTTCAGATTCTGTCATTGATGTATTGAGTTCGAGGAACACTTTTTCACCCCCACACACAAGGCGTTATGGTATTCTCAGTTTAAAAGGCAGCAGTCGTTCATTATTAATTTATCAATGAATGAATGAATTTGTAATGCCCCTGACACCCCCTTATACTCTACTCAATCCGACACAACGTTAAATTCAGATGAGACTTGAGATTGAAAAGTATCTGCAGTAAGACTCGTCACGCCGTGCATCGTTGGTGACTAGGTTGAATCACACTCAATATGTGTAGGTATCACATGTCTTAATATAAATAAATTCAAGCAAAATACCTGTATAGATATTTCTTGTTCAGATACTTATGAAGAGCTTTTACATTCGAATCCAAACGCAGATTCGAATTCGTGGTCAGCGTGGTACTGACCTTACTAAATTGTTTTGGTGTTGATTCGACAAGCACCCAGTCTTGAAGAGCCGTTGGAGTGGACTTTGGGAATTGTCGATGACTCCCTCTTCATTTTGATGACCATTTACTGTTTCATGTTAAATAGGTGAAAGGAAAAAACATCTTAAGATGTTGCGCTGTTGTGTAGAACATCATTCAGTTAAAACGTGCCGGAAAAAAACTGAAACCAGTAAGTGGACCCAGTATGGGCTAAATTGTTAGCATTTTCTTGAAGAGGAAAGGACGCTGCAGCGCTTTGTTATGTAAATTGTTGCTGAGGTGACCGAAGATATCGGGATAAATTTACACATAAATCACTGACGCTCTGAAAAATTAAAGGATAGTATAAACATAGGTCCATGGGATTTTCGAATTTTTTTTGTTTTTTTTTTTTATGGGTGGAGGTGGAAATCTTAAAAAGACGCTGCTGCGCTAGGTTGCCGCAGCGTGCGGGATACTCATTCTCTAAAACCACCCCCACTTCTCCGCCCTCCGTGAACTATTATTCTCTGAGGAGGACTCTGGTTTACACAAGCACATCACGCGTCCGTTGCGCTTTCCGAGCTCAATCTAGTTCCTGTATATTTTCTATATCGCAGATACTGTTGCGTTTACCGCACTCCAATTTGTTTCAGACCTCAACATCTTCTCAACGAAATTATGAGGTCCGATAAATGCGTTGAGGGTTAAACCTTCCTCTTTCAATCGCGAATCTCTGACAATGGAACATAACATGCTCTGGGGACTCATCCAATCCGAACCGATAAGAAACTGAGTTAGATGGTAATTCTGGTAATACATGAGATCAGTGTGTCATCTCCTGACAGCTCCTTCCTAGTGGCTTTTCGGAAGGCCGCAGTCACTTCGACTGGATTCGTCCTCTTTCTCCGGTAGAAACAATGTGCTCGCTAGAAGATCCTAGGGAATTATCCCCTCGAAGACGCACACTGCCTCACCAGATACTATCCTATATGCACTACTCACCCTCAATCCGATTGGTCGGTATGCTGTATTTACCCTTCCCTGGTTCAGCGTGTTATCCAGTGCGCACGTCCATACAGGGGCCGCGTATAGTAGGATGGATTTCATCATCCCTGCGATAAGCTTTCGGCGACTAGATTTTGGCCCCCCAATATTAGGCATCTTCATCATCAACGGCGCAACAACCGGTATCTGGTCTAGGCCTGCCTTCATAAGGAACTTACGCCAGTGCTCCATCTCAGGCAGGGTCTGCCTCGTCTTGTTTTTCTACCATACAGATTAAGTGCCCACCGTAATCCGTTGCCCCGGATTTTATCCACAACCTGACGGTCATGGTTTCGCTCATAGAATTCGTCGTTATGTAGGCTACGAAATCGTCCATCCTCAACCGTGTGCGGATTTCATCGTCATAGCTGTTATCGGTTGTGATTTTCGACCCTAGATAGGAGAAATTATCAACGGTCTCGAAGTTGTAGTCTCCTATTTTTATTCTTCCCATTTGACCAGTGCGATTTGATGTTGTTGGTTAGTTGGTTTTCGGTGCTAACGTAACCACCATATATTTTGTTTTGTCTTCATTGATGTGCAGCCCAAGCTCCCTCGCCAATCATCGCCTACTCGAGCTGGATGAAGGCAGTTTATAAGTCTCGGGTCGTTCTTCCCATGACGTCGATATCGTCAGCATAGGCCAGTAGTTGGGTGGACTTAAAGAGGATCGTACCTCTTGCATTTACCTCAGCATCACGGATCACTTTCTTCAGGGCCACGTTAAAGAGGACGCTTGATAGGGCATCCCTTGTGTTAGACCGTTTTTGATGTCGAATGGTCTTGAGAGAGATCTTGCTGCTTTTATCTAGCCTCGCACATTGGTCAGCGTCAGCCTAGTCAGTCTTATTAATTTCGTCGGGATACCGAATTCTCTCATGGTCGTGTACAGTTTTACCCTGGCTATGTTATCATGAGTACGAGTTGATGAACCCATTTGTGTAATTGGTCACCTCCATATTTAACCAATTCGGCTGTAATTCCATCGGTCCCTGGCGACTTATGATTATAAGCGGATGAATTGCATGGAGTGTTTTTTCTAAACTTGGTGCTGGCAGTATTCGTCCGTCGTCTTCGTTGGCAGGACCTCCAGCTCCCCGATATTCTCCGGAATCCGATCGGAGAGAGGAGTTCTTATTGAGGAGCGGCCAGAGGTCTTCGAGACCAAGCAGTGTTTTTGTCTAGAATATGACTCACATTGGGAATCGGGGAAAGGCGGGTATTAAGTAGGACGCCAAGGTACTTGGTGGACGTAACACATGGGATTTGGGTGGTGTCAACATGAACATTAAGGTTTCGTGCGTCAGTCATTTTCTTCGATGTAAATTTGGATTTATCACGAATGATTATGATTTCGCACTTCGCTGGATTCAGAAGGACTTTTCAGGATTTGAAGCAGGAATTGAGTATTTTGAGGGACAGGTTTAGGCGGCCTTGGCTAGTCTGTAGGTTAATTGAGGTTGTGTACAATATAAGATCATCACCGTATTGGATGGTTCTAATGGGGCTGCTGGGGGAATTTTTTAAAGTATGAGCGGTGTATATGGAGAAAAGCGTAGCAGATAGAACAGACTCCTGGGGGATACCCGCTGGAGAAAGGTAAGGATCGAAGAGGGCATCGTCAACACGGACACATTATCGCTTATTGATAAGGTAATGGAGAAGGAGACAACAGAGATGAGGATAAAAATTGAAAGTGTGGGATATTTTATATGTTATTCTTTGAATTTCCTATTCCTTCCAATTGAAGGTTTTTTGTATGTCCAACAGGCAAGCCATGTTTTGAGGACGAGGAGTGTATGGGAGATGCCGTGTTGTCCTTTGTTTGCGAATTGAAAATCGGGAACGATGTAATTATCTGGAATGTGACTCCGAACTATGTCGTGAACCACAATCTCAAATATCTTGGATGTGGTAAGCTGTTGCTGCCTTTTCGCGTGCATAGTTCAGATGCCCCTTGAAGTTTAACTTGGCATCGAGCATTACCCCCAGGTATCTAATGATCGATCTTGAAACGACCCCGTGAGTATTGCAGTATTGTTTTTCCTGCGATTGATAATATGGACCACTTTCGTCTTATCTTTTTGCACGTCCAATTTCACCATTTGGATCCATGCTTTGATCGCATGAAGGATTTCACTTGCATGCAATTCCGTGTCCGGTCGTCTGCAAAACCAATCAACGTTGCCTCCTTTGGCATGCGTCATACATTATATTACGCAGCATTGGCTCTTCCTTCAGCACGTCGCATCGTCGGTCTCGTGCCAAAGAAGTCTCTCCGAGAGGTAACTCTCCATTATCTGGGCTAAGTAGCCAGGGACACCCAGTTTACCCGAGATACCGTTAATCCAACCCCTATTGGTCGAGTTAAAGGCATTTCTAACATCGATCGTCACCACCGCGACCTAGTCACTTCCTGCAGCTTCTTGACCTATTGTGCTCACTAGTACATACTGCTGCAAAGTGAGCGAAATTCAAGGCATCTAAAGCACCTCTTGAGAGATACTTATTCCCTAAGTCGGCACACGATCCAACCTATTCTTACCTTGCCCGTGGTACTCCGTTTCATCCCTGATTCAAACGGCAATCTAATAATAGCGGCCTGTGTACCTCAGTAGGCCTTCTACATCCTTTTAATCACACTTTCTTCTATTCCGCAAAGTTTGATTTGTTTCCGTAGGGCAGCACAGAGTTCCTCTCGTGATGTGACCTCGCCTAGGTTTTCGCAGTCGATTTCTATCTGGTGCGTTCGAGCTTTCAAGTCTGTTTGCTCAACTAGCACCTTTCCACCTAACCACGAAAATGATCGTCTTTTCGTTGGAATTCTTTAGCTCCAGGATCAGATCCCTCTTTTGTGTACGCCTGATACGCTTCACACTGCCGCCCAGGTCTGTCAATTCCGGATCGGCTTTTGCTATCGGCATAGGCTATATCTCCTTTCTTGGAAATGATGATTATTCTCCTTCTGCTGCTGTTTGTCGCCCACCTTTGTCTATTCTTCAAGTTTACGGGCTGTAGGCTCAGTCAGTGCCGGTCTCAGGTATGGGAACTTCAGCCGTGAAAGGGTTACATAAGATAGGTCCTTAAATCCTTGTGGTACTCCTGATGTTACTGACAAAAGATCGGAAAATTTATTTCCCACGTTGATATAGAACAGCCTATCTCCGAAGCAGCTGATGAAATTATTCTCGATTAGTTTGTATAGGAGTCCGTTTACCCATACCGAATCAAGGGCCTGCTCTATCTTCTAGATCTAATGCACAGGCTACAGTTGGTTTACGGTTGACGTTAACTCTAGGAACGACAGTGTCGTGAATATTCCCAGTTTGTTGGGAATGATGATTTTGAGATTACAATGCTGGAAAAGTTCAGAGCAATGTGTCTGAAATTGTTTGGCTCGATGGGAATGCCTTTCTGTGAGATCGCAACGAATTTCGCTACTTTCCAAGTAGGTGTGGCTTAATTTCGTGGAAGATTCAGAAAATGATGCGAATCCTAAGTGGTCTGATTAAGGCGTCCCTAGCCAAAAAGGTCACTTCCTTATTGGAATGTTCAGAGAGGAAGTTACTAATTGTTGCTTCAACAATCGCAGTTAACGCCGACCGGCGGCGGAGTAATATGTTGCGTCTCAAATGATTCCGCAAGAACTTGCCTTTTTCTAGCGCCTCTGCAGATTGTTCTTAGTAAGAATGAAGTTTCGGGACTTGTGTTTACCCGCCAGTGAGTTTATATTTTGATGCATATTAGGTTCGGGTTTTATGTCTGCTAAATTACGGGTTAAATCTTTATTGAGGAAATTCATCACCATTTGTCGAATAATTGTACTCAGTCAATTAATCAGGGAAACCAATGCCTTATATTCTTCACTTTGACTTCGTTCGTCCATTTGAGGTTCCTGCGCCACATTTCTCTGACTTTCATGTGTAACAGTATTCCACCTGAAAACCTTGCTCGGTTTCGTCACGCAGCAAGAAGTAGTCGTGGAAAGGCTCGGTCTGGCGGTGTCTGGTAAAACTATCTCAATATTGTTGAACAAAAAAGGTCAGTAATATTGACTGCCTTGCCAGGTACGCCTCGAATTGAAACCGCCACCAAGAAGGAGATATTTTGATTTTAACTGGATATTGCCCAAGTCATGGCTCAGTCAGAATTGTACTTGATGTAGACGAGACTACCAAGATCCGGCTACAATCGTTACTTTTAACTGTTGCTTCTCCAATGGAAGAAGTTTGCAGGTTCTCGATGGCAAGCTCCCCAAAAAAATATTCTTTCTGGATTAGGAGGGCGGCGCTTGAATTGTTATTGTCCCGAATAATATTATATTCGGTGGCACGTTGGAACTCTGAGATGAGGGACGCGTAACTCCATAAGTTAAGGATGAATGTAATTGCAGCGAATTGTCGCTGCTTGCTGCAGGGCGCAGAAGCTAGACCTTTAACCAATTCTCAGAACCGTTCGCGTTCGCTTGAATCGCTACTTTGGGAAGAGATTTTTTAGTAGCTTGCCCGTATGACATGTCTAGGTTTGCCAAACTCTGAGAAAATTGAGCTATCTTAGCTTTCCGTCTAGCTGCCATTTCCTTTGGAGCAATGTGGATGTTCCGCCAGTGGTCTTGACCGTACCCCACGGAGATAGCTCTTTGTGCACTTAACGCATCTGTGCACTATCGAGCAATTTTGGGTAATATGACCGGAGTTTTGCCAGTTGTAACATTGCCCTTCGTCCACTAGTTTCAGCTTTTAGACCTGTGGCGCGGCAGGATTCGCAGCATTCGAAATTTATTTCGAATGTTGCGAATGCGAACAAATAGATGGCGCGGAACTATCCACTTTGCAGAGCTCGCCACGGGAGTGGAGGACTGGCGAGAAAAGTGTGCCATGAGTTAGGGGCAGAAAAGAAACACATGAAGGAGATGATTATTCTCTTCTGCCTCTAACGAGCAAATAGTCACTTCACTTTTTCTTCATTCTTTAAATAAATTATTTAATAAAGTCTAATTGTTAAATCTATCGAGTATTGATAGTAAAAACCCAGTCTATGTTCCGGTGTACCTAAAAAGTGTGGTTTGCTAAGAATTGGACTATTAAAGTTAAATTGGTGACCCCGAAGAGCACAAAGCCCTAGTACTATCAGTATCCAAAGTGAAGAAAGAGAGGCTGGACCCTCACCTGTAAACATAACTATTGAACAACCTGTGCAGCCGATACCTCAGATGACTCGTTCTGTTCCTCTGATCTCGAGCGCGTTTTATCAAGTTAACCAAACATCAGCACCGCAGCCCCAGACGCCAGCACCGCAGCGCCAGACGTCAGCATCACTGCCGCAGCCACCATCGTTGCCGCCGCAGCCGCAGCCATCACCATCTCAAACGTAGCTGACACCAGCATTATTGCCGCATCAGAAATTCAACGAGCGCGACCACCTTTCAACATTGGCAGCAGCAACTTAGAAAACGAACGATTATTTGGCAACCAATTGACTTCATCACAACAACCACACCTTTTACTATAAAAACCACATAGAAGTTTTCTACACTATTTATTCCGCATTTGTATATTTAATATATATTATTATATTATATTCATAGTTCAGATAATAATGATTAAAAATCGCTGCAAGAGACGGCGTTAAAATGTTTCTCATCGCGGGTTCTCCGTTTTCTTGGCGGGTTTCTGTGTGGTGTTTTCGGTCTGCGCTGGAGAGCGTCCGCTTCGGTCGTCATTTCTGTGTTCGTGCGTGCATTTGTGGGTGCGGCCTGCCGTGTCGGAGCAAAATTCACCGCGTTTCATTATAAACTCACCGCGTGTTCATTGCAAACTCGTACTTTTCGTTACTCAAGATATCGTTCGACAGCAAAGACGCGGCAGGCCCATCGGACCCGCAAGTGATAGCCCTCGCCGTACGCGTTCCTCCCTTTTGGCGGCGGAACCCGGAGCTGTGGTTCGTGCATTTGGAAGCGCAGTTCCAAATGTCCGGCATCACATCGGACGCGACCCGCTTCAACTACGCGGTGGTCGGCCTGGACGAGGAGTCTATTCTTCTGGTGTCCGACGTAGTGAAGTCGGCATCGTACACACAGCTCAAGAGCGAGTTGATCAGGCGGCAAAATTAGACCACTTGCTGGCGGGTTTAACGCGATCCTCGCTTGCGTCTCCGGTTCCTTGGAGCAACTGGCAGCGACGGCCGATCAGGTGCAGGAGGTGTACGTACGCCCAACCTTGGCGGCCGTTCAACCACCGTCGGATGAGGTGGGTGACTTGAGGCGCGAGATAGCCGCTTTAACAGCCAGTGTGGCCGAGATGCGGGCGACGTTGGACGCTCAGCGTTCGGGCGCCAGATCGCGAGCACGAACGCGGTCTGCCACCCGAAAAGGGCGATCAGGTGGTAGGTCGTCAGGACAGTCCGCGGACCAAGGGATTTGCTGGTACCACCGCAGATTCGGGGATAAAGCGACAATATGTACCCTACCGTGTAGATTCGCGCCTACCGCAAAAAACTAGGTCCACGGGGGGTCTTGGCGACGGCCACCCAGAGCGCAGCGCCACGTCGCCTAACTATTTTCGACCCCCTCAGCAGGCGCAGCTACCTCATCGATACTGGTGCGGAGGTTTCGGTTCTTCCCGTACCTCGGCAACATCAACTTTTCCCACAACCGCTCAAACTGGCGGCAGCAAATTCCTCCCGCATAAACACATACTGGTATAGGCAAGTGGACGTGAGTCTTGGCTTGCGTAGGACGTTTTCGTGGCGTTTCATCCTGGCGGATGTCAGCTTCCCCATACTAGGCGCAGACTTCTTGTGTCACTATGGATTGCTGGTGGACTTGCAAAACAAGTCTCTTATATTATAGATTCCACGACCAACCTTAATTCGTCGGGACAAATGGTATCTCACCCAGGCAATAATCTTTCCGTTCTTTTAGAAGACATTACCGACTCTCGTGTTCGGGCACTTCTCCAAAAGTTCAGCCAGATTACTACCGAGTGTAGTCTCTCCAAACCAGTGAAGCACAATGTGCAGCACCACATTATCACTACTGGTTCCCCGATCTTCTCGAAGGTGCGTCCTCTACCATCCCAGAAACTGGCTATTGCACGGAAAGAGTTTGAACAACTCGTTCAACAGGGTATCTGCAGGCCCTCAGACAGCTGTTGGTCTTCCCCACTGCATATGGTCCCTAAGCCAAACGGCGAATGGCGCCCATGTGGGGATTACAGAAGGCTGAATGACAGAATGTTCCTGACCGATATCCAATTCCACTCATCCACGACTTTGCGCATCACCTCGCGAATTGCCGCATCTTTTCGACCTTGGACTTAACCAAGGCTTATCACCAAATCCCAGTAGCTCCTGAAGACATTCCAAAGACGGCAATATGCACACCCTTTGGACTCTTCGAGTTCACCCGAATGACTTTCGGATTGTGCAATGCGGCGCAAACCTTTCAAAGGTTCATTCACTCAGTCCTGCGAAACCTCGAGTTCTGTTTCGTATATTTGGATGATGTTTTGGTCGCTTCTTCCACTGGGTCTGAGCACTTAGCCCATCTCGAGTGCATTTTTCAACGTCTCCTTGAGGCCGGTTTAGTCCTAAACGTTGAGAAATGCAAATTTCTCTAAAAACAGGTGAGATTCCTCGGCCATTTCATTTCCCCTGAAGGAATACAGCCCGACCCAGACAAGGTGCAAGCGATAACAAGCTTCTCGCGTCCAAAGACAGTGAGGGAGTTGAGGAGGTTCTTGGGCATGCTAAACTTCTACCGTCGTTTCCTGCCCAAGGCCGCCCATCACCAGTCCATTTTGAACGCGTACTTGTCTGGCCCCAAAACTAAGGACACACGAGAGATCGTGTGGTCTGAAGAGGCTATCTGCGCGTTTGACAAATCCCGTCAACAACTGGCCGACGCTACACTCTTGGCATTCCCTCTGCAAGATGCACCCCTAGCCGTTTTTGTTGATGCCTCTGACATCGCAGTAGGTGCTGCCCTTCAACAAAAGGTGGATCAAGTTTGGCAGCCGTTGAGCTTCTTCTCGAAGCAGTTGAATTCCGCTCAACGGAACTACAGTACCTACGATCGCGAACTGCTCGCCGCGTATTTGAGCAACAAATACTTCCGTTTCTCCCTAGAAGGCAGGCCGTTCACAGTGTTCACGGACCATAAGCCTCTCACGTATGCTTTGAAACAGAAGCCCGACAAAGCGTCCCCTCGTCAGCTTCGACATCTGAGCTTTATAAGCCAGTTTACGTCAGACATCCAGCACGTGTCCGGCAAGGACAACATAGTTGCTGACGCTTTGTCTCGTGTCTCCGAGGTTAACATCCCCGCCTCACTCGATTTCTCGGCTATTGCCAAGGCCCAGGAGGATGACGCACTTCAGAGCCTCAAATCCAACCCCAAATACAAATTTCGGGAGTTGCCCATCTTCGGCTCAAACCTCTCTGTCTGCTGCGAAGACTCGGAAAATGGACCTCGGCCATACATTCCGGCCACCTTTCGCAAGGAAGTGTTCCACGCAGTTCACGACTTAGCGCGCCCAGGCATCAGGACAACAAATCGGCTAGTCACCGAGAAATACTTCTGGCCCTCTATGAATAAGGATGTCAATTCCTGGGCCAGAGAGTGCATCGCATGCCAGAAGTGTAAAGTCTCCAGGCATGTAAGGAAAGAAGTGGGCTCATTCCCCCGCACTACCAAGCGGTTCCACACAATACACCTCGACATAGTAGGGCTTTTGCGACACTCGCACGGTTATAGGTATTGTCTCACAATCATCGACAGGTATACGCGGTGGCCTGAGGCAATACCTCTGAAAGACATTACGGCGCAATCATGTGCCGAAGCCCTCTGTCGAGAGTGGATACCTCGCTTTGGCGTCCCTGCAGTGGTCATCACTGACCAGGGAATGCAATTTGAGTCCACCCTTTTCTCCGAGTTAGGCAAACTCCTTGGTTTTAAACGCCAGCGGACTACTGCATACCACCCGCAATCCAATGGGATGCTAGAACGTTGGCACCGGACGCTGAAAGCCGCCATTATGGCACGTGACGATCCGTCCTGGTCCCAAGTCTTGCCTCTCGTCCTACTCGGCCTACGTACAACCCGACGAGAGGAATTTGCTGCCAGCCCCGCAGAGCTGGTATACGGGGAGAACCCGAGACTCCCAAGCGATCCGGTCTTCGACAAGAGATCGGGTCTCACAGAGTCGGGGTTGATGCGTCTGCTGAGAGACAATCTCCGACGCATAAAAGCCACACCACCCACCCGACACTCGCCCACACCTGCCTGTTCGCCCAAGGAACTGGACACGTGCACGCACGTTCTGGTCAGGACGGATGCCGTCCGGAAGCCGCTGCAGCCTCCATATGAGGGCCCGTACCGCGTTCTCGAGCGGGGAGAACATTTCTTCCAGCTCGAGATCGGTGGACGCAGGAAGGCGGTCTCTCTGTCCAGGCTGAAACCCGTGTCCGCCCCGAAGCAGCATCGTGCCCGTTTTGTGGATTGACGGTGAACGAAGTTCCGGAATCAGTCGCCGAAACCCCTAGGTTTCATCTGGGGGCGGAGTGATGTGGCGCGGCAGGATTCGCAGCATTCGAAATTTATTTCGAATGTTGCGAATGCGAACAAATAGATGGCGCGGAACTATCCACTTTGCAGAGCTCGCCACGGGAGTGGAGGACTGGCGAGAAAAGTGTGTCATGAGTTAGGGGCAGAAAAGAAACACATGAAGGAGATGATTATTCTCTTCTGCCTCTAACGAGCAAATAGTCACTTCAGTTTTTCTTCATTCTTTAAATAAATTATTTAATAAAGTCTAATTGTTAAATCTATCGAGTATTGATAGTAAAAACCCTGTCTATGTTCCGGTGTACCTAAAAAGTGTGGTTTGCAAAGAATTGGACTATTAAATTTAAAGACCCGTGTCCTTTATCGATTTCAGTGGCTCCGGGACATTATATTATACGCTGGCAGTTTATAGCAGCAGTTAGAGCTAATCCTTACGGGAATTATTTCAGCCATGATGGTACATCCTGGTCAAGTATGTTTTGGCTTTAGACAATAATGAATTCATAAACCCGACCCAGTTGAAACTCTTAATGAGACTTCCATTTTTGATCATGTTGGCTCAAGGATGTCATGCATGTAACTTCCATTTAAATTGTGCATTTTCTATTCCAAATTTCATTCTTCTCATAAATATGGAATACGTAAATTTATTTCAAAACCAGGAATGCAGACTAGAAAATTCGAGAAATGTTCTATATCAGCGAGTGACTACGATAACTAATTTGATTTGTATTGAGTACATTCTACGTATATCATAGAACTACTTTATATCAAAGGAACACGTTTACAAACTTCAAATAGGATAATATTTCGTGCTGAAGATTCCTTACAAATTCAACAATGCGTACAATCTCGTAGAAACATTTTTGTCGTTATAAAATCATTCAGATGCCCGCTTTGATGACAATAAAATATGGTAGACTCTGCAGGGATAGTCATGCCACCATGACACATATTATGCACAGTACAATTGCTACAGGCATTGTTCCTTGTTAAGAAACCAAGCAGCTGAAATAATATCGAAACCAAAGCAAGCACTTCAACATCAAAAGTGAATTGGCCATATCTTTGTTTTTGTGCTGAAACCTGAAGACTGTTCTTTTCCATCTAGTTCAGTTATCAAAGGAGGAAAGGGCACTTTGTCAGGGTTTCTCACATTTAAAGTATACAAAAGAATTTCGTATGCGAAAATTCGAAGGCAAGCCGAAGGGTTTGAATGAATGCAAGTTTTAGGGAAGGAATTACAATAATAATGGAGTCGAAATTCACAGAGTTATATCCAAATACTGAAGCATACACTATGGACGATAATCCCATCTTTGACTGGAGACAAGTTTCAGAGAATTCTTTTTTTATGATATTGAATTTTTTAATCGTGACCCCCCAAATACAAATTGTTTCTTGAATATCGCAACACAACTCAAGTTTTATTGTATCTTGAGTAACAGTGAAATTCACTCTCCATGTGCTACTGCCATATAGCAAAACAGGAAGAAGGCTAGCGGGGACCAGACCCAACTTGATCTTGGTGTTGGCATAACTGCATTTCTAGATTTTAGAAAGGGCAGTGAAAGCAGATCTAGCACTGTTGATGCGTTAGGCAACATCTAGTTCGGAGCAGGTGTCTTCAGAAACCACGCTTCGTAGATAGACAACGTAGATTGCTGCTCTTCGTCAGACTAAGAACCTTGGTTTTGTAGGAGTTTATCTTCAGTTTGACTCTACTTGCGTCTCTTTCCAAATCCAGAGCCATTTGTCCAAGGTCCATGACCCGGTGAACAGATGTCATCACTGTTGGCGAGGTGTTTAAGGAAAGATATCATCGTCTATTGAATTCCTCCACGTCCTCCGGACAGGGCAGCATGAAGAACGTTACCGTTAACAAGAAGAAATAGTATCGGTGACAGGATACAACCCTGGCGGATTCTGCTTTGGACATCAAAATCCCCCGAGATGTTAAGAACCATGGGGAAGTGTTCTTTCTACCTCTGCAGTTGTTCATTATCGTGAGTAAGAAGTCGACCCTTGACATCCTTCACAGGACCATCGAAAGATTTACGACCACCTAGAAGTTCTTTCCTGATGCGGTAACGGTTGTGAAATCATTACGGCCTGCGGTGTCTTCCACTTCCCTGAGCAGCACAATCGCAAATTCTCATTTGTCATAGAGTACACTTCGCTGAACTTATCGGGATTTTGTTCGATATCGGAGTTCAGCGCATCGTGTCCGCCATCACTTGAAGTGGTCAGTAGAGCCTTCAATTCCCTCCGTTCATCGATACGCTTTCACGACTCCACAGTTAACCAAATCTTATGACGTGGCCGACGCCCTGTGCAGCACCCAAGAAAAGAGTATTTTTGATTTTGGCCCAATGATCATCGATATTCTCAGGTGCGTTACTCAGTAGATCTGGTGCTCTATCAGGAAGATAGCTCTCCGACTATCAACCGGCAAGGCTGATGTCAGCGCACATCCAGAAGACAACTCCTAAATGTACAGCTGATCGCAGTGTTCGATTTGATTGCTCATACGGCCTCGGTCAATTTAAAGCGTTGCGATCACCAAGACCGTGCTGCCCCATCACATTCCCGAGCGGCGTCAGCTGCAACTCTACTATGCCCCGGAGCGCCCTCCAGCGTGGCGTTCGGTGTCAGGTAAAGGCTAGAAAACGTTATCCCTAAACACCAGATCCAGACAAATCCGTTCTCTCGGCATTCGGCAAGAACACGAAGTTGAATGTCGTCCCGAACTAAGATGGCATCGGTGCCCGATAAGTCGAGAACTCATGAGGACGGGTCCTTGTTTCGGTATTGCTCGCTCATTAGCACTAGATCAGCATTTACTTCCGCAGCGAACTGTCCTAGCAACTGTTGAGCGGTTGCACTCCGGTGCAAGTTAATTTGTAAAATGCAATTTTGATTCTCCCGCTGCTAAGGAGTTTCCTCGCATATTGCTCTGGCAATTGGTTTCCACATGGGCTCTAGGCTGGAACCAAGAGCCTTCTCCCCCAATAACCCCTTGACCGCAGAACGCACTCCTGTTAGTCGTCTTTTAGCCCAGTTCTACGATAACCCCACCACTCCCCGTTTTCCCTATGGAACAGACCTCTCCTCCGTTGTCTTCGGTTTCATCCTGTAGCGGTTTTTACTAAAAACTTCCGTAAATGTCTTGCCTTCCATCGACTAAATGAGCAGAGCCGACGGTCTTGTCCTTCTTCGCTTCCTCGTCTTTTCTGCTCCTGTCGTTTGGTTGGCAGCCTGCCAAAGATGCGGTTCAATAGTTCCTCAAGTTCCATCAGTCCCTTTTTTGACGCCTTTACTGACGTTCCTCTGGAGGAACGTTACCGACCGCATATGCTTCAACGCTGCTGCTGATGAGCCTTGCCTCTGCTCTAGCTAGGACGGTTGACTGGACTTCCACTCGATTTGTGTCCGAATTCATCTGCTCAGGACTAGCGATTCTGACTGAGCTTTCTTTCGGAAAAGGGGCACTACAAGGTATTGGAGTTGCCATCTCCACACGGTCAATCGCGCCACTTGATAAGGCTTCCTCTTTATTTGGGCGCCCCAGTGTTACATCGGGTATGTCAGCCCTCGCTGCCTCTTTCGCCGATCGCTGGCACATTTTTGTGCTACACCCAAACGTCCTCCTTTTTCCCTGTTGTTTCGTCGATTTTTTTTCATTAATTTATTTTTATTCTCCATGGAAAACTATGATAACTAGCGCATCGTTTGCAAGGGAGTGGGCCGCAATAGTCAGGAGCGGGTGTACCCTCGGGGACACAGCCCCTACCCCAGTTCCTGAGCCCTGACCTACGCATAACTTTTTCCGGAATTCACGTACGAATCAGCGCTCACTCGCCGCAAAGCGGTCTACTAATACCAGTTCAATGCACACTAGCCGACCAGGGTCCCGAAAGGGATGGATCCTGATATACGCCACAACTGCCACCTTTGGAGAGCTACGTTCACATCATTCCGTCGACATCGACAGAGAGTTGTGGACGGCTCCGGAGACTCCCAGTGTGTCCCGACGTGTACCGGTTATTCGCGGTTTGCTCTTAAGCGAGAAGCTTTCTCGACGCAGGTATACTGCCAGCTAGGGGGTCAGAACTACTTACTCGGGCACCTCGGGGACGTCACATCCCGTATCGTAAACGACCCGTTAAAGGTCGCTAATGAGCCCTGAAGGGATAATCAATATCAAGATGCTAAGGCACGCCTCTCTCGCACTGAAACAGTCTCACTTTTGAACTACTTACTCATATAATTTTTGTTGGCCAGTACTATGTCCAAATGCAAATAAAAAACCTAAAAATGAAGAACGTTTTTCTGAGTTTTCACTGCTTACAACAATCACGGCCGAAGAAGAGCAAACTGTAGGAACATGTTCTCCAACTCTGTCATAATAAACCTTCTAAGAGAATACGTTACCTACCACAGCTGATAATCTCATGAACTGCCCTATGGTTTGGCAGTCGAACGTCCATATTGCAGCTTTATCATTCCTGTAGGGTTCCCTTCAGAAGTAGTCTGGAAAGGTGAACCCAGAACGACTCTTCAAAGGTTAAGATTGAATTAATTTTACTTCCCTGCAAATATTCAACGATAGCAGCAATTATGTGATCTTTACTTTCCTTCGCGAGTAGCAATCGATCTATGCTACCAAAGTATTTCGCTAAAATCTATCTACCAGGTCCCCGAAAATACCCTGGGCCTGGAGGGAGATTAGCTTGTAGACAGCAAAATCTTGTCAAAATAGGTTTAGGTCTTTTTTTTTTGAGGAGGTGGAAATCTTCAGAAGACACTGGTCTGGGCACACCAGTGTGTGGGATTTTTACCCACTAAAACCACCCCCGACTCCCTCCCTCGCTGCCCCGCGAAACCACCCTAAGGTATCACATCACGGGGCGGAGTCAGCTCATTCTAGCTTAATCCCGTTTCTTCTCTACGCGGCATACGTGACCGCGATTTTCTCCTCTTGCCTTTCGCAATTTATTTTGGGTAGATGCAACCATGCAGTTCGCCACCAGATTTTCTGGTACCAGCACCTCTCCTAGAGTCTCCTCTAGATTCCTCCTTTCCTCCACAAATCTCGGACAGTGGAAGAATATATGCTCTGGGTCCTCTGGGACTCTAATTTAAACCTGTGCAGATATTGGCGATATCCTTCATGCCCCGTGAGAAACTGGATGAGATTATAATTAATCTCACCGTGTCGTCTCTCCAACCACTGATTGATGGCAGGAATGAGCCTGTGAGTCCACCGACCCTTTCCCGAGCGTTCCCACCGCTCTTGCCATCTATTTATGAATCTCTTCCTTTCAGCGTTCCTCGTCTGCAATAAGGGAGAGATTGGCTTCGCATTGTATACATTCGCCATCTCATCTGCCAAGATGTCAATCGGCATCATTTCAGAGATGACGAATGCTGCATCATCTGAGACAGTCCTGAAGGCAGAGCATACCTCCTCCTGTAGACTGCATTCAGTTTGCTAGTGCTAACTGACATCCGCAACGCCTCCCTCCAAACTGGGGTAGCATAGAGCATGATTGAGGTCACCACCCTGGCTATAAGCAGCCTAGAGGTATCCCGTGGCCAGTTCGGCACGTTCGGCATCATCCTCACCAGTGCCATACTTGCAGTGGATGATTTATCACAAACATACTGTACGTGTTGCTTATATCTGAGCTTCCTGTCTATCACCACCTCCAAGTATTTGATGGTCGGCTTGGAAAAGACGATATGATTCCCGATTCTAACACAGGCGTAATTTCTCTTCCGGCGCTTGGTGATAAGGACCGCTTCTGTTTTTTCCTCTGCAAGCGTCAGACCAGAGCTCTCTTGCCAACTTTTAACAGCACCGATTGCCTCGCTTGAGTATAACTCAGCATCTTCGAGATGCTTTGAAACAACCAGAGCTATGTCGTCAGCGAAACCCACCACTATGGCTTCCTCCGGAAGGGGAAGATTAAGAACATCGTTGTACATAATGTTCCACAGTAGTGGGCCCAATACGGAGCCCTGCGGAACACCCGTGAAAACAACGTACTCCTGGGGTCCGTCATCGGTGTCATACCAGAGCCTCCTTTCAGTTGAGTAACTATCGACGATAGCAGCGAGATAGGCGGGAATACCAACCTTCGCTAGGGATTTGTGTATTAGATTCCAATTGGCCGAATTGAATGCATTTTTCACGTCCAGGGTTACTACCACGCAATATTTGCTGGTACTACCCTTTCCGTGGATTGCATCTTCGGCCAAGCCAGTAACCAATTTGATGGCATAAGTGGTTGATCTGGCTTTACGGAAGCCATACTGCCGATCTAAAAGGCCGCCTTGGCTCTCAACAACCGGGAGTAATCTATTAGAGATTACCTGCTCTAACATTTTCCCCACAGTGTCCAAAAGACATGAGGATGGTTCACCTGGAGGTTTACCAGGCTTAGGCAGATGTACCGACTTCTGCCGCTTCCGTGCCGCTGGAAATATTCCTTCGGACATGCACGCTTCGAGCAACTCGCCGAACATGTCCGGTCTGGATTTCACGGCAAGCTTAAGGGCCTTCTTCGGTACTCCGTCCAGGCCCGGCACTTTATTGTCTCCTATTCTGCCGCAGATCTCCAGCAGCTTGTCTCTGGTGACTGGCGGGATTGCCGTCACATTCAGAGGTGGCTGGAATGCGTCGCTGCTCTTCTCTTGCTGAGGGAATAATGCTCATCCAAAAATTTTGCAGACCAGTCTGAAATCTTTTTCGGTTTCGGGCATGATAGCTATTTGCCCTGTGGCTCGACACATGTCTCAAGAATCGAATCTGTGACCCATATGCCACCGTGACGGTTTCTATACGGTTCGCTTATGATGGCGATTTCCATCTCAGATTCGAACGTGGTCTGTTCATCCTAAGCGACCCTGCAATGATTCAGGGTTATTTGAATAAACCTCATTTTATCATTGCAGTGAGCACCTTCCTAAATTCCGGACATTTACCACTTCCGGTAATATGCCGGTTATCCTGTCCCTCTTTTACTTCCCACAATAGGCATTTGGGGTCCCTATTGCACTCTCTGGAAATATGGCCTTTCTCCCTACACCTTCTGTATCGATCGGATCGACCCATGCTGCTGGTGCATGCCTTGGCGAAGTGCCCAAACATGAGGCATTTAAAGCACCTCTTGTTCTCTTAAACGTCAGACAACCCGTCCAATCCGAATCCTTCCGGCAGCCAACAATATCTGTGCTGCTTCAACTGGTACTCGTGTTGTGGCCGTTTGAGTACCACCATAGGCTTTTCGTAAGCCCACAACAGACTCCTCGGTGAGTTCTTTCAACTTGAATTGCTCCTTCACAGCAAAACAAATTTCTCCTTTCGATGTCACTGCATTCTCCCCAAGTGAGTTTTTCACTTGAGTGTGAAGGTCATCAGTTTTGCCCATGCTGCAGCTTTTCAGCTTGAACATCTCCTTTCTGGGTTGTTCGGAATCTGTTTATATTTCCGCTCAGATCAGCTTTGACCTTTTTGAGTATCTCCGCATAGGACAGATTGTCCTTACTGGAGATAACAATTGCATCTGGACGAGTTCGCACTTCTGCTTTTCAATCCGCTTTTTTGTTGGTAACTTTACTCCATCCATCGTTTTCACTCGTTTTGGGCTTCGCAACGCTGGTCGAGTTTCCTAGATTCGTTGTACGCTTTCTTCCTTCTGAGCTATGGGTGCTGGTTTTCAGAATGTCTTGTCCGCCTTTTTTCTCTTAGGCGCCTGCTGATTATTTAAAGGATCCCCCTCTTTTTCACGTACTCGTTTATTTCGCCGGGATTCGATGGTAGTACGGTTGGACGTCACTTGGGTTGCTTGTAACACTGTTGGCACAGCGGGGTTCGGCGAATCCTTATTATTCTTTTCCTCCATCTGCGATCTATTATAGAGGACTCTAATAGCCCTCACCATACTCTTTATGGGCTGGTGCAACTCGGACAGCTCAACTATTTGCTGGATGAAGGGCAATTCGTCCGGATTGGGACTCTGCTCCCTGTAAGCCTCGGCAGAGTTACTTCTTTTACACGGTCCTTCACTTTTGGCGTTTATTGACCTTGCCTATACTTTGTCCTTCATTGGCATTGGTGGAGATCTTAAAGTTGATGAGCTTCTTTTGAATGGATCCCTTCCTTGTTCCTGGAGCACCTCCTGCTGTCGAGCATCTTGAACATATGCGGTGGGTGTTGTCACAGTTTTTGCCGTCCAAGAAGCTGCCTTCAGTTCATCTTTGTTTGGTCTTGTTATTGGTGTTCTCGGTAAGGTCGTACTTCGCTTGAACACCTCCTTCTCCAGATCCAGATCACTTGTAACATTATATGCCAAGGTAGCCACGCTGTCCACCACCGAGGCACCTGCCTACCCGCTTGTATGTCAGTCAGTCTGCGAGTCCCTTTGTCCACGCCCTTTTTAGTTTTTACACCATCAATCTGACTGATTCCAGGCCGATGATTTCACTTCGGTCTGTGATTTCTACTAGCCTAAAGTAAAAAAAAAATGATTTCCAAGAAAAAATTATATTTTTTACTGAATATCCTTCAAACAAAAATTTCTCTTGTTCAGACATTTCTGAAATAGTTTTATCTTAGAAACGTATCTGAAGATAAGCGCATTGTTTGATAGAAAGGGAATTTCATATTACAACCTTTTGCCATTTTCTAATGGTACCTCTATGATTTCGTTTAATTCCTTTAAAACTCCGGACGAGTATACAACATTTTCAATATTAACATGCTGAGAAGTAGGGCCATTTGTCATCTGTCCCATTTAATCCTATGGAGAAGAAAGCATCCAATACACAATTTCTGCACGGACCGGAATATGTTTTTGGAATTTTAAATTACTTTGGAATCGTCTTACAATGGCTTCAGTTCTACACAGAAAACGCACATAACTCTCAAAGGTTTCACGTTGAGCCTGGTACATTCAAGCATTAAATTTATGTTTTTCTTTCGCCAGTTGGTTGTTCCTACAAAGACCGCAAATTTTTTTCGCAAATGATCTGGCCCTCGAAGTTGGAACTCGACTGTTCATAGGACCGCGCCCTTGTTTCCTCTTGTAATGGCTTTTTGTCCTGAAAACACCTTATACAGGTACGAGTATGTGGTCTAGAGATGAAGAGCAAAGCGTAGTGAAAACTGCAGACAGATTGGACATTTTAACTCTTGAGGAACCTAATCAATGTTAATGGAAAAAAGTGCTGCAATATAAAGTAGCGTGTTTGCAGAAATGCGGGGGTTATTATGTCAAGCTATCGTAACTGCACCCTTTTATCAATTTCCTATCCTATCTTGCACATCACACTTTTATTCAAACTCCACATCTTCACCGGCATCCTGTACTTTCAAGAATTTATGAAACCTTTTCGGAATGCTTAAAAACCCGCAGTTCAAGTTAATTACTCTCTTGGCTATTCCAGTTCTGTTGTTACATTTTTTCTACAAGGGTAGGTATGGCACCACAAGGGCGAAGGCACGAAATATGTTTCAATTTTATGCTTTGTTATTTCTACGGTCGATCCGAACAGAATATTTGAAATTCCCGGGTTGGGTATTAATATCAAATGGAAACAGTTGGCTTTTCTCATGTGGGATTAGAGATACTATGATTTAGGAGGGATGCAGTCTTAATGCATCCATTTCTATGCCGAAGGCTGTAACGGAAAATCGACTAGTCTCGTGATATTTTAGATATGCATTTTAGGATTCATGCAGTGGTAGTGTAGTTTGAAATCGAGGGGAAGTTAAATGAATTATTCCATTATTCACAGTCTCTAAAGCTGTGTTTTTCTATATCCAATAAGTAATAACTGTGGACTATGCAAAATACACTTTAGGGAGGATAAAAATTCAATTTGAAGGTCACTTTGCAATTTGAGACGACTATGGTCTATACAAATCCTGTCAGTAGTTATCTAACCTGTTTGGAAATTTGAAATCCAAATATAAATTACACACGGTCGTTTGCCATTTTACCCTTTCTATTACTCTCTATTTTCTGCAATAAGTGTAATAAGGGAAGACAATATCTTTTCTAGCCAAAAGGCTTCCAGTTGTCGTTACTTGAAAATACTGAGAAATGCAGCCGTTTATTTATCGATTGATGGATGACTAAATGAATTGATCACTCTAACTTCTGTATTTGACTTGAAGGTCGTTTGCACAATGCTAATTTCCAGGAGAAATGGTAATTTTAATTGAAATAAAATGAATTGATGCCATTAAGGGTCATTGAATTCAGCATGCTTTTTTCTTTGAAATGGTTCATGCCAAAGAGTGGAATGGTTGAAAAGGCTAGAGACAAATTATATTTCGATTTCCATTTTCATGTTTCTTTTTCCTAACTTGATGTGACAACAATGTTCACAAACGTTGTATCAATTAATTCGCTTTTCTTTTTGTCCTAAAATACTTAGTAATTTGTAGCAATTGAACCAGGGTCTTCAAAGAAAACCAGGCACTGGGTGAAAGTCATTCGAAAAAGCTAGGCCCCAGGTGAAAACAGTGTGGGCAATAGCAGTTTTCTTTTTAAGCTTTTGTGTAGATTTTTACCCATTAATTCCACCCCCGACACTTTTCTAACTCATGGAACCATCTTCAGGTATTACATCACGGGGCGGAGTAACCTTACTTTAGCTAGGCCTCCCTCTGTCTACACGAGGGAATCGATATCAGGAAGGCTTTCAGCTTTCGCAGTTCACTTTTGATTGTCCTCCGAAACCTGTCTGTGTCCAAGACTCTTGTTTTGAGTGGCTCCATCGCTACTGACCTTTCGGCTTTTTTTGGCTCCCGATAAAAGAGAAATGGACTTGATATTAGATATGTTCTTCATTTCATCCGCCAAGAGGTCAATCGGCACCATTGCTGAGATGACGAACACCGCATCATCTAATATAGTCCAAAAGTTTGATCCCACCCTTAAGGCTGTTCTTCTGTAGAACGCAATCAGTTTATGCGCGCTAGATAAAATATACAGCGCTCATCCCCAAACTAGAATTGCATTATTATTATTATTCTGTTAAGGGAAAGTCGCAGCGCGTCCTTAAAAAGCTATTGTGCTCCTTGTGTACTTATTGATCATAGTATCTCAAAGAAGCCTATAACCGTCAGGAACTTTAGCATGTTCCCTACTTCCAGATATTTCAATTTTGCATTTGGTATCAAGTGTTCTGTCAAAGTACATTTTCCTTGCACCAATGACGCCGGTACCCGCTCCCTTTGCTGTGAGGGATCCATCAGTGTAATCAGTTGCTGGTTTAAGCCGTATGTCGCAGCCAAGCTCTGCCAGTTTACCTTGTTACTCCAACGTGTGTCAAACTTCTTATCGAAGTGAAACCTCATTGTCATGTTATCCCTTGGTATCAGTAATTCGGGATACCGAATATCAATCTTCCGTCGGTTTAGGCAGTTCCCCGTCTCACTGATACTACCGGCCATCCTGAATATTGCCCTCCTTGCCTGCATTTGTTTGTGCAGTTGGAGGGGGGTTAATCCCAGAAGGACCTCCAGGGATGCCGTTGGGCATGTCCTCATTAACATATTGATATACACGCAAGCCAGTCTTTACAGCTTGTGTAAATCCCTGGCTTGTGTGCTGAGTTCGGTTCTTTCTGCCCAGATTACCGCGCGATAGGTAATCATTGGCCTTACTATTGCAGTATATATCCAAAACGGGGTTGCAGCCCGAAGATACTATTCGGGCTGCAACCCCATTTTTTCCTGCTATGGATCTACAAGTCATCAGAGCCCTCGTGGCTTTCCGACAAATGTTTCCTACATGTGTCTTCCAGAATAATTTTTGGTCTAGCATAATTCCCAAATATTTGACCTCTGTTTCTGATTTCACCTCCATATCATGTAATCATACGGCTCTCAGGTGATCAAGGTTACGCCTTCTAGTAAATGGTACTATGGTGGTTTTGGCTGGGTTTATCTGCAGTCCCACTTTCCTGCACCAGGCACTAGTCCAATTTGGATTTTATCACATAGGGTATCTTCATATTTGCCCCTACAGATTAAAACAATGTCGTCGGCGTAACTCTGGACTTGAATTCCAGTATTTGTTAACACGTCCAGGAGTTCATCCACTACCATACTCCACATCAGCGGCGATGGTACCCCATCCTGTGGACAGCCTTGAGTGGTGTTCATGACAATAGAATTTGCACCTGTCGGTACTTCTATTTGCCTGCTTTCTAGCACTTTGCTCATCCAGAATGCCAGGGTGTTTCCTACTCCCTTGCGGCTCAGGTCATCTTGTATCTCTGTGTGCGATGTGTTGTCGAATGTTCGATATCCAAAAACGCGCACAGTGCTATTTCTTTTGTTTCTATGGCATCCCGTAGTACTTCTGTTAGCTGATACAGAGTAGTTTTAGTTGACCGTTCTGCCCGGTCAGCGTGTTGACAGTGATGTAGGGGATCACGTTTTAGAACGTTAGCTGCAATATAGTTGTCTATGACCTTCTCCACCGTTTTGAGTACGAACGATGCTAGGCAAAGTGGTCTGAAAGATTTAGGGTGAAAATGATCCTTTTTACCCGCTTTCAGAGTAAAGACCACTTTAGATTTGAGGCGTTTGCTGATACGTCGAGCATAAAGAACACCAGTTGTGGAATGGAGGTTACTGAAGCTGACAGCACTGAGCAATTTAAATATCTGGAGTCAATGCTATCAGCCAATGGAGGACTGCGTTATGCCCCTCACATAGGGAAACACAAAGGTCAAAGGGTAGTGCAGGTCCCGGGGCGAAACGTGGATTGGTACCCACGATGGAGCATAAAACCTGGGAAACGCCTGCTGAACCAACACCAACAGCTCTACTACCAAACCCTATCTCCACCTCCACGTGGTGACCGCTGGGAGCTCTTTCTTGACGAAAAGCTGCAGACGGAGAAGGATGAAGGCGAGTCTCCCGCGCCTAAAAACCGGACAAATTGTACCAACTGGTCCTCCAGGTTGGGGGTTGGGTAGGGCTGACAACCCTACACCGAAAACAACTTGTTACGAAGCCACAACAGGAGCCTCGGACAGGACGGATTTTAAAACGACGGACCCGGCAAAGAACACGGAATAACGATTTGCGCATTTTCTCATGGAACTGCGCTCCCTGTACAGAGATGAAGCTGACGAGCAGCTAGCCGATACCCTGTCCCAATATAGGGCTGATATAACAGCGTTGCAAGAGATGCGATGGACAGGGACCGGTTTCCTGGAGAAGAGCCACTACACCATATATTATAGCGGTCATCCAGTAAACCATGTGCTCGGAGTAGGTTTCTTAGTCAGCCAAAAAATGAAACCTGCTGTTATCGGCTTTGAAAACATAAGCGAACGACTATGCACTCTGCGCTTGCGAGGCAAGT
Source organism: Hermetia illucens (assembly GCF_905115235.1). Taxonomy (NCBI): domain Eukaryota; kingdom Metazoa; phylum Arthropoda; class Insecta; order Diptera; family Stratiomyidae; genus Hermetia; species Hermetia illucens. Next base: position 96,662,854 of record NC_051854.1, on the reverse strand, counting down.
TTAGAAATATAAGCCTCATAAACGTTCATGCCCCTACAGAGGAGACTGCAGAGTCGGAGAAGGATACCTTCTACGAGGCAGTAGAACGAACCCTCGAAGCCTGTCCCAGATATGATATCAAAATCATACTTGGGGATTTTAACAGCTAAGCAGGGAAGGAGCCCGTATTCAGGCGATACGTTGGCTCCCATACCTTACACGAAAAAACAAATGATAACGGACTGCGGACTATTCAATTAGCAGTGTCACACGAAATGGTTGTTGGAAGTACCTGGTTTGCGCGGAAAGCGGTCCACAAACACACATGGGCCTCTCCAGGCGGGACCACTTTCAACCAAATTGACCACGTGTTGATCGAACGCCGCCACCTCTCAGCCTTGGTGAATGTCAAAACATATAGGGGGGCCTATATAGACTCGGATCACTATCTCGTTGGCATGGTGCTCCGAGCTCGAATAACAATACCACCTAGAATCCCCTCTGACAATCAGGTGAGAGTGAACACTCAAGCCATCCACAACACAACCCTCCGCGATAAGAGGGAAATGGATGCCGCAATAACCGCAGTCAACAGAGGACCTGGAGATGAAGCATCAACAAATGATCTTCACAACCATCTGAAGAACATTATCATGGATACGGCCACAAATATACTTGGTCTTACCGCAAAAGGAGTCGGAACGGCTATTTTGACGATGAATGTAAGCTAGCAACAGAACGGAAGAATGCCGCATACCGAGTAATGTTGCATTCTCAAAGAACGCGGGCACACGCAGACACTTATCACGAACTCCGTCAAGCGGAGAAACGACTTCACAGACGGAAAAAGGACGCCTGGGAGAACCAAAAAGTCCGTGAACTAGAAAAGTACAGGGAGCAACCACACCAGGCATAGAAGGTGGAAGTTTTACCAACAAGTCAGCAGGATGAAGCCTTATACACCTCGATGCTCATCCTGCCGAGACAAAGAGGGAAATCTGATTTCCGACAAAATGGGCATATTAGAGCGATGGGTTGAGTACTTCGATGAGCTACTGAACAACCAGAACATCGGCGAGTTGGAGGTCCCGCCAACTGAAGACGACGGACAAATACTGCTACCACCAAGTTTAGGAGAAATAGTCCGTGCAATTCATCGGCTAAAAAATCATAAGTCGCCAGGAGCCGATGGAATTACAGCCGAATTGGTTAAATATGGAGGCGACCAGTTACACCAAGTGGTTCATCAACTTGTGCTCTAGGTATGGGACAGCGAATCAATGCCTGACGATTGGCAACGAGGCATTATCTGTCTCATACATAAAAAGGGAGATATCACACAGTGCAGCAATTATAGAGGTATCACGTTGCTGAGTACCATCTATAAGATATTCTCCACTATCTTGCTAGGCCGGATAGCCCCATACGCCCAGAACATCATTGGCCCATACCAAAGAGGCTTCACTCCAGGCAAATCAGCAACAGATCAGATTTTCTCTCTGCGGCAAGCGATGGAAAAACTGTTGGGATATTGACAACAGTTGCACCATCTGTTCATCGAATTTAAAGCCGCCTATGATAGCATAGCCAGAGTAAAACTGTACACGGCCATGAGAGAATTCGGTATCCCGACGAAATTAATAAGACTGACTAAGCTGACCCTGACCAATATGCGAGGTCAGATAAAAGCAGCAGGATCACTATCAAGACCATTCGACATCAACAACGGTCTACAACAAGGGGATGCGCTATAATGCGTCCTCTTTAACCTGGCCCTCGAGAGAGTGATCCATGATGCCGAGGTGAATGCAAGAGGTACGATCCTCTTCAAGTCCGCCCAACTACTGACGATATCGACATCATGGGAAGAACCACCCGAGACGTACAAACTGCCTTCATCCAGATCGAGCCGGCGGCGCGAGATCTTGGGCTGCACATCAATGAAGGCAAGACAAAATATATGGTGGCAACGTCAGCACCGAAGACGAATCAACCAACAACATCAAACCGCACTGGTCAAACACAAACACGAAGAAGAATAAGGATAGGAGAATACAACTTTAAGACCGTTGACAATTTCTCCTATCTAGGGTCGAAAATCACAACCGATAACAACTATGATGATGAAATCCGCGCACGGTTGTTGTCAGCCAACAGAGCCTATTTCAGCTTACAAAGACTGTTCCGCTCGAAACGTCTCACCATAGGGTCAAAGCTCTTACTGTACAAGACTATGATCTTCCCAGTCCTCATGTATTCCTCGGAAACTTGGGTTCTTAGCAAGAAAAATTGCGAACTCTTGGCCGCGTTCGAGAGAAGAATCCTCCGAAGAATTTTTGGCCCTCTACATGAGGATGGACGGTTCCGTAGCCTACACAATGACGAAATCTATGAGCGATACCATGACCGTCCGGTTGTGGATAAAATCCGGCTCAATAGGTTACGGTGGGCGGGTCACTTAATCCGTATGGATAAGGATGATCCCACCCGGAAAGTCTATAAGGGCAATATCTATGGTAGAAAAAGAAGACGAGGCAGACCCTGCCTAAGATGGAACGATGGCGTGGGTCAGGACGCCAGACAGCTTTTAGGGATATCGAATTGGTGGACCTCGGCGCAAAACCGGGATGTCTGGAGTTCCTTATTAAGGCAGGCCTAGACCGGATACCGATTGTTGCGCCGTTGATGATGATGATGAAAACCTTTTATATCTGAAGCGTTAAGCTTGCGGTTTCCCGACTTGTTTATTTTTTCGGACATGAATTTGTCAATGCAAACACGCCGTGCAATACTATAGAGACCTTTCATTTGATACCCCACATGACTATTTTCGGTGAAAACAAATTTCACACCCATCTTTCAGTTCAATCGGCAGCAGTGTAATTCACTGCATGCGTGGGGTTCACATTTCCAACTTTCCTACCGAATTTCTTATCAAGTAGGGCAAGCGTTTCTAAGGATAGTGTGTGTGACAGACAGGCAAAGAGACAACAAGACCGACAGACAGTAAACCGATTTTAATAAGATTTTGTTTGCGATAAGACATTAAAAAGTAATAGCCCCTGGGGACAGTATTATACATACGACTACATAAGCTACAGCAGAGCAGCTGGAGAGGGTCTCTCATTGTTTACTTGCCTAAAATTATTTTGAAATTTCTCATCTGACAACTATGTGCATATGTTGTATATGTCCTGAAGATAGGAAACCTAACATTAGGGTATATGTATCACACACGTATAGTATGTTCAACTGTCTTATTGTGGAATTTGAACAGGAGTATGCGATGTATACTCGTAACTACAGACGTATCATCTACGCATGGAATTTATCTTAGCACCCAATTGTTATGGGACTGTATAAGCTGAAAGTCTGAAATAGCATAACAAAGCTTGTTAAATACATTAAGCAATTTATTGACGTCCAGACTTGGCAGACTACGTACATTATGTGTACGTGAGATTATAAAGTTCTTAAATATTGGATTCAAAGTCAACGACGGATCCGAACCAAGCTGGTGCCGTCTCTGTTCACACCATTTTCAACAATCTCCATCTGCGTGGCGGCGTACTAAACAAGTCCAACAAACATATGTATTATGGTGTGACTTTAAATTACACTTTGATAGGATAAAATTCCAATCCCGTTTCGACTCCGTACCACGTCCATTTCATCTGTTTATTTTTCTACTTGGTATGGCATATGGGTTATTGGCTTAATTTAATTTGTAAGCTGCAGATAGCTTGGGGGTACGGGATTGAGTCCACCAAGCCTAGGCATGAAATAAATGTGAATGTCAGTTTCATGCTTTCATGTTGTTTGCTAACAATAACACCAAAAGGCATTCCAGACGGAGACCTGATAACCGTCTAACAACTATTGGGTACTTTTGGCGTCATTGCTCGATAATAAAGCCAAGTCGTCGAAATCGGAAATACAAAGTCGCTCCCATGAGAACATGCCGGGAACACACGCAACGCAATGTAAGCACAAATGGCAGAACAATAAAACAAAATATACACAATAAATGCTATTTAATGTTCTCGGCATCGGCATCGTCTGTTTAGATTCGATGAAAACCATGTTTTTCTTTTTGATTGGAAACCTTTGTAGTCAATATATGTATGTAAGTACCACCATACCACCATCACCAGCGTCGATAAACAACTGCAACAACAATGGTAGTTTCTACCAAATCGTATCTCAATACAGAATACGAATTATCACTAACGATTCATTAAGATGCTGTTTGCAAGCTTTCATATTGTTGTAATTCTAGTAATTGCCATACTCGCATGTAGACATGGGACCCGTTCATAAATGTGTCCATCATATGTTATGCATAAAACATTGTGCTGAAAGCTTCACAGAAGTGGGCCGGAGGTCGATGTTTGGAAGAGGAAGGTTATTTGCGCTTTTATAACGAAACAGTGAAAATAATCACCACCCAAACATAAAATTATTAACATTAAGTCCGTAGATTATATTCTAATAATAAAGATAGCTATAAGCTGTGCTTTTCGTCTGATATTCTAAAGCCCCTATCAGTAGCATGGGTGGGTGGTGATCAAGTAAGCATAGATATTCTGAGCACGAGAAAGTGAACATACATACACAGTAACATTGTGAACAAATCGTTGCCACTTTAGTACTGACTGTAATGCAAACCGCCATGATACAAGCACATACTTCCATGCATGCCTCTCTTCCTTTTACTGCTTAGCATTAAATATTTCCCATATGGTGCACAACTGGGCTATCACATCGACATCTCGCATAAAGTAACATCTTATCCAGAGCAGTAATTGAAAATCTGTTTTTTTCCCTTGATAGTTTTCCAAGACTGTATTCCGCTATAATGCGGATGCTACGCAAACGCCTTTCTTTCCTGAGTACTGCTCCACTTTAAAACTGGCGGCATATGAATGAATATTTTTAAAGGAAGTCGGGGTGCGGAGCAAGATTTAAGAGAGCTGCCTGCTTTAACTTTCATGGAATCTTACAAAACCTTTCAGAGTCAATGGTAGATATGTATTATTGCGTTTCAATACGATTTGCATTAATGAAATCTGTTTTGGTTTGTTAATACTGGTTAACCCGAGACATAGATATTTACGCGTTACTGATGAAGCTGAATCGCAAATTCATTCACAAATTCGAGTTATTCCTTGGTCCTACGCTTTATAATAAAACATAATTGGTTTTGGTGAGTGGTTTTGACTAAAAGGGTCCATCCACATATATACATACCACTAGTAACTCCTTGAGGTAGTTGCAGTCTCTGAAGTAAGGTACCTGAGAAAAAAGTATATTAAATATTGCCCTTATATAGGAGGGAGCTGAACCGCACAGGCAAATGAGATTGATACAAATCAATCTCAATCACTGTGAGGCAGCTCAGGACCTGCTCTCGCAAACCATTCGAGAGTCGAATGTCGTTGTCGCGGTTATTTGCGAGCCGTACAGAAACTACGGCTGTGCGACTTGGGCGGTGGATGCGTCTGGCAACGCCGCAATCAGGGCGTGCGGAAGACAGGCCATTCAGGAAGTCATGGCCCTCCCGGCAGCCGGTTTTATGAGGACGAAGGTCAACGGTGTCCATATTTACAGCTACTACGCTCCTCCTAGTGCAACCTTAGCACAATATGAGGAGATGTTAGACAGTCTGGTGTTGGACGCTAGAGACCGCAGCCCTAAAATCATTGCGGGCGATTTCAACGTGTGGGCCCTGGAGTGGGGAAGCCGATCGACGAACACCAGAGGTCAAATTCTGTTGGAGTCATTTGCGGAGCTGGACATCGTGCTGGCCAGCGTTGGATGCGTGCCCACCTTTCGAGGAAGAGGGTCGGGTTCGATCGTTGACCTGACATTTGTTAGCACTTCACTGGTGAGGGAGATGGCTTGGCAAGTGAGTGAGCACTACACCCACAGTGACCACCAGGCCATCTTCCTCCGCATTGGGAACCGGGGAAGCAGTCAACGACGCTCTGGAGGTGGAAAGCCTAAGGCGGTTGGCAGGTCTATCGGAGCTTTCGACGAGGAGACATTCCTGGCCGCATTGGAGGGAGCCCATGATCCGGATGGAACAGCGGTGGAAAGGGTCACACAGCTGTCTCAGCGTGTAACCGAAGCATGCGACGCTACGATGCCACGACGACGTTTGCACCACGGCAAGAGGCCAAACTACTGGTGGAACACGAAAATCGCTGCCTTGAGATCCTCTTGTCTCCGAGCGAGGAGATTTTCCCACAGGACAAGGGGAAGGCCGGAGCACCAGGAGCGTGAGGAGGAATACAGGGATCTGCGAAGCAACCTTAAGAAGGCCATTCGGAGAAGCAAGCGGGAATGCTACCAGAAGCTCTGCATGGAGGCTAATACGAATCCATGGGGTACAGCCTACCAAGTTGTAATGAAGAAGATCCGCGGGCGAAAATCACCTCAGGTGACATGCCCACGGCTCTTGTTGCAAATAATTACAACTCTTTTCTCGCAGCAAGAGCAGGACGAAAGAGAACCCCAACTGGCAGCTCAGCAGGACGTCTTCTCGATCCCTGAAGTTACCGAAGAGGAACTTTGGGAAATCTGCAGACGTATTGGGGACAGCAAGGCTCCGGGATTGGACGGAATTCCGAACAGGGCTCTGAAGGTGGCGGTCAAGGCCAGACCAAGGTGGTTCGCAAGCACATTCGAATCGTGCATGGCGGAAGGAGTGTTTCCCGCCCAGTGGAAGAGGCAGAAGCTGGTGTTGCTACCGAAGCCCCGAAAACCACCCGGCGTGCCCTCTTCATATCGCCCTATTTGTCTCTTAGACACCATGGGGAAGATGTTGGAGAGGGTGACATACAACAGGCTGCTCCCGTTCATCGAGCTTGCGGGTGGTCTTTCAGAGCGGCAATATGGGTTTCGGCGAGCCCGTTCTACGGTCGATGCAGTAGCAAAAGTCGTGGAATTGGCTCGAAATGCAATGGCCATGGGCAAATGCTGCGCTCTGGTGACGCTGGACGTCAAAAATGCTTTTAACTCAGCCAACTGGGGCTGGATTAAGGGCGCTTTGGCCAAACTGGGTGTTCCTAGCTACTTGGCTCGGCTCATCGATAGTTACTTTTCGGACAGACTTCTCTGGTACGAGACGGACGACGGGCCGAAGGAGTACATTGTGACAGCAGGTGTGCCTCAAGGTTCTGTATTGGGACCGCTGCTGTGGAACATAATGTACGACGGAGTGCTTGGCCTTCGCGTGCCGGAGGAGACAACGCTGATTGGTTTTGCGGACGACTTGGCGGTAGTTGCAATTGCAAAGCATCCCGAGGACGTGGAGCTTTATGCAAATGAAGCCATTCATACCATCAAGTCATGGTTACGAATGGCCAAGCTGGACATGGCGGACGAAAAGACGGAGGCGGTCCTCATTACCAACCGTAGGAAGAACAACACGGTTATCATCCAGGTTGGTAATCGTGAGGTCGTCTCAAAATCGGTTGTCAAATACCTGGGGGTGATGATCGATGCCAAGCTGAGTTTCAAAGGACACTTGAATTATGCGCGAGAGAAGGCAGCAAATGCCAGCTCATCCCTTGCAAGGATGATGCCTAACGTGGGAGGGCCGAAGTATAGTCGCAGGCTACTCATCGCGGGAGTGGTGAGGTTGATCCTGCTATACGCGGCCCCTGTCTGGGCGGGAGCGTTGAACCACGTTGTCAACCGGAGGAAGATATGTTCGGCATACCGGCCAATTGCGCTAAGGGTGTGCAGCGCATTTAGGACGGCGTCGACGGAGGCAGTGTGTGTTATCGCAGGAATGATCCCTATAGATCTTCTAGCGAGCGAGGCACACTGGCTCTACGAAAAACGGAAGGCAAATCCAGCCGAGGTGAATGCGGATTTCCGAAAAGCCATCAGGAGAGAGTTGTGTGGCAAGTGGCAACAACGATGGGATAACTCCGACAAGGGCAGGTGGACCTATACATTGATCCCGTGTATCGAGAAATGGGTCAACCGAAAGCACGGAGAATTGAATTACCACCTGACACAGTTCCTTCGGGACACGGTGGCTATAGGAAGTACTTACATCGCTTCGAGTTGGACGAGTCTCCCAACTGTCCTGAATGCGGTGCTACACTCGAGGACCCGGAGCACGTTATGTTCCATTGTCCCAGATTCCTGCAGCAGAAAAGGAGGTTGAACAGCATCTTAGGGGTGGACATCGAGCCCTCCAACCTGGTGGAAGAGATGTTGAAGTCGGAGGAAAACTGGATGGCGGTAAATGAGGCAGTAACCGTGGTGCAGACAAAACTCCTGGAGTTGGATCGAGCTCGGAAGGCGGCGCGACGGAGACGTGACATGGACGAGCTGGTATAGCCAACCAGAGCCTCCCCCACGAAGTAATACTTCACGGTGGTCCCGCGGGGAGGGGCGGAAGAGTGGGGGTGGTTTTAGTGGGTGCGAATCCCACACACTGCTGCAAACCTGGCGCAGCGGCGTCTTTCTAAGATTTCCACCTCCATCCATAAAAAAAAAAAAAATATTGCCCTTACAGCAAGTCTATGTCTCCTGATCCAAACTTGTTAGTTATTTATTGATTTTTATAAAGGAAGTATGCAGTATTTTTCGCCTCTTTGTTTTCAGAACGCATTTATTCATTCAAGGACACGGCCGGTCTACGCCATGACTTCATCTCAGCAGAGTCTGCCACGTCTTCCTTGATTTCTACCATATTGACTTTCTATCTTATAGACTTTCTATCTTATAGACTTTCCGGTTTCCGTGGATGGCCGTACGCATGCAGTGCCAGCAAACTTGACGACAATTATTGCGACCAAATTAGTCGCAATTATGTCCGTATAGATGTTTCTGTCCTGCAGCAGCCATAGCAAGTTGCCCATCACTAGGAGAATTAACAGACGAGAGAAAGCCCCTTCCTGTGGTCAACCCCTAAGGCACCACCTTCTAAATATTCGAACACCGTTAATAAGCATTGGCTTATTGGCTGTATCTTCTCCCCTTATCTAGGTGGACATATAGGGGCCATCATCATCATCGACGGTGCAACAACCGGTATCCGGTCTAGGACATCCTGATTTTGCACCGAGGTCCACCAATTTGACATTCCTAAAAGCTGTTTGGCGTCCTGACCTACGCCATCGCTCCATCTTAGGCAGGGTCTGTCTCGTCTTCTTTTTCTACTATAGATATTGCCCTTATAGACTTTCCGGGTGGAATCATCCTTGATTGATTGATGTTCTGGTTGTTCAGTAGCTCATCAAAATACTCAACCCATCACTCCAATATGACCATTCTGCCGGAAATCAGATTTCCCTCTTTGTCTCGGCAGGATGAGCATCGAGGTGTATAAGGCTTAATCCTGCTGACTTGTTGGTGAAACTGCCACGCCTGGTGGGGTTGCTCCCTGTACTTTTCTAGTTCACGGACTGGTTGGTTCTTCCAGGGGTATATTGGTCATACTGGATACTAGGCGTTCCAGAGCCTCATTGCCATTACGCCCCTCGTCTGGGAGCCAGAAAAAAACTTTTTTGGCGCTGGCAACTCACAGACCGTCTTCAGGATCTGTCTGGCAGTGCTACATAAACCAACCGCTTGTTGTTTCGTCAGCAATGTTTAGCCGCAATATTTCACTGTATACACCTTCCAACTTAAAGCAAAGTGAGGTGCCATACGTTGATGCAGTCTTTACAGCTAGAAGGAGTTTCTTCCCAGATTCTTTGCACCGCTCGCTACCACAACCGAATGGATTGATAGCTTCGACTGCATTGGCTGCAAATGAAGACTTAGCTGTTACCGGCCGAACCCTCTTTGATTTGATCGAAGGCGGTTTTCCAGAATGTAGTTTGCCCGAAGGTGGTTTGGCCGGAGCTGGTTTGCACGAAGGCAAATTGAACGTTGAAATAGTGCTGGCTCAAGAACCCTGGGTGTACCCAGAAATACTATGTGGTATACAAGGAGAAAGCATGCTTTCAATAAGCGATTCTTCTGATGAAAACACAAGAGCTTGCATCATTTCTCAATGCAATTTAATATATAGATATATATCTTTCAGGGTTTCTGACTGGAAACCTTGTAGCTATTCAAGTTTCATTGTAAGCCGAATTCAAGGGGCCATCGTGACAACAGCCTGTTTCCCAGGATCGATACCCAGTGTTAATTGTTAGAGTGATAAAGTTCTGCCAGAGGAAGGAAGCTACACATTCTTCTCGATGGCGATGCCAACACCCTTCATGAGATCTGTGGAGGAAGCAACCTTCATCAGTTTAACCTTATCAATAAGGTAAAAATATATCATATAATCTAGACAATATGCCAACATTCGTAATCAGCACTGCACAAAAGGTACTAGAAATAAATCTAGGAATTGCTCTGACTTGATCTAGAATTGGAGGTGGAGGTAACACCAGAGCAATAATGTCGTTCATGTCCAGCGGATGATGATATGAGGAGCGAACTGCAACTAGAAAAAGTGGTGAAAGACTTCAAAAAATTCTACATTGACGCATCTGAGGCCAGCTGTCCGGCGAATACGGGCGCGTGATTAAGGGATGTGCCCTGGTGCAGTGAATGGAGAGAGGCACGGGCCAACTGGTTAAGCTTAAAAAACGCACGACATATAGCAACACGACCAAGCAAGAAACGATGAGATTGAAAAAAACTGCAGAAGCATGCAGGCTTTATAAAGCTATAGCCCAATACAGAGCATTATCTTATGCCCGTGTGTCTAGATGACTCAAGCAGTCAGAGCGCTGGACTCTCGTACGGAAGGTCGTGGTTCAAATCTCATTGGTAGCGAGGGGATTTGTCATAGTGACTGGATGTCAGATACCAGTTGATCCAGCTATGAATGAGCACCTGAATCAAATCAGGGTAATAATCTCGGGTGAGCGCAATGCTAAGCACATTGCTTCCTACAGGGCACTGCAATCTTGTAGTGTACCGTTACAATCTTGAATGAAGTGCTATAATACACTTCAAAGGCCTGATTCGATATGGATTGTTACGCCAATTATTATCATTACTAACTACCCCATGTTGGTGGACATTAGCATTCTACCTGACAAACCAACAACGGACAGAAGGGCAAATAGGGGAATTGGGAACTAGGAAATTAATGAACCACGGGGAAAGGATACTTTTCACGATAAATCTTTCAAACCGATTTGATTAATAACATTTGAACTTGAAATGGTGGCGGCCATAGACAACTATATTAGAACTGTCGGCACGCTTACCGTGCAGGAATAACAACCGAAACTGCCCTGCATCATCTGACGGACGTATTAAAGGGTAACAAAACAACCAAGGAAATAGCAACGGATGGATGGATTCTGGACACCTCACCAAATTCACGTTCCCCCCGGAGAAATCTGGGGAAGACAGGTTCTCCACTTCACTGGAAAACCTGCACCCAGTGCCTATGGTGCTAGCTGGCCGCCCCATAGAAAATATGATGTGTGCAATTGTCTAACTCTGGTAAATGGAAACAGATCTATACAGCCCGGACACTGTGAACTGAGGGCTCCCAGGTGACGATAACGAAAGATACTGCGACAGAAGGCAAAGTTTCTTTGGAATGAGGACATGCGCGTTACTACGCCACAAAGTATAGCGATATCCAGAGAAATCGGATGCAAAAAAAACGGAACTTTCGGCGGACCGTGAGGACAAGGTGGTAACCTCGGTGAGATTCACACTGAACGCAACAGACTTTTCAGTTCGCGCAAGCTGTCATATTAAACTCCAATTATGTCTGCGAGGGCCTGCGTTCTAGTGTCAAAATTGTTAGAGGCAATCATGCCGAGACAATTCTGTTCCCAGGACCTTGTTGCGGTCAGCTTACAACACTAGCTTAATGGTAAGAAGAGAAACGCCATACTTGCCTCTGTTGCCTTACCCTATGATTCTTTGTAACCTCTGCTGAGCAAGATTTTGGGAATCTGGTAGTGTATGCAGAATCAAGTAATCTTGAACTCTTACTAGGTTGTGATTCGAACGCTTAGTATATTTGTCAGAGCAGTAGCAAATGCAATCCCATTTATATTATATACTTCAGCTGCTCTAATGACCGCGAACCAGGAGTGTGCCCCTACGTCGGCCCCACGAAGAAAAAGTGGAGTAAAATTGAAAATTTCATCAGAAAACGGTTTGCCCGAAGGTTACAATTTGCTTGAAGACAGACGCTTACAGCCCCAGCAAATGAGGCAGAGAGGGACCCATTGCCAGGAGTGGTGATAAAATAGGCAATTTGGATTAATATCAAATTAAATTAGTGGAGAATCTGGCTCTAGAGTCAATTCCTCTTGAACTCCGGGTTGCCCTTACGCAAGGTTGGATAGAAATTTAGCTTTGTTTAATTTTTTTTGAGTTATCATAATTGTCTGCTATAGCCTTTGTTTTACCAGGGAAAGTGTGTAAACCTTTACAAGGCTGCATTTTTGTGAGACAGGACTTGTTGGACCGAGAGTCGCCTAATATTCAGAGTTCATCGTTCACGGTAGCATCTTCAATCCGTGCGGTCATTCAGCCCTCGGTTTGATAATCACAGCTTGAGGTTTTGTTTACCCCTTTCTCTCTTCCTCATTGAGCTCACTCACCATTGTCGAGGGAAGTTAGGTTAGGTAATAATCAATTTCTTAGGCCTTCGGCTAAACCTACAAATCTGAGGAGCGACGAGCGACCGTTCAATATTCTTCTCTTCTTTTGACAGAATGTTTTGCCTTGGTTCCTTGTCTGAGGTGAGCTGAAGATAGGAAACTCCTTAAATTTGTATTCAGAGTTGGTCCTTCAGCTCTGAAGAACTACGTCGTGCGCTTCCCGGATTGCCGGAAAATTGACAGTAACGGCGGCGACCAAAGTGTCAGCAACTACGTTATCTTTTCTAGGCGCGTGTTGGATGTCAGAAATGAACTGGTTTCTAAAACGTAAGTGTATAAATTGGTGCTTTGTCGGGTTTTTGTTTCAAGTCCGTGAACACTGTGAATCAGAAGGGAATACCGAAAGTATTTAATTGCTAGGTACGCAGTTAATGACTCATGATTATAAGTGTCGTAGTTCCGTTGACTCAACGTATGCGGCTAGGGGTGCATCTTGCTGAGGGAATGCCAGAAGTGTAGCATCCACCAGTTGTAGCTTGAATCTCTCAAACGCCTGAACAACCTCTGCGGACCACAAAAGCAGACGGGAGTTTTTGGTCTTCGGCCCAGATAAGTACGCGTTGAGGCGTTAAGGATCGATTGATGGTGGGCAGTCTTAGGCAAGCAACGACGATGGAAGTTTAACATGTCCAAGAACTCTCTCTGACTCTCAAACACTAAGCTCGAAATCGCTTGCACTTTTACTGGCTTCGTTTGGATGCCTTCAAAGGTAATCTCACCTGCGATTGTAAGAATTTGCATTTCTCTTAATTACTAAACCGGAGCCATAAAAGTCCGGATCAGATTGCCGTGGTCGAAAAGATCTTCGCGATAGTGACCTTATCAGTGAGTTCATATGAGGATGTCAATACCTCAGCGCTCATCCGTATACAAAGAGGCATCTTCCAGGGAGATTCGTTGAGTCCCCTTTGGTTTTGGTTTGGTAGCACACGCAATTCCTTTAAATACTTCCCTCGGGTCACGTCTGTTGTTCACCAATCAATGACACTTCAAATTCTGTGCTCTAAAGCAGATGCCGTAAAGACCCTCGTTATTGATTTGATGCGTCTTGTCTGTATTCTCGACCACTTGATGGACAAACAATGTGTCACTGCATGGTTCTACCACGGTGGTTGATATTTCTTTTTTTCTTTTTTTTATTGAACCGTTACCACCACCCAATAACGTATAAGTTGAAATCCTTGCAGACAATCACATGATTTTGCTTCTTTTCGTACAACATCCAATACGGAATCAACCAATTCAGCGACTTCTGTGTGTTGTCCTTTGGCACAGTTATTACCAACACTGGATTTGGGGGAATGGTCCATTACTAGTGCTGAATCAATGGTGGCGGGTTCTAAATCAACTACGGCACGTAAGACGTATTTTCCGCCCGATGCTTCATTGTAGTAGGCATTGATGCGTTTCAACTTTTGACTCGGTCTCTGCCTTTTATCAACCGGCCCCAGTACTGCTCATTTCGTGTCAAATGCATTTTCAATCGCCTCAACCAGAACCAGCGTTAGGCCTGCATTTCACAATTCATGACCCGGTTATGTTTAAATGCAAGTTCAATGTTCCCTTTTGACCAGTTATACAATATTCGTACATTTTTATTATGTACAATGTGTAACAATTTGTATATAAATCTATAAATGAGTTTAAGAAATTTTAGGGAAAGGTAACAAGTGGTAGGTATTTGTTAAATGAAATGAAATGATTAATTTTTAAAATTTTAAAAGAAGAAGATGTAAATGAATGTCGAAAATGGGAAAAAAGAAATTGGGAGAAGTACATTGAGAAAGGTAAGAGATGTTAAATGGAAGAAAACGCAATTAGCGAATACTCACTTAATATTGGGTCGATATTTCAATAATACTGGTACGAATTCATGAAACTGAATCTCAATACACAATATAGGTACAATACCGTAAACATAAAATTATGCTGTCAGCTAGCATTTAGATTCGAAATAAAGATACGTTTCCCCGATAACGGACGGTTAAGGTAACATAAATGAGTATATATATTTCATGAATTACTATAATATACGTATATTGTTAAACCGTCAGATCAACTATAACCTGTAGTGATAACAAAACTGCCCAACTCTCATACCCAAAACATCCCTGTTTTGCTCTATCCAGTCAATTTGTATAACTATTGCACCTAAAACTGAGTATCGTTCGCCACCCCTTGGTTATTTATTTCTTATTTCCCGTGACAGTTGCCAAACGAATTTACTCTGCACAATTTTATAGTCCATAATTTATCATTACGTCCAGAGCATTTTTCATTATAATCTTTTTAAGTATGAAGAATGGTATTGGGCCGCATAAATGACCTTAGGTCATTTGTGTGTGTTCCAGTCAAGTGGAGGAGAACTGAATCAGCCAATGGCTATCATTAAGTGAACAATTAAGTAATTTTGTTGGGTTACAATGCAGAGTGTTAGAAAGGTATTGAATGGGAAACGTAGGAATGTGGTAGTCCATTAAGCGTATCCATGTACATATATATGACTTAAGGTGGATTGTCTTTCCTTCTTAGAGGACCTCATTTTTAAAAGGGGAGTATTGGATAGTAAAACTTAACTATGAAAGGTGCACAATTACATCCCCGTAACGTAGGAATGAAACCCAGTTGAGGTGGTCCAGGAATCCTCATTGAATAAAATAGTCCTGCCTGCTACGAGCATGCACTAAATGCTGGTGGATCTATCTATTGCTGATTCCATTTTCCGGTGTCGGGTTTAAATTCAATGCAGATTTCGCGGTCGTACCCATGGGGAAGGAATATGTGTAACACGATTAGTCACTACGCTAACCGAAAGAGTTATGTATACTCGTACCATATGAGCGCAACTTGTTTCCCTGGTGGTTATGAACAATTTCCATGTGGGATCCATTTTCTTTCAGAACACAATAAAAAGCCTTCCCGTACTAAGTAGTGGGTAGTGACTAGTGAGTGCTAATGTCTTTCGAAGACCTACAAAGGCCCAGCGGTGCTATCAGCTCGGCACTCGATATTTGTGTCATGCATTAAAGGCGACAATATCAAATGAAATTCTTCAACGCAAAAGTGCTCATAGTCGGTCATGCACGAAGTGATGTCGCTTAAGCGGCTTTGCCTACATCATGCAATCAGTTACAAGAAATACTTGGTTGAGTGTCGTACTCATATATGCCGTCATGAGCTAAGTACTTCCATTCAAGTTCGTTGTACTTAAGCTCTGGTAATTAAGACATTTTGTCGGTTTCCACATTATTTTTCGAGGGCTTTTGCTGGCATGGCCTTTTCAGTTATTTATTTTTCACTGGCTTATTTCTAAATGACAATCTAGAAATAGCGTGTTTTGCGTTTAAATGAGTCAATGATCACCACTTTGGGTTATGAAACCGCAACGTACAGAAAATGACCATACCCTGCAGAATTTGAGATACGCTACGTTTAAATTTTCTGCGAACAAATTTGAAATTCGGCACAGAAAATGACCACTTAAATTATAAGGTACCAGTCAATCAATAGAAATTTAAAATCAATTATTTACTGGAGAATAATGTATGGAATATATATGTTCTCCAATTCGAGGTCATCTAGTTCATCATTTCAATGTAACCATGATAGTGCCTTATTTTGCACATTTTTCTGAAATCATGACCTGAAACCCATGAGTAGAGTTATTATTTATCCACCACATATAAATATGATTTTCTCTCTGTGTTAGTCAACGGGCAGTCATGGTAAAACTGTACATGCCCATTCGATATCCTGACTAAATTAATAAGACTGACTAGACTGAACCTGATCAATGAACAAGACCAGATAAAAGCAACAGGATCACTCTCGAGACTTTTTACACATCAACAGCGGTCTAAGACCAGGGATGCCCTACCAAGATCCTTTCCAAACTAGCCTAGGAAAAAGTGATTCCCGATGCTGTAGTAAGTGCTAGAGGCGTTATCTTCTTGAATTCCACCCAACTGCTGGCATATGGGAAGAATAATTCAAGATGTACAAACTGCCTTCATCCAGATTAAACATCCGGCACGAAACATAAACTGCACATAAATGAAGGCAAGAGAAAATATATGGAGGCAACGCCATGCCAGTACCAAAATAAAAACGAATTGAAAACAATAAAGATAGGAAGTTATAGCATAGCTTGAAATTTCAAATTTCTTTTATCTAAAGTTGAAAATCAAAAGTGAATCGAAGTCATCGCAGCCAACAGAATTTGAACACTCCGCTCGATCACCTTTCTTTTTCGATATTGGGATTGTGGTACTTTCTTCCCAGTCAGTTGGGTTTCTACCTTCCTTGAATAACCCGATTAAAGAATTCACTGAGCCACAATGTTGGATCTAGAGCTCAGATGCTATGTCGTCAGTTGCCAGGTCCTCTTGCCTTCCCCGATTTCATTCGTTTTATTGCTTCCTCGACTTCAATTGCGCTGACAGTTACGTCCTTGGTGTTTAACGTAGGTACCTGTCATCATCATCATGATCAACGGCGCAACAACCAGTATCCGGTCTAGGCCTGCCTTAATAAGGAACTCCAAACATCCAGGTTTTGCGCCGAGGTCCACCAATTCGATATCCCTAAAAGCTGTCTGGCGTCCTGACCTACGCCATCGCTCCATCTTAGGCAGGATCTGCCTCGTCTTCTTTTTCTACCATAGATATTGCCCTTATAAACTTTCCGGGTGGGATCATCCTCATCCATACGGATTAAGTGACCCGCCCACCGTAACGGTCATGGTATCGCTCATAGTTCCCGTCATTGTGTAGGCTACAGAATCGTTCATCCTCATGCAGGGGGACAAAAATTCTTCGGAGGATTCTACTCTCGAACGCGGCCGAGAGTTCGCAATTTTTCTTGCTAAGAACCCAAGTTTCCGAGGAATACATGAGGATTGGCAAGATCATAGTCTTGTACAGTAAGAGCTTTGACCCTATGGTGAGACGTTTCGAGCGTAACAGTCTTTGTAAGCTGAAATAGGCTCTGTTGACTGACAACAACTGTGCGCGGATTTCATCATCGTAGTTGTTATCGGTTATGATTTTCGACCCTAGATAGGAGAAATTGTCAACGGTCTCAAAGTTGTATCCTCCTATCCTTATTCTTGTTCGTGCTTGTGTTTGACCAGTGCGGTTTGATGTTGTTGGTTGATTCCTCTTCGGTGCTGACGTTGCCACCATGTATTTTGTCTTGCCTTCATTGATGTGCAGCCCAAGATCTCGTGCCGCCTGCTCGATCTGGATGAAGGCAGTTTGAACGTCTCGGGTGGTTCTTCCCATGATGTCGATATCGTCAGCATAGGCCAGTAGTTGGGTGGACTTGAAGAGGATCGTACCTCTTGCATTTACCTCAGCATCACGGATCACTTTCTCGAGGGCCAGGTTAAAGAAGACGCATGATAGCGCATCCCCTTGTCGTAGACCGTTGTTGATGTCGAATGGTCTTGAGAGTGATCCTGCTGCTTTTATCTGGCCTCGCACATTGGTCAAGGTCAGCCTAGTCAGTCTTATTAATTTCGTCGGGATACCGAATTCTCCCATGGCCGCGTACAGTTTTACCCTGGCTATGCTATCATAGGCGGCTTTAAAGCCGATGAACAGATGGTGCAACTGTTGTCCATATTCCAACAGTTTTTCCATCGCTTGCCGCAGAGAGAAAATCTGATCTGTTGCTGATTTGCCTGGAGTGAAGCCTCTTTGGTATGGGCCAATGATGTTCTGGGCGTATGGGGCTATCCGGCCTAGCAAGATAGTGGAGTATATCTTATAGATGGTACTCAGCAACGTGATACCTCTATAATTTCTGCACTGTGTGATGTCTCCCTTTTTATGTATGAGCCTCGTTGCCAATCGTCAGGCATTGATTCGCTGTCCCATACCTAGAGTACAAGTTGATGAATCACTTGGTGTAACTGGTCGCCTCCATAGTTAACCAATTCGGCTGTAATTCCATCGGCTCCTGGCGACTTATGATTTTTTAGTCGATGAATTGCACGGACTGTTTCTCCTAAACTTGGTGGTGGCAGTATTTGTCCGTCGTCTTCAGTTGGCGGGACCTCCAACTCGCCGATGTTCTGGTTGTTCAGTAGCTCATCAAAGTACTCAACCCATCGCTCTACTATGCCCATTCTGTCGGAAATCAGATTTCCCTCTTTGTCTCGGCAGGATAAGCATCGAGGTGTATAAGGCTTCATCCTGCTGACTTGTTGGTAAAACTTGCGCGCCTGGTGCGGTTGCTCCCTGTACTTTTCTAGTTCACAGACTTGTTGGTTCTCCCAGGCTTTCTTTTTCCGTCTGTGAAGTCGCTTCTCCACTCGACGGAGTTCGTGATAAGTCTCTGCGCGTGCTCGCGTTCTTTGAGGATGCAACATTAATCGGTATGCGGCATTCTTCCGTTCCGTTGCTAGCTTACATTCATCGTTAAACCAGCCGTTCCGACTCCTTTTGCGGCTGGGGCCAAGTATGTTTGTGGCCGTATCCATGATAACGTTCTTCAGGTGATTGTGCAGATCATTTGTTGATGCTTCATCTCCAGGTCCTCTGTTGATTGCGGTTATTGCGGCATCCATTTCCCTCTTATAGGTGTCGCAGAGGGTTGTGTTGTGGATGGCTTCAGTGTTCACTCTCACCTGATTGTCAGAGGGGATTCTAGGCGGTATTGTTATTCGCGCTCGGAACACCATGCCAACGAGATAGTGATCCGAGTCTATATTGGCCCCCCTATATGTTCTGACATTCATCAAGGCTGAGAGGTGGCGGCGTTCGATTAACACCTGGTCAATTTGGTTGAAAGTGGTCCCGTCTGGAGAGGCCCACGTATGTTTGTGGACCGCTTTCCGCGCAAACCAGGTACTTCCAACAACCATTTCGTGTGACCCTTCTAATTGAATAATCCGCAATCCGTTATCATTTGTTTTTTCGTGTAAGCTATGAGAGCCAAAGTATTGCCTGAATACGGGCTCCTTTCGTACTTGGCTGTTAAAATCCCCAAGTATGATTTTGATATCATATTTGGGACAGGCTTCGAGGGTTCGTTCTACTGCTCGCAGAAGGTATCCTTCTCCGACTCTGCAGTCTCCTCTGTAGGGGCGTGAACGTTTATGAGCCTTATATTTCTAAACTTGTCTCGCAAGCGCAGAGTGCATAGCCGTTCGCTTATGTTTTCAAAGCCGATAACAGCAGGTTTCCTTTTTTGGCTGACTAAGAAACCTACTCCGAGCACATGGTTTACTGGATGACCACTATGATATATGGTGTAGTGGCTCTTCTCCAGGAAACCGGTCCCTGTCCATCGCATCTCTTGCAACGCTGTTATATCAGCCCTATATTGGGACAGGGTATCGGCTAGCTGCTCATCAGCTTCATCTTTGTACAGTGAGCGCAAGTTTCATGAGAAAATGCGCAAATCGTTGATCCGTTGTCGTTGCCGGGTCCGTCGTTTTAAAGTCCGTCCTGTCCGAGGCTCCTGTTGTGGCTTCGTAACAAGTTGTTTTCCGTGTAGGGTTGTCAGCCCTACCCAACCCCCAACCTGGAGGACCAGTTGGTGCAATTTTTCCCGTTTTTAGGCGCGGGAGACTCGTCTTCATCCTTCTCCGTCTGCAGTTTTTCGTTAAGAAAGAGCTCCCAGCGGTCACCACGTGGAGGTGGAGATAGAGTTTGGTAGTAGAGCTGTTGGTGTTGGTTCAGCAGGCATTTCCCAGGTTTTATGCTCCATCGTGGGTACCAATCCACGTTTCGCCCTGGGACCTATACTACCCTTTGACCACCTGTCGTGAGGATTAATCCTACGGTCCTCTTCAGACACGGATTGATTTTGTGACCACAATCAAAGCCCTGCTGAGACAAGCAAGAACGGTACCAGTCTATACCAAGTGCTCGCTTGAGCACAACGACAACCACCATGAAACTCCCACTAGGGGGGCCAACCGCAAATAACCGAGCTGTCCTCACATACAACAGGAGTTCACCCGAAGTATGTGAGTCCCGGGGCTTTCCCGGTTCCTATGGTACCAGTATATCTCTGTTAAGGTTTCGTGACCAATTTGCCACTTCAGATGAGTCCCCGTGCAGACTCGGGTCTGATCGCCCTTGCTAGGCCTTGGAGCATTCGCCTACTGCATCACGGCCGGCAAGCCAATGCGATACAGCGGTTCCCGATGCCACCACGTGGAGGTTCTCCTCGGCCGCTTTTTTTTGGTTCAGCCGACA
Organism: Hermetia illucens; assembly: GCF_905115235.1. Lineage (NCBI taxonomy): Eukaryota > Metazoa > Arthropoda > Insecta > Diptera > Stratiomyidae > Hermetia > Hermetia illucens. The sequence goes on along the minus strand of NC_051854.1, from coordinate 96,642,006 downwards.
GGGTTGCCGCCCCGTCTTCCTCCCCGCCACCTCAGAGCACCAATTGCGCTGATAGGTGGAACTGCTCCAAATGTCGTCATTGATTGTGGAAGTGGAGGATGAACAAAATACGAAATATTTTCTTCATCTATCCGCCGCGGCCCGATGGTCAGAGGGCAAAGTACCGTTCTTGTCATTAACGCAAGAGAAGTATTTGACATCCTGTGGGCGTTCGTTTCGGCTTTTGGCAAGTGGATACTCGCCATCCCGAGTGTCCAGTTTATCGGTACTCAAATCTTGGAAACAAAAGCTTTGTCTAGCTAAGATGAGGAGGGAAACATCACCGGCTAACTACTTTTGGTCGTGTTGCTGCCAGGGTAGAGGCTAGACAGCGTCCGACGAGTTACCTCTTCCCTGAACGAAACCATCAATCGACTTTTTTTGAAAATAAAAAAACGGATACTCTCTCCGTGCACGAAAAAAAATTGGGGGACAGTTGTTCCTTAATAGGTCTGTTCTGTCATCAAGTGCATGTGGACTCAGGAGTCCCTTAAATCCTAAAACAAAAGCTAATTCTCTGAACAAATTATTTTATGGATAGAGGTCTTGTAATCTTTCATGTGCCAAATCCAATCCAAATTTCAGGAGCGTCTCGAGTTTAATCAAGTTCACTTTGTTAGATAGTTTTTGTAAAGATCTGCAATGATAACGCGCCTCTTCAGCCTTTGAAGAAACTCTGTAATATCTGCATGTTGCCACTTGCTTGATAACTATCAATGTCCTTAATAGTTTCACGCAACAGCCCTTCGGAAACTTGGCAGTCCTTATGTAGATTTACCACGTAAAATCAAGTAAGTTTTGAGCATGGATGGCGTCTTGCCAACACGGATAGCAGCATGGCCTGAGCAATCTCAACGCACAAAGGTGCATCCTAATCACATGGGGACGTCTTGTAATTTGACCGTAGTTCATACAGTACTCCCTCATATCAATCGTTATAAATGCATCAAGGAAGTCTATTTTTCAGCTAACATCGATAATCGATTTCATGCTATCATGTGGTAGAATGTATCTTTTTTTCATGAAAATGAATTTTAAATATCTTTTGACTCTCCTTTTCTTTGCTAGAGCACTTCAGAGGGCGAGTGAGTGAGTCCTTCATTAGAGTTCGTAGATCGGAGTGCTTCCTTCATTTCATCGAGAAAATTACTAGACCAATTTGAAAGTGCTCCAGCAAAAATCTTGGCTGATGAAGCGAAATGAAGTTAGCGTTTAAAATCTACTGAAATTTTTAAATCTGCCTGTATTTCAAATTGAATTATATCAAACATGAGCGATTAAATTTTGCCTTTTTCTGAGGATTTCTTCGGAACGTCCCTTAACTCTTCTAGGAAGTAAACAAGTCGGGAAACCGGAAGATCGGCGCTTTAGCTATGAAAGGTTTTGTTTGCTTCTTCTGTGAGTATATTTGAGTGCAGTACTATCCCATTTATAATATAATAATAATCGTTGGCGCAATAATCCATATTGGATGGGCCTTGAAGTGCGTTAGAGCACTTCATTCAAGACCGTAGCGGTACACTACAGTATATTGTAGGAGACAACATGGTCAGCATTGCGCTCGCCCGAGATTATTACCCTGATTTGACTCAGGTATTCATTCACAGCTGAGTCGACTAGTATCCGACGTCAAATCACGATACAAATCCCACCGCCACGAGATTTGAACCGCGGCCTTCCGTACGACAGCCTTATACTCTAACCACTCAGCTATTCGGACACATCCCATTTATACGTAGCCCGTAATGTATATACATTTAGTATGTCAGAAGGAGGGGTTTCTACTTGATTTCCCCAAAAGTATAGCAATGTACTATTATTAACTTAATTTGAGCATATATCGATATGGAGAGAATTTTGAGACCTGGACACCGTATAGAAGCAACTTCATAACTTTTTTCAGATTTTTCGGTTGGGTAGTTTCTGAGAATGGGTCCGTTAAAGAAATCATTATTTTCGACCCCCAGAACTCTCCGCGTTTCCAAAGAATGTGAAAACTAAGACCGGCATCGAAAAGTTCTAATCAAGATCTTTCATTTGATACCCAACAGGACTATATTCGGTGAAAAAAAATGTACACCCCCCCTTGGATGTATGAGGACCCCCCTTAATCTCGACGTAGAAAAATGTAACTCAGTGCATGTCTGGGCGTTCACACTTTCCACCTTTTCATCAAATTTCTTGTCAATCGAGAAAAGTGAGTGTGACAGACAGACAGACGAGGAAATCCGAACATTTCAAACGGATGTGTACTGAAGCTGACTCTGATCCATGAGGTGCTACAGGTCTGCAATGTCATCACTAAAAGGCAAGCGCTTCCCACCGATTACCTGTCCTAAATTAATGCAAAACGTAGTGGACACTCTTTTCCCAGAGGACGTGAACTACACAAACCTGCCTAAAATCCATGTAAACCCCGACGAAATTCCTCTAGTGATAGAAGAGGAAATTCTTGATGCAGCAAGGAAATCCGCTCAAAATATGACCTCAGGGTCAGGTGGAATCCCGAATATTGCCCTGAAAGTGGCAGCCAGGAGAGCACCAGGTATGTTTGCCAAAGTTTTTACGACATACCTTAGAGAAGGAGAATTCCCCTAGAAGTGGAAGCTACAAAGGTTGATACGTATTCCGAAGCCAGGTAAACCATTGGGTGACCCCTCCTTATATCGACCTACATGCTTGGTCAATACCATTGGTAAACTATTTGAACGAGAATTATACAACAGGCTGTTCGATGTTGCGGAAAAGGAAGGAGGCTTATCCGACAAGCAATTCAGGTTTCGTAAGGGAAGATCAACCGTCGATGCAATCAACATGGTGACTGACCGATGACGTGTGGCGTACTACAGGGGTCTTAGGTCCCTTATTGTGGTTAATTATGTACAATGGAGTGTTGACGCTACGCCTTCCTAATGGCGTGATGACGACAAAGTTCAAACTTAATGTTAACCATAAAAAATAATGCGAGCATTTTCTTTAAGGACAATACATTTTTCATAGTCACTAGTCAACTGACATCGTGCTTTGTTTGCTCTTCATTATACAAAAAAAATGCCCTCCTTGGTTGACTTCAAAAATTTGTTCCCTTCACTCTCTTTGTTTTAACCTTATATTATTACGATTGTGTTTCGTTATCTATCCAGGATACATATTCAACCACTGATGTTGAATGGTCCAGTACAGTTTGATTTCATTATAAGGACTATCTTTTCCTAAACTTCTCAACGGTTCTCAATTCGATAACACTTCATGAGATGAAAGAAAATGGAAAAGAAGAAGTAGAATTCATAATAAAACAAATGTTGAATCAGATAATCATCAGATTCGACATTGAGGGTAACTCCTAAATGAAAAGAATAATAAGGAATCCCAAGAGAACGGATTGGGAATCCTACACAATGCACCTGAGCAACAACATTGCCCACCTTCAAGGGGGCGGTGACATCAAGGGCGAATTAGAATTAGAAACGGTGGTGGAAGACCTCAACACAATCGTCATTGACGCATATGAGGCCAGCTGTCCTGCCAAGACAATCAAGTCATCAAGGGATGTACCATGGTGGAACAGGAACTTAGCCAGAATGAGAACGGAGGTACGAAAACTCTTTAACCGGGCAAAACGAACCGGGGACTGGCGGAGGTATAAAAATGCACTGACTGCGTATAGCAACGCCATCAGGGAAGCGAAACGGAACAGCTTTAGGGAATTCTGTGAATGGATTGAACAGATCACAGAAGCAACCAGGCTGTACAAGGCTGTAGCCAAAGACGGGGGAATATCCTCTGTCTGCCTGAAAAAGGAAGATGGGACATTCACCGAGAATGAAGAGGACAGGGTACACCTGCTTCTCAGAACTCATTTCCCGGGGTCCTACCCCTCGGCGGCAGGCGACAATAATCTGCCTGACACCCCAACAACGAATAAAAGGGGAAGGAAAGAGAGCTGGAAACTAGCAAAAGAGGTATGCTCAGAAGCTAGGCTAAGATGGGCAGTGGGAACCTTTCAACCAATGAAATCTCCCGGAGCAGATGGCATTTTCCCAGCACTTATCCAGAGAGGCCTAGGAATTATCTTAGAGTCTCTTCTGAGGGTGGTAAGAGGGAGGATAGCACTGGGTTGCATACCAAGGGAATGGAGACGGGCAAAAGTGGTCTTTATTCCGAAGATGGGTAAAAAGGATCCTTTTCACCCTAAATCTTTCAGACCAATCTGCCTAACATCGTTCGTACTCAAAACGGTGGAGAAGGTCATAGACAACTATATTAGAACTAACGTTCTAAAGCGTAATCCCTTACATCACTGTCAACACGCTTACCGGGCAGGGAGGTCAACTGAAACTGCTCTGTATCAGCTGACAGAGGTACTACGGGACGCCATAGAAACAAAAGAAATTGCACTGTGCGCGTTTTTGGATATCGAAGGAGCATTCGACAACACATCGCACACAGAGATACAGGATGCCCTGAGCCGCAAAGGAGTGGGAAACACCCTAGCACTCTGGATGGGCAAAATGCTAGAAAGCAGACAAATAGAGTTACAAACAGGTACAAATTCTATTATCATGAACACCACTCAAGGCTGTCCACAGGGCGGAGTACTATCGCCGCTGATGTGGAGTATGGTAGTGGATGAACTCCTGGACGTGTTAACTAATACTGGAATACAAGTCCAGGGCTACGCGGACGACATTGTTCTAATCTGTAGGGGCAAGTATGAAGATACCCTATATGATAGAATCCAAACTGGATTAAGGGTTACTAGTGCCTGGTGCAGGAAGGTGGGACTGCGGATCAACCCAACCAAAACCACCATAGTACCATTCACTAGGAGGCGTAAGCTGGATCACCTGAAAGCCATAACATTACATGATATGGAGGTGAAACGAGAAACAGAGGTCAAATATTTGGGAATCACGCTAGACCAACAATTACTGTGGAAGACACATGTCGGAAACACTTGTCGGAAAGCCACGAGGGCTCTGATGACTTGCAGATCCATAGCAGGAAAAAAATGGGGTTGCAGCCCGAAGATACTACTTTGGATATATACTGCAATAGTAAGACCAATGATTACCTATGGAGCGGTAATCTGGGCAGAAAGAACCCAACTCAGCACACAAGCCAGGGAATTACATAAGCTCCAAAGGCTGGCTTGCGTGTGTATCAGTGGGGCAATGAGGACATGCCCAACGGCATCCCTGGAGGTCCTTCTGGGATTAACCCCTCTCCATCTGCACATACATATGCAGGCAAGGAGATCAATATTCAGGATGGCCGGTAGCATGAGTGAGGCGGGGAGCTGCCTAAATCGAAGGAAGATTGATATCCTTTCTAGACGGTATCCCGAATTACTGATACCGAGGGACAACATGACAACGAGGTTTCACTTCGATAAGAAGTTTGAAACACGTTGGAGTAACAAGGCAAACTGGGAGAGCGTGGCTGCGACATACGGCTTAAACCAGCAACTGATTGCTTGGTACACTGACGGATCCCTCACAGCAGAGGGAGCGGGTGCCAGTGTCATTGGTCCAAGGAAAATGTACTTTGAGCCAATGGGCAGGTACACTAGCATATTCCAGGCGGAAATTTACGCCATAGACAAATGTGCCTCCTTTAACCTGCAAAGGAACTACAGGGGGCAGAACATAGCTATTCTCACCGATAGCCAAGCAGCGATCAAGGCACTTAGGTCCAACCAGGTGAACTCTAAACTGGTATGGGAATGCCTTGAGAGACTGAATACACTTGGCTCGTCCAACAAGGTCTGGATACTTTGGGTTCCAGGCCATGCTGGGCTGGAAGGCAATGAGGCAGCGGATGAACTAGCCAAGAAGGGAGCAGGGATGCCTTTACACGGGCCAGAACCCTTCTGTGGAATCGGAAACGGTTTCATGGCTATGAATCTAAGAAACGAAGAGAAACGGTTGAGGGAACTATATTGGGCGGGCCTACCAGGGATGGAGCAGTCCAGGGTGCTAATTGGGGGATACGAACCCATGCGCACAAAGGATTGCTTAAACCTCACCAAAAAGAACCTTTGAATCATAGTGGGAATTCTCACTGGTCATTGTCGGCTGAACTACCACCTAGGGAAGCTAGGGATATCTACGGACATTGCCTGCAGGTTCTGTGAGGAGGAGGACGAAACCTCTATGCACGTCCTGGGACAATGTCCGGCACTTGTGCAACGTAGGTCGATACATCTGGGAGAACACTTAATACCAGATGCAAAGCTGAAACTTCTGGAAGTGGGGAACATACTAAAGTTCCTAACAGTTACAGGCCTGCTTGAGATACTATGATCAATAGGTACACTATAACCAGTAAAAGGGGCACAATAGTTCTTCAAGGACGCGGTGCGACTTTCCCTTAACAGAATAATAAAATGTTGAAGCAGGTTCTGGAAATACAAACCCATTTATTCACAAAATTTTGGAATAGTAGGAATTTGGAATTGGGTCGATTAAATAGGGCTTGCTCCTTAAAACGACCCCAATTATATATTTGTGTAAATTAAGCATCAAACAACAGATTACGATCCCTTGACTATTATTTTAGGCCGTCTCGCTAGCCAAACGCATATAAATCCTTGTTTTATAACATAATTATGTTACTTTTTTTCAAAATGCAAATAGGGTCAGCAATTCAATGATACATAAGATATAATCGAGCTTCGAAGTACTTAAAATTTAAAAGCAGCAGAAATATTTTCAAAATGAAGGGAATAATTACGTCCCACTTTAACCGGCAAGAAAATACTGCTCAATAATCGATTCAAACACTTCGTCTAATTAAAGCAGGTGCTCTAAACATTATTTAAAACTATGCTTATTTCAGCAATTAATTTTCGATTCCAAGCATTGGATTCAGGTTTTCACTAGGGTCTATACATATGTATTGAAAATAAATTTAGGGTTGAATATAAGAAATGGCTCTGAATCATTGGTACTTTCTCCACCACCACATCTACTTATATTTGAATTTTATTAATAGTCCCATCTTTCTCAAATATGCGGTATATTATTTTATGTGGTGGTTATCCGGACCCAAAAATTTCGGAATGGTTCGAGAAAAAGGTTTCATTAAACTAACTTATGAGTGATTTCATTAAATCAGTGAGATCAATAAGATAGAACTTTAGATGCTGACTCAATATAACAAACGCTTGAGAATTCGTGAGGTCCTTTATAGATCGAAAGAGGGCAAAGGGCGGAAGGTTGAGGAATTTGTAGCATGATTGGATGTTAGATATAAATCGACTCAATTGTGAATTAGTACCTGAGTCAAATCAGGGTAATAATCACCCGCCAACGATTATTACTATCATTATTTATACATCGGAAGATATCTCATGCCTTAAATTACTTAGTTACTTACTTAAATCTTAAATTTAAATAAATTTAAAAGCATTCCTATCCTTCTTATATTTTTTGATTGATATATTAAAGACATATTTTGAATGATGGGATTACAGTTCGGATTTCATCCCCATTTTGTTTCTGCGATGGCAAGATGCAAATGTACCTGCACAAGATATTGTATTTTAACCGATACACAAATAATATATAACCCAAGCATTTGACGACATGGTTTGCTTAATCATACATCTATATTCTTACTATTGTTTCCAGTAAGATAGTCAGATCTGAACATATTATTTCAGCTGAAAATCCTGTGCCACATCCTGGCTTCTTTAAAGTTCATGGTTCAATGTTAACTACTATCTTCTTTTCCACATCGATACTCATTGATGTTGTTCACAGCCTTCACATCCTTGGCCATTTTTGATCTCCTACTAATAAAATCGACCTAGTTTTGATATCTGAAGTCATTTCTCATCAATAACTTCGTCTCATTAATTTTCCATTAGTGCAAGAGTGAGCAACACCATTGGTTTTTTCTTCTTCCATTTCGTTAGCGTGGCACTCGTCATTAACTAAGTTTCAGAGTCGCGCAGAAGGACAGCTCCCTGAAACGTTTTCATAATGAACTTGCTCTTATAATCAATTATAAAAAAATTAACGATTCTTTGAAACGGTCTAGTGGATAAGCAGCGGAAAATGATTTTGTGAAGAGCAACCTGAAATTCAAGAAAACACGATAATCTTATCGTAAGCAAACAACACAGTGCTTTTGTTGGAATGCTATTAAAGTAGAAATCCGATAGACTAATATAATCTTTTATCCTTTGCAATCATACCTTCCAATAAATATACCTATAGCTACGTATTTGCTGTATATATATGTCTTCGAATGCTTAGGGAGTCTGACCAATGAAGAATTCGAAAAAGGACTGATATTCAGAATATCAAGTTTATCACTACTTAATTTCTTCATTAAGGAAATCTATAAAAATTTATAAATTTGTAATTTTTTTCTAATTTGTTTGCAATTTCTAGAGAATGTTCTTTTGTGATATAACTATTCTGGCCTGTCGTAACCCCTTTTCGCTGTTTAGAGAAGAGAATCAAATTACGTTTGATTCTCCACACAGTGCCACATTTGAAAGCATGAATATCGAGGCTATCTAGGATTTTTATGCTTGTACTACCCCCCCCCCCAGGTAGTAATAGAAGTTTTACAATGCATAGTTCGCAAAACTTATTTAGTTTACTTTGAACTACTCATAGATTGACACTACTCAACACAGCTCTAATGAAGTCAATATCAATTTGAATGCAAGATGATCTCGATTTCACAAATTATAAAACTAACGAAACTCTCATTTGATAATTGGATATATTTCGACATATTGTCAAAAATAATTTTTACTCAAACAAATTAAACAACTAGTACTAATTAAGCCCTTCCATTTGATACCCCACATGACCATGTTCTGACAAAAAAGTTGAATTTCTCTTGCGCGTGTATAAGGAGCCCCCTTAAAACCCACGTAATATAATGCCATTCATTGCATATAAAGGATTTTATGGACCACATATTCTCACTGAATTTCATGACGATAATTTCATCGAGTAATTTGGGTGAAATAGACAGACAGACAGACGGACAGACAAACGATGTTAATAAGGTTTTGTTTCAATGTCCACAAAGCTCCTCCGATGTAACCACTTCAAATAATCAGTAAGTGCCTTGGATTAAAATTTCGGTAAAAAATAAAATAAACCATCTGAACATTTCTTGACTGTAGGGAAACAAGTAACATTCAACATCTCAAATATTTGTGTTAGTGTTAGGAAGCACAGTTAGTCATTCCACGTTGGGCTACAACTGGGAACAATCACATAAAAAAATTCCCAAAAATTTGAAAAAAAATCTGATGCTTTGAGACGAGTCCCGGGAAAATATTCCATTCGATTTCTTTCTTACCCCCTTACCCCCCTTTCACTCCTTCATGACAGATATACACGGTTTGGATATACAGGGGGTTTTAAAATGCGCGCCACTCAGTTAGTTGATGTCATAGCGGAGCGCTAGTGATGTCTTTCAAGAGGGGATACTGTAAAGTTTTGTCCCGACACGGATCAGTCGCCATTATGCGTTGGAATAGTGAGGAGCGTGCCTTTGCCGTTGAGGTTTACTTTTCAGGCGGATGTTCGGTTATTGCAACACAGCGTGCACTTCCGAATCGCTTTAATTTAGCCCCTTTGGCTCCCGTCCCAGACCGCAAATCAATTGTTACATGGGTCACTACATTCAGACAAACTGCAAGTGCGACAAACGGAAGAACTGGAGTCCCTCGGCCCGTTAGATCACCTGAGAACATTGAAGCAGTGAGAACGTCAATGTTGCGATCGCCACGGCGTTCTGCGTGCAAACACGCATCTGCCCTTGGACTATCCGATCGTTCTGTGAGAAGAATTCTGCGTGATGATCTTCATTTTGATTCCTATAAGATGGCGATAGTGCAGGAACTTTCAGAACGTGACTTAAATTCTCGGATGAACGCGTGTGAGCTTCTTCTTGATGTCGTTCCCGAGGGTGCTATTGTTTTTTTTAGCGATGAAGCCCATTTTCATTTGTGTGGGTCGGTTAACAAACAAAACATGCGCTACTGGGCTGACACCAACCCTCGAGCATTGCATCAAAAGCCTTTGCATTCACCCAAAGTCACAGTGTGGTGTGCAATTTCCTCAGCTGGAATTATTGGTCCCTGGTTTTTTGAGAAAAATGAGGTTACAGTGACAGTGAATTCGGACCGGTATGTAAACATGCTACAGATTTTTTTTTTCCCACGACTAGAAAATTTGAATTTGGGGGACACTTGGTTCCAACAAGACGGTGCAACAGCACACACTTCAAGACCATCGATGGTTGTTTTGAGGGAACACTTTCCAGAGCGCCTTATCTCAATTAGAGGCGATTTGGAATGGCCGGCACGCTCTCCCGATCTGTCCCCTTGTGATTTTTTTCTATGGGGTTTTTTGAAATCCCGTGTTTATGTGAACCGTCCAAGAACCCTACAAGATTTGAAGACCAACATCTCAGAAGAAATTGCCAACATAACACCTGCTATGATAACAAGAGTCATGACAAACGCCAGAAATCGATTTACGCAATGTATGGAGATTGGGGGACGTCACCTAACAGATTTGATCTTCAAAACAATGTAAATAAAAACTTTAGACATGTACCTACATTATAAAAAATAAATAAATATTTTCCGATGCATACAATAGTTTTTATTGAGTTTTGAAAAAAGGAAGTTATGCTGGTGCACCCTGTATAAGTGAGAAATTAAAAATACATGAGTCTGTGCGCCGTTTATAAAAGTGTTTTAATAATAAACAGTTTCTGTCAAATGGGGGAACATTCTCATTTCAAGTTTGATAGGGTTGAAGCCCCTTAACTTGGGTAAAAAGAGTCGGGTAAAAGGTCCTCCCATTGCTTGTAATATTTACCCAACTGAGAGCACTACCATCAAAAACACGTTGTCGAAAAACTGCTTCGAAAGATGGATATGCTGACCAGCATGTTTAATAGATTTGCAAACCAGGACTAGAGTATCCAAATAAAATCGTCAAGAGTCTCTAAACTTTCACAGGGAATGGATGAATTCTCCGAGCCGCCTAGTTGCGCAAAACCCGAGAAGGCTTAGCTCGGGGAAACAGCGACAAGGCCCAATGTTAGTTGCTCCAAGTTGAAATAATAGATAGATCCTGGCACTTATATAGAAATTATAGACGCTTCAATGATCTGCCTCTGATAAATATCCCATAGCGAATATTCACGATTTTTCACATAAATTCCTTTAACTGCAACATGGCGTTTGCACACCACTCAAGTGTTTTTTAAAAAAGTTCGGCGTAATACAGGCTAGATATACATGTAGTGTATATGAAAGGGACTCCCAAAAATTAAGTGTCGAAAACTTCAAATATAATTTAGTGACATAAGAGGGTAGAGCTATCCCAAAAACCTAAAAAGATGGCGAAATTGGCCGTGAAGGTTCGGCTGCAAATATTGAAGCTCCATCGCAGTGTTCCGTCAACACGTGCTTGTCGCCTCTGCGCTAGCCAAACTCGGTATTGAGGAGGGGGAGTACAAAGAGCAAGTACAAAAATTCACGTGTCCTTTACCTACATATGCATGGATCTGGCCCATATCGTGAAAATTCATCAATAGGGCCATTCACGTAAGCCTACTGACAGATCACAACGCGTGTGTGTTAGAGTTCACATTCTATACATCATTGCACCACTCAGCGAGCACCATCCCTTGAAGCGCTCTTTCTTCTCTACCTTCTGTTGACGTTGTTTAGCATGGAAAACAACGTGCAGCATCTCTTGTTCAGGATGGTTAAAACAAGTAGCACTGAATGGGTTCAACTAAAATACGCAAAGTTATCACGCACTACTTCTTTTCGACCAAATAAGTATCAATACCTGACTCCATTGTGTCATCGGAGTACGCTGGGCTGACTATCTCAAACGAAAAACTTGGTCGGCGCCCAGGATTGGCACTCGTTATCGATGTGATAAGAGGACGGAAGTGGCAGGGGATAGGTCACACATTAGGAAGGGGTGACAATTCCATTGCGGTCAACGCCGTGCCGTGGGATCCACTCTTCCAAGACGACCGACGGGTCGCCCCAAGGGCGCTATACCCTACCAAGAGGTGGAGGGCAACCATATATATATGTGTACAAGGTCAACAACCGATTTGCCCGGTCAATTTTCGAGAGAAAAAAGGCAAATACCGCCCATGTCACAAAGCCGCAGAAATTGAGGAAGGCCTCATTACGACAACTTTTCCACAAAAATCATACACGCTGCAAAAAGAATAACTTTCTCTTGAATGAAGAATATTGATATGTCAGCCTCATTTACAAACGAGGCCTTCTATGGAGCACAACTCGAAGGAGATAAATCCTCGATCAGATTCGGCTGGTGGTCTAAGCAAATTTTAACTGAAAGGGGAAATGGTCCTCTATTTGGATACAGCTATCGATCTGATCCGACATAACATACTGGAGAGACCCATTACCAACATAGCACACGGTTGATTGTATACATCACAGCAGCCGCTCCTGATTAATGATGGCCAAGGACATCATTGAATGGGATCGTAGCTGCATTTCTATTTAGAAGAGCATATTTGTTCTTCTAAATACAAACTATAATATAATATTTCATTAGCACAATTCAGCCATTCAGTGGTTTTGATATACTTGCCAGAATTCGAACTTTACTTTTTGAATCGTGGTAGAAGAATTTAACCCGATGCATCAGTTCTTCTGGTACTAGGTGCTGTCGAAAAGCATACCAGATTAGTTCGTGTAATACACGGTCAAACGCTTTTTCTAGATCCAGAAAAGTAATGCAGAAAGGGCAATGCTTCTTCATGAGCAGCATGTGTTGCGTTAGCAATTCCGCATTTCTTGACAAGCCGGACTTGATTCAAGCTTATTTGAGCGATTTCATTAATAAGGTGCCAAGAATGTGTGTACCATCTTCATGGTATGAGACAGAAAGTTTCAACTTCTGCTGAACGACGTTTCTTTTTTCATATTGGGAACGTCTTGCCAGTTAGACGCTATTCTAGCTCCCTCAATAACCTGATTGAAGATGGCTTGGATAGTTTGTTAGCTGAAGTCTTAAAATCAAAGATTGCCTTGGATCTAGGTCCTGAAAAAGAAAATAAATATTTAATTTAACTACCTAATAGCTAATTTATCTTAAAACGTATATCTAGGTCCTGAAAAAGAAATAAATATTTAATTAACTTCCTAACAGCTAATTTACCTATCCTGAAACTAGACGAGATTATTTTACTTTAAGAGTTTTCTAAACAATGGGGAATAGCAGTTACCCAAATCTGAGTTCAACCTAGTGTCAACCGGTTGTTTGTTAATGAACCAGCTTTCGTAAGCATCCAGTTGGTTGGTCTTTCTTACTTGCTTTAGGACTTTCAAGTCATCAGCGCTTACTTTATGGCCGCATTCGACCATATGTTTTGCCACCATAGATTTAGTGGGTTTTCGGGAGTGCTTTACAGCCAGCTCTGCCTCATTCATGTGTTCCCTAAATCTGGTGGTCGCCAATCTTTTTGTTTGCCCGATATATACCTTCGGGCAATCTGAGCAGGCGATTTTATAAATGCCGCTCATCTCTTCTATCGTTTTTTGATCTTTTTCCCCCGCCAGCTGGGTTTTTAGCTGGTAGATACGGCTTGATCCTACCAGCTGTATGTCAAACCTTTTCAATGTCCTTTGTATGTGTTTGGACAGATTTGAGAATGTGACACTTGATCTTTTTTGAGCAGTTAAGGTTAATTGTTGACTATAGAGTGTAGTAAGATTACTACGTTCTAACCTTCGGGTGTGTTTCTTAATCATTGTTTCTATGGTGGCGCTGGGGTACCCGTTCTTCATAGCCGTGTCCAAGATATAGAGTTTTTCGCTCCGATAGTCTTCCTCAGTGAGCGGAATTGTTAGGAGGCGGTGGATCATGGTGCCATAAGCAGCCATTTTGTGTTGGTAGCTGTGGAACGAAGTGGCCGGGATTGTACGTTGGGTGCTGGTCGGTTTCCTGAAAATAGAAAAGGTAACTTGTCCATTTTGACGTTTGATTGTCAAATCTAGGAAAGCCAATTGATTATTCGCTTCAATCTCGTGAGTGAAGGTTATTTTAGGGTGCAGAGTGTTGATTATATCCACCATATTTTGGATATTTGTGTCCGGGATCACTGCCAAAATGTCGTCCACGTACCTGAACCATTTATTTGGCAATAATCCATCCTCCTCCATTTTTTCCTCCAGTGATGCCATGAAAATTTCACTTAGGAGTGGGGAGAGGGGATTGCTCATCGCTACACCTGAGGTCGTTTTGAAATATTTTCCCCTGAATGTGAAATAGTTCTCACTCATGCAGAGGGAAGCCAACCTCGCATATTGTTTAGCCTTTTTCCTCCATTCTGGAGTCGAACCAAAACGTAGTAGCCACTCTTCAAATTTTGTTATGGCTTCTTTTACAGGCGTGCTTGGAAATAGAGCTTTGACGTCAAATGACACTAGTCTTTCATTATCCGCCAAAGCACTCAATCTATCAATCAACTCTTTCGAGTTTTTACGGATTGGTTTCCGTTAATGGATCCCAATTTTTGGCATTCATCGACCAACCATTTAGCAATGTTGTACGTAGGGGAGTTAGAATCTGCAATGATCTCCCTCATCTCATTGCCTGGTTTATGAATCTTTGGTTGGCATCTAATTCTAGGTAACGAGGGGTTTGGCATCCGCAGCCTGGTGGGATTGCCAACCACTAGAGAGCATTCTTTGAGGGCCTTTTCTACTCTTTTTATAGATCCTGGTAGCGGGTCATTCCTTAGTTCGAAATAGTTTCCACCAGTCAACTTTTCCATTACAAGGTTATCTTAATGTTGCTTGTCCATAATTACGATCATGTTACCCTTATCCGCTTTTAAGTAGTATACCGGCTTCTTCTTCAGTTCTCGTACGATCTTGATTTCACGCTGGTTAGCAGACTTCCGAATCCTGTTCTGGTGCGCCATGGCTTTTGACATTTCATGCCGGATTTCCTCCTTTGCTTCATTGCCCATGAATTTTATAGCTCCTTCTACATCTACTACAGTATGCTCAACTGGCAGGTCGGTTTTTACAGCGTAGTTCCAACCCTTGTTTAGGAGATCCATTTCATCCTTGTTGAAACTAGTAGAGGATTTGTTAATAACTTGATTAGGAATAGTACTTACCGTTGGTTTTTCATGACTAGTGTGCGGGGAGTTTTTTATCAACAGGCTGAGCTTTTTCCTTAGCAAAGTCCGCTTGCGTTCCTTTTCACATTCGTAACCCCGTTGAATTTTGAAGAAGGTAGATTCCGCACAGTTTTCTGTTGCTGCTAATTGCAAGTGCGCATTATATGCCTTCAGTGTGGCAGAGGCTAATTTTGCATGAAGCTTTTTAACACTAGTCCTAATTAAGGTTTCTTCTACTGATCTAGTAAGATTAGAGGGTAAACTTAAACCTGACTTAATACTAACCACATGGGACTTAGGCGTGACACCATACTTCAGGCATAGTTTGAGAAATTTGATGTCTTCACCGAGTGCAGCCATGCTTTTTTTGAATTTGAGCGAACTATTAAAAACCGCTTGAGGCTTGATGGCCATGTTAATCAGAGTGAAATTATGCGGTGTTTCCAACGATTAATTAATAGAAGTAATAAAAACTTGTTGTTTTCACGACCTAGATATAAGTTTTTAGTCATAATTATAATATCATAGATTTAGAATAGTATAAATAGAACCTTAATGTCTACAGATGAGCAAACTTGTTTGCACTGATGAAGGGAACAAGTTGTTCCCGAAATATCGGTATTTGCAAGAGTAAAATACCCACACCAACGGAAAAGAAACAACAAGTTTTTATTACATCTATTAATTAATCGTTGGAAACACCGCCTAATTTCACTCTGATTACAATTTGGGTTTTTATAGCTGTTTCTGTGATTATGATAACTAAATTAAACATCTATTCTTCCCCTAGTCCTTCCTAAAAGTTCCACCAAGGTGGAAAAATGATTGCCCATGTGGGTGTTTAGCCTTTTTTCAGGGAAATTTTCGAGATGTGGAGACTCTCATAGGAATCTAGCCGTTCACTTCCTTCAAAATATTGGCGCTGTCCAACGACAAATGGTGTCCCTGCTCTATTATATGTTTGGCAACCGCGGACTCTATATGTGTGTTATTCTTATTTTTAGCGGATTCGGCCTCCTTTAAGTGCTCTAACACCCTGGTGTGGACTAGCCGTTTTGTTTGCCCTACGTAAATCTTGTCGCAGTCTGGGCAGGAAATGTTATAAATGCCACTTTTTTCCGTACACTCTTTTTTGCCCCGAGTAGGTTGATGTTATCCATTGCCTAGGTTCTGTGTTCACCTCCTGGAAGAGTGCTGGAAGTTGCTGTCTTGAGGCAGGTCGCAGTTTCCTTTTGATCCAATTTTCGATGAGGTTCCTGTTGTATCCATTTTTCTTGATGGTTTCCAGGATGTAGTTCATTTCTTTATTTCTTCTCTCCTAATTGAGCGGTGTTGTGACTATCCTGTGAATCATGAGGTATGTGTAATGGTTCACTGTGCCTAGGTCGGTTTCCTGTGGTGTGGAAAGCCCCTGTTAACCGAATTATTTTGTAGTCTAAAAACTATATCTCGGCTTCCTTTTCTATCTCCATGGTGAACTCGATGTCCGGTTGAGTTTCTCGAGGATTGTTCCTACTTCTTCTCTTTTGATAATTGTTGATACATCGTCCACGTATCTGATCCAAAATCTTGGAAGTGCCCCAGCCTCTTCCAGTTCATTGTCCAGGTAATCCATAAATACCTCGCATAATTTATAAAATTTATTCATAAATGTGAAATAGGATTCACTCATGCACGTGAAGGCCAGTTTCTTACACAGTTTAGTCTTCTTTCCCCATTCGGATTAGTTTTCGTGTGTCGTGATCCATTCCTAGATCAAGTGTAGGGCTTCCTTCATCAGTACGCTTGGGAACAGCGCTTTTACGTCGAAAGATACTAGTATTTCATTAATTTGTATCCCCCCGGCCTTGTTGAGTCTGGGAATGACTTTTCTGCCGTTTCCCACGGCTCGTTTTCATATTTTTAGGCCTAACCTTTCGTTTTCTTCCAAGAGCCACTTCGCAATATTTTGGGTCGGTGAGTTCGTTGCTGCTATTATCTTTCTGACCTCGTTGCCTTCTGTATGTATTTTGGGGAGGCATTTGATGCTAGGCAGAGATGGATTAGCTATTCTCAATTCGGCTGTTTTCTTAATAATTGGCTTGTATTCAGTCAGGTCCTTTTCCTCTCTTTTAACGGAGTCTGGCATAGGATCCTTCAGGATGACGTGAAACTTACCTTGTTTTAATGTTAGCGTAGTAAGTCGTCGTATGCTCCCTTGTCCATGATGACAACTGTGTTTCCTTTGTCGTATTAAAATCGTCGTTTCCGTACCGGTAATCGCAATCCTTTGCAAGACTTTTTTTTTTGTTTTGATCGTGCAGGCTTTGGATCTCGCCCCATGTTTTTAAGGTTTTGTGTGAAACAAAACCTTATTAGAATCGATTCGATGTCCGTCTGTCCATCTGTCTGTCTGTCTGTCTGTCTGTCCGTCCGTCTGTCTTTTTTTTTGTTTTGAGGAGGTGGAAATCTTCAAAAGACATTGGTCTTGACACACCAGCGTGTGGGATTTTTACCCACTAAAACCACCCCCGACTCCCTCCCTGCCCCCCGGAACCACCATAAGGTATTACATCACGGGACGGAGTCAGCTCACTCTAGCTTAATCCCATTTCTTCTATACGCGGCGCACGTGACCGCGCTTTTCTCCTTTCCTCTGCCTTTCGCAATTTATCTTGAATAGATGCGATCATGGAGTTGACCGCATCCCAATTATCTTGATGTGTTAGCATTTTCGGCACCAGATTTTCTGGTACTAGCACCTCTCCTAAAGTCTCCTCTAGATTCCTCCTTTCTTCCACAAATCTCGGACAGTGGAAGAATACATGCTCTGGGTCCTCTGGGACTCCCTCACAATTTGGACAGTCGGGTGAGGTCTCCAATTTAAACCTGTGAAGGTATTGGAGATATCCTCCATGTCCCGTGAGAAACTGGGTGAGATTATAATTAATCTCACCGTGTCCTCTCTCCAACCACTCCTTGATGGCAGGAATGAGACTGTGAGTCCACCGACCCTTTCCCGAGCGTTCCCACCGCTCTTGCCATCTATTTATGGATCTCTCCCTCTCAGCGTTCTTCGTCTGCAATAAGGGAGAGATTGGCTTCGCATTGTATATATTCGCCATCTCATCTGCCAAGATGTCAATCGGCATCATTCCAGAGATGACGAATGCTGCGTCATCTGAGACAGTCCTGAAAGCAGAGCATACCCTCAGAGCTGTCCTCCTGTAGACTGCATTCAGTTGAACGGCCTCTGAATCGTCCCATCACGATTCCATAAGCTCTTCCCCACGGGTTTATGTCCGCTTCTGAGCAGAGCTCCCCAAAGCATTTCCTCTTGCTACGCTGGATGGCGAGCTTGAGGATTTTGCGGGCTGCCTTATAGTCGCACTCTTTCTGCCCCTGATTGACTCTACCTACCGCCCTCTGAGCCGCTCTTCTGGCTCGGTGGCAGGCTAATCGAAGACCGGGCAGTTCATCATTCCACCAGTAGTTTGGTCTTCTATTGGGGAATGAACACCTTCTAGGCATGGACGCGTCACATTCTTTGGCGATGCATTGAGCCAGATGGACGGCTCTTTCCGTAGAGGCGCCTGCATTATCAGGTTGATTTAACCACACCTCTATGAAGGTCTGCTCATCCAAAGATTTTGCAGACCAGCCTGAAATCTTTTTCGGTTTCGAGCATGATAGCTCTTTGGCCTGAGGCTCGACACATACCTCAAAGAAGATTGCCTGGTGATCGCTGTGGGTGAAGCGTTCGCTGACGTACCAGGACATACCACGCGTCAGCGCAGGGCTGACAAAGGTCAGGTCTACAACTGAGCCTGACCCCCCTTTCTGGAAAGTGTTTACGGCACCTTCGCCAAAACTATGTTCATCTGTTCGAAAGCTTCTATTAAACTGCGCCCCTAGCATTTGGTTCTCTGCTGCCCCACTCTAGGGCAAGCATTGAAATCGCCAGCAATCACCTTTGGACTTCGTCCCCTTGCGTCGAGAACCAGATTATCAAGCATTTGCTCGAATTCAGACAGTGTCAAACTTGGTGGGGCGTAGCAGCTGTATACATATACACCACTTATTTTCGCCCACACAAAGCCACTGGCTACCTGACTTGCAGTACATTGTATGGCCTGTCGACCACAAGTCCATATCGCCGCTCCGCCAGTCGAATCTGTGACCCATGTGCCACCGTGACGGTTTCAACATGGTTCACTTATGATGGCAATCTCCATCTCAGATTCTAACGTAGTCTGCTCAAGTAAATCCTGAGCGACCCTGCAATGATTGAGGTTTATTTGAATAAACCTCATTTTCTCATTGCAGTGAGCGCCTTCCTAAATTCCAGACATTTGCCACTTGCGGCAATATGCCGGGTATTCTGCCCCTCTTTTGCTTCGCACAATAGGCATTTGGGGTCCCTATTGCACTCTCTGGCAATATGGCCTTTCTCCCCACACCTTCTGCATCGATCGGATCGATCAATGCTGCTGGTGCATGCCTTCGCGAAGTGCCCAAACATGAGGCATTTAAAGCATCTCTTCAGTGAAATTTGTTCTCTTAAACGGCAGAAAACCCATCCAATCCGAACCCTTCCGGCAGCCAACAACATCTGCGCTGCCTCCGCAGGTACTCGTATTGTGGCCGTTTGAGTACCACCACAGGCTTTTCGTAAGCCCACAACAGAATCCTCGGTAAGTTCTTTCAACTTGAATTGCTCCTTCAGAGCAGTACAAATTTCTCCTTTCGATGTCACTTCATCGAGATTCTTACATTGTATATAGATCTCATGTTTTTGGGCACGCACTGCGGCATTCTCCCCAAGTGAGTTTTTCACTTGAGTGCGAAAGTCATCAGTTTTGCCACCGCTGGATCTTTTCAGCTCGAACATGAGATCCCCTTTCCGGGTTCTTCAGATTCTGTTCACATTTCCGCTCAGATCTTTTAGGTGTCCGTCTGTCTGTCTGTCTGTCACACCCGATTTATTCAGAAACAGCTGGACCAATTGTCACTAAAATTGGTGAGAGTATGTGATCTGCCGTTCCCTTTACATGCAGCAACTGGCGCTATTTTGTGTTAAGTTTAAGGGGGGGGGGGGGCTCCCCATACAGGTGAAGGAGGCTGCAACATTTTTTTTCACAGAATGTAGCCATGTGGGGTATCAAATGAAAGGTCCTAATTAGCACTTTTCGAAACTGGTTCAATATTTGATGTTGGGTGAAGCATAGGGGAGTGATGGCTCAAAATATGACCATCAAAAAGTGTAACAGGTCTCGTTCTCAAAACCTATCCTACCGAAAAATCCGAAAAAAATTACAGTTATGCATCTCTATGAAATCTAGGCCTCAAAATATATCTGGTTCCGATAGCTGCAGAAATAAAGTTAATAATAGTATATTTCCACATTTTAGAAATTTACCCGGCACTCCTCTTATGTTTATCGCAGAAGTACAAAACGATGAAAAAGGTTTTTTCCAAATGGCTGCCGCGTTTGCTCACAATGGAGCAAAAGCAACAACGTATCAATTATTCGGAGAGCTGTTTGGCACTGTTTACTCGCAATAAACAGGATTTTTTGCGTCAATATGTGACAGTGGTCGAAACATAGATTCACCATTTCACTCCGGAGTCAAGTCGGCAGTCAGCTGAATGGCGTAGAACCGGTGAAAGCCGCCCGAAGCGTCCAAAAACACAACAGTCGGCCGGCAAAGTCATGGCGTCCGTATTCTGGGATGCGAATGGTATAATTTTCATTGACTACCTCGAAAAAGGAAAAACCATCAATAGCGACTACTACATGGTGTTATTGGATCGTTTGAAGGCCGAAATAGCGAAAAAACGCCCACACATGAAGAAGAAGAAAGTCATCTTTCATCAAGACAACGCACCGTGCCACAAGTCAATCAAAACGATGACCAAATTCAACGAATTAGGCTTCCAACTGGTTCCTCATCCTCCGTACTCACCGGATCTGGCCCCCAGCGACTGCTGGCTCTTTGCGGATCTCAAAAACATGCTCCAGGGGAAAAGATTTGGCTCAAATGAGGAGGTGATCGCTGCTATTGAGGCTCATTTTGAGTCAAAAGACAAGTCGTTCTACAAACATGGCATTGAAAAGTTAGAGAAGCGTCGGAATGATTGTATAACCCTTGAAGGAGATTATGTTGATGAATAATAAAGAATTTTGCCGATAAAATGTTGTTTGCATAGTTAGTCCCGGGACTTATTGAACGATGTGTTATATCTCTGAAGGTCCAAAACTGCAAAATCGATGGTGAGTTCGCTCGAATCCTAAGACAGTGTCTTTTATAAATGAAGCAGAGCATCGTTAACTTACCAGTATTCCATTTGAAGTACATCTGAATGATATTATACGTAGGTATAGTATAGTTTCGAATTAACACAATCTTGGTGGTTGCCGGGCTTTAATTCTGTGGCCGACGTAGGTTGTTGTGATAACAAATCAAGAACGTATCAAACACTTATGCAGATTGGTATATTTTTGCCTAATTTGTACCAGACTGCGGCTAACACATATTACGCTTATTTTCTCACTACTTAATTAGTATTCCAAGCTTTTCTGGGTAAGTAAGTATGTTTACAATACTGCGGTGGAACCTAATGGATATAACGCTGGTAAGAACCACCAACTTCCAGTCTAACCTACAAAAAACCTTCAACATGCAAATCACCGATATTATAATTTGAGTAATATTAAGTGGTTGGGTTAGAATTCCCAAAAACCGATGCGGTGGTTATTAGGCTTCTAGAACAAGAACAATTTTTTATCCACAAAAAGAATTTTTTTTTGAGAATTCTGCGATTTTTGCTTTGCATGATGAAATAGGTATTTCAAAACAGAGTGTTAGAGAGACAACTGTAAATGTAAAATAGATTCGAACATGAAGACTATTCGGCTGTAGTCTGTGTCCCCGGCAAGCTATCAAAAGTTGATCAGGAAGGTTTCCAGGTTATGGAGATCTTTAATGAACTAACAATTTTTTTTCGCATATTGTTATTCTCGGACTTTTGTTCTCACCTAAACTAAAAACCGCTCAATTTTAAGCGGCCTAAATTGAAACCCATGGAATGAAAAGTTCTGTGCTTGATTAGTCTGATTCCGTCCTAATTCTTTCAGAGATGAAAATGTGGCTTTAATATTTTTCCGATAGAATTTCAAATTATTGATTAAAATGCAGATATGGTGCTTATTGAAACCATTTTTAAATTTTTCAGGCTGGTTGGTGTGTAGATTCTTCTTTTTTCGGCCAGTAACAGTATATCCAGATAAATATCTTCATTTGAAGGAATGAATCTCTGTTAACGATATATTGATGACAAAAATACTTCAGACATATTTCATGTGAAATTTGTACTTCTGTTGAATTTTCCAGGAATTTTCTCCTAAAACCAGTGGGACTGATTTTTGTATCTAGGATTTGTGAGAAAAAGTTTGGTTGAGAGTAAACCAGTTATTTAAGTTAACGAAATTTTCTGTTTCGTATCTTTTTGCATTTTCATAATGGAAGTCGTTACTACACACTGTTTTCCCGGCAATTAACAAAGATGCATACCGTAACTTGCATTCAAGGAGGCTTAAAGTATTCAAATTTGAGTACAATGAGCTCATTACAGCTGCTCCCGCTAAGCTTTGCCTATGAATTGGCTTCATCAACGTACACTTAGTGCAGATTTCTTTGAGATAATCACATTTTAAAGATAATCACCGAAACTTGAATGTGCACATCAAGTATTTCAGGCCTCAAAGGAGTTCAAATAATTCGTAATTGGCATTGTTAAACTGGTTTCGAAAAATACAGTCGTACTTTTGTGTGCCTTCGCAAATCATTGATATGCATAGAAACCTATGCAAATTCGTATAATCCTATTCGTTTCGAAACAGTCGTTACAGTTGGAACATTTCAATTCCAGAGAACGTGTTTGTTGGATATGATTTGTTCCTCAGACCATCCATATATAACATTAAGGTTGGTGATATACAATACATAATACATACTACACATATGGACATAGGAACATGTTTTCACGCCAACGAACTTCAACGGAGGATATTTGTGAGCGCATTTATAACTTAACTGAAATCCGATCGTAAAACAACACACATTCGTATCAAATTACTTTTATGACTACATACGTTTCATACATACAAGAGCTGCGCATCCAGTCTACGAACGTGAAGTGGATACATTGTTTTTTAAGTAAACGATATAAAAATGTAATTTCCACTCAGTTGTGTAACATTGTCATGAAGCTTGTCGTTTGAGGAGCCAGAGCCTGTATCTTCATTGCGAAAACCTAGAAGCTCCTAACACCGGAGGAAAAAGGGGAACTCACGAAAAAGCAAGATATATGTGTGAAGCTATAAAATAAGTGGTACTCAAGTGGCTTGTATGAAATTTAAAACGAATATTCAGATATATGCTGTTGTTCAGCCTATAATGAAAATGTAATATGAAATGCCTGACTCCGTGAAATAACAGAAACAGATTTATAAGACATAAAAAATGTTTATTTGGAAGTAATAACCTTTCTTTTAAGCAGAAAAGTTTGCAGTTGAAAAAAAAACATAAAAGGAGGACACTGTTCTGAAAAGGACGAAATTTTGATTCTTAAGGTTTTGCTGAAAACAAAATCTTATTCAAATCGATTTACTGTCAATCTATCTGTCCATCATGCGTAGTTTTTTCGGGAACAGTTCCACCAATTGACAAGAAATTCGGTAGAAAGGTTGGAACCCTCTCCCCCCACATCCCACATGCGGTGAATTTCTTTGTTGCACATTGACATGATCAGGCTAAGATTTAAGCGGGCCAAATCTTCCATGACTTGCCACAGATTCTAAGTCTTCGTCATCTAAGTCCCGCGGCTGCTAAGTAGTGTGAGTAGATTTTCCCCTTGTCAGTTGCCAATGAGACACCGACTGTATCTGACGAAGGACTGCCAAGGACAGAGCCCCGCCTGGCCAAACCGTCAGCCTACTCATTATCCTCTGGGTTGCTGGCCATGGGACCAGCAACCCAGAGGAGAGTGATCTTGAGCGCGCCACCCAGACAATTCGACGCATTTCTGCACTGCCCCACCAGCCGGGAACATGTTGTTGCTGACTTCAAGGCCTTAATCGTCGGTCAGAATGGCTACGTTACGCTTGGGGCTCAGATCATGCTCCAGCCATCGACAGAATTCCAATATCGTTAGTACTTCCGCTTGGAATACACTGGCGAAATCTGGGATACCATACGACTCGATCCATCGGTGAAGAATACTGTGGATGTCCAGGAGGCGCTCTAGGGTCTTCAACACGAAAAGAGGGAGGCTGATTGGTTGAAGTTCTTCACGGACTCATGGCCGCATCTGCTCTCTTTCGGTTTGAAAATTACTCATCCATGTCTCCAGGACTGTTTTACGTATCCATCTGGGCTCGGAGATTTAAATGTGGAAATACTTCGATCTTACCCTCGGTGATTAATGATTTGATAGTTTTGCACGGCGGGGTGGCCGCAAACTCACAGTCCTTCTTGCTGGCGCAACCTCTTTAGGCAGTCCTTGTATGGCTGCCAATATTTATGCCTGCAGCAGATGTTGAGGATTTCCCTGGCCAGCTTCCTGAGGTTGGAGGGATCTTCATTCCATCACGGTGGCAGTGTTTTCTTGCTGTATTTATCAGGGCACTAGACTTTAAAGACGGTATCGAATGCCTTTCCAGAGCCCCGATCTTTGACTTCAGTTCGCCTATCGTGCCAATCTTGCCAATTTACGCGCCGGAGAGTCTGTTATTAACTACTTGACTAAACTTTCTCAAGTCGAACCTCCTGGGGTCTCTGAAGGGTTTGGAGACCTCTGTTGCGAGATCTAAACTGAAAAGTATCCAACTGTGATCTGAGAAGGATCTCTGGTCAGACACTCTCCAATTTTCCACCCTAAGAATCCCATTGTAGGTTAGTAGGGAGATATCAAGGACTTCCTCCTCCCAACCGTCACAGTTCTCCGAACTGGGGAAATGGAAGGTTGGTGTACTGCCCTTGTTACACACCAATAAGTTTGAAATAATAATAAAATCAAGGAGTGACTCGCCTCTTTCGTTCATTTCCGAGCTGCCTTAAAGCGTATGCCTTTCATTGACGTCGTAACCTATCAAAAGGTTGGCCTTTTTTATTGCTATCGTATCGGTCGTGAGTCATGTAAGCCGGGGAAATATATACGTTCTCTACCCCTTCCAGCTCCAGCTTGACCACGATTAAGTCGCTGGAGCTCAGTTTCGGACACAGAAAAGCGTGTAGACTCTCCTTCGCGAGTAAACATGCTCTAGGTGTGTCCAGATCAGCGTTCCCTGTGCTGTGCAATAAATGAAAATATTTGCTTTGGAGCCCCTTGATGGTTTGGTTGCCTTCGACCCAAGGACCCTTGTATTACTGTTCCTCCTAGAGGAAGACAAGCAGATAAGCCGAGGTGCACTTCGAGTGCTGCAGATTTATCTGCGTTATCCTCAGTTTGAGCTGCTTCCGTGGGGAGTTCGTCAGTCCCCGTCAGATGGTCGATCCTCATTTCCTCCAACAGCTCGTTGGTGGAGTCGATTGGATCCAGGTCGTCATCCGGTTTTGCAGAGCGGAACACTTTCGCCTTTACGTTCTTGACTGCGAACCGCACTTTATAGTCGGCCTTTCCAGTGCCTCCAGGCACTCTCCGTTTATACGGAATCCTGGGGTTTTGAAGATACAGGGATTGGACGAGCTTGTCTTCATCATGCGGATCTCCGGCCACCAGATGCGAACGGCCGGACTCCTGGGAATCACATCGTAGGGAATGACTTTGAGCTTTACAACCTCCCAGGCATCGCTGATCTTAGCGACGCACGAATCGAGAAAGTCCCTGGAGAATTCCGGCGCTAGTTTGCAGCTAGCATCCGCCAGGACCACACGTAAGTAGCACCTGACCACGTCGCTGATGGGTTTCGCAGTTCGTTGCTCGTCGGCTGGCTGCTGCTGCGTACTTTTCTTCACATGTTGCTTAGCATCCGAACTCTTGTCCATTTTGCTCCGCTTGTGATCTTGTTCGATCTCGTCTTGAGATCGATTACATTTGAGAGCGATGAGCTTTGCCGTCTGTGCGACTGCCAGGCGTTTGCTGTTGCAATCCTCAACAATCGCCTGGTATTCAGCAAAATCTTTTTCATCCCGCTCGTCGCCCCCTTTTTCTTAACAACAGAACAATATGCATGGCCTCTGGTACTGGCTCTTGAGCAGGATATTTACTTTTGAAGGAGCCCCCGATATCGAGGGTTTCGGTTTAGGAGTACTATGTCTGGTACTCGCTACTCCCAGCTTGACCGAAGTGGATTCCAGCCTGGAAATCGTCAGTCCGTCTGCCGGTGCTACGGCTGGCACCGAATGCGCTGCTCTCGACGGCTACTGTCTCCAGAGAGAGCATTTTGGGTTAAGCAACTTTTGTCAGTTTGAGAAAAATTTCGTGTGTTAATAAACATGCTTTTTGGCAAAAAATACTGTTGAAGCCAAGGCTTCGTTTGATAAACATTACTCGGACTTTGCACCAGGGAAATCAACAGTTGAAAAGTGGTTTGCTAAGTTTAAATGAGACGAAATGAGCGTCTAGGACGGTGCACGCAGTGGACGCTTCAAAGGGGCTGTTACTGAAAAAAACATCAAAAAAGTCCACAAAATAATTTTGGATGACTGCAAAGTGAAGTAGATCGAGATAGCTGAAGCTCCAAAGAGATCAAAGGAACGCGTTGGACATATCGTGCGTGAATGTTTTGATGGCTGGGTATGCGATATCAAACAAAAACAACAAAGAGTTGACGATTCTGAGTAGCGTTTTAAGCTCTTCCTCCATAAAAAATAGCGGAAAAGTTTGAAGAAGAAGAAAGTGCTTTCTCATCAAGACAATGAACCGTGTCACAAATCAATGAAAACGATGACGAAATTGCATGAATTGGGCTTCGAATTTCTTCCAAAACCACAGTGTTCTTCAGATCCCCCCAGCGACTTTTGCCTGTTCTCACACCTCAAGAGAATACTCCCTAGAAAGAAGTTTGGCGCCGATGAAGAAGTAATCGCCGCAACTGAGACCTATTTTGAGGTTAAAGACAAATCGTTCTATCAAAATTGTATCAAACAATTGTATGACCGCATAACCATTGTATCGCGCTCGAAGGCAACTATATTGAATAATAAAATCAAATTTTATGAAAAAACATTTCTATTATATATTAGTCTACAAATTTTCCAGCCCAACTGTTACGTAATTTAAAGGTCCCAAAATTAGATTTTAAAAATTAATATAAATAAAAACATATAAATTTATGAAATTATTTCCAGATTTAGAAAATACATACGTACAAGACCGTATGCCCGAATAAATAATTTAATCAAGTGAAAAACTCAATCAAGTGCTTCAGAAAAATATCATCAAAGTGAAAAACAAAAGCAAATTATATGATTTTACTTTAATAATTTAAACTTGATATCGTCTTATATACATATATATTTCTCATGAAATTATGAAAATCCAATAAACCAAAAAAGCCAAGATTTATTTCTCAACAACTTATTATGTAATTGTTTTATAAACATATTCAATTCATGATGGAGTTGATCATATCGGCGATTGATATATGCATGTAATTTAGGTTGAAATTGTTCAGTTGTCCAGACCAATCAATAACCTTAGGCAAGAAAATTCTTGACTAAAATAACAACTCATTACGTTTTCAGAACCTTGGAATGTTTTATAATACTAATAACGTGACTTTATGACCTTCCGATATATTGCCCAGTTTTAATTGTTATTTCAAATTTTATAAAGCCATAAATTTTCTTGAGTTCTACTTTTGCTTTTACGGATGTTTTCATGGCGTCTACAGTGCTTAACCCAATGGTGGGAATTGAATAGAACTTGGTAATTGTTTCTTGTTCGCTGATAAAATCACGTAATGTTCATAATTGCGAAAAACATATTTAAGTCTTACTTTGGAGGGAAAAATATTCAGATGAGAATGTAAAATCATATTCAGGCCATAAAATCGCAATACTGTCAATCAAATTTTCGTAATCTGATTAAATTTTCATTACTCAGCCTTATTGGAAAATGATACCAATTAATCCCTATTAAATGCCCTTCAGAAAGAGGTTTTTATGCTATTTGAATTTGCTATTCTGTGAGTTTACAAAAAAGTTAATTGCATCCATTTTTCAGCTCGAATATTTACTTTAAAATTCTATACACTTGATAATTTGTGGACAACAAAGAGTATATTAAATATAAGCTGGACTGCTTGAAGAAGTACAAGTCGGCCGGGTGGTTGGACTACCGCCACAACATCGAAAGGGCCAGCGAATCTGCGAGGATCAGTAAGATTCTGTCCAAGGTCCATAAAAGCCCATTCTTTCTTAAAAGTCGGAAGGCCTCTGTGCGGAATCTTCTGGTGAAACCTTGGAGCTGCTGGTTCAGACGCATTTTCCCGCCTGCGAGAAGGACTGTGAGTCATAGCCTTGCTTGGAAGGTTTGCGGCCAACCCAGGCGTTCATTAATTACCGAGGATACGCATATAAATCTCTGGACCCAGATGGCGTAGTTCCAGTCAAGCAGTCATGACTCGGCTTAAACCCAACCAAAACGTAATTGATGCTATTCACCAACAAAACAAGGGTACCTGAACTCCACCTACCACCGCTGAATGAACAAAGATTGACTCTTTCCTCCAATGTAAAGTATCTGGATGTAATCCTGGATCCAAAATTAAATTGAAGATTGAACATAGAACTAAGAGTTAAAAATGCTTGTATAGCCTTCTATGCCTGCAAGAGAACCTTTGCAAACAAATGGGGTCTCCGGTCGAGGATGGGTCTCTGGATGTTTACCGATGTGCATCCAATCCTAGCGAAAGGTTCTATTGTATGGTGGCCTGTGTGTATGTGTGTGTGTTTGAGATGGGGGAGTGGCAAAGTCTTTAGCTAACTTTGTATTGAGCGCAGATTGCTGGCTTTGAAATTGGCGAAAATAATGGATACGAAAACAACCGTAAATACTTGATCAGAATTATTTATACATGTCAATACTCTCTATGCACAAACTGAAACTCCATTAATTGTAACGAAAGAGTTTAAATTAATTACGAATGAAAAATCCACTAATTGGAACGAAAGAGTTTAAATTATCAAAAACTGCACCGCAAGACAACCGACTATCGCAAGGTTAGAGGCAGAAGAGAACGATCCGTCTCCATGTGTTTCTTATGGCACACTTTCACCGCTAGTCCTCCACTCCCGTGGCGAGCTCTCTAAAGCTCTCTAAAAGGTGGAGAGTTCCGCGCCATCTATTTTTTCGCATTTGCAACATTCGAAATAAATTTCGAATGCTGCGAATCCTGCCGCGCCATAAGCCTCCGAACACTCAGACTTTAGTGGTCCATTGTACTCGATTCCCCCGTCTAACGTAATATCCCGGATTCGTTTATGTATCGCAGGATTTCCGTTAGTGGATGCGATGCTACCCGCTGCACTTGAAACACATCAGCATCAAAAAATGTTCCGTGGATTCCGCTTCCTCATGACAGGATGGACACATATCATCTTGGATAATTCCTATTTTGCCAAACTAGTGAATTATGGCCAGTCTGAATGTTCACAATACATCTGCAAGTCTACCTGCTTTTCGACAGAATAAACTTTGGAGTAAGTTTGTTTGGTTCTGACAGGAAAAGTTTGGTCTGTCTAGCAGCATTAAGACTTCGCCACCTGTCATTAAGGGCTTTTTCCCAGTTTTCGATAGCAGCATCAGCCAATGCTACCGACACCAGAATTGCTGGTTCCGGTCAGAGCATGGGGAAAGTTGAACCCCCTTTTGCTACGGCATCTGAGATTTCATTTCCCTCTACGCCCCAATGACCAGGAACCTCGAGTAAATCCACCGTATTGAATCTAGAAACAGAATTCAATAGATTTCTACATTCCTGAACGATTTTTGAAATGATCAAAGTACTACTCAATGCCCTCAATGCATTGACTATCGCTACAGATTGTGCCTGCCCTTCAGCCGCTCGTCAATCATTCACGTTGTCGCCCTTAGGATCGCATATATTTGAGCCTGAAAGACCGTTTTGTACTGTCCCAGAAGAAAAGTCCACTTCTCGTTTTTATTCGAGAGGTAGACTCCTGCTCTAGAACCATTTTCTGTTTTTAAGCCATCGGTGTAGAAGACGTCAGTATATCCTGACACGCATTCTTCTGGTTCGTCCAAGTTTTCTCTCCGTTTCAAGATAACAACACATCTTCTACCAAAGAGATGTATGAGGATCTGAAAATTGGAAGGCATTGCGAAAACTAGATTCAGTTCTCCCAATGACTCTTCCAATGCTCAAATCGAATTAGTCTATGAGCTGCTCTCATTGCAGTGCTCTGTATAAGCAAATTCAAGGGCTGTAAATTGAGTAATGCATTCGGAGCTGCGCCGGATGTGGTGCTCATGGCACCGGTGAAACCCAGACATACAGTTCTTTGCAGTGTGGCAAGTTTACAGCGAAAACTCTGTTGTTTCACCTTAACCCACCACACTACGGTTGCATAAGCGAACATTGGCCTAATGATAGCAACATATATACGCATTACTACCTGAGGCCTAAGTCCCCATGTCGAGGTAAAGGTCCGGCTACACAGCCCATAAGCTGGGAGAGCTCGTTTTATATTTATCTCTACATGTTTGTTCCAAAGAAGCTTTTTGTCTAGAATATCTCCCAGATATTTCACTTCTTCATCTCTGCAAGACAAACACCTTTCAGCTTCCTCCTTTTTGTAAATAATACCATTGTGGTTTTATTTGGATTTACTGAAAGTTCATGCCTGAGAGACCAACTGTCAACCAAATCAACAGGGCGTTGTGTATTTCTACACACCATTCTGAGATCTCGACCAATAGCCAACATAGCCACGTCATCCGCTTAAGTTTGAACGTGTATTGGCAGATTTTCCAGTTCGCAAGTAGTGAGTTGATCAGCATACTCCACAGAAGTGGCGATAGCATACCTCCTTGAGGGCAGCCTTTCATCGCTTCAGTTTTTAGGTAGCGTTCAAAACCCACTTCAGCACACAATAATCTCTATCTCTGCGTTAGTGTAGCGTAGATCCACGTTATTAGAGTTTCTTTAACACCATGCTCTCTCATCACAGAGCTTCTAGAAGGGCGCACAGTCAAAAGCCCCTTCAATGTCACACCCCCATCGGGTACTCACCCTTCAGAGTTGCATTCTCTATCTTTGAAACCAAAGAGTGAAGAGCAGACTCACAGGACTTTCCACGTTGGTAAGCATGTTGGTTTTCATTTAGCGGGTACGACCTTAGCACCTTCTCGTGAATGTGACGCCCAATCACTATCTCCAGACATTTCAGCAAAAATGATGTTAAGCTGATTTGCCTGAAGTTCTTTTGTTTTTAATAGTCATCTTTCCCAGGCTTTGATATGAAGATTACTCTCACCTTTTGGCAAGAAGAAAGCACATAGCCCAGAGCAAGACATCTTCGAAAAATATTTCTTAAAAGTTATTCTAAGTGCTGTATAACCTCCTTTAGCATCGCCGGCGCGCCACATGGTCATCGAACAGCGTCAATTTAAGCAGTTTTGTGGCTTCGTCGAGTTTGCTTTTCGCTGGTGGAGACCTGTCATTCTCTTCGCGCTCGTCTTTTGTCGTAAAAAGGCTTTAAGTTTGTCGACGAGTGGACATCTTTGCAATCGGCTCTCCTTGAAGATTTTGGATTTGCTCTAGAGGCGACTTGCAGTATAATTTCGTTCAAACGCTCAAACATTTCATCAATGTCTAACGAAACACTGTTATCGAATTCCTGCCTGTATGGTCGCCAAATTAGTGGATTTTTTCGTCAATCCAGTTTGGGAAAAATTGTACTTTGGCCTATTGTGTACCGTGGTGGTCACGGGAGTATGGTCAGGCGACAGCTCGTAGGCAGTTTGTGCGATTGTACATTGTCGTCGTCCCTCCCTATTCCTTTTACGACTCCAAAATCGATTAGATCGGAGGTTTTATTGATGTCAGTCGACCAGTTAGTAAGCTGACCTTGCTCCCTTAGATTGCCTCATACAATTCTTTATCCTTAGTAGAGACTAACGTTCAGCCCCGATTGGTGAGCTTCGCATTCTAGTCTCCAGAAGTGATGAATTTGTTCCCTAAAGTTTTAAAGCACTGAGTGAATTTTTCCCGGATCAGGATTGGCTAAGGTTCACATGGGAATAACTATCTCAAAAACTTGCATGTCACTGTGCTACCTTGGGGTTTGGATGAACATGGACAAAACAATAATGAACACCGTGACATATTTGTTGATACTCTTGGTCTTCTACCCCAGGTGTTGGTGAGGTGTGGCCTATGGAGTTCCTTCCCTAGCTTAGCATTTCTATGTATAACACCCTTGTGTCAGGTTTACAGGGGGCTAGGAGGATCAAAGAAGAAGGGTCTTAAATTAAAGAAAGAACAGATATTCATAAAAGTAATGGGAAAAGTCAGGACCCCGGCAGCGGGACGCTTCAAATATGCAAGGTTTTGTCTTTCCTTATGTCAGCGCCCTGGAGGGTATTGCAGTTCCACTTGTATGTAATCGTAGTTAAAAATTCGGTTGTGCACTATTTTTCAAGAGCAAATATTTTGGCCTAAAAAGTGCTGTATCGATAATAGTCAATTTCATACGCTTTACGCTAGGAGTTCAACATTATTAATAAGTGTGCAGAAGTTCTCCTAAAAAAGATACAAACAAATCGAGAAACGGAAAGCTGGACCCTGCAGGTATACACTTCAGCTTCGGAAAGTACTAACCGAGACCTTTCATTTGATATCCCACATGACTATATTTGTCGAAAAAATTTAATATTCGACAAGGGACTGAAAGTGCCCCTTTACATACATATAAATAACTGACTGAATCTAGACTAAGCTAAACATTTATTTGGGTATCAAGGGCACTTTATTATATATTCTTATGGGGAAGCACTTGACCATCATCAGCATGAAGTTCATCTCGAATACTAACGTCCTCATCGAGGACGGTTATACTATTGACTCTAAAAGTGTCGAACGCCCGCCAATTATACGGGTGGTGAATATGGGGCATGAATGTGACCCAACGGCTGCTTCTTTTCAAAATTCCACTCGTAGATCGCTCTTTTAGAGACGTCATTTGTAGCGAAACTGGGGCAGGGGGTTTGTTTCGTTCGATTCAATTCTAGAACCGTTTCCAATTTAATCTAGTCAGAACCATTGTATAGTTTTTCCGAATGTCTTCCGATTGATTGACGTAATGATGTAAGCGTAGTGCTAATGAGCATGCCCTATAGTCAGGATAAAATACACTTCCGATCGAGGTCGGCCAAATATGTTACAATATCGAAGCATTGAAGATGAACGTGTCCGGGTAGATCTTGTGGCTAATGAATTCTTCTGATATCCCGATTAAACATTCCATGGTGTCAGCTTTATCATATACCATTACCACCTACCTTGAAGCTTTTCCACCTTCGGGATGACTCCTCCTTACCGTGATTTTGACTCAGAAATGAGACTTATTGGAAATGTGAGACTCATTGTCAGATTTGCCTGTTCCTCCGGAACCGGGTCATTTTCCATCACTTAGAGGTTATTAAAGCCCTGGCCGACCACCCTATCTCGAAGAGAGATTTAATTTGATTTTTTTCTTATGCAGGATAGCTCCTTTACGCTTTTTTGATGGGAGCTGACAAAGAAGAAGCCTGTGAACAAAACGATGTCACGGTATTTCATGGTTTTCTCTTCTTGTTTCCTCCACTCTAAAAAATGGGTCTATAAAAATTAAGATTAAAGAAATACGCGTCGTGTTCCAAGAAAACCTAATTGTTTTGTGCAGCCATCTTGGCTAAGGAGACATTAACCAGGAACTACACTCAAATTGACGGTATAGTACCTGAGTTAATTCAGTTCTACCCCCTATTTTGACCTTCTACCCCGGATTCGAATCCCATTGGCTTCATAGATACTACTTGTTTGCTTTGTGCATCTTGATGCTGTAGGTTTCTTGCTTACACAGCATTAACCCTCAATCCCTGGTGTAGGTAAAACTAATATGGTCTTTTTCCTTATCATCAATTAGGCACGCTTATCAAAACTCGTCTCTTTTATTTTGTCAGTAACTTCTTAACATTTAGTAAAGAATATTCTTCACAACACCCGCTTAAAATGTGGATTATTTTCGTGGAGATATCGACTGATTAATCCAAAATCCCCGGTAAATTTCTCCCTATTGTTAGAAATTGAACTATTGCGCTATATTTCTACCGGGTCATTTTTATATATCGACTACTTTAACAAGCACCGTTTGCCCAGGATAAAAGTTAATATTTGAAACGAATGATTTTATTATTTTCGTCTTCACTATTGGAAGCAAATCTACCTTTATGTAGTGAATGTACGTGAAAGAACAATTTCCTCCATATCCCCACCTCCTTTGGTGGTTGGGTTGAAAATTCAACCCAATTTCAGGTGCCATAAACTTGAGGGAATGTTTGCCGCAATTCTTCAACGGATTAGAGCTAGGCACCCTTTCATTGTTGTTTCATAAGCATCCCAAGTTAAAGGTGGCGTCCCCAACTAAACAGCTCTTCATCTCCAGGCTAGCGTTCACAACGTCTACGGACGATGTTCTGGAGTATATAAGGAGCAAAGTTGGTTTACTCTCTCCTCTGTCCTGCATTAAACTCACAAAAGACGACAACACCGACCGGGTCATTGCATCTTTCAAGGTTACTTATCCACACGTAGTTGATGTCCTCGGCAA
Source organism: Hermetia illucens (assembly GCF_905115235.1). NCBI lineage: Eukaryota > Metazoa > Arthropoda > Insecta > Diptera > Stratiomyidae > Hermetia > Hermetia illucens. The sequence continues at coordinate 96,606,967 of NC_051854.1, read as the reverse complement.
CCTTTCTTTCTGGCCTGAAGGTGTATTTATAAAGCCGTATAAGCGCCCCAATTCGCGGGTAAATTTCAGGACAACCCGCCTGCCTCGCCGAGCTATATAACTGGATCCATGTTCACTGTCCGTCTGTTTTATCAGAACGTCAGGGGTTTAAGAACCAAGCTGGGGGCCTTCAATTTATCCGCGCTGGCTCAGCAACACCATGCCATCTGTATCTCCGAAACCTGGCTAGACGATGCCATATTATACTCCGAGCTCCCCGAAGGGTACTCCACTTTCCGTTGTGACAGGGACCGGGATGCTTCTCGTAAGTCCACTGCTCTGCCCTGAATTTCAATACCACCAAAAACTCCTTGGGCCGCACTCTCGATCTCTTCCTTTCCAACCTCCCCGAGCGCCACCTCTCTTTATTTCCTGGCACATCCCCGTATCTAAGAACCGACGCTCACCATCCCGCGGTTGAATTTGAAGCGGAGCTCCCTCGTTCAAAACCCAAAACCAAGCGTAAACCCACTAAGTTCAACTTCCGCAAAGCCAATTTTGACGGTCTGAACTCAGCTTTAGCGTCTTTCAACTGGGTACATATACTAAGTAATTCATCGTATGATCAAGCTCTTAACACCTTCTACAATATCCTCTCTGATCTCCTCTCCTGTTATGTCCCTTCTTCCCCTCCCTGCCTACGTTCTTACCCAACTTGGTTCACAACGGAACTTCATATTAACATTCGCTTGAAACATACACTGAGGAAGAAGTTTCGGGCTTCTAAAAATGACGCCGACCTTGCTCACTTTAAAGCTATACGATCTACTGTGAAGTCAATGGTCAGAAAAGCGCGTAAAAGGTACCTATTGAGCGTCGAAGCCGTCCTTGCCCGCGGTAACTTAAAACCCTTTTGGTCATACGCTCGCAACTCTCGTAATCCAACTCAATCTGTCCCTTCTTCTATCAGCTTCGCTGACTTCACTGCCAACTCCCCACAACAATCCTGCGACCTTCTCTGCACCTACTTCTCTTCAGTGTTTTCTCCCTCGAGCCCTTCACCCTCTACACCTTTCATAACCACAGACTCCTCCGAATCACTAGCCATTCCTCTCCTTACGCCTTCCTTGGTTGAGTTCCTCATTGGTAACCTTGACCCCAATGTCGGACCTGGCCCCGATGGGCTTCTTAATCTCTTCCTCCTTAACTGTAGAAAACACATTTCCCTCCCCCTGTGTATAATCTACAACAAAAGTCTAGACGAATGCTACTTTCCCCGTCTCTGGAAAGAGGCCCTTATCATTCCTATCCTCAAGAGCGGAGACCCTTCCCTTGCTGTGAACTACCGCCCCATTTCCCTTCTCTCCTCTTGCTCCAAAATCCTAGAAAGATACGTCAACGACTGGTTGACCGCGCACTTCGGTCACCTCATTGTCAAAGAGCAGCATGGTTTCGTGAAACATAGATCAACGGCTTCAAATCTTCTGGTCTTTACCAACTTTGTTGCTAAACGCTTGAATTCACGACAGGAGGTACATGCTGTTTATACTGATTTCTCCAAAGCCTTTGACACCGTTGACCATAACATTCTCCTCTCTAAACTTTCTTCGCTAGACTTCCCTCCCTCAGTCATCTCCTGGCTTTCCTCCTATCTCTCATACCGTTCCTGCAAAGTTTCTTTTCATGGTCACTCATCTCGTTCCTTCTCTCCTTCCTCTGGTATTCCCCAAGGCTCTACACTTGGCCCCCTACTCTTCCTGTTTTTTATCAATGACCTCGCCTCCATCCTCACCTGTTCGTATTTGCTTTACGCAGACGACCTTAAATTGTTTGCCTCTGTTTCGTCTCCATTGGACTGTGCTCTCTTACAATCCAACCTTGATAATTTAGCCCGTTGGTGTTCGGTCAACAAGCTAACACTGAATGTCAACAAATGCCACTGGATGCGCTATTCCCTTAAACCCTCCCCATCATCCTTTTCCTATTCTCTCAGTGGTCAACCCCTTTCACTACTGACCTCCTTCAAAGACCTGGGTGTAATATTCGACGATAAACTTCGTTTCAATTCCCACTTCGTTGACATCATCAATAGAGCTTCCAAAATGTCTGGTTTTATCCTACGTTCCTCGTCCGACTTTACCTCAATCCAGCCCTCCTTAACACTCTTCAATTCCCTTGTCAAAAACATCCTTGAATATTGCTGTGTAGTCTGGTCCCCCTACCGCATCCGTGACGGCCGCGCTCTTGAGGCTGTACAACGCAAATTCACCCGGACCCTGTTTTACAAAAAGAACCTTCCACGGGTTGATTATCCATCACGACTCCGCACCCTCAATCTCCCCTCCCTACAGCAACGCCGTATCTTCCTTGATATGTGTACTCTTTTCAAACTCTGCAATGGTCTGATGGACTGCTCCGCCAACTCGGATATTACTCTCCGTATCGCCTCGTCTCATAACACACGTAATGCGGACATTTTTGATGTACCCTTCGCCGAGCTCGAGATTTACTTTCACTCTCCGATCCCGAGGTTTTGCCGGTCCTACAATGCCCTTCAGCTTGGTTCCTTTGACTCTATGGTCCTCTCTAGCTTTAAGCGCAAAATATGCCATTTACTTGCTCCTCCCTCTGAGGACAATATGTAATAAGAAATTTGATTTCTGTGTATTGTCCTAAATAAATAAATAAATAAATTACACTTAATGCTGAGAAAGCGGTAAGCCTACAGTAGCAAGACGGTACAAAGACGAATACAAACATTCATGACCAAGTGGGATCCTAACCCGGAGTAACTAGATCGATAGACTGTGTTTGGTCGAGTTTTACCAGGACGATACCGAAACTGACCTCTCTTTTCGCAACCCCTCTGAACAAACTTATTTCTTCATATCTGCCATTTATTGAGAAATTCAAATAATATTTCAGGAATTCAAAACCGCAAATCAAAATCCAAATACAACACTAAAAAGTAAAACTTTCTGTATCTCAGTTCCGCTCCGCTTGACCTCTTGCAAACACAAAAACCATTTGTTAACCACATTTCAGATTGTTTGTGGAAATGCTAACCGTTAAACAATTCTTCATCTGCATGAAGTTGAATTTCAATTTTCTGGTATCGTTTGGAAAAGACTTTGTATGGAAAAGTAATTATTTTTCCATTTTTGTCACAGTTGGTCGTTGCCTTTCAACTTTTTTTCTGGCAGCAATACATAAATAGCAGATTCAACTAAACTGACATGTGTGGGTGCTACCATTCAAATCGAAAGATGAAAAGATAAAAGTTTTGAAAAATGAAATGCGGTGACTTTTCACCAATTACATCATTAATTGGGCGACTTTATCAAGTGGTTTAAATACCAACTTTCTTAACTTATAGAATCTAAGGGTTTAAGTTCCATTTCTAGAGTTCTCCACATATTAGAATTATTAAAATTTATCGCTCCTCTCCATTGTTAAACGCCCCCGTTCTTGTGCTTTAATAACATGAACTTTCACAGTAGCTTCCTTTTTGGTAATAAAAATTCTTAGGCGAAGAGGACAGAGGCAAATCGTCAGACTCTGACTCACCTCTGCCCTTGGAGCAGCGTGACCGAAGCGGCTCGCAGATGATCCTTTATAGAATTTGTATAACATATGACTGCGAATTTTATTCAGTGAAAATCCACCCATACTTTGGGTTAAAGCTTGGCCAGAGCAGAAATTTATTTTTCTCAAGGATTGCGGGGTCCTAATTCCGCATCCACTTGATGTCAGACCGGACCAGATGGGGAGCAACTTACTCCCTCTTTGTTCGAAAAGTTAAATGAATAATTACGGAAATCACTAGCAAATAATATAAATTAAAGAATCTGTTTAGGTTTATTCAAAAAAAAAAAATCTAAAAGTTTAGGAAATGAAAGTAGAAAAAAAATAAATAAAATTGAAAAAATTAAAAGGAATTACTCCGAAAAAAGAGAAAAATAAGTAATAAAACAAAAAATCAAATAAATACCTCACTCAATAATTACCCTCCCCACCCCATTCCTCCAATTGGTCCCCAGTTAGTCTTTGCAACAAAAAAGCACCCTCACTGGGCCCAACCAGACCAACCGTTAAGTCTGCATTTCGAGATATATGAACCGGTCAAGTTTAAATACAAGGTCGATGTTCCCTTTTGATAGGTCATGCAACATTCAATATTGTTATTTTATACAAATTGACAATATTAACGAATGCATTCCCTCTTGGCTGTCTCTGAAAAAAGCAAAGAAAGAACTGCATCTGTCGCCCAAACGGGGACACCGCAACCTTAAACCTGTTTGAGAAAGGGAGAGCATCGAGCCACTATAGTCTCAATGGTTCTAGCATATAGTTGAGGTCTTCAATAGAATTCGTTATTAATTTGTTATATCTTTACCTCAGTGAGCGATGCTCCTGTGTGGTAGGGATTAAGAATTGACTTAAAGTATTCCCTGCTTTTCGTAACAGTCAACTCGAAGAAATAGAAACCTATGGGCTGGCGACCTTCAAATTACCAATTCTTTTCTTGTAATAAAAATGTTGGCTCGGATAAGGACGAACCTACCGGAATACGAGTTGGTTTTTAAGATGTGCTTATTCCTCGAAAACAGTATCGAGGGTCACCAGAATGCCCCCTTTCTTCAACTTGAACGGGAATTCCATTTTACAGATTTGACATTCTGACTTTAGGTGAGGTTAGATGGTGCGACCCTCTAATGAATGAATTCGGTATTGGATTAATTCTTACGGCAATCGCAAGGCACGGTCCAAATGATGAATTTTTCAATGGTACAATATTACGCACGAACGGAGACTTCCGATGCAGAGGAGATGGAGGCTTTCTATGAGTAACTCAACGCAGTCCAGGAGAGGCTCGATAGAGGTAACATTGCAGACGTGATATGTGATCTGATTGCCAAGGTGAGCTCTGATAACAAGTTGCTCAGACATGTGATGGGGAAACACGCTCTTGGCGACCGTTATGATAATGGTGGAAGATTTGTCGATTTCTGCAACTTCCACCGCATTGTCACTGGTGGCACATTGTTCGAGCACAGAGCTCACATAAGGTCATTTGGGTTCCAGGAGTTAGATTCAAGAGTTGTATTTTTCACATACGTAACAAATCTAATGGTCGCTTGCCTTCGCTGTGAACCCCAAGTTCAACATCGATCGTTTATATGACCCAACTGTCGCTCGACATGGGTAGAGCTATTTTCCAGCTCGGACATCAGAGAATAATCCGAGTGATGAACATTGGACGGCCATTAAAAATGTTTTTCCTCAGGTACTACTCAGGTGGCAGCCACCCCGCGAAGATGTAGTTAACTACGCAATCAGGGATGTGGATCAGTGAATGTAAGAGACTGAAGACTCTACTGATTGCTGCCAGTAGTGACAACAGGCTCGGGCTACCATACTATGCGAAATCTCGGAAAATTCAACGCAGTATGTGCCGTGATAGAACGGAATTCATTATTAAGGTGGTCAGGGAAGCAGGAGCTACCATAGATAACGGTAATTGCATAAGAACTATGGGCCCCTTTTACCAATTATAGTGTACCTATTAATGATAATATCTCAAGCAAGCTATAACCATTAGGAATTTTAGTATATTCTTCACTTTCAAATCTTTCAACTTTGCATCTGGTATTGGGTGTTCTCCCAGGTGCCTCGGCCTACTTTGTACAAGTGCCGGACACTGTTCCAGAACATGTATAGAGGTTTCATTGCACTCCGCACAGAACTGCAGGCAGTATCCGTAGATATCCCTAACTTCCCTAGGTGATAGTTTAGCTGGCAGTGACCATTGAGAATTCCCACTATGATTCGGAGGTTCTTCTTGGTGAGGTTTGAGCAATCATTTGTGGGATTGGGCTCGTATCCCTCAATAAGCGTCGTGGACCGCTCCATTCCTGGTAGGCTCCCCAGAATAATTCCCTCAACTGTTCGTTTTCCATTTTTTAATGTCATAGCCATTAACCCGATTACGATTCCACAGAAGGGTTCTGGCTCGGGAAAAGACACCTGTGCTCCCTTGTCGGCTAGTTCATCCTCTGCTTCATAGTCTTCCAATCCAACATGGCCTGGAACCCAGAGTAACCACACCTTGTTGAACGAGCTGGGTATATTCAGCCTCCCAAGGCATTCTCATACCAGTTTGAAGTTCACCTGTTTGGACCTAAGTGCCTTGATCACCGCTTGGCTGTCAGTCAGAATAGCAGTGTTCTGCACCCTGTAGTTCCTTTGGAGATGAAACGAGGCACAGCTATCTATGGCGTATATTTCCGCCTGGAATATGCTTCTGTGCTCGAACTGAACTCAGCACACAAGCCAGGGAGCTACACAAACTCCAAAGACTGGCTTCAGTGGGGCAATGAGGACATGCCCAACGGCATCCTTGGAGGTCCTTCTGGAATTAACCCCGCTTCATCTGCACACACAGATGCAGGTAAAGAGGGCAATGTTCAGGATGGTCGGGAGTATCAGCGAGACGGGGAGGTGCCTAAACCGAAGGAAAATTGGTATTCTTTCTAGGCAATATCCCGAATTACTGATACCAAGGGACAACATGATAGCGATGTTTCACTTTGGTAAGAAGTTTGAAACACGTGAGGTAGAAAAAGCTCCTTAAAATAGAAGTGAAATCATCTCGGCCATCACAACATTCAATATGAGTAAAGTCGCTAGGCTCTTTGGTTACCTCGCAGAGCTATTAATCGTTTCTCCCGGAGCATTTCCACCTGTGTGGAAAACGTGATGATTCAAAGTCTTTCCCAAAGAGTGGAAGAACTTGGTGATCATTAACATTCCGAAAAAGAGCACCTGCCTTGAGTGCATTAATTAGAATGGTATTTGCGTGCTCCCAGCTCTCTTAAAGATATTAGCAACAAGAGACATCTCGAAAGCTTGATGGCAGAAAAGAGGCTGGTTTCCGCGCTAGATCCTCCTGCACTGACCACATCCACACACTACGGATGGCTTTGGAACAGTGAGAGGAGTTCATGTCTCCGCTTCGCTCGCTTCGTTGGTCTTTGATTTCGAAAACGTTTCCAACGCAGGGTGTATATTTCGAAGAAACTATAACTATTAAAGAAACATATGATGGCGCAAAATGTGACATGCTGCAGCGAGGTAAAATCTCAGAGGAATTTGAAGTCAAAAACGGAGTCCGCCAAGGTTTCATCTAGTCACTGTCAGGTTTTAAGGTTTTGTGTAAAACAAAACCTTATTAAAATCGATTCAATGTCTGTCTGTCTGTCTGTCACACGCATTTTTCTCCAAAACGGCTAAACCGATTCGAACGAAATTTGGTGGACAGATGGGAACTATGAAATCCCACGCATACAGCGAGTGGCATAAATTTAGGTGGAGTTTAAAGGGGGCTCCCCATACATGCAAAGGGAGGATTCAAACATTTTTTTCACCGGATATAGTTGTGTAGGGTATCAAATGAAAGGTCTCGATTTGCACTTTCCGAGACTGGCATTACTTTTGGCATAAATTGAAAAGTGCGTGAGTAAGGAGTCAAAATGTACGCACTTGAAGTGAGACAGGACTCATTTTCGGAAACTACCCAACCTAAAAATCCGAGAAAAATCAGGGTGGTGCGTCTAGATGAAATCTAGGCCTCAAAATATGTCCCATTCCGATATCTGCTCAAATAAACTTGCTAATGGTATATTACAACTTTTTACAAATTTACTGAGAAACCCCCCTTAACTTCATCACAGGACTTCCGAATTGAGCATAGAGGACAATATTTCGTATATACGTGCTAAATTTCGTGGAAATCTGGCAATTAACGCCAAAGTTATAGCAGTTCAAAATTAGCAATTTCGCGCGAATTTACCGCTTCCAAAGCCATGCAAATCAGATACTGACGTCATAATTACCCGGAATAATTGACATTCGCGTGGAATATTAAAGTGGCATTTATGAAGAATCTATTTATCTGCAGCCCTTTTTAAGGTTTTGTGTAAAACACTTATGCGAAATCTAATCTTCGAGAGATGTCCCATTACGGTATCTGCTCAAATAAATTTACTAATAGTATATTATCCACTTTTAGAAATTGACTAAAAAACTCCCCTTAAGCTCATCCTAGGTGTACCAAATTTTGCGCCGGCATAGAAGACAGTCTCGTGCATACACATGCCAAGTTCCATAAAACTCCAACTATTAGTGTCAAAGTTATAGAAGTTCAAACTTATCAATTTCGTGCTAATTAACAGCATCCTAAGCCATACAAATAAGATGCTGACGTCCTAATTAACGAGAATAATTGAAATTCGAGTGAAATATTAAAATTCCATTCAAGAAGAATCTAATTCTCCCTAGCCCTTTTTAAGGTTTTGTTTGTAAAACAAAACCTTATTAAAATCGGTTTACTGTCTGTCTGTCTGTCCGTCTGTCTGTCTGTCTGTCCGTCACACGCATTTTTCTCGGAGACGGTTATAGCGATTGGCACCAAATTTGGTAGAAAGGTGGGAACTGTGAACGCTCACGCATATAGTGAGTTACATCCTTTTACGTCCAATTTAATGGGGGGTCCCCATACATGCAAAGGGAGGGTGTAAATTTTTTTTTCATCAAATATAGTCATGTGGGGTATCACATTAAAGGTCTCGATTAGTACTTTTCGAAGCCGGTCTTAGTTTTGGCATTTGTTGAAAAGGTGGGGAGTGCGGGGGCTTGAAAATGGTCATTTTTTAACGAACCCATTCTCAGAAACTACCAAACCGAAAAATTTGAAAAAAAATCAGGGGACCCTCACTATATGGTGCCTAGGCCCCGAAATACCCTCCATACCGATACCTGTTCAAATAAAGTTAATAATAGTACATTACTATGATTTTTAGTAGTTGACAGGAAAACCCCCCTTCAGTTCACCCTAGAATCACAAAATTTTGCAACAATATAGGCTACAGCATAGAGCATGATCCTGCCAAATTTGGTGCAAATCGCATTATTACTAACAAAGTAATACTAGGTCAAAGCTGTCGCTTCTCTGCAAATTCGAGACTATGAATGTCAATATCACTTGAAAGTGGCTATTTTCACATAATATACGCATATTTTACGTGCTACATTCTAATGGGACAAATGCACACCCAAATCTCTTTATAAAAGATATACACAAAACCTTTCATACCTGAAGCGTCTAGCCTCCGGTTCCCGACTTGTTCTTCTTGTTATGGGAGAATGCCTTGTCCAGAATACGTGGAGGGATTCAATGGACTATAACATGTCTCCTCAAAGACCTCGACTACACTGATGACATCTGCTCTCTCTATCGCAACCCTCCATGCCTTCTACGCAACATTCATACCATTAGACCAAAGTCCTTGATTCGGTGAGGAAAAAAGTAGATGTCATCAAGGTGGTCGCAGTTTTTGAGGAAAAAGAACATCATCCATTAAAACAGTCCACGTGCTCTAGTCAATCAGTCATCATCACCGGTAATCAGAAGAATAATATCAGTTCAACCCTGGCAGATATTATTTGGAATTTCAAATTCTTTTAAGATTTTAGGTCGATGCAGGTCACGACATTTTGCCATTTGTTGTCATCATGTGTCGTTCTGATAGAAGCTAGTACGAAAGCAGTTGTAGGGGGTTTCCACTGGCTGATCCACAGCGATCCGAAGGATGTTTATGTGGCCGGTACAGGAAGATCCAAAGCGAAAGCCGCCAACCTTCTCTTCGTCAGTCAAGGTTTCGAGGTATTCTTTGATGCGTTCTATGAGCGCGTCTTCCATTCACTTGTGAAGTATAGCAGGGCATCCCTGCAGTCTCCTTTTCATATTATTATGTTTGGAATATGAGTAGTGCTTTGGCCAAGCGTAATGGAGAACAAGGTTTCGCGGTAACTGGAGCCTGTCAGGCAGTGGCAACTCATCAACCGGCAATCATAATATTACATTCAAATTCAAATAATATATGTATGTTAGTTTCAGTCCCCATTTCGGGGGGGCAGTTATAAAAGAATTTAGATACATATTTCGCTGGTGTAGATAAAATTTCAATCTTTCCTTATACAATACAAATTCAAGCGTTTCTGAAATTCACTATTTCAAACGTGAACAGAATACAATATCAACATGATTGCCATTGTTTCTGAATGAAACCGTTTGTATCTTCGGTTTTATTTCTCTTATAATTCAGCGCAGATATCTACACAATTAAGTAGCGATTTAATTGTGTCGCAAACAAATCTGACCATTTGTACTCATCAGTCAGCATAATGAAGCTTTTTCTGATTCTAATGTACTAAAGTATTGGCTAGCTGCCCGTTAAACTAGCCAAGAGGCGAAAATTCCTTGATATAGTTCTCAAAATGGATGTCCCCACTTTTTCGTTATCGGGTTCCGTACATTGTATCTTTTTTTCGACATTGTAACTTTGTATGGAATGCTGATTCAGCGCTCATTGACTAAATCCTTTGCAATCACTACAGTGGAGGACTCTTAAAACAAGCATTGCATATCTACTGAGATACTCATATCGTAAGATATCAAGCAGGAAAACAGTAGCTTTTTTCTTTTTAGCGGTTTATGATTTAAACATATATAACTTTCGGCTTTCACATATTTTTTTTTTAAATCTTGGATTAAATTTAAATATGCTTCATTCCCAGTTTAAAATGTCGACAACTCCGGTAGAATTTCAGTTGACAAACCATAAAATACAATGAAGCTCAAATCACGCTGGTTGTAATTATCGAAAATATTTTCAAGTGGTTTTTGGCAAGAGCACAGATACACGTTTTCCGAGGTATTTCATCTATGCTTCGTTACGGCCATAAATATGTGAACATTGCGATCAAACGCTGTCATGTGCAAACTTCAACGACAGTCTTGTGTGTATTGAACCTAAGGATGGGTGTACATACGGATGTGAAGTAAAAGCACAGTTTATTGAGTTTGGAACGAGTGTACAGGACAGGCACATCATGCTTCCTGTAGACACATATGCATATATTAAAGTATCTGAATTACGATGAAATTGCATTATTACAAACAAGAGGGCAATTGACGAAAATGCCACTCTAGGAATAAACTAATATCCGGAAATTCACTCCGGTGAGTGAGTCCTGCTAAAGAACCCTTAACGCAATTTGATGACTAAATTGGGGCCAGATTTTGAAAGTATGAATCCTTGAGCGATGATTTTTTTATATTATATGAAATAAAATGTTACAGTTGTGCTGAGTCCCCAAGGAATAATTTTTTTTAGAGCCATAGGCATTTGATCGTCCTTCAACAATCGAAATCTCCCCAGAAACTCATCCTCTATATCGTGTGCTTCCTGCCTATAGAAACCTTAGAATAACAAGTGGAATATTGTCTTCCTCTTAAAAATCATTTGTTTGGACTGCAGTACAGTTGGAAACTGGTTCCAAAATAGATTTTCAAAACAGAATAGCTTTGCAGATTGTACCTTTCTTTAATGCACTGGTCACTCATCGCAGCTTGTAATGTTAAACAGACGTCAGACATTACCTCTCCTCTGCCCCGGAAGCAGCTCCTTTATATAATCGCAAAATCACAAGTTCCGGTCCAACATCATGTGGACTTAAGATCCCTCACATCCCAAACAATAACAATAAATCGACGCCCGCCACCGCTGAACCGCAGGCCCTTCCGACCTCATGTCGTCCGAGCGGCCCCCAATTGAACGTCGCCTCGCCACCGAAACAGCTGTTCGTGTCAAGGCTAGCGTACTCCACTACGCCCGACGAAATTCTGGCCTATATCAGAAGCAAAAGCAACTCAACTTTGTCACCTTTTTCCTGTGTGAAGCTGACGAAGGATGGCTCTCCTGACCGAGTGATAGCTTCCTTCAAAGTCACATATCCCCATGACTTCGATGCTATCGTCCAATCCTCCTTTTGGCCACAGGGGGTCTTCGTTAAGCCTTATCAGAGGGCCCGCCTGCCTCGCCGAACTTGAATGATACCAATAACTATACGCTGTTTTATCAAAATGTAAGGGGTCTAAGGACCAAGCTGTCGGATTTCAAACTGTCTGCCTTAGCATTCCAACATCATGTCATCTGCATTTCTGAAACCTGGCTGGATGACAGGATTTTAGATTCTGAGCTCCTCGAAGGTTACTCTGTGTTTCGTTGTGACAGAGACTGCGTTGCGCTTGGCAAGACAACTGGTGGAGGTGCCCTAGTAGCTGTTAAGTCCCCTCTCCGTGCCGAAATCATCTTTTCCTCCTCCTCCTCCTCCTACGATTCTGTTACCGTACGTGTCCTTCCGCCAAACGTATGTCCCTTTATCATATCGTGTGTATATTTCCCTGCCTAAGCCCGCCTTCTCTGTACGAGGATTTCTTCGACAGATTATCAGAGGCCCTAACCGTTTTGTTTCCCTCACTTCCTTTCATCCTCTGTGGTGACTTTAATCTTCCTATGCTCTACTGGCCCGTTACACCTGGCCTTCCCTCCCTCCCAAATAACTCGACCCACCCTTCCTTTCCTCTATCCACCTTCATGTACACCTGTGGGGCCCTCCAATTTAACCTTTCTAGAAACCAATTAGATCGCACTCTTGACCTTGTCCTCTCTAACCTTCCTGTACGTTATCTTTCCCAATCCCTTCATGCTCCGTCTTACGTTGCCCCTGACGCCCATCATCCTGCTCTCGAGTTCGATGTTCAGATATCCCGACTCCACTCTCCTGTCGCTCGCAAGCCTACCAAGTTCAACTTTCGTAAGGCGAACTTCGAAGGTCTGAACTCAGCCCTGGCATCAATCAACTGGGTCCCCCTGCTCTCTCCATTTACATGTGATCAAACACTCAACACTTTCTATACCATATTATCTGATCTTCTTCCTTGTTACGTTCCCTCCTCTCCTAAGTGCTTACGCTCTTACCCCGTCTGGTTCACCACTGAAATTCACAAAAAACTACGTCAAAAACAGACTGCGAGAAAGAAGTTCCTGTCTTCTAGAAACGTTGGTGACTTAGTTTTTTTCAAATCCCTTCGTTCCTCGGTCAAATCTTTAATACGTAAGTCCAGACACGAATATTTGTCCAGCGTGGAAGACTCACTAAAGCGCGGAAATCTGAAACCTTTCTGGTCCCACATTCGCAACTCCCGCTGCCCCGCCCAGTTATCCCCTCCGTCCATTAAATTCTCTGGCTTCTCTGCTAACTCCCCCCAACGATCTTGTGATTTACTCTGCCGCTACTTTTCGTCAGTCTATGTTCCTCCTCCTTCCTCCGAATCCCTCCCGATAGTAGATGTAGCCTGCCCCGCATCGCCTACCATTCCCCTTCTTACTCCTATCCTTGTCGAATACCTCATTGGCGAACTTGATGCCAAGGTCGGACCTGGCTACGATGGTCTTCCAAACCTCTTTTTGATCAAAACTGATAAGTCCATCTCCCTTCCCCTATCTCTTATTTTCAACAAAAGCCTTGAAGAGAATCATTTTCCCAGCTTGTGGAAATAGGCTATCATTATCCCCATTCACAAAAGTGGCGATCGTTCGCTTGCCGAGAATTACCGTCCCATTTCCCTCCTCTCCTCCTGTTCCAAAATCCTCAAAAGATATGTCAGCGACTGGTTGTCCGCCCACTTTGGCCAACACATAGTGAAAGAACAACACGGCTTCGTTAAACGTAGGTCCACTACCTCCAATCTGCTTGACTTTACCAACTTTGTCGCCAAATGTCTAAATTCACGGCAAGAATTGCATACCATTTACACTGACTTCGCGAAAGCCTTCGACACTGTAAATCACAAGATACTTCTATCCAAACTCTCGTCCCTAAACGTTCCCATACCACTTGTTTTATGGCTTGCCTCTTACCTTTCCAACCGATCCTGCCGCGTCTCTTTTGACGGCTGTACTTCCCGTCCCATAGGGGTCTATTCTGGGTCCGTTGCTATTTTTATTTTTTATTAACGACCTTCCTCCCCTCCTTACTTGTCCCTGTTTGTACCTTAAACTGTTTTCCGCTATATCGTCGCCTATGGACTGTGTTTCCCTTCAGAATAACCTGGACACTCTGGTTCGTTGGTGCTCAACTAATGGTTTAGCGCTAAACGTCAGAAAGTGTCACTCTATGTGTTACTCCCTAAAATCCTCACCCACTTCTTTCTCCTACTCGCTTAACGGACATTCCTTATCCTGCTTAAATTCCACTCAAGACCTCGGAGTCACTTTCGACAATAAGCTCCGCTTTGACACTCATTGCCTCGATGTCATCAATCGAGCAGCAAAATTGTCAGGCTTTATTCTTCGCTCCTCCTCTGATTTTGACTCCATCCAACCCTCCTTAGCTCTCTTCAATTCCCTTGTGAGGAATACCCTCGAGTATTGCTCCGTGATCTGGTCACCCACTCGTAACTGTGATTGTCTTGCCCTTGAAAATGTACAACGTAAATTCACCCGTTCTGTCTTCTTTAAGAAAAGCTTCCCTCGTGTGGATTACCCCTCCCGCCTCCGCTTTCTAAACCTTCCCTTCCTACAACAGCGCAGATCCTATCTGGATCTATGCACATACTTTAAACTTTCCTCGGGCCTGATGGACTGCTCCGCCGCTGACGAGATTACCTCCCGTCCTGCGTCTTATAACACACGTAACGCAGATATTTTCAACGTGCCTTTCGCGGAGCTCGAAGTCTATTTTCATTCCCCGATTCCCAGGCTTTGCCGAAATTATAATGCAAAACAGCTTGGTCCTTTTAACTTCCCTACTTTAAATAGTTTTAAACGTAGGATAAGTTTTTTGCTTTCTCCTCCTCCTGAGGACAATAATTAATTGGAATTCTTTCTGTTTGTTGTCCGTTAATTAAATAAATAAATAAATAAATTAATAACCTAGCTTTAGCCTAGCTTCGGTTCAAGCTATTGGCGGTTTAAATTTTATATAATTCACAACTTTGTAGTGTTCTTGCGATTATATAATATAAAGGAGCGTTTTCTACCAGTTGCTACTTTCGGTCACGCCGCTCCCGTTAGTCCTTGTCTTTTAAAGTTTATCTAATACCGAATGAGACGAGGGCGGATTTTCGACATACGCTTGATTCTCTAGAAGACGTTGCCTTGGGCGCGGATCTTAGTTGGGGCAACTTCAATGCCGGGGTACCTGAACGTGGGTAGGTGGACGCATCCTGGCAAAGGCGGAGTGTACAGGGCTTGTAATTTCAAACAGCAGATCCACGCCAAAATTTGTCACTGGAAAAGTGGCGAATTCTGAAATACTTCCAAATACATTACGTTTGAAATGGTTGGACCCTCCCTCTCCCTCCTATTAGCTACCGGAGGACACTCGACCGTGTAAAGCCTTGTATGTATCGGTGAACAGCTCAAATTGTTAGCCGGCGGAAGGAGTATCATAAGCTTTATCATTTGTCACAAGGTTCAAACAGCCGAGAGGGGGCATGCACCAGAAAGACTGGATACAGGCCAGCTAAAAGAAGACTCCGCAGAGTAGTGAGACGCAAAGCACTCTGCTGTCAGGAGCTGGCGGTAGTAATCGATGAGGTGAATGGAAATGCGTGGAGACTCGGTTAAAAGCCGATTACCAGAAAAAGCGAGACTTTGCAGAAACCCCATTCACTCTACGCGGAACAACTAGACCGTCTTGTGCAGGACATTATTACCTACGGATTTCGTTCGGGTTGATTATAACAGCCTGAAAGGTGACTTTTCACTATGAAAGAGCTGGAAGAGGCAGCTCTCTTTATGAAAAATAAGAGGGGGCATTAGGGTAGGTAGGTAGGTATCAGTGGCCGCTCCGAGGAGCCCAATTAGCGCTTTGGTGCGCCGTTTTGATGCCACAAACTCCTAAGACCGTGACTGTTGTTATAGGAACAGGGAAGCGGAGTCCAGCTGGCTCGGATCTTCCGCCTGGAATACACTGGTGAAACCTGGGAGACCATACGACTTGGATACACCGTGTGTATTCGAGAAAACCCCCGCGCCGACTCCATAGACCATCTTTGATCCGTCCGTAAAGAATACCGTGTCATAGTCTTGCAACACGCCGCCGGTCTTCCACTTTGCCCTGGTTGGAAGGTCCACAGCAAAGTTTCTCGTGAAGTTCAGCTTGCGTGTGACATAGTCCGTGGGGGATGCCCAGATTTCTCGAGGTATTTCATCTAGAATGTTGCTGTGGCCGTAGGACTTCGCTGCCCAGCATCCGGACTCACGTAGTCTGACGGCACTGCACGCTGCAACATATTTGATGTTGAGGTCTAGGGGGAGGAGATGCAGGAGTACATTGAGAGCACCTGCCGGGCAGGACTGCAAAGCCCCAGTAGCACCTGCACACGCGGTTCTTTGAATCCTATTAAGCTTCGTTCTATTGTATTTCTTCTTCAAAGCCTGCCACCATACAATAGATCCGTACGTCAGGATCGGACGCACTACAGCGGTGTACATCCAAAGAACCATCCTCGGCCGGAGACCCCATTTCTTCGCAAAGGTTCTCTTACAGGCATAGAAGGCTATACAGGCCTTCTTAACCCTCAGTTCTATGTTCAACCTCTGATTTAGCTTAGGATCCAGGATTACACCCAGATACTTCACATTAGAGGAAAGAACCAATCTTTGTTCATTCAGCCGTGGTAGATAGAATTCAGGTATCCTTGTCTTGGTGGTGAATAGCATCAGTTGCGTTTTGGTTGGGTTTATGCTGAGTCCACATCTTGCGGCCCACAGGCACACCTTTCGCAACGCTCCTTCCATGATGTCGCTCATAATGGACAGAAACATCCCTGATACTAATATCACCAAGTCGTCGGCATACGCCACCACCTTCACCCCGCTGCTGTCTAAAGTACGTAAAATTTTGTCCATTACTATTAACCAGAGCACCGGTGAGATAGCACCACCCTGGGGCGTGCCTCTGTTCACAGCTCTGGTCAAGTGGTTGTCTCCCAGATCGGACTGGATTATCCTGGTACTCAGCATAGATATAATCCAATGCGTGAGATACCCCTCCAATCCAATACCGGTCAAGGCTTCCTTGATGGCGTTGGTACTGACGTTGTTGAAAGCTTCTTCTATATCCAAGAAGGCAGCAAGGGTATACTGTTTGTACTGCAGCGACCGCTCAACCGTGCCAATTACCTCGTGGAGGGCGGTTTCTGTGGATTTTCCTTTGAGGTAGGCATGCTAGGACTTAGAGAAAGGCGTTCTCTCCATAATCGTCCTTAAGTGAATGTCCAGGACGCGTTCTAGGGTCTTCAGCACGAAAGAGGTCAGGCTGATTGGCCGAAAGTCCTTCGCGGACTCATGACCGCGCCTGCCCGCTTTCGGTATGAAAACCACCCGTGCGCGCCTCCAGGACTGCGGTACGTATCCTAAAGTGATGCAGCTCCGGTAAATCTCAACAAGCCATGGCACAACCCTTTCCTGCTGCTTCTGTTGCATGACTGGCATTATGCCATCTGGGCCTGGAGATTTGTATGCGGAGAAGCTGTTTATAGCCCAGCCGATCCTATCCCCGGTAATTACCGATTTGATAGTCTCGCACAGCTGGGGTTGCCGCAAACCCTCCAAGCGAGGTTCTGACTCACAGTCCTCCTCGCTGGAGGGAAAGTGCGTTTGCACCAGCAGCTCCAAGGTTTCACTAGAAGATTCCGTCCAGGAGCCTTCCGACTTTTTAAGGAAGGATGGACTCTTATGTTCCTTGGACAGAATCTTATTGAGCCTCGCGGATTCACTAGTGCTTTCAATGTTCTGACAATAGTCTAGCCAAGACCGCCTCTTGGCGGTCCTGATGGCCGACTTGTACTTCTTTAGGCAGTCCTTATATGGCTGCCAGTATTTTTGCCTGTAGCAGATGTTGAAGATTTCTCTGGTCAGCTTCCTGAGACTAGAAAGATCTTCGTTCCACCACGGTGGCAGGGTCTTTTTGCTGTACTTAGCAGGGCACGAGACTTTGAAGGCGGTATCAAAAGCCTTCTCCAGAGCCCCGACCTTTGACTCCAGTTCGTCTGTCGTGCCAATCCTACCAATTTGCGCACTGGAGAGTTTGTTCTTAATTACCTGACCAAACTTTCTCCAGTCGATCCTCCTGGGGTCTCTAAAGGGCTTGGAGACCTCTGCGGCGAGATCTAGACTGAAGAGTATCCAACTGTGGTCAGAGAAGGATCTCTGGTCAAACACTCTCCAGTCCTCCACCCTAAGAATCCCGTTGTCGGTTATTAGGGTGATATCAAGGACCTCCTCCCAACCGTCACAGTTCTCCGAGCCGGGGAAATGAAAGGTTGGTGTACTGCCCCTGTTACACACCGATAGATTTGAAGTAATGATAAAATCAAAGAATGACTCACCTCTTTCGTTGATTTCAGAGCTGCCCCAAAGCAGGTTGGCTTTCTTTGGTATTATGGTGTTCGTCAGATGTTGTAGTTCTTCTGGCGGAGCTGATCGGTCGTGAGCCATGTACGTCGAGGAAATATACACGTTCTCTGCACCCACCTGCTCCAGCTTGACCACAACTACGTCACTGGAACTCAGGTCCGGGCACAGGAAAGCGTGAAGACTCTTCCTCGCAAGAATACATGCTCTAGGTTTAGCCTGATCAGCGTCTCCTGTGCTGTGGAATAAATTAAAATATTTGCTTTGGACCCCTTTGATGGTTCGGTCGCTTCCGACCCAGGGCTCCTGTATTAATGCGATGTCGATGTCTTCCTCTAAGAGGAAGACGAGCAGATTAGCCGAGGCACACTTTGAGTGCTGCAGATTTATCTGCGTTACCCTCAGCATGATCTGCTTGCGTGGGGGGTTTGTCAGCCCCCGTCGGACCGTCGATCGTCATCTCCTTCAACAGCTCGTTGGCGGCGTCGATTGGGTCAAGGTCGTCGTCCGGTTTTGCAGAGCGGAACACTTTTACTTTGGCATTCCTGACTCCGAACCACACTTTGTAATCAGCCTTTTTCAGTGCCTCCAGGCACTCCTCGTTTATGCGGAGTAGTACGGGCTGGCTGTTTATCTGAGGCTCCTCCTCCTTTATAACAACCCAGTCGTCCATGGGAATCCCGGAGTTGTGAAGGCGCAGGAAATGGACCAGCTTGTCCTTCTCCATGCGGATCTTCGGCAACCAAATGCGAGCGACCAGTCTCCTGGGAATCTCGTCGTAAGGGATAATCTTGAGCTTAACCCCCTCCCAAGCGTCGCTGATCTTAGCGACGCACGAGCCGAGAAAGTCCTTAGAGAACTGGTCCATGCAAGCTATTACGTGGAACCCACGGACCACCTGAGATGAATCAACGTGGGGAGTGAGTCCCGGGTGTTTGCCTCCGGTTTCCACGAGATGTTCATAGACCATGCCCGACAGCCTAGCCTCAACACTGGTCCACACCTCCAGCGTTAGTTTGCCGCTAGCAGAATTGCCATCCGCCAGCGCCACCCGTAAGTGACTCCTGGCCACATCGCTGAAGGGCTTCGCAGTACGTGGCCCGCCGGCTGACGGTTGCTGTACAGTTTCCTCCGTATGTTGCTTGGCGTCTGCGCTCTTGCCCACTTTGCTCCGCTTCTTATATTGTTCGACCTCGTCTTGAGATCGGTTGCGTTTTAGAGCGATGGGCTTCGCCTTCTGCTCGTCAGCCCGGTGTTTGCTGTTGTATTCATCAACAATCGCCTGGTATTTAGCGAGGTCTTTTTCATCCCGCTCGTCGACAGTACCGGCCTCCTTATTCTTGGCAATCTTGCCGAGAATATGCATGGCCTTCTGGTACTGACTCTTGAGCAGGACACCCGTGGACCTTCGCTTCTTAACCGGTTTCCGGCGACCGACATTCTTGTCGGTTTTCGCTTTCGAGGGATCCCCCGACGCTGAGGGCTTCGGGTCAGGAGTACTATGTCTGGTACTCGCTACACCCAGCCTGACGGCAGTGGGTTCCAGGCTGGAAGCCACTAGTCCGTCTGACGCCTCGCTCCGGGAGGTCCCTGCGGTTGGTTTCAGCATAACGGTGCTACGGCTGGCACCGAGTGTACTACTCTCGATGGCCACTGTCTCCTGGCTGGAGGCCAGCAGCTCGTCCTCCGATGATGCGCCTGGCATCATCGCCTCCTCTTCTATCGTCGTTTTGGTTTTTTTTATTAATTGAGTCCATGTCTTGGTCCCACGAGTAGTCCGGGAAGAATGTCCACCCTGGCTAGCCCGGCCACCAGGGTAAGGGTCTTATTTGAAACTGAAGGTGCCCAAGGTATTCAGAGTTCGCATACTAAAGACCAAGCTCCCCATTGGCCACGCAGCCCTCGACGTATGCTGTTCCACCTTGGCTTGGGGTCCTATTAGCACCTTCTCCGGTGCAGGGAGGACGATCCCCGGGCTGTTGCTTCAGTCCATCCCCCCGCCAGATCTACTTGCCCCTAACACATGGCCAGCAGACAAGCAGATCCTCGTCAGTTGGATGAGCCTACTCCCAGCCCGGCCCTACACACTCTTGGCCCGCCTGAAGACGGTTTCCAGCGGCCACCACGCGGAGGTCGTGTGAGGACTTGCCTAATTATGCAACTTTAACCTCAAGCATAATCAGACCAGGCCGCCGAGGGGGCAGTAGTCGGTAGAGGGGGCAGTATTCGACCGTATTTTGTACTCACTAGAGACTTGGCTGCCACCTACTTACCGATCACTGTATGCTTGACACAGCCGAGAAAATGCTTGGGAAGGTCATGAGGAACAGACTGTTGCCATGAACTTATCTTGAAGGAGATCCATACTGCATGCTGTCACGGAGGTTGTGTATATTGTTTACCGAGCTGAGGCGTACAATCGTTAATTTCTCTCCAAGCTTGATTTCAGAAATGTCTTGAAGTGAAATACCTTGGATTGACGCTCGACTCGAAGAAAGGCTTTTTCGAGCAAATCAAAATAGAAAATATTGGGGGTACTTCCACCTCCTTTCTGCTCTTTAGGCTCTGTTCTTGGTAAACACGTTTATCGTGCACAAGTACAGTTACGTCTGGATGGTTTTACGTGAGCACCTGTCTCGTGGATTTAACCTTGCGGTCTCCTTAGGACACAGATTGATTTTGTGGCCACAATCAGAGCTCCGCTGAGATAAGCACAACGGTACCAGTCTGTACTGAGTACGGAGTTCAGTTTATTCTTACTGGTGTATGCAAGACCTACCTAAATGCCTCGACACAATACCACGTCGAGGCCTGCATATCTCTGTTCGCTTGACCGTAATCACAATCCCCATGAAAATCCCACTAGGGTGCCAACCGCTATAACCGGATTGAACCCATATGAGACCGGAATTCTCCTGAGACATGTGAATTAGAGGGCTACCCCATTTCCCATGGTACTATTATACCCCTAGTAAGGTTTCGTAACCAATTGCCACTTCAGATGAGTCGCCGTGCAGTCTCGGGCCCGATTGCCCTAATAGGCCTTTGGAGCATTCACCTATTGCATCACAGCCTGCAAACCAAAGTGAATATAGCGTTTCCTAGTGCTACCACTATGAAGCTTTTCCTTTGCTACTTGGCATTGCTTTGGCCAACAAGTTTACAGCCCCGTCTTCCTCACCACCACTTGAGAGCACCTTACGCAAATACACAGACGGGTAGCTTTGCGGGTGGGGCTTGCATGTCACGCTGCTTGAGAACCGGCTGTAACGCTAACAGCAGAAGTCATCTCCCTTGCCCTTCTTGCTAGGGAACGTAGAACTATCTATGGTTGCTCGTGAAAATGACAACATACACTGAATAATTGGCAACTCTCTTGATAAACCGTGTCAAGAAACAATAGAATTGCGTAGCTTATCGGCAACTTACAACCGTGACTGATTCGAAAGTATAGCGTAATTGATTTTTTTTATCTAGCGTTTAAGCGGGCATGAAGGCTTTCAATGCTACCTGTACAAGATGGGGAAGGTACAATGCTCTGCAATGGGGTGACGGACAACGTCGATCATACCTTTTCCTTGTGGAAAGTGAGATGGGATTCGTTAGCAGCTTTATATAGAGGACTCTTTCCCAACAGAATTGGTAATGGTTATGCCAATGAGCGCTGACAGAGTCGTATTGCGCATTATGTTCGAGTTTGTAATGACAGCATGGGGTTGATCTATGGCCAAACGACTATCCTGAGTGGCTAGAGACGACCAACAACATAAAAGAAAACAAAATAAAGTTGGCAAAATTGACCGTGAAGATCCGTCTACAAATACTGAAGCTCCATTGAGGTCTTCCGTTAACATGCACTGGCTTGCCTTATGCTAACTGAATCAGAAATATGGGGGCAGTCCATTAAATACTTCGATCCCTCACGTGTCATTTAACGAAATTTCACATCTACTTGACCGATGCCTGGGTTCATACCGGCACCTGAAAGTCAACTACACACGGGACTTCATGCGCATCTATGAACAAATCGGACATGGTAAAACTCGGGACCCGAATGCCGCGATTGTTCGGTCACCTACCTTACCTAAATCGGAAATTAAACAAAGAGTATAATTTGGAAATAGAAAATGAATTTCTAAGCTCGGGAATTAAAATCATTAGTTCTAATTTCAGAGCATCATATGCATATAAATTTTTTGCTTAAATTTCCAAGCGAGTTCAAATTTTCGAGCCGCTACTTTAGTCAATCCCATTTAGACTTCCATCGTGAGAGCATGTTTCTACAGTGCCAAGCCTTACGGACAATATTTAAAAGTGAATAGTCGTCATTTATTTAAAATTTCTGGCCGAACTTTTCTCTCCCAGTGTAACATATGCTGGGGAAGATATGGTCGAAATTGTCGAGAAAGTCCATTTCAAAACAACATGCTTGAGACGAATTGTACGTGCCTACAATGCAAATCCGCTCAAAATTAATTAGCTACTGCTTTTGGACCTGGAGTTTCCAAGCACCTGTAAATTATTGCAGGATTCCTTCCTGTTTGGCCGCACAAGCAAACCAAGGTTAGTTATCCTTGACCAGTGTGTCAGGTCCCCGATCTCAGGTTCTCTAAACAAACCGTCCAAAAATTCTCTGATAACTCTACAAAGAAATTCGGAAATCAGCAGCATTAATCTATTAATGAAATAAAGACTGGAGAAACAGGACAAAAGATGATGGGGAAATTAAAGAGCCGAATGTGAAGATGGCCTGTTTCAGGAGCAGTCTTTTTAATGAAGTCGAGTTCGGCCTACATACATCACTTACTTAGCATTAGGAGTGATAGTGATGAAACCGAAGCTCAGCCTTATTGAAAACGTTTTCAAAGAAAACACTGGATGTCGTGTACCTCATAAAGAAGTGAACAATAAGAAATATGAGGAGTAGGAGAATGGGCAGAGTTGCAGATTGAAAAAAGTAGAATTCCATGCATAAACTGGACTATATGCAGGGCGAACTTTATGAGTAACTTCCCAAGGTTCCCACCTTGCACTCTGCTACATAGATATCATAATATCATAAAAATTCTTCTCAATAGTTCCCATTCATTTGTGATATGTAATATTTCATCAAACATAATAGGAGAAATTCAATTAAGCGAATTCGAAACATAGGCCTGGAAATCATTGAGCCATGTCCCCGCATTTCTGCATTAAATTGAAATTTCATACCGTCGAGACGAATTGTCGTGACGGATTCCAAGTTAATGCCCTGCTTCATTTTTAAAATGGGTTCGACTGAGACTAATAACTTGAATAATATGATTATAGCGTATTAGAAGGAAATGCGAATTACAAAGACCCTCCATCAAGCCCTCGTCGGTCGAGTCAGTCATGGTGTTTTTCATGGAGACGAGATGAGATCCAGGACATATTTTACATCAAACCTTGCTTTGGCAGAGCATGTTGTTAGGTACGAGTACGTGAATGGGAAATACTCATAAACGAAAATTTACGATTCCGGTGTAAACTGAGAAGAGCTATGCAACTAGGGGCCATTTCAACGGAAAAAGTAAACACTTCATGAATAATATACACTGTTCACACCGCGGGACAAAATAATACCCATATACGAAAAATTATCGGGAAGAAAGAAACCGGCAAGAACCTTTGAAAGTACTAAAACTCCCCTTTTGACTGAATCAAAAACATTTCCTTTTTTACGAGCTCCTTGGACGAAAACGTCAGGTACTATTTTTATAATAAATGGATGTTTTCCAAAAACTGAGGAATTAGTGCATTAAAATCGTGAGAGACAGTTTTTCTCCAATTAAAAGGGTCGGTCATCAAGTCGATGAAATTTATTATCCAGAAAAATAAAATTATCAGTATCTTGTTAAATAACAAAACTATTGGATAAGGCGTGGATGCCAAGATCGTCCGTAATGAAAAGGAGGAAAAGATTTTTCATCAACTCTTCTGCTTTAACACCACCCTAGAATTTAAACATTTTTGATTGATGTAAAATATGCCTTTAGCCCTTTAAAATAAGAGAAAAAATGCTGATGTCTGTGATATTTTTTCTCTTCATTCAAAGATGTTTTCCTAACGAGACGGAGTGCTCCAGAAAAACTATATATAACGCGTGCAGCGGGTGGCTCAAAGAATACAACGCAAACGGGCTTCAACCTGGACCAGGAGACAGCCTTTTTGTGTCCCCCAATCTCGAGCTGGAAGAAATGTTCTCCCCGCTCGAGAACATGGTACGGACCTTCGTATGGGGGCTGCAGCGGCTTCCGGACAGCATCCGTCTTGACCAGGACGTGCGTGTACGTGTCCAGTTCTTTGGGAACACAGGCAGGTGCGGATGTGTGACGGGTGGGAGGTGTGGATTTAAGGCGGTGGCGGTTGTCTCTCAGCAGACGCAGCAATCCAGAGTCTGTGAGACCAGATCTCTTGTCGAAGAATGGGTCACTTGGGAGCCTTGGGTTCTCCCCGTTCGGGCCCCAAGCAGGACGAGAGGCCAGATTTGAGTCCAGGGCGGATCGTCGCAGGCCATAATGGCGGCTTTCAGCGTCCGGTGCCAACATTCTAGCATCCGATTGGATTGCGGGTGGTATGCAGTAGTCCGCTGGCATATGAATCCCAGGAGTTTGCCTAACTCCGAAAAAAGGATGGAATCAAATTGCATTCCCTGGTCAGTGATAATCACTGCAGGGACACCAAAGCGACGGATCCACTCTCGACAGAGGGCTTCGGCACAAGATTGCGCCGCAATGAAGTTCAGAGGTATTGCTTCAGGCCACCGTGTAAACCTGTCGATGATTGTGAGGCAATACTTGAAACCGTGCGAGTCTCGCAAAGGGCCTACGATGTCGAAGTGTGTTGTGTGGAATCGCTTGGTAGTGCGTGGGAATGAGCCCACTTCTTTTCTTACATGCCTGGTGACCTTACCCTTCTGGCATGCGCCCCAAGACGAACACAAAACCTTTATACCGGAAGCTCAAGTTTCTGGTATTTCGACTTGTTTGAAAGTATTTTCGAACGAAGATACATCTGTATAGTTTTAGAAATCTAAAGAGTTCTGGTCTATCACTCATTTTCATGGTGTCGAATAAAATTATGGTGCTGCTCATAGCCTTGAATTTTTTGTATGTTACAATGAGCTTAAGAGAGAGTACGTACACTAAAAAAGTATTATAACAAGGTATATATGTAACATAGAATCGGAGTTTTGCGGCAGAGAGACAGCGACTCCGGTTGAATATGTTCAGGGCTAAAGACAATTTGGTCGGAGTCAGTGTTTCGGCTAAGGAATTCATAATCATTATCATTGATTATGATGTTAGCCCTGAGTTCGGCTATCGAATTACAAACTTCATTGCAGCATTTTTGTGTAACTTCGGGCAAGAATTTCTCGAAAAAGGTCCTTCGAAGTTTGGATCATAAGGCCTACCCGAGTGAGAGGAAGATATTAACTGTAACAGGAATCAGGAGCGGAAAAAACTTGATGGTGAGTATTAGTATCCGATCATACTATTTTTCTCTTGAAGTCGATACTAAGCAGATCAAAAGTGTCAAGCAGTCGAAATAGGGAGTCAACGGCTCGGCCCTGGACCACCTATATTTGGTAGCATTCTCACAATCAGCGCTCCGATGTTATATACCTTGGTTGTTGCCCCCTCCACAAGCAATCTGAAGTTTAACTTCTGGTCAATTATTACACCTAAGTGCTTGAATGGCTAGTGTTTCAACTTTAATCTTGCACTTTCTGCGTTCGGTAATAAGTACCACTTCCGTCTTATGTTCTGCGAGCTGTAGACCAGCAATCTCTAACCAGGATTTAATGTCGTAGACTGCTTCATTTCCTCTAAATATGTTGGTAATCATTTCTTATAATAATCCCCGAAAATTTCAAATTAAAATTGGAAATGGAATAATTTTAAAGTTTAGCCTTCGAAACGTCGCCACACTGGGGCCTTTTCTTCGGAAATAGCGCTCAAAACTCAATTTTAATTTCACGTTATTTTGAATTTATTATATGACTGAAACAATGTATACATTTCGGTAAATTATGAAGTAGATGGGTTTAGTCCTAATTGTTTACTTTCACCACTTTTAGTCCTTGTCATTTCCCGTTCGTATTAGACTTAATTATTACATATATTCGAACTGACACAAGGAAATATTCGTCAGTTGCCTATCTTCTTCAAATTACTATGGCGAGTTCTAGTAATGGTATGTAATACATTAAAATACAAAAAACACATTTTAATGGCGAAATTAGGGAGAAATTTGCATTCAAATCTGACCAATGAATTTTATTTTTGAATGTGAATATTTCAATTTTGCGCAACGGGATTTCAAATCCGCCAATGTATTGTTACAATAGAAGGTTCAAATAAATTAAATGTGAAGGAAAAAGTGAAATCCCCTTGCGCAAAATTTAAAAATTGAAAAAAATAAATTTAGTATGGAAAATTTGTGCAGCGGTTTTGCTCTATTTTAGACGATTCTTGCACTCAAATTTCCACGACAAGGAAGAAAGTGTGCGAAATATTTTTCCAAACTAAACAAACATCATTTGAAGATGCTTGGAAGGTCATTTGTCGAAAAGTATCGTCACAAGTTAATTGCCTGAATCCGCACAACATAACTTCAAAAAATTTTAAATCGAAATTAAAGTGGATAAGTAGACAGAAGGACCGATTTTTCCTAACAGAAAAGAGATGGCTAGAAGGGTCCTGAATACTTTAAACCAACCGACATTCAAGAGATGGTTGCGGTCGGGCGCTATTAGGTTTCCCAGCAAGTAGCATGCAGGCGAAACATAGGAAAACAGCAGCGTGTTGAAAATCACCCGGATGTTTTAGCTTATGCTATGTAAATGCAATTGAGGGCGAGCGCTAGAAAATTTGCAGCATCCGTGGTGAAGAAAGTAACCGAACTACCAGGATTTCCTCAAAAACATATAAAAGATAAATATGTCCAAAAGTCAACATATTTGCCAGTAACTGATGTCCTGTCTATGATAATTGCACCTGAATTATCCAAAAAAACAATATTCCCGCCCCATAAAGTTGTCCAAAAAGAAAAAAATAAATTTTATCCAGAAAACATTTCGTTAAGAGAAAGTGAAGCTGAGGTTTCGATACAATCAATTTTAGACCATACTGCCTGCCGGCTACTGTCAGCTCAAAAAGATATCATTAGAACTTTTAAAGTCGAGTTTCGATGGTAGTTCCAGTCATCCCCAGTACAAACAAAAATTCGTATCAGAACTTGACAACAATAACGATGGGTGATAAAGAATAATCTGTGGCGCATAAAGCCAGATTCACAATGGTAAATTATGCAATGCCTTAAGTGAGACTAAATCTTTTCTCCGATGCTATTTATGCGATCTTAAGATTTTAACAACTTACAACAAATGTTATCCAGAAGTGTCAATGATGGCTTCTTGTCGTTTGGTCAGTGTTACACTCATGGATAAGAGCATTTGAATTTTTACTGCAACTAACATATAAATTATCGATTAAATCTTCGCGAATCACAAAAGAAACCGAAGATATTGTTGAGAACAACAAAAAAATCCTTCAAGAAAAATTGAGGAAAAAAATGTCGGCAATAATCGGCCAAACAAAACCTGGATAAAGTAATAATAACGATGGGAATGTAGTCAGGAAGTTTTTCAAGAATTTTTGAAGAATCCGCAACTATCTCTGGAGTTGAAAAAAAACTTATTAGACGGTTTTATATGATTCTACAAATAATTTCAAGTGGTTTCGATATAAATAAACAAAATTTATTCTTTAGGAACGGACAAATTATACATACGATTATGTGCATGAAACTAGCGAGTCCGACTGTGCATAAGATTTTAATTCACAGCCTAGAAATTATTTCGCACGCATTGTTATCAATCGAATAGCTCAGCAAGGAAGCACAGGAAGCCCGAAACAAAGGTTTTAAGGCCTACAGGGAACATTTTAGTCGAAAGGCTTCTCAATATTACAGACACTTTCAATAGACTCTTAATTTCTTCTGATCCCTTTATTACTAACCTGCGAAAACTACCAACTCTAAAGGGAAATCATTCGATAGGGATGTTTGTGATACAATATGTTAACGGTGGACTTGGATAATTCAGCTTCCTCAGTACAAGATCTTGAAATCACGGATTCTGATGACTCCGCCCCTAATTAGATTCAAAATTTATTACTGGCTCTAAAAAGAATCACGTGGAATTAAATATACATTCCAATTTTTTCCTATTTTTGTTTTTTGATTATAATCATTTTTTATTGAAATAATCCTTATCTTAATATTTTACTTTACATAACAACTGAAGAAAGCTTTGAAAATATGTTAAATGTTCTAAGGTTTTTCATTTTTATTATTTCAAATTTCTGCGTTCTACATACATATATATTATGCGAAGTTACGTCTTTTTATAATTTATCCACGCGTTTATCCCATTATTTATTATTTACAATAAGATTCTAACACGAAAAAAATGGTTTTGAAGTTTCGAGCACGAGCGCCCTGTAAAGGCCCCAGTGTGGCGTCGGTGCCTCTACTGGAGAGAGATTTTTAATTTTTTCAGATAAAAATTAAGGACGTTAGATTGCACACCACTTCGGAATTCCGATCGGGACGTCCTTAAATTATTTGCTAATATTACCGCCATTTTGTTTGTTTAAGAGTAAAATAATAGTGAAATACTTAATCTAAATATAAAATTAACACCACGTTATTTGAAACATCTAGAATATAAAATTTCTATAAGAAAAAAAATCTGAAAATTGGCTTGGCAATGGCAATTTGAAAGTATCTCCTCCCTTAAAACATCAAATATATTTAGTTGAATTTTATCGCAATTGTACTAAATATGTTACTATTGGAAAATTCTGTGTAACCACCGTGATTTTCGTTGTCTCGATGATCACGCGTGGATCGCGTCACCACCGTGCAAAAAATGAATGTTGCGGCGGCGCTCTTTTGTCCTGTTTCCGGCTCATGTTTCCACAGATCGTTTTTCTGCGTTTTTCTCAGAACTGGATTTTTGAACAGGTGTCCATCATTTCTTGAAAACGGTTAGATAGAACGGTAGATTTAAAGAAAATTTTAATGGAGGATTCAGCATATTGTTTCTACGGTGGAAATTAGAATTTTTAAAAAATATTGAGCGTTTTTCCATCAACGTACAAAAATAGTAACAAAAAATCATTGGATTTAGAGTTATAATTTTTAAATCCATGTTGCAAATGGAATTTTCAATATTTTCAAAAAAAAACCTAATTCTCACGATAGCCATTCACCTATAGATTAAAATGAAATTTAAGTTTTTGATTTTAGGTAAGTCAGTCTGCCAAAATTATGGGCAATGTTTGTCTGCTTTTTTCATGGGCCATATTTTAAAATAAAAAAAATTACATATATAATTTAAGATGTATACGTGTACGTATAGTAAAAATTTGGAAGGCCTGCATTTTTTTTTTCATTTCGCCGCATTCAGGCTGCACAAAATAAAGTTCTGAAAATAATTTTTAGCCGTTTGAAACTCTTCAG
This sequence comes from Hermetia illucens, assembly GCF_905115235.1. NCBI lineage: Eukaryota > Metazoa > Arthropoda > Insecta > Diptera > Stratiomyidae > Hermetia > Hermetia illucens. The sequence continues at coordinate 96,577,109 of NC_051854.1, read as the reverse complement.
CACGAAAGCACTGGACTCTCTAGCTAAAGTTGATTTAATTGATTCAATTTATTTAAAAGCTTCTTCTATTCAATTTTATGACAGGATTTCACTTGCAGATAATCAATTAATAAATTTTAAAGTTTAAAAAATTGTGGATAAATCGACTATTCACTGTGGCGGTCACGGCAAGAAAAAAGGAACGGTAACCAACGCCCTCGTGCCAGGCCGCCAGATGCTTCGCGATAGTTCAGTGCGGGGATGTAGTCGGTGTTTCATGTCTCCGCTGTACCGTCACATCACGCCACCCCGAGCTGAAACCGCGCAGATTCATTAGGGGAATCCGGGACGTGATTCTGCCAGTGGTGTCACCGGGCGAACCTGACTCGTTTGGGCCCGCTCCGGACGTCGAGCTTGAAAGTATGTTCCCATCGCTCCTGGACTTTAAAGGGGTATATGATGAGCGCAGCGGCCTGCGAGGAATATCCATCCTGATCAGGATCCGCGAGCTAGTCTCTGGGTCTCTGGGTCGACCTCCGGCGTCGTGTGTCGGGAAGGTGCAGTCGGCGGCAGTTTCGAAACCGCATTCCTGAGCAGACGGAGCATGCTACAGTCGCTTAAATCTCCTCTGATATCCAGCACAGGGTCGGCGGAGAGCGGCAGAATCTCCGCGTATACCATCTCCGCGGGAAAGGGCATGAACTCCTCTCGATGGGACGAAAAAAAAGAATACTATCACGACGGATCGTCGCAAACCACTACGGCGGCCATTAGCGTTCGATTCGAACGTTCTAACATCCATTGGACTGCAGATGGTATGCAGTGATTCTATGGTGTTTGAAATCCTTGCTTACCAGACTCCGAGAGAAGAGGAAACTTAAATTGCACTTTCTGGTCCGTGATGATTATGCTGCTACAGCACAGCGTGGAATCCATTCTCGCAAGAGGGTCTCCGCACATGATTGTGCCGTAATGTCAGTCAGAGTTATTGCTTCAAGCCGCGTGAATCTGTCGATGGTTGTGAGGCAATACTTGTAACCCTGCCAGTCTCGCAAAGGGTGAATGATGATGTGGTGGTTGATGTGGAAGCGCTTGGTCGACAGAGGCAATTCGCCTACCTCCTTTTTTTACATGCTTGTTGATCTTACACTTCTGCCACGTGAAATATTTTCCGGTGACTAGCCCGTTCGTCGTCTTGATGCCTGAGTGCCCTAAATCGTGTACTGCCCAGAATGAAAGGCCTAGGTCCCTTGTCTGAGGTCTCGCAGAGTAAATAGGAATTGGAGCCGAAGATAAGAAACTCTTTGAACTTTTATTTGGAGTTTGTCCTCAGCCTCTGAAATTCTGCGTCCTCTTTCTGCGCCTATAATCGACCGTAGCGGAGACTGTAACTTCCGACATTCGTGACAAAGCGTCCGAAACGATGTTTTTTTTCAGACACGTGTTGGATGTCGGAAGTAAACTGGCTGTTATAGCTCAGTTGGCGAGGAGACATTTTGTCTGGCTTTTATTAAAGCACGAAAGTAAGGAGCTTGTAGTATGTGAACAAAATGAAAGGCCTGCCCTCAAGGGAGTATTTAATAGAGGACTACATGGTAAGTAGTGCTGCAGTTACGTTGAGCTGAGTTGAGTTCTTTCGAAAATAAGCTCAACGGTTGATTGGTTGGGGTCACCCGTTGGTGAGGAACGGTGTGTATCTAGCCGAGGAAATGGCAGAAGTGTAGCATCAACTAGCTGTTGTTTGACAGTTTCAAACGCCTGGGAGCCCTCAGTAAGCCACCCACCTTCACGGGAACCTTTTGTATTGTAGCTACAGGGATTTGGTGACACGCCTTGCTCAGATCCAGGGTCGTGAAAACACGGGTTATCCCCTTAAGAAGCAGTTGGTGTTATATTTTGCCTGTTTATACAAGATATATCGCCGTGGACAGAGCCATTGGTATTTTCGGAGTAAAGTTTATTGTAAGGGTTGCGTAAATTTATTTTCATGCCCATTTTGTTATTTTCTTCTTCGGGCCATATGTGTATGGTTCATTCATTATATTATTAACGCATTCAGTTGCCACACAGTGGTCTGCTAGGAATGTTTATTTCTAATTCCAATCGATACCATCAAGGTTTCGCTCCATCACGGTTGTATTTTTAGTATTAAATTTATATTTTCTGCGATTTTCTTTGCGTGCATTAATTGCATGTTGGATTCACACGCGAATATATTCCAATAAAAATAGTCTTGCATGGGTTTTTCCTCATTGATTGATGAAGACGATGTCCAGATAAGCCGAATTTTATTTGTTTATTATTTAATAGCATTTTTATTTCTATTATATGAAATGAAGCTCATAGTTCTTGGCTACCATTGGAGGTCTTAAATTTTTCGTCAATCTGCCGGATTTTAATAGATAGTAGATTCGATAGGATTTATGCAGCCTTGATGAAATTTATGTGGACTGAACATATAGTCGATTTCATAAGGGTCTGAATTTATATCCAATATCCAAAAGAATCTCTCTGAGCTAATTTTCGCCTTTTGCAACTTCCATTAATCGGGATTGCTTTGTATTTTTTGCACAAACGACTTCAATAATAACATATTGGTTTATCGATTGCTCAATTGAACATTTGAAAGATCTCATTGTATTTTATTTTTTCATCTCTGCATCTTTTCGTGGTTGAGTGTAGGCTATAGGTCGAGGCGTAATGCATGTCGGTACGCCGTTGTCGGGACAAAAACCACTTTTACATTACCAGGCCCCGATCCGGTACGCTTTTCTACGCTATGCCTCTGGTAATACATCACAATCATAAAAATGATGAAAAATACAACCATTCAAATAATGGGCTCGTATTAGAGTCCATCAATTTTATGGCAGGGCGACAATGCAACGAGACAACATCAAATGAGACAAAAAGAGGTTTCGTGCCCTGCAATTTATTGAAGTAAATTAAAGCAAATGACATCCTAGACGACACACAGAAAAACCACAGCTGAGTAAAATTTAATGAACGCTTGCGTTTTGCATTTGTTGGATGGATACGCCTTCGCTTCCATTTATGCTTTTTGCTCCGGAGTTACATCGAACCAGTTCCGTATTTTCGTTTCCATTTCCAAAGCTGCTAAATATAAAACTCATTTCACTGTCATTTAAATTCGTCTTCATTCAGCTGACGGTTGATTGTCGGTTGGCTTTAATTGCATTTTTAGTTGATCCTCTGGACTGGAACCAATGTTGTTGGGACCAATTTAAACAGCCATTACGAGTCCAGATAGTAATGAAAGCGTAGTGGGAAATTATAGATATTGTAGTGATTGATGTGACAGCGGGATTGAAACAAAGCAACTGATTGCCTTACAATGAAGATTACCAATTATTATTAAATCAATTCATTTACAGTCAATTAAAATTTGGCTAGTTTTCCTATATTTGGCAATGAGTGAAGAGCAAGCCCTTTTATGATATTCAAGAAAGCACTTATTCTAATAACTCCAGAAACTAGATTAAAATTTGAATAAAACATGTATACTATCATCCAGGGAATTTAAATCAGCTGCCGTAGTCAATAGATACTTATGTCGTATCATTCATACCAATTGTAAAGCTAGATTCCAGTGTTCTAAAATAAATCTTAAATGTTCCTCAATATTAGTTGAAGGAAGTTTTTTGAAGCTTCACGCTTTGAATTGGACAATAGTTCCAATTGATTCATAATAAAACAGTCGTATAAAAGAAACTAAATCAGCCAGCACATGTGTGTATCTCGCAATGTGAATATTGAGATACTCTATCGTGAAATGAATCTGACGGGATTGTTTTAAATTTTTCCCAAGGCAATTCAAATACGTAGTCAGCCCGCTATAAGCAAAGTGGGTTATTTTTCAGTTAAATTCAATTAGATACTCGTAGTTTTTATAATGACGGCGCATGGCACGACCCTATTAATAATAAATATTGGCCGCTCCATTCCATCCTCAACTTCGATTGAATTATGTCAAGCACATCAAGCTCTGAAGTACATCAGGCACCAAGGAATAAGGAGCAGGGGATGGACGCCTTTGTGGAAGTCGTTGATGCGATGTGAAAATTGTACTGAAGTGCACTCCAACAGGATATTAACTTAGCTACCATACATCCGCACACATATGTATGTATATATATAAATGGGTGAACAGACCTTCGTTTAGCGTTCAGAAGATATTAAAGGGATGTTCTCGTATGAACCTATTTATGTATATTCATTTTTATGATCAGAACTGCGAATTGATGAAGAATGAATTGTCGTAACTTAGTACCTACATATTTGTTTATATTTTTCATTTTAGATTTTTGGATATTGTAAATAAATTTTGATGTGGTTTGGCCGAGTGAAAAGAAATTAACGCAAAATCTTGTTTTTGAGAGAAAATTGGGTCCGAAAATTCCGTCTAAAGCAATTTGATTAATAGGCGCTACGATAAAAGAATATACGAAGGAACTAACAAAAGTTTGGTAAATTTATATAAGCCAAGTGGGAGTACCGAAAGCAGGATGCTTCGGGTATAAAGGATCTGTGTTCGCCTTGAGAGAGAAATTCCCTATTCACGTTTACCCATTCGCGTATGATATGCATATGTATTTACAGGCTCCTAGCTCTGCCGTTCATATGAGTTCAGTTTATATGATGATGACGTCATAGACGTCTTAGGGTGCGATACATTCACGTGAAATATAATATATAATATAAATAATTTTGGCCTTCTATAACTTTGTTAAAAATAATTGGATTTTTGTCAAACCCTCCAAAATTATGCGTTATGTTATTGCTTACAACCATTACAAATTTTGTACTTCTAGGTTGAACTTAAGGGGGGTTTTCTTGTAAATTGCACGATTGTGATTTTCTTTTTCAGATTTTTTGGTTGGATATGTTTTGAGAACGAGACCATCTTTATTAATTCTAATCAGTTAACGTTTTTTTAAGTAATTTCTGTTAATTTTAATAATTTTTTGAGTCTGTAGATTCTTTCAAAACATCCCTGAAATCGTTTTTTTGAAGCTTTCGAATTTTGACTTTGATTGCATTTATAATCTCTTCATTAGAAATAAAGACGCTTCCTGTCAATTTTTTTGTCGAAATAACCAAAACCTACACGTTGCTGGATCAGAGGAGTACGGAGCTGGACAAATTTGTTCGATGCTTGAGAGCGTAATAAAGTTATTGGTTTTTCAGCAGTGTGAGCTTGTGCATCGACATGGTGTAGAAAGTAGCGTGGAAGTTCCTTTTTTGGCTTGCCTACAGCAAATTTTCGAAAACTTGTGGTAAGCACGTTTAGCTCTGATGAAATAAATTGACATCATCATTTTTGTTACTGACTTTAGTTGCCTTAGTTAAGTAACAACACTTAGTGTGTATTTGTTACACATTTGTTTCTTTTAGTACTTCCGTACTGCGATATAGAAACAAGACTATTGTAATATCGAAACAAGACTGAGGTTCCTTCTCGGCCACCCCGTATTTATATTTCCTTATAATATACATATGTTCCTTATCTTCTACGAAACTATCTAATACATAACACATATGGTTCTTATCTACGTAAAATCCTTCTTATCTACGTAAAATCCAATCCTTTTATTAGGGTCATTCTGAGCAGCGAAGATGCGCAAATGCATCTTCGTTTATTATTCAACAACAGGACATGTTGTGAAAGAAAACATTTGACCTGAGCCGGGTATGACGAGATATGGCAAATAATAAAGACCGAACTATTTATAAGGGTCATACGGAGGAAAGAAGATGCGCAGATGCATCTTGGTTTATTATTATTTAGTACCAGGATTTATGCTGGTCGTTAAAAGATGCCGACGGCGCGGACGGTTCCATAACTCCTTGCCTTCACGGGCGGATTGGCTCCTTCTGAGCTCCATACCATGGACTGCTGTTTGGTTTTCGGATCGTACTTATAGAAACAATCTTCGTCAACTGTAACGATTTTGTCGAAGATATTAGGGTGGCAGTTTTTAAATGTCGGAAGGAAATATTTAACGAAATAAATGCGTGCCTCCGAGAGAAATTTTTTTCGTGTATCCCAGATGATGATCAAATATTTTTTACACAGCTATGGCTTTAAAGCACAGTTCATTGATTTCTTGGGTCAATCTGGGAACTTCGTTTATTTTAGCTTTCACTATTTCCACATTCCTATCAACAGTTGAAGATTTGGGACGACCTTCGTCCGGTTCGTACTCCAGGAAAAGGATCTTGCATATTCCAAGCCAATTTGGCACAGTTTTTAAAAGGGAGCATTCACCGCATATGCATTTTGGTATATATTACAACTTTGCTTTGGCTTCAGCTGGCGTCGAAAACCGTGGAAAATATCGGATCGTTTTCCTGTTGTACTGGTGGCGGAATTTCTTCAAGACAAGCATCATCAAATGTGCGTTTCCTGGTCATTCTAAAATTTTACTTAAAGTATCACTAAACTATGACAATAAACCAACAATTTATAAAATTACCGTGAACCACCCACTGCATTCCTGACAGTGTTTTTTTTTTTTTTTTTGGGAGTAGGGTAGGTGAATGCGTTTACGCACAGAGTGTTGGACAGAGTGTTGAACACCTGAACACCTCCCTGTCATCAGAGAACAAGCCTGGAACCGTTTGACACATTACTTCGGGCTAGCCCTCCCGCTCTCCCGGCTTTGGGAGCCTTCAAGTCAGGGAATTCCTTTCACCAACGGGAGGGGAGGGGAGGAAGGGAGTTGTTAGTTCAGGGAACCCCTTACCGTCCGATCCCTCTGCCGATCGAGTTCAATCTTCTTCGTAGTAAGAAGAGCCCGAACATAATGCGCAATACGATTCCAGCTGCCAGCGCTCTTCAGCATCTCTCTGACAATGTTGTCTGGAGAGAGCTCCCCTGTGTCTGCATAAAGCTGCTGGCGGAGGCCGTCCCACCTCTCGCAAGAGAAAAAGGTGTGTTCAGCGTCATCCGCCACTCTATTGCAGAACACACAGTCAGGAGATCGCGCCTTCCCAACCCTGTGCAGGTAAGACTGAAAACCTCCATGCCCACTTAGAAGTTGGGTAAGGAAGTAATCAATCTCACCGTGCTTTCTGTTCAACCACGGGTCTAATTTGTCGATGAGCCGCGCAGTCCACTTGCCCCTTGGCTCATTTTCCCAAGAAAGTTGCCACTCGTTAAGGGTGCGTTGACGTTCTTCACGGGCGACCACTTCTCTTAAGTTTTCGCCCTTACGGCGATAGGTAGCTTTGCGCTCCTTGGCAAGGAGGGCAACGGGGATCACTCCCGCAATCACCATCACAGCCGGTTCGGAGACAGTGCGATAAGCAGACGCCACTCGCAAAGCTCCCCGCCTCTGCACTTGAGCGAGGCGTTTACGATGCACCTCCTTGTCAAGGGCATCAGCCCATACCTCCGCACCATAGAGAAGGACGGACTGCGTTGCTCCCATGAGGAGACGTCTCCTGGTTGATATAGGGCCGCCGACATTCGCCATTAGCCTACTCAAGGCCGCGACACCTGCTGCAGCCCTGTCCGCGGCTGCTTTGATTTGCTCGAAGAAGCTCATCTTCGAGTCGAGCATTAAACCAAGGTATTTAACCGTTGGTTTTGACTCTATAGTCAACTCGCCGATCGATATGGGACGCAAGGTCGGGATTCTTCTTCTGGTCAGGATGACTACTTCGGTTTTTTCCAGCGCAAGGTTGAAACCGTGAGCAGTCACCCATCCGCTTACCCGTCGCATCAATATGCCAAGTCTGCTTTGCGCCTGTTCAACAGTGCGTCCGGTAACAAGTGCCGCAACGTCGTCTGCATAACCGACCAGGCGCGACTCTTCAGGCATATCGAGTCTCAGCAGACTATCGTAGGAAGCGTTCCAGAGGTCCGGCCCTAGGATGGATCCCTGCGCTACTCCCGACGTGATTTCCATCCTCCTCTGGCCCTCTAGCGTCTCATAGAACAGGGAGCGGTCTTTCAGATAATCCCTCAATATCCGCAAGAGATAGCTTGGCACGTGAAAGGAGTTCTCTAGTGTGCCCAGCATATCTGTCCATCTTACGGAATTGAAGGCATTTCTGACATCAAGCGTTATGAGGAGCACTATCCGTCGAGATCGGCGGCTGTGTGCCCCGGCTCGATTAAACGCATCTACGACCTCCATAACAGCATCCACTGTAGATTTCCCTGTTCTAAACCCGAACTGCCTTGCGGATAAGTCCCCGGCAGCACGGATCGCTTCAGCGAGTCTACCCCTGATGAGCTTCTCGAGCACTTTTCCGGCCGTGTCAAGCATACACAGCGGTCGGTATGCAGACGGGAGCTCCGGGTCTCCTTTACCCTTACGGATCAACGCGAGTCTGGCCACTTTCCAGCGAGAAGGAAAAATGCCCTCCTTCAAGCACGCGTTGAACGCTTCGAGCAGCAATTCTGGCCGTTGGCGGAACACCAGTTTGTAAACTTCCGCCGGGATGCCATCAGGACCTGGCGCCTTCCTGTTTTTCATAGTGAGAACCGCTTCTTCGAGTTCTCCCATTGTGAAAAGGGGGCAATCCACGACGCTTTCTGCGCTGTTTACATCAAGCCGTACAGGGTGTCTGGGGAACAATGCCCGCATAATGCGGTCCATCTGGTCGGTGCTCAGTATGCAGGGCTTCCGCAGAGCCCCGATTTTTCGAGTGACAAGCTTATAGCCAAGTCCCCACGGGTCATCATTCACCTCATTAATAAGATTTTGCCAGCCGCGAGCCTTGCTTTTATTTATAGCGCTGCGGAGTCTCCTTTTTGCTGATCTATATTGTGCCTTTATGGCACATGCCTCCTCGTTGGCGTACAAACGTTGTGTCAAACGGCGGAGCTTATGACACTCCTTCCGTAGGTCGGCAATTTCCGCCGTCCACCAGTACATAGAAGGCTTGTCGCGCCTGGGGCCTCTCCGGGGCATGGAAGCCTCACACGCCGTCGTTATCAGATTCATCACTGAATTTGCTGACAGTGTTAACACCTCCGTCGATGCACTGATGCAGTATTTAACAGTCAATAGTGCAATCGCTAGCGGGTATACCTCCTCAGCAGCAGAACTTTCAGCAATATTAGCTCTCAGACTTTTATAAGTTAACAATTACTTCATACACATTTAATTTCTGTGCTCCGACACTTAGTTCTATACTTCTCAGAAAACGTAGGACCACAGAAGCTGCTTAATTTTAAATTTTCTTAATTCATTTTTTCTGATTTCTTTCATATCAACATATATTAAACATACCTTCTGTATAAAGAGTACCGGGAAACAGCAATTTAAAATAACCGCTCAAAAGGAATTGGTACCAATTTTTTTCCAAAAGAAAATTAGCGCAATCTGTCAGCTTGTGTATTTAGAGCAGCTGTCAGTGTCCGTCTACCTCAAAAGTGCTCTGCGGATTTTAATGTGGATAAAATAGTTGAACAAAGAGTTTGCCACAAAGTTTGTGTTGCAAACGAAATTTCTTGTGCTGATTCTTTGAAAATGTTGAACAAACGTGAGCATATGAGTGGTGTCAATAGTTCAAATAAGGGCGTGAAGTGGTGCAAGGTTTGTCTTGCATCGGATTGCCTTCAACCTCTATCTCTGGCTACAACATCGATTAAATAAAAAAATTAGTCCTTAAAAGTCATAATTTTAGTGTTAGAAAGTTGGATCGTGAGTTGAGCATTGATAAAATCACCGTTCATGGAATTTTAACCAACGTTTTGGGTATGCGTCTCTGCAAGATTGGTTTCGAGAGAGCTCAATTTTTTGCAATAAAAGCCAACAATCAACTGAATGGCGTTTCGAAAATGGGACGAAACCGAAAAAATGCGTAAAAGGCGCTCGAAAATCTTGTGAGTCTCGGATTGCGCCGAACGCCAGCACGGTCCAATTTTGTTTCTTGTTCGGACTTCGTCTTGGGAGTCATTCCAAGGTAACAAATGATTTTAAACCTAGTAGCGAAGCTGGGCCTAGCACTATTTTCGCGTCGAAGCACAGAGAACGCTGACGAGACTTAAAAAATATTTAATGCCTCAATACTCTTTCCATTAATGTGGTTAGACAGAATACGCCAGTATGACCCATGGCACAGCAACCAGCTGACTTTTTGTGCTGTCCTATTAACATTTTTAAAATTTCCAGAAGGAAAGCAATGAATTTCAACCAATTGCTTGTTAAGTTTTCCATTTGTGAGCTGTAGAAGAAATCAAGAAAAAAGTAAGGATTGAGGACCTAGTTTTTTGTAAAACCTTTTTTTTGTCTAATTTTCCCAACTTGCGAAATACAGCTTAATTTATAGTGAATATGTAAAAAACCTCAAATTTGTATAACAATCTCATCAAATGTTTGAAGTTTTTGTTAGACTCTGTATTAAGCTGTAAAATAAATTCACCGCCGAATCATAAATAATCTAATTAGCTTGTCCACTTATGAGAATTTACATTATTTCAGGGGAATACAATCTCAGCGACCTGATTTATAATTCACGCGTGTGTAATTGGCAAACTTGAAAGACTTTGATTTACGGTGAAACAAGCCCAAAAAATGAAGCGGATTAGTTGCACAACCAACAATGGATTTCCATAAAATATTTAACACGATTTCTCTTAGCTTCTTATAAGCCCACTGAAATCAATTTTCCCAAATCGTTGAAAATTGTATGCATTCAGAGCAGTACAGATATAGTATTTGAATGAAAAGGCATAGCAAAAGATTTAGTTTTTATAATCTTTACCTAAATATGAATCTGAATTGTAAACTAATCCGTTTCAAGTTTCAAAAGCTGACCTTATTTGTAAAGGAAAAAATCATATGAAAGACTTCTCATTCGAAAATCGCATTATCATTTGCCAATATCGTGATTAGTTCTCAAAGTATTCTATGCCATTTGGGGAGTCAGAACGTTCCAAGTATGAAGAACGGACGAAAATTCAATGAGAAACTACCTATTGATGAAAAATCGATTCTTATGCTTCTACCAAGAATTCTTCACAAAGGACATCCCGACTTCGCCATTGAATCTACAAATTTATGTAATTCACATTTTGCAATTTAATGAAGTTATATCACGACATCACATCAGCCGCTCCTAGAAGTGAACAGGCAATAAAATTATATAACAGAGAAGCATCCTAAAACGGTGAGTTCAAAACTTTTGCGTCTTCCATGTTCTGTCTTGCTAAATGGAAGATATCAACAAGGAAGGTTTTCGAAACTTTAGCTATTGTGCTACGGGAAAAAAGGTGATTTTATACGATACATATTTATGTATATCGGCATATAATATGCATACCTTGAAGACTTACATTTGGCAGGGCTACTACAATCTTTCGATATATCAATATTGAATTTTCTCCTTTAATCTTAGACTTAACTTATAAATTTTGTATTGGAAGTTTATATCACCAATGAAGTTGGTTAAGGTCCTCGAAAGGGGAAAGGAAAAGCTGGTCAAACATTGCTAAACTATTGGGTGGGGTTTGGATTTGATTTGTTGCGGGATATTGTACAGTACACAGAGATAGGTACAAAGGCCGAGATCAGGGCTCCGAAGTAAAACTACAGTAGTATTTAAAAATTTTTAAGAAAAGGCTGGGGGTAATCTAAAATCTAAAAGTTTTCGAAATAGTATTGAGACTAATTTTGGAAAATATATTCCTACAGAAAAACCATTAGACCGAGTTCGCTATTTACTTGGTAATCTTGGTCCGGTAAAGTTGATTTCCTATATAAAGTGAGAAGAAAATTAGAGGGTAGGTGGGTTTTTTGTCCTTACCAGATGGATCTTTATTGAATATCACGCTAAACGTAAAATTTGCAATTGCAGTAAAAATGCCGATAACAAGGCAATCGCATTGTATTTGCAATTTGCTAAATCCGCGATTGGCAGTTTATTATGATGATTTTAAGGTCATTTGCCTTGGTCACTTAAAAGGAAACAAAGCGAATGTACAAACAGTGCACAATGTCCCCATGGCGACGAATTTGAATATCAGTTTCAAATTAAAGAAACTTGGAACGAAAAGATTGCTTTTTGATTAGGGACAATATAGATTGTAAGTACTGAAGAAAGGAGTAACTGGCTCTCGAAATATCGACATTTGCAAATAAATATAATAGGGCTGTCCCTAATCAAAAAACAATCTTTTCGTTTTATTGGAATACTGTTGACAACCAAAAAGTTTAACGCTACAAACTTCGTGTATGGGTCATTTCTAAATATGCTTTATGCTTTCCAAAATCCCGGAATGGCATCATGTGAACCATTCAAGGTCCTTATCAGTTAAATGAACGAACCTCAAACTGTACGAAGTCGCAATATTGGCTCCGTTAGGAATAAAAAGAATTGAGCTGACAGAAATCACATTCGTGGAGGTTAGTACTTTTGCATAGCCGAATGAATATTTCTCGAAACAAGCCCACAGGCGAGGGAAGCGATAATAAAAAGAATAACTGCTGTATTCTACATGATTCTTTTATTCCATAAGATTAAGGTTTTACACCCAATGATGCATCCCTGTACTAATTTGTTTCACGCTTGAATAGCCCGTTAATATATTACCCAATTAATTAGACTGTAACAAAAAGGGGGCCAGGTTAGTTCCAGTAGCTGTCGATCCGAGAAGTACGGAATATGTATATGAAGGCACCAGCATCGATAGATCAGTACTAGGAAATGGCTTGAAGGAACTTACCAGGGAACACTTCCTTCACGAAACATTTAAGATGCATAAAGTTCATAGCTGGTGCCTCCGGGACGCTGTAGACGCTTGGAAAACAGGCTTAGTTAATTTAATCGTTAGGCGAGGTGGCTAGACGTTACCCTCCTTATCATGTTGAAGCATCATATTTTGGAACAACATTTGAAATTTTGTAAATTGCTTCGGTGCTGTAGGTCTGTTATAGATAGGGCTTGGAGATTCCCATCGCAATAGGTTCACTCTTTACTAAGCGCAAATCCAACTGGCGCAAATTCAAAGGCTCGGTCCCGCAAATATTACCAGGGCAACGGGAGCCACGCCATCTGCAACACCCAAAACTTTCTTAAATATTCTCCTCTCACCTTTCCCAACTCGTTTGTTGATGATCCAATAAGTTGTCTGCTATTTGTAGTCTAGCCTAAAATTGATAGAGCGGTAGCTTCCTCCAAACTACAATTTTTAGTTTTCAAGGTAGTACCCCCTTCATCCCTATAAAGCTACTTAGCACTGAAAAATAAAAACTGTAGTTTGGAGGAAGCTACTGGTCTATCAATTTTAGAACAGTAAACTTGCGACGTATGTAAGCTTGATAACATTACCTCTGGCGCGTGCTGGTTATGTGGTTTTCAGATTGTCTTGACACGATATATGCTGTCGTGATCAACATAGAAAAAGTCGTGATGCAGGAAATCATCATCATCTTATGTGTGGAACTCTCTATGCATCTTTTCCCATTTTTACATAACTAGCGAAACCCCAAGAAATATATATACCCCCAAATAAACAAGCACTGCCTATTACCGCATGCGGATACACACCTTCACATGTACGTGCCTAAATTGATTTAACGTAGGGTAGGTAGGTAGATATCAGTGGCCGCTCCGAGGAGCCCAATTAGCGCTTGGTGCGCCGTTTTGATGCCACAAACTCCTAAGAACGTGACTGTTGTTATAGGAACCGGGAAGCGGAGTCCAGCTGGCTCTGATCTTCAGAGCCAGCCCGTAGCATTCACGAAGGAAAGCAGCTCTCCGACCCTGTAACTAGAAATCTCATTGAGGTCCCCAAAGAATGGTTTACCCAGTGTCCGCAGCCTGACTCGAGCCAGAGCTGGGCAATCGCAGAGAAAGTGCATGAGGGTTTCCCTTCCTTCTCCGCAGCTTCGGCAATGCGAGTTGTAGGGTAAGCCGAGCCTAGCGGCATGGTCTCCTAATCCGCCGTAATCTTGAATGCATTTGCACGCGTCTGGCACAGGAACTCTCGTGATCGGGCTATGTTATAAGCGGGCCAAATTCTCCTTGATTTGGCACAGCTTGTAAGCCTTCGCCATCTCAGGCCCGCGGCTGCTAGGTAGTGCGAGTAGACTCGGCCCCCGACAGCCGCCAGCGGAACACCGACTGTGTTCCCCGAGGGACTGCCAAGAGCAGAGCCCTGCCTGGTCAATCCGTCAGCCCGCTCATTCCCTTCTATGTTCCTATGCCCGGGAACCCAGAGGAGAGTTATCTTGAGCGTGCCGCCCAGATGGTTGAGCGTGTCTCTGCACTGCCCCACCAACCGGGAAGATGTCGTCGTTGAGTACAAGGCCTTGATGGCCGCTTGGCTGTCGGTCAGAATGGCTATGTTACGCTTGGGGCTCGAATCACGCTCCAGCCATCGACAGACTTCCAATATCGCCAGTACTTCCGCCTGGAATACACTGGTGAAACCTGGGAGACCATACGACTTGGACACACCGTGTGTATTCGAGAAAACCCCCGCGCCGACTCCATAAGCCATCTTTGATCCGTCCGTAAAGAATACCATGTCATAGTCTTGCAACACGCCGGCGGTCTTCCACTTTGCCCTGGTTGGAAGGTCCACAGCAAAGTTTCTCGTGAAGTTCAGCTTGCGTGTGACATAGTCCGTGGGGGATGCCCAGATTTCTCGAGGTATTTCATCTAGAATGTTGCTCTGGCCGTAGGACTTCGCTTATTTCGCGATTTAACGTATCTTCACGCATTTTCGCTTTTCTCCGTGTGCAACAGCATACAAAGGTATACATATGTACCGCTGGCACTAACGTGCACACATGCCGATCACATTCGACATTACCTACAACTTTTACTAATTGCGTAATTCATACACAAATAACTAAAACAAGCTAAAAAGGAAAACTAAAAATCCTCCATGGTGGGTTCACTTTATATGATGATGATGTCATACAAGCCTAATAATATTTTACTATTATTAACTTTATTTGTGTAGATATGTAAATGTACGTATTTCGAGGCCTAAATTTCGCATAGATGCAACAATGGCCACGAGGCTTCTTGGATTACAGTCTTAAGAATCTCACCAATTTTTTTGAGTTTAAAGGTGTTTTCGAATCTGCTCCAACAATTTAGCAACAATCAGCGTGAAACAGTCAGGAGGCTGAAAGAGAATAAGGGACTTCAGCTATATGTAGCCAAAGTCAGGAAGAGGAAGAAGTGGTTCTACTTTTTATAGGCGGTTGTCCGGCTTACTCAGATCTTAGACCAAGAGACCACGAAAAGCTTTCCTTCAGCGAAAATTTAATCTCCTTAGCCTTTGGAAGACTTTTCAAAATGGCACAAACTTGCCAACACCACGGTCACAAAATCCTTGCATGGACAATTGTAGCGGATCAATGGACCTATTGGAAGATATGGCTCGCCTCAACCTCTCTCAACTCAACCTAGTAGTTGGACCCCTTGAGGTTCCTAAACAATATACATTTTTCCAACCGTCATAGAATCATTTGGCCATTTAGACTTCGTTGTCATTATCATTCCACGATTTCTGTACTAATGATTTGTTGATCGTCACCTAGCATTTTGCTAATTCTTTTCATTGGAAAATATGTACAGCTTTTTATTTACCTTCTTTAGCCTTTGTTCTATTCAGTATCGGGCCGGTTCATCTCGATCTAACTCGTCACTTTCTCTCGTTTCCTATCGACTTCGATATTCCGAAGAGTCAAAACAAGCGACACCATCAAAAATGTCTCTCTCAAAATTTTTACAACTCTCTCCAACGCAGATATTCTCCTTCCATCTCTATGATATGACGAAGGCTTGATCTACACCAACGTTTTTGTCTCCATTACCACGCGGCGTCGTTTATTTTCGTTAATATCAGCCGCAATGATGGCAGCTACGCTAGAGGCCTTTCTCTCGAGTAGGTGTCAGAAAAGGTCTACCTCTTCTTTATCTGGAGTTGGGAAATATATGGCATATACGTAACAATCGTAACAAATTTGGCTTAAACTTTACAGAGATTTGGATCTTAAGTATATAACCCCATACGGAATTGTATATCCCTCTGATTCCCGTTTTTCCAAAATCCCATCATGGATTTAATCATAGTATCTCACTTTGATCGGCCATTAGATGGGAAGGTGTAGTGGGAATCTTATAGACGGCGCGAAATATCAGGTAAGAGAAAAATTCTTTGTTAATCTTCGGGGCTTCCGGACAGCGGATAAGGGGTGGATTTCAAATTTCCTCCAGTTTTATTTTAAGTTTGGTACAAGATTCCGAAGCCTATTCGAGCGAGATATCCAGCTGCACCAGGCTTAAAACAATCGAATTTTCGATAATGACACACAATAGGAATACAGCTAGAATTACATTAAATGGTTTCCTATCGACCCTAATATTTCGCCCAATAAATTGCTTACCTCTCGCAAAATTTCACAATGGAATACAATGAATTCACTTGGAACATAAAATTTCGATGTTCTATAGCTTTATTAGTATTAGCTGGATTGCGGTCCTTCCAGAATTGTGTCTTATATTAAGGCGTGTGCGGATGCCGAATGATTTTAGCGTAAACTTAAGGGGGGTATCGTGTAAATTGAATAAAAAAAACAATTATGTGCTCAGAGTGAAATTATGCGGTGTTTCCAACGATTAATTAATTGAAATAATAAAACTTGTTGTTTCTTTTTCGTTGGTGTGGGTATTTATTCTTGCAAATAGCGATATTTCGGGAACCACTTGTTCCCTTCATCAGTGCAAACAAGTTTGCTCATCTGTAGACATTAAGGTTCTATTTATCTATATAAATCTATATAAATAGAACCTTAATGTCTACAGATGAGCAAACTTGTTCGCACTGATGAAGGGAACAAGTGGTTCCCGAAATATCGGTATTTGCAAGAATAAAATACCCACACCAACGAAAAAGAAACAACAAGTTTTATTATTTCAATTAATTATGTGCTGTTATTAACTTTATTTGTGCAAATATCGTAATGGGGTACATTTTGAGGGCCAAATCTTGCGTAGATAGTAGTAGTAGTAGTACTGTGATTTTTTCAGATCCTTCGGTTGTATAGGTTCTGGGAACGAGATCTGTTCCACTTTTTAGGACACAAATTTTGAATCCTCACACCCCTGTGTTTCACCCACATACACATTAGAGGGTTATTTTCGAAAAGTACTAATTGAGCCCTTTCGTTTGATACGCTACATGATCATATTCTGCGGAAAAACAATGTTCTTCCTCTTTCGCTTATATGGGGAGTCCTCTTAAACCCAACACAAAATGGCGCCGTGCATTGCACGTGTAGCAGTTCATGAACCATATATTCCATACCAAATATCGTGGCGATAGCTCCAGCCGATTTTAGTGAGGATTTGTATCAAACAAAACCTTAAAAAAGTTACCAAGTATGTACTCAATTTGTTTGCATCTTGTTACTACTTTTATATTGTTTATACTTTTATTAACATCTTCATTGACAGTTTGAAGAATGAAGGCTGAAATGATTTTTTTTTTTTTGGGGTAGGGTAGGTGAATACATTTACGCACACAGTGTTGGACTCCCGATTCGATACGTCGTCGGACTACCAACTAAACACCTCCCCATCGTCAGAGAGCTAGCCTGGAACCATTTGTCACATTACTTCGGGCTAGTCCCCGAACTCTCCCGCTTTGCGGAGCCTTCAAATCAGGGAATTCCTTTCACCAACGGGAGAGGAAAGGAGGAAGGGAAGTGTCAGTTCAAAGAACCCCCTGCCATCCAGCTCCTCCACCGGTCGAGTTCTATCTTCTTAGCAACGAGAAGGGCCCGAACGTAATGGGCAACACGGTTCCACCTGTCAGCAGTCCTCAGCATCTCTTCCACAATGTTGTCTGGAGAGAGATCCCCTGTGTTTAAATAGAGCTGTTGACGAACCCCATCCCACCTTTCACATGAAAAAAAAGTGTGGTGGGCGCCGTCCACAACTCCGTTGCAAAACACACAATCCGGAGAACGCGCCTTTCCAATCTTCTGCAGGTAAGACTGAAAACCTCCATGCCCACTTAAAAATTGGGTAAGGAAATAGTGAGTCTCACCATGCTTCCGATTCAGCCACGCACCTAAGTTGCCGATGAACCGCGCAGTCCATCTGCCTCTAGTTTCATTTTGCCAAGAGAGCTGCCACTCGTCTATAGTGTGTTGCCGTTCTTCGCAAGCAACCACCTCCCTTGGCTCATCTCCCTTGCGCTTGTATATGGCCTGACGCTCCCTAGCAAGAAGGGCAACGGGGATAACTCCCGCGATCACCATCACGGCCGGCTCAGAGACAGTGCGGTACGCGGACGCCACCGGTAAAGCTCTCCGTCTCTGTACTTGCGCGAGGCGTTTACGACACACCTCCTTGTTAAGAGCGCCAGCCCATACCTCTGCGCCGTAGAGCAGGACAGACTGCGTTGAGCTCATCAGGAGACGTCGCCTACTAGACGTCGGACTTCCAATGTTTGCCATTAGCCTACTTAACGCCGAAACTCCAGCCGCAGCCTTGTTCACTGCTGCTTGGATTTGCTCAGAAAAGCTCATCTTTGAGTCAAGAGTCAACCCGAGGTACTTTACCGCTGATTTTGACTCGATGATCGACTCGCCGAACGATATGGGACGCAGGGTCGGAATTCTCTTTTTAGTCAGCATGACTACTTCGGTTTTTTCCAGTGCAAGGTTGAAACCATGAGTAGTCATCCATCCGCTTACCCGTCGCATCCATATGCCGAGTATGCTTTGCGCCTGTTCGACAGTGCGTCCAGCAACAAGCGCTGCGACATCATCTGCGTAGTCGACCAGGCGCGACTCTTCTGGCATGTCGAGTTTAAGCAGACTGTCATAGGTAGCGTTCCAGAGGTCTGGCCCTAAGATGGATCCCTGTGCTACCCCCGACGTGACCTCCATCCACCTTTGACCCTCTAGTGTTTCATAGAGCAGGGAGCGATTCCTCAGATAGTCCCTCAAAATCCGTAAGAGATAGTTCGGCACGTTGAAGGTATTGTCTAGTGTGCCTAGAATGTCTTTCCATCTTACGGAATTGAAGGCGTTTCTGACGTAAAGCGTTACTAGGAGCACCACCCGTCGAGTTCGGCGGCTATGTGCCTCTGCTCGTCGAACGGCGTCCACGACCTGCATGACAGCATCAATTGTCGATCTCCCTGCCCTAAAACCAAACTGCCGGGGAGATAAATCTCCGGCAGCGCGTATCGCTTCAGCGAGTCTACTTCTGATGAGCTTTTCGAGCACTTTCCCAGCAGTGTCAAGCATACATAGTGGGCGGTATGAAGACGGCAATTCGGGGTCGCCTTTCCCTTTAGAGATCAGCGCAAGCCTCGCAACTTTCCAACGAGCAGGGAAAATGCCCTCCTTCAGGCAAGCGTTGAATGCGCCGAGCAGTAGGTCTGGCCGGTGTTGGAACACCAGTTTGTATACCTCTGCTGGAATACCTGGCGACTTCTTGTTTTTCATAGAGAGGACTGCCTGTTCCAACTCTTTTATAGAGAAAAGTGGACAGTCCTCTGCGCTCTCCGCACCGACGTCACCATCCCATACGGGGTGGGCAGGGAAGAGTGCCCCCACAATGCGGTCCATCTGCTCGGCCTTAAGTGAACAGGGTTTCCGCAGAGCCCCGATTTTTCGGGTTACCAGTTTGTAACCGAGTCCCCACGGATCCCCATTCACCTCGTCGACCAGATCTTGCCAGCAGCGAGGATGAAATGATGGATTTAGTATCCGTGCTCGCTCATCATCTTTCCTTTTTCTACTCCACAAAAATAGTCTCAACAGTACCAATCTAGAAACTTTAGAATATTCTATCTTATCGATTATATGGCTTCCTTGGTTGAACAAATGAAAGTAATTACTAAATAGTCAATGCTAAAATTCGTTGAAAAATATACTTCAAAATCAGAATCACGGAGTGCAATTCCGAGTAAGCAATTAGCAATCGATACTTATTGAAATGAAGCCATCCCTGGAAGTAACGTCTGGGATGAGACTTTGTTCGTGATATGGGTGCGCTTTCACGTACAAAATTCGATTATCTATAGTCGGTCGAAGTCGAAGGCATTATAATTCAAGATATGACCGAGAAGTCTCTTAACCAGGTAAAGTAGATACGTTAAATGCAAAGGGTACTAATACACTATCAAAACGCAAACGTAGATAAATGGGAATCACGAAATTTATCGTTCCATAAATTAGGGTTATTCCGTATTCTATGGAATTATATAGTCCCAGCAGACATAGTCGAAGTTAAAGAATCGAAAAAGGCAAAGCAGATATCAGCTAGCAATTGAGGAAGGAAAGCCAACAAACCCTGAATGCTTTAAAACGTCCGGAAACTAATGAAACCTTTGGGGAGATTAATGTCTATTGATTCAAGATAAAGCCAGGCAGCGTCCTATTTTTATTGTTATTCAATATTTTTTATACGTTCAATTTGATATTCACTTATACCTCAAATTTTATCTTCAGGCAAGAAAGATGATTTTTTGAATAATAGATTATACTTAGCTGGAAATTGGTTATTGGCAGAAATTCCGGGAAACCTTAAAGGAGGATTGATTAACTATATCAGAATAATACATAATATACATGAATTATATACGATATCTAAATCTAAATTTACAAAACACATGAACTATTCTTGTAAATTATATCTCGAACGAATTTTATTAGATAAAGTTCTGTTATATTCTATAAAAATACAATATAGTGCACAAGTATATTATGCAGTATACCTCGTCAAAAAGGAAATGCATATTGGTGCTTTGCTTTTGTAAAATTCTAATGAGGAAATTGCGGTATCCTATATCTCAACTCCACGTATGTAAACCACTTTCGAGTTCTATTTCTTCATATCCATCGCTTTCTAAGACAATCAACAACTTTTCAATTAATTTTAGTTTATTATCATTACATTACTCTAGTATTATTCTCTAGTTATAATGTTAAGATTTTAGTTTGTTTTTGTCGACTTAGAGAACTTATTTTTATAAAGAATAAGATGTTTTTATTCTCTATGGGTAAAGACGATAAAATAGATAAACTGAAATTGACTTTGTTTTAATGAGAATCAAGTAGATATTGTCCCGTTTGCTAGAAGGTTAGACACACATGGATCAGGTTCGTCCCTTCTATCCATGTACAAGTTTAATTCAAGTGGAATCTTAACTTTCCTGTTTCCATCGTCGTAGATGATAACCGTACCGTCAAAAGCACTTGTCTCTTATTTTCTCGACGATGAATACAACGTCATATCCTCATTTAAGATTTGATCATAGCGAGTCATGCCACTGTTCCAATGGTATCTTTGCTTCCATGACCGCGCAGCGGCTTTCGTTGCTTTTGGTAGTTACCCAGCAGTTGGAACCTATAGAGATCGACAAAGCAAGCGCTGATACATGGATGGAAGTGGTGGAGCACTACTTCATATGAGGGATGCTTACACCTATTTACGCAATCATTACCCAGTTCAATTGCTTTTAACCACAGTGATCACGTCAGGGTCAATCATCAGCAGCTCGGTCATTCCAAATTGAGATATAATTAATTTTGAATTAGGAAAACATCTTTTGCCTCTAGCAGTACGTAGACTTTGTACATTTTTTAAACCGTAGGATTTTTCTATTCTTCTAGAACCCTCTCGCCTGACAATTTTGTGCTTTAATGTAGTGTTTTGAAGTATTTAACCTGCATCACTTTCTGGCTTTATTACAAAACTCCATTAAACACATATTAATTGAAATATTTACAAAATATATTGGAAAAAGAGCTGTTACTTTTTATAAGTTTCTAATCTGTGTTTTCAAGTAACAGATTTTACAATTAATTATAAAAGCGTGTATAATGAAAATTAAATGATTGGGATTGTTCGCCCATCAAAGAAAATACTTAAAATTTATACCACTTAATGTAAAGAGGCAAAAAAGGACACTGGAAAAAAAATAACTTTAGTCCATTATCATTTTATTAATAATAGTAGCATTTCCCCCAAAATTATCAGATTTTCTGTTATGAATAATTATAATTAATTAAAATAAATTGTTCATTTAGTTTGCCATCTAAGTAATAACGATTTTAAACAATGCTTCCTTACCCATTCAGCCAATCTCCACTTAATTAAGCGGTTTCGGTTATTAGAAATGTTATGGATGCTGCTGTTACTGCAGAACTGATGCTTCCACTCGTTCGGAAATCTTGGGAAACCGAGACCTTTCCCAGAGATTGGAATAAGGAGATGATCGTGAAGATCGCAAAGAAGGAGACTCGGAGAGGCAAAAATTGCATTGCGGGCTATACCATGCAGTGCAATCCACTCTCCCAAGTTGGCCCACGAGTGGATCGCCCCAAGGGTGCAGAACAGTAGAGGACAAGTGTGGTCATCTCAGGAAGTCGTGGGGGAGCTGAAGCGCATTTCAAGTAATCGCGATGGGGGCGGGGAGCGATGGCGAGTAGGTCTTATTGACTGACAAGGGGTAAAAGGCAACCATATAAGTTCTGATCCAAGTAAACAGAAGAGAAAAATTGAAAAGTCATCTGCTATCACAGGTAGAAAGAGAAATGGTATTAGAAGAGAAGTCAGATAAATAAAGCAGGCGAACAAGTAACAAGTACAGCAATTCCATCATTGTGCTGAAAAAGCATAAAATAAAAGGAGCAGAGGTAGTGCAAAAGTGGACTAGAGAAACATCTGTCCGAAGCTATTCAAAGCGTCTCCAAAATCCTCGAAGTGCAATATTATTGAGGATCTGCGAGACTATGTCAATGGTAGGCTTCGCGGAGGTCCCATTTCGAACACAAAATTGTCGAGTATTAGCTAATTATCTTTTCAGTTGTTAATGTCATTATTACGATTTTGTTTTACCCTTTATCGTTGATTTCATTTGCATTGTATCCAACAGACACCACACTACGTTCTTGTAAAAAAACAAAACACATACTACTCGTTGTAACCCCTTTCTGGACGCTTATTTATTTCGTTCGGCAGTGTCCGGATTTAAATTTTGTTCACTGTATGTTACTAACATAGTATGCTGGTCGAAGCCCAAGTAAAGGAGGAGGGTTCGAGGCAACGTACTTTGTACTATCCTCGGTAAAATAAAAACAAAATGCTGAGATCGGGGAACTATATTTTATTTATCTCTATAAATAAAATATAGCTGGAGATATTCCACTATGCTAAATCCTACCTGATCTCTCTTGCTGACAAGTCCCGCGACAGGCCGACCAAGAAAATGCATACAATGTCGTTAGAAACTATATGATCGGATCGAGTACCAAGCCTCGAAAAAATGCTAGGGCGTCCTCCTCAGTCGACGCGGCAGGACGGGCTCCGGTCCTGCCAAGAAACGGGCAAGAATTCTTAATGCATGGGCGGCATCAGGGCGCAAGTAAATTAGTCCGAAGTCAACAAATACGTGTCTGTACGCTACATATTGGCATGCTAACTGGAAAGATCGAGGAACTCGGAAAAGACGCATTAATATCTGCGCTCTGCAAGAAACCCGATAGTTCGGTGCCAAAACTGCGACATTGAAAGCAAAAGCGGTAAAAATGGCTATAAACTTCTCTATTTTGGTAGTCCACATATTTAATACGGAGCTGGCATTGACATTACATCTTAGAGGATTTCCGTGATGCCATTAAAGAAGTCGATTTGATGATCGGCTGATAAAACTCACTATTATATCAGCTGATCGCACTATTCACTTTTCCACCGCATACGCACTACAGACAGGCCGACCTGATGCCGAGAAAGATGCCTTTTGGCAACTTCTCGATGAAAAGACTTGTAACGTGCCTGATGAAGATTATATGATCGTTGCCGACGAACTTAAGGGTTATGTGGGTGAAAAGACAGACTGTAGCAGGTACCATGGGGAGAAGGGGTTTTGTGCGCGCAAGAAGGCTAACGAGCCTATAATCGACTTTGTGGACACACATGACCTTGTACTTAGGAATACAAGGTTCATCAAACGATTGTCTCATCTTCCTACATTTTATAGTGGGAACAGTAAAACGCAAATCGACTAATTCTTATAATACGCCGACATTTTATTAGGTTGTTGCAAATGAAATGTCGGATATTTGAGTAAAATTTCAAAAAACTATAACTTTTATGAAAATTAATTTTATTAGTCAAAATAAGAACCAGCAGCTTCAATGCACTTCCCCCAACGAGATACAAGGGCATTTATTCCAGTTTCGTAAAAGTCTGGGTTTCTAGAGCTAAGAAATTCTTCAAAGGCACTTTTGACAGCTACTTCATTGCTGAATTGTTTCCCCGCCAAAAAGTGATCCAAATGCTTAAAAAAGTGGTAGTCGGTTGGCGAGAGGTCGGGTGAATATGGTGGATGAGGAAGAGTCTCATATCGTAATTCATTTAATTTTTAGACCGTCATTCTGGAAACATGAGGTCGGGCGTTATCATGGAGCAGTATCACTCCATCTCTGTTGACCAATCTAGGCCGCTGAACACGTAATTTCTCGTGCATTTCATCAAGTTGGGCACAATATTTCTCTGCATTAATTGTTTCACCACGTTCCAAAAACGAATAATGAATAATTCCAGATGCAGACCACCAAACAGTTACCATTACCTTCTTCGGGTGAAGGCTCGGTTTTGGCATGTGTTGTGGAGGCTGATCGGCATCTAGCCATTGCGCTGATCTGCGACGGTTGTCGTACAATATCCACTTTTCATCGCATGTCACTATTCTGCGCAAAAAGGGATTGTTCCTGTTGCGGTTGAGTAGAGAACTGGATATTTCCATTCGCAGCGCCATGTTTTGCTCGTTGAGTTCATGCGGAACCCACTTATCAAGTTTCTTCACCTTTCCAAGCTGTTGTAAGTACCGAGATACTGTCGAATAGTGTACGCCTATTTTCTCTGCAATGTCACGAATCGATGATCGGGGATCAGATTCCACTATCAAACGCAACTCGTCGTTGTCGATCGATGGTCCTGGGTGTCCACGAGGTTCACTTTGGAGGGTCATGTCGCCTGATCGGAATTTTTCGAACCACCGCTGTGTCGTTCGTTCGTTTGCTGCGTCAGCTCCAAATGCTCTGCAAATGTTTCTGGTTGCCTCCCCTGCGTTGTGACCAAGTTTAAATTCATATAGAAAAAGTAGACGTTTTTGACTCCCTTCCATGCTTTTTTCTTTGAGTTTTACTTGGAACTTCAATGACGATTGAAACTGAAATGACTCCTTGATCGAACGAACGACTATTTATACTCAATTATCCCATACCACCAGAGTCACCTTGCGGCAGTTTTAAACATTAAAATCATAACTAACTTCACTTCATTGAAAAATCCGACATTTCATTTGCAACAACCAATAGCACCGTCACTGTTTGCAACACCGTTCTCTATGAGACCATCGCACCTCAACATCGGCCTTTAATTGCCGTCCTGCGAATTAAGCCACCGATAAAAAAGCGTGAGGAACGCACTGGTCCGCCGCGCATTAAATGGTGACGATTTGGTGAGAAGAAAGAAGAAATGATCTCATTTACACGATTACCAACCATTACGAATGTGGAAGAATCGTGGAACCAAATTATAGAGACGATCCACAACGCGGCTTATGCAACCCACGGGGTCACAAAGCCGGGTAAGTTGTTCATCAACCGGGATACTTGGCTTTGGAATGATGATGTTGAAATGAAGGTTCGTGAAAAGAAATACCTCTACCAAAAGTTTCTCGACGCTAAAACGCTTACCAAATGGCAAATTTATAAGAATGCCAACCGGGAAGCAAAGAAAGCTCTTTGTTCTTATTATGAAGACGGTCATCCAATGTTTTACTAGCGTCCAATAGCAAAAATGATCTCGAGCAACTTGTCCAAAAATGGAATGATCGAATCATGCAGCACGATCTCAGGTTGAATCTGAATAAAACTAAGTTTTTGACGACTGATCCCCATGAATAATGAACAATTACTATCAGCGGCAGTGACATGCCCAGAACTGAGCGATTTAAATATCTCGGTTCAATGCTATCAACCAATGGAAAAATGCGTTATGAAATTGCTTTACGCATTAACGGAACCTGGTTGAAGTGGCGTTCCACAACTGGTGTTCTCTGTGATAGAGGTATCAACTAATGTCTCAAATCTAAAATTTATCGCGATGTCGTCCGTCTAGTCGCCCTCTATAGTTCCAAGTGTTGGCCGACTATAAAAGACAATGAACGGCGTCTTGCGGTAATGGAGACGAGGATATTGCGTTGAACTAACGGCGTGACACGTTCTGATCACATCCGAAATGAAGATATCCGCGATCGATATGGGGTTATACCGATCGTGGAAAAACTGCAAGAAAGGCTTCTTCGATGGTATGGTCAGGTAATTCTCGTTAACGAGAATTCACTTACCAAGATTGGTCGATGGTAAACGATCAAAAGGCCGGCAGAAGGAACAGTGACTTGATACGCTAGATGGGGATGTAAAAGCCTCGCGATTGTATCCAGATCAGGCATTTGGTAAAATAAAATGGCGAAACCGCCCACGACGAGCCGACCCCGCTTGTGAACGGGGCAAAGGCTGAAGGACAAGAAGAAGATATAATGAGAAGAAAAAAAGAAAAAGGTTAAATTTGTTTTTTTAAATGCCGAATACAAAGTTTTTATTACTTACACATATATCGATATTTCATGGACCAGTTGCCCTCTTCCTCCGTGAGCTTTAGTCGCTGCATATATTTTTAATAGTCCTAGGCCATGTTATCATTCCTTGAAGTGCCAGTAATACACAATTTAAGCAATAACTAGCCGGCATTAAGTAATTCCTTATTTTATATTATGAAAGGTAATTAAAGTACTTTCACTCACCCTTGGTTTAACCTATTTAAAAAGCTGGATCAGCAATATTCCAACGGGGTTATGTCGAACTCGATGGACGTTTATATCTATCTATCTATCTACAGTTACTCAAAAAAGTATCTGGACAATGGTTAATTTAGAATTGTAATGCGAAAAACATAGATTTGTAAAATAGTAACATAATTTCGTTTTCCACGATAATAATATTTTATAGCAACACTTTCGAATGAGCGAAAAAAAATCATCATTTCGTTTTAGTACAGTTGTTTTTCTGAGAATTTATGTATACATGCTTGTTATGAAAGTCAAAAAAGTATCCGGACAGCGATGAATTCTTGGAAAATGCACAATATTGCAACTGAGTTGTCTTTTGATTTAACATGGTGATTAAACATTGATTAGTAGCGCATTTAATTCTTCTGTGTATACACACGTTTAATAAAGATGGGTCGGAAAACGCGGGAGATTAGTAGTGATGTTAGAAAAGTTATTATTGATCTTTTCAAGGACAATAAACCGATACGAGCGATCGCGGAAATCGTGAAAGTGAATAAATCGACGGTTCATGAAATAATTACACGCTTTAAAAAAACGGGTTTCATCGATAAGAAAGGGCGATCACGCCGTCCACGAAAGTTTAATGACCGAGAAGAAAGATGGATCGTGCGGAAAATGAAAATAAACCCCAAACTAAGTGCAGTTAAGTTGAGAGCTCAGGCGGAAAAGAGGTTTGGTAAAGTTACAAGTGTCGAAACAATTAGAAATATTCTTCGAAGGAATAATTTCCACGGTAGAGTTCCCAGAAAAAAGCCCTATATAAGTAAGCAAAATCGGCAAAAAAGGCTACGGTTTGCTATTGCACATATAAATAGGTCTTACGATTTTTGGAAAACCGTTATATTTGCCGACGAAAGCAAATATAACATATTTGGATCAGATGGAAGTAATTTTGCATGGCGGCAGCCAAATACGGAGCTGAATTTGAAAAATTTAAAGTGCACGGTGAAACATGGCGGTGGTTCTCAGTTGGTATGGGGCTGTATGCCAGCAGCAGGAGTTGGCAATTTAAAGTTTATAAATGGGAAATATGACAAATATCAGCATCTCACAGTCCCAGGAAAACTTACTTCAAAGCGCAAGGAAAATGCAAATGGAGCATTTTTGTTATTATGAGGACAATGAGCCCAAACATAACTCCTACGTTTGTAGACTTTGGCGGCTGTACGATTGCCCAAAAGTGATAGATACTCCGGCGCAAAGTCCGGATCTAAATCCAATAGAGCATTTGTGGGAACATTTGAAAAGAAAAATTCAAAACTGCGAAATTTCAAGTTTAATTACACTTTGAAGGAAGAGTGGGCGGACGATCAGTCCACAATTTTGTGAGAAACTTGTCAAATCGATGCCTAGTCGACTAAGGGAAGTAATAAAAAATCGAGGAGGTCCAACAAGATATTAAATTTTACATTAAAGGGGTAAGTTTCCTTCAAACGCTTTCTGTCCGGATACTTTTTTGACTTTATTTTTTGTAGCGTTCTTAACAACGGAGCTATTTTTTTTTTAAAGCGGAAACTGAGAAATTTTTTTTTTTTGGAAATTTATATAAACCAATCAAAGATAAATATAACAAATAATCATTAAGCAAATGTACCACAATTGTTTATATTTCTTTGAAAATATCTATACAACGGTCATGTCCGGATACTTTTTTGAGTAACTGTATATAGAAATCACAAACTTCTGGGATATCTAAGATGTCGCTCAAAACGACTAAACAGAAAAAGAAAATTGAGAATTCCACAATAGTTCGGAATTACATCTATGGAAAGCAAACTAAATTTCCATAGATGTACAGCGCATATGATTTTCAGTAGTTATATACACATTATATGTATATAGGTAAGTGTCGTTAGAGACTGCGTAATTTGCAATCTAGATATGTTTACATAATATAAATTTCCACGAAAAGTGCGTGAGACTGCTCAGGGTTGATTATGACCGCGAATAAACACGATATCTTATTATAACACAAGCATGGAGGGAGAGGTCGATTTCTCTTCCCTTGAAAAGGGTATTTGATGTGAGGATATGACCAGCAAAAGCAATGATATAATTCAGTGTTGCTATTTCGGTATTTAATTATTTCTATATGTACGTGTGGCCTAATATCTTCATTTATTTTATAATCTCTGCTCTTCTGTCACAGCATTTTTCTGTTTGCTTTTCCTTAGTACCTACACCTGCGATATTAGTGAAATGGAATGATTCAACATTACTTACTCCAATATATACATATGTATACTCATTTCCCGCCTCTGCCACTTAGAAGCAATTTTCTCATTTAAGCCCCTCAATAACATCATGCTGGTAGCCCTAGTGAAAACCATAACAGGCCTACTTTGATGTTCCCTCCTGCCGACATGTCAGTCTATAATTATTTCAAGAAAGATAAGATTTTTTAAGCTGTAGCCTTTGAGGGGGTGAAGATTATTTCATGCGGTTAAGTCGATGTTATTTCGAGATGGCAAGCTTCAGAGGAAACCTCCAAACGCAATTAAACGTGTTAAACCTTTGGTAGCGGTGGCAGCGGCTGAATATTGCTTTTGCTTTGGTTTTGGATTCCCATCATCCAAGTGGTTAATTTATTTTCCAATGGCTGCCTGGGAGAGTATTTAGGTTAACTGCCAATGCCCAAGCAAGGCCCGAACCATGTTTTTTTCATCTTTTCTGCCATTAATTGCTTTTACGGATGAGAATACTCCAGCGACTCGGAAATATCGCATTACGTTAGAATGTTTGCTTATTTTATGATAACATATATGTAGACCGCACGAAGTTTGTATGGATTTTAGTCAGCGTTGTGAATGAAAAGATTAGTGGGTTCACGGATGAATGAGCTACGCCATTCATAATCAGTTTTCAGTGGCGGATAAGAGTTGCTATGCTTAATTTCGTTCACACTATGGTTATCATGGATACTGGAACTTTCGCATGAAAAGCTCCTACCACAGAGAATGGAAAAATAGTTGGTTATACATAGATACATACTGTGAGCGTCAAAAATAAGTAAACACCCATCTTTTTTGTATTTAAACTTTTATTGCACAATGTTTATTGATAGAAATTAAAATGTTTTATCATAGCTTGAAAGGCTCATATAATAGAAGTTTATGTCAGCACAAACACTTAAACAAAACAAAACATTTTCAAAAATAATTCATCTTGTCTTAAAATACTCATGAATTTACGCGTCAAAAGAAAGTATACAGTGGCAACACTTCTCGTTTTGTTTTTAATTATTTCCGGGAATCACACAAATTTCTTTGAAACTGTTTATAAGTGAAGTAAGCAAATATAGTGCACTAATATTTTTCATAGATTTTCTTTGTTTTTGTTTGAATAAGTGCAAAAGTATAACATTTAAGATAATGGGTAAGCAAACCACAAACGAAACACGAAAAATAATTTTAGATTTACATAAAGAAAAGAAATCTTTGCGTGAAATTGGAAAAATCGTTAGAAGGAATCATTGTACGATAAAAAAAATTATAGATAAATATACGATTCGTCATACTATTGAAAATTTACCGCGGTCTGGGCGACCTAAGAAGCTTACTGGCTCCGAAGTGCGGACAATTGTACGAGAAGTAAGGAATAATCTAGTTTCAAGTGCAGTAAACATATCAAAGAAAATAGCTGAGACTTCAGGCAAATCAGTGAGTGCAAGCACAATTCGAAGAGCGCTCCACAAAAATGGTCTACATGGCAGAGTGCCACGTAAGAAACCCTATATTTCTAAAGCGAATCAAAAGAAGCGTATAAAATTCGCCAGAAAGTACCAAAATGAGGCTCCACACTTTTGGGAAAACATTTTATACTCCGATGAGAGTAAATTTGAAATATTTGGGGCGAAAAAGCCACCAAAAATATGGCGAGCGAAAAATGAAGCATTTCTCGACAAGTGCGTTACAAGCACCATAAAGCACGGTGGAGGCTCAGTTATGGTCTGGGGATGTATGGCGGCATCCGGAGTTGGAAATCTAGTTTTCATCGAGTCTAAAATGACTAAAATAGACTATTTAAATATACTGAGGGACAATATCACTCCTAGTGCTGACAAATTGGGGCTGTCGGGAAACTGGATCTTTCAGCACGATAACGATCCGAAACATACGTCCCACAGAGTTAAGGAATGGTTGTTATACCGAACGCCAAAAACCCTTGATCACCCACCGCAGTCCCCAGACCTTAATCCTATCGAGCATTTGTGGGAGCACCTTGACAGGAAAATCAGACAAAGAAGCATTTCCAACAAGGACGACCTAAAAAGGGCTTTAATCGAAGAATGGAACAACATTTCTCCAGATATTACAAAAAATCTTGTCAAATCAATGCCTAAAAGATTGAATGCTGTTCTAAAGTCACATGGAAAACAAACTAAATATTAAAAATTATTTCTAATTAATTATTGGATATTATTTCTTAGAGAAGTAAATTCTGTATACTTTCTTTTGACGCGTAAAATCAGCAGTATTTTGAAGCATTAATAATTTTTTGAAACGGTATTTTGTTTTGTTTAACTTTTTTTCAGATTTAAACTTCTATTATATATCATAATACTTTTAACCGGTGATGAAGCATGTTAATTTTTATCAGTAACTGCTATGAAATTAAAGCTTAAATACGAAAAAATTAAGTGTTTACTTATGTATGTATATGCATTTTCTTTGTTGCCTATTTACGCCTCTTTGGACTGTAGGTAATCATCTGCTTTCTTTATATAGTATACATTTTTTTTATGGTCGATTTCCATACGGACCGAAAATCACCCAAATGCATCAGAACAATAAGAAACGCAGATACACATAATATAAAGCACACATTATTTATTCGACTGAAAGATGTAAGAACTTTTGTAATATCGTAACCTGATCTAGAAAAAAATAATCAAAATTTATCTTGATTTAGACTGTCTTGGGTATATGTACTACATTTGACCTTCATCCAACTGTTAAATGTAATTAATTACACACTGTCTACCTAAGCACTCGTAAGATATAGTGTATCAATAGTCCGTACTTTATAAGAACGCAAGCGAGTGTTCATGCATATACATATCAATGCTGTATATTTTACAGCTGTCGTTTATCATAATTCCCTCATAAATTGACTCCCATAAAAGCAACATTAAAAGCCAAATGATAGGTACTTTATAAATTTTTAGATTTATTAGAATATAATAAAATCATTTTACGAGGTCAAAGCAAGGAGTCTAATTAGAGGAACACTTGGCATGGGAGGGTATCTTACGATTCCGAATGTATTTTACATAGCAAATGCACAGTCGGCGTTATAAATTGATTCAAGATCAAGATCAAGATTTGCTTCTGCAGGACAAATAAGAAAGTTGACACGTATCAATATAATACAATATGTGAAATATGCAATTCATATATGGAATGCGTGTATGTCTCCCTTGATGATTAAAATTAGAGACATATTAAATACATGCATACAATATTATCACAGATTCTCTTTATCTTCGTTCCAGAATGGCAGCTTGTTGAGTTGTGGTATCTTTGTCCTCCGCAAACTTCGTGCGATGTGTCAATTCGTCATCTTCTCTACTCCGACCGTCAATCCCTACCTTCTTCTTCTGCTTGCATTTCCTTCCGTTCAATAGTCGAGTCGCCATCTATATCGATCATCGTCTTCATCATCATCTTCAACGGCGCAACATCCGGTATCCGGTCTAATCCTGTCTTAATAAGGAACTTCAGACATCCCGGCTTTACCTCAAGGTCCACCCATTCGATATCCCTAAAAGCTTCTGGCGTCCTGGCCTACGCCATTGTTCCATCTCAGGCAGGGTCTGCCTCGTCTTCTTTTTCTACCATAGATATTGCCCTTATAGACTTTCCGGGTGGGATCATCCTCATTAATATGGATAAAGTTACCCGCCCAATGTAACCTATTGAGTGGGATTTTATCCACAACTTAACGGTCATTGGTGGTGGTCAAAGGGTAGTATAGGTCCCGGGGCGAAACGTGGATTGGTACCCACGATGGAGCATAAAACCTGGGAAATGCCTGCTGAACCAACACCAGCAGCTCTACTACCAAACCCTATCTCCACGTGGTGACCGCTGGGAGCTCTTTCTTAACGAAAAGCTGCAGACGGAGAACAACTCGTTACGAAGCCACAACAGGAGCCTCGGACAGGACGGATTTTAAAACGACGGACCCGGCAACGAAGACGGAATAAAGATTTGCGCATTTTCTCATGGAACGTGCGCTCCCTGTACAGAGATGAAGCTGATGAGTAGCTAGCCGATACCCTGTCCCAATATAAGGCTGATATAACAGCGTTGCAAGAGATGCGATGGACAGGGACCGGTCTCCTGCAGAAGAGCCACTACACCATATATTATAGCGGTCATCCAGTAAACCATGTGCTCGGAGTAGGTTTCTTAGTCAGCCAAAAAATGAAACCTGCTATTATCGGCTTTGAAAACATAAGCGAACGGCTATGCACTCTGCGCTTGCGAGGCAAGTTTAGAAATATAAGCCTCATAAACGTTCACGCCCCTACAGAGGAGACTGCAGAGTCGGAGAAGGATACCTTCTACGAAGCAATAGAACGAACCCTCGAAGCCTGTCCCAGATATGATATCAAAATCATACTTGGGGATTTTAACAGCCAAGTAGGGAAGGAGCCAGTATTCAGGCGATACGTTTGCTCCCATAGCTGGCTTCAATTAGCAGGCTCACACGAAATGGTTGTTGGAAGTACCTGGTTTGCGCGGAAAGCGGTCCACAAACATACGTGGGCCTCTCCAGACGGGACCACTTTCAACCAAATTGACCACGTGTTGATCGAACGCCGCCACCTCTCAGCCTTGATGAATGTCAGAACATATAGGGGGGCCAATATAGACTCGGATCACTATCTCGTTGGCATGGTGCTCCGAGCCCGAATTACAATACCACCTAGAATCCCCTCTGACAATCAGGTGAGAGTGAACACTGAAGCCATCCACAACACAACCCTCCGCGACACCTATAAGAGGGAAATGGATGCCCCAATAACCGCAGTCAACAGAGGACCTGGAGATGAAGCATCAACAAATGATCTTCACAATCACCTGAAGAACGTTATCATGGACACGGCCACAAACATACTTGGCCCCAGCCGCAAAAGGAGTCGGAACGGCTGGTTTGACGATGAATGTAAGCTAGCAACGGAACGGAAGAATGCCGCATACCGGGTAATGTTGCATTCTCAAAGAACGCGGGCACGCGTAGAGACTTATTACGAACTCCGACGAGTGGAGAAGCGACTTCACAGACGGAAAAAGGAAGCCTGGGAGAACCAACAAGTCTATGAACTAGAAAAGTACAGGGAGCAACCGCACCAGGCGCGCAAGTTTTACCAACAAGTCAGCAGGATGAAGCCTTATACACCTTGATGCTCATCCTGCCGAGACAAAGAGGGAAATCTGATTTCCGACAGAATGGGCATATTAGAGCGATGGGTTGAGTACTTTGATGAGCTACTGAACAACCAGAACATCGGCGAGTTGGAGGTCCCGCCAACTCAAGACGACGGACAAATACTGCCACCACCAAGTTTAGGAGAAACAGTCCGTGCAATTCATCGGCTAAAAAATCATAAGTCGCCAGGAGCCGATGGAATTACAGCCGAATTGGTTAAATATGGAGGCGACCAGTTACACCAAGTGGTTCATCAACTTGTGCTCAAGGTATGGGACAGCGAATCAATGCCTGACGATTGGCAGCGAGGCATAATCTGTCTCATACATAAAAAGGGAGATATCACACAATGCAGCAATTATAGAGGTATCACGTTGCTGAGTACCATCTATAAGATATTCTCCACTATCTTGCTAGGCCGGATAGCCCCATACGCCCAGAACATCATTGGCCCATACCAAAGAGGCTTCACTCCAGGCAAATCAGCAACAGATCAGATTTTCTCTCTGCGGCAGGCGATGGAAAAACTGTTGGAATATGGACAACAGTTGCACCATCTGTTCATCGACTTTAAAGCCGCCTATGATAGCATAGCCAGGGTAAAACTGTACACGGCCATGAGGGAATTCGGTATCCCGACGAAATTAATAAGACTGACTAGGCTGACCCTGACCAATGTGCGAGGCCAGATAAAAGCAGCAGGATCACTCTCAAGACCATTCGACATCAACAACGGTCTACGACAAGGGGATGCGCTATCATGCGTCCTCTTTAACCTGGCCCTCGAGAAGGTGATCCGTGATGCTGAGGTGAATGCAAGAGGTACGATCCTCTTCAAGTCCACCCAACTACTGGCCTATGCTGACGATATCGACATCATGGGAAGAACCACCCGAGACGTTCAAACTGCCTTCATCCAGATCGAACAGGCGGCGCGAGATCTTGGGCTGCACATCAATGAAGGCAAGACAAAATACATGGTGGCAACGTCAGCACCGAAGACGAATCAACCAACAACATCAAACCGCACTGGTCAAACACAAACACGAACAAGAATAAGGATAGGGGAATACAACTTTGAGACCGTTGACAATTTCTCCTATCTAGGGTCGAAAATCACAACCGATAACAACTACGATGATGAAATCCGCGCACGGTTGTTGTCAGCCAACAGAGCCTACTTCAGCTTACAAAGACTGTTCCGCTCGAAACGTCTCACCATAGGGTCAAAGCTCTTACTGTACAAGACTATGATCTTGCCAGTCCTCATGTATTCCTCGGAAACTTGGGTTCTTAGCAAGAAAAATTGCGAACTCTTAGCCGCGTTGGAGAGAAGAATCCTCCGAAGAATTTTTGGCCCCCTACATGAGGATGGACGATTCCGTAGCCTACACAATGATGAAATCTATGAGCGATACCATGACCGTCCGGCTGTGGATAAAATCTGGCTCAATAGGTTACGGTGGGCGGGTCAGTTAATCCGTATGGATGAAGATGATCCCACCCGGAAAGTCTATAAGGGCAATATCTATGGTAGGAAAAGAAGACGAGGCAGACCCTGCCTAAGATGGAGCGATGGCGTGGGCCAGGACGCCAGACAGCTTTTAGGGATATCGAATTGGTGGACCTCGGCGCAAAACCGGGATGTCTGGAGTTCCTTATTAAGGCAGGCCTAGACCGGATACCGGTTGTTGCGCCGTTGATGATGATGAAAAAAACAAAATGACAATCAAACTCTCCAAACCGGTGAAATTTTAAAATTCCCATTATTTTCTGAACACACCTTGTAGATAATCACTGCAGCCCTCTTTCCTCGTAAATGAAATTCTTACCCTTAATACCTCCTCCTACTACCAATCCTACCCATTCCAGATAAGTCTTTGGCAATCACTTTCTCCACATGCACAACGGCATCCTATCCGAGCGATCGCGGAAATACCTATCCTCCCATCCAATTCCTCAGTACAAATATATTTAGCGCATCGATTGCGGATTCTAAAAACAAGAAGTGGGTGGGACTCGACAAAGTTCCATATATAGCCCTAAAAAAAAGTGCTCCAAATATTTCCCCATCAATTGCAAGAGTGCTCGCATAACTTTCATTTCCGAGCAAGCGTGAACTTATCCAATTCTGAAAGCTACAGGTCCGACCGGCCTCTCAGTTACGCCTGGACGAAGTCAACTGGCAGGCAGAACGTATGTGAGGTCCTATTCGGCTATCCAATTGGCAGGAGAGGGATCAGGCAAACTGCTAATTCCGGGGACTGAGGCGCAGGGTGACGGTCCCCGGACAGGCAGTTTAGGTAATGCACGTTCAATTAAAAATGCTCACACACAAAAATATCTCAACTTTACTTTTCGACACCTTTCACGGCTAAAGTTTAACTTACTATTCCGGCTTACCGATACGTGTATGGTGTTTTCAGTCCAACAGGTGGCCGAATGGACTACGGACTGTTCAGATGTAACAGACAGTCCTGCCGAACCACGTATAGCAAGCATTAGCCACCTAGAAGGACGGAAATCTAAAATCAATATCTAATATCATCTTTCATTTTTCCATACCTTGCAGGTTGGCATTCTCCCAGGTTGAAGCCTCCCAGCCACACTCTTTTGCCTGCCAGGTCAACCAATCAGCATAGCCCCATCCGAATTCTACGATGCATGGATGGTCTCATCCTTTAGAAATCGAATAAATAAAAATATTTTCCGAGTTCAAGTTCGTCTGAATTGAGATTTGAAGGAGCTTTAGAGGTAGTTCACACATTGGAAATTTTCTTGAAATTAGAATTGAAATATTAAATAGCATTGAAAATCAGAGCCCCATTCTGATTCCAACAATAAAAGAAGTCACTACAACTTTGGGTGGCAATAAAATGTCGTAACTCATGTTTCGAAAGCACTGTACTGTGCAAACAGCGCTTTCAACTCTGTGTATTCTAATCTATTCCAAAATAGAGCAACCCAACTACTCAGTAGATAAAACTGCTCTGCTGCAAACAACTCATTAGACCACTTCTCATCTTCTCCTTCATTTTTTATTTCGGTAGCCTGCCAAGGCCATGTAGATCGCCATGGTTGTTTGGTTTTAGGATTGAAAGGATCCAATCCGAAAACCGTCTTCTCGTCTCTAGAAGTAGTCATTTATCCCCAGTCCCAACTTTTAAAACTAATTCTAACTTCTAATTGCCAACCCTCTCCTACATGCACCCTCCGTCACAATAAATTTTAAAAAAGTGTTCAACGTGTGAAAGCTTTTTCGACTCTTCCTCCAAAGTGATACTCTTAATGATAAATTCGTTTAGTCGTTAAATTATACCTTAGTTTAAGTTTAACGGGTAAGTTAGCCGCTAAGATAAGTATAGTGTCAATTTTTTGGCAAATATGAAGAATAAGAAGAAGAAGAAGAAATACCAATGTACATTATCATCAGTTTGTAGTCAAAAAATCCAGGATTTATATAAATATCTATATAAGCCGAAATTGGAGAATATTCCCCCCGTTCTTATCTTTTCCCCCATTTCCAATATTGCTGCATCAAATGTGACGGCGAAACTGATTGTTCCAAGACCCCGGGCGAAAGTCCTAAATGTGTAAACTGTGGGGCAAGCAGCTACCCACAAGCGCCCTAACTTCACCACAGTGATGGCGAGGAAGAAACCTCCAAAAAGGGCCCTTCCTTCCTGGACCAACTCAATCGCACCCACTAGAATGCACATGGTTTTAACGCCCTCTTTCACTCGGCCTCCCTTGTCTTTCGCTGATGTACTGCGCAGCGGTAACTCAAGCTACACGACCCCACAACTTTTTGATCGGAACGACCTATCCAATATCAAATCCTATTGTGTAGACCAGCCCCGCCCAACTAGCAAATCGTGGTCGTGGTCTTTAGGAGGCAACTTAAACACTAGATACACCTCCTGGTTGGACTCCTACACCAATAATAATGGTGACAAATTCCTGTGAACATGCTCCCTCACGATATCCTTCACGACATCAGGGAGCTCAGACAAATATACCCGCGACTTGGCAAAACTGCCAACCGTAACGACATTCTTCCATAAAACATATCCCCTCCCCTCCTAGCCAAACATTTTGCGAAAGCCCACCAATCTACCCTCGGCATGTTTGACAAAACCTTCGAATCTGACATCAATGCATCAATTAACCCCCTCCAATCCTCATAGTCCAACATACAAGCAGTCAGCCAGGCTGCACTATTCAAATACCCACCTCTCCCAAACAGTTTTATTGTTTCACTCCTGCTTATTAACTCCATCAAGCTCAAAATGGTCACAGTGTTCATATAGCAGAGCATGCAAAAAAAGTCGACCGAGCTTGATTCCATAATCCTTAAAAAATGCTCTGTCTTCATCAGCGCCTTCCTGTTAACATTATTCAACCACTGCTTGCTGAATGCTCATTTTTCCTTGAGGTGGAAGTGTGCTTATATTACATCCATCCCAAAGAAAAACGAAAATTCTCTCATACCGGAAATCTGCAGACCTATCTCTATCCTTTCCACCTCCGCCAAAATCTGCGAACAGACCATCAAGTTAATGATAGATGAGCACTGCGATAGAAACAACTCTATCCTGGACTTCCAGTGCCCCTGAACTGGACTTCCTTGTTCTGAAAAGCGACGCCTTGCTCGGAATTTGTCGCAAGACACCTAGAATAGCATGTTTTCTTAACATAACGAAAACTTTTGACTACATATGGGAATACGGACTCTTTTATAAGCTAAACAACATATCACACATCCCTCCACACCTCTATAGACTAATATTATTCAGCTTTCTTGAGGGGCGCAATCCAAGGAAAAATTCAGTAATAACTATCATCCCCTTATATAAATCTAGCTGGAATCCTCACGGATCAGTCCTCTATACAATCCTTTCCTCACTTTTAACCGCGGATATTTCAAAACCAACTTCCACATCCAATCTTATCAAGATCCTCGAATATGCCGACGGCCTTATCGTCCATACCAGCACGAGGGACATAGTAGGCGACGGGGCTCGTCTGATTTCATATTTAGATTAACTCTGCCGATGCTTCACTAAGTGGAAACTAGTCCTTAACCTGCAAAAATGCCCAACAACCGTCTTGTAGGGAAAAGTGAAGGTGTCCCCGAAAATCGTTTCCGATATCAAAAGTCCTTCCTTAAAAATCCATACATCCATACATCACCCACACAATGGCGCCACTATAAACTCAACCCTCTCCAAGATCCTCATGTCAATAAAGTTCTAGACCATGCGGGCACGCGCAGAGACTTATCACGAACTCCGTCGAGCGGAGAAGCGACTTGACAGACGGAAAAAGGAAGCCTGGGAGAAGCAACTAGTCTGTGAACTAGAAAAGTACAGGGAGCAACCGCACCAGGCGCGGAAGTTTTACCAACAAGTCACCAGGATGAAGCCTTATACACCTCGATGCTCATCCTGCCGAGACAAAGAGGGAAATCTGATTTCCGACAGAATGAGCATATTAGAGCGATGGGTTGAGTACTTTGATGAGCTACTGAACAACCAGAACATCGGCGAGTTGGAGGTCCCGCCAACTGAAGACGACGGACAAATACTGCCACCACCAAGTTTAGGAGGAACAGTCCGTGCAATTCATGGGCTAAAAAATTATAAGTCGCCAGGAGCCGATGGAATTACAGCCGAATTGGTTAAATATGGAGGCAACCAGTTACACCAAGTGGTTCACCAATTGGTGCTCAAGGTATGGGACAGCGAATCAATGCCTGACGATTGGCAACGAGGCATTATCTGTCTCATACATAAGAAGGGAGATATCACACAGTGCAGCAATTATAGAGGTATCATGTTGCTGAGTACCATCTATAAGATATTCTCGACTATCTTGCTAGACCGGATAGCCCCATACGCCCAGAACATCATTGGCCCATACCAAAGAGGCTTCACTCCAGGCAAATCAGCAACAGATCACATTTTCTCTGTGCGGCAAGCGATGGAAAAACTGTTGGAATATAGACAAGAGTTGCACCATCTGTTCATCGACTTTAAAGCCGCCTATGATAGCATAGCCCTAATTTTCCCCTAACGTTATCTATCGCTGTAACGCCTGCTGCGGTACCACGTTATCGGATGCAATTCAGCTGCTGCATCAACACACGGCGACTTTGGCATCGATTCAACTTGCAGTTTCAAAATCGCCGACAATTCTGCCCCCCCCAAGCTGCTGCTTTATCGAGCACCAGCGTAGTCTCAGCTCCTGAGATTCCGCTGACTGGCTCTACTTATACCTCGCCGGCGACTGCAGCCAACAAAACTGGCGCCATATCTAAGTCGCCCCGGTCGACTAATTCTAATTCTCTGCCTCTATCTGCCTCGCTTAATTCCAGTGTGTCCATAAAAGATGGTATCAACCCGATGACGTCCGCTAGCCTACTGAAAAATCCTCCATCCGAGGGACAAGTTCCCTACGCAACATCGGATGCGCTACGAAGTTCTGACGTTTATCCTACAGTCGTTACATTAGCACCACCGCACGCTTCCTCCTGTGTATCATCGACGCCCGCCACCGCTGAACCGCAGGCCCTTCCGACCTCATGTTGTCCGAACGGCCCCGAATTGAACGTCGCCTCGCCACCGAAACAGCTGTTCGTGTCAAGGCTAGCGTACTCCACTACGCCCGACGAAATTCTGGCCTATATCAGAAGCAAAAGCAACTCAACTTTGTCACCTCTTTCCTGTGTGAAGCTGACGAAGGATGGCTCTCCTGACCGAGTGATAGCTTCCTTCAAAGTGACATATCCCCATGGCTTCGATGCTATCGTCCAATCCTCCTTTTGGCCACAGGGGGTCTTCGTTAAGCCTTATCAGAGGTCTAAGATTCGTGAAAATTTCCGGCCCGCCCGCCTGCCTCGCCGAACTTGAATGATTCCAATAACTTTACGCTATTTTATCAAAATGTAAGGGGTCTAAGGACCAAGCTGTCGGATTTCAAACTGTCTGCCTTAGCATTCCAACATCATGTCATCTGCATTTCTGAAACCTGGCTGGATGACAGGATTTTAGATTCTGAGCTCCTCGAAGGTTACTCTGTCTTTCGTTGTGACAGAGACTGCGTTGCGCTTGGCAAGACAACTGGCGGAGGTGCCCTAATAGCTGTTAAGTCCCCTCTCCGTGCCGAAATCATCTTTTCCTCCTCCTCTTCCTTCTACGATTCTGTTACCATACGTGTCCTTCCGCCAAACGTATGTCCCTTTATCATATCGTGTGTATATTTTCCCTGCCTAAGCCCGCCTTCTCTGTACGAGGATTTCTTCGACAGATTATCAGAGGCCCTAACCGTTTTGTTTCCCTCACTTCCTTTCATTCTCTGTGGTGACTTTAATCTTCCTATGCTCTCCTGGCCCGTTACACCTGGCCTTCCCTCCCTCCTTAATAACTCGATCCACCCTTCCTTTCCTCTATCCACCTTCATGTACACCTGTGGGGCCCTCCAATTTAACCTTTCTAGAAACCACTTAGATCGTACTCTTGACCTTGTCCTCTCTAACCTTCCTGTACGTTATCTTTCCCAATCCCTTCATGCTCCGTCTTACGTTGCCCCTGACGCCCATCATCCTGCTCTCGAGTTCGATGTTCAGATGTCCCGACTCCACTCTCCTGTCGCTCGCAAGCCTACCAAGTTCAACTTTCGTAAGGCGAACTTCGAAGGTCTGAACTCAGCCCTGGCGTCAATCAACTGGGTCCCCCTGCTCTCTCCATTTACATGTGACCAAGCACTCAACACTTTCTATACCATTTTATCTGATCTTCTTCCTTGTTACGTTCCCTCCTCTCCTAAGTGCTTACGCTCTTACCCCGTCTGGTTCACCACTGAAATTCACAAAAACTACGTCAAAAACAGACTGCGAGAAAGAAGTTCCTGTCTTCTAGAAATGTTGCTGACTTAGTTTTTTTCAAATCCCTTCGTTCCTCGGTCAAATCTTTAATACGTAAGTCCAGACACGAATATTTGTCCAGCGTGGAAGACTCACTAAAGCGCGGAAATCTGAAACCTTTCTGGTCCCACATTCGCAACTCCCGCTGCCCCGCCCAGTTATCCCCTCTGTCCATTAAATTCTATGGCTTCTCAGCTAACTCCCCCCAACGATCTTGTGATTTACTCTGCCGCTACTTTTCGTCTGTCTATGTTCCTCCTT
Organism: Hermetia illucens; assembly: GCF_905115235.1. Taxonomy (NCBI): domain Eukaryota; kingdom Metazoa; phylum Arthropoda; class Insecta; order Diptera; family Stratiomyidae; genus Hermetia; species Hermetia illucens. The sequence continues at coordinate 96,534,627 of NC_051854.1, read as the reverse complement.
CTTCCTCCGAATCCCTCCCGATAGTAGATGAAGCCTGCCCCGCATCGCCTACCATTCCCCTTCTTACTCCTATCCTTGTCGAATACCTCATTGGCGAACTTGATGCCAAGGTCGGGCCTGGCTACGATGGTCTTCCAAACCTCTTTTTGATCAAAACTGATAAGTCCATCTCCCTTCCCCTATCTCTTATTTTCAACAAAAGCCTTGAAGAGAATCATTTTCCCAGCTTGTGGAAAGAGGCTCTCATTATCCCCATTCACAAAAGTGGCGATCGTTCGCTTGCCGAGAATTACCGTCCCATTTCCCTCCTCTCCTCCTGTTCCAAAATCCTGGAAAGATATGTCAGCGACTGGTTGTCCGCCCACTTTGGCCAACACATAGTGAAAGAACAACACGGCTTCGTTAAACGTAGGTCCACTACCTCCAACCTGCTTGACTTTACCAACTTTGTCGCCAAATGTCTAAATTCACGGCAAGAAGTGCATACCATTTACACTGACTTCGCGAAAGCCTTCGACACTGTAAATCACAAGATACTTCTATCCAAACTCTCGTCCCTAAACGTTCCCATACCACTGGTTTTATGGCTTGCCTCTTACCTTTCCAACCGATCCTGCCGCGTCTCTTTTGACGGCTGCACTTCCCGCTCCTTCTTCCCCTCTTCTGGCGTCCCACAGGGGTCTATTCTGGGTCCTTTGCTATTTTTATTTTTTATTAACGACCTTCCTCCCCTCCTTACTTGTCCCTGTTTGCTCTATGCAGACGACCTTAAGCTGTTTTCCGCTATATCGTTGCCTATGGACTGTGTTTCCTTTCAGAATAACCTGGACACTCTGGTTCGTTGGTGCTCGACTAATGGTTTAGCGCTAAACGTCAGAAAGTGTCACTCTATGTGCTACTCCCTAAAATCCTCACCGACTTCTTTCTCCTACTCGCTTAACGGACATTCCTTATCCTGCTTAAATTCCACTCAAGACCTCGGAGTCACTTTCGACAATAAGCTCCGCTTTGACACCCATTGCCTCGATGTCATCAATCGAGCAGCAAAACTGTCAGGCTTTATTCTTCGCTCCTCCTCTGATTTTGACTCCATACAACCCTCCTTAGCTCTCTTCAATTCCCTTGTGAGGAATACCCTCGAGTATTGCTCCGTGATCTGGTCACCCACTCGTAACTGTGATTGTCTTGACCTTGAAAATGTGCAACGTAAATTCACCCGTTCTCTCTTCTTTAAGAAAAGCTTCCCTCGTGTGGATTACCCCTCCCGCCTCCGCTTTCTAAACCTTTCCTTCCTACAACAGCGTGGATCCTATCTGGATCTATGCGCATTCTTTAAACTTTCCTCGGGCCTGATGGACTGCTCCGCCACTGACGAGATCACCTGCCGTCCTGCGTCTTATAACACACGTAACGCAGATATTTTCAACGTGCCCTTCGCGGAGCTCGAAGTCTATTTTCATTCCCCGATTCCCAGGCTTTGCCGAAATTATAATGCAAAACAGCTTGGTCCTTTTAACTTCCCTACTTTAAGTAGCTTTAAACGTAGGATAAGTTTTTTGCTTTCTCCTCCTCCTGAGGACAATAATTAATTGGAATTCTCTCTGCTTGTTGTCCGTTAATTAAATAAATAAATAAATAAATAGCCAGGGTAAAACTGTACAGGGCCATGGGAGAATTGGGTATCCCTACGAAATTAATAAGACTGACTAGGCTGACCCTGACCACTGTGCGAGGCCAGATAAAAGCAGCAGGATCACTCTCAAGACCATTCGACATCAACAACGGTCTACGACAAGGGGATGCGCTATCATGCGTCCTCTTTAACCTGACCCTCGAGAAAGTGATCCGTGATGCTGAGGTAAATGCAAGAGGTACGATCCTCTTCAAGTCCACCCAACTACTGGCCTATGCTGACGATATCGACATCATGGGAAGAACCACCCGAGACGTACAAACTGCCTTCATCCAGATCGAGCAGGCGCCGATCTGCGCGAGATCTTGGGCTGCACATCAATGAAGGCAAGACAAAATATATGGTGGCAACGTCAGCACCGAAAACCAACCAACCAATAACATCAAACCGCACTGGTCAAACACGAAGAAGAATAAGGATAGGAGAATACAACTTTGAGACAGTTGACAATTTCTCCTATCTAGGGTCGAAAATCACAACCGATAACAGCTACGATGATGAAATCCGCGCTAGAAACGTCTCACCATAGGGTCAAAGCTCTTACTGTACAAGACTATGATCTTGCCAGTCCTCATGTATTCCTCGGAAACTTGGGTTCTTAGCAAGTAAAATTGCGAACTCTTGGCCGCGTTCGAGAGAAGAATCCTCCGAAGAATTTTTGGCCCCCTACATGAGGATGGACGATTCCGTAGCCTACACAATGACAAAATCTATGAGCGATACCATGATCATCCGGTTTTGGATGAAATCCGGCTCAACAGGTTGCGGTGGGCAGGTCACTTAATCCGTATGGATGAGGATGATCCCACCCGGGAAGTCTATAAGGGCAATATCTATGGTAGAAAAAGAAGACGAGGCAGACCCTGCCTAAGATGAAGCGATGGCGTAGGTCAGGACGCCAGACAGCTTTTAGGGATATCGAATTGGTGGACCTCGGTGCAAAACCTGGATGTTTGGAGTTCCTTATTAAGGCAGACCTAGACCGGATACCGGTTGTTGCGCCGTTGATGATGATATGCTTCGCTAAGTGGAAACTAGTCCTTAACCTGCAGAAATGCCCAACAACCGTCTTATAGGGAAAAGTGAAGGTGACTTCGAAAGTGGTTTCCGATATCAAAAGTCCTTCCTTAAAAATCCATACATCCATACATCACCCACACAATGATGCCACTATAAACTCAACCCTCTCCAATATTCCTCATATCAATAGAGTTCTAGACCATGCAAATGGGGCCTTCAGATCATCAAAGTCAAGATTTTCTGCTGCCAGCAGTTAATCCGAAACCTAGCAACTTCGGGTTTCATCCTTATCCTTATCGTCCTTATCAGATGTAGAAGCTGCGCCCCAAGCAGAGGCAAATCCTCCGCCATTGTACCGGCCTCCTCCTGGCTAGATACGCCATCAAATTCCTTAAAAAATGTTTGTTACACCCTAACTCCTTAGTTGCTGAGGGTCTGGTGATTGGAATCAGCGAGGAAAACTTCCCCCGCTCGGATTGATTACCACAAAGTCTCGTTTCTTACAGAAGTGATAATCATCTTCTCGACAGGGACGGTAGAGTAGTCCTCTACACAGGCCACCACTCCGACCGAAACAAAGCGGTTCACAGTGTTCATAACCCAACTTCCCTTCCTTATTCCTTTCCCATCCTTACCCTTACTTTCCCGTCCCTCCCTATTTCAGAAGTACCGATTATAATGATTGGAGGTTTTTGTCAACTTTCCTCCAGGTATCCATTTTCATCTACAATCAACAATATTGGATTTAGTGCCATACTTTTAACCTTAGATTAAACTAGCTGCTAGGGTTCCTGCTAGGTTAGGTATCTTTTAAATTGTGATGTCCATATTTATTAATAAAAAATGTTGTTGTGTCAAAAATTGACCCCATGATGACTACAACAGTACAATTTATAGCACAAAGTGAGAGGACAAAAAGATGGCAGAAAGTATGTTTTGCAAATCTTAGTATGAAACAAATAAGGACAGCTTTTATAAACTAATTGAAATAAACCAAGGAATTCCTAAAAATTGATTTGTGGTCACAGCCCGGTGTTACCTTTATATAAATATCATAAGAAACATTGGCTATGTTCCATAATAGATTGCCTTTTCAGTGTGAACCGAATAAATATTACAGAACCATAAATTCTCTATATTATGTCGAATTTTCAGCCACTTCAGGCTTCCAATTATAGGAAATCTTCTAAGCTAATGAATCATGGCCTTAAAACGAGCTTCTAAGGGTTTTCCTGGTAATGCATTCCTAAATAAGTCCTTCATCATACAATCCCCACTATCTATATACATATTAATACGTACAGCTACACATGTGTAAAGTATATAGTGTAACGTACTATTTTTCGTGTGATAAAGATACTGTGTGGATGGCCTATATACGAGAACTCTACAAAGGAGTGAGCATGAGTCATACAACGTATTCCAAGATGTAATATCTCCATAGTTATAAATAATTTATGAAGTTCTGATTTAACATTACAAAATAAGTTGGATAAACAAATATAATACATATTGCACATTCGTATGTATGCATATATATTGAAAATAACTACGTGAACTAAGATCAAGCTGTAATTCAAAGACTCCTCAGTCCTGTTTGTAATTTCATAAATATGCATGGCGACAGTTGAATTAGTTCGTTTGCTTCACTCAAATATTCTTCAAGTTCTTAGTTATTCATTTTAAGTCTGGCTTTAAAGTTATCTTGAAAGTCAGATAAAGACAGAACTGTACTCTTATAGCATTTTATGGATAGATACATATATGAAGTCGCATTAGCGTTTGTACAACGTTCCGCTCTGGGGTTCGTATTTGTATAGAATTCAGACGAAATTTTGTAAATAGATGCGACGATGTTTACAATTTCCATTTCAAAGGGAGTTTGATGTTATCCCTGTACCGAAAGGAAAGAACTGGAGGAACGTTAAAATAATCATTCAAGTTGAAATAAATTGAAACGACAAGCTCAATTCCAGTTTCTTAGCAACTTTGTATACGTATGAGATGAAGTTTTTGCTCGGAAAAGTGAAAATGGGCTTTGAATTTATGGATTTATGCTCGAACTAAATGAGAGTAAACAACTACTTCAAATCTTTGATCGAACGAAGAAAATTAATATGAAGGTTGTCGTCAACGTCCTTGATTACATTTACTCTTTTTACGTTTGTTTTATGCCAGGGATTAGAGCAAAAACATTACTACAAAGTGGTTGATGGGGATATACTCAGTGTCTGTCTCCTCGATACGCAATCCGAGCTTTAACCTGATACTTCTCTTCCTAAATACATATATTGCCTTAATATTTTGCCTTTATTGCTTGATATTTTGTATTTGTGATTCTGGTTTTAAGGAAAGTTGCGGCTAGTACAACAGAAAAGTGGAAAAAATATTTTCATGGGCCCCTCCGAAATGAATGGATGACCTAAGTCTTCTTGATTGCTTGCGCCATTTTTTTCTCGCGCAATTTTTTTGATCAAAGGATAGTATAGGTCCCAGGAAGGGGGGGGGGAGCATAGAACCTAGGAAAGGCCAGCTGAACCAACACCAACATCTCTACTACCAAACCCTATCTCCACCTCCACGTGGTGACCGCTGGGAACTCTTTCTTAACGAAAAGACAGAGAAGGATGAAGGCGAGTCTTCCGCGCCTGAAAACCGGACAAATTGTCCCAACTGATCCTCCAGGTTGGGGGTTGGGTAGGGCTGACAACCCTATACGGAAAACAACTTGTTAAGAAGCCACAACAGGACCCTCGGACTGTACTGACAATTCAATGACGAACCCGGCAACGACAACAGAATAACGATTTGCGCATTTTCTCATGGAACCTGCGCTCCCTGTACAGAGACGGAGCTGTCAGGCAACTAGCAGATACCCTGTCCCAATATAGGACTGATGTAACAATGACGAACCTGGCACCGACAACGGCAAATATTTGTCTTCCTCGGACTAATTTATTTACGTCCATGCGTCAAGGACTTTTCTTAACAGGAATGGGGCCCGTCTGCTTAGTCGGCTGAGGTGAACGCCCTAGCATTTCTCGAAGGCTTAGGATCTCACAACATTATCGTTTTTGTTTAGGATCTGCGGGATCCTAAGTCCCCATCCACTTGATGGTGGACCGGACTAAATCAGGAGCAACTTACTCCCTCGTTTTTTAGTCCATGGATCCCTAGTATTGGAGCGTAGCACCCCAAGCATTAAGAATTGAAAAAATCAAAAAATTTGACTGACGGTTTCGTCCAGGGCAGAGGCAACTCATCAGACGCTGCCTCACCTCTGCCCTGGGAGCAGCGTGACCGAAAGTGCCAACAGGTGGAAAGACGCTCCCTTTTATCATCGCAAAAACACGACAAGGTTGGGAGTTATATTGGACTTAAGGGGGTCATCCCGTGTGAAGGCCGTTTTTTTTGCCTTTTTTGGAAAAATTATTTTGGAGGACTGGATAAAGATAGAAACGCGATTTTTTCACCATATGTTTATTGATATCTCTAGTATATGCGATAAATTTTTCAGCTTGATATCATAGCTAGTTTTCGGAATGCATGTCAATTTATGCACCCATCTCCAAAAAAAGGTCTTTTTCTGCTGCCACGCTGGAGGGCGCTGTGTTCATCTGAAGAAAAAAAACTAAACGGCATTTTAATGTGGACAATATTCTACGGTCCGCAAACTAGGATAATTAGAAAATATTAAAAGGTAAATTTTCGGTGGGCTTTTAAACTTAATTTTTTGGATTTTGGTGTTTTTTTACGGCTTTTTTTATGAATTAAAAAAAAACTACCAGTCCGATTGCAATTATCCTAGTTTGCGGACCGTAGAAATATGTTCTAAAGAAGTCGTGAAAATTTCAAAGAATTTGGTTGGATAGATTTTGAGCTATGGTGGCAGCCGATTTTCAAGATGCAGTTTTGAGAAAAACGCATTTGAAAATTTAAATGTGATTATCACCAGTAAAATTTTCACTCACCATTAATCCGCTATACCTGGTCCATAGAGAGCACCCTCCGTTTCTTCAAAGAAGTCTTGTAAGGCCGATTGTTGCTCTCTGGTTTCAATTCTGGCTCTTTTAGAGAGGTCAGTCGATCGTCGTTCGGACCGCCAAATTCGCGCTCCATTTAGGCGGTCGGCATAACCCTGACATATGTGACCAACTTGACATCCCATTGTCACTAGGATTTTGAAAATGCCATTGAATTCTTCATTGAAAATAATTACAGCCAAAAAAATGACTATTTCTACATCCTTGGCCCCAGAATGAGGGTGTTTAGGAGCGAAAGTCCAAATCAATACATTTAACGACTCATTGTTATTCTAGGTCTCTGCTCCTAAACATCTGTACAAGAGATCATCTCGTGATAAATCTTCGTAGATTGGTTTGATGACTGTTTGAACTTCTTCAGTCAAAGGTGCCTTCTCGTAGTGGAAACTATCCAGTTCTCCTTTAGTTTTGCGCCATTTGCACCAACTGTCCTCGCTTGCTGGACAATTTTGATGCTGAGGATTTTCATCTGTAGAACATTTATGGAAGAAAGTTGCCCAAATTTCTTCCTTCATTCCTTCTATCGAATTTACGTGTCGACAAATAGCTAGCCCAAAAAATGTAGTGAGGTCGTTAATAACCTTATTAGTAAGTTTTCCAGCCCCTTTTCCACCAATGCCTTTGTGATACTTCTTTGCATTTCTAAGCCCCGTTCCCATTCTTTTCTCGACATGTCCTGCGCATTCCTTTTTTACTACTACGTGTATTTTATTATTTGCAGAAACTTGCAGTAATACCGGAGCAAACTCCAGCAAAATCCAATATACAATATACAAAACTTGTCGTAATTGGAACATCCATGTTCATGCTTGCTAAAATTTTCTTTGCTGATGTTGATGCGAAGTCCTTTTTCTTCTCTGATAAGTATCGATTCCCATGGAATACTCGTTTTTTAGTGCGAGTATGACGTTGAACTTTAAAGCAATCTCCCTTCGTACGATCCATTTAAAAAAATCACTGAACACACAAACAGCACAATACTTACAACAAACTATAACTGAGTGTAGCTTAAAAGCCTTTCAGTGCTCACTCTAGACTAGATTATCCTTTCTATTCCAAACAGCAAATATAATAAGTTTAGACAATTGATTGGTTTTCCATCTTTTTATATTTATACCTGTGTTCGAATTTATAAGGCTCAGGTGAAAAACTAACTTGTAAAAAAAGATTCGACGCTCTTTCTCATCGAGTACTCTAGCCGCTGCTGCAAACTCCTTACCTGTTTAACACTATAATTTCTGAATTACTCGGAATATCGGAAAATTCCTTTGCCCACATATTCTCCACTATATATAGATACAATTCATGCAAAAAAAATCGATTTCTCCAACCCGACACACGGGATGACCCCCTTAAAACACCAGTCGTTTTGTTGTTTCCACCTGTTGGCACTTTCGGTCACGCTGCTCCCAGGGCAGAGGTGAGGCAGCGTCTGATGAGTTGCCTCTGCCCTGGACGAAACCGTCAGTCAAATTTTTGATTTTTTCAATTATCGTTTTGTTTTTAACGACATTGGATGCATTTTCTTGGTCGGTCTGTCACGGGACCTGTCCCCAAGAGATATCAAGTAGGATTTAGCATAGTGAAATAACTCCAACTATATCTGGGCGTAAGGTAGTGTGGAGCCGCTTAGCGGAAATTCGTCCGTGCTCCACACCAGGTTAGCGGGGCTGAAAACTCACCCGCTTGAGTGGCTCGCCTACCTGTTGACGGGAGGTTAAGTCAGCCGTTAGCCGCAGAAAAACAAAAGTGAAAAGAAAACAGTTTCTTTGCGTGAACGGAGAAAAGTAGATGTGAAAAAGAAAACTGTTATTAAAAATATAATTTGTTAATGTTCATGATCATAGGCAAGGCACAATTGACGATGCAGTAACACCATCAGCAGCAACATAATCGACAAGCACATCATCAACAGCCGCAAGCTCTCCTTCATCAACAGCAATATTTACACCTTCACTAGACAGTGGCTTCCCAACGGACTGTCAACTGTGGCAACTGTCGCCCTAAAAAATATTATATTATATTATTATTATTACATAGGTTAAGTCATTAATTTTTTTTTGTCAATTCTTTTTGGTAGTAAAAAATAACGTCAGACCTTAAGAGACGGCACTGCCTCTTCTAGTTAACATATTAAAAAGAACGCCCCAACAGATGGCGCAGGACCGTTTTCCTTCTCCTCCGCTCTTTCGCTTCCTTTTGTCTCGAACTCCGCTCGTTCCACTTCTTTCTTCGCGTTCTTCTCGTCCTTCGCGTTCTTTCTCTTGGGTTGTTCGGTTGCGCTAAACGACGTCCTCCGGAATAGAGGCAAGTCCCGCGGTAGATACCCTGGCCGTACGGGTGCCGCCGTTTTTGGGTTAGGAGCTCGGAAGCATGGTTTCTCCAATTCGAGATTGGATGCACTTTGGCCGGCGTCACAGCCGATACCGTACGTTTTAATTACGCGTTAGTCGGGCTGGAGGAGGAGGCAGTTGGGCTTGTCTCGGATATCCTCGAGGACTGCTCTTATAGGTGGTTAAAATAACAGCTCTAGAACGTCTGTCAGGAAGTGAAACGGCTAAATTGTACCGCTTACTGGCAGAGCTAACGCTGGGTGACCGTGCCTTAAGTCAACTGCTGCGTGAAATGAAGCAGTTGGGTGGTGACAAAGTCGGTACCGAACTGCTACAGTCTTACTGACTGCAGAGGCTTCTAGAGGATACGCTAGCCGTTTTCGCGGACAAAAGCCATGAGGTCTACGTGCAACTCATGGTTGGTGAGGTGTCCCGCGGCAACTTAGGTCAGGTGGCTCAGTTGCAGCAGATAGTGGCCGAATTAACGGCCTCCGTCTCTGAGTTGGCAGAGGCCGTCGGTGCTTTGCGTTCGGGGAGTAGGACTAGATCAAGGTCTAGATCAGTCTCCCGGAATGGGTGATCGGTTAATAAGTCGTCGGGAACTTCGGCAAATATCGGGGCATTCTGGTACCATCGTAGGTTCGCTGAAAAGACTACAAAATATACCGCTCCCTGCAATTTCTCACTAAATAAATCAGAGCTGCCGGATATCTGGTGACTGCTACTCGAAATGCAGCACCATGTCGCCTCACAGTATATCACCCCTTGAGCTGGCGCAACTAACTGGTCGATACAGGCGCTGAAGTCTCGGTTCTTCCCACAGTTTAATACCTCAAGCATTGAAATTCGGTATACCCATCTTAAGCGCGGATTTCCTGTGCCACTATGGTTTGCCATAACAGGTCTTTCATGGATCCCGCAACTTCCTTTAAGTCTTCCCTTAAGAAAAATCTCATCCTGCTCACCCAGCCTGTTTCCATCGTTTTTGAAGACATTGTCAACGCACGTATTCGTGCACTTCTTCTAGAATATCGCAACGTCACTACCGAGCGTAGTCTCTCTGAGCCCGTTAAGCATGATGTTCAGCATCACATCAACACTACTGGCTCCCCATTTTTCACTAAGGTTCGTCCATTACCACGGCAGAAGCTCGCAGTTGCGCGAAAATAGTTTGAAGAACTTTTTAAGCAGGGTATTTGCAGACCTTCAGATCTTCGTGTTGATCTTCGCTGCACTTTATTGCAAACTGCCGTATTTTCTCAACCTTGGATTAAGTCAAGGCATACTGTCAAATCCCAGTAGTTCCCGAAGACATTGGCAAAACGGTAACATGCACCTTTCGGACTCTTCGAGTTCACTCGAATGACTTCTGGACTATTGAACCCGGCGCAAAACTTCCAAAGACTCATCCACTCTATGCTACGAAACCTCCACGTCTATCTCGTATATTTGGATGATGTTCTGGTCACGTCTTCCTCTGAATCCGAGCATTTGGAGCACCTCGAATACGTTTTTCGAAGGCTCCTTGAAGCCGGTCTAGTACTCAACGTTTAAAAGAGCAAATTTCTACAATCGCAGGTGAGATTCCACGACCACCTGATTACCCCTGAAGGCATCCGAGCGGTCCCAGTCAAGAAACAAGCGATTTCGTGCCCGCCAACGATGTCAGAAGGTTCTTGGGCGCGCTAAACTTTTGTCGTCGTTTTTTGCCCATGGCCGCCCACCATCAATCAATCTTAAACACCTTCTTGTCTGAGCTGGAAACCAAAGACTGCTGCTTGATTGTGTGGTTTTCTGAGGCTTCCCTGGCGTTTGAGACCACCAAGCAACAGCTGGTGCATGCTTCACTTCTGGCATTCCTTCAGCAAGATACACTCCTACCCGTATTCGCCAATGCCTCAGACATTGCCGTAGCTGCTGTTCTTCATCAAAAGGTGAATCAAACCTGGCAGCCGTTGAGCTTCATCTTCAAACAGCTCAACTCCGCTCAACGGAACTACAGCACCTATGATCGTGAGTTACCCACCGCTTACTTTGCATTTAAATACTTCCAGCATTCTCTTGCAGGCAGGCCGTTCACATTATTCACGAACCACTCACTTTTCTTTTGAAGCAAAAGCCCGACAAAGCGTCCCCTCGCCAACTTCGGTACCTAAGTTTTATCAGCCAGTTCATTTCCGACATTCAACACGTGTATGGAAAAGATAACGTAGTTGCTGACGTTTTGTCCGGTGTTGCAGAGGTCAAGATTTCCGTCACCGTCGATTTTCGGGCAATCGTCGATACGCAGAAGGACTACGCATTCTTCAAAGCTCGAGGATCAACTCCAAATACACATTCAGGGAGTTTCCTATCTTCGGCTCAGCATCCAGTATATACTACAAGATCTCAGACAAGGGACTAAGGCCATATATTCCTGCCGACCTCCGAAAGGAAGTAATTCACGACGTTCGCGATCTAGTGCACCCAGACATTTGAACAACGAATCGGTTAGTCACCGCAAAGTATTTCTGGCCATCCATGAATAAAGACATTAATTCTTGGGTCAGACAGTGCATCGCATGCTAAGTGTAAAACGACAAAGCATGTGAGAAAAGTGGTAGGAGTTTTCCCTCGGTCCACCAAGCCTTTGTATGTACAAGCTGGCAACAGGACGATAATCTTAAAAACTTTTTAAATTTAATTTAAAACCGTTTATAAAAATACTGGTGAGGGTTGCAAACTACTCCAGTTATTAGAGTTATAATTACTTTCTCAACATGTCCTCTATCTCGGCCTTAGAATAAAATAATTTCCACTAGCGAGTTCTAGATCCCTAATAATTTATTGCATGTCCTTAATCAACTGTGGAAATACTAAAGTTCTATTGGTCGAACTAAATTTGATTACTGATTTGAATGAACCCTATTAATATGTGGTATTTCATATCTTCTTTCTTCGAAGTTTTTGACGGAATAATATTACCTATATTCGCTCCTTTTAATGGCTTCTAGTTCCTGTGTGCAGTTGTCAAATCTGCCATCAGGTACATCCTGGTGGAAACGCGGCGATATGGGCATGTGGACGGCAAGCCATTCAAAAAATAATGGCATTCCAGGGAGCCGGCTTTGTACGGGCGAAAGTCGGCCTCCATATCTAAAGCTGCTATGCTCCTCCCAGTGCAACATTAGCGCAGTATGAGGAGATGCTAGACGGCTTGGTATTGGACGCTAGAGACTACAGTCCCAAAATCATTGCCTGTGATTTCAATGCGTGGGCTTTAGACTAGGGAACTCGAGTGACGAACACCAGTGGCCAAATCTTGCTTGAAACCTTCGCGGAGCGGGACATCGTACTCACCAACGTTGGGTGGGTGCCCATCTTCCAAGGCAGAGGACTACACTCAATTGTCAATCTAACTTACCTTAGTACATCATTGGCGAGAGGGATGGTCTAGCGGGTGAGTAAGCACTATACCCGCAGTGACCATCAGGCCATCTATCTCGACATCAGGAACAGGCGAGGCGCCAGTCGAGTAATCATCAAAAGCGGAACAACCAGGATAGCTGGGTGTTCCACTGGAGCTTTCGAGGAAGAGACATTCCTGCTTTAGAAGGAGGTCACGACCCGAGGAGAACGGGGCTGGAAAAAGTGAGCCAGTTATGTCAACTGATGATAACTGAGGCCTGCGACTCTACAATGTCGCGACGCAAGTTCCATCACAGTAGGAAACCAAACTACTGGTGGAACCAAGAAATCGCGCTGTTGAGAGCATCGTGTCTGCGAGCGAGGAGGCTTTGCCAAAGGATCCGAGGGAATCCAGAACATCAGTAGTGGGAGAAAGGATACCCCGATCTTCGAAGTAGCCATGGAAAGGCTATACCGGAAAGCAAGAGGAATTACTAAAAGCAGTTGTGCCTTAAAGCAAATACTAATCCGTGGGGCCCTGCTTACAAGGTTCATGGACAAAAATCACCCCAAGTGACTATTATTCGAAATAATCGCAATCGTTTTCCCACAACAAGAAGAAAGTTGACCTCATCAAATGGTTCTACAGGACGTCTTCACAATCTGCTACCGAAGCCCCATCTGCGACCAATTGCAGGAAAAATATCACTGTCAAAATCCACGTTGGTAATCACGAGGTCGTTTCAAAATCTATCATTAGATACCTGGGATAATGATGGATGCTAAGTTGAGCTTCAAGGGCACCTGGACTATGCTCGCGAAAAGGCAGCAAAGACTAGTTCATCTTTAGCAAGGATGATGCCAAATATTGGAGGGCTAAAGTCTAGTCGCCGGCTGCTTATCACAGGTGTGGTGAAATCAATCTTGCTATACGCAGCTCCTGTCTCGACGGGTAATCGCGCTGAGGGTCTGCAGTGCGTATAGAACAGTATTAGGTGAGGTAGTGTGTGTCATCACGGGAATGATTCCCTTGGATTTTTTGGCGACTGAGGCACACTGTCTCTACCGGAGAAGGAGCTTGAATCGGGCCGAAGTAACTATAATACAAGCCTCCTAAAAGTCACTAGGAAGAAACTTTACAGGAGATGGCAGCAACGGTGGGATAATTCTGAGAAGGGCCGCTGGACCGGTGTATTGAAAGATAGGTCGAACGCAAGCATGGAAAATTAAATTACCACCTAACGCAGTTCCTTATGGGACACGATGGGTACAGGAAGTACTTGCATCGCTTCGGATTGGATAAGTCGCACGTCTTTTTAAGATTTCCACCTCCAACCATTAAAAAGAAGTATATATGTGTATATTCTTCTTTTTTTTTTTGTGCGTACACGGAGGTGGAAAATCTTAGAAAGACACGTCCGCCGCAGCTCCGCCGCCCGAACGGCGGAACTACAGCGGCGCGTGTGGGATTCACACCCACTAAAAACCACCCCCGGTCTCTCCAGCCCCAGCCCCGCGGGACCACCATTGAGGTATTACTTCGCGGGGTAGGTTTGCTCTTAGGCACTCATCCTTCTCCTATTTGCAGCTTTCCTCCTTCTTTGTTCCTTCAGCAACTCCTCCTGCATTTGAATGATTGCGGAGCCAACCGCAAGCCACTTCTCCTCGGACTCCAGCATCTCAGTAACCAAGCTCTCCGGGGTCCCGCTCCTGCCCAGCACCTGGTTTATGCTCCTTCTCTCCATCGCAAATCGTGGGCAGTGAAACATCACATGCTCTGGATCCTCCGGTATGCCATTGCATCTGGGACAGTTCGGAAAATCATCCAACCCAAAGCGGTGCAGATACTGCCTGTAGCAACCACCGTGTCCCGTGAGGAACTGGGTAATGTGGTATTATAGTTGGTATCCCCATGTTTTCGCTCAAGCCACACCCTAATGTTGGGAATGAGCCTGTGCGTCCACCGACCTTTCGCAGACTCGTCCCATCTGCGTTGCCAGAGATCAAGCGACTCTGACCTTGCCGCACTTCTACGCTGTGCATGCCCCTCCATATATCTTGCATTGTACAGGACACTCATTTCTTTGGCCAGAATGTCAACCGGGATCATGCCTGCCACCACCAATACTGCCTCAGCTAATGTGGTTCTAAAAGCACTGCAAACCCACAAAGCCATCCGCCGGTAAACCGAGTTCACCTGCTTCCGTCTCTGAGAGTTTGCAAGCGCCTCTGCCCACACAGGCGACGAGTAGAGCAGGATGGAGCGCACCACTCCGGCTAGCACCAACCTCCGGCAATGTTTCGGCCCACCAATATTTGGCAACATTTTTGCAAGTGCCGTGGTGGCACTGGCTGCCTTTTGGCATGCATACTCTAGGTGTTCCCTAAAACTCAATTTGGTGTCAATTATTACCCCCAAGTATTTGATAGCCGGCTTTGATACGACCGTATGTCCACCGACCTCCATTTTACAGTGTTATTTTTCCTGTGTTTCGTTATTAAGACCGCTTCCGTTTTCGCGTCCGCCAAGGTCAGCCCGGCCTTTTCTAGCCAGGACTTTACCGCTCTCACTGTTTCTGTTGCGTAAACCTCCACATCTTCTGGGTGTTTTGCTGCAACAACCACAGCTAGGTCATCAGCAAAGCCGACAATCGTAGTCCCCTCTGGGACGGGAAGAGCAAGCACCCCATTATACATGATATTCCACAATAGGGGACCAAGTACCGATCCCTGTGGTACCCCGGCTGTGACAATGTACTCTTTGGGGCCCTCATCCGTCCCGTACCAGAGAGTCCTCTCTGAGAGGTAGTTTTCCACCAAATTCGCTAAGTATCCGGGGACACCTATGTCAGCCAACGCCCGTTTAATTCTATTCCAGTTGGCCGAGTTGAATGCGCTTTTGACATCCAACGCCACCACGGCACAGCAGCCGCCAGAAATCAGTGCACCTTTTGCCAGGTTTACCACCATGCCAATTGCGTCCACCGTAGAGTGGGCGCGTTGGAAACCAAACTGGCGTTCCGACAAACCATTGCTGGCTTCGACGATGGGCAGGAGTCTGTTGTAGATGACTCTCTCCATCATCTTCCCCATTGTATCCAACAGGCAGATAGGACGGTACGACGCTGGGTTTCCAGGTGGCTTGCCAGGCTTCGGAAGCAACACCAACTTTTGCTTTTTCCACTGGGCAGGGAATATTCCTTCTTTTAGGCACGAAGGTGTTGGCGAAAAGGTCGGGCCTAGTCTTCACTGCCAGTTTCAAAGCTCGGTTGGGGATGCCATCCAACCCTGGGGCCTTGTTGTCACCGAACCTACCACATATTTCCCGTAGCTCCTCCACAGTTACAGGCGGTATTATGCCGTCATTTAGCTGGACAAAAATTTGCCTTCCCTATTTTCGTGGTGAGGGAACAGAGTGGTAACAATCTGTTTCAGGAGGCGCGGGCAGGTCACCTGGGATGATTTCCGCAGCCATTTCATCACCACTCTGTAAGCCTCGCCCCAAGGGTTTATGTCGGCATGGTCGCACAGCTGTTTGAAGCAGTTCTTTTTGCTCCTCCGAATGGCTTCCTTTAGGCGGCCACGCAATTGCTTGTATGCCTCCTCTCGACCGTCGCCACCGCATTTTCCCCTGAGCCTCTGGCAAAGCCTCCTTGCCCGAAAACATGCGGCTCGCAAACTTGCGATTTCGTTGTTCCACCAGTAGTTGGGTTGCCTACTGGGGAGCAATCGCCTTCTGGGCATAGTAGCATCGCATACTTCCGTCACCCATCGAGTGATCTGGGTGGCTTTCTCTCCAGCCGTACCATTCACGGATATGTCGGATTTGAGCACCGCGGAAAACGTGTCCCCCTCGAAAGCTTTCACTGTCCAGCCAAGCATACCACCCGGCATTCTGCGAAAACTCTTTTTCGAGCTCGATCCGCCCTTGATCTCTATGCAGATTGCCTGGTGGTCGCTGTGAGTATAGTCCTCACTGACATGCCAAGCGATTCTACTGGCTAAAGTGGCACTCACGTATGTCAGGTCCACTATAGACCCCAGGCCCCTTCTCCGGAAAGTGTACGAAGACCCAACATTCGCCAGTACCACGTCCAGCTCCGCGAATGCTTCGAGGAGAACACGTCCCCTGACATTAGTTATCCGGCTGCCCCATTCAAGAGCCCACGCATTGAAATCGCCTCCTATTATGATCGGCCAACGTCCTCTTGCATCCAAAACAAGAGCGGCAAGCATCCGCTCATATTCGACGAATGTAGCGCTGGGTGGAGCATAGCAGCTGTAGATGTGGATGCCCTTCACCTTCGCTCTGATGAAGCCCTCCTCTGGGTGCTCCATTATTTCCTGGAAGGCTTGTTCTCCACAAGTCCACAGCGCTGCTTGGCCCGTTTGGTCTCTGACCCAAACCCTACCACCGCGGTTTCGGTATGGTTCACTTAGTATGGCCACATCGATGTTTTTCTCGCGGATGGTTTGCGCGAGTAGATCCTGCGCCGCCTCGCAGTGGTTGAGGTTGATTTGTATCAACCTCATCTGCGATTTGTTCTAAGGGCTCTCCTGTATTCCGGGCACCTGCTGCTGCCCGCAATGTGCCGATGGTCCACACCCTCCTTTCCTTTGCACAGTAGACAATTTGGGTCAGCTCCGCAGTCCTTGCTGATGTGGCCTTCCACTCCGCACCTCCTGCATTGCTTTAACCTGTCATTTGGGTTAGTGCATGACTTCGCAATGTGACCAAAGCCAAGGCATTTAAAGCACCGTTTTAACGCCATCTGTTCCCTAAGGCGACACATAACCCAGCCTATTCTCACTCTCCCTGCTGCTAACAGTTTGAGTGCGTAGGCTGATGATGACGGTTTGTGTTCCCCCATAGGCTTTCCTTAGCGTTTTCACCACTGACTCTTGTAGTCCGGCAAGATCGAACTGTTTCTCCAATGCTTCGCGAACGTCCACCTTCGTCGTGATTTCATCTATATCTTTGCAGATTATAGTGATCTCCGGTCTACTAGCTCTTATGTCGGCTTCCTGCCCTAAAGTCTTCCCGATTTGGCTTAAGAATTTGTCCGCGGTTACATCCTTGGATTTCTTAAGTTCCAACATAAGATCTCCCTTCTGCGACCGTCTAATACGGCTGACGTTGTCTCCCAAATTGGTGAGTTCGGGGTCTGCCTTCACTTTCCTGAGAATGTCGGCGTATGACCCTTCGCCTCGTTTGGAAATGAAAATCACCTCCGGTCTAATCTTCCTCCGATAATTTCTTCTCCGCGGTTCTACCTTCCTCCAAGCTTCCGCATCCTCCTTTGAAGGTTCGATCTCTTTTCTCGAGGTAGCCACTGCAGTATTTTCACTGGTAGCTTCAGACGTACTTTTCATGAACTCCGCCTTTTTGGGAGTTGAGTCCTTTTTTCTTTTCGGGGTTTGCTGGCCTGTTGAGTCATTCAGCTTCTCGCGCAGCCTCTTCCCCGGTTTCTCCCCTTTTGTGTTTTGAACCAGCGTTACTTGAGTTGCCTGGTTCACTTTTCCAATCGGCGACTTCCCTACTCGTTCATCCTGGACCTTGCCGTACGTCAAACGGATGCCTCTTATCATCGCCCTTATATTTTGGTGAATGTTCCTGCGCTCCTTTATACACTCACACAGCTCCATGATCTTTTTACCGAGGGCAGTAAAGGCAGCTCCAGACTGATCATTGCCCAAAACATCGCTCGGGTGAATCGGCATCAGTGATTCTTCCTCATCGAAGACTCCCGCTATACGCTTCCCACTGGGGGTAGCGATCGTGGGGGCTTGTGCCCGTGTGGGAGGGGATCTGCGAAAAATCGAGCTCTTTCTGAACGGATCCATCACTGGAGCCAGTTCAAGTTCCTCCCGCACGCTTGTAACATTAGATGCCACAGTAGCCAAGGTTCCCACTACTGAGGCACTGCGGTCGTTGGATATCGACGGCCGGGAGCCCGCTTGCTCACTCCAAAAAATCGCCGGCACTGGGTTTCCGAAGCCCTGCACCGTAACTTCATTCTTCTTCTGCTTCTCCATGTTTGGTTTTATTTCTGGGTATCCTTGCCCATACACGCACATCTCCGAATGCGTGCATGTGCATGTGCATGGCCATGACACATTCGCCGAGCATTCCCTTATCCGCACGAAGGGACGCGCCTGATGGGAGATTTGACAACTCCACACAGGCTTATATTCTATATAAACGTGAATACATATATATTCTATATAAACTACTATACTAGTTGAATCCGAAATCATATTATGTAGATTTTAGTCACTTAGGAGAAAATTATGTACACAAATGTGCTTTCTAATTACTGCAATATGAAAGCCAAAATTTATGTATATACGAGTATCTTGAATGTAGTCAAAATTTGGCTAAGAATAAAATCTAAAAGGAAAGCCAGTATATGTGCCAGGTAGAGGCAAATAATCCCTCACCTTCTGCTAAACTGAATATTCTCAAGTTGGCTACTATAATTTACATTCTTTGCATGAAGTTCTTGGGTCTTTCTTATCGCATTTCTTGCAGAAGAGATCTGGTGATTGTTAGTTCTTTGAATGTTTTCCAGGGTTTCAAACAGATTGGGTTACTGGTTACCATAACTGCAGCCCTGTAATTTTCGTGTGCATGGTTGGTTGAGCCCGGCGACTTATGGCGGACGATGGATGCAATGATGCGATTCAGATTGTGGTAGGCTAGGATTAGAGCTAAGAGCTACTGCTGCCGCCAAGATTCAATGAAACGAGACGACGAGCACCGGTGCCACGACTGCTTCCATTATCGGCACAACATGCATTTCAATTTCAACTACGATTCCCATTCAGAAATTATTTCGAACAGATAATTTTTCGGAACGCTAATAATGATTTGCTTCAGACAATAGTCTACCTTCACTAACCCATACCGAAGTTCCGACTAAAGACTGTTATTGATCGACCCCTTCAGGCATTCGAATAGCCGGAAATTTAAAAATAATTGCCTCATCTTGACGTGATGTGGTTTTTATTTAGGCGGTATGCCTATATGTACTGCTAGCGTTTGCAACAGGGCTGCCAAACATCGTAGAAAACATTCAGGATATGTTCTAGCTCTTTTTGCAGAAAACTGAATTTGTCGTGTTTTCATCGATTTGTTAATCAATACTTTCAAGTTTGCAAATATGACTCTCGTCTATCACGATGATAGTAAATTTTTTTAAAGGACTAAGAAAACCATAGCGGACTGCATTAAGTTGGCCAGTGGTTGTATCTGAAATAGCTATAAGGAAATCTAGTTATGTACTTGGTACCACTAATAAAATTTGCTTCAACGCGTTGCCTTGTAACACATTGTACCCAACCAACAAACTCACAGACATGTTGCTTTGTACCGAAGTGGCAACGTAATGCTCCCCTCCTAGCAGTATGCCCAGGACGTCAATTCATTTTCCTTCGCGGTCATTCTATTCCTTCATTAGCAATTTGACGATTTGTGGCGGAGATTCGGATGAGATATTGAGTCGAACCCTATTATGTTCGCTTCAGCAATTAAAAACAAGAACCTTTACAGTATGAACGGCCTTACTCATAGGTATATGGGATTGGACAGCTGTTCTCTAAATTGAAGGTATTCAATTTCAACTTTTCTTGATTGTGTTCATTTGAACCCTAACACTATGGAAATGAATTGAAAATGAGCAAACGTCCTCTAGTAATTTTCACTCATCCATGTACTGATTGATTCTTTACGTACATTTTGTGCAATCCATCCCCTTTATTGGACCTGATTTATTTCGCAGTAGTTTATATCAAACTTTTTTTTCTGTGCATTTGAAACATCAATTAGAATATTTTGGAGTGAAAATCAAGATCTAGAAGTTGGGAAGAGAAGTTAGTAGAAAGGAATTCTAGGTTCACACTATTGAAATATTGGCACAGAATCTATTTAAATGAAAGCACAATTGTTCTCTTCTATTATTAATTTTATTATTCTTTTCTATTAAGCAAGGAGTGACTAACTAACTTGAAAAAGGTCTATCGAAGACTGTACTTATTGAACAAAACTAGCAGATATGTAACTATATGTACCACAAGCATTTATCTAACTCATTTTACATGCACACTTGTATAAACAGTAAAAGAATGAGTTCCGGACTTTATCTCTTTTATAAGAAAAAGGTTTATTAGGGTACAGTAATAAAAGTAGAAAAGAATTAGTTTTTGTATGAAATGTAAAAGATAATATTTCAACACTGCCCCTCAAAAACTAATCGTGTGAAATGTAATGTTTTAAATTCTAAGAATTTATCATATCAAAAATGCTAGAGTCACTCCTTTGTATGTTCGTTCTGGGAAAATTACATTAGGAAAACCCAGTTAAAACCTAATCAGACCACTCACTTAAAGTACCTTATTACTCCAAGCCGATCGCGGTTCTGAGCTCCTTAAACTTGATTGCTGATACGGGCTCTGCTTCTGTAGAAGAAGCTGCTACTGATTTTTGTCTTCTAGTATTCCACGCTATTGTACAATTTTCAAATAATTTGAATAGATATCCAGTGGTACTTTTTCTATCTGTATTAGCATCTCCACCCCAATCAGAATCTACAAACCCTATTAATATATTAGTATAATTGTTTCTTGTATATGTTAATTTAATGTTAGTGGACCCTCTTAAATATCTTAATACTCTCTTCAAATATTTCCACAACTCTTGATTATTGTTATTCATGTATCTGATCAAAATATTAACAGCTACACTCAAGTCAGGTCGTGTACATACCATTACATACATTAAGCATCCAATTAGATTTCTATAATAGAAGGTGCATTGTAGTTCTCTTCTAAACTAAGAGCTTCATAGTTTAATTTACTTTCGAGTGGAGTGGAAACCGCTTTACAATCTTCCATATTAAATTTCTTCAGAATTGTTTCTATATATGCACTCTGATCTAAAGTAATTTCTTCACCATTCCTAGTAACTTTTATTCCCAAAAATAACTTTATTTCTTTCAAATCAACCATTGAAAATCTATGTATCAATATCAGCAGTCACAATCACAAGATCGTCAACATAAAGTACTACATATATATTTTTCGAAATATCTTTTCTGTCTAAAATATAAATACACCTATCAACAGGTGAACTACGAAAACCTCTATCTTTTAAAGCAAGATCGAACTCTTCAAACCAGCTTCTTGCTGCTTGTTTCAAACCGTATAGGGATTTACTCAGTTTACAAACTAAATTCTCTTTACATGATATTCCTTGTGGAACTTTCATATAAATTTCTTCTTTTAATTTGCCATTTAAAAAGGCTGTCTTTACATCCATATGATGAATTAGTAGATTAAATTGATTGGCGAATGCAATCATGAATCGGAAACTAGAAATTCTTGCAACAGGTGCGAAGGTTTCATTATAATCTACCAAGTATTGCTGACTAAAACCTTTTGCAACAAGGCGTGCTTTATATTTTAATGGATTTCCAAATTCGTCATTTTTTATTGTAAAAACCCATTTACAATCGACAATATTTTTATTTTCTGGTCTTGGTACTAAAGTCCAAGTTTTATTAATTGAAAGAGAATTTAATTCTTCCCTGATTGCTTCCTTCCATTTATCTTTATCATCACTATCTTTAATTTAATTATATGAAGTTGGAATTTTGCAAATTATTGATTGAGCGCATAAAATATGATCATCATTTATATTATCTTCATTATAATTTACCAATGGCTTACACTTAATTCGATCACTTCTCCTTGGTTCATTAGGAATTTTTTTATCACTATCAGATGAATTCGGACTATTATTCTCTTTTACAGAAGTTTCATTTTCATTTTTTTCACTCATGGGGTCTGTCACATCTGATTTACTATTATCAGATTTTTCACGGTCAACTACCGATTTTGACTGAATACCAGCGGAATCAGTTTCTACTTGCACATTATTTTTATCTGATATATTTTCAGATACTTGACCTTCTACTGATTTTGACTTTTTGTCAGAAACATCAGTTTTATCTTCAGAGTTTCTTTTATTAACTCCTTCACATTTCGCAATAGGTCTTGATCTTATAAGATCAAGTTCATCAACAATTACATCTCTTACTATTGCATACTTTTCTCTTTCAACATCCCATACTTGGTAACCATTTGGCTCGTATCCAACTAATATTCCTTCCAAGACTTATCATCAAACTTTGTTCTACTGTTTTTGTTATGTACAAAAACAGCAGAACCAAATATCTTCAAATATTTTATTTGTGGCTTTCTACCATGCCACATTTCATATGGTGTCTTGGTTTGTTTTAGGGCTCAAGTTGGAGTGATATTTATTAAATAGGTAGCAGTGAGAACTGCATCACCCCAGAAAATTTTATCCATACAAGCACTAATTATCATGGATCGAGCCTTTTCGGTTATCGTTCTTACCATTCGTTCCGAAACACCATTCAACTGTGGCGTTCGCGGAACTTTCAAATGATAAGTAATACCTTTTTCACAACAATAGTCCTTCATTTCATTTGATAGATATTCTCCTCCATTATCACTATATAAATTTACTACTTTTAAATCAAAATGTGCTTCACTTTTTGCCACAAAGTCTTTAAAAACCAGGAAAACGTCGGATTTATGTGCAATCGTGTATGACACACAATAATGTGTATATTCATCAACAAATAACACAAAATAATTTTTGTTGTTTATAGCCGTAGGAGATATTGGACCGCAAACATCAGAATGAATAATAAACAATGGTCTTTTTACATGACTTTTATCCTTTTCTTTATTAAATGGTAGCTTGGCTTGCTTACCTTTAATGCAAGCTTCACACAAGTCATCACTAGGATTTATGTTACAAATTTGATCTAAATCATAAATCATTTGTTTATTTTTCAATTCTATAAACTTTTGTTTGCCTATATGTCCTAATCGTTGATGCCACAGGCTATAATTGACTTTTGTAACATTGAAAGCGCGATCAATATTTTCTGTCTTACAAATTCCAACTTTAAAATTCAATTTCAAAATACTGTTAAAATGCTCACCTGTCATCAAGGTCTTACCACCTTTTTGAACAACGACACCACGTTCATTAAAAATTATCGTCATTCCAGCTGCTTGCATTTTTGTTACAGATAATAGATTGTATGGAACTTCCGGGCAGTACAAAACATCCTTTAATTCTCCTTGTATCCCTATTTTGCTGATTACGTTCAGTTTGCCTCTCTTAGTTGCTGTTATAAATGATCCAGTCTTTGCCACAGATAATTTCAACGGATGTTGAAGATGCTCAAAGTCTTTTGCTAAATCTTCTCTATTTATTATGTGGTCGGATGCACCAGAATCGATGACAAATTCTATTTCATTCTTCACGTGGTCACTCTCATAATTATCACCAATCATAAATGCGAATCCCGAAGCGTAAGCATTCTTTGCTGATGATTCACTTTTCTTATCCATAGTTTCATTCTTTTTATCGAACTTCGATTTAGAGTTTTTATAATAATAGCAGTCCTTTTTGATGTGCCCTTTCCTTCCACAATGGTGACATTCAAATTTTCTTGTATTTTTAGGGAATTTTAATTTATTAATTTTATTATTATGTCTGTTAAAGTCGCTTTTATTCATAACACCTTTTTGCTTAAATTTCTTTTTATTGTATGACACATTTTCAACATGGAGCACTTGTTCACATAAATTTCGTCCCTCATTCGTTAATTTAACTTCATGGTCCAACAGTCGTGTTTTAACGAAAGCTAAACTTAAGCTATCATCTGATAATGTCTCTATTGCAGTTATCACACCATCTTACGAATTCGGTAATGACAACAGCAAATGTGCAACTTTATCAGTTTCATCTAATTTTGCGCCAGCCGCCAACATGT
This sequence comes from Hermetia illucens, assembly GCF_905115235.1. Lineage (NCBI taxonomy): Eukaryota > Metazoa > Arthropoda > Insecta > Diptera > Stratiomyidae > Hermetia > Hermetia illucens. The sequence continues at coordinate 96,510,275 of NC_051854.1, read as the reverse complement.
CGCGAATAATGTCGTCGAAATTAGTGAAATGTTTTATCAGTTTTATATCACCTTGCAACTTTAAAGAGAGTAACTTCTTTCTTAAAGCCAATTGGGTTGCGACACTTTTTCGTTCGTATATTGCATCCAAGTCACTTATTATTTCTTTTGTCGTATTTTCTTCCTTTACAAAACTCAAAAAGGAATCACTTAAATATTCTACTATTACACTTTTTGCAGTCCTTTCTGCAATTTTCCACTCTTCGGTTATTTCATCTGGAACTTCACTGTCTACAACTTGCACAACATTTAATTCGGTTAATAAGGCGCGAATTCGAAATTTCCAGACACTATATTTTTCACCGTCAAAGGGTTTAATGTTTCTTTTCGCACTAACACGATCCATAACTACCTATATTTTATTGTTTTTCAATTTTCACAGAATCCACTATTCTTCACTGTCTTTGTATTGTTCAAAATTAGTTTTCAAAACCGAAACTAATTCACAACGTGTACTGGGCCCATAACCTATTGAAATATTGGCACAGAATCTATTTAAATGAAAGCACAATTGTTCTCTTCTATTATTAATTTTATTATTCTTTTCTATTAAGCAAGGAGTGACTAACTAACTTGAAAAAGGTCTATCGAAGACTGTACTTATTGCACAAAACTAGCAGATATGTAACTATATGTACCACAAGCATTTATCTAACTCATTTTATAATACATGCACACTTGTATAAACAGTAAAAGAATGAGTTCCGGACTTTATCTCTTTTATAAGAAAAAGGTTTATTAGGGTACAGTAATAAAAGTAGAAAAGAATTAGTTTTTGTATGAAATGTAAAAGATAATATTTCAACACACACTGCAGACTGACTACCCTCACAAGTTTTTTGGGATAATATTGTAATTTGGGCGAAACGCTTCACTTGCACTAAGTTAATGCAATACCGAGTGTCCCCACCCCAACCTTCCCTTCAAAAAATTCCACCCCCTTGCGCATTGTTTTTAAACTTCTCTACATAGATGCTGCAGCAACACTTTTATATAATGACCTTTGGAAAATGATGAATAATGACCTGAAATTTGAATACGATTGATATTCGATATAGAAATAAAACGCGAGCATATTTCGTCTGTAATAGCACAATCAACGAGGAATCTCAACGAGAGCCGCACAATGAACCAAATTTAATCTGCGTCGACTTTGGTTTAGATGAATGCACACCTACGAGTAATTCTTTGAAGCACAAGGAAAAGAAATATAATCCGTCAATTTTCCCCTCATCCACACCAGTTCCAAGGTTCCATTATGTGATATCCTCGTAGGAATACTATTGAAAGTAGGTGATTGAGTATGAGTTGAATTTGATGAATAACATATGGGACAATTGGAACGTGACTTCATTGCTGATTCGATAAAGTTCTTATTGTGAAACGTGTTTATCAGGGCTTGAGATAACCGAATGGGGATGCATATACCTTTGAAAGTATGTATGTATTCAAATTCGATATATTTATTTCAACGTTGAATTGCATTTGATGACAATACTTATGCCTGACATACGTACATCTTCAATTTTTGTGTATATTCCACAAGCTTTGACTATATATTTTGTAAATAAAATAGCGTAGTTCTCCCAAATGAAAATATATGTTTACTAGATTTCCTCAATATCGATTTTCTCCACTTTGCATACAAAACTTAAATTTTCCCTGGATGATATTTTAAAATAATTGAAATCACAATCACAGTAGGCAGAATATTAAAGAAGTTGTGGGCAGCAATTGATGAAGAGGGTGGAGAGAGACAAATTTCATAAACGGGCTTGACCGCATAAACCTTGCTGAAATTATATGGAATTCGGATTGGATACATTTCATTCAGAAGTTCAGTTTCGTAACGTCACCGTGACATTAACGAATCAAAATATCACAAAAACTTAAGTTACTCTCGATATGGATCCTACAGTCAAATGTCAATCACCGATGCTGTAACCTCTGATACCCGTCCATGTAGTGACCAGCCTCTCGGTTTGCAAAACTGGTATTTATGGATCAAGAAAAACCTCGATTATCAAGGCAAGAGCTTAAGCTTAGAAGACAACTAAAAGTCATTCAGAGCCAGGTCTAGTCAATACCCAAAGTGTGTTCAGCGCGACTGGAGAGTATGTTTTGCGAATAGGAGCGTTGTCTTGATGGAAAGACAAATTTTATCGGTTTATTGTCAGTTTGTCTGTCTGTCTGTCTGTCTGTCTGTTTCTTTTTTGGCATTGGAAAATGACTTTTACTCACTAAAACCGCCTCCTCTTCTTTCGTTCACCTCCGCAGGACTGCCATTTCGGTATTTGGTCGCGGGGCAGAATCAGCTACGAACTCTGACTCGTGTCGGTTGCTACTTTCCCCCGAAGCTCCTCCTTTCTCAACAGATTGTGGATCGCTTTCATGAATTTTTCCACCTCCCTTCAAGTTTTTTTCAGAGGCTAATATTTCATCCACGATATTCTCGGCTAACAACCGCGTCCCGGCTTCGATTTCCGCCTCCGCTCTATGCGGCGAACCTCGGGTAGTAAAAAACAACATGCTCTGCATCCTTCTGCACATAATGATGGGGAGTCGTCACGCCCGAAGCGAGAAAGGTATACACGGTACCCTCCGTGTCCACTTCGGAATTGAGTTACGTCGTAGCTAACTTCACCGTGCCTTCGTTTAATCCATTTTGAGCAATCTGGAATAATCCTATGAGTAGCGTCCTAGCGTCCTTTAGATGAGTCATCCCATTTTTTTACAACTCCAAAATCACTTCATTTCGTGCTAATTGTCAACGATCTATTCAATATCTTGTGCCACGATAGTCACTCCGATGTCGTCTGCGAAACTAATGATTGGGCAGTTGCGACTTTAAAATTCCGTCATATATTATTACCCAAAGGGGAGGACCGAGGACTGATCCTTGCGGAACCCCTTAAGTTGTTTTATATGTCTTAGCTCCATCGTAAACTAATTGCCTCTCCAGGAAGAATTCTACGACTATGTGCACCAGGTATTTTGAAGCGCTCAATCTGGTTAAACCTACAATTATTTTGCTCCATTTTGCAGTATTGAAGGCATCCTTCACGTCGAGAGTAACTATCGCGCAAGATTTATTGGCATCCACTACTTCCTCAGCAATTTTCGTCACCGTACTTATCGCATTGACAGTGGATCATGTCTTTAGGAATTCGAACTGCCTATTTCAGAGGCCTCCCTCCTTTGCTGCAAACGGTACAAGTCTATTGCAGATAACTCGTTCGAAAAGTTTGCTGACGCCATTTAATAGACATATTGGCCTATGGGACGAGGGATCACCCAAACGTTTATTTCGCTTCTGGATTAGGACAAGTTTCTGTTTCCCCCACTTTTCCGGGAAAATTAAGGCACGTCGTAAGTTTTTCAGCGAACCACCTTGGAACTGTTTTAACGGCCACTAACAAAGCTTTATTTGGAATGTCATCTAAGCCTATGACTTTATTTTCCACAATTTTCTCGCGAAGTTCATTAATTTCAGCATTCCACCAGAAGTTGGGCATTCGTTTCTTGAATACAGTGCGTCGTGGCATGGAAGGGTCACATGCGTTTTGTATCATTTCAAGAACCTACGTCATCTTTTCTTCTGGATTTCCTTGTCAAGCTTCATGGATGCAGTTTTTTGATACGTTTTGCACCTCTCCTTCGCTCCACCTGAAAGATGACAGCCTGATGGTCGCTCTGCGTATATTCCTCGCTTACCAGCCATTGGAGATCCTTATCTATTGCCTTATTGCCACTATCAAACGTAAGGTCTATTACCGATCCCATATCCCGTCTCGGAAAAGTATTGACGACACCAGCATTTGCCAGAACGACATTCAGGCGTGAAAATCATCATCATCATCAACGGCGCAACAACCGGTATCCGGTCTAAGCCTGCCTTAATAAGGAACTCCAGACATCCCGGTTTTGCCCCGAGGTCCACCAATCCGATATCCCTAAAAGCTGTCTGGCGTCCTGACCTACGCCATCGCTCCATCTTAGGCAGGGTCTGGCTCGTCTTCTTTTTCTACCATAGATATTGCCCTTATAGACTTTCCGGGTGGGATCATCCTCATCCATACGGATTAAGTGACCCGCCCACCGTAACCTATTGAGCCGGATTTTATCCACAACCGGACGGTCATGGTATCGCTCATAGATTTCGTCATTGTGTAGGCTACGGAATCGTCCATCCTTATGTAGGGGGCCAAAAATTCTTCGGAGGATTCTTCTCTCGAACGCGGCCAAGAGTTCGCAATTTTTCTTGCTAAGAACCCAAGTTTCCGAGGAATACATGAGGACTGGCAAGATCATAGTCTTGTACAGTAAGAGCTTTGACCCTATGGTGAGACGTTTCGAGCGGAACAGTCTTTGTAAGCTGAAATAGGCTCTGTTGGCTGACAACAACCGTGTGCGGATTTCATCATCGTAGTTGTTATCGGTTGTGATTTTCGACCCTAGATAGGAGAAATTGTCAACGGTCTCAAAGTTGTATTCTAATATCCTTATTCTTCTTCGTGTTTGTGTTTGACCAGTGTGGTTTGATGTTGTTGGTTGATTCGTCTTCGGTGCTGACGTTGCCACCATATATTTTGTCTTGCCTTCATTGATGTGCAGCCCAAGAGCTCGCGCCAATCACTGCCTGCTCGATCTGGATGAAGGCAGTTTGTACATCTCGGGTGGTTCTTCCCATGATGTCGATATCGTCAGCATAGGCCAGTAGTTGGGTGGACTTGGAGAGGATAGTACCTCTTGCATTTACCTCAGCATCACGAATCACTTTCTCGAGGGCCAGGTTAAAGAGGACGCATGATAGCGCATCCCCTTGTCGTAGACCGTTGTTGATGTCGAATGGTCTTGAGAGTGATCCTGCTGCTTTTATCTGGTCTCGCACATTGGTCAGGGTCAGCCTAGTCAGTCTTATTAATTTCGTCGGGATACCGAATTCTCTCATGGCCGTGTACAGTTTTACCCTGGCTATGCTATCATAGGCGGCTTTAAAGTCGATGAACAGATGGTGCAACTGTTGTCCATATTCCAACAGTTTTTCCATCGCTTGCCGCAGAGAGAAAATCTGATCTGTTGCTGATTTGCCTGGAGTGAAGCCTCTTTGGTATGGGCCAATGATGTTCTGGGCGTATGGGGCTATCCGGCCTAGCAAGATAGTGGAGAATATCTTATAGATGGTACTCAGCAACGTGATACCTCTATAATTGCTGCACTGTGTGATATCTCCCTTTTTATGTATGAGACAGATAATGCCTCGTTGCCAATCGTCAGGCATTGATTCGCTGTCCCATACCTTGAGCACAAGTTGATGAACCACTTGGTGTAACTGGTCGCCTCCATATTTAACTAATTCGGCTGTAATTCCATCGGCTCCTGGCGACTTATGATTTTTTAGCCGATGAATTGCACGGACTGTTTCTCCTAAACTTGGTGGTGGCAGTATTTGTCCGTCGTCTTCAGTTGGCGGGACCTCCAACTCGCCGATGTTCTGGTTGTTCAGTAGCTCATCAAGGTACTGAACCCATCGCTCTAATATGCCCATTCTGTCGGAAATCCCTCTTTGTCTTGGCAGGATGAGCATCGAGGTGTTTAAGGCTTCATCCTGCTGACTTGTTGGTAAAACTTCCGCCTTCTATGCCTGGTGCGGTTGCTCCCTGTACTTTTCTAGTTCACAGACTTGTTGGTTCTCCCAGGCTTCCTTTTTCCGTCTGTGAAGTCGTTTCTCCGCTCGATGGAGTTCGTGATAAGTCTCTGCGCGTGCCCGCGTTCTTTGAGAATGCAACATTACTCGGTATGCGGCATTCTTCCGTTCCGTTGCTAGCTTACATTCATCGTCAAACCAACCGTTCCGACTCCTTTTGCGGCTGGGGCCAAGTATGTTTGTGGCCGTATCCATGATAACGTTCTTCAGGTGATTGTGAAGATCATTTGTTGATGCTTCATCTCCAGGTCCTCTGTTGACTGCGGTTATTGCAGCATCCATTTCCCTCTTATAGGTGTCGCGGAGGGTTGTGTTGTGGATGGCTTCAGTGTTCACTCTCACCTGATTGTCAGAGAGGATTCTAGGTGGTATTGTTATTCGAGCTCGGAGCACCATGCCAACGAGATAGTGATCCGAGTCTATATTGGCCCCCCTATATGTTCTGACATTCATCAAGGCTGAAAGGTGGCGGCGTTCGATCAACACGTGGTCAATTTGGTTGAAAGTGGTCCCGTCTGGAGAGGCCCACGTATGTTTGTGGACCGCTTTCCGCGCAAACCAGGTACTTCAAACAACCATTTCGTGTGACACTGCTAATTGAATAGTCCACAGTCCGTTATCATTTGTTTTTTCGTGTAAGGTATGGGAGCCAACGTATCGCCTGAATACTGACTCCTTCCCTACTTGGCTGTTAAAATCCCCAAGTATGATTTTGATATCATATCTGGGACAGGCTTCGAGGGTTCGTTCTACTGCCTCGTAGAAGGTATCCTTCTCCGACTCTGCAGTCTCCTCTGTAGGGGCGTGAACGTTTATGAGGTTAACAGCAGGTTTCATTTTTTGGCTGACTAAGAAACCTACTCCGAGCACATGGTTTACTGGATAACCGCTATAATATATGGTGTAGTGGCTCTTCTCCAGGAAACCGGTCCCTGTCCATCGCATCTCTTGGAACGCTGTTATATCAGCCCTATATTGGGACAGGGTATCGGCTAGCTGCTCATCAGCTTCATCTCTGTACAGGGAGCGCACGTTCCATGAGAAAATGCGAGGCTCCTGTTGTGGCTTCGTAACAAGTTGTTTTCCGTGTAGGGTTGTCAGCCCTACCCAACCCCCAACCTGGAGGACCAGTTGGTACAATTTGTCCCTTTTTCACTATGAATATGACATAGTGAATTTTAAAATATGTGGTAGTAAAATTGATAGACAAGGGATAGCTTCCTCTAAAATACGATTTTTAGTTTTAAATGTAAATATATATTTCGGGAGCGACTTACCCCCTTCATCAGTACGAAGCTACTAACACAATTGCGATTATATGGTTCTTTTATACTTATTCACTAATTACTTAAGTTACTTTAACATTTTTTTTTAAACCAACCTAATTACCTGGTAATTGCCGCGGCCAGTCTTATTAATTTCCAGGGGCAGCAACCTGAATCTGTGTTTAATAACCGCATCACGTCTTCTCTCAAAATTTCTACACTTTTCCAAGGGTCCAAGGTTGTAGTCCGGTTTGCATGACGCAAGAACTCAAGATTTTCCCGAGTATGTGCGGTGCAACTGATGGTCTTATGCACGAATTTTGTTTCCGAACACTACTTATCGCTTCCTTGATATGTTCACTGAATCTTTTCGTTTTCGTCGTTCGGCGTTTAGTCTGTCCTATGGTATATCTTATTACAATCGCTGCACATTAATCGGTAGATTCCGCTTTTTCCCTCCGCTGCCAAAGGATCCATGACGCTTCCCAGTAAATTCCGCAAAGTGGACGATCGACTCGAACCTAAAACTTCCAGTTGAAACTTTTTATCCAATTCCTCCCCTCCTATCTAGGGTCGAAAATTACAATCGATAACTGTTATGACGATGAAATCCGCGTACGGTTGTTGGCTGCCAACAGAGCCTATTTCAACTTACAAAAACTATTTCGCTCGAAACGTCTCACCATAGGGTCAAAGCTCGTACTGTACAAGACTATGATCTTGCCAGTCCTCATGTATTCCTCAGAAACTTGGGTTCTTAGCAAAAAAAACTGCGAACTCTTGGCCGCGTTCAAGAGAAGAATCATCCGAAGAATCTTTAGCCCTCTACATGAGGATGGACGATTCCGTAGCCTACATAACGACGAAATCTATGAACGGTACCACGACCGTCTGGTTGTGGATAAAATCCGGCTCAACAGGTTACGGTGGGCGGGTCACTTAATCCGGATGGATGAGGATAATCCAGCCCGGAAAGTCTACAAGAGCAATATATATAGTAGGAAAAGGAAACGAGCAAAACCCTGCCTAAGATGGAGCGATGACGTAGGTCAGAACGCCAGACAGCTTTTAGGGATATCGAATTGGTGGACCTCGGCGCAAAACCGGGATGCCTGTAGTTCCTTATTAAGGTAGGCCTAGACCGGATACCGGATGTTGCGCCCTTGATGATGATGATGAAGGTAGTATTACCCGTTAGTATTTTTACTTACGAAATAAAAGTTTTCATTGCAAAAGTAAAGTTTTGAATTTAATTTATAATTTTATTATTAGAACCTTGGATTCAACCAGATGGAAATGAATATATTAAAACATACTTTTTCAACCGAAAACCCGTATTATGCTTTGTATTCTTAGGTTTAAAATTTCAGATTAGATGTCGTTTTGTCACATATTCTAAAGAAAGATAATTTAAGTATACATTCTGCATAAATGTGAACATCATCTAAAATTCGCGCAAAAACATCTTAATGGCCTGAGCTCTTTTGTTGCTTCCGCCAACGTTTTATAATACCTACCGCAGATATGACCATAAAATGAAGCAACCTGAATTTACTTAATACATCTTCATATAGAAAGAATATAGAGAGGTAAAAGAAATTATTCATATAGGACTGAGAAATCCATTCATTATGGCTAGAGAATTCCATTCATTGCAACAAAGAATTTACCATTAGAAAAAAATGTATAATTATTAACGGCAAAAAGTGAGAGGTCTAATATTTGCTATGCAGTCATTTCACCTGTTATATACTTTTATAAAATATATTTATGTATATGTAGATGTCTGCCTCCATCATTTAAAAGATCTGTTGCTATGTATATCACATTTCGCCGCAATATATGTTTGTATATAGAAGCATAGTTCCCTGTATATACGTTTCATCAACTGTGACTTCCTGTGATTTGTTTTGAAAATCAATTGAAAATTCGTTTTTTGTCAGACTGTTGGTCAAGAATTTAAACATTTAGTAAAAGTTTCAAATTAGCTTTCACACCATACACAGATGTAAGAACATACATATTTTTTTTTTTTTGTGCGTACACGGAGGTGGAAAATCTTAGAAAGACACGTCCGCCGCAGCTCCGCCGCCCGAACGGCGGAACTACAGCGGGCGCGTGTGGGATTCACACCCACTAAAAACCACCCCCGGTCTCTCCAGCCCCAGCCCCGCAGGACCACCATTGTATTACTTCGCGGGGTAGGTTTGCTCTTAGGCACTCATCCTTCTCCTATTTCCAGCTTTCCTCCTTCTTTGTTCCTTCAGCAACTCCTCCTGCATTTGGATGATTGCGGAGCCAACCGCAAGCCACTTCTCCTCGGACTCCAGCATCTCAGTTACCAAGCTCTCCGGGGTCCCGCTCCTGCCCAGCACCTGGTTTAAGCTCCTTCTCTCCATCGCAAATCGTGGGCAGTGAAACATCACATGCTCTGGATCCTCCGGTATGCCATCGCATCTGGGACAGTTCGGAAAATCATCCAACCCAAAGCGGTGCAGATACTGCCTGTAGCAACCACCGTGTCCCGTGAGGAACTGGGTAATGTGGTAGTTGGTCTCCCCATGTTTTCGCTCAAGCCACACCCTAATGTTGGGAATGAGCCTATGCGTCCACCGACCTTTCGCAGACTCGTCCCATCTGCGTTGCCAGAGATCAAGCGACTCTGACCTTGCCGCACTTCTACGCTGTGCATGCCCCTCCATATGTCTTGCATTGTACAGAACACTCATTTCTTTGGCCAGAATGTCAACCGGGATCATGCCTGCCACCACCAATACTGCCTCATCTGATGTGGTTCTAAAAGCACTGCAAACCCTCAAAGCCATCCACCGGTAAACCGAGTTTACCTACTTCCGTCTCTGAGAGTTTGCAAGCGCCTCTGCCCACACAGGCGACGAGTAGAGCAGGATGGAGCGCACCACTCCGGCTAGCACCAACCTCCGGCAATGTTTCGGCCCACCAATATTTAACAACATTTTTGCAAGTGCCGTGGTGGCACTGGCTGCCTTTTGGCATGCATAATCTAGGTGTTCCCTAAAACTCAATTTGGTGTCAATTATTACCCCCAGGTATTTGATAGCCGGCTTTGATACGACCGTATGTCCACCGACCTCCACTTTTACAGTGTTATTTTTCCTGTGTTTCGTTATTAAGACCGCTTCCGTTTTCGCGTCCGCCAAGGTCAGCCCGGCCTTTTCTAGCCAGGATTTTACCGCTCTCACTCCACATCTTCTGGGTGTTTTGCTGCAACAACCACAGCTAGGTCATCAGCAAAGCCGACAATCGTAGTCCCCTCTGGGGCGGGAGGAGCAAGCACCCCATTATACATGATATTCCACAACAGGGGACCAAGTACCGATCCCTGTGGTACCCCGGCCGTGACAATGTACTCTTTGGGGCCCTCATCCGTCCCGTACCAGAGAGTCCTCTCTGAGAGGTAGTTTTCCACCAAATTCGCTAAGTATCCGGGGACACCTATGTCAGCCAACGCCCGTTTAATTCTATTCCAGTTGGCCAAGTTGAATGCGTTTTTGACATCCAACGCCACCACGGCACAGCAGCCGCCAGAAATCAGTGCACCTTTTGCCAGGTTTATCACCATGCCAATTGCGTCCACCGTAGAGTGGGCGCGTCGGAAACCAAACTGGCGTTCCGACAAACCATTGCTGGCTTCGACGATGGGCAGGAGTCTGTTGTAGATGACTCTCTCCATCATCTTCCCCATTGTATCCAACAGGCAGATAGGACGGTACGACGCTGGGTTTCCAGGTGGCTTGCCAGGCTTCGGAAGCAACACCAACTTTTGCTTTTTCCACTGGGCAGGGAATATTCCTTCTTTTAGGCACGCCTCAAAGGTGTTGGCGAAAAGTTCGGGTCTAGTCTTCACTGCCAGTTTCAAAGCTCGGTTGGGGATGCCATCCAACCCTGGGGCCTTGTTGTCACCGAACCTACCACATATTTCTCGCAGCTCCTCCACAGTTACAGGCGGTATTATGTCGTCATTTAGCTGGACAAAAATTTGCCTTCCCCTATTTTCGTGGTGAGGGAACAGAGCGGTAACAATCTGTTTCAGGAGGCGCGGACAGGTCACCTGGGGTGATTTCCGCAGCCTTTTCATCACCACTCTGTAAGCTTCGCCCCAAGGGTTTATGTCGGTATGGTCGCACAGTTGTTTGAAGCAGTTCTTTTTGCTCCTCCGAATGGCTTCCTTTAGGCGGCCACGCAATTGCTTGTGTGCCTCCTCTCGACCGCCGCCACCGGGTTTTCCCCTGAGCCTCTGGCAAAGCCTCCTTGCCTGAAAACATGCGGCTCGCAAACTTGCGATTTCGTTGTTCCCCCAGTAGTTGAGTTGCCTACTGGGGAGCAATCGCCTTCTGGGCATAGTAGCATCGCATGCTTCCGTCACCCATCGAGTGATCTGGGTGGCTTTCTCTCCAGCCGTACCATTCAGGGATATGACGGATTTGAGCACCGCGGAAAACGTGTCCCCCTCGAAAGCTTTCACTGTCCAACCAAGCATACCACCCGGCATTCTGCGAAAACTCTTTTTCGAGCTCGATCCGCCCTTGATCTCCATGCAGATTGCCTGGTGGTCGCTGTGAGTATAGTCCTCACTGACATGCCAAGCGATTCTACTGGCTAAAGTGGCACTCACGTATGTCAGGTCAACTATAGGACCCCAGGCCCCTTCCCCGGAAAGTGTACGAAGACCCAACATTCGCCAGTACCACGTCCAGCTCCGCGAATGCTTCGAGGAGAACACGTCCCCTGACATTAGTTACCCGGCTGCCCCATTCAAGAGCCCACGCATTGAAATCGCCTCCTATTATGATCGGCCAACGTCCTCTTGCATCCAAAACAAGAGCAGCAAACATCCGCTCATACTCGACGAGTGTAGCGCTGGGTGGAGCATAGCAGCTGTAGATGTGGATGTCCTTCACATTCGCTCTGATGAAGCCCTCCTCCGGGTGCTCCATTATTTCCTGGAAGGCTTGTTCTCCACAAGTCCACAGCGCTGCTTGGCCCGTTTGGTCTTTGATCCAAACGCTACCACCGCGGTTTCGGTATGGTTCACTTAGTATGGCCACATCGATATTTTTCTCGCGGATGGTTTGCGCGAGTAGATCCTGCGCCGCCTCGCAGTGGTTGAGGTTGATTTGTATCAACCTCATCTGCGATTTGTGCTAAGGGTTCTCCTGTATTCAATGTGCAATGTGCCGATGGTCCACACCCTCCTTTCCTTTGCACAGTAGACAATTTGGGTCAGCTCCGCAGTCCTTGCTGATGTGGCCTTCCACTCCGCATCTCGTGCATTGCTTTGACCTGTCATTTGGGTTAGTGCATGACTTCGCAATATGACCAAAGCCAAGGCATCTAAAGCACCGTTTTAACGCCACCTGTTCCCTAAGGCGACACATAACCCAGCCTATTCTCACTCTCCCTGCTGCTAACAGTTTGAGTGCGTTCTCCACTGGTAAGCGGTTTGTGTTCCCCCATAGGCTTTCCTTAGCGTTTTCACCACTGACTCTTGTAGTCCGGCAAGATCGAACTGTTTCTCCAACGCTTCGCGAACCTCCTCCTTCGTCGTGATTTCATCTATATCTTTGCAGAACATACATATGAGTATAGTTGAAAAAATCATTTGGTATTTCGTTCATCATCAGTTATTTTTTTCATAAACCACACCTCCTCCTCCTTAATAGTTGAGTGGACCTAAATTTCCGCTGTTTATGTCATATGCATATCATCAAAACTTGAATAGTGCGCTTCTACTTTTTCGAACATCTAATGCCATCATAATATTCAACCCCATGTGTGAATAGTTCCGTACGAAAATACACTCGACGTGTATAGTGTAAATCTTCCAGAACCACTGAAATTATGTTAAGTGGATTATATAAATGCTAGTACCACTTTAAAAGGAATATCACAGGAGCGGACATCGGTGAAGTATACATCTTTAAATATACTGACAGTAAACTGTGAAAATGTACATATGTACGTATCTGCATTTTAAGGGATGCTTTCGATAACTAACTGCCGATTTGTATCTTTTTTCTAATTTCGTACAATCGATATTATCGGGACGCCATAAATAGATACAACCCAATTTTGAATTTTCTATTTTCAGAAAATATCTTTTGTAAACAAGCCACAAATGAAGGATGATGACACAATTTTGAATTGCTGCTAGACCAGGACCCTCAGTTGCTAGTTGAAAGTCATGGTCAAAAACATCCTTTCCCACTAACAACCGATAATTATGTCGACTTCAGATTTCGTTTTCAATTAGCAGATAAACCCAGTCTGTATATTACATGGACTTTAAAATCTTTTCTTCGTTAATTCCTTCAAAGTGTTGTTTGTTGGACTTTTAACATTTTATTGACTGGATTTATTTAATTAGGCACTAACATGGATTGCTTTGTGCTGTTTTCGTCAGCATCTTTCCTTGAACAAATTTAATGAATCCTCTCATGGAAGGACGCGTGTAAGTGAAATACAGAATAATATATAAAATGGTTTCATAAGCTAATTAATTGCTATTTGCTGTTAACATTAACCTGAGATAATATATGTACCATGTAAATGTATAACGGAATTTTATATGTATGCATATTCTAGGAGATCTTAAAATGAAATCGAATTACTCCAATGTGAGTGAATTCGAGAAATAGATAAATACCTAGATAATTACCAAATTTTATACCCTAGTTTAAAAACAATATTACGTGAATGCCGTGAATTCTCTACTCCGGACTGGTTATTGTTACATAAAACTCCCAAAGTTTTGAATTCTAAATATGTACATAGTTATCGAGATTCTAGAACTTCCGGTTACCTTTGGTAAAACCCCGAGGCTGGCTGCAATCAATTTTATAAAAACTCTTCCTAATTATGCCATAAAGAATTATGAGTCAAGAGAATTTTCACTAGCAATGAAAACAATGAATGTTTTCAGGAAAGCAATCTGATTAGAATCCCCAGCAATTTCAACTCTATAGTAAAAGATAAAAAGTGTATAATGTGATTCTGATGCAGCTTTGTTGTCATCAAAAAAGGAATATGTTTCTGGGATTTTTTCTGTTTGCCTCTTTGTGTTTTGTCTTTTCCCAAACCCGTCCAATTTCCAGGTATGTTATTGATGTGCGAATAATTGTTCTTTTTTGCAGGGAACACCAGAAAATATCATGAATATCATCAAACAGCATAGAATTGTTCGGGGCATGGTCTCTTATGCTCTACTTTGGCCTGTAGGTAATATCGTTGAACAAACACTGGTCGAACGAAAAAGCTTCTCAACTATAGACTGGATGAGATGTCTCAAGTAAAAAGCACATGTAGTATGATATGCCTGGAAGATAAATCATCTAATGTTTTCTAACAGATTTGGCCTGTTTGGTGGTTTTTTCGTTGGTCCAACGCTCTACTTATGGATGCGACTAGCTGGAGTTATGTGGCCCAAAATCGATGTCAAATCTTCCCTGTGCAAAGCGGTAACCGAGCAAGTATCTTACGATCCAATGTTGATAACAACGTTTTTGTTTGGAATGAGCATATTCGAAGGGAAAAGTTATGAAGATTCACGAGCAGAGGTAAGTTAGCAAATGGTTGCAAATATGTATTAGCGTTTATCGTCCTCTATCTTGTTCACCTGAAAAGGTTTTAGCGTTCAAAGCGAGAAGTTCAACCTCTATTCCTTCAAGTTATGAACTTCTCTTATCTCTGTAGTAGGTTATTTTGACTATTTGTAATCTCAAATTTGAGCAAATATGGCAGAATTCAACACCCGCTCAATTACATTATATTGAATAATCAGAATGTCAAAAAATGCTTAAACAGTGAGGTACTAGCTACGTGAGACAGAAAATATTGTATGCTATATGAATTCCTTGCCCTTTCTGATCATCTGTTTACATTATACCTGTTTGTGTTTATGTTTATTGCATTGCTGGAAGTATGTGAATATATGCAGAACCGCAGAGAGAAAATCCAGGCTCGGAGTGGGAGTCCCGCGAGCCTGGGTCGAAAATTCTTCGTGCCCACCGCTTTTCCTTTTTTGCCACTGAAATTTCTATTCCGGACCCCCGAGAAAGCTCCGGGGAATCCTCCCTTGCTACCCCTTCTTGTCAGGCCTAAATGTATGGAAATGTAAGTAGTAGAAAATAGCAATATGAAACAAATATATCCTATGCTCCTCAAAGAGGTAAACAAGGGACCGGATACTTTTCTTGGATCAACTTTGAGAGATGAACGTAAAATATATATATATAATTTAGTTATTATCAGTAGGGTTTGGTTATTATTAAGTATTTTCTCAAAACTTACTTTATATAGTTGTCATAAACCCCTATCTAGGGTATATATATGGTGCCTTCACCCCTTGGTGGGGTATAGCGCTCGCGGTTACCTGTGTGGATTCCACTACATGGCGTAGCCCGCAATGCTATTGTCGCCCTTCCTTAATGTATGACCTATCCACTGCTACTTACGTCTTCCTATCACATCGCATACAAGCGCCAAGCCTGTGCGCCGACCAAGGTGTTCATTTGATATAGTGTCAAGGCAGCGTACTCGAATAATACGACGCAGACAGCTATTCACGAAAGCTTGGACTTTTGATTAACAGTGGAGTACACTTTCTATGTGCTACTCCCATATAGCAACACAGAAGGAAAACTAGCACAGAACAATCTCAACTTGATCTCAGTATTGAGATAACTGCATTTTCATATGTGAAACTGGGCAGAGAAAGCGGATCTAGCACTTTTAACGCGTTGGACAACATCTTGTTCGCCGCTTCCAGAAACCATGCTTCCCAGATATACAAATTCATCTACGTTTTGATGCTCTGTTCATTTATGCAGATAGGGAGAGTGCTATGTTTACCATCAGTCCAACTCTTCTTGCCTCTCTTTCCAAATCCAGAGCCATTTGACTAAGGTCCATAATCCGATAAAAGAGAAAACAGATGTCATCAATGTAGTCGAGGTGTTTGAGGAAACATGTCATCGTCCGTTGAATTCCTCCACATCCTCCGGACAGAGCAGCATGAAAAACGTCACCGATAGCAAGAACTCCGGATTCCGCTGTCGACCTTAAAATCCTCCGAGATTTTACCTCGGTGCAGCATGTGATATTTTGCGCAACCATATGTCGCTCTGATAATAGCCACTAGTTTCTCTGAAATGCCCCTCCTAAGTAGAGCACTCCAGATACACCCTGTTCACGCTAACGAAACCTTTTCGAAATCGATGAAGAACAGGCACAGCGAAGATCTAAATTCTGCGAACTGTTCCAAATTGATCCTTAGGGTGTTGATGTGATCGATGCAGGAGGATGCTGAGCGAGACCCAGACTGCTCTCTGTCCATCGAGCTGTCGAGATGTTCTTTCATGCGTTCCACGAGTATTTTAGCTCCAATTGTTACACTCAAAACGGGTGCCTTGTTTAGAATCTTAATGATCATCCCCTTCTTCCATTCTCTGGGATGTTCTCGGATTCCCAAGATTTCCGTACAAGGGGAAGCAGCAGATCTGCAATAACTGCAGATGTAGCGATAAATAACTCTGCTGGGAAACCTTCAAGTCCAGCGGTTTTACTCCATTTGGGCGTATTGATGACCGAAATAATTTTTTTTCTGCTTGGAGGAAGGGTCCGGGTCCGCATGTTATGGTGACTAGTCATTTCATCCACAAAAATAGGGACCTAACCGGATGTAATACGGTTAAGGACCCTGGTGAATTCTTCTTTGCATCTCTTCAGTTGCTCATAATCGTGGATAAGTTTTCGACCATTAACGTCCTTCACAGGACCAATGAAAGATTTGCGACCCCATGCAAGCTCTTTTGTGATGCGGTATACAGTTCTGAAATCATTGCAATCTGCGGCATTTTCCGCATCCCGGACCAGCGCAATAGCAAATTCTCTTTTGTCAAGACGTACACTACGCTGAACTTCATGGGATTTCAATCGGTATCGGAGTCCGAGCATGTCACGCCCGCCATCACTAGCAGCGGTAAGTACAGCATTCAACGTCTTCCGTTCATCAATCCGCTTCCACGACTACACAGTCAGCCAGATCTTATGATGCCCTTTCGGAACGTGTGCACGACCTGTGCAGCACCCGAGAGAAAAGCATTTTTGATGGCGGTTCAATGCTCATCGATATTCTTCGGCGCGTTGCTCAGTAGATCTGCCGCTCAATCAGCAAGTTAGCTCTTCTATTGTTGAGCCACAGCTGGGTCGTATAAGCGATCGATGTTGAACTTAGGGGGGCACAGCTCCCCAGCCCTGCGAAAAGTTGGGGGGGGGGGGGGGGGGGGGTAACACGCAAGCGATGATTCTTAACCTGGACCGAAATCTAGCAGTTAGAAGTCTATCAGAAACCGACTCCCAAGTCAAGAGAGCGCGCCTTGTGGTAGTCGTCAGAAGCAACCCCATACCGGATTCGCGTGTGCTATTACTGGGGTTTCCAGAGTGGAAAAGCACATTGCTGCCTACAAAATCATATAAGGATACTTTGACGTATTTTGACGAACGTAGATGAGGTCATACCTTAAGTTTCAAGATAGAATTTCCAATTTTCATTTGCAGCTGTATATTATGCACTTGACTTATCGCCATATATAATTATCAATTTTCTATAAGGACTTTGATTTTATAGAACGGTTAAAAAAATATAGAACTTCATTGCTCATTAACTATTTGTGAAACTATAAATCTTTATTGATTGTTGCGAATTTTAGATTTAATTTGTTTTACTTTTTTGACCTTTTTAAGGTACGTGCAAAGTTTTTGGAAACGTATAGAGTCGGCATGGTGTTTTGGCCTATCGTACAGACAGTGAATTTTACTTTTATTCCGGCAAAGAATCAAGTTATCTTTACATCTTTCTTCAGTATGCTATGGAGTGCCTTTTTAGCATATATGAAGCACTTACAACAAGAAACTTCTCATGAAGATCATATGTTAGAAATACATTTATTCAGTTATTGACGATATTTGTATTTTATTGTTAATAACTACGTTTATTTTTGTTAATTTAAACATTTTTATTAGGATTTTATAAAATAAAATAGTACAAATGAAATAAAAAGTAGTTAAGAAATACATCAAAAAGATTATATATTATTTTCCAAAGAATGTTTAATTTAATGTCTGAACTTAAACATTTGAATTAGTGACCTATATCACCTCATAAAAGTATTTAAAATCGCATTGCGTCATTATCAATTATCATTACATTTATAGATGTGTGTTAAGTATCGTTGTACATTTATACATACTAACTATTGTCTCATAGTAAAATTATTGGAAATATAGTAATAAAACTATTATTCTCACCTCATAATATTGCCGAGAGATAGAAAAAGACTATTCTAATAAACAAATTCACAATTTCGAGTTTCTAGTGTGTGTAATGAACCGAAGGAAAATAGAAGGATCATTACAAATGGCGCCCAGCGTGGGTCCCAACATTTCCTGGATACAGGCCTAATTTCTTATTTGCAGGTTTTCTGAATCAGTGGAAGATAGCCTATTCCGGCTCATAACTTCGTTTGGTGGTGTCGGATAGAGAATTAATAGATTCTCAACATTGTTCCCGGCTACACTTTCACCTACACATTTATAGTTTTAGATTTCACGCCTTTTTTCCCGGAAACAATCTTCCTAAACCTCAATTTCCTTTCCCACCTTGTAACGTAGAATTTCCTGCCCTATCCTTAGAAGAATACCACAAGAGCAAGTCGTTTGTTGTGCTTGTCTTTGAGACTTAAAGTCTCGTAGTTGATTGCCTTCCAGAAGTCTCTGGATCTACGGGCTTTTGCGGCTATATGCTGAAAGGTATTACCGTCCGAGCTTCTGAGGAGTGTCCTTCCTTGCCTTTATCTGAAACGGCTATTTCTTCGTTTTAGAATTTGAAAAAACTAAACATTCTTCAACATTCTTCATTCTTCACTTTGTTCTCTGACTTCAGGCGAGGAAGATTGAATTCTTGCGACCTCTTTTCTTTGTTTTCTTTTCATTTAATACTCTGCGACGAGGAGCAACTCGATTGTTGTTTCTTCCTTTACAAGCACCGTGTGTGGATATTTTTCTGCACACAGGTGAAACAATTTTCGAGCTTGGGATGATATTTTGGCCATCCAACAGTTTTGAGGGAGTTGTGAGTAAGGAGTTGAACATTTAGGAGAGAGGTTTTGATTCGCACCTGGAACAGCCGTAAAGACGACACTGTGGGAAACGATCTCCAAATTTCCTTTGAGCCGAGAAAGTGCTGAAGCGATTTTTACCTGTCCCCATTCCGCCTGGGAACCGCTGTATCGCATTGGCTTGCCGGCCGTGATGCAGTAGGCGAATGCTCCAAGGCCTAGCAAGGGCAATCAGACCCGCGTCTGCACGGGGACTCATCTGAAGTGGCTTCGGTCACGAAACCTTACCAGGGGTATACTGGTACCATGGGAACCGAGGTAGCCCCTGGACTGTAATACTTCAGGAGAATTCCTGTCGTATCTGAGTACAGCTCGGTTGGTTGCGGTTGGCCCCCTTGTGTGTCACAAAATCAATCTGTGCCTGAACAGGGCCGTAGGATTAAGTCTCAAGGCAGGTACCTACGTACCACCGAGGACTTCACTGTCCCCATTCCGCGGAAAAGCCAGTGATTTTGGAAGTCCGATTTTCATTCTTTTGTAAGAATTGGAGTTCTCCTCTAGGTCGTTTCGGGCACCACCGCGAATACCACCGGATCCTGGTGCCTTCTTGCTTTTCGTAGAAAGGACTGCCTGTTCCAATTCGACAGTCATCGGCGCTCTTTGCGCCGACATCATCACCTCGGACGGGGTGCACAGGAAATAGTGCCGGTACAATGCAATCCATCTGCTCGACCTTACATGAACAGGGTGTCCGCAGAGCCTCGATTTCTTGAGTTATCAATTTGTAACCGACTCCTCACGGGTCCCCATTCATCTCGTCGGGCAGATCCTGTCAGCAGCGGGCTTTGCTACTGTTTATTGCGCTGCGGAGTCTCCTTTTGGCTGCTCTGCACTCTGTGATTATAGCACACGCCTCCTCCCGCTCGTTTAGACATTGCGTTAAGCAACGGGGTGTGTGACACTCCTTCCGGAGCTCGGAGCACGTCTCGATACCCTCCTGTGCATGAGTATCCTCCAGCGCGGCCCCATCTATTCACCTTCGCAACGTTCCATGCACAGAAAGAGCGCCGGTGTGACTAGAGTTTGTGTCCCCCACTTCGAAGGCAATGTATTGATGGTCGCTTGCCGAGAAATATTCCAAAACTTGCCACTCTTCTACCAACGACACCAATGACTCCGACGCGAAGATTACGTCTGGAATACTTCCCTGGCAGCTTGGACGTCGGAATACTGGGGAGGATCCGATGTTTAAAACTACCAGACTTGATCTCGTCGCCATTTCGATAATTCGTTTCCCTCTGGAGTCTGTCTAAGGCATGCCCATTCAAGTGCCCAGGCATTGAAGTCATCCTCGACCAAGATCCGCGCATCTGTGCCCAGGATTGGCATTGTCTCATTCGGCGTAAAACGTTATCCCTGAACTTCCAATCTAGACAAAGCCGCCAAAAGCGGTTCCCTCGGGAACCCAAAGGAAGGTGCCGTTTCGAACCCTAATGGCAGCGGTACTTGATATGTCAGAGTGTAGTGAAACTGGGTCCTTGTTTCGGTACTGCTCACTGATGAGCACTAAATCAGCTTTGGTCGGCAGATAAAAAATACATGTTTTCATATACGAAAATTGGCACAAAAGTAATGAGCCTTTTAGAAATTTTCAGTATTCAGTTTTTTGTTTTGTTTTTTTGTTTTTAAAATCATTTTTATTTTTAAGAAATAGGTAACAATAGTATATGGATTGGAAAAATGAACAATAAAAAAACAATCTTTTAAAATAACAAAAATAACTTAAATCTAATGGCCACTGTGGGCTCTCAAAATTTTTGAATAACGATTTACAGACAGAGAAGAGAAAGAGTAAGAAATGAAAATCTAATTTTACAATAAGTTGTCGGGAAATGGTCAAAAACCCGACAGAATTCACTTGGCCTTAGTGGCAAATAAAGAAATATAAAAAGTAATAATAAATATTTGATCGCTTCAAAAGACACTTTTAACTTAAATTATTGTTCTTAAAACTATCATAATTATAGATTTTATATTACACATTTTTTCTTTTTTTTTAAAATAACATCCATACAAAAAAAACAAACAAAAAACAAAACAAAGAATAATAACGTATGTATTTATAAGTTACAACTGGAGACAAAATCAGCACCCGTTCAATGTATACATATTTACAAAGCCCCACCAAGAAACAAATGGCAGGACTGAGCACGGCCACCGCTAACCGGCATCCCGCAGCCACCAGTACCAAGATTTCTCTTTTTCATCCCGCTTAATGTCAATTGCTCTCGCTCTGGAGTATCTCCAGTCGAATCCCGGAGCCCCCACTGTCAAATTCGGGGGGTATTCTATCCTTTTGTCCGTGGCCCGCCTATGTATATGATACATAACCGGATCACCGGCAGAATCAAGAATTAGACCATTCCTGTCAAGATACACGAACGCTTCGGGAGGAATGAAGCCTGTCGTGAGAGTTTTCTCGAAATACCCATCATTTGGGTAGAACGGCTGCGAAACCCAAGGGTTTTCACCATGCGAAGCAGATCGCACTATATGATTCCGAATCAATCTGACGATAACTGTATCGATTCTTGGCACAGCAGCAGCTGCATACATCACTTCATTAGTTACATAGTGCTCATAGTTTGACGAAGCAGTCCTATTAAGCCCCGTGCAAGCACGCAGACATTTCCGTTCAAAGATCCTTATTTTCTCCATTTGGCTAGCACTCAAATTAAACCAGATAGCACACCCGTAGGTAAGCACCGGTCTAACCAAAGTAAGATAGCAAATAATCTTAACCTTCCGGCTAAGATGTGGAGCATAAAAGAGTCTTCGAAGAGACATGAATGCCTTGCGAGCGCTTTCTAGCGCGACTTTAACGTGCTCGTTAAATTGGAGACGCTCGTCAAGACGCACACCCAGGTATCTAACGCACTTCTTATGAGGAATGCGCTCAGAACTATCCTCGTTCGCGACAATGTGGAAATCTCTCCAATTCCTTTTCAAGTTCCTACTGGCATACGCCAAAGAATTTCGAAACAGAATCGTTTCACACTTTTGCGCATTGATTTTCATCCGCCAACTGTTCGTGAAGAACTTAATATCATTGAACATCTTCTGAAGTTCAACTTGCACCTCAGTTACCTTCTTGTGCGCCGTGTAGGCTATCAGATCGTCAGCAAAGGCAACCAACGACCTTTTAGGAAATTTATTAAAATCGAAAGAATTGAGCAATTCGCCGGCAAATACCGCAAAAAGTGTAGGCGCAGTCACTGTCCCTTGCTGTAATCCATTCAGAACATGAAATTCTCTGTTAGTAGTGAGATTTCCGTCCGTAATAACAAAGCACTTGCCATACAGCATACTACACATCATCGCTACGAGGTGACTGGGAAACTCATTCTTCAGGAGCCTGAAAATCAGTCCATTCAACCAGACGGTATCAAAGGCTTTCTCCATGTCTATAAGGCAAGCGCCTACGCACTCACCATTGTTAATCCGCCAGCAAATATCAGACGTTACCTTCGTTATTGCATGTATTGTCGAATGTCCAGATCGAAATCCGAATTGCGCGTTCGGCAATAATTCCTTCTTCTTGATATGCCCGTTCAAGGCTTTCAATACCAAAACCTCAAACACCTTGCTGATGTTAGGCAGCAAACTGATTGGGCGGTAGCTTTGAGGGCAGGATGAATCCTTCCCTCTCTTTAAAATCGGGAATACTCGGGCTTTCTTCCATTGTCCTGGAAAGAAGGAATTGTTCAATAAATTATTGAACAAAATGCAATAATTACGAATGGCAATGTCTGGTAAATGCCTGAGGACCACGTTGGGAATGCCATCCATACCGGATGATCTCTTATTGTTCACTCTTCTGAATATGGAAGTTAACTCAACACATGAGACAAAGTAATCAAGCAGATTATCACTCGGTATGAGATCAGCCTGCAACGCAGAGCTAAATTGGAGAACTGTGGTGCCGTTCAGGCTATATTTGAAATTGTGGACATCTCGTTCTACAATTTCCGAAAGTTGCGTTGGCTCTAAGTCCGTTCTGGGCCGATGCACCGATTCAAAGTGCTCCCCTATAAGTTCGAGTTTCAGAGCATCATCCATCACGATGTAATTGCCTTGCGCATCAGCAGTTACACTATTCGTGTCTATACCTGAGTCAATAAGGTGTTGTATCTCGCTGCCACCGACTTTAATTCTCGGCACAGTTATTCGTGACTTCTTCCGGAATAACGTATTTATCTTAGTAAACATGGAATCTGGATCGCTTGGTGAAATACCCTTTAACTTCTCCCGCCACTGGGAGTTCACTTCATTTACGTAATGTTGACGGATAAGATCCCGCGCGATCTTTAGAAGTGATTTGAACTCAACCAATATGGGATGATGATAGTCCCCATATCTCCGATAGATTTTGTTGACGCGAGTGAGCAGAAGGCTTTTCACTTTTTTCAACCGTTTTATGGCTGCAGTTTCATATCCTTCCATATTATTGCGAGGTTTAATTTTAGGGACGACTTGTTCAATTGTTTCCAGCGTTAAGTTCTCCAGCTTGAGAAGATACTGAAGTATTTCCTCGTTGCTCAAGTTCCTGTCACCTGGTGCAATTGTACTATCGTTTTCCCCATCAAGAGGTGGGCGTTCCTCTCGATATCCCCGAATAAACCTCTCTTGGAATTTCTTCCAATTTGTTTGTTTAAAGTTCAGCCTGTGGACACCACTGTCCATCGGCAGAAGGCGAACTCTTCGTCCATCAAACAGAACTTCAATAAGAATAGCGTTATGATCGCTATCGTAAGGAAGAGTCTGTAGTTTCCGTTGAGGATTCCTAAAATTAAAGTTCAAGCGCGCGTCAGCAATGCACAAATCCAGATAGGAATTTGCCCTGGGCCAGGTTGGACTCTCTGACCCATATAATTCGCATTTATACTCTATCTGGTATTGCTCTATCCAAGATTTGAGGAATACCCCTCTGGGATTGTTTGTGGCGTTTAGCCACGATGTATGCTTAGCATTCAAGTCGCCAGCTATAATATAGTAATTATGCAGCCTATTCAGTTCGAGTATCGTAAACAGAGAATGGAATTCCTCCCTGAACTTGGCTCGGTTGTTTCCCACTGCATAGACTGACAGAATGTATAAATTCCCTCCTCTAGGCAGTGAAAAAAGAATACATGAGACTTCGATACACTCAAAGGTTTCAAATTCAGGCCTATTAATATGCCTGAAACGATAATGGCGACCCACAAGTATTCCGGTACCACCTCCCCCATCACAATTTCGTCTATCGTTCCTCACGAATTCAAAATCCTTGAATGTTATCGAATGCCTCGGATTGAGGTGGGTTTCTGAAATCAAGACTATGTCAGGCTGTTGTCTGGCAGCGAAATCAAGGAGCTCCGCTCTTCGATGGATTCCTACGATGGAATTCACATTAATCGCGATGATCCGGAGACCATCCAGTGGTACCGCTGTGACTGCAGACCTAGCAGCGGGCATGCTGTTTGTGTAAATATTCTGTTATGCTATTTATTTTTGTATTGTGTACGTGTAGCGTATGCTGCATGTTTTCACACATGGTTAGTATTTTATTGAGGATAGTGTTCATCCCGCCACTTGCATCTTGTTGGGGTCAGTATTCAGTATTATACGATATATTTGTCCAAAATGGGGTTTACTGAATATTTCACTTGATGCAAGAGTAGGTCGATTTCCGCATATGGGATGTTTGTTGATGGAAGAAATCTTGATGAAAATGCATGGGTTATTGATTGTGATATTGATTATTATGCGCTAATAATACAACTACTTTACAATAAAACATTTCTAGATTTCAATCGAAATCTGTGACAAAGAAATATTCCAGGCAATCCAGAATCTCTCTGTTCTCAATTATTATTGATGTAGGTATACTACTCCCTTTGACACCATGCAGTTGTTAACAACAAAGAAATATTAATCCCGCTTACCCATGAGAGCTATTCTATTGCGATTTCAACTTCAAAAGTAGAACGGAAGCTTAGCTCATGTGCAAGTAAATATTCCCCATTTAACGACTGTTGGGTGTGATAAGATAAGGAACCCGTAGGAGAATTTTTGAATCAGGGAATATATCCTTTATTGGTATGTTATAGGGGATGTATGTGCTGTTAAATTGGGGTTTTAGTCTTCATGTAAATATAATATTACAATATAGAAGATATGCTACGTAAGATAATTTTCATTTTTCGCTTCTAAAATTTATTGTAAAGTGGTAAAATAGACAACTAAGGATAGGCTTGATGGACATGCATTCAATTACCGGAGTCGTTCTATGTCCACTTCGGTACAAAATCTAAAAGTTCCCCCGTCTGCGTATTCCTCCCTAAACACTTATCTAATATACATTTGTTGTAATCCTCTGGGGCTGCACTAAATCCCAATTACGTGCAGTCATTAAAATTTATTCAATGCAAAATGCGAATAACGAATTTTTTGTAAACAGTGGATGGCACGATTAAGGGATTTCTATATAACCCTCGCCCTCATGAAACGATTATTTTCAGTATATCAGTACTTTTGTTTCTCCTACGTTATTATTTACAAATTATGGAATTGTGATGAAGGGTGAAGTTATTACAAGATTATTGAGGTATAAGTTTTGTTTAAATCATTATTTGTAGATTTTTAAAATATTCATTTTCATTTCAATGGATTTATAAATGAATGAAACCTTCGAATCTGCTACTTAGTTGACAATCCCTCGTACAAGTTGTTGGTATCCGCGAGTAGTGATTCTGACGTAAATTAATGCAGTGTTTCTTTTATGCACTATATCCATGCCATGCCTTTGCGGGGTATACCATACAACATTCACACCGTCTTTTCGAAGTTTTACAACAATCAATAATACTAAATCATCATAGGTGCTATACAACTATCTGTTTAATTGAATTCGTCAGTCAGCTACATCCTTTACCAGTTCAGGTATTCAACGTCGCCTTTTATGTTCCAAAGGATCAACAGATTTCTCTAACGACTGCGTTAGGGTCAACGCCTCGTTGCCGTATAATAGTACAGGTTCTACAATATTATTGTCTTGCGAATCCAAAATTTATTTCTTCTCTCTACCTTTTTACTTTTCAATATCTATAGGATTGAGTAGTAGAACCTGGTCTCCCTCATTATTCCCTGCTGAGTTTCGTTAACATCTTTCACTATGTTTACGCGCAGGTAAACAAAACTGTCCACATTTTCCAATCTTTCTCGCAATTATTGGATGCGACTGATGGCAAAGGCAGTTTATCAATCGGGGGAAATTATAAGAAATGCAATATTCTTGACGCTATCAAAAACAGAAATATAACTTGGAACGAAGTTAAAACTTCAACCCTCAATGCCATTTGTAAGAAGTTATAGGTTAAGGGCTGTGTACATCAGAGTATAGGGATGCAAGAAATTATTGTCGTCGAATCAGAGAGGAAGGGTTCGGTTTGTGAATGTTCTCGAGTTTATTGAAACAATCGAAAAGAAGGTGTCATCAGAAGATATTTTAATGCAACTAGAAGACAATAAACCCACAGGAGGAGACGAAATTGATGATGAAAGCTCAATATGAAATGAATTGCTCTTGAAAACATTATCTCAGTTCCTGAAGATAGCCGGTGAATTATGCAAAGCAGCTCTGTGGATCCAGGTGTGGAAAGGAGGCAATAATTTTGCTCAAATTTGGAAGCAGCAGTAATTCCTTATAGAGAACTATATTGAGAAAGGTAAAATAAGAGGAAACAAACCAGCCTTTCGTCAAAAGGCAGTTGCAGTTGACGACCCCACGGAAGAAGGTTCAGAAATCATTATGAGTAAAAATATTTCAATTTACGGTTTATTAAGTTCTTAAATTTAGTTTCCCCCTTTTGGATAAATCACGGACTAACAATATTCCCGGGGTCAAGCAGTGTACTGCAGGATAGACTGATGCGGAACATAGCTCCCTGAGGCCAACCTATCTCTCTCTAAGGATGAGTTGTCTCTCCTCTGGGACGGTGTGTGCCTTTTCAGGGGCCAAGCCTCTCGTCTACCAAGACCATTAGTGAGTGGTGATAGCCACACCCTGTACGAGGTGACCCTACTATTAACAAAACGCTACGGATCTAGACTGGGGAGTCGAAAAACACCTCCCCCAATCCAGGGTGTTATGCGAACCGTGCCCATTGGATAGTGTGCAGTCGGAGGTAACTGACTGTATTCGAACGGAACCTCTACCTGGTCGCCTCAGTGAGTAAGTTAGACCTTACTGTGTTACGGGGGGCTATGGCACGGCGGACCTCTTAACCCCCATGCTGGTGGGAATCAAATGAGTACAAAGCTAGAAAAGAAAACAAAAACCAAAAAAGCGGGGCCCCGTACCGTATCAAAACTGGTTAATCAGGCGGAGGCACGTCTCCGAATTACTGAAAGCCAGGTGACTACACCCAAGAAGGGAAAAGTTGGGACGTCAAGCAGTGGATCCAAGGTGAGCATTGGTATACTGCGTGGACTACAGCCAACGAACACCACTACTCAAAGAGCAGGGACCAGCAAAAGCACGTCTGAGATAAATATAACAGACGTCAGGAAGGAGACAGGTCTTAGCGGCGCCGTAGTTAAATGGTACCTGCGCTATCTGAAGGAAGGCCTGAAACCAGAAGAGGCCCTTAAGAAGGCTCAGGACAGACCTAAGCCATCTCTACCGGAGCCGAGAAAGCGGGGAGCAGCAGAGATCAGCCCGCATGAAGGGAATGCTCCCAAAAACCCAGACCTGAACCCACGGGAGGAGAAAACCCGGGCAGGTCAGGAGTGAAGGCAGGACCCAGGAAGCCCCCCCCCCCCCATTCAACTGGCCATACTGCCAAAAAGGTTTCCCGAGCAAATACTCACTCGGGAGGAACAGGAAATCATTGAGAAACTTGTCGTCAAGCAGATGATCAGGGGTTGGACGTCGAAACTGGTGTTCACCGGGATACGCTTTCGACCAGGCCTTATACTGGTGCACTGCGCGACGGAAGGCACAGCAGAATGGGTTAGAACCATAATTCCTAGATTGTCAGGCTGGGAAGGGGTAGAACTGTCAACATGTGCTGGAGATGATATACCAGGAGCCCACATGGTGACAGTTTTTTTGTGCCAAAGGCCGCGGCAATAGAAACAGAAGACCTTATGAGACTCCTAATTGCTCAGAATGAAGATCTCCATACTCCACTATGGAGAGTCTTCAGAAGCAAGGTGGAGGGAAAGGGTAAACTGCTCACGATCGGGGTAGATGACCAATCCCTAGAGGCAATTAAACATCGGAGTTGTTATATCAACTACCGATTTGGCAACATACCTGTGCATGTGCACAAGGAAAAGCCAAGGAAAGAGACCTCGGAGGAGGCATCGGGTGGAAAACTTACCGAGGTCCCTGAAGAAGTCGCGGAAGCCATAGAGGCGGAAAGAACTGGATCAACCAGGGAAATAGACCTGCTGCCCAGTGAAGAGCAGAAGCTGGACGACCTAGACCTAGGACTCCTAGGGCTCGGGGTGGACAGCGACGCGCAGGAAAGCGCCATGTCGGAGGAGGAGGGTGACACTCCGACAGTGGAGAAGAGCTCCAAACAATAACGAAGCCAATGGCCAGCACTAGGATAGCCCAGATAAACCTCCACCATGCGAGAGCTGCATCTGCAGTGATTGCAGGGGCAAATTCCAAGGAGAACATTGGAATAGCGCTGGCTCAGGAGCCCTGGGTGTACCGGGGGCAGATTCGCGGTCTGCAAGGAGGAGACATGCAGGTAATTTGGGACTCCTCTTGTGAAAAACCAAGAGCTTGCATAATTCTCAAACGTAATTTAAAATACATATGTCTTTCAGAGTTCTTAACCGGGGACTTTGTGGCTATCCAAGTCTCATTGGAAGCCGGGAGGACCACTCGAGAGGTAGTTGTAGCACCGGGATACTTCCCAGGAGACGAGAGCCGGGCTCCACCGGAACAAGTCGCAAAGCTGACGGAGTATTGCGAGGAGAGGGCGTTACCACTTCTACTCGGCTGCGATGCCAACGCCCACCACGAAATGTGGGGAAGCAGCGACACTAATCGTAGAGGTGAGTACCTTTTCGAATTTATTCTTAGTAATAAGTTAGAAATATACAACGTAGGCAACACTCCAACATTTGTGACCAGCACCAGACAAGAGGTACTAGATATAACTCTAGGAAATATCCTAATGAACGGGATGGTCAGGAATTGGAGGGTGTCGGATGAACTCTCAATGTCTGATCACAGGATAATCAGATTCGACATTGAGGGTAACTCCGAAATAAAAAGAATAATAAGGAATCCCAAGAGAACAGATTGGGAATCCTACACAACGCACCTGAGCAGCAACATTGCCCACCTTCAAGGGGGCGGTGACATCAGGAGCGAACTGGAATTAGAAACGATGGTGAAAAACCTCAACACAATCGTCATTGACGCATATGAGGCCAGCTGTCCGGCCAAGACTGACTGCACTGACTGCGTATAGCAACGCGATCAGGGAAGCGAAACGGAACAGCTTTAGGGAATTCTGTGAAGGGATTGAACAGATCACAGAAGCAACCAGGCTGTAGCCAAAGACGGGGGAATATCCTCTGTCTGCTTGAAAAAGGAAGATGGGACATTCACCGAGAATGAGGACGACAGGGTACACCTGCTTCTCAGAACTCATTTCCCGGGGTCCTACCCCTCGGCGGCAGGCGACAACAATCTGCCTGACACCCCAGCAACGAATAAAGGGGGAAGGAAGGAGAGCTGGAAACTAGCAAAAGAGGTATGCTCAGCAGCTAGGCTAAGATGGGCAGTGGGAACTTTTAAACCAATGAAATCTCCCGGAGGAGATGGCATTTTCCCAGCACTTATCCAGAGAGGCCTAGGAATTATCTTAGAGTCTCTTTTGAGGGTGGTAACGGGGAGCATAGCACTGGGTTACATACCAAGGGCATGGAGACGGGCAAAAGTGGTCTTTATTCCGAAAGCAGGTAAAAAGGATCCTTTTCACCCTAAATCTTTCAGACCAATTTGCCTAACATCGTTCGTATTCAAAACGGTGGAGAAGGTCATAGACAACTATATTAGAACTAACGTTCTAAAGCGTAATCCCCTACATCACTGTCAACACGCTTACCGGGCAGGACGGTCAGCTGAAACTGCTCTGTATCAGCTGACAGAGGTACTACGGGACGCCATAGAAACAAAAGAAATTGCACTGTGAGCGGTTTTGGACATCGAAGGAGCATTCTACAACACATCGCACACAGAGATAGAGGATGCCCTGAGTCGCAAAGGAGTGGGAAACACCCTGGCACTCTGGATGGGCAAAATGCTAGAAAGCAGACAAATAGAGGTACAAACAAGTACAAATTCTATTATCATGAACACCACTCAAGGCTGTCCACAGAGTGGAGTACTATCGCCGCTGATGTGGAGTATGGTAGTGGATGAGCTCCTGGACGTGTTAACTAATACTGGAATACAAGTCCAGGGCTACGCGGACGACATTGTTCTAATCTGTAGGGGCAAATATGAAGATACCCTATGTGATAGAATCCAAACTGGATTAAGGGTTACTAGTGCCTGGTGCAGGAAGGTGGGACTGGGGATCAACCCAACCAAAACCACCATAGTACCATTCACTAGGAGGCGTAAGCTGGATCACCTGAAAGCCATAACATTACATGATATGGAGGTGAAACGAGAAACAGAGGTCAAATATTTGGGAATCACGTTAGACCAAAAATTACTCTGGAAGACACATGTCGGAAACACTTGTCGGAAAGCCACGAGGGCTCTGATGACTTGCAGATCCATAGCAGAAAAAAAATGGGGTTGCAGCCCGAAGATACTACTTTGGATATATACTGCAATAGTAAGGCCAATGGTTACCTATGGAGCGGTAATCTGGGCAGAAAGAACCCAACTCAGCACACAAGCCAGGGAATTACATAAGCTCCAAAAGCTGGCTTGCGTGTGTATCTGTGGGGCAATGAGGACATGCCCAACGTCATCCCTGGAGGTCCTTCTGGGATTAACCCCTCTCCATTTGCACATACAGATGCAGGCAAAGAGATCAATATTCAGGATGGCCGGTAGTGTGAGTGAGGCGGGGAGCTGCCTAAATCGAAGGAAGATTGATATTCTTTCTAGGCGGTATCCCGAATTACTGATACCGAGGGACAACATGACAACGAGGTTTCACTTCCAGGTTAGAAGGCATCGATGCAGCGGACGAACTAGCCAAGAAGGAAGCAGGGATGCCTTTACACGGGCCAGAACCTTTCTGTGGAATCGGAAACGGTTTCATGGCTATGAATCTAAGAAACGAAGAGAAACGGTTGAGGGAACTATATTGGGCGGGCCTACCAGGGATGGAGCAGTCCAGGGTACTTATTGGGGGATACGAACCCATGCGTACAAAGGATTGCTTAAACCTCACCAAAAAGAACCTCCGAATCATAGTGGGAATTCTCACTGGTCATTGTCGGCTGAACTATCACCTAGGGAAGCTAGGGATATCTACGGACACTGCCTGCAGGTTCTGTGAGGAGGAGGACGAAACCTCTATGCA
Organism: Hermetia illucens; assembly: GCF_905115235.1. Taxonomy (NCBI): domain Eukaryota; kingdom Metazoa; phylum Arthropoda; class Insecta; order Diptera; family Stratiomyidae; genus Hermetia; species Hermetia illucens. The sequence continues at coordinate 96,478,495 of NC_051854.1, read as the reverse complement.
CGTTCTGGGACAGTGTCCAGCACTTGTGCAAAGTAGGTCGATACATCTGGGAGAACACTTAATACCAGATGCAAAGCTGAAACATCTGGAAGTGGGGAACATACTAAAGTTCCTAACGGTTGCAGGCCTGCTTAAAATACTATGATCAACAGGTACACTATAACCAGTAAAAGGGGCACAATAGTTCTTCAAGGACGCGGTGCGACTTTCCCTTAACAGAATAATAATAATATGTATGCATAATTCCGTCCAATAAAGCACAATTCAGTTACAATAAAGGCCACGATTACCGAATGCTTTCAGATGTCTTTATTGATCTATGTAATGGCTAAGCACAATGCTTACATTGTCGCGGCTTGAAATTTTAGTAAGAAATACCTGGTATGTATTGTTCCATTAGCAAAGTCTATTTACCACGCTGAAGAGTCCCTCCCCCCCGAGTTACTCATATTGCTGAAGCTACTCAGGAATCCAAACCCTTTTCACAGCATATTCGGAAATAAATGGCAACATTTAAAACGACGAATATTGTAAAATATGATAATTTCGCACCCACATTCAAAGTGAAGAGAATTGTGTATCATTAAAATTGGTTCATATTTTCCTGCCCCTGAAGAAGGTCCGCAGTTTTCACAAATATACACAGACAAAACAACGTTTGCCGGGTTCAACTAGTATACCATAGACACGTAAAACTTAGTAAGAAATCTCTGTTATTCTATGAATATTCTAATAGAATGAACGAATATTTTAAAGATGCATACATTGAGATATGTAAAATAAAAATTGAGGACCCCACTTCAAAATTTAAATGAACTGATGTAGGACATATTTAGCCTTTAAGGAGCCCTGACGATCCTTGATGTGTACCATATGTCCTCATACAGTGTGTAGGGTAGTGCCAAGAATGAAACATAACACGCATAATTAAATAGAAAGTGTACCAATAAAATTAATCAGAGATCCTGTAAATGCAGAAAAGTTCCATACGTATGTACGCACATATTTGTAAGTCCAGTGGATTCCAATCAACAACGCAATCTCATTCTTACAAATATTCTTCTCACTTTCACCCCTAGTATAACTTCAAGTTTCAAATAATGGAAGCTATAAAAATCTACAGGGTAAAAATACTGTTTAGGAAAAGATCCTTTTTATGACCCACCAAAAGATGTTATAAGGTACAATAAAATTTTTTTACGGGGTATAGCAATACATCAATGTAATCAATACGAGTTATATTGGACTTTGGAGTGTCGTTTCATAAAAAGGAAACATTCGTATGGAAAAATTGAGTTTTACACGAGTTATATTAAGTTTTACGACAAAAGTGTTCCAATGTGATATTTGAGTTTCTCGTAAGGGCTATATTGGCAGATACGTAAACCAATATATGGGGATGTGTATATAAATGCACGCTTAGACATATGAGATGTGAATGTTTGTACGCATTTACATATAAGTATATCCTCTTATTTTTGCAAAGACAACGTAACGCTAGCATTTTAAATTCACAATTTATATCTTTTGTAGATAAACGTACGAAACATATACATACATTTCGTACTGAATTCCGGGATTCTTTCTACAATGCAAATACTTTTGAACGGCAAAAAAAAGAGAATGAGGTTTGATCCCTACCTGCTTAGTGCTTCAATAGTAAGTAGCAATGGATTATTATTCCATAAATCAAAAGGTGATTTAACCTATTGCAAAATATATTCTCCTCACTGTATCCCCAAATATACATACGTTCAGATATCTTGTACTACCTTCTTCATATATTAACAACAAATTGCTCATTTGAAATAATAAGGCTTGGTTGGACTTGTTAGCACTGATGAAGGGAACAAGCGGTTACCGAATTATCGGTATTTGTAAAATAAAAGTCAACACTAGCGAATAGGAAAAACAAGTTTTATTATTTAAAATAATTAATCACTAGAAACACCGCGTAATTACAATCAGATAAATTGCTCATTTAAGCAACTAGCAGTTTTGGGAATCTCAAATATATTCTTAATAAGTTAAGTAAGGTGACGAAGTCGTTCCCGATAACCATTATCAATTAAGGAGGAAAACCACATTAGAAGGTTTTTTTACGTACTTTTTTTATTTTTTTTTATTGGGAGAAATTATTTGAAATTTATTCAAATTTGCACGTTATGTTATTTATATCCCCAAGAGCTTCTGAGAATGTTTTTTTTTAAATTATATAAAAAAAAGAGTTACGCAAAAATATTCCACTGCGGGACGTGTAGCGACTTCAATTGCTACCTGAAGCCAAAAATATTTTAATTTGACATTATTAACTTATTTTCTATGAATATGCACCTCAATATCGTTAAAAATAACCAAAATTAAAAATCTTGAAGCTGTTGAAATTTTTTTTCAATAATCACTACTTTTTCCACAAATTATGGAAAAAGAGGTACTTCATATTCTCCGTCATTTTGTGAAGAATCATACCCCCAAGTTTCATAATGATATATTTATTACTTTTTAAACTAGAATTCCGGCAAACGTCATTTTGAGAAAAAGGTTGATATGAAGACATTTATCACTGTTAATTACGAATAAAATACGATTACAATAAATACAAATGAACTGGTACAAGGGACTGACGCCAAGTATTTATAATTACACTATTCATATAACGCTACAAGATTTCGTAAGGATATAAAGTGACTACCTCCTAGGCGGTGGACCCCTGAGCCTGTACCGCACAATCGCTCGGTTCTACGCCCATAAAATCTAAAGGATCACGTATTTCACTTTGAAATGTGTGCAGCATATTCTGGGATAACGAATTTAACGATCTATGCAATAAAAAAAGCCGATGCTGAAAATTTCCTTATGTGGTCCCCCACCCCCCTTAATGGGGTATACTTACCGTCTGTGCGCCTCGAAAATCTGCTCTGGCGTTGAAATCTGCTGCGGCTAGAATTCTCCTTTCTGTGTTTATATTTTCGTCCTCCAAGCGGCAAGCCTATTCCGAAGAGCTTGTATAGATACGTTCGGTGTGAGGTAAACGCAGGAAAAAGCCACTTACGGACAACGAACCCAAACGAAGCCGTCCCTTTGACCATGGGTCCGCACTCGCAAGCTCGTGTCTCTCGCCCAGATGGCAGCAGTGCCAGATATATCGGCATACCACGATGATGAGCTCCTATCTCGGTACAATTCACTGAGAAGCACTGACTTTTCGCTTTCGCTTTTCCTTGAAGACCTGGCGAGGGGCAGAGCGCAGAGCCAGGAGCATGAGCCACATCTTCCTTTTACAAACGGCGGTCCTTGGAAAGAACACTGCACTTTGCTGTATCACAAGTTTTTGTTTTGTACCCGAGTTCGCCACACTTGCAACATAAAGTGCCCCTGTCCTACCCATGCAACTCTCTGTTATATGTTTGCATGCCTAGCACTTAAAAAAACGGGTTGGAACTGCCCTCCCCCTCATTCTACAAATAATCCACCCGATCTTTGTTTTGCCGCAATGGAGAAGTTCGCTCCCTGCCTTCTCAGCGACAGTGACAATGCCAATTTTTGCCCTCTAGAGTTGACAGACCTAAATCCTACCTTAAAGTTGCCAAAGACCAAGCTCTACAAGTACATCGCCAGTTCGAGTCCGCCGGATAGATTTAACGTCTACCCCAGCGTCTTCTTGTTTTGTGTTGTTGTGGACCTCGAAGATCTTCCGCGAAAGATCTCTCTTCGTTTGGCTTAATTAGAATGGCCTCTAACCGTGGTTTGTATCTTCTCTTTTTCTTTGACGCTTTTTCCTCAGCTCCTCTTCGACTGTTATCCAGGATCTTTACTGGTATAAAATAAGGTCCGGCAGTTCTTCCATCCATATTTGGCATCCATGGAGATGCTTTGCTGGACGATTGTAACAGCCTTCATTTTCCGTAGGACCATCCGGCACTTATTGAGCAGCCTTTCTTCCTCTACTCTTGTTCTTGGGATGAGGGCGATACTCTCCGACGAGGAGTCAAGGAGTACCCACCCATTTTTCTCGACGAAGGGGTGTCACGTAGCTCGGAATTTGCCATCTTACCCTAGAAAAGAAATTATATTATTTTGATGAAATTATTCAGGTGATGATGTTATTTGTGTTTTTCTGCTTAGTTTCTTTTGAATCAAAGCAAAACTTCCATCGAGCAGTGATTTAATCAATTTACGGATTATTTATTCTTCAACTTAAATCAATTTTGCAAAGATGCTCTTTTTGGGGTCAGAGATAGTGCCAAATAGTCGAAACGCCAACTAATTAATTGTTCTACTAAAATGTGAATGCTTGATTTTCATATTTTTCTAAATATGGCATTAACGCAGATTCGAAATTTCACCGGTTCTTTTGGTATGTAATGGAGGGATCTGAGCTTAAAATTTACTTTGTTCTGCGTTCTTGGGTTGGCAGATCTAATTTAGAGATAATTCGAACCGAACCCGATCCTGTTTCATTCTTTATTTGGTTTTTTCTACACAGGAAGTCGTTTTCGACCTATCTCTTCGCCCATTGAGTTGGGTTTGGTTCCCTGCTTGTCGCAAAACTATGTCACTCTTCCTCAAACACTTTGACTAAGCTGATAACATCTAGCAAGCGTTGTTTCTGCCGACGAAGGCACTGGTCATTACTATTAACAGCGCTAAATGCGTATTCACTGGTTAACCAAAATCTGAAAACGCAACTATTTCAAGACTAACATCAAAAGAAATGACAGATTTCTTCGGCGTGCAAGCCAGATACCCGTAGTTGGGCTGATCGCAAGACGAGTTACCTCGTATAGTAGAATGCAATGTCTTAAGATCGCTGAAGAGTTTGTCGGGCTAAAGCTCTAAAACTACTTGGCGTAGAACAATGTAGGAGGAGTGCAAACTCCTCGCGTGTCGTAGAGGAATTGATACAGATTGACAGGAACCAGCAGCGATAACGCAACGGTGCAGTTGACGCGGTATACTCACTTGAAAGATTATGACAACAATTCTTCTTTTTCTTCAGCCTTTGCCCCGTTTACAAGCGGGGTCGGCTCGTCGTGATCGCTTTCGTCATTTTATTTTATCAAAAGCCTGTTCTGGATATAATTGCGAGGCTTTTAAATCCCCTTCCAGCGTATCAAGTCACCGTTGTTTCGGCCGGCCTTTTGGTCGCTTGCCATCGACTTCACTGTTCAGACTAATCTTGGCAAGTGATTTCTCGTTTGAATGAATTACGTGACCATACGATCGAAAATGCCTCTCTCGCAGTTTTTCCACGATCGGTGAAACCCCATATCGATCGCGCATATCGTAATTTCGGACGTGATCAAAACGTGTCACGCCACTAGTCGAACGCAACATCTTCGTCTCCATTACCGCAAGACGCCGTTCATTGTTTTTTATAGTCGGCCAATACTAAGAACAATAGAGGGCGACAGGACGGATGACATTGCGGTAAATTTTAGATTTGAAACGTTCGCTCAGTTCTTGACAGGTCACTGTCGCTGACAATAATTGTGCCTGTTTCATGGGGATTGGTTGCCAAAAACTCAGTTTTATTCAGATTCAATCTGAGACCATGTTACATGTTCTGGCACTAACTGTTGTCGTAGAGCAAACCAGATGAATTCGTGTGGCACACAGTCAAACGCTTTCTCTAGATCCAGAAATGATCTCAGCAAATTATTTTTATTTTACTGAGTATCAAATAGGTTGCCTCAAACCCTCCTCCCTTACCTGAACTTAGGACCAGCATACTATGTTAATTGCATGGCGGAGTTGAGTTTATGACAACAATATTTATACAATATGTATATACACATGCGCAGTTATATCGCGCTCGCATTTTTATTCGGTATTTCTTGTTAGTCTACTACGAAGGTCATGATAATAAATTGCTCAGCTTGATATTTAAGAGACTTTGAGCCGCAGTGCACTTCCTTTTTAAGGTTTTATGTAGTGCAAAACCCTTTCGAAATCGGTTTACTGTCTGTCTGTCTATCTGTTGTCATTATTTTTCTCAGAAACAGTTATTACGATTGACTGACATTGGTGGGAAAGTGAAAACTGTAAACGTCCACATACATAGTGAGTTACATTATTCTAGTTCGAATTTAAAGACTATAGCACATCAACCACACCTACGCTCTACCTCTCATGGTTAAGTGAAGTGACCCTCAGCTCCTCCTCTATTGTACAGTGCCAAGTTTTCCCTTTGGGCGACCCACTCGTCGGCCATCTTGGGAGAGTAAAATCCACTGCAGAGCGTAGCAATGCAATTGCCGCCCCTCCTTAAACTATGTATAACCTATCCACTACCGCTTCCGTCTTTCGATCATATCACGTACGAGTGCCGACCCAGGCAAAAGGGAGGTGTAAAATACCACCCCCACCAAATATGGTCATGTGGGATGTCAAATATAAGGTCTCGATTAGTACCTTTCAAAGCAGGCCTCAATTCTGACATTTATTGCATAGGAGGGACAACGGGCGCTGAAAAGCGGTGATTTTCGAACCTACCCAATCGCAAAATTTGAAAAAAGGAATCATGATGCTACCAGGCTCTGAAATAGCTTCCATACCGATACCTGTTCAAATAAGTTTAATAATAGTATGTAGCGGGAATTTTTACTAATTAGCTGCAAAACCATCTTAAGTTCATCCTATTGTGGCGGCACATCGGAGGCGCGAACCTAGGCGCCAATATGAGTTCACCTCCACCTTCAATGGCCGCAACAACAGCTGACGGACTGACATGAGACTGAGATGAAATGTCAAGAATGATAGTTTGTCAAGAGAGTCTCGAAGAAAGAAGAGTGACGTCCGCCGACTGGGGGGAAACGTAAAAAAAACATTGCACAAACTAAAGTATAATTACGGTTTACAATAAAGTGTAAACATGTTGTTCATTATAAACTGAAATGTTTAAATAAACTAATAAAGACTCTAAACTACAATGACAAAAAGGTATAGTATAGACTATAATATAAACTATGATTCTAACAAGTTTAGTTGAAATCGCACTATGACTACCAAAGTTATAATATGTCGCTTCAGAGCAAATTCAAAGACTTATATATATATATAGGCAATACATTACGTGATAGGTACTAATAGGACAAATGAACAAATGAACACTGAAATATTTTTATATAAGAAATACCCAAAACCTTCCATATATGAAACGTCCAGCTTCTGGTTTCTCGACTTTTTTGTTGTTAAAGTATATTACCCTATCTTCAAGTTTCAAGTCTTTTTTTTTCTATCATAATATATGCCGGAATAGTTGAGTTAAATCAATTTTCATGGTGCAATTCCAATTTGAAGTGAAGGTATTTGGGCGTTGTTTTCGCAAGAAAAGAGGAACACCGAACGTGCTTACATATATAACGACTACACGAAAAGTAGTGTACTGTGCAACTCTCTGAAGCACACAAAACTTCTAATTTTCTTAATTCCCTTTTCACGCTCGTTTTTTAAGTAATGCAAAATATTTCTAGTGTGCATGAAAAACAATTTAAACCAAAAAACAATCTCAGAATGTTCAAATGGAGAATTTTTTTTTACGTCCCCTCAAAAGTCAATAACTTATTCTGGCAAAAGCCAGGTGTCTTTGATTTGGCGTTTTCCTCGATTGAAATTTTGTATATTTCATTCTGATCCTTATATAATGCAGACTCATAAGTCGTGACGAAAATGAATCCACATAAATACAGTACAGGCAAGGAACAATCCAAGAAACTTCGTCCGTAGCTTGATTCTGACGTCATCGTCTTCACTGTAATCGAAATTAAAACATATAGCCGTCATCAGTTCAAACTCCATTGAAACGTAGCAACATGTACTTCTACAGAAAAATGTTCTTTCAGTGGACTGGAGAGGGCGAAGGAAGTTCTACGAAGAGTTCATTACAAATAGTCCCCGTGGAGCAGCCTCGTTTTATATTGGAAACGTGCTTAACATCAATTCGAACGTATTACCCACACCATTTCTTCAACTTTGAGAAAGTAGATGAAGATGCATGAGTCGGGATGTATGAATATAAATATGTATCTATATTTATATCTATAGCAATCTGAATGTAAGATCAAGTAAAACGCATAATAAACAGCGTAGAAATGGTAAGGATGAAAGGAATTGTACTGTCAACCTTTTAACAGATCCCTTTGTATTGGTTCATTTCTCATCTACTTTAATCCTGCGACTGCTGCACAAGAGTGTTAAATTGGAATGAGAGCTGTTAACTCATTCATGTGAATTCTTAAATTGCATGCACAGTAAGGAACTATAATGCACCTCGATACCTTTGACGGTCTCTTGTTAATGCCATGTGATGGTAGGGTCCTGGCCTTAAAAAAGTAAGCATATGTATGTTATGTATATTTATATAAGGCAAAATGTTGAAAAGTTTGAAATCCTAATATTACTATCAAAGTTATAGTCCTTCTTGGGAATTTATTACACATTAAAGTGAACAGGGTGGACTTGTTAAAGGCATACATATGTTATATGCCCTAAGTTGGTTTACTCTCTCCTCTCTCCTGCATTAAACTCACAAACTTTCAACTTTCAAAGTTACTTATCCATACGAAGTTGATGTCCTCGGCAACCCTTCTTTCTGGCCTGAAGGTGTATTCATCAAGCCATATAAGCGCCCCAATTCGCGGGTAAATTTCAGGGCAACCCGCCTGCCTCGCCGAGCTATATAACTGGATCCATGTTCACTGTCCGTCTGTTTTATCAGATCGTCAGGGGTTTAAGAACCAAGCTGGGGGCCTTCAATTTATCCGCGCTGGCTCAGCAACACCATGCCATCAGTATCTCCGAAACCTGGCTAGACGATGCCATATTATACTCCCAGCTCCCCGAAGGGTACTCCACTTTCCGTTGTGACAGGGACCGGGATGATTCTCGTAAGTCCACTGGCGGTGGAGTCCTAATTGCTATAAAAGATTCACTCGCCGCTGAACTCGTCTTCTCCTCCTCTGGCTTTCCTTTTGATTGTGTTGCTCTTCGTGGCTCCCCGCCCAACTTCCTCCCGTTCATTGTTTCTTGTGCATATGTCCCCTGTGCTAGCCCTTCTCACCTGTATGAAGAATTGTTTGACAGTTTGCCGGAACTCCTTACCGTCAGATTCCCTTCCCTCCCTTTCTTCCTTTGTGGAGATTTCAACCTCCCCATGCTCAACTGGCCTAATCATCCTAGTCTTCAAATTCCTTCCAACAACCTCTCCCATTCTTCCCTCCCACTTTCTTCCTTTATGTATACTTGCTCTGCCCTGAATTTCAATACCACCAAAAACTCCTTGGGTCGCACTCTCGATCTCTTCCTTTCCAACCTCCCCGAGCGCCAACTCTCTTTATTTCCTGGCACATCCCCGTATGTAAAAACCGACGCTCACCATCCCGCGGTTGAATTTGAAGCGGAGCTCCCTCGTTCAAAACCCAAAACCAAGCGTAAACCCACTAAGTTCAACTTCCGCGAGGCCAATTTTGACGGTCTGAACTCAGCTTTAGCGTCTTTCAACTGGGTACATATATTAAGTAATTCATCGCGTGATCAAGCTCTTAACATCTTCTAAAATATCCTCTCTGATCTCCTCTCCTGTTATGTCCCTTCTTCCCCTCCCTGCCTACGTTCTTACCCAACTTGGTTCACAACTGAACTTCATATTAACATTCGCTTGAAACATACACTGCGGAAGAAGTTTCGGGCTTCTAAAAATGACGCCGACCTTGCTCACTTTAAAGCTATACGATCTACTGTGAAGTCAATGGTCAGAAAAGCGCGTAAAAGGTACCTATTGAGCGTCGAAGCCGCCCTTGCCCGCGGTAACTTAAAACCCTTTTGGTCTCACGCTCGCAACTCTCGTAATCCAACTCAATATGTCCCTTCTTCTATCAGCTTCGCTGACTCTACTGCCAACTCCCCACAACAATCCTTCGACCTTCTCTGCACCTACTTCTCTTCAGTGTTTTCTCCCTCGAGCCCTTCACCCTGTACACCTTTCATAACCACAGACTCCTCCGAATCACTAGCCATTCCTCTCCTTACGCCTTCCTTGGTTGAGTTCCTCATTGGTAACCTTGACCCCAATGTCGGACCTGGCTCCGATGGGCTTCCTAATCTCTTCCTCCTTAACTGTAGAAAACACATTTCCCTCCCCCTGTGTATAATCTACAACAAAAGTCTCGACGAATGCTACTTTCCCCGTCTCTGGAAAGAGGCCCTTACCATTCCTATCCTCAAGAGCGGATACCCTTCCCTTGCTGTGAACTACTGCCCCATTTCCCTTCTCTCCTCTTGCTCCAAAATTCTAGAAAGATACGTCAACGACTGGTTGACCGCGCACTTCGGTCACCTCATTGTCAAAGAGCAGCATGGTTTCGTGCACATAGATCAACGGCTTCAAATCTTCTGGTCTTTACCAACTTTGTTGCTAAACGCTTGAATTCACGACAGGAGGTACATGCTGTTTATACTGATTTCTCCAAAGCTTTTGACACCGTTGACCATCACATTCTCCTCTCTAAACTTTCATCGCTAGACTTCCCTCCCTCAGTCATCTCCTGGCTTTCCTCCTATCTCTCATACCGTTCCTGCAAAGTTTCTTTTCATGGTCACTCATCTGGTTCCTTCCCTCCTTCCTCTAGTGTTCCCCAAGGCTCTACACTTGGCCCCCTACTCTTCCTGTTTTTTATCAATGACCTCGCCTCCATCCTCACCTGTCCGTATTTGCTTTACGCAGATGACCTTAAATTGTTTGCCTCTGTTTCGTCTCCATTGGACTGTCCTCTCTTACAATCCAACCTTGATAATTTAGCCCGTTGGTGTTCGGTCAACAAGCTAACACTGAATGTCAACAAATGCCACTGGATGCGCTATTCCCTGAAGCCCTCCCCATCATCCTTTTCCTATTCTCTCAGTGGTCAACCCCTTTCACTACTGACCTCCTTCAAAGACCTGGGTGTAATATTCGACGATAAACTTCGTTTCAAATCCCACTTCGTTGACATCATCAATAGAGCTTCCAAAATGTCTGATTTTATCCTACGTTTCTTGTCCGACTTTACCTCAATCCAGCCCTCCTTTACACTCTTCAATTCCCTTGTCAAAAACATCCTTGAATATTGCTGTGTAGTCTGGTCCCCCTACCGCATCCGTGACGGCCGCGCTCTTGAAGCTGTACAACGCAAATTCACCCGGACCCTCTTTTACAAAAAGAACCTTCCACGGGTTGATTATCCGTCACGACTCCGCACCCTCAATCTCCCCTCCCTACAGCAACGCCGTATCTTCCTTAATATGTGTACTCTTTTCAAACTCTGCAATGGTCTGATGGACTGCTCCGCCAACTCGGATATTACTTTCCGTATCGCCTCGTCTCATAACACACGTAATGCGGACATTTTTTATGTACCCCTCGCCGAGCTCGAGGTTTACTTTCACTCTCCGATCCCGAGGTTTTGCCGGTCCTATAATGCCCTACAGCTTGGTTCCTTTGACTCTATGTCCCTCTCTAGCTTTAAGCGCAAAATATGCCATTTACTTGCTCCTCCCTCTGAGGACAATATGTAATAAGAAATTTGCTTTCTGTGTATTGTCCTCATTAAATAAATAAATAAATAAGTGGAACGGTTCTTGAAAAATACCTAAACGTAATATATATTATATAATTGAATTTTTAGCAACGGGCTGTATATTAAATTATATTAATTATAATATAATATATATAATTATATAAACTCTAAACAAAAAATATTTACCAATAAATCAAAAATTATGATAGGCAGAGCATTGGAATAAACGAAACAGATATAAAATATATTTTGTTCAACGAAAACTAAAAGATGGCTCCATCGAAGTGCTTCGTTGATACGTACTTGTGCGCATCTGTGTTAGCCAGGCTCGGGAAATAAGAGGGCCCTTCGAGCACCAAGATCCCTCAAATGTTATTTCACACAAATTCACGTGTCTTTTCCAGTACATGGGTCCGCATTGGATCCTGAAACAAAAATCAAACATGGGGATTCGCCACCTACCGGAATAAACAACACGTCAATTAAACCTGGAAATAAAAAACTAAAAAGAAGAAGGCTCGAACGCTGGCGTGGAGCCGTGAAACTCCGGGCCTAAGTGCCGGGATCGGAAATGAGGATCATAATGGACCACATCCTCGATCCTTGCTTTGCCTACCTTAGATGTATTGTAAAGCGCGGCCTTTGAGGTTCCCAGCTTTAACATCCTCTTTGGCCCCACAAAAATCTTACAGTAAGGGACATCCTCCAAAATCATGGCCTAGGGATGTCAAGGTTGGGTGGGGAACCCAAAGGGCGATGTGATCCATCGTAAATCCTTCTTTCCGATCGGGACACTCGGATGCAAGCATGAGTCGATGGTGCGATTGGATGGAGCTTCAATATTTATAGACCTTCACGGTAAATTTCGCCATCTTTTTAGGTTTTTGAATTAACTTTCCCCTCTTGGTCGTCCCCGGCCATTAAGGATCGTCTTCTGAATCTTAAATCGGACAATCTTCCAGGACATTGTATTAATCCATAAGGGCTCATCCATCGTTCACGATATTTTCCTTTAAGAAAGAACATTATTTAGAGTCTATTTAATCTTTCAAAATAGATAGATCTCCAAGCTGTTTCCTAAAAATGTCTGTGTTTGCCATGGACACGATAACTCGATAACAGTTCATCTGAAATATGAAAACAAAATCTTTAGTAAATTATATAGCCTGGCCACCAAATGAAGAATTTGTCACACTTTTAAAAAAATTGTGACGGTTTTAAAAAATTGTATAATTTTACGATCTGTTAAATTTCTGATACTTACTTAAACAAAAAATATTTATTTACATAAAACTCCTTGATCTGTCTAAAATATTTTTAACAGTATTCTTGGCAACATTTACTTTTGAAATAAAATCGTTTCTTTGAAATTTATAAAGCCTATAACCCCCCTAAATTTCTCTACAACTTAGAATATAGGAAAAAGTTTGGAAACGGGAAGCTGAAGGCTCACATATGAAAGGGTTTCGTGTTTCCTTATGTGAGGAACCTTGAGATATCCGTCATGTTATTTGACGTTCTGGTCCTAAACCCAGGGGAAGGAGGAGGGTTTGAGGCAATGTACTTTGTACTATCCTCAATAAAAGAAAAATAAAATGCTGAGATCAAAGAAACAGATAAACAAAGTTTAGTAGGAGCTACTCTACCATGCTAAATCGTCCCTGATTTCTTTTGGTGAAGCCGACCAAGAAAACGCACTCAATGTAGGTAAAAACAAAATCATTGTATTGTGTTAATATAAAGACCACTAACGTATGGTCACGTGGGTGAAAAGGCAGACGGTAACAGGTGCCATGGAAGAAAAGGGTGTAGAGCATGCAATGAGGGTGGCAAGCGTATAGTCAATTTTTCAGACAGCCATCGATTCGACACTTGTCTAATCCAAACTCCATCCGAATATCACGGCTGAACACGTCTACTATTCGCAACAAACTTCTAAGATGGTCGTCAGTACCAGCATACAACTTGATGTCATCTAAGTACATCAAATGTTTCAGTTTGCACCTAGCACGTAGGCAATATTTAATTGCAAAACCATGCCCTCTAGCATCATTCAGTAGCCATGAAAGAGGGTTCAGTGCCATACAAAACCAAAGGGGACTCAACGAATCCCCCTGAAAGATGCCCCCCCGTATACGGATGGGCTCTGAGGTATTAGCACCCTCAAATGTACGCACCGATAAGGTGTTATGCCACCCTTCCATGACTGTCGCCAAAAATTTTATTAGTTTTGGATCAATGCGATACAGATGTAGGATGTCGATTAGCCGGGTATGCGGAACGCTATCAAAAGCCTTGGCATAATCGATATAGCAACTGAAGAGGTTTCTTTGGCCTCTAGTTGCTTGTCCTACAACTACCGAGTCGATAATGAGTTGCTCTTTGCAACTCCTTGACCCAACTCGGCAGCCCTTCTGCTCCTCGGACAGAATGTTGTTGGTCTCGAGGTGCGCATTGATCCTTCCACTAATAATGGACGTGATGAATTTGTAGAGGGTTGGTAAGCAAGTGATCGGTCTTGTGTCTACGGGGTCCTGCACCTTCTTAGGGATAAGGTAGGTAATCCCCGCAGTCAGGAAAGGTGGAAATTCCTCCGGCCGACTCATGACGTGATTTATCTTGTGTGCCAACCGACAGTTGTACGCTGGTAAATTAATTTCTTATACCAGGAATTCTGCACCCAATCCAGACCTGGGCCCCTGCAGTTCTTCGAGCTGTTTGTCGCTCGTCGAACTTCCTCTTCGGTAACATCCGCAAAATTCACGCTAGGCATATTGGCATGACGCGTGCGTTCGGCGGTGATCCACTCCGCATGCTGAGCAGATAACCCTCAAAAAATCAAAAAAATCCATCCCAATACTCTTTCGCTTCCGTCACCGGAAACTGCACTGTCTGGACGCTCTATTGGGATTCGTCGAGAGATCTGAAAAAGCTCCGCTAGTTCATCTCGTATGTTGAATTCTAGAGTGACTTTCGACATATTGTCATAACTGACTGCATATGACAGAAAGTTTAGTGTGCCCAGAATTTCAAGTACGGGTGCCTCACTGGAGATGGCGTAGTTTCAACAAACCCTCTGCACTTTATTTCTCACCCGTCTGCTGGCGTTGCCAGTGCTAATCTGAATCAGTCTAGCAATGTCCTGCCTTAGTGAGTCCCGCCGACGTTCCAGACGAATTTTCCATGGTGGATCTCTTCGGTCCAAGACGCTAAACAAGGAAAAGGTATAATCTTCGTCAAATCTTATTGGTAAGAGAGAGATCGGTGAGCTTTTGCTATTCTGGTACTACGGCGTGCTCACCCATGTAGCAAAAAGTTGTTTCACGTATTCACTTATCCATAAGCAAAAACTTGCCAATCTCACCAATACATTGGTAAGTCCGGGCGGTATGTCAAACACAGCTGATCGGGTTTTCGGTACATCTCGCTCATGCTCAAGGGCAAAACAATTTGAAATCGTGTGTACTCGCACTGATTTCCCCCCTTGAGGGGCAAGGGGGAGTGAGGTAGCTGTCTAGTATCTATCTGTGCTAGAGGTTTCTTGACGTTTCGGTCTAAGCAGATATTCGCTCAATGGTTAGCGAGAGTGCGTGTTATTCATTCGCAGCGACCACGTGCTGCTGACAGCGAGCTACATATAACCTTGGCTCAGTGGAATTTAGCGTCGACAAAATTTATACATTCTGTCATCAAAACCAAAGGGGAATATACTCACATAAAAGAAGAAAGGTTCATCACGTACTAATCTAAACCAAGGATGGAAAATGCAAGTCAGCGCAGGAAAGTGGGTGAAAACGGGGTGCCAGTGAAAGTTGAAACTAATTTGCCGCCGAAGAAGAAAGGAGGCAAAGCAATCTGGGTTGACACTGTGAGAGAAGATACATTCCGGCGCAGTAAAAAAGTAACCGATGAATTCATAAAAAGAACATGGGAGCATATTGAATTCATCCAAGCCAAGGTTGAGCAGCTACAACTCGCGAAAAACAATTCCAAATAGGATCTCGTACAATTAAGTTAGATAACAGAGAGAACATCTAAATGTTCAATTTCGAATTTAGTTTAAGTGTCAACATCACCTTTTGTTGGATCATATTGAAATAAAAATCTGTTGTGACTGAAGCTTATTATTTTTGTCAACTTGAATATATGCATTAGTACAAATCCAATTATTGAGTTTTTTTTTTTTTGTGTGTATACGCTTGAATATGTTTTTTTCAGATTTATATATTTCAAATTGGAGGTTTATTAGTTTTTTTTCTGATTTTTGTTGCACATTCTGCAAGCTCCAGTTAAATAAACAGCAAAAAATGATTTTTTTTCAACCCCCTTTTTTTAACTTCCAACCATTTATTAGCTTTATAATAAAATGGGAAAAGGACCCGTCTGTTTAAATGATTAAATTACCTTCAAAAATAAAATCGGCAAATCCATGATCAATTCATCATTTGCATTTAGGAAACGAATACGTTGAATTAAATTGCTCAAGCAAAACATCTGACATCATCTGCAACTCACCTTTCAAGTGAATTTTCGTATTATTAAAATGCTTCTAATCCGTCGGGCAAAAGGAAAGATTGGGGTTTAGGTACTCGTTTTCTATTGTAAGAGCAAACAAGAACTATCTCTATTCTTATCATGAAAAAATCAAACAAGTTTCATTTCTTTTCAGACATGATTTTTACGCTTGCATCAGTTATCTTTCCTTTGTCATTTTCATATACCATTGTTCGATGTCACCAAAAAGGTTCAGCCTTGTATAATGGAAACCCTACCAGTATTGATTGTAAAGACCCTTGCATTCGCATTAATTTGCGGATCAAGTGTGACGAATGCTCATTCTTGCACTGAACCGAACCATCTTCGAAGTAACAGGATATCTGAAAACCATTTGCCACAGAAGCCGTTAGGCCCAAGGAGCGTAAATCGACAGCTAGTTCATGATCCCTGTAAAAAATCGAAAATAAGTCCTTTTCTGTTCATTCACTGAAGGATAAAATAGTATTCATATGTTCCGTAAGTGTAAATGTACGAGTAGATGGAAATTTTAGATTCAGATATTTCTCAGCTGTGAACTGAATCACGCAGGTGAGAAGAAAGGATCTTTGAGGCATTGACATTTTCTACGTAGATTGTGCTTCGACCAAGTTTCAGTTTGATCGGAGGATATGATTCAATCATCCAGAAATAGTTGATTATAAATAACTGATGGCATTCTGTGCAGTTTTAGGAAATAGTAAATTTATACGAAATAGTCGACTTTAATAATAGTAAGTTTCCTCTAAAACCTTCCAACATTATGCCTTATATTGTATGTTACGTTCATTTGTACAATCCTAGGATGAATTTGAGGAGGTTTTCGAGTAAAATTCAAAAGTAAAGTAATATACTATTATATATTATACTATTTATTTGTGGAGAGATCGACATAAAACCTAAAATTTATTCTGAAAATCGATCTTGCCTCATTTTAAATTTGTACTTTTTCCGCGTATGACACAGAGGCAGGCGGATTCTTTTTTCCAATTTTCTTAATTATTGTATCTTCTGTTTTTACAGAACTAAGAATAAGAATGATTACTAAAAAAGATATATAAATTCCTCCTTAATGTTGGAATTATTGATTATTCTAAGGTTGGTTTGGGCTTTCCTACGAAGTGACAAACGGCTTTTCCCAATATTCTAACATCCGGCAAACA
This sequence comes from Hermetia illucens, assembly GCF_905115235.1. Taxonomy (NCBI): domain Eukaryota; kingdom Metazoa; phylum Arthropoda; class Insecta; order Diptera; family Stratiomyidae; genus Hermetia; species Hermetia illucens. The sequence goes on along the minus strand of NC_051854.1, from coordinate 96,461,244 downwards.
TCTACCGGGTGGAACATCGGAAAAATCAACTTTGCAAAGTCTATCGAAGCTCTCACATGATGGGTAAATCAGCGACAGGGCCCAGGCACAGACGGAAAAACCACTACTGAATCGCTAGTTCATTCAACAATGAACCTTATTATCGCACTTTGTAATGCATAGTTGGGAGCCTAGGAAATTGTGTCCTGAGGAAATTACCCGTGTACTGGTGGATGACTGAAGATTGGGGAAAACGAACATGAAATCAACAGGTATAAGGCATACTGCTGGCAAGAACAACGACATAAACAGAGAGCAATGAGGCCTCGGGTATAAGCTGGTTATCAAAGAATTCGGTGCCGATTGATCACCTTGTTCTATGGAAACAGCGAAAATGGAAGAAATCGTGCAGGTACTTTTTCCTGTCCACCTTATCTGAACTGCACAAAACTATAAGAGGTGGTCCTGTCCATAAAGGACAACAAAGCACCAAGACCTTATGGTATTCCCAGCGAAGTGTTGAGACACATACAAGCCGAACTTGCTACCCGACACATTCAACACATGTTTGACAGCGAGTATTTTTCCCTCCCGCTGAAATGTTACAAAAATTGTGCTGATAAGCTGTTAGCGAATCGTCCACTCAGTATGTTGGACGCAGTAGGGAAGTTACTTGAGAAGCTCTTTAAGCCACGATTGACAGAAGCAATAACTGCTGCGGGAGACTACTCATCAACACAATATGGTTTTAGAACGATGTAGATGCCGAATGGATCGCATCTGGTCGGGTATGCGGATGATGTTGCCGCACTGATTACCGCACGCACGATTGAGCAAGTTCAGCGCATACTGGGAATGGTGATGCAGTGAGTAAGCTGATGGATGGCTGAGCATAGGTTCTCCCTAGCTCTGGAGAAACCCGAAGTCGTTGTGCTGACCAAGGATAGGGTTCCCAGGGTCTTTCCTATTCAGTGGGTGGTCTTGTCAAAGCGAGCCGTAAAATACCTTGGCATCATAATGCACACGTAGATGAGCTTCTTCGAGTAGATTCGCAATACCGCAAATAAGGCTGCGGCTAGAATGTTTGCGATTTGCCGACTGATGTTGGAGATCCCTTACTCAGCAGGCGTCGCTTGCTGATGAGCGCGGTTCAATCCGTCCTCCTTTACGGCAGCGTCCATCTGTAAGGAAACGCTTTGCACATGTACAAAGACGAGGGGTTCTGCGAGTTGTGTCCGCCTATTGTACCGTTTCAGAGTCAGCTGATAGAGAGGTGATAGAGATATTCCGATCGTTCTCTACGCTGCCCATACGAGGCTTATGGTATATACCTCAGAAAAGGCGAGGGAAATAAAGAAGCTGCAGCTTGTGAAAAAAGAACTCGTACTCTGCGTATGGCAGCAAACTTGGGCAAGAGAATGGAGAGGTAGATGGACCGTGCATCTCATAAAAGACGTACGGCCGTGGTTCAATCGAAAACACGGTAAGGTTGACTATTATCTAACCCAGCTGCTCAAAGGCCATGGGAATTTTCAATGTTAACTGCACAGCTTCGGAAAATCCCGGCGCTCGACTGCATTTATTGCAAAAACGTTGTGGATGATGCCTGCCACACCTTTATCTTCTACAGAAGAAGAGAGCGTCATCGCCAGCACCTTTCGATGGAAGGGTGCCTTGCGTCCCCGGACACCATAATTGAGGCCATGCTGCTGAGCGGGGACATGTGGAACCAAGTGGCACGTTACATTCAAGGCATTTTTAAGGCGAAAAAGAGGGATATGGTTAGAAGAGATTCCAAGGTAGCTGAGGCTCTCTGAATCCACGGAATTTTGCTCCTATACTGAATCGGCATGGCCTGAAGTAATGTATCAAATAGTTCCGGGTCAGAGTCCTAGACGCTGCGAAGGGATGTTTTAGTCCGCCTTTCCGGAACTTTGTGCGTGAATATATTTCACCTCCCTACCCAAAACAAAAACAAGGTTGGTTTGAGCGGTATTCAAAGGTACGATTATGGACATTAATTATGAATATACTATGTTAATGGGACCATGTAGCAAGTTCCTGGTAAGCATATTTGTATGCTCTTTGAATTTTTCCTTATATATTTTAACATGGCAAAATATTTCGTCAGCTACGAAGGGAGTATTTATAGATCTTGATGTATAGTCAACCAATTAAAAGGTTTTTTTTTTTTTGGAGTAGGGTAGGTGAATGCGTTTACGCACAGAGTGTTGGACTCCCGCAACAGCACGCTGGCGGACTACCAACTAAACACCTCCCTGTCATCACAGAACTAGCCTGGAACCGTTTGACACATTACTTCGGGCTAGCCCTCCCGCTCTCCCGGCTTTGGCAGCCTTCAAGTCAGGGAATTCTTTTCACCAACGGGAGGGGAGGGGAGGAAGGGAGTTGTTAGTTCAGGGAACTCCTTACCGTCCGATCCCTCTGCCGGTCGAGTTCAATATTCTTCGTAGTAAGAAGAGCCCGAACATAATGCGCAATACGATTCCAGCTGCCAGCGCTCTTCAGCATCTCTCGCACAATGTTATCTGGAGAGAGCTCCCCCGTGTCTGCATAAAGCTGCTGGCGGAGGCCGTCCCACCTCTCGCAAGAGAAAAAGGTGTGTTCAGCGTCATCCGCCACTCTATTGCAGAACACACAATCAGGAGATGGCGCCTTCCCAACCCTGTGCAGGTAAAACTGAAAACCTCCATGCCCACTTAGAAGTTGGGTAAGGAAGTAATCAATCTCACCGTGCTTTCTGCTCAACCACGGATCTAATTTGTCGATGAGCCGCGCAGTCCACCTGCCCCTTGGCTCATTTTGCCAAGAAAGTTGCCACTCGTTAAGGGTGCGTTGACGTTCTTCACGGGCAACCACTTCTCTTAAGCTTTCGCTCTTACGGCGATAGATAGCTTTGCGCTCCTTGGCAAGGAGGGCAACGGGGATCACTCCCGCAATCACCATCACAGCCGGTTCGGAGACAGTGCGATAAGCAGACGCCACTCGCAAAGCTCCCCGCCTCTGCACTTGAGCGAGGCGTTTACGATGCACCTCCTTGTCAAGGGCATCAGCCCATACCTCCGCACCATAGAGAAGGACGGACTGCGTTGCTCCCATGAGGAGACGTCTCCTAGTTGATATAGGGCCCCCGACATTCGCCACTAGCCGACTCAAGGCCGCGACTCCTGCTGCAGCCCTGTCCGCTGCTGCTTTGATTTGCTCGAAGAAGCTCATCTTCGAGTCGAGCATCAAACCAAGGTATTTAATCACTGATTTTGACTCTATAGTCAACTCGCCGATCGATATGGGACGCAAGGTCGGGATTCTCCTTCTGGTCAGGATGACTACTTCGGTTTTTTCCAGCGCAAGGTTGAAACCGCGAGCAGTCATCCATCCGCTTACCCGTCGCATCAATATGCCAAGTCTGCTTTGCGCCTGTTCAACAGTGCGTCCGGCAACAAGTGCCGCAACGTCGTCTGCATAACCGACCAGGCGCGACTCTTCAGGCATATCGAGTCTCAGCAGACTATCGTAGGAAGCGTTCCAGAGGTCCGGCCCTAGGATGGATCCCTGCGCTACTCCCGACGTGATTTCCATCCTCCTCTGGGCCTCTAGCGTCTCATAGAACAGGGAGCGGTCTTTCAGATAATCCCTCAATATCCGCAAGAGATAGCTTGGCACGTGAAAGGAGTTCTCTAGTGTGCCTAGCATATCTGTCCATCTTACGGAATTGAAGGCATTTCTGACATCAAGCGTTATGAGGAGCACTATCCGTCGAGATCGGCGGCTGTGTGCCCCGGCTCGATTAAACGCATCTACGACCTCCATAACAGCATCCACTGTAGATTTCCCTGTTCTAAACCCGAACTGCCTTGCGGATAAGTCCCCGGCAGCACGGATCGCTTCAGCGAGTCTACTCCTGATGAGCTTCTCGAGCACTTTTCCGGCCGTGTGAAGCATACACAGCGGTCTGTATGCAGACGGGAGCTCCGGGTCTCCTTTACCCTTACTGATCAACGCGAGTCTGGCCACTTTCCAGCGACAAGGAAAAATGCCCTCCTTCAAGCACGCGTTGAACGCTTCGAGCAGCAATTCTGGCCGTTGGCGGAACACCAGTTTGTAAAGTTCCGCCGGGATGCCATCAGGACCTGGCGCCTTCCTGTTTTTCATAGTGAGAACCGCTTCTTCGAGTTCTCCCATTGTGAAAAGGGGGCAATCCACGACGCTTTCTGCGCTGTTTACATCAAGCCGTACAGGGTGTCTGGGGAACAATGCCCGCACAATGCGGTCCATCTGGTCGGTGCTCAATATGCAGGGCTTCCGCAGAGCCCCGATTTTCCGAGTGACAAGCTTATAGCCAAGTGCCCACGGGTCATCATTCACCTCATTTACAAGATTTTGCCAGCCGCGAGCTTTGCTTTTATTTATAGCGCTGCGGAGTCTCCTTTTTGCTGATCTATATTGTTCCTTTATGGCACATGCCTCCTCGTTGGCGTACAAACGTTGTGCCAAACGGCGGAGCTTATGACACTCCTTCCGTAGGTCGGCAATTTCTGCCGTCCACCAGTACATAGAAGGCTTGTCGCGCCTGGGGCCTCTCCGGGGCATGGAAGCCTCACACGCCGTCGTTATCAGGTTCATCATTGAATTTACGACGGTGTCAACTGCGACACCACCACCCCCCGGAGTGCCCCCCAGCGCGGCCCTACCTGCTCCAAGAGCTTCGACGAACCTTCCGATGTTCACCTTCGCGACATTCCACACGCAGGGGGAACGTCGTGTTGGTGCTCGCCGGCAAGTAGCGTCAAACACTCCGAACGCAATGTACTGATGATCACTTGCCGAGAAGTCTTCTAGGACTCGCCACCCGTCCACCGATGATGCCAGAGATTCCGACGCAAAAGTGATGTTGGGAATGCTTCCTTCACAACCTGGGCGCCGAAACGTTGGCGTGGATCCGGTGTTTAAAATTACGAGCCCGGTTCTCGCCGCCATTTCCAGAATCCGTTTCCCTCTGGAGTCTGATTGAAGCATGCCCCATTCAAGAGCCCTGGCGTTAAAATCACCGCCAACCAGGATTCGTCCCTCCGTGCTCGAAACGGCGTCCTCCAGAGCATCAAGCCGGCGCTGAAAGTCCGGAATCGCCTCATTCGGCGTCAGGTAAACGCTAAAAAACGTTATCCCTAAACACCGGATCCAGACAAATCCGTCCCCCCGGCCTTCGGCAAGAACACGAAGTCGAACGTCGTCCCGAACCCAAATGCCAGCGGTGCCCGATAAGTCGAGATACCATGAGGACGGGTCCTTGTTTCGGTTTGCTCGCTAATCAGCACTAGATCAGCATTTACTTCCGCAGCGAACTGTGCTAGCAACTGGTGAGCGGTTGCACTCCGGTGCATGTTAATTTGCAAAATGCGGATCATGGCGATCGCACCCTAGCCCTCTCTAATTCCGCCCTGAAGATTGGACACCGTCCCGAGCCCGCAGTGTGTGCGACGCTTTCGCCAAACGCGCCACGATCCCTGCAGAGAACACAACTCTCGCTTTCCTTGCAAGTCTTCGCTTGATGACCCGCTTCGCCGCATCTCCGGCATGCTGTCCTCCTGTCCGGACCCTTGCAAGCTGCTGATGTGTGTCCATAGTCCAGACACCTGTAGCACTTGGTGGGGACTATCCGCATTCGTACCCTGCATACTACCCATCCGATTTTGATTCTCCCGCTGTTAAGGAGTTTCCTCGCATATTGCTCGGGGACATCCACCACGGCAAGTTTTTGGCCTCGAGCATTTACAGAGGTAATACCTACCCGGGCATTGGTTACCTCTGGACATTCACGCTTTAGCGCCTCCTCTACTTCGACCTTTTCTGTGAGGTTGGTCAGTTATGGCAATACACTTTGAAGCCAAATATCTCGAAAGCCCCATGATAACAAATTCTTGAAAGACACGCAAAGACGCAACATTTTTGATGTGTGTTTTTCACCGTTATTATCATTTTATTAGTATTATTTTTAATAATAATAATAATGATAAAATTAAAAATTAACGTTTTGCACAGCAAAAAAAAAAACTTGGAATTTTCAAATTTAATAAAAAGTAAATAAATTTCGGTCAACAATTGTGTAAATTAGTATTCGGTATGGTGACCATTAGCTTTTAAAACTGCGAGAAGTTTTCTTTCCATCGACTCTACAAGTTTTTCGGTGACTTCCACGAGCTCTAAACATCTTTTATGTATTATACTTAATCCTTTTTATTCGTTATCTCCTTTTTTCGTAGCTCCTTGTAGACTTGAGCCCACGAATGCTCTATCGAATTTCGAAGGGATGAGGAAGGGTCTTTTTGACATGGTAAAGCAGCCATTCCTTAACGACCATGGCTGTGTATTTTGGGCCGTCGTCATGAACTAACATGATATCTGATGGCAACTCTAACATTGCTATCGAAGTTGGCATGTGCTCCCTTAGTATATTAGGGTAGATCACTTTAGTGAGGTTTTCCTGGATTATATTTAGGGACCCTGGTCCTATAGATACCACACCATGATACTGCCACCGCCGTGTTTCGCTGCTGATACAACGTTACCGTCTTCTAAGGCACACCAATTCCCAGCCATCCCAGCTTATAAACGAATTCTTGAGCATATTCAAGTCATTTTTTAATATTCTTCTCCAAATTCTGTGCAATAGATACTGCAGTTGTCTTCGAATTTTTCCCTATGTCCTGCAAAATTTATCTTTATGTTTGTTCCCAATGGATTTTCGCAGGTCGGCCACTACCGGTTTTGCTATAAACAGCTCCACTTTCTTTAAAATTGGACTTTTCTATTATTTCAGTTATTTCCCGTACAGTTTTAATATTATTGGAATATTTAATGAATAGCTTTTTTAAATCGCGATACAACTGCTTATTATCCATTTTCTGGCCTTTGTCGCGCAATGCTACCAAGAAACTAATCGTTGCAGTATATACTAGGAATCCCAGCACTTCTAGACGCAATACGAAGCATAACAGTACTCTTTTTGAGCCCCAACCACGTTATGTGTCGCCGATATGAAATGATTACTCGAAGTGTCCAAGTTTTCGTCACGTGTTTTGAAAATTTTCAAAAAAGTTCTCAATGTTTCATCATCTTTCCTCCCTTACCCATGTGACCATGTTTTAATGAGAAATTATGGGTGTTACAGTTGAACTACAGATAGGTGCAGGTGCCCCCCATGCCTAGGTGCCATTGCTTGCGCTTCGATGAAGTGCGCGTTTTAACTCTTTCCACGTCTTCCCGAGAAATGCACACTACCCCTCTGCTGTTCTGCGCAATGTGATGTTAGTGCACCGCACTCATCGGCCATTCTGAGAAGTGGTTTCCATTGCATTGTGTAAAAACCAACCAAAAGTTACCAATGGCCCGTATGCCAATTCAGGACATCCGTTAAGATTTACTCAAGCTAGAGTGATACGACCTGACTCCGCCATAAACCGTCTATAACGGAGTTAGATCGACTCGAGCACGTTAGAGAGAACCCCACCCAGACTAGCAGTTCTTAAAGGGATAGAGATTTTTGGACTAGGTTGAAATTATGGCCCAGAAACGACTATCACGCCCCAGAATCGAACTAAGTGGACTTGACCCGTTGAAATTCATCAACTGTAGGTTATGCCCTTATGGTTGACCCTAGCTACCTGAAATGACCACTTTCGCGGTTCATTTCAATTTCATCAATCATCAATCAATCATCATTTCAATCTATATACTATCTTTCAGACCTTTCGCTTTTCTAAACTAGTCATCACGAACTTCGCTCCTCTCCTGCAAATTCTCAATATCAATGGTAATTTTAACATTTTTGAAAGTTTTTCAAAAGATTCTTTTATTTCATGCCAATTTTTTGGTCTTATTCTCTAGAGGTGGTCAAAGGATAGTATAGGATCCAGGGCGAAATGTGTATTGGTACCCACGATGCAGCATAAAACCTGGGAAACGCCCGCTAAACCAACACCAACAGGTCTACTACCAAACCCTATCTCCACCTCCACGTAGTGACCGCTAATCGATACCCTGTCCCAATATAGGACTGATGTAACAGCGTTGCAGGAAATGTGATGGACAGGGACCGATTTCCTGGAGAAAAGTCACTACACCATATATTTCATCCAGTAAATCATGTGCTCGAAGTAGGTTTCTTAGTCAACCAAAAAATGAAACCTGCTGTTATCCGCTTTGAAAATATAAACGAAAAGCTATCCGCTCTGCGTTTGCGAGGCAAATTTAGAAATATAACCCTCATAAACCTTCACGCCCTACAGAGGAGACTGCAGAGTCGGAGAAGAAGGATACCTTCTACAAGGCAGTTGAGCGGACCTTCGAAGCCTGTCCCAAGTATGATATCAAAATCATACTTGGAGATTTTAACAGTCAAGTATTCAGGCGATACGTTGGCTCCCATAGCTTACATAGGGATACCAATGATAACGGACTGCGTGTTATCCAGTTAGCAGCAACGCACGAAATGAATGTTGGAAGTACCCGGTCCACAAACATACGTGGGCATCTCCAGACGGGACCACTTTCAACCAAATTGACCATGTGCTGATCGAGCGCGGCCACCTCTAAGCCTTGATGAATGTCAGATCATATAAGGGGGCCAATATAGACTAGGATCACTATTACACTGGCATGGTGCTCCGGGCTCGAATTACAACACCACCTAAAATGCCTTTTGAGAATCAAGTGAGAGTGAATACTGAAGCGATTGACAACGCAGCCCTCCGTAACACCTATAAGAGAGAAATGCATGCCGCAATAACCGCAGCTAAGAGATATCCTGGAAATTAAGCATCAATAAATGGTCTTCACAACCACCTGAAGAATGTTATCGTTGATACGGTCACAAACATACTTGGCCCCAACCGCAAAAAAAGTCAGAACGGCTGATTCGACGATGAATGTAAGCTAGCAACGGAACAGAAGAATGCTGCATACCGAGTAATGTTGCCTTCTCAAAGAACGCGAGCAACAACCAAAATATTGGCGAGTTTGAGGTCCTGCCAACTGAAGACACAAAGCATAGAAGAAACAGTCCGTGCAGTCCACCGGTTTAAAAACCATAAGTCGCCAGGAGCCGATGGAATTACAGCCGAATTGGTTAAATATACATGTGGCCAACTACACCAAGTGGTTCATCAAGCAAGCGGCGCGAGATTTCGAACTACACATTAATGAAGGCAAGGCGAAGTATACGGTGGCAACGTGCCAAAAACCAAAGAACGAACAACATCGAATCGCACTGGTCAAACGAAGACAATAAAGATAAGAGACTATAATTTTGAGACCGTTGAAAATTTCTCCAACAAAGCTTATTTCAGCTTACAAAAACTGTTTCGCTCGAAACGTCTCACCATAAGGTCAAAGCTCTTACTGTACAAGAATATCTGATCTTGCCGGTCCTTATGTATTCCTCGGAAAAAAATTGCGAATTCTTGGCCGCGTTCGGGAGGAGAATACTCCGAAGAATTTTTGGCCCCCTACATGAGAATGGACGATTCCGTAGCCTACATAATGACGAAATCTAAGATACCATGACCGTTAGGTTGTGGATAAAATCCGGCTCAACAGGTTGCGATGGGCCGAAAAATATATAAGGGCAACATCTATGGTAGAAAAAGAAGACGAGGCAGACCCTGCCTAAGTTAGAATGATGGCGTAGGTCAGGACGCCAGACAGCATTTAGGGATATCGAATTGGTGGCCCTCGGCGCAAAACCGGGGTGTCGGGAGTTCCTCATTAAGGTAGGCTTAAACCGGATACCGGTTGTTGCGCCGTTGGTGATGATGATCCCTACACAGCTAAACTCTTCTCATCGAATTCCTGATAAATGTTAATTTTTGTGTTTAGATCTTCAAATGAAGTAATAAGTAGAGAACATTATGATTATGTGAGCAACAACCTTGAACAAATAACATATTTTCTGGTAACTATGACATGCGCAACGTTATAATAATCTCTAATAACCCAATTGAAACAAAATCGCATTTTACCTAATCATACTTATTTTCTTGAGCATATATAAATGAGTTGCTCATTTTGCAGCATTAGATAACCGGACATCTCTATCCCAAGCGAACGTATTGCAAATATAATCAAAATGGAGAGATTTTATTTTATTCTCTATGGCGCAGTTCTACTGTTACCAATTGTAATACCGGTAAGTATCGTTTTCTTTTGTATATACCTAAATATACTTGCATAAAATACTAATCCTTCCTCTGTTTAGGAAAATCCTGAACCGGATGAGACAACCTATGCAACTTTACGATCTGTTTCGTCGGAATCCGTGGAAGCGGAGGATCGTGTTGAAGGAAGGTCACTCATTGGAGCAATAGAAACGGTGAAGAAGGTGGGAAATGTATTACAGCGAGTAGGCTCGAAAATCCCATCAGGTGGTTTTCTGAGTTCTCAAATTCCGTCTTCTCAAGAATTTGGTCGTCCCAAGATGCGGGCAATCCAAATAATCCATAATATTAAGAAAGACGTGGAAGATTTTGCGAAGAATAAAAGTTGATATTGTCACCCTTTGTTCTGGCTGGCGTCCATATTAGGAAAGTGATTTTCGATTCAAAGGATTCCAAGATTAAAGATTGTGCCCCTTTTACTGGTTATAGTGTACCTGTTGATCATAGTATCTCAAGCAGGCCAGTAACCGTTAGGAACTTTAGTATGTTCCCCACTTCCAGAAGTTTCAGCTTTGCATCTGGTATTAAGTGTTCTCCCAGATGTATCGACCTACTTTGCACAAGTGCTGGACACTGTCCCAGGACGTGCATAGAGGTTTCGTCCTCCTCCTCACAGAACCTGCAGGCAGTGTCCGTAGATATCCCTAGCTTCCCTAGGTGGTAGTTCAGCCGACAATGACCGGTGAGAATTCCCACTATGATTCGGAGGTTCTTTTTGGTGAGGTTTAAGCAATCCTTTGTGCGCATGGGTTCGTATCCCCCAATAAGCACCCTGGACTGCTCCATCCCTGGTAGACCCGCCCAATATAGTTCCCTCAACCGTTTTTCTTCGTTTCTTAGATTCATAGCCATGAAACCGTTTCCGATTCCACAGAAGGGTTCTGGCCCGTATAAAGGCATCCCTGCTCCCTTCTTGGCTAGTTCATCCGCTGCCTCATTGCCTTCCAGCCCAGCATGGCCTGGAACCCAAAGTATCCAGACCTTGTTGGACGAGCCGAGTGTATTCAGTCTCTCAAGGCATTCCCATACCAGTTTAGAGTTCACCTGGTTGGACCTAAGTGCCTTGATCGCTGCTTGGCTATCGGTGAGAATAGCTATGTTCTGCCCCCTGTAGTTCCTTTGCAGATTAAAGGAGGCACATTTGTCTATGGCGTAAATTTCCGCCTGGAATATGCTAGTGTACCTGCCCATTGGCTCGAAGTACATTTTCCTTGGACCAATGACACCGGCACCCGCTCCCTCTGCTGTGAGGGATCCGTCAGTGTACCAAGTAATCAGTTGCTGGTTTAAGCCGTATGTCGCAACCACGCTCTCCCAGTTTGCCTTGTTACTCCAACGTGTTTCAAACTTCTTATCGAAGTGAAACCTCGTTGTCATGTTGTCCCTCGGTATCAGTAATTCGGGATACCGCCTAGAAAGGATATCAATCTTCCTTCGATTTAGGCAGCTCCCCGCCTCACTCATGCTACCGGCCATCCTGAATATTGATCTCCTTGCCTGCATCTGTATGTGCAGATGGAGAGGGGTTAATCCCAGAAGGACCTCCAGGGATGCCGTTGGGCATGTCCTCATTGCCCCACTGATACACACGCAAGCCAGCCTTTGGAGCTTATGTAATTCCCTGGCTTGTGTGCTGAGTTGGGTTCTTTCTGCCCAGATTACCGCTCCATAGGTAATCATTGGTCTTACTATTGCAGTATATATCCAAAGTAGTATCTTCGGGCTACAACCCCATTTTTTTCCTGCTATGGATCTGCAAGTCATCAGAGCCCTCGTGGCTTTCCGACAAGTGTTTCCGACATGTGTCTTCCAGAGTAATTTTTGGTCTAGCGTGATTCCCAAGTATTTGACCTCTGTTTCTCGTTTCACCTCCATATCATGTAATATTATGGCTTTCAGGTGATCTAGCTTACGCCTCCTAGTGAATGGTACTATGGTGGTTTTGGTTGGGTTGATCCGCAGTCCCACCTTCCTGCACCAGGCATTAGTAACCCTTAATCTAGTTTGGATTCTATCACATAGGGTATCTTCATATTTGCCCCTACAGATTAGAACAATGTCGTCCGCGTAGCCCTGGACTTGTATTCCAGTATTAGTTAACACATCCAGGAGTTCATCCACTACCATACTCCACATCAGCGGCGATAGTACTCCGCCCTGTGGACAGCCTTGAGTGGTGTTCATGATAATAGAATTTGTACCTGTTTGTACCTCTATTTGTCTGCTTTCTGACATTTTGCCCATCCAGAGTGCCAGGGTGTTTCCCACTCCTTTGCGGCTCAGGGCATCCTGTATCTCTGTGTGCGATGTGTTGTCGAATGCTCCTTCGATATCCAAAAACGCGCACAGTGCAATTTCTTTTGATTCTATGGCGTCCCGTAGTACCTCTGTCAGCTGATACAGAGCAGTTTCAGTTGACCTTCCTGCCCGGTAGGCGTGTTGACAGTGATGTAAGGGATTACGCTTTAGAACGTTAGTTCTAATATAGTTGTCTATGACCTTCTCCACCGTTTTGAGTACGAACGATGTTAGGCAGATTGGTCTGAAAGATTTATGTGAAAAGAATCCTTTTTACCCGCCTTCGGAATAAAGACCACTTTTGCCCGTCTCCATGCCCTTGGTATGTAACCCAGTGCTATGCTCCCCCTTACCCTCAGAAGAGACTCTAAGATAATTCCTAGGCCTCTCTGGATAAGTGCTGGGAAAATGCCATCTGCTCCGGGAGATTTCATTGGTTGAAAGGTTCCCACTGCCCATCTTAGCCTGGCTTCTGAGCATACCTCTTTTGCTAGTTTCCAGCTCTCTTTCCTTCCCCTTTTATTCGTTGTTGGGGTGTCAGGCAGATTATTGTCGCCTGCCGCCGAGGGGTAGGACCCCGGGAAATGAGTTCTGAGAAGCAGGTGTACCCTGTCCTCCTCATTCTCGGTGAATGTCCCATCTTCCTTTTTCAAGCAGACAGAGGATATTCTCCCGTCTTTGGCTACAGCCTTGTACAGCCTGGTTGCTTCTGTGATCTGTTCAATCCCTTCACAGAATTCCCTAAAGCTGTTCCGTTTCGCTTCCCTGATGGCGTTGTAATACGCAGTCAGTGCATTTTTATACCTCCGCCAGTCCCCGGTTCGTTTTGCCCGGTTAAAGAGTTTTCGTACCTCCGTTCTCATTCTGGCTAATTTCCTGTTCCACCATCCCTTGATGACTTGACTGTCTTGGCCGGACAGCTGGCCTCGTATGCGTCAATGACGATTGTGTTGAGGTCTTCCACCACCGTTTCTAATTCTAATTCGCTCCTGATGTCACCGCTCCCTTGAAGGTGGGCAATGTTGTTGCTCAGGTGCATTGTGTAGGATTCCCAATCCGTTCTCTTGGGATTCCTTATTATTCTTTTTATTTCGGAGTTACCCTCAATGTCGAATCTGATTATCCTGTGATCAGACATTGAGGGTTCATCCGACACCCTCCAATTCCTGACCATCCCGTTCATTAGGGTATTTCCTAGAGTTATATCTAGTACCTCTTGTCTGGTGCTGGTCGCAAATGTTGGAGTGTTCCCTACGTTGTATATTTCTAACTTATTACTAAGAATAAATTCGAGAAGGTACTCACCTCTACGATTAGTGTCACTGCTTCCCCACACTTCGTGGTGGGCGTTGGCATCGCAGCCGAGAAGAAGTGGTAACGCCCTCTCCTCGCAATACTCCGTCAGCTTTGCGACTTGTTCCGGTGGAGCCCGGCTCTCGTCTCCTGGGAAGTATCCCGATGCTACCACTACCTTTCGAGTGCTCCTCCCGGCTTCCAATGAGACTTGGATAGCCACAAGGTCCCCGGTTAAGAACTCTGAAAGACATATGTATTTTAGATTACGTTTGAGAATTATGCAAGCTCTTGGTTTTTCACAAGAGGAGTCCCAAATTACCTGCATGTCTCCTCCTTGCAGACCGCGAATCTGCCCCCGGTACACCCAGGGCTCCTGAGCCAGCACTATTCCAATGTTCTCCTTGGAATTTGCCCTTGCAATCACTGCAGATGCAGCTCTCGCATGGTGGAGGTTTATCTGGGCTATCCTAGTGCTGGCCATTGGCTCCGTTATTGTTTGGAGCTCTTCTTCACTGTCGGAGTGTCACCCTCCTCCTCCGACATGGCGCTTTCCTGCGCGTCGCTGTCCACCCCGAGCCCTAGCAGTCCTAGGTCTAGGTCGTCCAGCTTCTGCTCTTCACTGGGCAGCAAGTCTATTTCCCTGGTTGATCCAGTTCTTTCCGCCTCTATGGCTTCCGCGACTTCTTCAGGGACCTCGGTAAGTTTTCCACCCGATGCCTCCTCCGAGGTCTCTTTCCTTGGCTTTTCCTTGTGCACATGCACGGGTATGTTGCCAAATCGGTAGTTGATATGACAACTCCGACGTTTAATTGCCTCTAGGGATCGGTCATCTACCCCGATCGTGAGGAGTTTACCCTTTCCCTCCACCTTGCTTCTGGTGACTCTCCATAGTCGAGTATGGAGATCTTCGTTCTGAGCAATTAGGAGTCTCATGAGGTCTTCTGTTACTATTGCCGCGGCCTTTGGGAGAAAAACTGTCACCATGTGGGCTCCTGGTATATCATCTCCAGCACCGCACTAGCATAGCTAATGCCGGGCTTCCTGGGTCCTGCCTTCACTCCTGACCTGCCCGGGTTTTCTCCTCCCGTGGGTTCAGGTCTGGGTTTTTTGGAAGCATTCCCTTCATGCGGGCTGATCTCTGCTGCTCCCCGCTTTCTCGGCTCCGGTAGAGATGGCTTAGGTCTGTCCTGAGCCTTCTTAAGGGCCTCTTCTGGTTTCAGGCCTTCCTTCAGATAGCGCAGGTACCATTTAACCCCGGCTCCACTGAGACCTGTCTCCTTCCTGACGTCTGTTATATTTATCTCAGACGTGCTTTTGCTGGTCCCTGCTCTTTGAGCAGTGGTGTTCGTTGGCTGTAGTCCATGCAGTATACCAATGCTCACCTTGGATCCACTGCTTGACGTCCCAACTTCTCCCTTCTTGGGTGTAGTCACCTGGCTTTCAGTAATTCGGAGACGTGCCTCCGCCTGATTTACCAGTTTTGGTGCGGTACGGGGCCCCGCTTTTTTGGTTTTTGTTTTTTTTCCGGTTTTGTACTCATTTGATTCCCACGAGTATGGGGGTTAAGAGGTCCGCCGTGCCATAGCCCCCCGTAGCACGGTAAGATCTAACTTACTCACTGAGGCGACCAGGTATCAGTGAGGCTCCGTTCGAATACAGTCAGTTACCCCCGACTGCAAACTATCCAATGGGCACGGTTCGCATGACACCCTGGATTGGGGGAGGTGTTTTTCGACTCCCCAGTCTAGATCCGTAGCGTTTTGTTAATAGTAGGGTCACATCGTACAGGGTGTGGCTATCACCACTCACTAACGGTCTTGGTAGACGAGAGGCTTGGCCCCTGAAAAGGCACACACCGTCCCAGAGGAGAGACAACTCATTCTTAGAGAAAGATAGGTTGGCCTCAGGGAGCTATGTTCCGCATCAGTCTATCCTGCAGTACACTGCTTGACTCTGTTGCAATCCTTAAGTGTTCTTTACATTGTGTCAGAAAAACGAAGAAAGTATCTCGTAAGTAACACCAATCGTTCCAGTGATCTAGCACCAGTAAGAGCACCTTTTTGTTCTGCAAACAACAGCAACCTTGAGAAAACCCACAGTAAGTTATCAATCGCACTGGGCCACCCTAAAAAAAATTCTGGGGGAAGTCACAATTTGTGAAGAAAACGAAAGATATTACACTTTACCCCAAAAAGTGATGAAGGTAAGGCAACTTAAGGGGAAGACTTTACCTGCAGATATCTTATAGTCGGTACTGTGGAAGGAGCACTTCAACGCCAATAGTAATAGTGAATCGTATTATATAATATTCCAATTGTCACTGAAATGAATAATTACCCCAACATGCGGCTACAAATTGTGTCTTTAATCAGAAATTAGCATCCTCCAACTGGAATATCGATGTATTTTATAAAACTTATAATTGGTTCTCAGCTATCAAAGGGGCGGTACCTAATCGATTGTTTGATGTGGTCTCGCGAGAGGTCTGGAAGTGGATTCTTGAAAAGTTCACAAGAATCCTAGCTGAGGCTGTGAGGAAACCCTTCTGAACTTGGCGTTGAGTCTTATCTTCTTCTACAGAATTGTTATATATATATATATAGTTACCTTTCACGCCTTGGTGGGTTATACAGCGTCAACCACAGATACGAGCCATCGCTCGCGGTAAGATTCGCATTTCAATGCCAGCGAGAAGGATTGTGAGTCAGAACTTTGCTTGGAGGGTTTGCGGCCACCCCAGTTGTGCGAGGCTATCAAATCGGTAATTACCGAGGGTAAGATTGCCTGGGCTATAAACAGCTTCTCCGAATATAAATATCCATGCCCAGATAACATAATGCCAGTCATGCTACAGAATCAGCAGAAAAGCGTTGTGTCGTGGCTTGTTGAGATTTAACGAAGCTGCATCTCTTTTGGATACTTACCACAGTCCTGGAGACGCGCACGAGTGGTTTTTATATCGAAAGCCAGGCGCAGTCATGAATCCGACTTTCGACCAATCAATCTGACCTCTTTCGTGCTGAAGACCCTAGAGCGCGTCCTGGACATGCAGTTAAGGCCGATTATGAAGAGAACGCCATTCTCTAAGTCCCAGCATGCTTACTTCAAAGGAAAATCCACAGAAACCGCTCTCTACGAGGTAATGGGCACGGTTGAGCAGTCGCTGCAGTTCAAGCAGTATACCCTAGCTACCTTCTTGGATATAGAGGGAGCTTTCAACAACATTAGTATCAACGCTATCAAGGAAGCCTTGACCAGTATTGAATTGGAGAGGTAACTTACGCATTGGATTATATCTATGCTAAGTACCCTGTATGGAGTTGCCAAATCTCCCATCAGGCGCGTCCCTTCGTGCGGATAAGGAAATGCTCGGCGAATGTGTCATGGCCGTGCACATGCACGCATCCGTAGATGTGCGTGTATGGGCATGTTTATGCGCAGGCCGGGTAGGTGGGAAGTAAACGCCCACCCGTGGATAAAAATTGGCTATGGGAAGGATACCCAGAAATAAAACCAAACATGGAGGAGCTGAAGAAGAATGAAGTTACGGTGCAGGGCTTCGGAAACCCAATACCGGCGGTTTTTGGGAGTGAGCAAGCGGGCTCCCGGCCGTCGATATCCAACGAGCGCAGTGCCTCAGTAGTGGGAACCTTGGCTACTGTGGCATCTAATGTTACAAACGTACGGGAGGAACTTGAACTGGCTCCAGTGATGGACCCGTTCAGAAGGAGCTCGATTTTTCGTAGATCCCCTCCCACACGGGCACAAGCCCCCACGATCGCTACCCCCAGTGGGAAGCGTATAGTGGGAATCTTCGATGAGGAAGAATCACTGACGCCGATTCACCTGAGCGATGTTTTGGGCAATGATCAGTCTGAAGCTGCCTTTACTGCCCTCGGTAAAAAGATCATGGAGCTGTGTGAGTTTATAAAGGAGCGCAGGAACATTCACCAAAATATAAGGGCCATGATAAGAGGCATCCGTTTGACGTACGGCAAGGCCCAGGATGAACGAGTAGGGAAGTCGCCGATTGGAAAAGTGAACCAGGCAACTCAAGTAACGCGGGTTCAAAACACAAAAGGGGAGAAACCGGAGAAGAGGCTGCGCGAGAAGCTGAATGACTCAACAGGCCAGCAAACCCCGAAAAGAAGAAAGGACTCAACTCCCAAAAAGGCGGAGTTCATGAAAAGTACGTCTGAAGCTGCCAGTAAAAATACTGCAGTGGCTACCTCGAGAAAAGGGATCGAACCTTCAAAGGCGGACGCGGAAGCTTGGAGGAAGGTAGAACCGCGGAAAAGAAATTATCGGAGGAAGATTAGACCAGAGGTGATTTTCATTTCCAAACGGGGCGAAGGGTCATACGCCGACATTCTCAGGAAAGTGAAGACAGACCCCGAACTCACCAATTTGGGAGACAGCGTCAGCCTCATTAGACGGTCCCAGAAGGGAGATCTTATGTTGGAACTTAAGAAATCCAAGGATGTAACCGCGGACAAATTCTTAAACCAAATCGGGAAGACTTTAGGGCAGGAAGCCGACATAAGAGCTAGCAGGCCGGAGATCACTATAATCTGCAAAGATATAGATGAAATCACGACGAAGGAGGAGGTTCGCGAAGCGTTGGAGAAACAGTTCGATCTTGCCGGACTACAAGAGTCAGTGGTGAAAACGCTAAGGAAAGCCTATGGGGGAACACAAACCGCCATCATCAGTCTACCAGTGGAGAACGCACTCAAACTGTTAGCAGCAGGGAGAGTGAGAATAGGCTGGGTTATGTGTCGCCTTAGGGAACAGGTGGCGTTAAAACGGTGCTTTAGATGCCTTGGCTTTCGTCACATTGCGAAGGCATGCACTAGCCCAAATGACAGGTCAAAGCAATGCAGGAGATGCGGAGTGGAAGGCTATGTCAGCAAGGACTGCGGAGCTGACCCAAATTGTCTACTGTACAAAGGAAAGGAGGGTGTGGACCATCGGCACATTGCGGGCAGCAGCAGGTGCCTGGAATACAGGAGAGCCCTTAGCACAAATCGCAGATGAGGTTGATACAAATCAACCTCAACCACTGCGAGGCGGCGCAGGATCTACTCGCGCAATCCATCCGCGAGAAAAACATCGATGTGGCCATACTAAGTGAACCATACCGAAACCACGGTGGTAGCGTTTGGGTCAAAGACCAAACGGGCCAAGCAGCGCTATGGACTTGTGGAGAACAAGCCTTCCAGGAAATAATGGAGCACCCAGAGGAGGGCTTCATCAGAGCGAAGGTGAAGGGCGTCCACATCTACAGCTGCTATGCTCCACCCAGCGCTACACTCGTCGAGTATGAGCGGATGCTTGCCGCTTTTTTTTGGATGCAAGAGGACGTTGGCCGATCATAATAGGAGGCGATTTCAATGCGTGGGCTCTTGAATGGGGCAGCCGGATAACTAATGTCAGGGGACGTGTTCTCCTCGAAGCATTCGCGGAGCTGGACGTGGCACTGGCGAATGTTGGGTCTTCGTACACTTTCCGGGGAAGGGGCCTGGGGTCTATTGTGGACCTGACATAAGTGAGTGCCATTTTAGCCAGTAGAATCGCTTGGCATGTCAGTGAGGACTATACTCACAGCGACCACCAGGCAATCTGCATAGAGATCAAGGCCGGATCGAGCTCGAAAAAGAGTTTTCGCAGAATGCCGGGTGGTATGCTTGACTGGACAGTGAAAGCTTTCGAGGGGGACAAGTTTTCCGCGGTGCTCAAATCTGACATATCCCTGAATGGTACGGCTGGAGAGAAAGCCACCCAGATCACTCGATGGGTGACGGAAGCATGCGATGCTACTATGCCCAGAAGGCGATTGCTCCCCAGTAGGCAACCCAACTACTGGTGGAGCAACGAAATGGCAAGTTTGCGAGCCGCATGTTTTCAGGCAAGGAGGCTTTGCCAGAGGCTCAGGGGAAAACCCGGTGGCGACAGTCGAGAGGAGGCACACAAGCAATTGCGTGGCTGCCTAAAGGAAGCCATTCGGAGGAGCAAAAAAACTGCTTCAAACAGCTGTGCGACCATGCCGACATAAACCCTTGGGGCGAGGCTTACAGAGTGGTGATGAAAAGGCTGCGGAAATCACCCCAGGTGACCTGTCCGCGCCTCCTGAAACAGATTGTTACCACCCTGTTCCCTCACCACGAAAATAGGGGAAGGCAAACTTTTGTCCATCTAAATGACGGCATAATACCGCCTGTAACTGTGGAGGAACTGCGGGAAATATGTGGTAGGTTCGGTGACAACAAGGCCCCAGGTTTGGATGGCATCCCCAACCGAACTTTAAAACTGGCAGTGAAGACTAGGCCCGACCTTTTCGTCAACACCTTCGAGGCGTGCCTAAAAGAAGGAATATTCCCTGCCCAGTGGAAAAAGCAAAAGTTGGTGTTGCTTCCGAAGCCTGGCAAGCCACCTGGAAACCCAGCGTCGTATCGTCCTATTTGCCTGTTGGATACAATGGGGAAGATGATGGAGAGAGTCATCTACAACAGACTCCTGCCCATCGCCAAACCAGCAATGGTTTGTCGGAACGCCAGTTTGGTTTCCGACGCGCCCACTCTACGGTGGACGCAATTGGCATGGTGGTAAACCTGGCAAAAGGTGCACTGATTTCTGGCGACTGCTATGCCGTGGTGGCGTTGGATGTCAAAAACGTATTCAACTCGGCCAACTGGAATAGAATTAAAGGGGCGTTGGCTGACATAGGTGTCCCCGGATACTTAGCGAATTTGGTGGAAAACTAACTCTCAGAGAGAACTCTCTGGTACGGGACGGATGAGGGCGCCAAAGAGTACATTGTCACAGCCTGAGAACCACAGGGATCGGTACTTGGTCCCCTGTTGTGGAATATCATGTATAATGGGGTGCTTGCTCTTCCCGTCCCAGAGGGGACTACGATTGTCGGCTTTGCCGATGGCCTAGCTGTGGTTGTTGCAGCAAAACACCCAGAAGATGTGGAGGTTTACGCGACGGAAACAGTGAGAACGGTAAAGTCCTGGCTAGAGAAGGACGGGCTGACCTTGGCGGACGCGAAAACGGAAGCGGTCTTAATAACGAACCGCAGGAAAAATAACACTGTGAAAGTGGAGGTCGGTGGACATACGGTCGTATCAAAGCCGGCTATCAAATACCTGGGGGTAATAATTGACACCAAATTGAGTTTTAGGAAACACCTAGAGTATGCATGCCAAAAGGCAGCCAGTGCTACCACGGCACTTGCAAAAATGTTGCCAAATATTGGTGGACCGAAACATTGCCGGAGGTTGGTGCTAGCTGGAGAGGCGCTTGCAAATTCTCAGAGACGGAAGCAGGTGAACTCGGTTTACCGGCGGATGGCTTTGAGGGTTTGCAGTGCTTTTAGAACCACATCAGATGAGGCAGTATTGGTGGTGGCAGGCATGATCCCGGTCGACATTCTGGCCAAAGAAATGAGTGTCCTGTACAATGCAAGACGTATGGAGGGGCATGCACAGCGTAGAAATGCGGCAAGGTTAGAGTCGCTTGATCTCTGACAACGCAGATGGGACGAGTCTACGAAAGGTTGGTGGACGCACAGGCTCATTCCGAACATTAGGGTGTGGCTTGAGCGAAAACATGGGGAGACCAACTACCACATTACCCAGTTCCTCACGGGACACGGTGGTTGCTACAGGCAGTATCTGCACCGCTTTGGGTTGCATGATTCTCCGAACTGTCCCAGATGTGATGGCATACCGGAGGACCCAGAGCATGTGACGTTTCACTGCCCACTATTTGCGATGGAGAGAAGGAGCTTAAACCAGGTGTTGGGCAGGAGCGGGACCCCGAAGGGCTTGGTTACTGAGATGCTGGAGTCCGAGGAGAAGTGGCTTGCGGTTGGCTCCGCAATTATCCAAATGTAGGAGGAGTTGCTGAAGGAGCAAAGAAGGAGGAAAGCTGCAAATAGGAGAAGGATGAGTGCCTAAGAGCAAACCTACCCCGCGAAGTAATACCTCAATGGTGGTCCCGCGGGGCTGGGGCTGGAGAGACCGGGGGTAGTTTTTAGTGGGTGTGAATCCCACACGCGCCCGCTGTAGTTCCGCCGTTCGGGCGGCGGAGCTGCGGCGGACGTGTCTTTCTAAGATTTTCCACCTCCGTGTACGCACAAAACAGAAAAAAAAAATGCTAAGTACCAGGATAATCCAGTCGGATCTGGGAGGCAACCACTTCACGAGAGCAGTGAACAGAGGTACGCCCCAGGGTGGCGCCATCTCTCTGGTGCTCTGGTTAATAGTAATGGACGAAATTTTACGAACATTGAACAACAGCGGGGTGAAGGTGGTGGCGTATGCTGACGACTTGGTGATATTAGTGTCAGGGATGTTTCCGTCCATTATGAACGACTTCATGGAAGGAACGTTGCGAAAGGTATGCCTGTGGGCCACAAGATGCATAAACTTAACCAAAACGGAACCGATGCTATTCACCACCAAAACAACTATACCTGAATTCCACCTACCACGGCTGAATGAACAAACATTGGTTCTTTCCTCTGATGTAAAGTATCTGGGTGTAAACCTGGATCTAAAGCTAAATTGGAGATTGAAGACAAAACTGAGGATTAAGAACTCCTGTATAGCTTTCTATACCTGCAAGAGAACCCTTGCAAAGAAATAGGGTCTCCGACCGACGATATTCCTCTAGATGTACACAGCTGTGGTGCGTTCGATCCGAACGTATGGCTCTATTGTATGGTGGCAGGCTTTGAGCAAAATATACAATAGGACGAAGCTTAATATGATTCAAAGAACCGCGTGTGTAAGTTTTACTGGGGCTCTTCAGTCGAGTCTGGCAAATGCTCTCAATGTACTCCTGCATTTCCTCCACCAAGGACCTTCACATTCAATACGCTGTAGCGTGCAGTGCCGTCAAGCTACGTGAGTCCGGATGCTGGACAGCGAAGCACTACGGCCACAGTAATATTCTAGACGAAATAATAATAATAATAATAATCGTTGGCGCAACAATCCATGTTGGATCAGGGCCTTGAAGTGTGTTAGAGCACTTCATTCAAGACCGTAACTGTACACTAGGAGGCAATGTGGTCAGCATTGCGCTCGCCCGAGATTATTACCCTGATTAGACTCAGGTACTCATTCGCAGCTGAGTCGACTGGTATCCGACGTCAAATCACGATACAAATTCCACTGCCACCAGTGATATTTGAACCGCGACCTTCCGTACGACAGCTTTGCGCTCTAACCACTCAGCTATCCGGACACCTAGACGAAATACCCCGGGAAATCTGGGCATTCCCTATGGATTATGCCACACGAAAGCTGAACTTCACAAGAAATTTTGTTGTGGACTTTCCAATCTGGGCAGAGTGGAAGACCGGCGGTGTGTTGCAAGGTTATGATTGATTTTCTATTTCACCAAAGGATCAAAGATAGCCAACTATGGAGTCGGCGCGGGGGTTTTCTCGAATGCACACAGTGTATCCGAGTCATATGGTCTCCCAGGTTTCGCCATTGTATTCCAAGCGGAAGTACTGTCGATTGCTGGAGCGAGATTCGAGCCCCAAGCGTAACATAGCCATTCTGATCGACAGCCAAGCGGCCATCAAGGCCTTGTACTCAACGACGACATATTCCAGGCTGGTGGTGCAGTGCAGAGACGCGCTGACTCGTCTGGACGGCACGCTCAAGGTCGCCTTCCTCTGGGTTCCCGGCATAAGAACATAGAGGGGAATGAGCGGGCTGACGGATTGGCCAGGCGAAGCTCTGCTCTTGGCAGCCCTTCAGTGTATACAGTCGGTGTTTCTCTGGCGGCTATCCGGGGCAGAGTCTACTCGCACTACCTAGCAGCCGCGGGCCTTAGATGGCAAAGGCTTACAAGCTGTGCCAAGTCAAAGAAAATTTTGGCTCGCTTACAATATAGTCCGATCACGAGAGCTCCTGTGCCAGACGCGTGCAAATGCATTCAAAATTAGGTCTGCACGGGGCACTGGCCCATAGGGGATCATGCCGCCAGGCTCGGTATACTCTACAATTCCCATTCCCGAAGCTGCGGAGAAGGAAAGGAAACCCTCATGCACTTTCTCTGCGATTGCGCAGCTCTAGTTAAAGTCAAGCTACGGACACTGGGTAAACCATTCTTTGAGGACCGCAGAGCGACTTCTAGCTGCAGGGTGGGAGAGCTGCTTTCCCTCGTGAATGCTACGGGCTGGCTCTGGGGATCCGAGCCGGCTAGACTCTGCCTCCCTGCTCTCATAACAACAGTCACAGTCTTAGGAATTTGTGGCATCAAAACGGCGCACCACAGTGCTAATTGGACTCCTCGGAGCGGCCACTGATACCAGTGACAGGTAGCATATTTGTTTTCCGGCGGTCTTGCCGTTTCAGCTGATTTCAAAGTTCCGGGGCGTACGTAGGCAGTTCTGTGGTCTTCATTGTCCCCGAGGAGAAGATATTGATTTTTCTTCCCTTCCATATCCGAGATGCCGTTTACAAACCGACTTACGGGAAGTTTGTCGAAATTCATCGGGGTGTGCGTGAATAAATTTGTTCGTGGAGTTTATATCGACGTTCCAGGGGTCGAGAAAATAAATATTTTTCAAACTCTTTGTTGCCTCTTAGACGTGACTGTTGCGAGGGACACACCGTTTTCTTTCTTTTCTTTTTTTCTTCTTCAAACAGTGTAAATGAATATGAAAGTAATTCACAAAATATAGGAAATATTTTCCATTTAAATGACTTTTATTAGAAAATGTTGGACCTTTTACGATTGAAATGACGTCACCCGAGTTTACTGCCATCTATTGTATATTATATGTATCTGAAACTCCAAATAATCATGGATTATACGCATTGAGTTTAGTAATTTCGTCGATGCCATCTTACCTCTCGATTTTAAATCAGAACATTCACTTTGAGAACTACTGAATCCACCAGGAAGAAGAAGATACGAAAAATAAGTGTCATATGCACTGTCAAGTTTTGTTTCCTACAAACATGCCAGAATCAATAAGTGCGGAAAAATTGGAAACTTTTGTAAATGACTATCTCAAAGAGGATCTTAAGGATTTAGAACATCAACTTAATCTACGAAATGGCGAAATAATGGAATTTGTTCAACTGAAAAACATGATTGAAAGCATAAAAGAACATCTTCAAGATGGCTTCAAAACTCAGATGAACATCGGAGGCAATTTCTTCATGCAAGCGAAAGTACCTAAGACGGACAAGATCCTAGTAAATATTGGAAAGAACGTGTACATGGACTTCACTTTAGACGAAGCTCTGACTTTCATTGATTTCCAACTGAGAGTCCTGAACAAGGAGGCTGATGTCATACGAGAGGAAAGTATCAGGAAACGTGCAGATATCAAGCTGGCGCTCATGTGCATCGGCACAAAAAAACAAATGCTTCCGGCTGGTGACACTAGTTAGCACTAAGTAATAGTTACGCTTGTATAATTTTACGTTAAAGAGTTATGTATAAAAGTTATATGAAATGTGATAAGTGCGGTAAAGAATGTTTTTGAATGAAATCAAGTTTTTTCCTCGTTCACATTCGGAACACAGGAATTTCGTTGAACTTTTGAAGCAACTCAGATCATAGGCAACGACATGCTTCCTTGGATATTTGTTAGAAGCTGGGGGATTCCCGTCCTCCTGTACCCAAGTATCGAAGTGCATCAGCAGGAAAACTGACTGTGGCCCGGAGTAAGGCTAAATTGAGCAAGGGCAGGACTAGATTGTGGACGCTCTCCATCTCGGCTATGAGGGTTTATCCGATTTTAAAGCAAAACTCTCGTAGATTAATTATAACTTTATTTTTCTATTTTCTCACATCATCGCATTTTCCTGAACTTGCTTCCGCAGACATTCAAGTCGTAGTTATACTTAATTTAAAACGCCTTTAACTTGCTTCCGTTGGGTCACGAGTTTCAGCCAGTTCCGACGCATTTCGTACAAAAGCAATGTTACCGCTGACGCTGTGTTCAGACTTTCCACGTTTTTTGCCATCGGAATGTGGACGCAACCACCGGAGGTGCTTTTGTTGCACGTTTTCAGCAATCTGGAATGGAAATCGTCAATAAGCACTGGATTATTTAGCAAATTTACTACCTGTAGGCATCCTCGCTTATACCATGCGTCTCTCCTCCGATAACTAGGACACATTTTCTGATTTTTTCATCAATATGCATTTCGTCGTATGACACGACTTCAACATCGAACTTTTCACAATTCGCAGTATTACTTTCTGCCAAATAGACTAGCGGTGGGACATACTCCGTTGAATTCCCTTGAGGGCCAAGGAGGCGTGTGTCAATCTGTTCCCATGTCAAATCATCATATAAAGCCACGTGAAACTGAGCTCCGCATCCACCTCTTAAGGCTTTGGTGTCCCACGGGTCACAGGAACCCTTTGTTATAAGCATCTCCCGGACCGGAAGCGCGGCGCAAGACCTAATTATGCTGCCTAAGTTGTTAGGTTCGCGAATATTGTCGCAAATCACTGTAATGGGAAACGTTTCGCGAGCAGCTGCTGCTTTTTCGATGTCTTTTTGCGAGGGTTTCCGGAATATAGCGATGACCCCAGGACACGTTACTAGAGTGGACCAAGATCTTAGATCTTGTTGTGGTACCCGGAACACTTTCACACCCTCATAGCATCTCAGTTGCTCCTTGATCTCCAGCAAACAAGCCTTGTTTGCGAACAGGACTGTCTCCAGGACCGCACCTGCTGAAATAGCTTCCAAAATCAAGCGGCGACCCTCAACAACAATCTGACCCTTTTTATCTCGGGCCTTCCTTGACTTGGCTGTGAGCATTAACTTGCTTAGTACGGGGTCATTTAAACTCAATTTCTGGTAGCTTAAACCCAAATCTGGGTCCACTTTCATAACGGACGGAACGCATGACTGCTTTGCCTTTTCATCCTTCCGTTTGCTCTTCGTGAATGGATTAACTTCCACGCGCCAATATTCGTTCATTTTTCGCGGTGTCAGGTCTGGTGAGCTGGTGACAACCGATTTATGTGAGGAAGCATCGAAGAGATCTGATTCGATTTGAGCAATTGTTTCTAATTCACTTTTCGGCTGATTCGCTTCGTTGATGGGTTTTCGGGAGCCTCTAGGTAGAAACTGAACAGGACAAACTGATATGTTGCGGCCGGCGCATGCTGCGGATCGCGACAGGACGAACCTTGCTGGGCCCGACAACATCGCAGTTAATATTTTAAACAACTTAGCAATGCAAGCACCTTCATAGATTAGGTTATGTATACAATTTTGACAGCTCGCTGGGGATCGACGGCATCTTTCTTCAGAACTGTCATCTTCATTCTAGCATATGCAATGTGTGTCTAGGGAAGGTAAGAGGTTGGAGAATGTGTGGATGTCTTTATCATTCTCAACACTAGAGGGTACTACCTTTTATATTTAATTGAAGGCGGTAAATATCCTTATCAGAAGGTAAAAAATCGGTTTTCGATTAAATCCTACGTTTATCTGTTGATTTTCGGAAAACGCTTTAAAAATCTCAGAAAACTAAAAACATGCTTTTAATCTCAATGTGTGAATTAATATTGTATAGTTCCCCAGAACTACTCGGCGTAACAAAGAAAACACATTTTGAAAAAAAATATATTTATTTTTCAACATAATATCCTTTCAGCTCTATACACTTCTCCCAGCGATGTTCTATAAGTTCTATGCTCTTTTTATAAAAATTTGTTATGTTAAAATGTTAGAATTGATTCGCTCCTCAAAATAGTCATTAACGGCCGACATCATTTCTTCATCGTTGGAAAATCTTTGTCCACTGAGCCATTGTTTCAAGTTTGGGAACTGAAAATAATCCGAGGGTGCTAAATCTGGCGAATATGGTGCATGAAGTAACAATTTAAACTTTAATTCATTACTTTTGCCTATTTCATTGTTTTGACTGTTCTTTTATGTGGGGTGTGTAGTGGCGCGTCTATGTTTCACTCATGGCTATGAAACGAAGCCTAAATTCTGCTTTGTTCCTGTGAAACTACACTAAACACTCAATAGAAACACCATCACGACACTGTTTTTGCTCGAGTGCGAGCAAATGAGGCACCTATTATGGGCACAGCTGTAGATGCCAGTCCTGATGAATCCAACTTCTGCAAAATCCATCGCTTCTTGAATGCCTTAATTTCCACACGCCCATATTGCTGTCGTGCTAGTTACATCTGTAACCTAGGCAGAGGGTGCCTGGGTTGCAATAAGGTTTGCTGATTATGGCATTTTCGATTCCCTTCTCATAAATGGTCTGCAAGAGTAGATCTTGCGCTGCCTCGCAATGGTTGAGATTGATTTGTATCAATTGATGATTTGTATCCCTGAACATATGACCTTCTCCCCCACATTTTCTGCATCGTTTTGACCTGTCACAGCCACCGGTGCATTTCGCCGCTATGCGGCCAAATTCCAGGCAGCAGGGCTTGAGTGACACGTGCTCCCTGAGTCGGCAAACGATCCAACCTATTTTTACCAGCCGCCAGAAGTTTCAACGCTGCTTCAGGTGGTAAGCTTACAGTTGCCGCTTGCGTGCCTCCGTATGCCTTTCTTAGACCTGTGATTGAGGAATCTTGCAAACCAAGTGGTCCGAACTGTTTTTCTAAGGCGAAGTGGATATCCTCCTTGGTCGTGATTTCATCAAAGTCCTTAGATTGCACAACAATCTGCTGCTTTATGGCCCGTACTTGTGCCTCTTCCCCTAAGAATTTCTCCACGTTGCCGGTGAAATTTTCAGCTGTTTTGGCTGGACACTTTTTCTGCTCCAGAATCAAATCTCCTTGTTATGAGCGTCTGATTCAGCTGACGCTTTATCCAAGGTCCATCAGCTCCGGATCGGATTTGACCTTCCTGAGGATATCGACATTTGTCATATCACCTTTTTGGAGATGGTAATCAATTCCGGCCATAATCTAATCGGAAAACCTTGGCTCATTTTTAGGCTTTACTTCCATTGGATCGGTTGGGACCGCGCCACTGTTTCTCCAATTTTGGTCATTTTGTTTGCCTTCCCCTTTGCCGGTGAAAGGCAATTGTTCTCTACTTCACTGTCCCTTCCATATTGGTTTCTTGTTCTCGATGTTCCTTCCATAGCCATTTTTGCCCACGGGTGAATATTTTTTTCCCACCTTCCTGATCTGCGTATAAACATGCCCATACACGTACACCTCCAAATGCGTACAAGTGCATATTCCTACGCATCGCATACAAAAAAAAAATTTAACGAGGCACCGAAAATTAAGCTTTAAACCTTCTTTTTCTTCAGCCTTTCTCCCGTTCAAAAGCGGGATCGGCTCGTCGTGATCGGTTTCGCGATTTGGTTCTATCAAATGCCTGATCTGGATGCAGTAGCGAAGCTTTTAAATCCCCATCCCGCGTATCAAGCCACCGTTCTTTCGGCCGGCCTTTTGGTCGCTTACCATCAACTTCAGCCCAATATTGGCAAGTGAATTCTCGTTAGCACTAATTACGTGACCAAACCATCGAAGACGCCTCTCTCGCAGCTTTTCCACGATCGGAGCAACTCCATATCATCGCGAATATTCTCATTTTGGATGTTAAATCCTTGAGGGTTTTACGCACCTGTCTGGAAGACTTAATCACACGGTCTTTTTAGGACACGGATTGATTTTGTGACCATTAATCAAAGCCCCGCTGAGACAAGCAACAACGGTACAAGTCTATACCAAGTGCATGGCTTCGCATTCATACTGGTGGATGCAAGACTTACCTAAATCTCTACCGAACTAAGGAGTACGGCACCCGCGTTGAAACGCAATACCACGCCGAGGCCCGAAGATCTCTTCTCGCTTGAACATAACCGCAACCCCCATGAAACTCCCATTAGGGGGCCAACCGCAAATAACCGAGCTGTACTCACATACAACGGGAGTTCACCCAAAGTATGAGATTCCAGGGGCTATCCCGGTTCCCATGGTACCAGTATACCCCTGGTAAGGTTTCGTGACCAAATTGCCACTTCAGATGAGTCCCCGTGCAAACTCGGTTCTGATCGCCCTGATTAGGCCTTTGGAGCATTCGCCTACTGCATCACGGTCAGAACCATAGAGAGTGACAGGCAAGAGGACATAGCGGTAAATTTTAGATTTGAGACTTTCGTTGATACGTCGACTACAAAGGACGTCAGTTGTGAAATGCCACGTTATTCTGGTTGCGGTAATGCGTGAAGCAAGTTCATAACCAGTGGCTGATAGCATTGACTCGAGACATTTAAATAGGACAGTTCTGGGCAGGTCACTTCTTTCCTTGATGAATACCAACAGAGATACAAAGTGGTTTTGATACACCCGCCACACTTCGAACTTTACTTTTTGGATCGTGATAGAGTACTCGAACACAGTGCACGAGTGTTGTCGTAGAACATACCAGATGACTTCGTGCGGCACATGGTCAAACGTTTTCTTTAAAGAACGCGATGTTTCTCACGATGTTTCTCCATGAGTAACCGCGCAGCGTGTATTGCGTCAGTAGTTCCGCAGTTTTTGACAAATCCGTCTTGATTCACGGTTACTTCAACGATTTCGCGAATACGGTTGCCAAAAATGCGTTAAAAAATCTTCATGGTATGGGAAGGTAACCGGATCGGGTGGCAATTTGAACATTTATTTTTCCATACTTCCATCCACTGTGGTATTTTCTTGCCAGTCAGATGGTGTTCAAGCTTCCTGAATAACTCAATTAAAGTATTCACTGAGCCACAGTGTTGGGTCCTAGTTCTTCGCTTTCCAGAGCGATGCGATGTCGTCAGGTCTTGTTGCTCTCCCCGATTTGATTCGTTTTATTGCTTCCTCGACTTCAGTTGCACTGACAGGTGAAACTGTTCCAAATGTCGGCAATGATTGTGGAAGTGGAGGACGAACAAATTCATCAGTTGAAATCTGCCCGAAGTTCGACGGTCGGTAAGCAAAGTACCATTCTTGGCATTAACGCAATAGAAGTGTTCGATGTCCTGTGTGTTTGATCGTGTCACCTTTCGACAAGTCGATACAGATCTCTCTCGTCATCTCGAGTGTCCAGTTTATCGAAAAGATTTTTGTAATGGACCGCGCGGGTGACAGCGACTGCTTTCTTTGCAGGCATTCTTATTAATTTGCGTTTTATCGTTGAAAAACTTGTGGTATCGTCATTCCAAAGCCAAGTATCCCGGTTGATGTACCGCTTACCTGGCTTGGTGACCCCAAGGGTTTCAGAGGCCGCTTTATGGATCGTGTCTTTAATTTGGTTTCATGATAATCGGGTAAGAAATATCATTTCTTCGTTCTTCTCACGAAATCGCCACCATTTAATATGCGGCGGGCTATTGCGTTCCTCACGCTGTTTTAGTAGTTGCTTTATTCGCAGGACGGCCATCAACGGCCGACGTTGAGGTGCGATGGTCTCATAAGGAACGGCTTTGCGACCCATGGTTAAGTCCGTACGCTAAAATGCCGTTTATTTTTTTTTAAGATGAGCACAGCGCCCTCTAGTGTGGCAGCCGAAAAAACATGGTGAAAAATTCGTTTTGTGTATTTATCCAAAAAAAAAAACGGCGTTTACACGGGATGACCCCCTTAAGTTCATTCATTCAGAATTATGAAATTTTGCAGCAATGTTAGTGATAACGTAGGGCATGATCCTTTCAAGTTTGGTGGGAAACATTACTAACAAAGTTATAATAGGTCAAAATTGTCGCTTTTATGGAAATCCAAGGCTTTGAATATTCTCATATAATATATGCATATATTGCGTGATAGGTGTTAATAGGGCAAATGTCCACTAGCGAAAAACCTTCATACCTGTAGCGTGCAGCTTACGATTTGTCGACTTGTTCGTACTTTGGGTGAAGATGCACTACTCACCAGAACTTGGTTTTTCAATTGCAATTGACGTTTGACGTCCACACACTTCGGCTCTCCAAGTATTTCTCTTGGGGGTTTGAGTATGAAGCTGGTCGAGATTGGGAAACCGCGTCACTTGCTCATACGGTAAGCTGAGGTGCGAGAGAGACATTTTACCATTATAAAACGCAATGGCGTCGTTTTGGAAACTGAAAAATATTCCAAACACAATCGAAAAATGAACTTTTCTTATTTTGTTATTCATACCTTTATTTATTTTTAGGAAAAGGAAACTGATCAAATCTTGCCAGGATTATTTCTAATCCACTAACATGAAATTCGATTTCTTATTATCACATTAAACACGTTTGTGGATCCATCAACATCTATTTGGGGATATAAATTGCTCTAGAGTGATTATTTCCATGCTCAGTGTAACTACACTGCTATTTTCAAGAAGAGAATTATTCTTTACACACATTCACATACTATTTTGATATAGTTTAAAATGTAACATTATTAGATTAAGTTATTTGTTATAAAAATTTTGGCGCTCAATATATGGAAAGTATGCCTGTTTAGATATATTGATTTACACACTTTTATCCAGTTCGTAGCTCTATATTCATTTGACTCTTGTACCGTGTAATGATTATTACAAGTGTTAGGAAGAAAAATACATAGTTCTGCCATTTTTTGGACGAATACACTGCAGTTTGTTGAAATATTCAGGTAGAACCTTTCTCTTCGTATTAACTACCAATTTCGATAATTACCTTTTGTGCACTCGTAATAGAACGACTATGCAAAAATATATAAGAAACTCCAAGTTACCTTGTAAGTGTTGTGGATTTGTTTTCCGTTCTGAGATCTCTTAATTTTACGTTTCAAATGAATAACTGCTTACTTTAATTAAGACTTACATATGTTTGTGGATTAGTGCCATTATAAAATTATGTTAACAAAGTGATTTTGTAAAAGATATTTAGTTGCGATCACCAGCACAAATGTCTATGCCATTTTCTTATTGATAAATTTTAACTTATAAAAACTACACTCGTAACATTTCTACTTCATCTGTAATCTTCACATACGCTTCTTCTATAAATAAGGTACTTAATTATCTGCAATAGAGTTATAGTAAATTCGTTGATTATTTGGTACGGTGCCGACAGGTGTTGGAAAATGCTCCTGCGTAGCCCGTTCAACTACATATATTCGCGCAAAATTGCGGAAGGACATGCCTCGTACCAACATTTTTTTTTAAAAGTACCACTGAAGTGGCTTCACTGCCATAGCATTTGGTATATCAATCTTCAGGTGGGTCATAGTTGTGCCAATGCCAACCATCATATCTAAGCCAAGTTACTGTTTCACGACAATATGTTCTTGTTACTTCACTAAAATTGGAAATATAGTAACACACGCGTAAGGAAACTTTAGCGGATTTGAATATTGCAAATATTAAGAGGCAACCGTTCGCTGTAATAACATAAATTAAAAAATCATCTCAGAATTGTCTGAAGTATTTCAGTTGGCATTGAGACAGCAGATTTTTCCATCTACCACAGAAACAGAATATATTCCCTCACTGTATCTAGAAAATATTTAGCATGCAAGTTTTCTATTTTAGATTTAACACCTAATTCTTTCAAAAAGTAAATTTTTCGATTACTTTTCAATTTAACTCGATACACTTAAGTAATTTATTTAAAAATGTGTCTTTACATTTGAATAAAAAACGAGCCTTTAGTCCTACATACGAACCATTATAATAAACAGATTTGATTGGAAATAAATTATTCAAACTTAATAAAAACAATATCAATATGCAATGACTTTGGTGTTAGGTCATTAGTCATTTGTAATTTTATAAAAGAGATGTTCCCAGCTTTTCGTTAATACAAATACTTCTGTTTTTTTTCTAATGGACAGGAATACAATAGTTACAGTTGTAAAATTCAAGTGACGGATTATGGACGTATTCATTATCTTTGGAATACAATTTTATACACATTTTGTTAAATTTCATATTGTTCTCAATCAAATATGCAATTGTTACTTCTAAAATGTATGCACCGAACAGCACCACTTTTTCTTTTTTGAAAATTGTATTATAATAGGATTGTAAATTTCCAAACAGCTATCTCAGACTTATCTGAATTAAGATTTTTTTCTTACATCCAGAAATTTTGGTTGAAGTATTTATTGAATTTTTGAAAAATGGTCAAAGTGTTTAAAGCATTTTTACAGTGAGTTCGATTGAAGCAATATGGTTAATGAATACACTAGTTATATATTATTCAAATGCCGGAAAGTGTAATATTATGAGTTCTATTTTAAAAATCAGCCTAATTCTTTGCGACCCATACGATCTCCACAACCATGTTTTTAAATAGCAGCCCAATGTATTAGTGAGATGTTCACCTGAAAGGAAATGAAATTATTAAAGGTAGAAATATGCTTAAAAAAATTTCTTGAAAATACTTTGATCAACAAAATTTATCTAGAGGTCCCTCAACTATGCTTCAAAAATACGAGGACAATGAAACTTCCATAAACATTCTGAGCAAATATCCCTCTTTTGTATACAGCAGGAAACTACACCGGAGGTCCTACCAAATACCAGGGGAATCGTTGATGCACATAGATGTAGGTAGCACCCTCAAATTTTTGTCGATTAAAGAACTTTAAAACATACTGTAGAGAGAGCACACTGCACGGAGAATGGGAACTTTAACGAAGCTGCCCTAGAGAACTCTGTTTTACTGATGTGATGAAATATAATGATGGATTTGGCTTCAATTGACACTGCCTTACGAATATGTTGTAGTGTCCGGCTTAGCGACAGGAGCGGTATTTGATTCGCCTTTTCCGGAATCAATTTGATTTGAATAATTCATTCAATAATGTGTAATAGTCTCTTTATCCTTACATTTCTTCTACCCACTTAGTAATCAGAATTATCCCTCGTTATTTCCCGATTCTCATCCCGTCCCTCCCCATTTAAATACAACACTTAATACTTCAACTAATTAAATATTTTTATATTTTAGACAATCCAACAACTGGTCTCTTTCCCTTAATTTCATAGTTCAATTCCGCTTAAACCATACAAAATGCTGTTTTTTTATAAAATTGCTCATATTGCATATTTCTGATTCAGGCAAGCGATTGTTCGTGGCTAAGGGGAATGGCCAGCCGCACACTTCAGCAAAAGTGTATGTTGCTGTTGACGCTGAGCCAGCATGGACTTCTAAGTTCAAGGCCATGAACCAGGAACGAGATTAGGGAGGTTGCGACCGGCTGACCGAAGGACAGTTGATAAGCTGGATCGGCGGGATTCAATTGGTAAGCGAGTTTTGATTGTTTGGAAATTTCCAATTTTGTGGTAACTGTCCATCCGGATAGCTGAGTGGTTAGAGCACGAGGCTGTCATATGGAAGATCGCGCTTCAAATCTCACTGGTAGCAGTGATTTGACGTCGGATACGACTTAGCTGTGAATAAGTACCTGAGTCAAATCAGGGTAATAATCTCGGGAGAGCTCCATGCTGTCCACATTGCCTCCTATAGGGTACTGTAATCCTGTAATGTACCGTGACGGTCTTGAATGAATTGCTCTAATAATAAATTTCAAGGCCCTGATCCAATTGGATTGTTGCGCCAACGGTTATTATTAATAATCCGGTGGTAAATACGTATTACGTGCCGTATTGGTTGATTTAAAACCCGCCACCATGGATTCAGTAATTACCGGACCATTCGTTCACATTTTCTGATCAGATAATTTCGTATTCGGACAATCCGATGCTGGTAATAATAACTGAGCGAAAGGACACTACACAGAAGGACTGGAAAAGTTGATTCAATATTTGAGGTTGTACGAAAAGGAAATCGCGAATTACAGAAACGTGAGTTTTGAAAAATAATTTTTAGTTCGCTGGGTTTTACTTCGGTTTCATTTTTATTGCGGGGATTTGTGAACATCAGACGTGATCCGAGGAAGGCCCACTGAAGGGGATTGCGTGCTCTGCGACATGATATGTCCATATTGACTTCTTTTCTGATTTTTCTGATAACGGAAAGAGTCTCGTGCACGGAATTTAGTGGAAAATAAAAGTACAAAATCGTTTAGTTTCCCACACTGGAGAGTATGTAGCGGAACAATAACAGAAAAGGTTTAATAAAATTCCTTCCAATGCTTCAGAAGTTGTTAAGAAAAACGTAACTGACAACAGAAATTTTCGACATAGTGAAGAAGGATGTATTCTACGAGCAATTACATGCGGGAGGTGGCATTGCGATCATGCCTAAGAGCACTTGGCGCAGAACAGTGAAGAAGAAATGCAGGGATCCCAGGAAGTGAATGAAGCCGAAGCATATTTCAGGTACCCGTGAGCGATGGCACGTAGATTGTAGTTGGCACGTTATATCCCACCCAGGGGGTAAATGGCAACCATATAAGGAAACGTTAGAAGCCGAGAAATTCAACGTATAGTATAGCATCATGAGCTGCCTCGAAATCCATAAACCGGTCTATTAAGCGGAACGTTTACATGACAGAAGCAAACTAAAGAGGCGAAACATATCTCATCTACAACTTAAGTTGGATGAATGGAGAGAATTCCAATGTTCAAAACTCTAGCATTTGCAGCAGATCAAATACATTTAAATTTGGAACAATGATAACAAATAGCTTATGATAAACGCCTCTCCTAACAATATACACACACGAAAGCTAAAAAATATCGCTTAGAACTCATTTTGAATGTAGCAAAAGACTTTGACGAGATACAGCCCAACGGTCTGATCTTCAAAATACATTCATAAGGGTCGCAAGGTATTTTGGAATAAATTCCCTTGGAGGCGAAATATACAGGTTCAACGCCTGCGTACCGGTAGAAGTACACCAAAGTAGCGTCAAATGACCAATATTCTACCTTATCTACCCATCTTCTCCCTCAACTGATTAGAACTCGAAAAACTAAACTTTTGGAGTTAATACCACCATCTCGTACGATTTTCATTTAAATGATAAAAACCAAAGAAAAGAGCTATATGTTATATAGTTAGGGTGGTTGTTAGAAGCACGTGCGAGACGAGTTCAGAGAGTTTATTTTTAAAGTACCCTCACAGAGTGATATCTAAGGAGATTTAATCTGGGAACCTCGTCAGTGCTAGGCGGTTGACTTGTTTTCAATGGTAATTTTCCCTTAGTACATTGATAGAGAATCTGATTATCAATCAATCATCATTTTTATCATTTATTATAAATCATTTATCTGGAGGTATACAAAACCGCTTCATTCATTTTGCTGCAACTGTTCTCGCAAATTTAGTAAAATATACCCTTTGCGATTACTCACTTAAGGGGGGGTTCGCGGTCAATTACTAAAAATTACAGTAATATATAAGGCCTACAAATAAGTTCTGTCGGTTTTTTGTTTAAATTTGAAGCTTTATTGTGAAAAATTGGTTATACATTCATTGTTCAAAGTATTGCCCATCGCTAGCCACAACTTTCTTCCATCTTTCAGGCAATTCATAGATACCATCGCGCCAAAAATTGGCCGGCTTGGCCGCTATCCACTCATCGAGCCATTTTTTGAGTTCGTCGTAATTGGAGAAGTGCTGCATCGACCGGAACAAATAGTAATCAGAAGAAGCAATGTCTGGAGAGTACGGCGGGTGGGGTAGGAGTTCCCATTTCAACGTTTCTAGATATGTTTTAACGGGCTGTGCAACATGTGGACGAGCATTGTCATGTTGCAAAATAACTCTATCATGTCTTTGCTGGTATTGCGGCCGTTTTTTCTTGAGTTCGCGGCTCAAACGGATCATTTGACGTCGATAGAGTTTGCCCATGACCGTTTCGTTCGGTTTTAACAGCTCATAGTATACCACACCCAGCTGGTCCCCCCATATACACAGCATGATCTTCTCACCATGAATATTCGCTTGGGCCGTCGATGATGAGGCATGGCCGGGGTATCCCTACGTTGCCCGACACTTGGGATTATCGTAATGGATCCACTTTTCATTGCCAGTAACTATTCGATGCAGAAAACCCTTCCTTTCTTGTCGTTGAAGCAGTTGTTTGCATGTGAAAAAACGGCGTTCGACGTCTCTTGGCTTCAGTTCATACGGAACCCAATTTCCGACCTTTCCGATCATTCCCATTGCTTTTAAACGATGGGAAAGGGCTTGCTGAGTGACTCCAAGTGTTTTCCCAAGTTCTTCTTGCGTTTGCGATGGATCTTGGTCGAGCAATGTCTCTAATTCTTCATCTTCAAAAATTGTTGGCCGTCCGGCGCGCTCTTCGTCTTCCAAGTCAAAATTGCCACTTTTAAACCGTCCAAACCACGTCTAACACGTTCGCTCAAATAGAGCATGGTCACCATAAACTTCCACCAAAATGCGATGACTTTCGGTTGCTTTTTTCTTCATATTGAAATAATGAAGTAGAACTCCCCGCAAAAATACATTATTTGATACAAAATTGGCCATTTTTGTTGATGAAAAAAGTATTGTTGTTTACACTTCAATTAAATAATTTATACTGACGTTTGTGCCTATTGACAGTAGTTTTCCGATGAATGTTTGAAAATGTGCATCAATTGAATAAAAAACAAGCTACGCCATCTATTGTGAAAACCGACAGAACTTATTTGTGGGCCTAATACTATTATTAACTTTATTTGAACAGATATCGGTATGAAGGGTATTTCGGAGCCTAGGCAGCCTCCTGATTTTTTTAGATTTTTCTTTTGAGGAGTTTTTGAGAATGGGTCCGTTAAAAAAAATATCAATTTCGACCCCCCGCACTCCTTACCTTTCTAGCGAATGTCAAAACTAGGTTCGGCTTTGGAAAGTACTAACCAAGACCTTTCATTTGATACCCTACATAATTATA
Organism: Hermetia illucens; assembly: GCF_905115235.1. NCBI lineage: Eukaryota > Metazoa > Arthropoda > Insecta > Diptera > Stratiomyidae > Hermetia > Hermetia illucens. The sequence continues at coordinate 96,422,656 of NC_051854.1, read as the reverse complement.
ATATATTTGGTGAAAGAAAAAGTTACACCTCCTTTTGTATGTATGGGGAAATTCGACGTAGAAGAATGTAACTCAGTGTATGCGTGCGCGTTCACAGTTTCCACCTTTCCACCAAATTTGGTGTCAACCGCCATAGCCGCCTCCGAGAAAAATGGATGTGACGGACAGAGACATACAGATGGACAGACAGACAGACAGTAAACTGATTTTAATAAGGGTTTATTTTACACGAAATCGATCAAGAAAATGAATTGATCCCAGATTACAACGTAATTGTGTAAAACAAACCCTTATTAAAATTGGTTTACTGCCCGCGTGTCTGTCTGTCCGTCTGTCACACACATTTTTGTCGGAGATGGTTGTAGCGATTCACACCAAATTTGGTGGAAAGGTGGGAACTATGAACACTTACGCGTACAGTGAATCACATAATTCTACACCGAATTTAAGGGTGGTCCCCATACATGTAAAAGGGGGGTGTAATTTTTTTTCATCAAATGTGGTCATGTGAGGTATTAAATGAAAAGTCTCGGTTAGTACATTCCGAAGGCGGTCTTAATTTTGAAATTTATTGAAAAGGTGGGGAGTGCGGGGAATCGAAAGTGATAATTTCTTTAACGGACCCACTCTCAAAAACTACCCAACCGAAAAATTTGAAAACAATGAAGAAGCTCCCACTACATGGTGCCGAGGCTCCGAAATACCCTCTATACCGATATACATTCAAATAAAGTTAATAATAGTACATTACTATAATTTTTAGTAATTGACTGCGAACCTCCCCCCCCTTAAGTCGGTAATCGCAAAGGGTACATTTTACTAAATTTGCGAGAACAGTTGCAGCAAAATGAATGAAGCGGTCTTGTATACCTCCAGATAAATAATTCATAATAAATAAATAAACCCCCCTCAAATTCATTCTAACACTACCACACACCAACACACACACAACAATATAATATATATAATAGAAAAACAATATAATATAAATAATATAATAGTATAATATACAGCATGATCGTGCCACGTTTGGTAGAAATCGCACTATTACTAACAAAGTTATAATAAGTCAAATATGCCGCTTGTTTGCAAATTCAATAATGAACTTGGATAATATATTCATATATTACGTGCTATGTACTAATGGGACAAATGCACACAAAATGCATGTCTTTATAAAAAAAAAAACAAAAAACTCTTTTATAACTGAAGCATCCAGCTTCCGGTTTCCCGACTTGTTAACAGATGAAAAGGCTTGGTATGCAGTTCATCTCTGTTCAAGTTTGATTATCTTTTTAACCAAATATCTTCGATGTAATTATAATTGAGAAAAAGTGATTAGTCGTTAAACAAGTTGAGTTCCTCATTTTTTCCTTATAACGAATAGAGTTAAGACATACCCTTTAATTTCCACTTTTTCCTCATTTGGTCGTCAATGCTTAGCAAAATACAAAGGTATATCTCAACTCCGTGGATGTCACTCGTCACGTCACTTAGCTTATGATTATTTAAGACATTGGTTGGAAACTAAAACGAGTTTTGTAATGTGAATATTTACAGTTTGCATTGAAGACAATCTTTCCAATCCTACATTCGACCAAACTCGATTGGGGGTAAAAAAAGACAATGCCTTGAAGATGGGTCTAAATTTAACTAGAATAGATGTGTCTGTGTGCATTGAAAAGTCATAGGCATGCATTAAGATTAAATTATACGAATGTTGCATTCGAAGCGGAGGAACTCCGATCTTAATTTTCAAGTATCTAGATAACCTCTCTTAACAATGCGGATACTTTCAATAGTTAGCTTAGGTTCTACCTCTCGTCCAAAAAAGAGATCTACATATTTTGTGATATTTTTAAAATAATTTTCTCCCGTTTGGGCTGGTTGATTTAAACTGGAATTCTATAACTGAATCTGGAAAAATATATGCATATTTGGTTATTAGAAAGATTTATCGATTTGTTAATTCCACCTATAATGTTCTACAATGTATACAAGTTTGAGAATGCGTGATTTATTCTTTTTAACGCCAAAAAGGTGTTTGAATGATCACAGGTAGGATTCATACATTCAGTGAAATATTTTCCGAATTCTTATGGATCTCTTCCATTACAGAGATTTGGTCCAGCTGGATCACATAGCAACCGGAATAGTTGCTATTTGGTCCTATTTGGCTAAATCCCAGTTAATTTGAGATTACAAAGAATAAAGTGCAAAGTTGGAGTATTCAATTACTCGTTCTTCTGCAAGTTTCTAGCATTAGTTAACCACAAATCCGATTTTATGCGCCATAAAATCCACTGAAAGCTAGTGGGAGGTTCGATCGACCGCCATTACTTGTTATTACCATTTTCTACATTCTTTAGTATTTGCTTGCTTCATTGATTTTTACTATGTTGCCTATAAAAAATTTTATTAAGAATTTAAATGTTGACTTCGTTTTATGACTTAAAACTATTACCGATATATAATGCACACATAGGTTCATATGCTCATATACGAAGAGCCTGGTTATAATGAACAATTTCTCGTAAAAATACCTTGGGTTCTTTTGTTTTAGTTACACTGAATTTCTATTTACGTCTCGAAAGTTATTACATGAGTATTTTGCATCAATCGATGCATTACGTGATTGGAAATAATTGAATACAATTTCGTTGTTGTTTGCCATTTATCGAGTTGTAAAATTATAATTATTTCAATTTTATTGCAGTTTTACTTGATATGGTAAATGAGTTTTCAGTTTTTTGATCACAAATTTTATTTGTCTCGCTTAGTTTCAATTAGCTGCACATAATTTGAAAAGTTGTTTTCAATGTAGCTGCAATCCTTGTTTGCTGGAGAAATAAGTAACTTGATGTCATGTAGATTCAAAGGACGTACAATGGTCGGATTTTAGCTGTTAAATGAAAAGCCAAGTTAACAGCAGTATACTCGTAATATTCCTCTTATCGATATATTTCTCCATCGAGAAGCTGTGAAGAGGTCGTGGGCCGTGCAAGTTGGGAGAACGTTCAACCTAGTAGATTACGGTCTCATTACAACGCGATTGGCACCCAGTAATATTGAGGCATCACGGGGCAAATGGTAATTATAACCACTATTTTTTCAAGACGTAGGGTAGCAAATAATGGGATTGATAAATCAACTTAAGTTATCAGATTTTATTTTGAGCTCCAGAAAATAAAAATGGCCTTCAGCGTAGGAACAGCAAATCCTGCTGAGGCACATAACACATATGAAAACCTAACAAGAAAAAAGAAACTGAATTCTACACAATTACTATCTTATGCCTCTTATTTGAGACATGAAGTGATGGACTGAAAAACTCAAGGAAATGCTCAACATCAAAGTACGGTCCTCATCGGTCGAAGAAGAAGAAGCCATCATGGTATATACCTCACAGTCTCCACTCGAAAAAATGAGCAATGCAGGGCTAACAATGAGGTTTAATGAGTTCCTAAGCGTAACATAGCACAACTTTACTAAACTGCTCGAATTGGATGGCGGAAATATAATACCTTGGCAATAATCAGACCTGAAAAGGGTGAATAGAACGGAGCAGTTAAGTTAACTTTGTTAGGACAAACAATAAAACAGGTTGCAGGATCGAGCCACAAAATCCGATCTTATCTATCGATCCGAGCATACTATAGACTCAAGCATCTAAGTACGTCGAAGGAATGGTTCAAAAGTGAGACGTGTCCTATTTATAAATAATATTCGTAATAACCCATGGCACAACAACCCAATATGGATCTAGGTCTCCAGGCGGGTAAGACCACTTTTTTCAACACCATAAGGGTACACTAGCAGACAATGTGGTCAGCATTGCTGTTAGGTATCAGTTACGACTTGACGAAATAACGAAATAGTTTGGGCGAAAAATAAACGAGAATATTATGATATAAACTATGGAAGAACGGCGCGGTGGTTAATGGGCTAGGGCGTCAGTCTCTTAATCTTATTGCTCTGAATTCGAATACCAGTCATTATATACGCCTGTGTTTGTTTTGTGTTTGTCTCGCTGCGGTGAGCTTATCACTTGTACAGACCAAAGACTATATGGACTCCATGTACTCAACTAAGGAGTGAACAGGAAATACCAGAAAGAATCCACCAACCCAACAAAATGTGAAATTAATCGACAGCACCTTCGAATAAAACAATGAAATTAACTTCCTACCTCATTCGGACAATGATAAATAATAAGTCCGAAACTGAAAGCTTGGCGCTTCAGGTATGAAAGGTTTTGTTTATTCTTTCTGTGAGAATATTTTGTTATACGACGATTTAAAGTGTACGTAATTGTGGTTTGGACTTCAGATGAACCTGTTCCAGATTTTGGTCTGATCATCTCCTCAAATGCTGCGTGATGGCACTGTCCAGCGGCTTGACTGTATACTAAGTTATTCACAAGAAACACGAAGGCAATTTAAGCCTACTGTAACTTTGTTAGTAGTGATGCAATTCCCTTCAAGCTTTCCAATATTATGCCTTCTAATATACTTTATGTTTCTGCAAAGTCTTCTAGTCGTCAGGTGAATTTGGGAAGCTATTCCGTAAAATTCGAGAACATAGTAGTATACTATACTACTAATTTTAATTCAACAGAAATTGGTTTGGGATGTACTTTAAGCCTAAATTTCGGTTGAGTAGTTTCTGAGAATAAATTCTGCCTCAATTAAAATTTATACTTTTTAACCTCTTACTCCCCTACATGATGTAAAATCTGAGAACTGATTTGCAAAGCGCTATGGTGCATCATTCGATGCTCCCCATGACTACTTACAGAAAAAAATCCACAACTCCTCTTCACCTATATGGACCCGCTTTAAGGGGTTAACCCCACTTGTGAAATGATTTTCTTATTCCATTTTTTCTGAAGTATAATTAACTGAGAATACGTCGTCTAAAGTCAATCCGAATAAAATCAACAGAGATATGATCGTTGAAAAAAAAGAATCAAAAAGAGTCCGTACCGTAAACGACATGTTTGAAATTGGTGGCCAAAATTAATCGGAAACTACCAAACTGATCTTTTCGAAACTTGGTAGGCTTATTCAATATATGAACATGTAGTGTTTAACCGTTCGTTTTTTTCGATAATAAATGGCCGTTTTATAGCAAAAAAATCGAACTATTAGCTTTGGTTGTCCGCCGTTTATTTGAAAAATACATATTCTTTTAAATACTTCGATCAAGCACTAATTTTTATTATTACCGCACTCATAAATTGATCTAAACCATCTTCATGCATTTCCACTTTACCCTGTGAATAAAAGCACGTATGTAATTAAAAACCGCTGGTAACCAGGTGCTCACATCTCCATTATATTGGTTACTACCTGCAAGTTCTATTACATATTCATGTACACACATATGTCTCCCTTGAATGATTGGCACTGATATGCAAACAACTAAAAAAAAATGGAAAAAAGGAAAACTGAAACGCCCCATAGACTCCGTCGTTCATATAAGTTCACTTTATATGATGATGATGTCTTATGGTGCAATAAATTTACCTGAAATGCGAAACTTTGAAATTCTATAACTATAATAATAGTTGAATTGCCTTCAAACGTCTCAGAATTATTTCCTATACTATCGCTTACGCCGTACCTCTGGGCTGAACTTAAGTGGGACTTCCGGTAAATTTCCAAAACATGGTACTAATATACTATTATTAGCTTCATTTGCGGAGATATCGGAACGGGATGTATTCTAAGGCCTACATTTCATATAGATGTATCACTATGATTTTTTTTCGGATTTTTCGATTGGATAGATTCTGAGAACGAGACCTGTTTCACTTTTTGGGGAACACATTTTGAGCCCTATCTACCCTATGTTTGACTAAATATCGAAATTAAGATCAGTTTCTAAAAGTATAAATTGAGTTCTTTCATTTGATACCCCATGACTAGATTCTGTGAAAAAAAATGTACCACTCTCTTTCGCATGTATGGCGAGTCCCCTTCAAACTTAAGACAAATTGACGCTACTTGCTGCATATAAAAGGACACATAGACCACATATTCTCATCAAATTTCATGACAATCGGTTCAGCCGTTTCCGAGCAAATCGAGTGTGACCGACTGACAGGCAGACAGACAGACAGACATATAGACAAACGGACAGTTTTAAAAGGAAACTTTAAAAATAAAGACAAAGCAAAATTAATAATGCAATGTAGTAGACTCGGGAAATAACGAAGCCCCAAATAGCAAACAACAGTTTTTTTCATACTAGGTCCTGTAAATAGCGAGCAATAACGAAACAGCGCCAAAATATTTTCCATTAGAAATCACATATGATATATATAACTATCAATTTTCATGGCGATCGGGTGAACGGTGTAGAAGTTAATCTTTAGCGGGTTATGGCAACTTATACAGCGCAAAAATCTTCTTCATTATAAAATACATACCATCGTTATCGGTATACCAGCTATCAATCGCTAACGGTATACCAACATCAACTTTTATATAATAGTAATAGATAATCATATGTCCAAAAGAAGCATTAGTTGGGTCACCCATCGATTATGATCACCTGTAGAGTACTGCGAAACTAAAGGCCACCGTTAAAATTCACATTCCCATAACATTACCATTTATATTTGACAGAGTGCACTTAAGGAGGTCGTCTGGTTGCGAACCCGAATTTCGTGCGTATTTTAAAGAATGGATGGCAAAAAAAGGAAACAAGATGTCGGGATGCGTTTTTAAGCCGGCCTTAGTTTTTACATTTGTTGGTAAGGTGGGGAGTGCGGAGGGTTGAAAGTAATCATTCCCTTAAGGGGACCGTTCTCAGAAACTACTCAACCGAATAATCTGAAAAAAATCAGGAGGCTGCCACTATATTGTACCGGGGCTCCGAAATACCTTCCATACTGATATCTGTACAAATAAAGTTAATAATAGTATATTACTATAATTTTTAGTAATTGGCTGCAAAATTCCCCTTAAGTTCCCCTTAAGAATACAATATAGAGCATGATCTCACCAAGTTTGGTGGAAATCACATTATTAATAACAAAGTTATAATGCGTCAAAGTTGTTGCTTCTTTGCAAATTCAAAACTATGAATGTCAATATCATCCGAAAGTGGATATTCCCACATAATATATGCATATATTATGTGCTACGTACTAAGAAATACACAAAACCTTTCGTACCTGAAGCGTCCAGCTTCCGGTTTCTCGACTTGTTTTTATTATATTCGTACATCTTTCTTCTTGAAATTTATGAACTGAAATTTTTTTTGTTTTGAAAATTGTCACCTTGAAGTGGCCAAATCGCGCATGGTGAGAGAAGTTTCCTTAGGGTGGGATGACGAAACTAAAAAAATTTTTTGTAATTGTTGTATCCTTCGCTATGTGCGGAGCTTTTTGAAAAAAGTTGAAAATTCTCAAAATTGTGGATGTTAAAACAAAAAGTTATTTTTACAACTTTTTTCGAGCTAAAAAGGGGTGTAAAGGTTGGCATTTTTTTTCCAAAAAACTCATTTCTACGCATAGCAATACCTCTGCTGAAGAATTACAAATTTGCGGACACCGAATATCCCAAAAACTCTAGTCTGGCCCTTGCCAAAACTTTTGAAAAACACGACTTTTGGGGAAACGCGTTTAAAGATGAAGAATGGAATTAAACACGATTAGCGAAACTTACAATTCAATCGGCTAGGCCAAGTCCATAGTGCCCTCCTTTCTCCTAATACCCACACACACATAAGAACACGACCATGTGAAAGAAAGAGGAAAGAAACTGGCCATCTATTTTCAGTAAATACAGAAAACGTTCCCGTGAATGTACAAAAAGTGGCCATGAATGCCATTCATTGAATCTTATCTCGCGAACGATTGTGTTTTGAGTTTAATCCTTTATAGGGTACATTTCTAGTAACATATAGGATCAATATATGTAAAACAAATCGATTTTTTGAAACGGCGTAACTGGACGACCCCCTTAAGGGGCATTAGGAGGTTTTCAGAATGGATTTTATTTTATTGCATAGATCGTCAGCTTAGTTATCCCAGAATACGCTGCAGAAACTTCAAACCGAAATTCGTGGTCTGTTAGATTTTATGGGCCTAGAACCGAGAGGTTCAGGGTCCACCGCCCAGGAGGTAGGTCTTATGCTCCTACGGAATTTTGTAGCGTTTTGTAAATAGCGTATTTATAAATACTTGACGTATGTCTCTTGAACGAGTGCATTTGTATTTATTGTTACTATATTTTCTTCGTAATTAAGAGTGATCAATGCCTTCATATCCGAAAGGGGATTTTTCAGACAATTTTTTTTACAGGCTTTTTCGGCTTCAAAAGTAATAAATCCATCCATCCATCCATTTGGAGGTATGATTCCTTACAAAATTATAATTATATGAACCGACCTTTGGAATGATATCATATTTCTAAGGATTCTTCTTTGGATAATAAATGAAAAACAAGTCGGGTAACCGGAAGCTAGACGCTTCAGGTATGAAAGGTTTTGTGTATTTCTTTTATAAAGAGATTTGGGTGTGCATTTGTCCCATTAGCATGTAGCACGTAAAATATGCATATATTATGAGAAAATAGCCACTTTCAAGTGATATTGACATTCATAGTCTTGAATTTGCAGAGGAGCGACAGATTTGACCTAGTATAACTTTGTTAGTAATAGTGCGATTTTCACCAAATTTGGCACGATCATGCGATCATGTACATTGCTGCAAAATTTTGTGATTCTAGGGTGAACTTAAGAGGGGTTTTCCTGTAAATTACTAAAAATTATAGTAATATACTATTATTAACTTTATTTGAACAGGTATCGATATGGAGGGTATTTCGGAGCCTAGGCACCATATAGTGGCAGCCCCCTGATTTTTTTCAGATTTTTCGGTTGAGTAGTTCCTGAGAATGGGTTCGTTAAAAAAATGACCACTTTCAACCCCCCGTACTCCCCACCTTTTCAACAAAAGTCAAAACTAAGACCGGCTTCGAAAAGTACTAACCGAGACCTTTAATTTGATACCCCACATGACTATATTTGATGAAAAAAAAATGTACACCCCCCTTTTGCATGTATGGGGATCCCCCCTTAAATTCATCGTAAAAGGATGTAGCTCACTATATGCGTGAGCGTTCACAGTTCTCACCTTTCTACCAAATTTGGTGTCAATCGCTGCAACCGTCTCCGAGAAAAATGCGTGTGACGGACAGACAGACAGACAGAGAGACAGACGGACAGACAGACAGACAGTAAACCGAATTAATAAGGTTTTGTTTTACAAAACAAACCTTAAAAAGGTGGTGAAAATTGAAATATTTTTCAGCTGCATTTAGGTTCATATTCTTATAAAAAAAATTAGTGATGTGAAATTGGAGTCGCTACACGTCCCGCAGTTGTAGAACTGTAGTTACGACCTTATTAGTAATAGAATATTGTCGGGTAACTCGTTCATTTTTTTCTTAAATTTTTCAAAAAAAATTCTCAAATATTCGGAATATGACTAATATAATGTCTAAAATTGATTGAATTCCAAATAATTCTTCCCAGCAAAAAAATTCTCAAAAACGTAGGTGAAAAAGTTTTACTAATCGGATTTTCCCCTTAATGGGTTGAACTACTGTAGAAATTTAAAAAAGTCCGTCTTTTGTATAATATTTTGTAAAAAAAAAATGCCCTAAAATCTCGATAATGACATACTTAAAGGATTAAGATGGGCAAAATATTTAAATACTTCTATTTTGAATATTAATATTAATCCCTTTTAGTTAAATGCGAACATCAAAAATTTATATGCGTTTTTCTCGAAACTACATTTTTCACATTTGCTGAACTGAAACTGAATTTTTAACTGAGTATTTATAATTATCTTTTGCATGGAAGGATTTCTCTGAGTATGTATAAGCATAATCGAAAAAAAAATTCCTCGCTCAAAAAATAAACCGCGTTGATAAAATACTCTAAGGCCGCTATCGTATCAATTAAGGTCCTTTATCAGAATTTTAATTTACTTCTAAAAAAATCCAAAATATGCTACAATGACATAACCCCTTATTATTTCATAATATCGTGAATATGTTTAGCGCAGAATAATATGTATTAAATTTCAGTCATAAACCTTAAAGAAGGGAAATCTAGGATGCTGCAATGGTTTGAATAAAAGAGAACCCTACTTTCTTTAAGAAGTTGGCGGAAGACACTGACGTGGATGTTAATGTCAACGCAAGCACCAGCAGTTAAAGCCAAAATATACCCTACTTATTATGGAAAAAGTAAAGGACAGAAGGGATAGGGGTATTGAAAAGTAACTTCTACATTTTGAAACTTATTTGTTAAAAAACCACACATGCCTTTCATAGGATCCATTTTTGGTTAATCAATGTTCCTGAGAACTCAGTTTTGAAGTCGTCGGCATGGCCCTGTATATTGCAAATTGCTTTCGGAGAGAATACTAGTTATAACATTATGTTGCAAAGTTAATTATTTTTTTATTTGGCGAGTAGCGAATTGCTGACGGTATCGCTCAAAAAATAACATCGACCAGAAATGGCATTCATAGTCTCTCTCTGCTGTGCAAATGATCAGTTTATAGCCGTGGGATATGCATAAGAAATACACATGACCGCTACTAACATTCAAACTCCATGAATCCCACTACATAATTCGCTCAACCAGTCACTAATCAGTTCCATTTCTGCTGACAAAGGAACCTTGAACCAATATGCAAATTGCAAAATGGTATCATTTTTAAGTTTTTGGTTTTCCCGACGTTGCTGTCAGAGATAATATATTCTAGTCGTATCCAGACGTAATTTGATATATGTATATAGTATATATAAGCTCCGTATATGGAATACTTCCAATGGATAATCACCGTAAACATTTCATAAATGCCCAACGACTGACTAGGAGAAAACAACAAATCTTATTGTGGCCTAAATGATAAATATTATCTGTGAATTCAGATCCCTTCATTTCTCCGTTACAAATTACCTACATATTTAGAAGTAGATCTATTGGCCACCACAAAATGACAACCACCCTTTTGCCTTTTGACAAAATTTCCAACAATATCAAAGTAACTTTGGAGTGCATCTACTATTTATTCAGTGACACATTCTGTAGCACACATCTGTTTATAAAAATTTACATTTGTATGTACAACACATATGTCTACCGTATATATACATCCATACATTCTTATATTTTAAAAAGGGTTTGTGTCACGTTACTCAATGCAATTCGAGAACTTTAGCAATAAAATGGTTCTGCAAAATTGAGCGGGCTTTACTACAATCATGGCTACTTGAACAGGCAGCGTTTCATATTTAAAGTGGAGTGATTTACGATTGTTTCTAACGATCCAGTAGTTATGACTTTTAAGTCTGCGGCTCTTATTACAAATAAAGCATTTCAGCCCCCTCGGCCGCAAGGTAATTTGGTGAACTTTGTGGTGGGAAAGATATAATGTTCACAATTTTTGCTTGTACGGTTCAATGGATTGTATACAATCTTTTCCACTAAATAAACACAAGCAGATAAAAACCTGCAATTCTGAAACTTTAGAATTATATCATTTTTGTGGTGAAAAACTGGTTGTAAGACTAGCACTTTCCAAAGTGCAATATTTAGGAATAGCTTAGATAGTGTTTATGGCGTACAGATTTGATTCATACTTAGCGTATGCCAAACCCAACGTAATGTGACAAATAAGTACTTACTAGAAGCACTTGTGCTAAATATATTGTTGTTCATGTAAGTAGTAGGAACAGCCATCCCGAAAATATCAGTCTGAGAGTAACACTGAAAATCAAGAAAAAAACAAGGGTTTATTTTCACCCTTTTGCTAATAACGCCGATTCAAAACGACGAAAAGAGTGGAGCGTCGGCTTAAGGCATACAACCATTTTCATAGCCCTAGTACGAAGGCCAAATTTTCACGTTTAGGTTTCTATTGTGCTTTTATAATTGCCAATTTTTTTAAATTTTATTTTCGATTCTTATTGAAGATTCAAAACTGTCGTTATTGCTGGGTGCGCGAATGCAGAGCGTTTAAATCTCGTTTCTTTTTGCGTAAAATAAAACCTTATTAAAATCTGTTTACTGTCTGTCTGTCTGTCACACGGAAACGATGTGTCTGTCACTCGGAAACGGTTATAGCGATTGCCACCAAATTCGATGGAGAAGTGCGAACTATGAACGCTCACGCATATGTAGGATCTAAGGGGGGGGGGGGGGGTCTCCATGCATGCAAAAGAGGGGTGTAAACTTCTTTTTTCACCAAATATAGTCAGGTGGATTATCAAATGAAAGATCTCCGTTAGTATTATACTTTCCGAAGCTTAGTTTGACATTTGTTGGGGGGACTTCCGGGGGTCAAAAGTCATAATTTCTTTCACTGACCCATTGTCAAAAACTACCCAGCCGAAAGATCTGAAAAAACTCCCGAAGCTCTATATGGTGTCCAGGCCTCAAAATACTCTCCATACCGATATCTACTCAAATAAAGTTAATAATAGTAAACTACTGTTTTTTGGTAAATTGACTAGAAACCCGCCTTAAATATATCCAAGACTTCCAGTATTGTAGTATTATAGATTATAGTATGTAGCATGATATCCATAATTCTGATCAAAATGGTATCACTACTAATAAAGTTACAGTAGCTCAAATTTGCCCTTTCCGCGTAAATTTACTGCAACCCCAAATATTAAATATCAATATCACATTAAAGTGAGTAATTTGACATGCTAAATATAGATACACATTACGGGCGCTTGTGAACGGGACAAGGGCTGAAGAAAAAGAAGAAAGAAGAAACAAACAAAACCTTTCATACCTGAGCGTTTAGTTTCCGGTTTTCCGACTTGTTTTTGCAAGCGTTCAGGTTTGTGAGGATTTTCTTTTGCCTTTCAGTTTCAATCTTATTTCTGTTCACACTTTTACTATATATATTGGTCCCGTGGTAAATAATAGACTGCGATATGACGAAGACGGTCGATAATCGATCCCCTTCGACAAGCATTGAAGGAAACTTTTGTACATACGAAAATTTTCGCGGAAAATATTTATCGGCACTTTTCAAGGGAAAACTATTGATAAAAATAGTACATCTTACTCAAACGACTTCGTTGCCATGTAAAATTTTCCATTTTATGAGATTGCAAAACAAGGGACATTTTGAATTTTATTGTGTATGCCGCAGCGCACGTTGAAAAGAACAACCATGATCTGGTGAAATCGAGGGATGCTGTAGCCACAATGTTTGAACCATACGAGTATATAATGAAGGGCCATACAATTTATCTGGAAAATTAGTACACCAGCCCTGTTTTGTTGCTATGATTTTACAAATGAGCGGCAAAATCAGCAAGTAACAGGAAAAATATGCCAAGAATGAGTGAAAAAATTAAAAAAGGCAAATCTTCTGTACATAAAGCAGAATGTGACTTTTGACAATTCTGGCATGGCTGGATCAGGTAAGCAAGCCGGAATACCGGAAGCTGGACGCTTCGTGTATAAAAGTTTTGTGTTCAGCTTGTGTGAGAAACACCCTATTCACATTTTCTCATTCGCGTATACCTACAATTCAAAATATTCCTTGATGTATGTATATATTTCCAAACTACACCCCGGCGTTCATAGGAGTTCACCTTATATAATGATGACGTCACATAGTTCGTAGAGTACGATAAATTCACGTGAAATACACAATTTTGTCCTTTTATAACTTTGTTATTAATAGTTGGATTTTTATCAAATTTTTCAAAATTGTGCATTATGTTATTACTTATAAACGTACCGTGCTTTTAGGATCAACTTAAGGGGAGTTTCCGGGTGGATTCCTCAAATATGCTAATATACTTTTCTTAATTTTATTTAAGCAGATGTCGGAATGGGATGCATAATATTTTGAGGCCTAGTTTTCGTGTTGATGCACCATTGTGATTTTTTCAGATTTTTCGATTAGCTAGGTTCTGAGGACGAGACCAGCTACACATTTTGAGCCCTTATTCCCCCACGTTTCAGCGGGTATCAAAACATCATCAGATTCGAAGCGTATTAGTAGAATTCTTTCATTTGATACCCGATATGACCATATTCTATGAAAAAAAACCCGTGTATTTAGAGCCCCCCCCCCCCACTTAAACTCATCACAAAATGATGCAACCCGTTATATGTAAAGGAATTCACAGACCACACGTTTATACCAAATTTTGTGACAGTTGGTTAAGTCGTTTCCGAATAAATGGGGTGTGACAGACAAACAGACATGGAATCGATTGTAATAAGGTTTTGTTTTACACAAAACCCTAACCCTTTTGCTTACAAAACGACATTTTTTAGAAAAAGTTCCGTGCAATAAAAAGAAGATGTGTCTGTGTTCCGAGTGTGACATGGGTTATGTATGTTTTTGTAACATGATTTAAAATTTACTCCACAAACATTTTTTTTTGAAAAGCAATGATTATAGATAACTGTATCTTTTATGTATAAATGTATCTATCAATGTAGTATATAAAATGTAGTATATAAAATAAATAAAAATAAATGTATTAATAAATTATGTGTGATGTTCTTCTCTTTTTATTGTATTCATTTACAAAAATATATAATAATTAACAAATTACTTAGTATGATTGAATTTAACCTTTTATTTAGATGTATTTGCTATTTAGAGTAATTATAAACATTATGCACACATAGAAAACCGATAAAAGTACGTTTAAAAAATTGAAACACGTCAAGACGGTTTCGTGATTGCGCCATATCGGGTGTAAATACCCAGTCAGGAGGTGTCCGGCCTGAAGGTATGCTCAAGACGAAAGCCCATCCGTAAGAAAAGGGGTAAATTGTAACAACTCCATGAGTAGCAGCAGCAAGTGTTCATAATGTAAATATGACTGTAAAAATGTTCTACAAGGAACCATCATGCAAGTGGAGTCGTCTGGAACGCTGCAAAACTACTTTCCGTGAGAGGTTTTTCTTCTATTCCAATTAAAACTAAATACAGTGTAATAATGATTTAATTAATGTTTAATTATAATTAATCCAACGTACCATTCAGGTAGCTCTGTTTATGATTCCATATTAATTATCAATTATTTCAACCATTATTACTTGTAAAAAGATTTGTTGGAAAAAATTCAATTTTTTTGGTGAAAATAGTAAGAGGGCAATATGAAATTAGTCCCAGACAGAGAGATACAAATTGTACAGCAAAATTCGTGAAAAAAAATATATATCCACCAAGGGAGGTTTACCTTTGTCAATTTCAGATTTATTTGTAGATTACCCAACTTTTAAATAATGAAAACTTAGTAATAATCCAATTAACCAGAATTTCTCTTTAAACGGTGTTTAATAAATAGTGCCTTCATCTAAACGATATTTGGCTATAGAACGGGAAAATCACTCTTTGGAATGTGCGTGGTAGGTCCCTCGAGGATTTCGGCAATATTGACAGGATTGGAATCGTCCATCTTTATGCAGAGGGCTGATGGGGGTTGGGTTTTATTTTAAAATGCAACTAAAAGTTCCACAATTTTGTTTTCTAATGGCTCAAACTCCCGAAAAATACATGAGCATTTGTGATCCAGGCCTTGTAGAATAGAGACTTTAAAGTTTTGACTTTATTTGGGGACACTTTAGGTTAGATAGGAGAACATTGTGACTTTTTCCAAGCTATACCCTTTTGTGATAGACCAATACGTCTCCTCACTGTTCCTGATGTTGAAGCCATTATCATAAATTTAAATATGGAAGCTCTGACTTATCTATGATATCAACATAATCAACAGGAGCTAGCAATTAGGTGAGTTTTATGGGGATGGTACTTTGCGTGCTTACTTCTTTTCTTTTTCGTTCCCTTCACCTCTTTTGGTAGCGAGGGGAAGGTAAATATTCGTCGAAGCCATTGAAAAAGTCTAAAGCTGCGCTGTAGCATATATTGGGAAGGAATGCCATAGGCTCCACCGCTTGACAGAAAGTTTAAATAACCGGCAGGGAATGTGCCACAAGGATAGAGTACAGGTCAGCTAAAAGGAAATTCCGCAGCTCGGTGCTGGCAGGAGCTATCAATAACGTGTATGGGAATCCGTGGCGGCTCGGTAATAAACTAATGACCCGAAAAATCGAGCTCATGCTGAAATACTTTTCACTCAATGCCGAATAGATGAACCAAATTTTGCCGAAATTATTCCATACGGATTCTCTGTTTTCCACTATAAAAGAGCTGGTTGATGCAGTCTTTTCTATGGAAGATAAGAAGGCGCCAGAACCCGACGTTACATATATATATATATACTGGTGTTTCACTCCGGAATGGGACAAGATAGTTTAGTTAAAAGAAGAGCGATCCACAAAGGAGGCTATCATAGAAGTTGATTTCGGCGAATAGGTAGAGAGGTAGATGGAGATCACGGCTGGGGTAGCACAAGGGTACATTCTAGGACTGGGCCTCTGAAACGCATCTGATGATAGCCTGCTAATAGTTGAAATGCCGCGTCTGGTGAATTATACAGATGACGTTGCCACACTTTTTGCGGGACGCACTGTTGAAGAGGCCTAAAGCAGACTTGGCATATTGACGCGACGAGTAAGCGGATGGGTAATTGCTTATGGTTTCAGCGTCGTGCTATAAAGAACCGAAGGAGTCTTCTTGGCTAAAAACAGAGCTCCGATCGTGTTGATTATTGAGTCAAAATCAACAATTAAATACGTTGAATCGACACTCGACTTGAATGAAGATGAGCTTTCTCGAACAAATCACACAACAAGGCCGTAGATGGAGTTTTGGCCAAATTCGGCTAATGGCGTTGGCTTCCTTTCTCTAACAAGCAAGCTCTCCTTATGAGTGCAAAACAGTTCGTTCTGTTTTGTGATAACCTTGGTGAAAAGGTGTATCGTAAGCGCTTGCTTAGATGCAGCGTTGGCGAACTTTACGGGCGACCTTTCGCTGCTACGCTGGGAGAAAGGTAACGTACATGCATACATATAACTCGCTTGAGAAAACTATGTAGTAAGGAGGTAGATGGACAGCGCGGCTGATCTTCAACTTAGGTCCGCCGCAGATTCGAAAGCATGCTAACATTGGTTATTCCTTTACCTAGGTTCTAAGCGGCCCTGGAGGTTTTCCACAGAAGTTTAGCAACGCACAATTCCCTAACTGTATCCTCTGTTTGAGGTGATGGACTTGTATAAGGTGTCATGGAATTCGCTAGCAACTTTATCCAGATACAATGGAAGGGGCTCCACGGGCAATATTATCAGAGAGGTGCTGGGAAGGACTGACAGATAGACCCGCATTGCGCATTACGTTCGAGCACTTATTTTCGTGAAGAAAGTTGAGCTCGACCGATGAAGGGACTGGATTGCATAGTATTATTCAAACCAGCGATTACTTTCCTCCTCACCCCTCTATTTAATGAAAGGAATTTCCTGACTTAAAGGCCCCCTAAGGCGGGAGAATACGAGGGTTACCCCGAAATAATGTGCCAACTGGTTTCAAACTGGTTCTCTGTTGGTCGTCCTAGGGCTCACCGACATATTCATTTATCCTATCTAGAAAATAACACGGGAATATGGCCACATGTGGAAAAATGGGAAATAAAATATAAGAGAATACCTTGTTAGTAGAAAACGAAATTCTAAGCTAGAAAATTAGAACCACTTATTCTAATGAGTGACACGAATATGCTCTAATTTACGCGAGTTATAATTTTCGAGCGGCTACTGTATTATTTGAACACTTACCGGAATGGGGAGTATTTTAAAGATTTATTATATATTTCTGAATGGTGTCTTTTTAAAACCTCGCTCCATTCTCCCACTTTAAAACTAATGTCAGAAATAAATAACCTTCTTTGAAAGGCCCAGGTCGAGTTCCTTCATTTGATAACGCATCCCATCAAATTCCATGTCACTAAGTTTCACCGGTTTTGAGAAAAGTGCATGCGACAGACAGAGTGACATTGAACCTACTTTTATAAAGTATTGTTTCTGCCTTATTGACTGATTTATCGTTAGTCTGTATATCTATACTGAGGGGATAGGTGACATTATTATCCATTATTATTTGAAAGGTATCTACGCTTCTCTGCACTTTATCTGTTATAGTTTTCTTTGTTTTCAAATTAAATAAATAAGAATCATAGTTTTCTCTAGTTATGTCATTTCAGCATCGATTAAAAAGATGAAATTAACTCATAAATTCAGTCGAATAAAAATGTAAAAATAGTAAAAATCTTAAAAGTCTTACATAAAGTTCCACAGCTTCTACTTAAATCTTTATGCCTATAAACCATTTATATATGTATGTACCCTATATTGAAATTCCAATCCTTATTCCTGGAGCAATTTTTCAAGCCTATAATTTGTACCTGGACTACTTCTCAATTTAAAAATTTGTATGACACTTTTTATCTCTTATTATACATTTGATTGCTATACATCTTACGTTTTCAGAATTTATGACCATTCTCTATGTTACACTATAAAAGTTTACCTTTCAAATGGGTAGTATTTATGCATAATGAAATCCTTACATAGTGATTCTTCTTTTGAGATCCTAGATGTGAAGCATTGTATAAAATCATTCGCAAATACCACACCACAAATTAACGTCTTGTCTACTGTATAACTGGATGGACTGTGCCGTTGGTGATGAAAAGTGCCTTTGTGAGAATTTATTATGATCTGAAGAGATGGCCTGGAACTCTATTGTACAGAAATCATTAGAGCAAATTAATGCGCTGAAATGATGTGGCCATAAAAATTCAATACGATAACATAGGGTTCATCAGAACAGGATATGGATAAAATGCTTGTTCTTGGAAATGTCGAAAATGATTGTCAATTCTGACTATCTTTGAAGTAATTTTATTTCAAGTTATCAGTTTATTTTTTGTGGAAATATTAATCTTTCCTTTTTTATGCCAATATCTTGCAAGTACTTCTGATAAGATAAATGAAGACAACCCGAAACGAATTACCTATTACCCCCATGTTCCTATTCCCTTCCTTTAATCTGTTTTCAGAAAAGCAACGAACATCCGTGTTTTACCAACAATACCATATTAATCCTAGTAGTTTCTATTAGTACATATTGCTAAAATACTTCCAATATTTGTCCTTCATGGAGAATATAATGAATTAACCACCCACGTTCCCTCCATGTACCAGTGCTCGTGAAAACGGGAAATAAGAAAAAAACTTGTGGATATGTTTCCTGAAATTAAGTTGTTTTCCTCTCATTGCTTTACACATCAATTAAGGTCTTTAAAAAAGTTAACAAGCAGGATTCGATAAGATTATATTGTATTATATGTATACATATCCCATACAAGACATAATCATCAGTTAAGATAAGACAAACTGAACGTACAGTTGCGTGTATTAACTGAAATGTACCCTATTTGCAAAAGTTAAAGAGCAGGTTATAGAAGAAACGGACACAACAATATGTGCAAAAAATGATAATGGAACCATTACACAATCCTTTGGATAATTTTAATTCAGGTTCATTTTAGTAGCTTAAATCATTTATAAATACTGTCTATTCTAAACCTTCCCACACTATAGCCACGATTACCAAGAAATTACTGAATGAATGCTCTTGTATGTCAAAGATGACAGTTTTTCTAATCACTTTTGTTCAGATTTGAGATTCATTAATAAACTATTTAGTTCATATCTTCTAGACACTGCAATGACAGATATAGATTTGTTGAGCAGTGTGCAGAGCTTTTTCATCAACGTCAAGAATCCTTCCGATCCGATAGTATGAGCATTTGTGAACAGAGAATACCTCTGAAATGCTTTTTGAAGGGGAGCTAATGATATTATCACAGTGGCATATGATGGGGGGAAATGTTACGTGTTGCATCCTGTAAAACCTTGCGAAAGTTCAAACTCGAGTCACCCAGGGTTGCATACTGTCACCGATAGTGGAGAAGAGGACAAACAGAGTCGAACTGAAGATGATTCCAACAAAGTTAAGATTCTCATCTAACCGGATGCAACTATCTTAACACTTGTTGCCTTTCTACTGCTACGTGGGGATAAAATATGGATAGTGACCGCCACTGTTACTCAAAAGCAACAAGCTTTGATTAACTCTCGTCTGCGTTGTGTCATCGACATGACATATAATATTTTGGAAACGAAAACTTCTTTAGCGTAAGGCGTCTCAAACTAAATATGAATTAAAGAAGAAACCGTTATGGTTGCTATTCATACAGATATTTGAAACACCAAATCAGCGAAAATCTTTGAAAAATCACAACTGAGTAGATAACTCTGAACTTGATACTGAATGAATTGAGTTGTAATTATTGTCAACATAATATCGTCAAAGACATTGAAAAAAAGACGAATACCGCGAAGGGCGAAATTGGTAGATATCGCCAATAATCAAGGCTCTCAACTGTTTCCAACGAAGAAATACTTCAGCGAGAGGAATGTCTGTCAATTCTTTGTTGTAGAAAACAACTTAAAAAACCAACGTTTCTATATTAACTTAGTGTTAGATTATTCCTAGGAATAACCTCTATATGGATATAAGAAACCCCTTTCTACTAGAGTCAACACTTTTCCACCTGAACAGAGTAGTCGAGAGTTTAGAAAAATGAAACCTCTTACAGGCTTTATCCCATAAAACGTAACATAAGTCAATTAAATGAAAAGTGTGTGGTGGTGGTCAAAGGGTAGTATAGGTCCCGGGGCGAAACGTGGATTGGTACCCACGATGAGCATAAAACCTGGGAAATGCCTGCTGAACAAACACCAACAGCTCTACTACCAAACCCTATCTCCACCTCCACGTGGTGACCGCTGGGAGCTCTTTCTTGACGAAAAGCTGCAGACGGAGAAGGATGAAGGCGAGTCTCCCGCGCCTAAAAACGGGACAAATTGTACCAACTGGTCCTCCAGGTTGAGGGTTGGGTAGGGCTGACAACCCTACACGGAAAACAACTCGTTACGAAGCCACAACAGGAGCCTCGGATAGGACGGATTTTAAAACGACGGACCCGGCAACGACAACGGAACAACGATTTACGCATTTTCTTATGGAACGTGCGCTCCCTGTACAGAGATGAAGCTGATAAGCAGCTAGCCGATACCCTGTCCCAATATAGGGCTGATGTAACAGCGTTGCAAGAGATGCGATGGATAGGGACCGGTTTCCTGGAGAAGAGCCACTACACCATATATTATAGCGGTCATCCAGTAAACCATGTGCTCGGAGTAGGTTTCTTAGTCAGCCAAAAAATGAAACCTGCTGTTATCGGCTTTGAAAGCATAAGCGAACGGCTATGCACTCTGCGCTTGCGAGGCAAGTTTAGAAATATAAGCCTCATAAACGTTCACGCCCCTACAGAGGAGACTGCAGAGTCGGAGAAGGATACCTTCTACGAGGCAGTAGAAAGAACCCTCGAAGCCTGTCCCAGATATGATATCAAAATCATACTTGGGGATTTTAACAGCCAAGTAGGGAAGGAGCCCGTATTCAGGCGATACGTTGGCTCCCATAGCTTACACGAAAAAACAAATGATAACGGACTACGGACTATTCAATTAGCAGGGTCACACGAAATGGTTGTTGGAAGTACCTGGTTTGCGCGGAAAGCGGTCCTCAAACATACGTGGGCCTCTCCAGACGAGACCACTTTCAACCAAATTGACCACGTGTTGATCGAACGCCGCCACCTCTCAGCCTTGATGAATGTCAGAACATATAGGGGGGCCAATATAGACTCGGATCACTATCTCGTTGGCATGGTGCTCCGAGCTCGAATAACAATACCACCTAGAATCCCCTCTGACAATCAGGTGAGAGTGAACACCGAAGCCATCCACAACACAACCCTCCGCGACACCTATAAGAGGGAAATGGATGCCGCAATAACCGCAGTCAACAGAGGACCTGGAGATGAAGCATCAACTAATGATCTTCACAACCACCTGAAGAACGTTATCATGGATACGGCCACAAATATACTTGGCCCCAGCCGCAAAAGGAGTCCGAACGGCTGGTTTGACGATGAATGTAAGCTAGCAACGGAACGGAAGAATGCCGCATACCGAGTAATGTTACATTCTCAAAGAACACGGGCACGCGCAGAGACTTATCACGAACTCCGTCGAGCGGAGAAGCGACTTCACAGACGGAAAAAGGAAGCCTGGGAGAACCAACAAGTCTGCGAACTAGAAAAGTACAGGGAGCAACCGCACCAGGCGCGGAAGTTTTACCAACAAGTCAGCAGGATGAAGCCTTATACACCTCGATGCTCATCCTGCCGAGACAAAGAGGCAAATCTGATTTCCGACAGAATGGGCATATTAGGGCGATGGGTTGAGTACTTTGATGAGCTACTGAACAACCAGAACATCGGCGAGCTGGAGGTCCCGCCAACTGAAGACGACGGAAAAATACTGCCACCACCAAGTTTAGGAGAAACAGTCCGTGCGATTCATCGGCTAAAAAATCATAAGTCGCCAGGAGCCGATGGAATTACAGCCGAAGTGGTTAAATATGGAGGCGACCAGTTACACCAAGTGGTTCATCAACTTGTGCTCAAGGTATGGGACAGCGAATCAATGCCTGACGATTGGCAACGAGGCATTATCTGTCTCATACATAAAAAGGGAGATATCACACAGTGCAGCAATTATAGAGGTATCACGTTGCTGAGTACCATCTATAAGATATTCTCCACTATCTTGCTAGGCCGGATAGCCCCATACGCACAGAACATCATTGGCCCATACCAAAGAGGCTTCACTCCAGGCAAATCAGCAACAGATCAGATTTTCTCTCTACGGCAGGCGATGGAAAAACTGTTGGAATATGGACAACAGTTGCACCATCTGTTCATCGACTTTAAAGCCGCCTATGATAGCATAGCCAGGGTAAAATTGTACACGGTCATGAGAGAATTCGGTATCCCGACGAAATTAATAAGACTGACTAGGCTGACCCTGACCAATGTGCGAGGCCAGATAAAAGCAGCAGGATCACTCTCAAGACCATTCGATATCAACAACGGTCTACGACAAGGGGATGCGCTATCATGCGTCCTCTTTAACCTGGCCCTCGAGAAAGTGATCCGTGATGCTGAGGTGAATGCAAGAGGTACGATCCTCTTCAAGTCCACCCAACTACTGGCCTATGCTGACGATATCGACATCATGGGAAGAACCACCCGAGACGTACAAACTGCCTTCATCCAGATCGAGCAGGCGCTAATCGGCGCGAGATCTTGGGCTGCACATCAATGAAGGCAAGACAAAATATATGGTGGCAACGTCAGCACCGAAGACGAAGACGAATCAACCAACAACATCAAACCGCACTGGTCAAACACAAACACGAACAAGAATAAGGATTGGAGAATACAACTTTGAGACCGTTGACAATTTCTCCTATCTAGGGTCGAAAATCACAACCGATAACAACTACGATGATGAAATCCGCGTACGGTTGTTGTCAGCCAACAGAGCCTATTTCAGCTTACAAAAACTGTTCCGCTCGAAAGGTCTCACCATTGGGTCAAAGCTCTTACTGTGCAAGACTATTATCTTGCCAGTCCTCATGTATTCCTCGGAAACTTGGGTTCTTAGCAAGAAAAATTGCGAACTCTTGGCCGCGTTCGAGAGAAGAATCCTCCGAAGAATTTTTGGCCCCCTACATGAGGATGGACGATTCCGTAGCCTACACAATGACGAAATCTATGAGCGATACCATGACCGTCCGGTTGTGGATAAAATCCGGCTCAATAGGTTACGGTAGGCGGGTCACTTAATCCGTATGGATGAAGATGATCCACCCGGAAAGTCTATAAGGGCAATATCTATGGTAGGAAAAGAAGACGAGGCAGACCCTGCCTAAGATGGAGCGATGGCGTGGGCCAGGACGCCAGACAGCTTTTAGGGATATCGAATTGGTGAAGCTCGCCGCAAAACCGGGATGTCTGCAGTTCCTTATTAAGGCAGGCCTAGACCGGATACCGGTTGTTGCGCCGTTGATGATGATGGATATAAGAAACCCCTTTCTACTAGAGTCAATACTTTTTCACCTGAACAGAGTAGTCGAGAGTTTAGAAAAATGAAACCTCTTACAGGCTTTATCCCATAAAACGTAACATAAGTCAATTAAATGAAAAGTGAATTCTAGCAGTTCTCAACACCGGCGTTCCAGCAAGCCTTTCGTAATGAAGTCATTTAGGTGCCACAATTGGTTTAAACGGTTCAAGGAAAGAATATCAACGGAATATGATCCCCGTTCAGGAAGGCCTTCAACCTCAATTGACGACTTCCATGTGGCCAAAGTGTGTGCATACCAATCGTCGTTTGGCGATTTGAGAGATGGCACAGAAGTGCGACATCTCATTTGGGTCATATCAGGAAATGTTGACCCAAAAATTGGAGATGAGAAGGGTTGCAGTCAAATTCATTCCACGACTGATGACAGAGGATCAAAAAATGCATCGCCTGGAGGTTTGTCAGGAGCTCTTGGAAATGGCCAATGCCAATTGAAACTTCTTGAAAACCATCATTACATGTGACGAGCCTTGGGTTTATGGTTACGACTTGGAAACCAAGGTGCAAGGTGGAAGTAAAAAAATTCACCAAAACCAAATTTTTAAATCTTTCGGTCAAATACCAGTTTTTACTATTATTTAACTAAATCCATTGACATTTTATGGTTCACATGATCTAGTTTGCTATAATTTTAGTAAACCCAAAGTACTTTCTTTTTTTGGCCTTTGTCCTGTACAGAAGCGGGGTTGGCTCTTCATGATCGGTTGCGACATTCAGTTCTGTATAACCTGAATGCAGTCGCGAGGTTTTCAAAGCGTATTTTCAGAGTATCAAGTCACCGTGGTTCCATCAGGCCTTTCGGTCGCTTACCACTAACTTCGATATTCAAACCAATTTTGGCAAGTGAATTCTTGTTATCGTGAATTACGTGATCGAAGACGTTTCGAATGTGATCAACGCGTGTCAAGCCACTAGTTCAACGCAACATCTTGGTCTCCATTACCGCAAGACGCCGTCCATTGTCTTTTATAGTTGGCCACGACTAAGAACCATAAAGGGTGATAGGGCGGACGACACTGCGGTAAATTTTAGATAGACGTTCGTTGATACGTCGATCGTGGCACCCAGACATTTTTTTACCCCCATCCCATTCAACTCTATATTGAAAATATTATTGAGAATTCGCTCATTCAACTCTATATTGAAAATATTATTGAGAATTCGCTCATTTTCTGAATAAAGTTAATACTGGCTTGGTTAATTGAAGATATGATATTTTTGAATTTATTTTTTGGCAGTCTTTTTCTAAATTTTTAGTTTTTCAATGATCATTAACCCTATGACATTGGCAAGTCTGTTTGTTGTTCTTTAAACTGATTTATGCCTGCCGCTCTGCCTAATACACGCACTTTTCTGAGGAACGGTTACATAACTTGATATGAAATTTTGTGGAGGGCAGAAGGGGAGTGTATTTTTCTTTCACCAATTATAGACATTTCTGGTGTCGAATGAAAGATAATTCTAATATAGGCTACGATATAAAGCATGATATTAAAAAGTTTCACGAAAATCCCACAATTATTGACTAAGTTAAAATATCTCGAAATTGTCTTTTTTGTCCAAGTTTGCACGTATAAACCAAAACACTGAAATCAATATCACATTTAATTGAGTCAGTATATGTATATACATTGACATGCTAAATGCATGTACATTACGAGCTATGTCCAAATGGAGAAGTTCTGCGCTCATATATTTTTGCACAAGAAATATGCAAAACCTTTCATGTGGCGCCCAGCTTTCGTTTGCCATTTGCTGTTCTTCACACATTATGAAAATACAACAAGAGGGTGGCCTTACAATGCTCTTACCTTCTTTCAAACTTCAAATACTCTGATTATTATTGAAATAAGTTCCGCGGCTTCCTTTCTAATTGCTCATTCACATATTTTATAGCAACAGTGAATGGTTGCTTTAGTGTAAAAATTTTAAGTATATGTGCCATAAGCAGAAGATAAATCCCTAGAATGTCGGGCAGATTAAAGTACATCTGGCGACTCGACGTTTTGTCCTTAATGGCAGTAAGGCTATATCTATTGTCGTTTCAATGATTTTAATGGATACTGGATCGTTCCTGTACCCTCCTACTCTCTACTTAACCATTTTACAACGCTAGTCTGCAAGAAAGGTTCAGCTTATGTATTGACTGCAGGTCGTCTTATGCTCTTTTATAGGTGGATCGTAAAATTTTTCACCTTTACGGCTCTATGCGATTTAGTCTGATTGCAACTTGTATTCCTTGCGTCTCCTTAACTTTAGCTCACAATTCTCAAACTCACCGGCTACATGTCTTTCCGCTTTCCAAATTTTATTGCACTTCTTTCATTTACTCTTTTTTTGGTGGCATTGGTATTCTACGCGGTATCTGACGTTTAGTTTATAGATACCAATCAAAATAATCTATTTACATAATAATGTAAAGCCATATGGGTGGTTGCACGTAGATACTCTTCGTTACAAGAATAGAGTTACCAGTTCCAGAATCATTTTGGGGAAGCTATAAGCGATTACTTGTTAAGTGTATCTATTGTTTCCGATCTGAGGAATAAGAGGGAAACTGCATGCGCTTATTCCCTACCAGCCAGAAATCAGTTAAGGGGACTTTTCACAGTTAGCATATTTTTTGAGACAGTTTGGCCATTTATTATTGGATTTGTCTTGACTTGACTTCAAAAAAGTGCATTTAAGTTTTTACATTCCAAATAGCCGCTTTTGAAATGGGAAAATATGTTTTTCAAAACTTCTCATTTTTCTCAGGAACTGCTGGATTGATTTTAATAATTTTTTATCAAAATAATTGTGATTCGTTGGCTTTAAGTCCCTTTTCTCGAAATTTAATTTTTAAAAGCTGCCAAAATTCGACTTTTTAGCCGATCCCATTACCACATGCTCATGCTTCATCACTGGAGATTACATTACATTTAGATTCACCGAGTATATCACCCCGAAAGGTTTGATCTTCAAAAAGGCAGTTTTGAGTAAACTCAAATCGCTTTTCTGGATTGACTTCATTAACATAAATTCTATTCCGTATGCATTTCGAGGGAAGTTCTATGATGCGGCTGGCTGTTATGGGGGAAGGGGGGCATGGGTAATATTGTATTCTTGGAGACGAATACGGATGCGAAGAATCGGTATCGCAGCGCAGAAAAATTGGGTATTTGTCAAACATTCAAGATATGCCAAAACAGTGACCAGAAACGTAAAGGGTGAAAAACACTCATTTGGCACTACTATCATATATTATTGACAACCTGGGGGATTATGTCAACGACAGGCCTCCCGAAGGTCCTATTTCGAACAAAAAATACTTTATGGAACGACAAATGGAGAAAAATTACAGCCGAATATGTCCAATGTTGGATCGAATCCATTCCACTGGGCAGTGAAGGCAGTATATGATACTAAAAGCCTCCATACGGAGTATGAACTAGTCATTCTTTTTTGAGTTTAGCTTTTAATTTTACATTATTAACTTATCCTCTAAGAATATGAACCTCAATACCGGTGAACACAATCAAAATCGAAAATTTTCAATTTTCACCACTTTTTTGCAAATAATGCAAACAAGTCGGGAAACCGGAAGCTGGACGCTTCAGGTACGAAAGGTTTTGTATATTTCTTAGTACGTAGCACGTAATATATGCATATGTCCACTTTCGGGTGATATTGACATTGATAGTCTTCAATTTTCAAAGAAGCAACAACTTCGACGTATTATAAATTTGTTAGTAATAGTGCGATTTCCATTAAACTTGGTATGATTATGCTTTACATTATAGCCTACATCGCTGCAGAATTTCGTGCCGCTAGGATGAATTTAAGGGGGGTTTCTAGCCAATTACAAAAAATTATAGGAATATACTATTATTAACTTTCTTTGAACAGATATCGGTATGAAAGGTATTTCGGAGCCAAGGCACCATATAGTGGCAGCCTCCTGATTTTTTTCAGATTTTTCGGTTCGGCAGTTTCTGAGAATGGTCCCCTTAAAGAAATGATCACTTTCAACCCCCCGCACTCCCCACGTTTCCAAGAAATGTCAAAACTAAGACCGGCTTCGAAAAGTAATAATCGAGACATTTAATTTGATGCCCCATATGACTATATTTGATGAAAAAAAATTTTGCACCCCCCTTTTGCATGTATGGAGACCCCCCTTAAATTGAACGTAAAAGGATGTAACTCACTGTATGTATGAGCGTTCACAGTTCCCACCTTCCTACCAAATTTGGTGTCAATCGCTATAACCGTCTCCGAGAAAAATGCGTGTGACGGACAGACAGACAGACAGACAGACAGACGGTAAATCGGTTTTAATAAGGTTTTGTGTTTACACAAAACCTTAAAAAGCACCTTTGAATATATATTATCTGAAATGGTTCATATTCTTCATAATTTTATAAAGAAAGATACCCAATTATCGGTTTAATACTTTTTGGGTTAGAATTTCCACAAATGTGAAAAATGCAATTTTACAAAAAAAACGTATTTAAAAAGTTTCTCACTATAACAAACTAAACACAGTTACAAAAAAATCAAATGCACTTGTAGAAGCGACTGTCACCAAGTATTTATAAATGCTTTCTACATAGCGCTACTAGATTACGATTCCGATCGATATCGATATGGAGAGAATTTTGAGGTCTGGACACTGTATAGAGGCAGCTTCACAATTTTTTTCAGACTTTTTTGGTTCGGTAGTTTTTAAGAATGGGTCCGTTAAAGATATTATCATTTTCGACTCCTTGCATTTCTCGCCTTTCCAACAAATGCTAAAACTAAGATTGACATTAACGAGTATTAATCTAAACCTCTCATTTGATACCCAACATGACTATATTCGGTGAAACAAATTTTACACCCTCCAACTGACGACCCCCCCCCCCCCCCCCCTTGCCTTAATTAGAACGTACAAAGATGTAACTCACTGCATGTCTGGGCATTCATTGTTTCCACCTTTTCACCAAATTTCGCCGCAAATTTGGAGTACAAAGCCATTTTGCAAAGGACTGCAACTGGATGCCCATGTGCGTATCCTGCATGGAAGAAAAAATAGCGATAGTAAATTCCCAGCGTTCAGAAAGGCGATCATAAATAGTTTATGCATCTCAATCTGAATCACTCTCGACCGGCCCAAGACCCATCTGCATAGCGGAGTATGAATAATAATAATCGTTGGCGCGAAAATCCAATTGGATTAGGGCCTTGAAGTGTACTTCATTCAAGATCGTAACGGTACACTGCAGGATTACAATACCCTATAGGAGGCAATGTGGTCAGCATTGCGCTCGGCCGAGATTATTACCCTGATTTGACTCAGGTACTCATTCACAGCTGAGTCGACTAGTATCCGACGTCAAACCACGATACAAATTCCACTGCCACCAGTGAGATTTGAACCGCGACCTTCCTTACGAAAGGCTTGTGCTCTAACCACTCAGATATCCAGACACGTGTATGAATAGCAGACAAAAACAATAAGGCGGGGATATGCAGCTGCGGAAATCAAGCTGTAGAGAAAAACACATCCAGAGGGCGGGATCTCACGTGCCAAGATAGGAGGAAATAGATTACGAAGACTATTTTCTGTAAAATCAAATGCCGTGACGAGGTTTATTTTTTTTGATAGACCCAGGCAGACTATTTATTCTACCTGGTTGCTGGCGGCTGTCAACCTGCGTCAACAGGTCCACTCAGGCTCAGGTGATTTTCAAGTTGTAGAGCGTTTCGCCAACCTGGTTTGGAGTTCGGACGAATCTCCACTAAGCGGCTCTAAACACTACCCCACCCCCAGCTGATACTGGGTTTCAGCGACAAAACCCGACTCCAGGCCCACCAATTTTAAAGACGCGGATCAAATCTCACGCGCCGTGCACCTTTCTCCTCCCCCGGGGACAAAAGAGTTTAGCCTGGACACGGAGACGTTCTTCTAAATCTAAATAAGTACTCCCACCTGCTCGATACTTCATAAAGGTTCTCATATGGTGGTTGCAAGGACTTCTGAGAAGCATCCACTCGAACCAAAATGTGTTTGCAGATGTTCAGATGCTTGGGGGTGTTAGCCTTCATCGCAGAATGACGGTATGGCGAGGGTGATTTTAATTTGGCCACGGTATCCCGGGGAAAGCGCAAAAGCCCAGTGTTTAAAAGACCTGACCTGGTATCGAACACAGGGTCACTGGAGAGTGCCAAATTCTCCCGGTATACTAACTCCTCACGATGGGCTGTACGTAGGCCAAGTAAAACGAAAGGCCAGAGGTATTAGTGCAATCCACCGCGTGAACCTATCGATGATTGTGAGGTGATACTTGAAGGCTTTTCACCAGCTGTGGTGAGTTTCGCTAACCTGGTGTGGAGCTCTAACGAATCTCCGCTAAGCGGCTCCACACTAAACCGTCTCCACATTAAGGGGGTCATCCCGTGTGAAGGCCATTTTTTTTGCCATTATTTGAAAAATTATTTTGAAGGACTGGATAAACATAGAAACGTGATTTTTTCACCATATGTTTACTGATATCTCTAGTATATGTGATACATTTTTCAGCTTGATATCGCAGCTAGTTTTTGGAATACGTGTCAATTTATACACCCATCTCCAAAAAAAGGTCTTTTTCTGCTGCCACGCTGGAGGGCGCTGTGTTCATCTGAGGAAAAAAACCCAAACGGCATTTTAATGTGGATAATATTCCACGGTCCGCAAACTAGGATAATTAGAAAATATTAAAAGGTAAATTTTTGATGGGCTTTTAAAGTTAATTTTTTGAATTTTGGTGTTTTTTTACGGCTTTTTTTATGAATAAAAAAAAAACGACCAGTCCGATTGCAATTATCCTAGTTTGCGGACCGTAGAAATATGTATTAAAGAAGTCGTGAAAATTTCAAAGAATTTGGTTGGATAGATTTTGAGCTATGGTGGCAGCCGATTTTCAAGATGCAGTTTCGAGAAAAACGCATTTGAAAATTTAAATGTGATTATCAACAGTAAAATTTTAACTCACCATTAATCTGTTATACCTGGTCCATAGAGAGCACCGTTTCTTTAAAAAAGTCTTATAAGGCCGATTGTTGCACTCTGGTTTCAATTCTGGCTCTTTTAGCGAGGTCAGTCGATCGACGTTCGAACCGCCAAATTCGCGTTTCATTACAGCGGTCGACATAAACCTGATATATGTGACCAGCTTGACATCCCATTGTTACTAGGATTTTGAGAATGCCATTGAATCCTTCATTGAAAATAATTACAGCCAGAAAAGTGGCTATTTCTACGACCTTGGCCCCAAAATGAAGGTGTTTAGGAGCGAAAGTCCAGATCAATGCATTTAACGACTCATTGTTATTCTGGGTCTCTGCTCCGAAACATTTGTTCAGATCATCTCGTGACAAATCTTCGTAGATTGGTTTGATGACTGTTTGAACTTCTTCAGTCAAAGGTGCCTTCTCGTGGTGGAAACTATCCAGTTCTCCTTTAGCTTCCGCTTTGTGGCATTTGCACCAAATGTTCTCGCCTGCTGGACAATTTTGATGCTAAGGATTTTCATCTGTATCACATTTATGGAAGAAAGTTCCCCAAATTTCTTGCTTCATTCCTTCTATCAAATTTGCGTGTCAACGAATAGCTAGCCCAAAAAATGTAGTGAGGTCGTTAATAACCTTATCAGTATGTTTTCCAGCCCCTTTTCTACCAATGCCTTTGCGATTCTTCTTTGCATTTCTAAGTCGCGTTCCCATTCTTTTCTCGACATGTCCTACGCATTCCTTTTTTACTACTACGTATATTTTATTATTTGCAGAAATTCGCAGAAATACCGGAGAAAACTCCAGCAAAATCCAATATACAATATACAAAACTTGTCGCAATTGGAACATCCATGTTCATGCTTGCTGAAAGTTTCTTTGCTGATGTTGATGCGAAGTCCTTTTTATTTTTTGATAACTATCGATTCCCATGAAATACTCGTTGTTTAGTGCGAGCATGACGTTGAACGTTAAAGCGATCTCCCTTCGTACGATCCATTTAGAAAAATCACCGAACATACAAACAGCAAAATATAACTGAGTATAGCTTGAAAGCCTTTTAGTGCTTACTCTAGACTGGATTATCCTTTTTATTCCAAACAGCAAATAAGTTTAGACAATTGATTGGTTTTCCACCTTTTTATATTTATACCTGTGTGCGAATTTATAAGGCTCAGGTAAAAAACTAACAGATAAAAAAGATTCGATGCTCTTTCTCATCGAGTACTCTAGCCGCGGCTGCAAACTCGTTACCTGTTTAACCCTGTAATTTTTGAATGACTCGGAATATCGGAAAATCCCGTTGCCCACATATTCTCCACTATATATAGATACAATTCATGCAAAAAAAAAGTTGATTTCTCCAACCCGACACACGGGATGACCCCCTTAAGAAAGGCAAAATTTCCACTAAACTTTAAATTAATGTTAGAAGTAAAGTAAATTTCAAGAAAATATAATATAATGTTACTAAATCTACTTATTTAAGTAGATATCGGTTTTATCAGACTTTACGGTTGAATAGTTTCTCAGAACAGCTCCTTAATTTAGATAATCTCTTCTGAAACACCCCACTCCCCTGCTTTGCAAATCATTTCAAACCAAAAATCCGCATCCGAAGATATTAATCGCGACCCTTTATGTGAAGTATGTAGCTAGATACATATTTTTTTTGCATGTATGGCGAACCTCTCTTTGAGTTCAATTTACATAGGATGATGTCATTCGCCCCATGTATGTGACCGCCGAGTTCTAACCTTAAGATCTTCAAAATAGCTAAAAATTGTATGTGACGGTGTTTCTAGTTCTTAGCATACTGAAATTTTGCCCACACCAAATTGACATGTGATAACCACTAAACCTTTCATATGTGAAGTTTCCGACTTCCTGCCTTCATTTTGGTCCATTTTGAAAATCTAGTGCTCTTCTCTTATCCTTTGGAGCGAAGATACTGCTTTATTTTTGAGCTACTCTCTTTCAGCGAAAACAAATAATAACCAAGCTCGATAAGTATTATATAATTAAATCAGTAATTCATCTTTAATATAATCAATAATAACCAAATACATTGAATAACTGAGTCAGTCTTTTGCTTTACCTGGCAACCCGGCCAGATACAAATAATACTTTATATGACTGTTATGACTTTTTGAAGTCATCACAGGGACTGTGTTGAGGTAGGATCTAATCAAAATGCAAATTTACATTTTATTTTGTTTTTAATCATACTCTATTGGTTGTATGCGATCTGAATTTACAATTACACATAAACTGAAATAAAGTAATTACTTTTGCTTGTTTTTCACATTATCCAAAAATAGGTGACAAAGCTATTATCGTAAATCAATACTTGCTCTCATCCTACGTGCATATATGTGCATATGGATGCGAGCATAGCGTTCGCTGCATTGTTATGTCTGCATATCGTGACTTTTATGCAATGATATGCGGATATGTTAGAAATTTCATTTGCAAGTTTATTATACATCTTTGGCAGTAAAACGCTGATCCTTTCGTCTACTGCTTTGTTTAACCGCAAACCCTTTAAAAATTTTACGGCTTTTCAGTCTCTTCTAAAGAAGACGGATATCTAGACAGATAAGGCGAATACGGATTCAGTTACCAGTTAAGAGAAGCTGTGGAAGGATGTAGAAACTGAGAAATATAGGGTGTATTTAGCTATGTATGTGTATAATGCTGACGGTGTGGATTCATCTAGTTTTTGTTTTATTCCAGAGTAATGTACATTTCACAACATATAAACAAAACATTGACAGATCTATCTATTCAGCTAGCCATCTACGTACATATCTATATGGAATATCCGTGCAACGTGTGAAGTACGTAGAGTGGTACACATATCCGTTGGTGCTATGGACATCTACATGTCTCTATGAAGCTAAGTTTTGGTTTAAAATTCACAATGCGGAAGCTGATGAAGTTTTCCGAGTTCAGAGCCAAAGTGTGCACGTAACTTATTCTGGTGGATCCCTTACTTTCCTTTTTCTTAGCGATGGTCCATCACATGTAATGATATTTTAAGGTATACGATATAGAACATGTACAAGGAATACTCAGCTGAATTGTTCTGAGAAAATTTTCTTTATCCGAGCACTTTCACAGCAAGTTTACGAGACTTGCAGAGAGCATATAGTTTATATCCTTTCTTGCTTGGAATGAGATGCGGTAATATAATCGGCATCATCTTGTGTATGGGTGTACTAGAAAGAATAGACGAAAGAGTGAATATAGATATATTTTTTCTTCCACTGAATACTTTTCTCATTTCTGATTAATTGTGGCTTCTAAGTAAACTATCTAAAGTGGGAACGGAAATGTATGGAAGGACGAAGTGGCTTTATGGTAATCGGCTGATTGGGCTAGATAAATGAAACTAAATTAATCTAATATTGATGGCTTCTTAAGGGTTTGTGTAACACCATATCAAACCACTTCCAGAAGCTACCTAACATACAAATCTGAAAAAAATCAGTTTTATGCGCTTATGTGAAATTTAAATCTCAAACTACATTCCATTCCGATATCTTCTCAAAAAAGGTTAATAATAATAGTATATCGCCAACTTTTTGAAATTGACCGGAAACGCCCCTTAAATTTATCCTACGACTACCAAATTTGGGAACAGCATAGAGAATGGTATTGCACACATCACTGCAAAGTGCCTATTAGTACTAAAGTCATAATGATTCGAACTCAATTTCGGGTGAATTTAATGAATCTTAAGTCATACAAATAAGACGCTGACGTCATAATTAACGACAATAATTGACATGCGAGTGAAATTCTAAAGTCACATGCTATATATGGAGAAGCTACTTTTCTCCAGTGGCTGCTCCAGGTGACCTTCGCATTTGCTAATAATGTTGAACTCCTAGTGGGAAGCGTATGACGTTGACTACTATCAGCACTTTTCAGATCAATTTATTCGCGTAATTGGCTCTTAAAAGTTAATATGCCATTGAATTTTTAATTATGTACAAGTAGAACTGTCATGCACTCAAGGTTCCTCATATAACGAAACAAAAATCATAAAGCAATCTCTGAGGCTAGACCATATGGATAAGAGTCCTGTTAAAAAATAAGAATGTGCTCGAGACTTGGGAACTTAGTAAGACTTCACCCTTCTTTGAAAGGGAAAGGCAAATTGATTGGAGTGCAGATAGACACGTTGTCCAAATATTATGAAAATGTAATTAGAAGCAACCGTTTTGAGGTAGAAGAAATGAGGAAGTCCATAATGGCCACCAATTTCCACCGTGCATCAACTGGCAATGACCCTCAGCAATTTTACCGCCCGGAAGGTAAAACTTCATGGTGCGGCTGGCAGCGGACTATGGCAAAAAATGAAGAATACAAGCACCAGGATGTCCTTCCCTATGAAGTTATATCTGTAAGGACCTAACAAGAGAATAGTTTTTGACAAGTTATGTAGGAGCCTCTAATCGAAATGCAAATGAAGGTTTCAACAGGATGATTTGACAAATTGCACCAAAGACACTGTTCAATGGTCAAATGGTAGTTATGGTAAAACTGCTTCCAATATTGCTTTCTGCCTTTACAATGAAGGGCATTTCACTCTCATGGAGATCATGAAAGAGTCAGATGTGACTACAGGAAAGCGATGTTTCAGTGCAATGGAAAAGAAAAATTCAGAAAGGATTGGAAGGTCAGAAGCCTTGTAGTAGCTACCAAAAAAAAAAGCGAGGAGCTCGCTTAGAGAAGTTAAGAGAAAAGCCCAGGAGGAAGCCATCGAAGAGGACGGAGTACTGCACGGCCCAGGAATTGATTCAGGCTGATAAGAATCGTTTTATCCAAGTTTTCAAAAAGAATTCTCTTTTTTTTTTAAATCGATTTTGCTCAAAATGTCGTTTTCTGAAGCGACGAACGCTCCTCAGGGGGTAAAAACAAAGATAATTTAATGCGGTTTGCGGGAAATAACAGCTACCACATGCCATTCTCGCGTGAAGCTCTAACATTTACTCTGAAATATATTTTTAAAAACTTTAAAATCAAACATTTTCAATTAATTTTTGATAGTTATTTTTCACACAAACCGGGGACTTAAATGGGAGGTTCACACGATAATCACCTGGGTACTAAGAATTTTTGTGTTTCAGAGCGACCGGACGGCTGCAATCGTAACGGCCAATGGAAGCCGATTTTTACACGCCAAACGGTTTTATAACATCGAGGGGGCTAGGGAGGGGCTAGGAAGGTTTTTTTAATTGAAGCTAAAGATGTAGCCAATAATTCTCTTTAAGCAATACATTCCTAGTTTGCTAATTTTAGCCTTGACTTACTTCTGACAATAGACCCTTCCAAACTGTACTCCCCCTTTAATAAATATGTTTCAAAATGTGAAGTAAACCAATTCAAAGTTTTTCGAAAATCCTCTTCAGGATTGGTTATTTGTCGTTGGCTGCGTTATGAACAAAGTTCTTATTTCGATCGTTCGAGTGCATCTACCAATGCTAAGAAGCCCATAATATGTACTACTTATTTGCAATGAAAACGGCTTTTTAAGGTTTAAAACAAAACCTTATTAAAATCGATTCACGGTCTGTCTGTCTATGTCTGTCACACTCACTTTTCTCCAAAACGGCTAAACCGATCCGAACAAAATTTGGTGGACAGATGAAAACTATGACTTCCCACCCATACTGCGAATGGTATAAATTTAGGTGGAGTTTAAAGGAGGGCTTCCCATACATACAAAGGGGGGAATCAAAAAATTTTTCACCGGATATAGTCGTTTGGGGTCTCGATTAGTGCTTTCCGCAACTGGTTTTAGCTTTGTCGTGAATTGCATAGTGCCCGAGTGAGGAGTCAAAATGTACGCACTTAAAGTGAGACAGGACTCATTTTTGGAAACTACCAAACCTAAAAATCCGAAAAAAATCATGATGGTGCGCTTAGATGAAATCTAGGCCTCAAACTATATCCCATTCCGATATCTGCTCAAATAAACTTACTAATATTATATTACCAACTTTTAGAAACTTACTGAAAACCTTAAATTCTTCCTAGGACTGCCAAATTTCGCACCAGCATTGCCAAATTTGATGGAAATCTGATCATAAATGCCAAAATTATAGCAGCTCAAAGTTAGCAATTTCGCGCGAATTTACTGCTTCTAAAGCCATGCAAATAAGATGCTGACGTCATAACTAACGAGAATAATTGACATTCGCGTGAAATATTATAGTCACATTTATAAAGAGTCTACTTCTTAAGTTCATCCTAGGAGTACTAAATGCATCGGCATAGAGGACAGTCTCGTGCATATATATGCCAAATTCTATGGAAATCCGACTATTAGTGACAAAGTTATAGCAGTTCAAACTTATCAATTTCGTGTGAATTTACCGCATCCTAAGCCATACAAATAAGAAGAGAATTTAAGGGGAAGTCCCCATACATGCAAAAGGAGGATGTAATTTTTTTTTTCACCAAATATAGTCATGTGGGGTATCAAATGAAAGGTTTCGGTTAGTACTGGTTAGTTTTGACATTTGTTGGAAAGGTGGGGAGTTCGCGGGGTCGAAAGTGATTATTTGTTAAAAGGGGTCATTCTCCCAAAATCAAGAGACTGCCACTATATGGTGGCTAGGCTCCAAAATACCTTCCATACCGATATCCCTTCAAATAAAGTTAATAATAGTGTATTACTACAATTTTCAATAATTGGCTGCAAAATCCCCTTTAAGTTTATCCTAACACCACCAAATCGCAGCAATGTAGGCTATAATATAGAGCTTTATCCTACCAAGTTTTGTGGAAATCGCACTATTACTAACAAAGTTATAATACGTCAAAGCTGTCACTTCTTTGGAAATTCAATACTTTGAATCAACATTACCCGAAAGTGGATATTCTCACATAATATATGCGTATCTTACGTGTTACGTACTAATGGGACAAATTCATACTCAAATGTCTTCATAAAGGAAATACACAAAAAACCTTTCATACCTGAAGCGTCCAGCTTCCGGTTTCCCGACTTGTTTTCATACTATTTATCTAGGGTTGAGTATACGAAACGACTATGTGATAATTAATAGTAAGTCATTTAATCGAATTGATTTTTCATAAGAATATCTTAGAGATAAACTATACTAAAATTCTTGTATAGATCAGTTGAGATACTTGTCGATTTTCCACTATAGAACAATTTCAGTGATATCTGGTGCTTGAGATTTAATTAAAACGAAAGTGCATATCTCGCGAACAATGCTTCTTGATTGGATAAAAACAATGCCACCGTCATGCTTTTGTATCTTACTATTTCATCAGCGCTATAAATTCTTTTCTCACTGGAGCAAGTGTTTATAGTTCTGTATAAAACGAATAAACTAAGTCCATGTCATACAACAGTTCCTTGGAACGTGTCGTGATAAGGAAATACGAGTAAATGAAAACTGCTCTAAGGAAGCTTAATTAAAAGTGCATCTTAAATGCAAAGGGAAAATGAACCTTCTTCACAAAATTTGTCTGAGAAGTTGAATTTATGACGAGAGAGAATATATAAGAAATTACTAGGACAGTAAGAAAATCTCAATACTTACAGTAACTAGATGAGCGCGGAGTTGCTACGTAGAAGCTTCTGTCAAGCAACTGGCAGGTCTTTCTCGACTTACGGGTCGTGGTGGTGTGGTGGGCGATCGTATCGTTGGATTCGGTCGTAAGTGTGGTGGTATTGGTGAGTCCTCAGATAAATATCCCGGATAAGAATGCGATGATACGGCCATATCAGGATAAAACCAATAGTAACAATAGGATGACGTACTAAGAAGTCTTTGGTGCATCTGTCTGGTCTCTTCGTATTCCTTCAATGCTTTGAAGAAAAGGTGTGCTGCAAAAGTTACTGAGGTTAGGCGTCATCATTAAAAAACTGGTACCTATGTAGTATAATTGTTATTTAGAACAAGAACATCACTATATCACATAAAAAGGAAGATTATTACAATATAATATAATAAGATAACATTTTATTTTTCAATAGGTTACTAAAAGTATGGTATTCAAATATTATCCAATATAAATAAGGGTAACAAGTTATCATAATTTCTAGTAAACGCTCTATATTTTCTTCAAGCTGCTGCAAAATTTCATTCTGACATTTCGAACCTTTTTCTTATCAAGGATATCAGTCCAAAATCTTAAATTTAATCTGGTAATATTTCCCAACTACTTATTTATTTACACAGCTACTAATTTATTTATCGGTATACATAAACTACTAGTTTCCTTCAGAAATATGGGAGCTAGTCATCTGCTACTCTGCAATTAAATAAGGTGAATGATTAACACCCAAGGGTGTGTCAAAACCTGATAAGTTATTTGTAGTGCTAAATGAGAGACACCAGTTTAATAAGCTGAAACCATAGTCGTCAACAGGAAAAATTGAATTTCGAATCAATCTTGTTAAGTTCAAGAAAAATGCACTATTTAAGGGGCACAACTAGTGTGAAATTTTCCAAAAAACGACTTTTTTCCTTTTGCATTTCTTGGATAGTTACCTTTAAAAATAACACATAAAATTTTCAAGATGACATCTCAGATAATTTTTGAGTTATAGCCTTCTAAGGGTAGCTGCTCGTATGTTATAAATGCCGCCATCTGAGACGCGGTTCCTAATTTATTGCTTGGGTTATGCGGGCGTTGTAAAGAATCATAATATGTACATAGTATTAGGTGACCACATACATAAATATATATGAGTCTGCGATAATGCGAATGCGTAATTCGTGTTTCCGACTAATTCGTACAGATTTGCCGCTCTCGGGGATTAATTTTCTTTATTTTGTTCTTCCGGTATTTGGTAATCCGATAATTTGTACCAAATCGTCAGTTCCATGACCGTACGAACTATCAACATTCCACTATATAATATTTATCAATTTACAACAATACTTTACAACAGTACTTTTATTTTTAATCGCTTTTTTCTCACTCTATTTTTTAAATTTGATAATAACATATCAGTCAAGTTGATTGTTTCTTCTAATATTTCCCTTCAAAATTACATCATTTATTTTCATTTCAATTCATTTGCCTTTAAAAAAAATTACAACGTGTCCAAAAACGCATGAAGATGGAAACAAAGGATTGTAACTCTCTCTCTAAGTGGTAAGAAGTCACAGACTTCGAATCCATCCACGACTTTGAGAAATCTGGTCCTGGC
Organism: Hermetia illucens; assembly: GCF_905115235.1. Classification (NCBI taxonomy): domain Eukaryota; kingdom Metazoa; phylum Arthropoda; class Insecta; order Diptera; family Stratiomyidae; genus Hermetia; species Hermetia illucens. The sequence continues at coordinate 96,382,332 of NC_051854.1, read as the reverse complement.
CGAGGCACAGAAGCCTCACCAGATTCATGTTCCCCTACGGAGAAATCTATGGAAGACAAGCTCTCCACTTCAGTGGAAAACCTAACCCGGTGCCTACGGCGCGGTCAGCGAGAAAGGATAGTACAGCAACTCCCTTAATGAGAGGAACTGGAAATCTGACTACAGCCGGCCTCCCGGTGATCCTTTTGACTAACTCTTCCAAAAAACGGATGAGGAAGGCTCGGCATAAGGAAACTTTAGCCGCAATAGAGAAGGGACTACAGACTTGCTTGTCAGAGCCTTCTCCTCCATCTCTACCATGAAAAAAGGAAAAAAGGGAAGGTGTTGATGTGGACGGGCTGCAACAGCATGCAGCTTGGACGCCGTGAACCTCGGAGGGCTCCAAGCCGACGACAACAGAAGGCACTACGAAAGAAGGCGAAGTTTCTTGGGAATAAGGACATGGGCCTTGTTACACCAACAAGTGTGAAAATGTCCAGAGGAATCGAATGCAAGAAAGCGGAACTTGCGGCAGGAGTTGAAGACAAGGTGGTAACCCCGGTAAGATTCAGTTTGCACTTTTCATATTAGACTACACTTATGCCTACACGCATAAGAGTTATTCAAATAAACCTGCAATAAGCCAAAGCCTCTTCCTATTTATTGGTGGCAAGGCTGGCAAAGTTATAGGAATGTCCCTATGTATTTCTGTTTCATGAGCCATGGTTTCGTTTTAACAAAATCTGTGGTGTTGGGTAATCAAGTCAAGGGGACTAGGATCTTTTTCCATGAAAGATCCTCGAGACCGAGGACCTACGTTCTGATGTTAAAATTGTTAGAGGTCGCTATGCTGAGACAATTCTCTTCCCAGGACTTTATTGCGGGCAGCTTACAATTCCAGGTAAATGGTAAGAGGAGAAACGTCATAGTTGCCTCTGCTTATTCACCCTATGATTCTTTTTGGCCTCCGCCGACGCAAGAACTAAGGGATTTGGCAGTGTTTGCAGATTCAAATAGCCTTGAATTCTTAATAGATTGTGATACGAACGCTCAGTAGATTAGTTGGGGCAGTAGCAAACGCAACCCAATAGGAGAGAAGCTGTTTTATTTTTCCAATTCAGCAGCTTGGTGCCCGTGAACATAGAGTGGGCCCCTACGTTCATGGGCCCAAGAAGAAGTGAAGTAATTGACTTAACAATCTGCACTTCAAAGTTGTTCGAGTTGATTAGAGACTGGCGAGTGCTAGATGAAGTCTCACTCTCAGATGACCGATCGTACTTCGAATTTAGTCTGACTATTGCAGGTCAACACTTTGTAGTACAAAGCGGATTCCCAGGAAAACGGATTTGACAAAGTTCAATGAACTTCTTGGCCACAGAGTGGCGGAACTTACAGCGTGAATATAAGAGGCTCGTGACACGTTCGAAACGAGACTCTTTTAGAGCATACTGTGAGGAACTGGAAGATGAAAGGGAGACTTCCAGGTTGTGCAGAGTCCTTAATAAGGATGAGTCGACCAGGTTGGACTCTTTTAGAAAACCGGATGGTACTCCAGAGTTGAATCTATACAGACCCTCTTGGAAGGACACCACACCGGAGAACAGATCTCAGAAGTGGTTGCAATGGGTATTGGGATACTGCAAAAGCGGTTGTTCCCAATGAAAAGACGAGAGCTGCTATACTATTATTTGAATACTTCAAAGCACCTGGCATGGATGGCATCTGCGATGGTAAAGGAGGGTATAGAGTACTTACAGCGACTTCTAAGAAATGTTTCTCATGGATATATTGCTCTGGGCTACGTGCTTTCCTCTTGGCAGAAGATTAAGGTGGAGTTCAAACCAAAGCTTGGGAAAGATGACTATTCAAATCCAAAGAACTTCGGGCAAATCAGCTTAACATCATTTCGCTGAAATGTCTGGAAAGACTGGTTGGGCGTCACATTCGCGGAAAGGGGCTCAGGTCGCACCCACTAAATAAAAACCAACATGCTTACCAACATGGAAAGTCCTCTTTGGTTTCAAAGACAGAGGACGCAATTCTGAAAGGCGAGTACACGATAGGGGTATTCCTGGACATTCAAGCGGGGTTCGACTGTGCGCCCTTCCAAAAGCTCTTTGATGCCGTCAGAGAGCATGGTGTTGATGAAATTTTAATTACAAGTGCATCTACGATATGCTAACGCAGAGATTTCTGTATGCTGAAGTAGGTGTTGTTCGCTACCTAACAACGGAAGTGACGAAAGGCTGCTCTCAAGGAGGTGTGTTATCGCCACTTGTGTAGAGTATGTTGATTGACTCACTACTATGCGAACTGCAAAATCTATCAATACATGTTCAAGCTTATGCAGATGACGTGGTTTGGCTAGCTGTTGGTCGGGAGGTAAAGATGGAACGAACTCTCACAGCTTATGGGCTGTGTAGGCGGGGACTTAGGGTATAACAGTTCATAGATTAATTCGATTAGATCTATGGGGAGACAATGGACATGGAGGGCACAGAGCATTGGAGGAGTTATTGGTTTTCGCAATGCCTTCTGATTCTCGGATCCCCACACATTTCGTTGGTAGAAGATAAGAAGCTACCCTGAAATATAGAGAAAACTGGGAAGAACCAGAAGAATGTGTGTCAGGATATACAGACATCTTCTACACCGATGGCTCAAAAACAGAACAGGATTCTGGATAATGAGTCTCCCCCTCGAATAAAAACGAGAAGTGGGTTTTTCCCTTGGGACAATATTCAACGGTTTTTCAGGCTGAAGTGTTTGCGATCCTAATGGCGGCAACCTGAATGATTGGCAAGCGGTTGAAGGGCAGGTACATCGCAATCTATAGAGACAGTCAAGCTGCATTGAAGGCGTTGAGCAGTCCTTTGATCACTTCAAAAATCGTTCAAAATTCCGGATGCCGAACCAGCAATTTGGGTGTTAGTAGCATTGGCTGATGCTGCAATCAAAAACTAGGAACAAGCTTCCCATAATGACAAGTGGCGAAGTCTTAATGCTGCTAGACACACCAAACTGTCAGAACCAAACAAACATCCTGCAAACTTTATCCTGTCGAAAAGCAAGAAGACTTGCAGAAGTAATGAGGAAGCGGAATCCACGAAACATTTTCTATGTAAGTTCCCTGCCTATGGGCGCATCAGACATCAGATTTTTTGTGCTGATGTGCTCCAGCTGTAGTGGGCAGCATCACATCCACAAACGGAAATCCTATGTTACATAAACGAATCTCAGATATTCCGTTAGACGGGTGAATCGAGTACAATGGACCACTAAGGTCTGAGTGCTCAGAGGCTTTGTCTCTTTCCAACCTCAAAGACACACACACACACACATACTTTAGACTTTAGACTAAGCAATGTCAAACACTCTTGTGAACAAACAGACTGGAAGTCTCAAACCCAGTACTTGCCAGCATCAAAGGACTCCCGAAGATCTATAAACCAGGCAAAGGGATGAGGCAAATCGTTTCAGCAGAAATGTCCAGAATAGGTATGGAAAAACAGTTTGAAACTAGATCGATCAAGAACTCAGGTGAGCTTTCCAATGCTCTTCCATTGATTGTGGAAATCGATGAAGACGAAGCCTTAATGTCCTTCGACATCAAGGCTCTTTTTCCAAGTATCCCGGTTAAAGAAACGACCGTTTTAGTAGAGGACTGGCTTCTTCAACAACATGCGGATCCACACTGGAGAGGTAAGGTAAGTTAAAGTATGTATACAAGAAAACTAGTTCACAACTAGTTCAAACAGGTAAGAGGAGTCCTAAAGGGGAAATCAACGAAATATTCATGGCCAACCTAGAAGCAAAGTTAACTTCGGCAGATCGGATGTCAAGATTTTGGGGGAGCTATGTGGACGGAATCTGCGCTGTTTTAAGAAAGATGATGTGGAAAGAACGTTCATCTTCCTGATTAAACTGCATTCCAATATAGAGTTCATCTTAGAGATGGAAAAGGAAGCTCAATTACCTTTCTTGTGACTGCTGTTGAAGAGGAATCAAAGGAAAGTAAGGAAATCTATAGGAAGTTGACGCACACCAGACGGGTTATCCACAGTACTTCGAATCACACTTATCAAAGTCGCCTTTTTTAACTACATGATTCACTGCATGCTAACTCTTGCCATTTCCTCAGAGGAAGTGATGAAGGAGACGAAGCATATTTTTGAGGTGGCCAGACTGAAGCATAACATCAGCAGCTTGATTAACAAAAGGGACAGGACGTTCCAACGGCAAGCATTCAACAAGCCAACTCCGGAGGCCGAGAATAGCTTTGGATTTCGACGAAATTTCCCTTTCGTTGAAAAGAAAATTGGGGAGATATGGTTCGGACGTCGTCTTCAGGAGCAGGAACAACCAACTCAAAACCCTTCTGGGATCGACCAAAGATCTTATCGATCAAATGGCAAAGTCTGGGGTATACGAAATTTTCGGCGCTGACTGCAGGAAAGTGTACATTGAAAAAACCTTAAAGGAAGGAGAATTTGCGGAAAGAAAGAGCGCGTCGGCTTTCAGATCAAAGGTAGCGGAGCATATTGTCCTAAATAAACATAGGGTTCCCAGGAAGAACGTAAGTTTGGTGAACTACATAAGCCATATGAGGAAATTGGAAGTGGCCGACAGTATAGAAATTTTCAAAACCTTGCAGGATGAACTTCTCAACGGCAACCATTACCCCTGCCTCTTCAAATTCATCAGAAGGCGTACTCGTGGGAAAATTTATAATATTCGTCTCATTGGCGAGACTAAAGACCAGGAGAAGGAAACAAATGAGACTTTAATTAAACCGGCGATTCAAAGGAGAGTAAGTATACATTGAATGATTTTGGATTTCTTTTCTCATCTTAACCTGAGCACTGAAGGAAGCGATAAGTAGTTACCGTAATATGCATATTTGCCTTTTAATAAATAGTTTTAGTATAGTGAAAAGAAACGGTTTTTGGATTTCCTTTATCATCATCATCAACGGCGCAACAACCGGTATCCGGTCTAGGCCCGCCTTAATAAGGATCTCCAGACATCCCGGTATGTCGAAAGTCACTCCAGAATTCAACATACGAGAGGAACTAGCGGAGCTTTTTCAGATCTCTCAACGAATCCCAATAGAGCGTCCAGACAGTGCAGTTTTCGGTGACGGAAGCGAAAGAGTGTTGGGGTGGACTTTTTGATTTTTTGAGGGTTACCTGCCCAGCATGCTGAGTGGATCGACGCCGAAGGCACCCGTCATGCCAATACGCCTGGCGTGAATTTTGCAGATGTTCCAGAAGAGGAAGTTCGACGAGCCATAAACAGCTCGAAGAACTGTAGGGGCCCAGGTCTGGATCTGGTGCAGAATTTCTGGTAGAAAAAATTTACCAGCGTACATAGTCAGTTAGCACACAACATAAATCACGTCATGAGTCGGCCGGAGGAATTTCCACCATTCGTCACTGCGGGGATTACCTACCTTATCCCTAAGAAGGACACGGTACAGGACCCCGCAGACACAAGATCGATTACTTGCTTACCAACCATCTACAAATTCATAACTTCCATTGTTAGTGGAAGGGTCAATGCGCATCTCGAGGCCAACAACATTCTGTCCCAGGACCAGAAGGGCTGCCGAATTAGTTCAAGGGATTGCAAAGAGCAACTCATTATCGATTTGGTAATTGTAGGACAAGCAACTTGAGGCCAAGATATCTCTTTAGTTGCTATATCGATTATGCCAAGGCTTTCAATAGCGTCCTGCATACCTGTCCGGATAGCTGAGTGGTTAGAGCACAAAGCTATCGTACGGAAGGCCGCGGTTCAAATCTCACTGGTGACAGTGGGATTTGTATCGTGATTTGACGTCGGATACCAGTCGACTCAGCTGTGAATGAGTACCTGAGTCAAATCAGGGTAATAATCTCGGGCGAGCGCAATGTTGACCACATTGCATCCTACAGTGTACTGTAGTGTACCATTACGGTCTTGAATGAAGTGCTCTAACACACTTCAAGGCCCTGATCCAATATGGATTGCTGCGCCAAAGTTTATTATTATTATTATTTATCATCATCATCAACGGCGCAACAACCGGTATCCGGTCTAGGCCTGCCTTAATAAGAAACTCCAGACATCCCGGTTTTGCGCCGAGGTCCACCAATTCGATATCCCTAAAAGCTGTCTGGCGTCCTGACCTACGCCATCGCTCCATCCTAGGCAAGGTCTGCCTCGTCTTCTTTTTCTACCATCGATATTGCCCTTATAGACTTTCCGGGTGGGATCATCTTCATCCATAGAGATTAAGTGACCCGCCCACTGTAACCTATTGAGCCAGATTTTATCCACAACCGGACGGTCATGGTATCGCTCATAAATTTCGTCATTGTGTAGGCTACGGAATCGTCCATCATCATGTAAGAGGATTCTTCTCTCGAACGCGGCCAAGAGTTTCCAATTTTTCTTGCTAAGAACCCAAGTTTCCGCGGAATACATGAGGACTGGCAAGATCATAGTCTTGTACAGTAAGAGCTTTGACCCTGTGGTGAGACGTTTCGAGCGGAACAGTCTTTGTCAGCTGAAATAGGTTCTGTTGGCTGACAACAACCGTGCGCGGATTTAATTATCGTAGCTGTTATCGGTTGTGATTTTCGACCCTAGATAGGAGAAATTATCAACGGTCTCAAAGTTGTATTCTCCTATCTTTATTCTTCCTGTTTGACCAGTGCGGTTTGATGTTGGTTCGTCTTCGGTGCTGACGTTACCACCGTATATTTTGTCTTGCCTTCATTGATGTGCAGCCCAAGATCTCGCGCAGATCGCCGCCTGCTCGATCTGGATGAAGGCAGTTTGTACGTCTCGGGTGGTTCTTCCCATGATGTCGATATCGTCAGCATAGGACATTAGTTAGGTGGACTTAAAGAGGATCGTACCTCTTGCATTTACCTCAGCATCACGGATCAGTTTCTCGAGGGCCAGGTTAAAGAGGACGCATGATAGGGTATCTCCTTGTCGTAGACCGTTGTTGATGTCGAATGGTCTTGAGAGCGATCCTGCTGCTTTTATCTGGCTTCGCACATTGGTCAGGGTCAGCCTAGTCAGTCTTATCAATTTCGTCGGGATACCGAATTCCCTCATGGCCGTGTACAGTTTCACCCTGGCTATGCTATCATAGGCGGCTTTAAAATCGATGAATATATGGTGCAACCGTTGTCCATATTCCAGCAGTTTTTCCATCGCTTGCCGCAGAGAGAACATCTGATCTGTTGCTGTTTTACCTGGAGTGAAGCCTCTTTGGTATGGGCCAATGATGATGATTATTTTCTTTACATTTTATATTTATTTTATTAAAGGAATTGCATTTTTCGAATAATTGTTGATTTCCTACTGCACACAATAAGGGGGAGCAGTGTTTTCCAAAATGCCCCACTGAATGGAGCTGCTGTGATGCAAAACTCGCTTTTTAGCCGAGGAAGGAACATTTTTCCGCTGAATAACATTTTAAGATTTGCTGTCGAAGGATACTCTAAACATACCACAATACAATAATAGATAGACTAGATTTTTTAAATCAGATAAAATTGGCCAGAATTAAATGCAAAGTATTTCTCCATAAAACCTCAGCAACAAATATACGAGTGCATCTAATTAATATATAGCATTTGAACAAGGGAAATGTAAGTACACTTTTATTATACTGACATTGACTCATTTGCTTGCAATATACTTTGCGTAAGATTATTGTAGCTAACCTTCCTTTATCAACTTGGCAGAAATTTAGATTTTTATACACTTTGCAAAGGCTTGTTATAATTTTAAACATTAAGAATTTTATTATTTAATGGAAGCTGAAAATATTCTCCATTAATGACACTATAATGTTCTTGTTTACTATGGGAGCACTAACATTCTGCTGTATCTACACCAAGTCAATTTCTTAAGAATGAACTCTTATTATTGAATATATGATTGCAAGGCAAAATAAACTTTAGTGGAGTGGGAGGAGAAACAGATAACAATGTAGATTGAATTATTCTAAAGAGTTCATAGTTTTAATTGCATTTTAATAAGATCCGATGAGTTCTCATCGTGGTAGCGTTTAATCATAAAAGTCGGTTTATGATCCTTCTTGGGGCTAAGTGCATTTTACTGCATAAGGTATAAATATAGCAGGAGCGATGTTTGATAGCTTGCCTGATGCTTTCTCGTTGTGGTTATTAAAATTTGTTGATTTACCGAGTTGAAACTAAACAGTCATTATGTGTGCCTGGTTGATAACTTTGAACATTATCTTTGCTTTTGTGGTGGTGCCGTGCATGAGGATTCCTCAAAACATACACATACGTGATGGATGCTCTTCTCTTCTGAAGGCGTTTATTTCTATGTATAGCAAGAACTTATTGTGCGCATAGCACATCCTATGGAGTAGAATTTCCTAAGCGAACCCAGTTAACTGGATAGCTGAAGTTGTACGTTAATTTGAACACCGTAAATCATTATGAAATAGTGGGAAATTCATTTCATTTATTTTCCAGTTGTTGGCGTTCTAAAAATTGCAAATTTCTATTGTTTGTAAATAATTCGCCTGTGACGATATATGTTATGTAGCTTAATCCTTGTCAGTCAGGGAAATATGAAATATAAATCTGTTGAGAGACGTGATGGAACTAGGGTTAAATATGTATAAACAGAATTGATACATACACACCTGCTCAATTAAGGGGGTCATATCGTGTGGCTTTTTTAGAAATTTTTTGTGAAGAACTGAATACAGATATAAATCCGAATTTTTCACTATAGATTTATCAATATCTTGAGCGTACATGGTAATTTTCCCAGCCCGATCGCATAGTTTGTTATTGAAATACAGAGCAATTTATACACTCATCTCCAAAAAAAGATGTTTTTCTGCTGCCATGCTAGATGGCGCTGCAATCATCTTAAAGTAAAAAAAGTAAAAGTAAGAAAGTAAACGGCATTTTAACGTACAGACTTAACTACAGTCCGCAAACTAAGATTATTAAAAAATATTAAAAGCTAAATTTTGGGTGCCGTGTTAAACTTTTCTCTGTGAATTTTGATGGTTTTTTACGGCTTCTTCAATGAATAAAGAAAAACTACTGAATGAATCGCAATTATCCTAGTTTGCGGACAGTAGAAATATGTTCTGAATAAGTCGTCAAAATTTCAAAAAAATTCGTTTGATAGATTTTGGTGGTGGTGGCAGCCGATTTGCAACATGCGGTTCCGAGAAAAACGCATTTGAAAAGTAGAATGCGATTTTTAGCCATAAAACTTTAACTGACCTTTAATCTGCTATACTTAGTCCAGAAATCTTAGGTTTCTTCAAGAAACACGGCCTTGGCTTCAATTCATGTCTTTTTAGCGAAGTCATTCGAACGTCATTCGGACCGAAAAATACGCGCTTTATTACGGCGATCGACATAAATCTGACACGTGACTTATCACGTATTTAATACTATAATTTTCAAACGACTCCGAATATCGAAAAATCACTTTGCCCATATATTTTACATTATATCTAGATACAATTGTTGCCAAAAAAAAAATTTGATTCCGCGGATCCGACACACGGGATGACCCCCTTAATAGGTCATCATCAATTTTATTTATTACATTGACTAGACTTAAGCTGTGACGTTTCTGATATTCTCATCGTATCACATTTCAGTTTAGATATTTTTTTTTATAGTAATAATATTCATTGGCGCAACAATCCAATTGCGTCAGGGTATTGTAACTTTTATTTAATAGAAAGTACAAGAAGAATATTTAAAGAAATCGTACTCGACACCATAACATTATCTCTCCTTATTTAATGCCAGCATACAAAAAATCCTCCTTTCCACAAATAATATACTCTACCCATCTACCATTAAAAACAATAAACGCCGCTTGCAGTAATGCGTGACCTATCCACTGCCACTTCCAGTATCAAGCCAGCGCACCATGGTGATATATGGCAGGCTGGTGTTGACGAAACCTTGAAGATTTTGAACGGGAGTGGTGTCACTGCGCATGTCCTACTCCCATATAGCAATATACAAACAGCTCTAGCACAGAATAGTATCAACTTCATGTTGACTTTGGGACAACTGCATTCCCAGATTTTAGATAAGGCAGCGAAGGCGGATCAAATTTTGATAATATATCGGGCGCCAACCAGTTCGACGCCACCGTCGGCAGAAACCACCAGATATACAAATCAATCTGCTCATTAATGCACAGAGACTGAGAACCTTAGTTTTGTTGGTGTTTGTTACAGTCGACCTTGGATAACTCAAACTTGTTTGATTCATAGTTCGAACTTTTCTTTGGTCCCTTTTCCATATTAATGACATTAAAAAATTGTGTTCGATTCGATATTTTTTTTTGGATAATTCGAAGTGTTTGGAAAAAAAAATCAACTTTAAACTTGATTTATTTGTTAATATTTCATACAAAAAGGATCTCACAGATTGCGAAAAACTGAAATATACCTATGTTTGCTCTTTGATATTTAGGCTGTATAGTCAGAGATCCTTTATGTTTTTGTTCATGGCGAAACGGTCAAGATATAAAACGCTAACTTTAGCGGAGAAGCTAGCTGCGATTCGTGCGGTAGAAAGAAGGAGGCTAGGTAGCTAAAGACTTTGGAGTTACTCCTAGTGCATTGTCCACTTTTCTTAAAAATAAGGAATCAATTTTCCGTAATGGAGATCAAGATAAAAAAAGAACATAGGAACTATGTGTCCTAAGATGGTTTAAACAGTTGCGTGATAAGAATGTCTACCTTAGTGGCTCTTAGTTCGAGCGAAAGCAGAAGAATTTGATTCGAAATTGGATAAAAATTATTTCAAAGCTAGTACGGGCTGGCTTGAAGGATTTAAGAGCAGAAATAATATGACATGTGTGAAGAGTGGTGTCGTTGACCAACAAAAAGTATACAGTTGGAAAACGACATTATCGGAATTGATAAAGGACATGGATCCCAAACATTTTTAACGTGGATGTGAAAAATTACCATTGCTGGTGATCGAAAAGTCTGTCAACCCAGGATGTTTTAAGAATATGAAAACTCTACCAGTGTACTCCGAATTAAATAAACAAGTCGGGAAACCGGAAGCTGGGCGCTTCGGGTATGAAAGGTTTTGTATATTTCTTTTATAAAGGTATTTGAGTGTGCCTTTGTCCTATTAGTACGCAGCACGTAATATATTTTGGGAAAATATCCACTTTCAAATAATATTAACATTCAAAGCCTTGAATTTGCAACCAAGCGACAACTTTGACCAATTACAAACTTGTTACTAATAGTGGGATTTCCACCGAACTTCGTATGATCATGCTATAGAGCTATATGCGTAGAGTATAGACTCTAGCCTGCATTGTTTCGTCATGGATCAACTTAAGGGGTGTTTTGGCGCCAATTACTAAAAATTATATGTATATACTATAATTAACTTTATTTGAACAGATACGGTATCGAGTGTATTTTGAAGCCTAGGCACCAATAGTCGCAGCCTCCTAATTTTTTCAGACTTTTCGGTTGGCTAGATTCTAAGAATGGGTCCATGAAAGAAATTATTATTTTCAACCACCCGCACTCCCCACCTTTCCAACAAATGTCCAAACTAACACCGGCTTCAGAAAGTACTAATCGAGACTTTTCATCTGATACCCCACATATAGTTATGATTATTAAATTATTCCCCCTTTTTGCATGTATGAGGACCCCCCCCCCCCGTAAATTCAATTATGTAAATCGCTTTATGCGTGAGCGTTGACAGTTGCAACCGTCTCCGAGAAAAATGCATGTGACGGACAGATAGTCCCTCCTTTTTGCATGCATGAGGGCCCCCCTTAAATTCAACGTAGAATTATGTAACTAGCTGTATGCGTTAGCGTCCACAGTTCAAACCCTTCCACCAAATTTGGTGCCAATCGCTAAAACGGAATATATTGCTCTTTGTTCATAACTGTACAGCTCACAATTCCATACATGAAGCGGAAAATATAAATAATAAGAATTGTTGGCGCAACAATCCAATTAGATCAGGGCCTTGAAATGTGTTAGGTCACCTTCTTCAAGGCCGTAACGGTACACTACAAGATTACAGTACCCTACAGGAGGCAATGTGGTCAGCATTGCGCCCGTCCGATATTATTACCCTGATTTGACTCAGGTACTCATTCACAGTTTAGTTAACTTTTATTCGACATAAAATCAAGATACAAATTTCACTGCCACCAGTGAGAACTGTCTTCTATGCCCGTACAAAATCCAGCACTACTACGATGTACCTTAAGGGGGGTTTCCAGTCAATTTCAAAAAGTTGCTAATATACTATTAGTGTTTGAGTAGATGTCGGAATGGGACATCATTCGAGGCTTAGATTTCACATAAGTGTTTTACACAAAACCCAAACAAGTCGGGAAACCGGAAGCTGGACGCTTCAGGTACGAAAGGTTTTGTGTATTTCTTAGTACGTAGCACGTAATATATGCATATGTCCACTTTCGGGTGATATTGACATTGATAGTCCTCAATTTTCAAAGAAGCAACAACTTCGACGTATTATAAATTTGTTAGTAATAGTGCGATTTCCATCAAACTTGGTATGCTCATGCTCTACATTATAGCCTACATCACTGCAGAATTTCGTGCCGCTAGGATGAATTTAAGGGGGGCTTCCAGCCAACTACAAAAAACTATAGTAATATACTATTATTAACTTTCTTTGAACAGATATCGGTATGAAAGGTATTTCGGAGCCAAGGCACCATATAGTGGCAGCCTCCTGATTTTTTTTCAGATTTTTCGGTTTGATAGTTTCTGAGAATGGCCCCCTTAAAGAAATGATCACTTTCCACCCCCCGCACTCCCCACCTTTCCAAGGAATGTCAAAACTAAGATCGGCTTCAAAAAGTACTAATCGAGACCTTTAATTTGATATCCCACATGACTTTATTTGATGACAAAAAATTTTGCACCCCCCTTTTGCATGTATGGTGGACCCCCCTTAAATTCAACGTAAAAGGATGTAACTCACTGTATGTATGAGCGTTCATAGTTCCCATCTTCCTACCAAATTTGGTGTCAATCGCTATAACCGTCTCCGAGAAAAATGCGTGTGACGGACAGACAGACAGACAGACAGACAGACAGACAGACGGACAGACAGACAGACAGACAGACAGACAGACAGACGGCAAACCGATTTTAATAAGGTTTTGTGTTTACACAAAACCTTAAAAAGGGCTGGGGAGAAGTAGATTCTTCTTAAATGTGACTTTAATATTTTACCCGAATGTCAATTATTCTCGTTAATTATAACGTCAGCATCTTATTTGCATGGCTTTAGGTGATGCAGATTTCCATGAAATTTGACATGTGTATATAAAATATCTGCTATGCTGGTGAGAAATTTGGTAGTCCTGGGACGAATTTAAGGAGGATTTTTCAGCCAATTTCTAAAAGTTGGTAATATACTATTAATTATCGGAATGGGACGGATTTTTTTTCGGATTTTAGGGTTGAGTTGTTTTCGAAAATGAGTGCTGTCTCACTTTAAGTGTGTACATTTTTACTCCTTATTCACACACTTTACAATTCACCTCAAAGATTCGGAAAGTACTAACTGAGACCTTTCATTTGATACTCCGGGTGACTATATTCGATGAAAATAATTTTTACATCCCCCTGGGGGATGTATTGGGAGTACCCTTTTAAACTGCCCCTCAATTTATATCACTCACTGTATGTACGGGATTTCATAGTTTTCATATGTCTAAATTTCGTTCGAATCGGTTTAGCCGTTTCATACAAAACCTTAAAAATCATTTCAGCCATTTAACGCACTCAAAAGGAGTAAAACCGCTGGGTTTGATGGTTTGCCCGCAGAGTGATTTATCGCTGCACCTTCAGTTACTGCAGATCTGCTGCTTCCACTCGTACGGAAATCTTGGGAATGTGATACCTCTCCTAGAGAGTGGAAGAAGAGGATAACCATTTAGATTTGGAGGGGTATCTGCGTGCTCCCTGCCGTCATAAAGATAATGGCTAAAATAATTCTGGAACGCATCAAGAAACGTCTCGAAAGCTTGATCGCCAGAGAGCAGGCTGGTTTCTCCTGCATTGACCACATCAACACCCTACTGATTAGTTTGGAATATACATAATATACAAATCCCACTGCCTCCAATGAGACTTGAACCGCGACCTTCCGTGCGACAGCCTTCTGCTTTAACCACCCAGCTATTCGGATGCCAGAGCATCATATGATGGCGCTAAATGTCACGTGCTTCACTGAGGTGAAATCACGGATGATTTTGAGGTCCAAAATGGGGTCCACCAGGGTTGCATGGTCTTACCGATATTATTTCTTTTTTTGATCGGTGACGTTCTTTATGCTGCCTTATCCAAAGAACGTAGACGAATTCAACGGACTATGTCATCTTTCATCAAACACCTCGACTACGCTGATGATATCTGTTCGCTTTTTCACCGGGTCGTGGGCCTTCACCAAATGGCTCTGGATTTGAAAAAAGAGGCAGGCTGAGTTGGACTGAAAATAAATACTAATAAAAGCAAGGTTTTCAGTCTGACGGGTCATCGCACTCTCCCTATCTGCATTGATAGTTAGAGTATCGACCAATTTGTTTATCTAGGAAGTGTGGTTTCTGCGGTCGGTGGCACCCAATTGGTTGTTGCCCGACGTATTAAAAGGGCTAGATCCGTTTTCGCTGCCCTGTCTAAAATCTGGAAATGCAATTATTTCAATACCGAGATCAAGTTTAGGCTTTTCGGTGCTGCTACTAGTGAAATGAAAACTCCACAATTATTCAAAAGCACCAAAGGCACTTCGTGCTGGCGTTTCCTGAAATCGAAATCAGTCGATCCTTGATAATTCAAACTTGGATAATTCCAAATCCGGGATAATTCGGACTTTTCTCTTGGTCCCTTGAATTACCTACAGTAATGCTATATTTTAGAAAAAATTCAAATTTGAACTTGAATTGGACTCTCGCAAGATCAAATTATAAAACGTGGTCAAAGGGTAGTATAGGTCCCAGGGATGCAGCATAAAACCTGGGAAATGCCTGCTGAGCCAACACCAACACCTCTACTACCAAACCCTATCTCCACCTCCACGTGGTGACCGTTGGGAGCTCTTTCTTAACGAAAAGCTGCAGACGGAGAAGGATGAAGGCGAGTCTCCCGCGCCTAAAAACGGGACAAATTGTACCAACTGGTCCTCCAGGTTGGGGGTTGGGTAGGGCTGACAACCCTACACGGAAAACAACTCGTTACGAAGCCACAACAGGAGCCTCGGACAGGACGCATTTTAAAACGACGGACCCGGCAACGAACACGGAATAACGATTTGCGCATTTTCTCATGGAACGTGTGCTCCCTGTACAGAGATGAAGGTGACGAGCAGCTAGCCGACACCCTGTCCCAATATAGGGCTGATATAGCAGCGTTGCAAAAGATGCGATGGACAGGGACCGGTTTCCTGGAGAAAAGCCACTACACCATATATTATAGCGGTCATCCAGTAAACCATGTGCTCGGAGTAGGTTTCTTAGTCAGCCAAAAAATGAAACCTGCTGTTATCGTCTTTGAAAACATAAGCGAACTGCTATGCACTCTGCGCTTGCGAGGCAAGTTTAGAAATATAAGCCTCATAAACGTTCACGCCCCTACAGAGGAGACTGCAGAGTCGGAGAAGGATACCTTCTACGAGCCAGTAGAACGAACCCTCGAAGCCTGTCCCAGATATGATATCAAAATCATACTTGGGGATTTTAACAGCCAAGTAGGGAAGGAGCCCGTATTCAGGCGATACGTTGGCTCCCATAGCTTACACGAAAAAACAAATGATAACGGACTGCGGACTATTCAATTAGCAGAGTCACACGAAATGGTTGTTGGAAGTACCTGGTTTGCGCGGAAAGCGGTCCACAAACATACGTGGGCCTCTCCAGACGGGACCACTTTCAACCAAATTGACCACGTGTTGATCGAACGCCGCCACCTCTCAGCCTTGATGAATGTCAGAACATATAGGGGGGCCAATATAGACTCGGATCACTATCTCGTTGGCATGGTGCTCCGAGCCCAAATAACAATACCAGCTAGAATTCCCTCTGACAATCAGGTGAGAGTGAACACTGAAGCCATCCACAACACAACCCTCCGCGACACCTATAAGAGGGAAATGGATGCCGCAATAACCGCAGTCTACAGAGGACCTGGAGATGAAGCATCAACAAATGATCTTCACAATCACCTGAAGAACGTTATCATGAATACGGCCACAAATATACTTGGCCCCAGCCGCAAAAGGAGTCGGAACGGCTGGTTTGACGATGAATGTAAGCTAGCAACGGAACGGAAGAATGCCGCATACCGAGTAATGTTGCATTCTCAAAGAACGCGGGCACGCGCAGAGACTTATCACTAACTCCGACGAGTGGAGAAGCGACTTCACAGACGGAAAAAGGAAGCCTGGGAGAACCAACAAGTCTATGAACTAGAAGAGTACAGGGAGCAACCGCACCAGGCGCGGAAGTTTTACCAACAAGTCAACAGGATGAAGCCTTATACACCTCGATGCTCATCCTGCCGAGACAAAGAGGGAAATCTGATTTCCGACAGAATGGGCATATTAGTGCGATGAGTTGAGTACTTTGATGAGCTACTGAACAACCAGAACATCGGCGAGTTGGAGGTCCCGCCAACTGAAGACGACGGACAAATACTGCCACCACCAAGTTTAGGAGAAACAGTCCGTGCAATTCATCGGCTACAAAATCATAAGTCGCCAGGAGCCGATGGAATTACAGCCGAATTGGTTAAATATGGAGGCGACCAGTTGCGCCAAGTGGTTCATCAACTTGTGCTCAAGGTATGGGACAGCGAATCAATGCCTGACGATTGGCAACGAGGCATTATCTGTCTCATACATAAAAAGGGAGATATCACACAGTGCAGCAATTATAGAGGTATCACGTTGCTGAGTACCATCTATAAGATATTCTCGACTATCTTGCTAGACCGGATAGCCCCATACGCCCAGAACATCATTGGCCCATACCAAAGAGGCTTCACTCCAGGCAAATCAGCAACAGATCAGATTTTCTCTCTGCGGCAAGCGATGGAAAAACTGTTGGAATATGGACAACAGTTGCACCATCTGTTCATCGACTTTAAAGCCGCCTATGACAGCATAGCCAGGGTAAAACTGTACACGGCCATGAGAGAATTCGGTATCCCGACGAAATTAATAATACTGACTAGGCTGACCCTGACCAATGTGCGAGGCCAGATAAAAGCAGCAGGATCACTCTCAAGACCATTCGACATCAACAACGGTCTACGACAAGGAGATGCGCTATCATGCAACCTCTTTAACCTGGCCCTCGAGAAAGTGATCCGTGATGCCGAGGTAAACGCAAGAGGTACGATCCTCTTCAAGTCCACCCAACTACTGGCCTATGCTGACGATATCGACATCATGGGAAGAACGACCCGAGATGTACAAACTGCCTTCATCCAGATCGAGCAGGCGGCGCGAGATCTTGGGCTGCACATCAATGAAAGCAAGACAGAATATATGGTGGCAGCGTCAGCACCGAAGACGAATCAACCAACAACATCAAACCGCACTGGTCAAACACAAACACGAAGAAAAATAAGGACAGGAGAATACAACATTGAGACCGTTGACAATTGCTCCTATCTAGGATCGAAAATCACAACCGATAACGACGACGATGATGAAATCCGCGCACGGTTGTTGTCAGCCAATAGAGCCTATTTCAGTTTACAAAAATTGTTCCGCTCGAAACGTCTCACCATAGGGTCAAAGCTCTTACTGTACAAGACTATGATCTTGCCAGTCCTCATGTATTCCTCGGAAACTTGGGTTCTTAGCAAGAAAAATTGCGAAGTCTTGGCCGCGTTCGAGAGAAGAATCCTCCGAAGAATTTTTGGCCCCCTACATGAGGATGAACGATTCCGTAGCCTACACAATGACGAAATCTATGAGCGATTCCATGACCGTCCGGTTGTGGATAAAATCCGGCTCAATAGGTTACGGTGGGCGGGTCACTTAATCCGTATGGATGAGGATGATCCCACCCGGAAAGTCTATAAGGGCAATATCGATGGTAGAAAAAGAAGACGAGGCAGACCCTGCCTAAGAAGGAGCGATGGCGTGGGTCAGGACGCCAGACAGCTTTTAGGGATATCGAATTGGTGGACCTCGGCGCAAAACCGGGATGTCTGGAGTTCCTTATTAAGGCAGGCCTAGACCGGATACCGGTTATTGCGCCGTTGATAATAATGATGATGAATGCTGTATTTTAGAGAAAATTCAAATTTGAACTTGAATTGGACTCTCGCAAGATCAAATTATAAAACGCTAAATTTAGAGGATTAGACATATGCGATTCACGCGAACAGCCCATAAAGGTCATGCAGATGAGGGTATTTTGGAAGAAGTGAAAAGACAGAGGACCACTAGTGACAATCAGTTTTCATATGAGAGAACCATAACCGAAAAGAAACCAACTTCATTAGTTTCAGAAGCTGCTTTCTTTACTATTCGAGGAAAGGTGATTTGCCTCTTAATTCCCACTTTCTTTACTAAAAAACGTAGTGCTAAAATGACGTATGCAACCTATCTCTAGGCTGCTCCAAGGAAGCCAGTGAAACTAGATTACTTTTCTTCTCAGAATTTACGATGAAAGACACAACGTCTACTATATAGCAAAATTCAGTGTCAAGGACAACCCATCAGAGTACTTAATATCGAGCATTTACCTATCAATAAACGAGAACTATATGAGCCAGTTTATTTCACTATTGACGTAAAAGAACAGGACTAAGTGAATGTTAGAAGTTATTCTCTGTTGGCGACTTCTTGTCTATCCAGGAGTGGCGTTGGAAATTCAACATTTTCCAATTCATGGTGTCAAAGAGGGGTTGAAAGCCACTAGTATTCAATGGTGTGGCATAGGGAGACTCCCGTCCTGCTCCATATTTTGTAAGTTAGTGTAAAAAGATTTCTAAAAATTCTGAAAATTTTGAACATTGAATAATTAATGAGCATCCCCAAAAATCGCTACTGAAGAATAATATTAACCCTCAATGCACGTGTTACCTTTAATTATTCCGCGGACTTCGCAGGGACATGAGTCAGAAAATGGTGTAAAAGAATGCTCCTGCCATACTACGAGATTTATTTTTCCCAACAAACATCACGTAGACTCTATTCTGATTACAGGCCGAAAAGCTGCCAAAGATCTATAATACCTACACAGCTCCACACATCCATAAACTGCTGCATAAACTTCGCTTTATTCCCTAGAGAAATTTTGGTAGCACGAACTTTGCTTCATTCAAAAGAATTTTATTAATCATAAAGACATAGTTAGCGGAAGTAAGTGTATAAATCATAACCTTCTACGTTAAAGATATAAAACCGAACAACAATGCTCGGGACAGAATTAAGTACAGCTCTAAAATGCACATTGTGCTTGTTCAGGTAATTTACAATTGCAGAAGTTATCGCACGAGTCTTTTCCATTCTTCTCGTCAAATTCTTCAAGTGAAAAGGTAAAGTCATAAAAATATTTTACTCCCTTAAGTATTCGTCTCTTATCGTTGCCACAATTTGCGCTCGACGTCCTCGAATAAATTTATTTGTAGGATCTACGTCGTCAGGGGAAAAAATTATAAAATCTTCAATTGCAGCGAGTGTGCAAATATTTCATTGCATTGAATTGAAATTTATAGTGAAATTAATGTAAATGTGGCCAATGTGCATTCAAGTGCTCCAGATAAGCTCCCACAAAATACTCAGTTTATATCGCCCCTGACAAATAGTAGATGCCGCCAGGGCATGTGTGTTTCCATTATTGATATGATTTTTACCTTACAACCTGTCCCCAAGAAATTAACTTAAATGAAGCGATCATCGTAATAAAATTCAAAGGAGGTGGGGAAATGAATAGCTTAGCTGCGGCGAGGTTTGTTACTATGCGGGCAATTGATTGAATGGGGTAAAGCAAGTGGAAATAGTTTTGTCTTTGAATCGAATGGAAAAAAACACTGAGCCGAGAGTCAAGTTGGCTAATTCAAGCTTGAAACTCCCAAGAGAGGACTTAGTAGTGAATTAATGGCGATCCAATTCAAAGCTTCATTCATCTTAAAGCTGTATTGTTTCCTGTGTAATCTTACGGCTCTTCCAATGCATGGTCCATTTCATAACCATGGGATCACCTGTGACAACTTAAGACAACACATATAGATTGAAATAATAAAAACTTTTCTTTTTCGTTGGTGTGGATATTTATTCTTGCAAAAACCGATATTTCGGGAACCACTTGTTCCCTTCATCAGTGCTAACAAGTTTGCAAGAATAAATATCCACACCAACGAAAAAGAAACAACAAGTTTTTATTATTTCAATTAATTAATTGTTGGAAACACCGCATAATTTCACTCAGAACACATATAGAATGTACATTATCAGCACCCCAAAAAAGTAAGGCCATATAAACGGGGTCGCATGAGTCCATCAGGCAATTACAGAGTCTGAAAAGGGTACACATATCAAGGAGGATGCGGCGTTTCTGCGGGCAAGGGAGATTGAGGGTGAGGAGCCGTGACGAATAGTTAACCAAGCAAGGTTCTGTTTCAAAAAAAGAGTCCGGGTTAATTTACGTTGTACAACTTCAAGAGCGCGACAATCATGACTGCAAGAGAACACAGTCCAACGGATACGAAACAGAGGCAAATAATTTCATATAGCCAACACAGGCAGATGAGAGTAGAGGCGAGATTATTGCCAAAAAACAAGAAAAGTAGGGGGCCAAGTATAGAGCCTTGGGAAACATCAGATGAACGAAATGACTAACCACGAAAAGAAACTTCTGCAAAAACGGTATGAGGGATAGGAGGAAATCCAAGAGAGAATTGAGGGCGGGGGGTAGTTGAGTAAAAAGAGTTCGGAGAGGAGAATATTATGGTCAACAGTATCAAAGGCTTTGGAGAAATTAAGATAAATAGCATGTACCTCCTCTATGTCTTTCAGAGTTCTTAACCGGGGACCTTGTGGCTATCCAAGTCTCATTGGAAGCCGGGAGGAGCACTCGAGAGGTAGTTGTAGCATCGGGATACTTCCCAGGAGACGAGAGCCGGGCTCCACCGGAACAAGTCGCAAAGCTGACAGAGTATTGCGAGGAGAGGGCGTTACCACTTCTTCTCGGCTGCGATGCCAACGCCCACCACGAAGTCTGGGGAAGCAGCGACACTAATCGTAGAGGTGAGTACCTTCTCGAATTTATTCTTAGTAATAAGTTAGAAATATACAACGTAGGGAACACTCCAACATTTGTGACCAGCACCAGACAAGAGGTACTATATATAACTCTAGGAAATACCCTAATGAACGGGATGGTCAGCAATTGGAGGGTGTCGGATGAACCCTCAATGTCTGATCACAGGATAATCAGATTCAACATTGAGGGTAACTCCGAAATAAAAAGAATAATAAGGAATCCCAAGAGAACGGATTGGGAATCCTACACAACGCACCTGAGCAACAACAATGCCCACCTTCAAGGGGGAGGTGACATCAGGAGCGAATTGGAATTAGAAACGGTGGTGGAAGACCTCAACACAATCGTCATTGACGCATATGAGGCCAGCTGTCCGGCCAAGACAGTCAAGTCATCAAGGGATGTACCATGGTGGAACAGGAACTTAGCCAGAATGAGAACGGAGGTACGAAAACTCTTTAACCGGGCAAAACAAACCGGGGACTGGCGGAGGTATAAAAATGCACTGACTGCGTATAGCAACGCGATCAGGGAAGCGAAACGGAACAGCTTTGGGGAATTCTGTGAAGGGATTGAACAGATCACAGAAGCAACCAGGCTGTACAAGGCTGTAGCCAAAGACGGGGGAATATCCTCTGTCTGCTTGAAAAAGGAAGATGGGACATTCACCGAGAATGAGGAGGACAGGGTACACCTGCTTCTCAGAACTCATTTCCCGGGGTCCAACCCCTCGGCGGCAGGCGACAATAATCTGCCTGACACCCCAACAACGAATAAAAGGGGAAGGAAAGAGAGCTGGAAACTAGCAAAAGAGGTATGCTCAGAAGCTAGGCTAAGATGGGCAGTGGGAACTTTTCAACCAATGAAATCTCCCGGAGCAGATGGCATTTTCCCAGCACTTATCCAGAGAGGCCTAGGAATTATCTTAGAGTCTCTTCTGAGGGTGGTAAGGGGGAGCATAGCCCTGGGTTACATACCAAGGGCATGGAGACGGGCAAAAGTGGTCTTTATTCCGAAAGCGGGTAAAAAGGATCCTTTTCACCCTAAATCTATCAGACCAATCTGCCTAACATCGTTCATACTCAAAACGGTGGAGAAGGTCATAGACAACTATATTAGAACTAACGTTCTAAAGCGTAATCCCGTACATCACTGTCAACACGCTTACCGGGCAGGAAGGTCAACTGAAACTGCTCTGTATCAGCTGACAGAGGTACTACGGGACGCCATAGAAACAAAAGAAATTGCACTGTGCGCGTTTTTGGATATCGAAGGAGCATTCGACAACACATCGCACACAGAGATACAGGATGCCCTGAGCCGCAAAGGAGTGGGAAACACCCTGGCACTCTGGATGGGCAAAATGCTAGAAAGCAGACAAATAGAGGTACAAACAGGTACAAATTCTATTATCATGAACACCACTCAAGGCTGTCCACAGGGTGGGGTACTATCGCCGCTGATGTGGAGTATGGTAGTGGATGAACTCCTGGACGTGTTAACTAATACTGGAATACAAGTCTAGGGCTACGCGGACGACATTGTTCTCATCTGTAGGGGCAAATATGAAGATACCCTATGTGATAGAATCCAAACTGGATTAAGGGTTACTAGTGCCTGGTGCAGGAAGGTGGGACTGCGGATCAACCCAACCAAAACCACCATAGTACCATTCACTAGGAGGCGTAAGCTGGATCATCTGAAAGCCATAACATTACATGATATGGAGGTGAAACGAGAAACAGAGGTCAAATATTTGGGAATCACGCTAGACCAAAAATTACTCTGGAAGACACATGTCGGAAACACTTGTCGAAAAGCCACAAGGGCTCTGATGACTTGCAGATCCATAGCAGGAAAAAAATGGGGTTGCAGCTCGAAGGTACTACTTTGGATATATACTGCAATAGTAAGGCCAATGATTACCTATGGAGCGGTAATCTGGGCAGAAAGAACCCAACTCAGCACACAAGCCAGGGAATTACATAAGCTCCAAAGGCTGGCTTGCGTGTGTATCAGTGGGGCAATGAGGACATGCCCAACAGCATCCCTGGAGGTCCTTCTGGGATTAACCCCTCCCCATCTGCACATACAGATGCAGGCAAGGAGATCAATATTCAGGATGGCCGGTAGTATGAGTGAGGCGGGGAGCTGCCTAAATCGAAGGAAGATTGATATCCTTTCTAGGCGGTATCCCGAATTACTGATACCGAGGGACAACATGACAACGAGGTTTCACTTCGATAAGAAGTTTGAAACACGTTGGAGTTACAAGGCAAACTGGGAGAGCATGGCTGCGACATACGGCTTAAACCAGCAACTGATTACTTGGTACACTGACGGATCCCTCACAGCAGAGGGAGCGGGTACTTTGAGCCAATGGGCAGATACACTAGCATATTCCAGGCAGAAATATACGCCATAGACAAATGTGCCTTCTTTAATCTGCAAAGGAACTACAGGGGGCAGAACATAGCTATTCTCACCGATAGCCAAGCAGCGATCAAGGCACTTAGGTCCAACCAGGTGAACTCTAAACTGGTATGGGAATGCCTTGAGAAACTGAATACACTCGGCTCGTCCAACAAGGTCTGCATACTTTGGGTTCCAGACCATGCTGGGTTGGAAGGCAATGAGGCAGCGGATGAACTAGCCAAGAAGGGAGCAGGGATGCCTTTACACGGGCCAGAACCCTTCTGTGGAATCGGAAACGGTTTCATGGCTATGAATCTAAGAAACGAAGAGAAACGGTTGAGGGAACTATATTGGGCGGGCCTACTAGGGATGGAGCAGTCCAGGGTGCTTATTGGGGGATACGAATCCATGCGCACAAAGGATTGCTTAAACCTCACCAAAAAGAACCTCCGAATCATAGTGGGAATTCTCACTGGTCATTGTCGGCTGAACTATCACCTAGGGAAGCTAGGGATATCTACGGACACTGCCTGCAGGTTCTGTGAGGAGGAGGACCAAACCTCTATGCACGTCCTGGGACAGTGTCCGGCACTTGTGCAAAGTAGGTCGATACATCTGGGAGAACACTTAATACCAGATGCAAAGCTGAAACTTCTGGAAGTGGGGAACATACTAAAGTTTCTAACGGTTACAGGCCTGCTTAAGATACTATGATCAACAGGTACACTATAACCAGTAAAAGGGGCACAATAGTTCTTCAAGGACGCGGTGCAACTTTCCCTTAACAGAATAATATAATGTACCTCCTCTCATAAATTGAATTAGCAACGAAGTTGGTAAAGACCAGAAGCATCAGTAGATCTATATTTTACGAAACCATACTGCTCTTTGAAAATAAAGTGATCGACGTGCATGGTCAGCCAGTCGTTGACGTATCTCTCGAGAATTTTGAAGCAACAGGTCCTGGGACAGCAAAAGAACGGTCTCCGCTCTTGAGGATAGGGCTGATAAGGGTCTCTTTCCAGAGATGGGAGAAGTAGCTAGACTTTTGTTGTAGATTATACACAGGGGGAGGGAAATGTGCTTTTAACAGTTAAGAAAGAAGAGATTAGCAATCTGAGTGTAATTATGCGGTATTTCCAACGATTAATTATCTGAAATAATAAAAAACTTGTTGTTTCTTTTTCGTTGGTGTAGATATTAAGACTTGTTAGCACTGATGAAGGGAACAAGTGGTTCCCGGAATATCGGTATTTGCAAGAATAACCAATGAAAAAGAAACAACAAGTTTTTTATTATTTCAGGGGATTAGGGAGCTTATCAGGACCAGATCCGACATTGAGGTCAAGATTATCGTTGAGGAAGGCATAAGGAGAGGAATGGCCAAAGATTCGGAGTAGTCTGCAGCAAGAAGAGGCGTAGAGGACGGAGTGGAGGGAGAAAACACGGAAGAGAAGTGAGAGCAGGGAGGTCGCAAGATTATTGTAGCGAGTTGGCATTGGAGTTAGCAAAACTGATGAAGGAAGGGAGAGACTGGGTGGGGTTACGGGAATAGCGAGTGTGGGACCAAAACGGGCGCTTATTTAATCAATCACAGTTAAGCGTATAGCAGCGGCATTCTTAGAAGCCGGAAACTTCTTTCTTAATGCATGTTTCAGGCGGATATTGTTAAGTATCTACGTTGCGAATCAAGTTGGTCACGAAGGCAGACAAGTAGGGGAAGAAGAGACATAACAGGACATTATATTGTAAAAGGTGCTAAGAGCTTGATCATACATTGAGTTGCATAATATATGATCCCAGTTGATAGATGTTAAAGCTGAGCTAAGTTCGTTGGCTTTATGAAGTTGAACTTAGTAGATTTACGTGCAGTTTTGGAATTTGAACGGAGGAGCTCCGCGCCAAATTAAAGTGGGTGGATGGTGAGCGTCACTTTTGAGATACAGCCATGTGCGAGGAAATAAATAGAAGTGGCGCTCGGGGAAGCTGGAATTAAAGAGATCAAGAGTGCTGTTGTTCAGTGTTGGAAGGAATTGAAAGGCTGGGATGATTGGGCCACTTAAGTATGGGGAGGTAAAAATCTTCGCAAGAAAAGAAAAGGAAGGAAGGGAATGACAGTAAGGAGTTCTGAGAAACTGTCAAACAATTTTTCGTACAAGTGAGACGGACAAGGACATACACAAACACATGATAATAATAATAATCGTTGGCGCAATAATCCATAGTACACTGTAGGAGGCAATGTAGTCAGCAGTGATTTGACTCAAGTACTCATTCACAGCTGAATTGACTAGTATCCGCCATCCAGTCACGATAACCAATCCCTTTGCTACCACTGAGGTTTGAACCACGGTCTTCTGCAGCGATAGCTCAGCGCTCTAATCACTTGAGCTATCCGGGGGGACGTATGTACAAGATACAATGAACGGGAGTGTGTGGGCGGGGAGGCACGAAGAGAACACAGTCATAAGGAGAGCCAGAGGAGAAAAAAGACGGGTTCGGCGCGGAGTGTAACTTTTATTGTACTTAGGTGGACTTACGTGATATATCCGGGTCGCTGTCACAGCGAAAAGCGGAGTACTCTTCGCGGAGCTCGGAATTGCATAGGACATCGTCTAGCCAGCTTTCAGAAACATTGTCAGCGCTAATTGGTGCACTTATATGGCTTGATGAACACACCTTCAGGCCAGAAACAAGGAATGCCAATGACGTCAAATTCGTAAGGATAAGTGATAATTGACCTTGAAAGATGCTATCTCTCGATCGGGATTGCTTCCTTTTGTCAGTTTGAAGCCGGAAAGAAAAGAAAGCAAACCAACTTTGTACTTTATGTACGCCAGTACATCGTCCGTAGAAGTAGAGGAGATGGAGACAAACGGTTGTTTAGGTGGGAGGCCACGTTTAACCTGGGGCTTTTGGCACGGGCTGATGAAGTACCAGGGTATTGAGTAGTGGTGGGAAGTGAAGCTTCGTTGACGACGGAAATGATGTCAAAAGAATGGGCTGCTGTGTTTCGATTTGTGACCTGCTGAGGGAGTTGCGGATATTGTTCCGTTGAATCAGAGATGCAACGCCAGTTGAATCAGAGATGCAAAGCCAGTTGAAGAAACCCTAATGTAGAAATCCAGTGCAGATGAAATCAACTCAGATTGAGCAGCCTATTGCACAGACTCCTAGAAAGATAATGAGCCTACACTGTTAAGCATTGTAGGAGACTCATTTTTAGGAGTCAAAGTCTTGTCGAACGAATTCCACGAAAAAGAAGATGAGGCACACCCTGCCTGAGATGAAAGATTGTGCTGCAGACAACGACCGGCGACTGCAATTCACAAGTGTTGACAGGTGCCCGGCATAAAGGAAGGAGTTAAATGGGCTAAATGAACTTGATTCAAATTAACATCAACCATTCCGAGGCAACTCTAGACCTACTCTCATGTGAACCTTATCGAAAATATGGTAGTACTTCGTGGCGATACATGCATGCGGAAAGGAAGTCATACAAGAATCAATGGCACTCCCGGCAGCCGACTTTGTAAAGACGAAATTCTTACGCTCCTCTTAGCCTCGCAGCTGCTAGCTGCGGTTTCGAACAAAGACCTCAAGTTGGCTACTAAAGAAAGTCCCATATGGTTCATAAGGACATTTAAATCGTGTACATTGGCTAAAATAAGTGTCCCTGGTTACTTAGCTTGGATAACCGAGCATTTCCTCTTGGAGGGATTTCTTTGGTACAATATATTGTGAGAGCAGGTGTTTCCCAAGGCCCAATGTTGGGACCAATGCTATTGAACATGATGTACAATGGAGTGATTGGCCTTTGCGTGCACGGGGAGGCAACGTTGGTTAAGTTTGCAGATGGCATGGCGGTGGCTGTAATTGCGAAATACTCCGAGGATGTGGAAATCGAAGCATGGTTGCGAATAGCTAAACTGGACCAGGCGGACATTAATTAATAATCGTTAGTCAAAACCAGGGTTGGTCGTTCCAGAATCGATGATAAGATACTTGGGGGTTGTGATTGATGCCAAGCTGAACTTATATATATATACGTGTATATAAGAGACGGTGAAATCTAGTCGGTTATACATCACTCCTGTCTGAGCGATAGGAACTGAACACCACGATACACCGGGAAAGAATGAGTTTGGACAGCATCGGGCGAGGCAGTGTCTGTCATCGCGAACAAAATTTCCTTGGATCTTTTAGCGTTAGGTTCATTTTTTCTACCAGAGAAAGAGAGTAAATCCGCCAGAGATGACTGCAGGCTTTTGAAAAGCTGTACAGGAGATGGCAGCCATGGAAGTATAATTCCAGAAAAGGACCATGCATCGACTGTGTCTTAAGAAATGGAAAATTAAGTTCCTGCGTAACACCGTGGTTATAGGAAGTATTTGCATCATTTCAAAGTTGACGAGCTTCCCGAGGGCTCTGTGCAAATGCAAAGGCTCCGGGAACTGAATCGAGACAGGAAAGCCCGACGGACGCGTGATTTAATCGTGATGGTGTAGAGCACAGTAATCCCCGCGGGGATTATGGGGAGAACTGGGGTGGTTTTACTGGGTGAGAACCTGGCACAGCTGCATCTTTTTAAGATTTTCACTTTCACCGATAAAAAAAGAGAAGTGCGATGTAATGTAGTAGTATTCAGATATGTATGCAAAAACCACTAGATGCATATATATGTATGTACAAAGGTCATAAGAGGTAATGTGTGTAGTTTTATTGTTCAGGTTGAGCGTACCATTTAGAATTTAGCAATACATTAGTATTAGTATGCATATAGTACAGCATTTTGAATTTGAACAAGACAACTCCCCCCCCCCCCCCGCCCCCGCTCCTGAACGGGACAAAGGTTGAAGAAGAAAAAGAATCTATGTATCTATGTGGAAGAAGGCGCACTCGTAGCTCCTCACGTAAGAAAAACACAAAACCCTCCATACCAGAAGCATGCGTTCTCCGGTTTTCAAAAAATTGATGAAATTAGGGCCAAATAATAAATATTGGAAATTTAACTAGAGAGTTGGTTTCAGAAACAAAACACTTACTGATGACTAATTAACAACTAACTGACATCTATTTGTAATCTATCTGTTGGCGAAAATGGTGAATAAGTTCGAAGATGCTGTTTCTCACACTGTCAACGAAGTTTTTGCATAATTTAGACATTTTCACTAGGTTCAAATTAATTTCAGCTGATTAGACACTTTTTCAGTCAACATTGACAGTTACCCACACAATAAATCCCTCCTCAGAATCTATTATTTAGCTAAATAAAAAAAACTATTTACTGTTTTATGCAGATTATGTTTTTCGTACGCAGCGTTTCCAAAGTGGAATGATGGCCTGATGCAACACGGTCTAAAATTGAATCTGTATGAAACAGAATTTTTTACAAACGATCTCCATGAAACAGGTACTATCACTGTCAGTGGCAGTGTCCTGCTCAGAATTGAACGATTTAATGGAGAACTGCGTTATGAAATGGCTTCACGTATTAAAACAATCTCAATGATGTCGCATTCCATAACTGGTGTTCTTTGTAACCGACGTATCAACCAACGTCTCAAGTCGGAAATTTACCGCACTGTCGTCTCCCTTGTCGCTTTCTATGGTTCTGACTGTTGGCCGACTATAAAAGACAATGAACGGCGTCTGGCGGTAATGGAGATGAAAACGTTACGTCGGATCTAGCGTAGCATGTTATGATCACGTAGTAAATAGGGATATAGGTAATCGATGGTATGGTGCCTTCGATGGTATGGTTATGTAATTCGCGCTAACAAGAATTCACTTGCCAAGATTGGTCTGAACATCGAAGTTGATGGGAAAAGAGGAAAGGCCGGCCGAAACAACGGTAGCGTGATACGCTGGATAGTGATCTGCAAACCTCCCGACTGCATCCAGATCAGGCATTTCACAGAACAAAATAGCACAATAGATCAAGACGAGTCGATCCCGCTTCTGAACGGGACAAAAGCTGAAGAGAAGAAGAAAAAGGACAGAGACCTATGAATTAAACAATTATGAAAAACTGAATAATTAAATAACTTGACCAACTTACTAATCATAATTTTCCTGTAAAAATCCTAAGAACAACCTACCTTTGTAACGATTTTTTTCAAGGCATAACGAGCAAGAGTTATGGTTTCAAAACGTTAACGTATTCAATTCATCAATTTAATTTAATCTAATTACGGAGCCTTGCAACTGTAAGCACATCTGCAGAGGCAAGTTAGATGTATCTCTGCATTGTCGACTATTATAAAAATAGTTTCGCATTAGAAAAAAGAGGGAATTTAATCCCAAAGAGTTTACGTTCAAATTTTCTTCGTTTGGGAAATGTATCGCTTCAAACATAATGTGTCAGATCGGTATATAGCTTCAGATACAAGCATTAACTTCAGCTTCTTTAAGAAAGCACAGATGATGCACAAACATACTACATATAAACGTTGGTCTTAAGTGCACAAGGAGGAAGACTTGCAGCGACCTGGTCTTAAACATTATTCATGAAATTCAGCAATTCACAGCTCGTACTCCTCGAGCACAAGGATTGTATTGCCTTATTAAACAGATAGTAAAAGTGCCTTAAAATTTAAGTGCTGTCGTTTTTACATCAATCTTTATGACGCTGTTGTGCTTTTATGTAAGAACCAGAAAAGCATCGTCTGGCTGGAATCTTCCACAATATTCATTTCCTTGTGTATATCAAACACCTGATGATCGATTTTTGCATAAGCGATAAAATATAGGAAGGAGCATATGTGTGTGCTCGTGTGTGTAAGGTGTTATTTGATTTATACTTCCTACTCTATTTCCGATTTTTGATTAAGATCAAGAACAGACTGCAATTTCCGCCTTTGTTACATAAAGTATAAAAGGTATGGTTATATATAAATAAACCTGCTTACAATTTCGCTGGTCAAACTATCGGTTCCTTATTGATGTCTTCCTGCCATCCTTTACTTCGGCAAACCAGCTTTCAGCATTACCATGTTAGCAGGAAGAACGAAAATGAAGCGCCTCCCCACTATGAAAGTAGGGACGATAAAGTCCTCAGATTTCCCCAAAACATAAACACGGATTCTGTGTAGCTAATATGCAGTTATTAACAATTGTGCGGGTTCAGCGGGGTCCCGAAAACGTGATCTCGCCAATGGGGTTACTGAGGAACCTTACGCTTTCCAGGGCGCTTTTTTGGGGCGTTCGCTGGCCCATCGAACGGTTTGAGTCTTGACCAGGAAAACCACTTGGGTTCGCCTAGAACGTCGAGCTCGAAAGTGTGCTTACTACGGAGCTGGTCCTGAACTCGTCTCGGTGGGTTGTTCCATACCCGAGGAAGACGGTAGGCAAGGACCGCGACCCCGACGGATCGTCGCGAGCCCTTAAGACCGCCTTCAGCGTCCGGTGCCAACATTCAAGCGTGCCATTAAACTGTGGACGGTATGCAGTAGTCCTATGCCTTTGGAAGCCCAGAAGCTTGTCTAACTAAGGGAAAAGAGTAGACTCAAACTGCATTTCTTGGCCCGTGATAGTTACGGCTGGTACACCAAAGCGCGTAATCTCGGCATAGGACCTCGGTACATGATTGTGCCTTGATGTCAGTCAAACCTATCGCTTTAGGCCACCGCGTAAACCTGCCGGCGATTGTGAGGCAATACTTTTGTATTTTGGCCAATGATGTCGAGATGGATGGTCTGAAAGCGCTTGGTCGACCTAGGAAATACACCTACCTCCTTTCTTACCCGCTTGTTGACTGTGCACTTCTGGCATGCGATGCACTGTCTGGCCCAAGAGTTTCCGTCCTTGTTCATGAACGATCAGAAGTGTTTTCCAGTGACTAACCGGTTCGTCGTCTTAATGACTGGGTGCGCAGGATCGTGTATTGGGTTAAATATTTCACTGCGAAAATGGAGCCGGACTAAATGGCCTAGGTCCCTTGTCTGAGGTCTCGCAGAGTAAGTACGAGTTTGAACCGAAGGCAGGCAACTCCTTCAACTTGTCTTTCGAGTTTGCCTTCAGATTCTGAAGCTCGGCGTCGTCTTTCTGTGCCTCAACAATTGCCGTGGCAGGGATTGTGGCCTCCGAGATTCGAGAGAAAGCTTCTGCAACAACATTGTCTTTTTCAGACACGTGTTGGAAATCAAAAGTGGTTGGCTGATAAAAATCAAGTGCCGAAGTTGGTGAGTGGACGCTTTGTCTTTAAGTGCGAAAGTAAAAAGCTTGTAGTCCGTGAACACGGTGAACGGCCTACCTTCAAGGGAAAAACGGAAGTATTTGATGTGGAGGTATGCGGCGAGTAGCTCCCGACCGTAGGCGCTGTAGTTACGTTGAGCTGGATTGAGTGACTTCGAAAAGAAGCTCAACGACTGCCAGATTTGATTCTTGTCTGAAGCATCGACGAACACATCTAGGAGCGCATTTGGTTGAAGAAATGCCAGCAGTGTTGCATCAACAAGCTATTGTTTGACCGTTTTAAATGCATGCACGGCCGTAGTAGACCACGCAACCTCGCGTAAGGGATCGCTTGGTGATGAGCGGCCTTGGGCAATAAACTACAATAAAAGTTTAACATGACCAAAAACCTTCACAGATCCTTCACTGTGGTTGGCAGGGGAAAGTTCTTAATCGTTTCAACCTTGTCTGGGTCAGGTTGAATTCCCTCAGGGGTAATCACGTGGTCGCGAAATTTCACCTGCTTCTGTAGGAATCTGTATTTTTCAATGCTTAGAACGAGTTCGGCCTGAAGGAGACGTTGAAAAATGCACTCAAGATGGTCCAACTGCACAAATTCGAAAGAAGAAGCGGTCAAAACATCATCCATGTATACGAAACAAAAGTTTAAGTTTCACAGGACAGAGTGGATGAATCTTTGGAATATCTGCGCAGCATTGCACATGCCGAAAGGCATCCTGATGTACTCGATGTGTCCGAAAGGTGTGCAGATAGCCGTTTTCGGTATATCGTCGGGAGCGACAGGAATTTGATGATACGCCTTGGCTACATCGAAGGTCGTGAAAATACGGCCGTTTGTAAGTGATTGCGCGAAATCATACATGGGTGGAATAGGGTATCCGTCGGGGATGTTAATCACATATTTATAGAAGATATATTCCTGGATGGGTGGATGATGGGTGGGGTTGGCAATCGCGCCTTATCTAATGATAGAAGCACGAGTTGAAATTATCCGGAAGGACACGTTCTTAACATGACAATATAACCCTTTTTCGTTGTATTCCAATGAAAGGTAAGCATTTGGCGTTTTCAGGTTTTAGGGCCAAATAATCCACCCCCTTCGAACTACAATCGGACTCCTCCAAAGGATTCTAAAAAGACCAATAAAAACCAAATTTCGTCATGAAAAATCTTTTCTAATGGTTGTAATTTGAACGGGAAGGATACGTGTATTCCATCATTAACTTACGCATTCTTCTAAAAAAGAGTTTTACTGTGTGAACTTCATCGCCATTTTTAAAATAGCCTATAATAACATCCTTGCCGTCATTATATGCATATACCATTTTTAAGATTTTGTATAAAACATTTTATTGAAATCGGCCCACTGTCTCTCTGTCATACCGGGCTTGCAGCCGATACCCAAATTAAAATGACAACAACAGCCACAGCAATAAGAAACACAACGACACAACTGGCAATAGCCAACATTTTTAGAGGCAACAGTAACATACAGCTAAAGTGGGAGATCCCACTATAAACCCCTTTGCAAGAAACACCAAGTTACGACGGTCACCGACTAAAATAGCAGAAAGGCCCATTGTCCCAATGGTGACGGCGACTGAAAGTGAAAAGGGGAGTGGCATCGTAAAGGTTTTAAGAGTCCTGGCCACCAAAAAGGAGAGATGTAATCCAATTCGAGTTCGGAAAAGGACCCATAAGAAAAGACGCCCAATTGCGAGCTGCGTGACACGCCTTTCTCTGGAAAAAAGGGTGATCAACTCCCAAGTCATGCAAGTCATCTCACCGGAGAGAATGAACCTCATCCGAAAGACAAGAGTAGAAGGAGAATGGCTACTCAAGAAGTGCTGGGTAATTCTACTTAAAATGAACGCTGCTATAATCGTCCAGAGAAACACCTCCATGGATGTCAAAAATGGCATAATGGAGATGGAAGAACTGCTGGACCTTATTGCACACCAGCGAAACTCCTGGATGACAGCCGAAAAGGAGGTGAGAAAAAGGCACATCGCTAGTGCAGTCTCTAGTTATGCAAAACGCAGTGCTCTCAGCCCGCAAGAGGGGGAACAAAAAATTGACAAAAGGAGGCGAAGAGAAAACAGCGACGATCTGCTGACGAGAACGCAGCAGGAAGAATTCCGCGGACCAAGCTGCCTCGAAAACAGGAGCGAATTCAGTAATAACAACCTAAGTTGAATAGCGACATCAGTGACTTTACTGTAGCAAAGTCGAAGTCATCTACAACATCAGCGTCTAGGAAAAAGAAAAGGGGAAACCACGGTTAGAGGCCATTCTCTTTAACCTGAAGGAAGAGAAATGTTTCGCGGAAGTTCTTCGAGAAGTCCGCAACAACAAAAAACCAGAAAACGCTGGGATAGAAGTTAAATCTATGCGGACTCGAACTGGCGTTGTACATGCAGAGCGTGGCTTGAAGATCCAAAAGAAAAGAACGTTCTCTGAGACAGTGGAGAGCAGTGGTTTCCAGCCTTGAAATACCATAAGAGATCTGGATTGTCTCACTAGTACGGAAGAGGTGGAGAAGGTGATAAGAAGGGGGTGATGTGGGTAACCTTAAGGTAGAAGTTACGTCTGTCAATTCTAGAGGAGAAATTGGCTATTGTCACTGGCTCTGAGAAGACAGCGAGCGAACTTCTCCATTGCGGCAAAATAAAAATCTGGCGGATTTTTTGCAGAATAAGACGAATGGCAGCCCCAACCCGCTGTTTTAAGTGCGGCACCTTCTGTTACAAGTATGGCGAATCTTAGGACAAAGCGAAGACTTGTGATTCGACATAGTGTCCTTTACAAAGAACGCAGTCTGCAAAAAAATATGTGGCTCATGTTCCCGGTTCTGAGTGTTGCTAGGTTTTCAAGGAAGAGTTACATCCTTCGAGGAAACCTGCATAGGAGTGCAACTGCCCACAACCTGATAGGGCAGATGGTGCAAGAAAGAAAAGTTGATTTGTTGCTTCTCAGCGAATAGTCTCGAGATAGGAGCTCACCATCGGGACGGCTTCATTTGGGTTCGCTGTTCGGAAGTGACGTTTTCAGCGTTTACCTCGCATTGAACGAATCTATGCAAGCTTTTCGGAACAGGCTGCTTTGGAGGACGAGATTAGAAACACAGAAGGAAGAATCCTAGTCGGAGGATACCTTAACGCCAGAGCACTCGAATTGGGCTCAACCAGATTCTCGGGCACACAGATTTTGGAGATGGGCGCCCGGACAGCACTTATTGTCCTGAATATCGGTAGCACTCCGACATTCCGACGACTTGGTTGCGAGGGAAACATCTGTCACGTAACTTTGGCTACGGAGTCCTTAGTGTCAGCGGTCCAATGATGGAAGGTACTGGAAGATTTCACGGTCAGTGATCATCAGAATATTTCCTTCGAAGTGGCAAAAGTGCTCTTCCCAATGTTCTGCTGTTCGACAAACAACTATCGAATGGAACATCGGGAAAATCCGCTTGGCAAAATTTGTAGAAGCTTTCTCAAGAGGGCTAAATCAGCGACAAGATCCAGGTGCAGATAGAAAAACTGCGACTGAATCGCTTGTTCATTCAACAATGAGCCTTATTACCGCAGCTTGTAATGTATCGGCTCCCGAAAGAAAACTGCGTCCCGGGAAATTACCCGTGTACATGCTGAAATTGCAAGCTTACAAAAGAACTGTCTCAGACTTCAGCGGATTGCTTAACCGGCAAGAAGCCAAGACGAGGTGACGATGAGAACCGCAGAGTATAAGAGTGGGAAAAAGGACCTCCGCCACGAAATTAACAGGCAGAAAGCGCGCTGCTGGCAGAAGCTAATAAACGACGTAAACAGAAAGACAGGGGGGCCTCGGGTATAAGCTGATTTCCAAAAGACTCGCTTCCCGTCGGTCGCACTGGTCTATCGAAGCAACGAAGATGGAAGAAATCGTGAGGTAGGAATGAGTATTGAGGAATGCCCACTCTGTGCTGAAAAGAAACTATTCCCAACGAAGTGTTGAAACTCGTATGTAAATACAAGCCGGACTTGCTACCCGGCGTATTCAAAGTATGTTTGACAGCGGGTGTTTTTCCGTTCGGTTGGAAGGTTGGGAGCCTTGTGCTGATAAGCATGGGGAAAGGCGCCCCAGAGACGCCGTCAGGGTATCGTCCGATCAATATGTTGGATACAGCGGGGCAGCTGATTGAGAAGCCCATCAAGCCACGGCTGACTGACACAATATATGCTGCGGGAAATTACTCACCAAGAGAATATGGTTTTAGTGTGGGGCGATTTACAATTGATGGAAGTGGTCTAAGAGGTAAAACTGGCTGGGACACACTGTCGCCACTGTCGACGAGTGGTGCTTCTTGTGACCCTCGACGCAAAAAACCCCTTTTATTCAGCGAGGTGGTGCGACATGCTTGAGGCACTGGAAAATCGTTTCCATACTCCAGGCTACCTATTGCGGATGTTGAGGGACTATTTAAAGGACCGTGCCCTACTCTACCAGACCCGGGTAGGGCAGCGCGGAATGAAGGTAACATCGGAGGCGGTTCAGAGATACGACACGATATATTTTTACTACTTGAAATGCCTGACGAATCCCATCTGGTTGGATGTGCGGACGACAATGCGACACTGATTACCGCACGCAAGGTTGAACAGAGTCAGTGCACACTGAGAATGGTGATGCGGCGAGTAAGTAGATTGATGGCTGAGCATGGACTCTCCCTAGCTCTGGAGAAAACTGAAGTTATTGTGCTGACCAAGGAAAGGGTTGCCACAGTCCTCCCAATTCAGGTTGGTGAAACTATGATTTTGCCGAAGTCGGCGGCTAAATACCTGGGCTTAAGGATAGACACGAACATGAGCTTCTTTCAGCAGATGCCAAACCCGTAGACAAAACTACGGCTAGAATATCTGCGATTTGCCGGCTGATGTCCAACGTCGGAGGTACGCCCTATCCAGCAAGCGTTGCTTGCTGATAAGCGTGGTTCAACCTCTCCTCCTTTAGAACAAAGACTCCGCTCCGCGAGTTATGTCTGCCTGTCGTACCGTCTCGGAGCCACTGTGATGGTGATAGCGGGAGTTATTCTGATCGCTCTCCATGCTGCCAAGCGGAGGCTTATACAACTCAGGAAAGGCGAGGGAAATAAAGAAGCTGTCGTTTGTGAAGAGGGAACCCATACTCTCTAGGCATAGCAACAATCCTGGGAAAGAGAATCGAGAGGAAGATGGACCGCGCATCTCATAAAAGACATGCGGCCGTGGTTCAATCGAAAGCATACTGAAGTTGACTATTATCTAGCCCAGCTACTCAGCGGACACGGGTATTTTCAATCTTACCTAGACAGAATTGAGAAATCACGATCGCTCGTATTTATTGTAAGGACGCCATCGCCATCACCTTTCAATGGAAGTATCCCTTGGGTCTCCAGACACCATAACTGAGGCCATGCTGCAAAGTGAAAACACGTGGAGTCAAGTGGCACGTTACACTCAAAGCATTCTTAAGACAAAAAGGAGGGAGATGGATAGGAGAGGTGCCATGGTAGCAGAGGCTTCCTGAAACCACGGGTTTTGTTCCTATACTAAATAGGCCTGGCCTGGGGTAATGTGGACCAGAGTCCTGGACGCTTCAGTGGGGTGTTTTAGTCGATAGTCTGTCTGAAACAGGAGTCTGGCACTTTGTGCGTAAATGCATTCCACCTTCCCATATCCTGAAAAAAAAATATTTTTTTAGCAGTGGTAATTTTTTGATCCGCCGTTGGAATTATTGTGTTTGAAATATCATGACAACTCGTATCGCACCGTATTATAACACGCCGAAGCACAATAACACAAAATCTTTTTTGCCGCAATTGGATGTTACTGAGTGGAATATCATCGACTTCTTGTAACATTAGTTTGTTAAGCCATTGAATTCAAGAAATACTCCTGCTAACTGACCACCAAGATGTTGCGATTTAATTCTCTTAGATAACTTTTTATGGGGTTATTCGATTCACTTATCTATGTAGGTAAACCAGAAATACCTGATGCATTAGATCGACTTGCTTTCTTTATTCTTCCGGTTGGTTACAGGACGCACTACCTTCAGATGTGTACTTGTAAGAAGACCAGTATCTTATTTATACAAGAGTAGTTGGATATCGATCGAGTTGGCAACCAACTGCCGGTCCATCTTTCTTGGTTGCGCATATTCAGGTATGGTGAACTGGTAAGAGATGGTATTCTACTCTTTTTTGAAATGACAGCCGTGTATGGGACCTAGCTCTGCACCACCCCAACTTCTAGGGAGCAAATTCTTTTTCCACAAAATCTATATTTGTTATTTTCCAACTGATTTTTATTTTAATTGACAATCCCCTCTGCAGGAATGCCGCTAAACACTACCCTAAGCCATCCGAACATGCCATAGGTCGATGCAAGCAACAATTGCAATGATATGAGCTGAACAACTACCTCTACCTATTCAATAGAACTTTATAGGCCTCGTAATCACTGGAAGTGATTCCTTGTTGATTGTTTTGATTTAAGACATGAACTACCAATTCAGAAAATTTCCCAAACGCCTCGCTAGGTTGGCTTGACTTAGGCACTTGGGCAATTCCACCGGGGATAATTTCAATGAACGTGTCGCTTAGTGGCTTTCCACTGGCTTAGTGCGGTTAGAACATGCATATATGTATCTAGGCATATGCATTTGCATTTACTTTATATTATAACTTTTGCATGATTTTCGCTTTATACATTTTCAATGGAAGCCAGTGCGAAAGCAAGTAATATGACACGTCTACGTTTCAGCATTCGAATCGTCTTATTAGGTTCAAGACAGATTAAGAATGCGTCGTAAAATGAAGTAGACGTCTTTACTGTTCTGCTAAGAGGTGTTTGCGGGATATGACGTATTGATTATTATATTCTGTTTGTCTGCCATCATTTCCGGTTCAATTTCGTTTCAATTGCTAATTCACAAGAAATTGTTTTGCAAAGCATGTTTCAGGAAGCGTATACTAGTGCTTGCGTGTGTTCGATATAAAATAGGAGCGGTTAAGGAACACCAACGAAGCATTTAGTGCATACTTTCAAAACTTTATATGGATCTCCTTATTATGCCCAAAAATAACGAACAATAAACGATTTAGCAAGACTGCTTTGCTCCAGACTATCCACCATTGATGTGGTATTCATTAGGTGGGCTGTAAATTAGTACCACAAAAATCAGAGTCCATTCGCCTTAGAAGTCCATTGAAATATTTCTATAGTTTTAGTAATTTGATCTAAAGTTGCCTTTAATAGGAATATATCAGAGAAATTTTATGAAACAAATTATGGGAAAATTAACTCAAACTACTCAAACTTGAACACTCTTCCACTCTCCTTCTCACTCCAATTATTTAGGAAACTAGACGTCCAGGAGCTCACAGAGGCTGAACTTTTTAGAGATATTGGAAGCATCGGAAAAAGTTACGAACCAGGATAAATCTCTCTCTCCATCGTCCCAAAAGGGTCAAGAGTTTCCTGACTCCATGTGCATGTTTTTTGTATCTACGAACTTTACTTCAGGTTTCCTTTCAGGAACTTATGTTGATATTCTCCAAACTATTAGTTCCAGTTCTTAGTGCGAACAATTTAAAAAGTGGGGAACCTTGAAGGAACCCCGCCACCATACCCTCCCTCTCTGCACCAACTAGATTTGGGAATATCGGACGTGTTTTCCCTTCTTACACCCTATATAGAATATTATTGATATTCCGATATTCCTAAGTCTAGTTAGCACAGAGAGCACGTATCGATGGAGCTCTTTCAACTTTTCAGATTTTTGGGACAGCTTTGCTTCGTTAGTGACGAATAATTAGTATGCTCATTTCGAGCATCGCCTACATCTACCTTTATTACAAGATATGTTAAAAATGTATAAAGTATAACGATTCGACTACACTTTCGTGCTATCGCTATCGGTTCGCTGGAATGCATTTCAGCTTCTACCAGGTATTCCCAGATGCCAAAACCGAGCTACTTGCTCTTGCGCCAACCAACTTCTTCGTTTGAAACAGTATCAGGCCAGCGCACCTCGATGATACGATACGGAGAATAATCACAATAACAAACAAGTTGGGAAACCGGCAGCTTGACGCTTCAGGTATAAAAGGTTTTGTGTTTCCCTATGTGAGGAGCATAACGTAGTTCTCCATTGGCTTATAGCATTGACCCGAGATATTGAAATCATTCAGTTCTGGGCAGGTTACTGCCATTGCCAGAACTCAGCGATTTAAAAATCTCGAGTC
Organism: Hermetia illucens; assembly: GCF_905115235.1. Classification (NCBI taxonomy): domain Eukaryota; kingdom Metazoa; phylum Arthropoda; class Insecta; order Diptera; family Stratiomyidae; genus Hermetia; species Hermetia illucens. The sequence goes on along the minus strand of NC_051854.1, from coordinate 96,342,149 downwards.
AACGATATCAGCCAATGGAGAACTGCGTAATGAAATTGTTTCACGCATTAATGCAACCTGGATGAAGTGGCATTCCCCAACTGGTGTTCTTTGTGATCGACGTATTAGCGCACGTCCCAAATCTAAAATTTACTGCAATGTCGTCCGTCTGCCACTCTCTATAGTTCTGAGTGTTGGCCGACTATAAATGACAATGAATGGCGTCTTGCGGTAATGGGGACGAGATGTTGTATTGCACTGGTGGCGTGACACGTTTTGATTACGTCTGAAATGAGAATATCCGCGATCGATATGGGTTTGCATCGATCGTGGAAAAACTGCAAGAGAGGCGTTTTCGATGGTGTGGCCACGTAATTCACGCCAACGAGAATTCAACAACCAGTATTGATCAGAACATCGAAAGCAATGGTAAGCAACCAAAAAGCCGGCCAAAACAATGGTGGCTTGATACGCTGGATGGGGATTTAAAGGTCTCGCGATTACATTCTGATCAGGCATTTGATAAAATAAAATAACGAAACCGATCACCACGAGCCGACCCCGCTTCTGAACTGAAGGCTGAAGAAAAAGGAAAAGGTGTGAGGAGCGACGAGTGCACGACAGCTCCGTGTGATATAGCTAAAAACTCCATTGCCCTCTATTTTCTAGAAAGCGATTTAAATAAATCATTTGATGGAAAGCCCGGTGTTGATAATGGTCAACCTCATACGCTTCACGCCCTCAGGTTAATATTATTAGCGAATGAAAACAATTTAACCAACATCAAATATAAACAAGTCGGGAAACCGGAAGCTGGACGCTTCAGGTACGAAAGGTTTTGTGTATTTCTTAGTACGTGGCACGTAATATATCCATATATTATGTGAGAGTATCCACTTTCGGGTGATATTGACATTCATAGTCTTCAATTTTCAAAGAAGCAACAAATTTGAGGTATTATAACTTTGTTAGTAATAGTGCGATTTCCACCAAACTTGGTATGATCATGTTCTATATTATAGCCTATATCACTGCAAAATTTCATGGTACTAAGGTGAACTTAAGGGGGGTTTTTCAGTAAATTTCTAAAAAGTAGTAATATACTATTAGTAAGTTTATTTGAGCAGATATCGGAATGGGACATATTTTGAGGCCTAGATTTCATCTAGACGCACCACCCTGATTTTTTTTCGGATTTTTAGGTTGGGTAGTTTCCGAAAATGAGTCCTGTCTCACTTCAAGTGCGTACATTTTGACTCCTTACTCACGCACTTTGCAATTTATGCCAAAACTAATATCAGTTTCGGAAAGTACAAACCAAGACCTTTCATTTGATACCCTACACAACTATATCCGGTGAAAAAAAATGTTGAATCCCCCCTTTGCATGTATGGGGAGCCCCCCTTTAAACTCCACCTAAATTTATGCCACTCACTGTATGCGTGGGATTTTATAGTTCCCATCTGTCCACCAAATTTCGTTCGGATCGGTTTAGCCGTTTTAGAGAAAAATGCGTGTGACAGACAGACAGACAGACATTGAATCGATTTTAATAAGGTTTTGTTTTACACAAAACCTTAAAAAACGACGTAATATGAGGGAAGAGGAAGAGCTGACTGCGTTTGGGTGCAGCACAAAATGCGTCGCCCCCGCACCTACCAGCAAAAGAGGCAGCAAGGACTGAATACCCCATATGACACCGGGACGCCCAAATAAAGAGAAAGCCTTACCAAGTGACTCGACTCACGGTGCGGGGACGGCAACTCCACTACCCTGTAGTGTCCCATTTCCGAAAAAAAAAACCAGCAAAGAATCGCTAGTTCTGAGAAGGTGGATCCGGACACGAACCGAGTGGAAGTGCAGTTGACCGTCTTAGCTAAAGCCGAAGAGGAAAGGCTCATCAGAAAATGCGCGACAGTGGTGAAGCGTACGTGGTCGGTAACGTTCCAGAAGAACCTCAGGAAAGGCGTCAAAAACGGGATGATGGAACTGGAGGAAGTACTGGACCGCATCTCTTTCTACAGGCGAACGTGGAGAACAGCGGAAGATACGCGGAAAACAGAAACAGCCTCATTTTCCGTTGAGGACACTACGAGCGCCAAACGGATCGTAGGCAGCCCCTGCAAAGCGAACTGGGGAAAAAGCAGAAACGGGAAAACGTGCCAGAAGCAGACTTTATCCATTTAGTTCCCAGGGCCGAAAAAGGAAGGCGACGCAGGATAAAAGCAAACAACTGAGTACGCCGCTAGAGATCCATCTGTCCAAAGACAAGGAGGCTGCAAACCAAAAGCCAGTAGCAGAAAAGACGAAGAAACGAAGAGGGGCTAGATCGTCGGACGGTGGCGGAGTCCTCGTCGAGCTAGGCCCGAAGACGATTAGCAAAAATACGTTCTGCAAAGCGGTCAAGGGGTTACTGGTGGAGAAGGATTTCGTTTCTTTTCTAGAGTCAATGTGCTCTCTAGAAATTTCAGATCTTGATCGCCACACAGAAAAGGTCGAAGTAGAGGAGGCCACAAAACGTGAATGTCCAGAGGTAACCAATACCCGGATAGGTATCACTTTTGTGAATGCGCGAGGCCAAAAGCTCACTGTTGTGGAAGTCCCCGGAAAATATGCGAGGAAACACCTTAGCAGCGGGAATATCAAAATTGGATGGGTAGAATGCCTGCAATGAAAGCGAAAGTTGCGTTCTCTGCAGGGATCGTGGCGCGTCTGGTGAGAGCTGGTTTGGGGTGATGTCCAATCTTTAGGGCAGAACTGGAAAAGGCTAGGACGCGACTAGCATGATCCGCATCATACAAATTAACATGCACCGGAGTGCAACCGCTCACCAGTTGCTAGCACAGTTTGCTGCGGAGATAAAGGTTAATCTAGTGTTAATACGGGAATAGGGACGCGGCGTCATGGCATTTCGACTTATCAGGTACCGCTGCCATCTGAGTTCAGGACGGGCTTCGACTTCGTGTTCCTGCTCCTTTTTCAACGTTTACCTGATGCCGAATGAGAAGATGCCGGACTTTCAGCACCAGCTTGATGCTCTGGAAGACGTCATTTCGGACACGGAGGAACAAATCCTGGTAGGCGGTGAATTTAATGATAGGGCTATTGAATGGGGCCTGCCTCAACTAGACTCCCGAGGGAAACGGATCCTGGAAATAGCGGCAAGAACCGGACTCGTAGTTTTAAACACCAGATCCACGCCAGCGTTTCGGCATCCAGGCATCCCTGACATCACTTTTATGTCGGAATCTTTGGCATCACCCGTGAGCGGGTGGCACTTTTTAGAAGATTTGTCGGCAAGTCATCACCAGTACATCGCGTTCGAAGTAGTTGATGCAACTTGCCGGCGTGCACCGACTCGACACTCCCTCTGCTTGTGGAATGTCGTGAGGGCGAACATCGGGAAGTACGTCGAGGCTCTTGGAACAGGCAGATTCGCGCTGATACTGTCGTAAACTCAGTAATGAACCTAATAACGACACCTGTGAGGCTTGCACGCCCCGGAGGGGCCCCAGCCGTGATATACTGGTGGACGCCAGAAATTGGTTACCTTCGAAAGGAGTGTCATAAGCTCCGCCGTTTGGCACAACGTTTACATGCGTAAATAAAAGCAAAACTCGCGACTGGCATAACCTAGTCATAGAAGCAAATGAGGACCCGTAGGGACTTGGGTATAAACTTGCCACCCGGAAAATCGGGGCTCTGCAGAAACCGTGCTTCCAAAATACCGACCAGATAGACCACATTGTATGCCATTATTCCCCACACATCCTTTACGGGTTGATGTCAATAGCGCGAAAAGCGTCGAGAATTGCCTCCTTTGCACAATAGAAGAGCTCGAAAAAGCAGTTTTCATCATGGAAAACAAGAAAGTGCCAGGTTCTGATGGCATCCCCGAGGAAGTTTACAAACTGGTGTTTCGCCAATGGCCAGACTTGCTGCTCGCGGCCTTCAATGTCAGTCTGAAGGAGGGCGTTTTCTTCTTATCGCTGGAAGATAGGGAGGCCCGCGCTATTCAGCAAAGGATAAGGAGACCCGGAACTGCTGTCTGCATACCGACCGCTGTGTACACTTGACACGCCCGGGAAAGTGCTCGAAAAGCTCATCAGGAGCAGACTCGATGAAGCGATCCGCGCTGTCGGCAGTTTGGACTCAGAACAGGGAGATCCACAGTAGATAATGCTCCTCATCATGTTTGATTTCAGAAATGCCTTCAATTCTGTAAGATGGACAGATATGCTAGGCACATTTGAAAACTCATTCAGCGTGTCAAGCTATCTCTTACTGAGTGGCAACTCTCTCGGCAAAATGAGCCAATAGGCAAAGGAATACGCGGCTCATTGACAATTTAGATTCGTGGCTGAACCGAACGCATGGAGCATGGCATGGCATGGAGGTATTCAGTCTTATTTGCACAAGATTGGGAAGGCACGATCGTCTGTTTGTGTGATCTGCAAAGGAGTGGCGGACGACCCTGAACACACCTTTTTCTCTTGTGAAAAGTCGAACGGCTTTCGTCAGCAGTTGTATGCAGACACAGGAAAGCTCTCTCCAGATAATATTGTGAGACATTGACAGATGTTCGCATTATGTTTGGGTTCTTGTAATTGCGGAGAAGATTGAACTCGAGCGGCGGAGACACCGGATGGCAAGGGATTCCCTGAACTAACAACTCGCTTTCTTCCTTCCCATTGGTGAAAGGAAGTGAAAGCCCACCTTTGCATTCAGATCATCCAATACGATGAAAATATGACCTTGAAAAAGCCTCCCCTGAATTGCGTGTCATTGCTCGTAGAAAGCATCCTTTTCCACAATATCTGAACTCAGCTTATCGCGTTGGAATTCTCGCTCGAGTTAGGGAAAGCGAGCATTCCGGAGCCTCTCGTTACCGTTGCAGAAACAAATTGATAGACACTGGTCTTCGGGGTGAGGTCAGTCCCTATCCATCCAATGACAAAGACAAAATAGTTGAATGTTATTCTCGCTAGCTATTGGGAACCAAGGGGAACTGTAGATTGGTAGGTAAAAAAGCCGATGTATCAAGAAATAAATAGGCAAGAGGAAATAATGCGGAATGAGGTTACAGAGTCGATGGAGGAGAGGATCCGAGAAGAGGGAAAATGTTAGGAGGGAGCTGTCAAGTTGCATGAGGTTACCAGTGCCGATATTCGAAAATCACAAAAAGTGATCAGTCAGGAAGTGACTATAGAGCAAAAGTGAAACAACCGCGAAGTAGTAGACAATGGAGAGGAGGTCAACACTCCAAGTGTAAAATGGCAGGAAGAGGTCATGCGAGAAGCTACGAAACAGCAGGAAGAAATTTGTAAGCAGAATGAGCATACCTGATGGAACAGTGCAAAGCCAGAAGAGGCGACTATTCAAGAGGTGATAAGTTGACAAACGGAATGTGTAAAGAGGCGAGAAGTGATTGATAGGAACTTGAGACCTTTCAGGACAGAGGTAACAACAAGCGTATGCTGGACGGCAAGGAATCTAGCAGCAGTGTACAACTCGCATAGTGACCTGAAAACAATGATTCGCCAAGTTGTAAAATTTATGAGCGTATTTTTAGAAGCGAATGTCATGACTGAATTAGAGGGAGGTATGTAACACGGAGTTATAAGAAGCATCACAGGAAGCGGAAGGGATCAGAATGAATGGATAAATGGACACGGAGCAGTTTTGGGATAGTTACTATGAAGAAAGTGAAGATGTAGATAGGAGATCAGCAAAATTGAAAAATATGGAGGATACACGAATGAGCATCGTAGGCCGATCCAGAAATATATATCGTTTGTGTGGTAAGGCAGAGAAAAAGCTAGCTTTCGAACAAGTATGGCAAGGTTCTGAAAAGTGATAAAAGAAAAGGCGATAATTAATTTGGAGGAGCAAAACCAAAGAAGAAGTTGTTTAACGGTCAAAAGTTCCATAGCTAAGATTTATGCGACACGACGACAGAATATTCGCAAATGGGTAGTAAGAATCAGTTCTGTTGGCTTTTTCGGGAACCAATTATTATTGCTCCAGAGTTTCCAGGACAAGAAGGACCTCGTTGGGAAATTAAGGAATTTACTGATGCTGTTGATTAAATTAGGCGAAAGGTATATGGTAAAAGCCGAACGAAACTGAAATTTCAGCAACTGAAGAGATGAAGACGAATCAACACGTCCAAAGAATAGCAGCGATTCTCGTGCGGGACGAACAAATTTAGGCGGTTGGCAGTGTGACGAAATTCACTTTCAGAGAAATGGTAGTAATGATAATTAGCCGGGACACCAAAATGATATAACAATGGGGCGAATATTTAATTTGGATAATTGTTAATAGATGGCCCCAATGCCAGTAAGGGGATCTTGTCAAAGGTGCTTCTGGAATGTTCCACGAGATATAAAAGGGCCGAAGGTCCGCCCAATCCAATTTTTTAAGTAAAACAGATCGCGTCGGTTATAAATACGCGTAGAAGTGTACCAGTTGAAGGAATTGTTCTATAATTAGTTATGCAGTATTGTTGTATAATTTAGTGTAAAATAAAAGCTTATATTAAAGTTATGGAACGGGTTTACGTAATAATATGTTATGAGAACTAATGTTTTTGAAATAATACCCAGGACGAGTTGGCTTGCTGGACTGATTGCTCATAGAAGGTGAAATAGTTTCATTATAAACTACATATAATAGATCAAAGTAAAGCGTAAACAAGCCATTACCATTCTTATCATATCCTTTGATTATATTCAAAGTTTACCTCTATTATCGTTACCTGTGAATTTTACTACCGACAACTAAGGGTAAACAATTTCGCATTCATTTGAAAACAGGTGTAGCAATATTTTGCTTATACCGTGAAGGAAGGCTCACAGGCTGATGAAGTTTTAAATTTTATCAATTTTTTGTTGAAAGCAAGGCATAAATATAGAAGGACTGCATTTATTTTTTGAAGGCTTAAAAATAGCATGTGTTGATACTCTGTTGCCCTTATATTTCCTTATATTAATGGGGAAACACACGATCATGATTTTTTTTCAGAAATCGTCTTAAAATTAAATAGGAGCTGAATTAAGCACTTACGTTCATCAGAAAAATTTCTTTGTATGTGAATGACAGAAACATTCATGTGTATTTTAATTAATGTTGATTGTGATATTTGAACGAAGCCCAGCATTTATGAAGGGAATAAATTGTTTCCGGAACATTGGCTCGCGTCTAAATAAAAAGTTACTAGTGGTCTCAATATATGTCATGTTGATTGATGATGATTGATGATCTAAACTGGTCCTGCTAAAATATGTGTTGATTGAAGACTGCATACGAAATTTTGATTGGAGGTGCACATGTTGATTGTTGATAATAAGGTGGTAGACATCCACAAGCAAACAGCAAAGCTATTCCATTGATGTTGATTTGTAATTATTTTTATGCATGTTGTTTAGAAGGAGCTTAAACAATTTCTCAGATCTTCCTATACACAGTTGATCGGTTGGGCTTGAGTTATCTTTTAAATTTAGTTATCATTTTTAAATTTGATAGGCTAATTGAAAGCTCTAACGGCTAATTAAAATATATTCTATTTGTATCTCGTATATATATATATATATATTTAAACGTTAAGTTTACTTTATCATCTTAACAAACAACTTATGTAAGTGACAACAACTTTCTAATGAATGAATTGACGTTACTCAATATTTCTACAAAAATTATCATCCGCACTGTCTTGTTGTGCCACGTAACTCAGCTCCATCATAGATACTGAGGTTATGCCGTCGAGAGTATTCATTTACGACGTATTGTCCTGCATATGTTTCAATTTGGAAGGAAAACCATTATATCGCAAAGAATGCAATGCGTTTTATAATTTGGGTCGGCTATGTTTTTTAAAAATTATATTATTTGAATGTATTTACCTTCCTCGATTCGTCGGGATGCTACATCTATATCCGCTCCAGCATCTTTTAATATCACATACATTAATGGCATCATTTCCCAAGGGTAATGAAATATCTCTAATAATTTTTGACAATAATCTAATGTGACTTCTGATCTAGGTTCTGAAAAAATAAGAACAAAAAGTTTTTGTGTCAGTTATTTTGTGAAGAAAATCTTGAAAATTTGGTTTAGTAGATAAGCATGGCATAGCAAGCCAATGACAATCTTTTAAGTTGCTTATGTAGAACGATAATAATGATTTGAGAAAAATGAAAGTGACAGCAGTTCGCTAAATTTATTACGTCGGCGAGTTTAGAGATCGAAAATGATCATTATTTTAACGGACCCATTCTCAGAAAGTACTCAACCGAAAAATCTGAAAAAAATCAGGAGGCTGCCACTAGATGGTGGCTGGGCTCCGAAATACCTTCCATACCGATATCTGTTCAAATAAAGTTAATAATAGTATATTACTATATTTTTTAGTAATTGGCTGCAAAACACCCCTTAAGTTCATCTTAGTACCACGAAATTTTGCAGGCTATAATATGAAGCGCGATCCTACCAAGTTTGGTAGAAATCGCACAACTACTCACAAAGTTATAATAGGTCAAATTGATCGCTTCCTTACAAATTCAAGACTATGAATGTCAATATCACCCGAAAGTGGATACTCTCACATAATATATGCGTATATTACGTGCTACGTACTTATCGGACAAATGCACACTCAAATGTCTTTATATAAGAAATACACAAAATCTTTTGTACTTGAAGCGTCCAGCTTCCGGTTTCCCGACTTGTTTATTGGATGAAAAATGGAATTTTTTCATACCAAAAACCAATAAATTGCTGGACAACATTTTATTTTTTTAATCTCGGCACAATTGTGGGTAATTTATTTATTTTTTTTTTTAATTTCAGGCACTTTGAAAGTCACAATCACTGTGGCAGTGGGAGATTTTTAGAGGCTTCGGAGATCGCGAATAGATGCATCTCCACTGAAATAAAATTTTTATTGTTTTTCTTCAAAGTTCCTACCATCATCGCGCGGTTTAGGCCTACCTTAATAAGGAGCTCTGGACATCCCGGTTTTGCGCCGAGGTCCACCAATTCGATATCCCTAGAAGCTGCCTGGTGCCTTGGCCTATGCCATCGTTCCATTTCCGGCATGGTCTGCCCCGTCTTCTTTTTCTACCAGAGATATTGCCTTTATAGACTTTTATCCATACATATTAAGTGACCCGCCCACCGGAACCTGTTGAGCCGGATTTTATCGTCATTATGTAGGCTACGAAATAGTCCATCCTCATTTGGGGGCCAAACATTTTTCGCAGGTTTCTTCTCTCGAACGCAGCCAAGAGTTCGTAATTTTTCTTGATAAGAACCAAACTCCCCGAGGAATACATGAGAACTGACAAGATCGTTGTCTTGTAAAGTAAGAGCTTTAACCCTTTCTGTAAGCTGAAATAGGCCCTATTGGCTGCCAACAACCTTGCGGGGATTTCATCGTCGTAGTTATTATCGTTTGCGACCCTAGATAGGAGAAAATTTCAACTCTCAAAGTTGTAGTCTATTAGCTTTGTTCTTCCCGTTTGACCAGTGCAGTTGGATGTTGTTGGTTGGTTGATTTTTGGTGCTGACCTTACCACCATATATTTTGCCGTCCCTTCATTGATATGCAGCCCACGATCTCGCGCCGCTCGCTCGATCTGGATGAAGGCACTTTGATGTCCCATAATGTCGATATCGTCAGCATAGGCCAGTAGTTAGGTGGACGTAAAGAGAATCGTACTCCCCAGATTTACCTCAGCTTCACGGATCACTTTTTCCAAGGCCAGGTTAAGGAGGACGTATGATAGGGCATCCCCTTGTCTTAGACCGTTATTGATGTCGAATGGTCTTGCGAGTGATTCTGCTGGTTTTATCTGGCCTCGCACATTGGCCACCTATGCTATCATAGGTGGCCTTAAAGTCGATGAAAAGATGGTGCCACTGATGTCCATACGCCAACAGTTTTTCCATAGCTTACCGTACAGAGAAAATCTGATCTGTTGCTGATTCCTGGAGTGAAGCCTCCGGTCAGGTTTTGGGCATATGGGGTTATCCGGAATACCAAGATAGCGGAGAATATCTTATAGATGGCACTTAGCAGCTCACCATACCCACGTTTTCTACAATCTTTATATGATAAAAAATAATCATAAAACCAAAAATGACCAACGGTTTCATCCAAAGCAGAGGCAACTCTTCAGACGCTGCCTCACCTCTGCTTTGGCAGGCGAGTTCCCCATTTGGTCCGGTCCACCATCATATGGATGCGGACTTAGGATCCCGCATATCCTAAACAACTACCCAGCGTCTAGTCTAGCTTAGACTAAAACTACTGGCGGTTTAGTTTAACATAATTCGCAACCTTGTCATGTTTTTGCGATGATATAAAGTAGCGATTTTCCACATGTTGCCACTTTCGGTCAATTCTTCGGCCTCACTTTCACCTTGATTTAGTTCCGCCGTTAATTTCCTAGTATAAATTCAATCCATTCAAAGCAAATGAGTTTTCTGCATCGCACATACTGAGTAAATCTACATTGATCATATATCGGAAATAGGGGCTGCTTCATCTTCTTTGATGTGAATTTCACGAATATTCACATCTTTAAATAAAGATGAATCTTGTTATACTCCAAAATCGATGAGCTCGATGTAACTCATGAGAAGTTTATTTTCATATATCCGATGAATGGTGAGTGGTAGAGTTATTTATACCCTTACAACTCCCAAGTACGCGTAGAAGTCTTGAAGCGTTATATTTTTCCGCATTAACTGCTTTTGCTGAGTATTTTCGTTGTATTTTTCATAGACAGCAATTGCCTTTTTATTGGTATGTCGAATAATTAGGTCCACCATTACTGCAGTAAACATTTTCTTAAATGTTTCGCTAATCGATAAAATTCCTGTAAAACATTTGTCTCTAAGGTAGTGGGCTTTCCCACCGTGACCTCTGAACAAGAAACCTACACAAGATAGCGTAAGTCAAAACTAAAGCAGGGCAAAAAACCTCGGCTTGGGTGTATGCGTTCTCCGCATAACTCACATGAATTTGAGCAATAAAACTCGGTTCAGGAGAAGCTTCCAAAAGGTGACATTTTTATCGTGATGAGTGATTTGAATACCAATGTGGGATCTGACAACACCTCGGTCGGACATGTTATGGGGCACCATGGCTTTGGTGACCGTAAAGGTAATGGTGGAGGTTCGTGGATTTCTGCAATTTCCCCCGCTCCCTCATTGGTAACACGCTTTTCGAGTACAGGGTCTGCTATAAGATCAATTGGGTTTCAACTGGTCGAAACTGTATGAGCAATCAGATCGACCACTTTGCAATCAGCACTAGATTTAACAGCTCCTGGATGTGCGTAACAAGAGAGCCGCTCATATCGGCCTCAGAAGAGATGACCATCTGATGGTCGCTTGAGTGTTGCGTTCATTATTTCTCGCAGGGTTGGGGAGCTGCGACCCCTTAAATTCAACATCGACCGCTTGTGCGACCCAGCTGTCGCTCGAAAGTGTAAAAGTGCTCTTTTCTCGGGCCCTGGACAGTTCGTTGGCCACGTCCCGAAAAGGCGTCATAAAATCTGACTGACTGCGAAGTCGTTGAAGCGGATCGATGAATGGAAGAGCCTAAAGGGCCGCGACTGATGGCGGGCGTGACGCGCTCGAACCCCGATACCGAGCGAAATCCCGAGCAGTTCAGCATAGTGTACGCCGTGACAAAAGAGATTTTGTTATTGCGTTCGCCAGGGAAGCGGAAGATGCCGCAGATCACAATGATTTCAGAACTGTATACCGCATCACGAAAGAGCTTGCATGTGATCGCCAATCTTTCGATGGTTCTGTGAAGGACGCTAGTGGTTGACTTCTCATCCATGATGATGGACAACTGAAGAGATCGAAAGAACACTCCATCAGGATCCTTACCGTATTGCATCCGATAAGGTTTGTCCTTTCGTGGATAGAATAGCTAGTCACCGTAACATGCGGGCACACGTTTTGAGTGTAACAATTGGAACAATCCCCCGCCTTCGCAAAGATAATAGCTCAAATAATCCCGGAACGCATCAAAGAATATCTCGAAAGCTTGATTGCTAGAGAGCAGAGTGGTTTCCGCTCGGGATCCTCCTACATCGACCATATCAACACCCTGCAGATCATTTTGGATTAGTGCGCGGAAGTTAAATTTTCGCTGCACCTGCTTTCGATAGCGTGAACAGGGTGTGTATCTAGAGTGCCCTACGGGGGAGAGGCGTTTCGGATTAACTAGTAGTTATTATCAGAACGACATATGATGGCGCAAAATGTCACGTGCTGCATCGAGGTAATATCTCGGATGTTGAGGCTCAAAACGGAGTTCGCCAAGGTTGCATCCTGTCACCGATATTATTTCTTCTTGTTATCGGTAACGTTCTTCATACTGTCTTATCCGGAGGACGTGGAGGAATTCAATGGACGATGACGCCTTTCCTCAGACACCTCGACTACGCTGATGACATCTGCTTGCTCTCTAACCAGGTTATGGACGTTAGCCAAATGGCTCTGGATTTGGCAAAAGAGGCCTGAAGATAAACACCAACAAAACCAAGGTTCTCAATATGACGGATCATCGTACTTTCTCTATCTGCATTAACGAGCAAAGCATCAAAAGCGTCGATCAATTTGTATACCTAGGAAGCGTGGTTTCTGTGGGCGGTGGCACCGAACTAGATGTTACCCGACGCATCAACAGCACTAGATGCGCGTTCGTTGCCCTGTTTAAAATTCAGAAATGCTGTGCTTTTGTTATTGCTGTGTTGTTATATGGGAGTATCACTTGGAAAGTGAACTCCACTGTTACGCAAAAGCTAGAAGCTCTCGTCAATACCTGTCTGCGTTGGCCTGACACTATCCGAAACGAACAATTTGGTCGGGACACAGGCTTGGCATTCGTATGCAATGTGGCAGTGGATAGGTGGCACATTAAGGAGGGGGCGGCAATTGCATTGCTGGCTATGCCACGCAGTGGATTCCACTCTCCCAAGATGACCGACGAGTGGGTCGCCCCAAGGACACTTGACGGAGAACAGTAGAGGAGGAGTGTCAGCGTCTCGGGAAGTGGTGGGGAGAGCTGCATTTCAGGTAACTGCGAGCGATGGCGCGTACCTGGGATTGACACACTATACTCCGCCAAGGGATGAAAAGCAACTATATATGAATTCATTGGTCACCTCGTTTTCTTCATCTACTGCGACAATTATTTAAGTAGCCTTATATAATTTTTTCAGGGTTATACGCCCGATTTGATACTTGATTTGAACATAGATTGTTTGACTATTGTTTCAACCACGTGCTTGCAACCAAATGCCATCATACAGCTATGGACGATACCCCGATGAAAACAAATATCATCATGTATCTTCCGCCCTTATCTGCTGCTTCGGCTTCAACTTCTTACCTTTTATCTTCGGCATCAGATCATGTCCAATTTCGGGATTAATATTTCAGTGATGTCTGTCACAATTTATTCGACCATATATATGTATGTAATATCACCTTAAGGGGGTCATCCCGTGAGTCGGGTTGGAGAAATAGATTTTTTTTTTGCATGAATTGTATCTATATATAGTGGAAAATATGTGGGCAAAGGGATTTTCCGATATTCCGAGTCCTTCAGAAATTACAGGGTTAAACAGGTAAGGAGTTTGCAGCCCCGGTTAGAGTACTCGATGAGAAAGAGCATCGAATCTTTTTTTACCTGAGCCTTATAAATTTGAAGACAGGTATAAATATAAAAAGATAAAAAAACAATCAATTGTCTAAACTTATTTGCTGGAATAAAAAGGATAATCCAACCTAGAGTGAGCACTGAAAGGCTTTCAAGCTTTACTCAGTTATATTTTGTTGTAAGTATTGTGCTGTTTGTGTGTTCAGTGATTTTTTTAAACGGATCGTACGAAGGGAGATCGCTTTAACGTTCAACGTTATGCTGGCACTAAAAAACAAGTATTTCATGGGAATCGATAGTTATCAGAGAAGAAAAAGGACTTCGCATCAACATCAGCAAAGAAACTTTTAGCAAGCATGAACATGGATGTTCCAATTGCGACAAGTTTTGTATATTGTATATTGGATTTTGCTGGAGTTTTCTCCGGTATTTCTGCAAATTTCTGCAAATAGTAAAATATACGTAGTAGTAAAAAAGGAATACGTAGGACATGTCGAGAAAAGAATGGGAACGCGACTTAGAAATGCAAAGAAGAATCACAAAGGCATTGGTGGAAAAGGGGCTGGAAAACTTACTGATAAGGACCTCACTACATTTTCTGGGCTAGCTATGTGTCGACACGCAAATTCGATAGAAGGAATGAAGCAAGAAATTTGGGAAACTTTCTTCCATAAATGTTCTACAGAAGAAAATCCTCAGCATCAAAATTGTCCAGCAGGCGAGGACAGTTGATGCAAATGGCGCAAAGCGGAAGCTAAAGGAGAACTGGATAGTTTTCACCACGAGAAGGCACCTTTGACTGAAGAAGTTCAAACAATCATCAAACCAATCTACGAAGCTTTGTCACGAGATGATCTCTTGAACAGACGTTTAGGAACAGAAACCCAGAATAACAATGAGTCGTTAAATGCATTGGTCTGAACTTTCGCTTCTATACACCTCCATTCTGGGGCCAAGGTCGTAGAAATAGCCACTTTTCGGGCTGTAATTATTATCAATGAAGGATTCAATAGCATTCTCAAAATCCTAGTGACAATGGGATGTCAAGTTGGTCACATATGTCAGGTTTATGCCGACCGCCGTAATGAAGCGCGAATTTGGCGGTCCGAACGACGATCGACTGACCTCACTAAAAGAGCCACAATTGACACGAGAGAGCAACAATCGGCCTTACAAGACTTTTTTGAAGAAACGGAGGGTGCTCTCTATGGACCAGGTATAGCAGATTAATGGTGAGCTAAAATTTTACTGTTGATAATCACATTTAAATTTTCAAATGCGTTTTTCTCGAAACTGCATCTTGAAAATCGGCTGCCACCATAGCTCAAAATCTATCCAACCAAATTCTTTGAAATTTTCACGGCTTCTTTAGTACATATTCCTACGGTCCGCAAACTGGGATAATTGTAATCGGACGGGTAGTTTTTTTTTTTATTCATAAAAAAAGTCATAAAAAAACACCAAAATCCAAAAAATTAAGTTTAAAAGCCCACCAAAAATTTACCTTTTAATATTTTCTAATTATCCTAGTTTGCGGACCGTGGAATATTGTCCACATTAAAATGCCGTTTAGTTTTTTCCCTCAGATGAGCACAGCGCCCTCTAGCGTGGCAGCAGAAAAACACCTTTTTTGGAGATGGGTGCATAAATTAACACCTATTCCGAAAATTAGCTATAAAATCAATTGAAATAATAAAAACTTGTTGTTTCTTTTTCGTTGGTGTGGGTATTTATTCTTGCAAATACCGATATTTCGGAAACCACTTGTTCCCTTCATCAGTTTCAAACTTGTTTGCACTGATGAAGGGAACAAGTGGTTCCCGAAATATCGGTATTTGCAAGAATAAATTCAAACTTGCTTGCACTGATGAAGGGAAGAAGTGGTTCCCGAAATATCGGTATTTGCAAGAATGAATACCCACACCAACGAAAAAGAAACAACAAGTTTTCATTATTTCAATTAATTAATCGTTGGAAACACCGCATAATTTCACTCTGATATGAAATCAAGCTGACAAATTTATCACATATACTAGAGATATCAATAAACATATGGTGAAAAAATCACTTTTCTATCTTTAAATAATTTTTCAAAAAAAAGCAAAAAAAACGGCCTTCGCACGGGATGACCCCCTTAAATAGAATACCAGAATTAGTATGAAGTTGTACTTCTGGATACATACGCAGCCAAGAGTTCATAATTTTTGTTTGCTAATTTAAATGTGAAAGATGTAGAGTTTCCAGGTTTCTAACAATTATAAATATTTTCCCATCAACATATAACAGATTTAGTTGTTTACAAACAATTTTTTTCTTCGGCTTTAATGTGCAAAAAAAGCAATCAAAAATCTTGTGTGGGCAAAGCTACGTTGGATCGAAACTTCGAAAATCTCATTATAGAGCTGAGTTGCTTGGATTGATCGCCCGGCCAATGTCTGATACTAAATGATTCGCTTTCAATCTCCTCTGCCACATTGGTTATTCCCAGTGATCCGGTAGAGTAATTATACTACCTCATGAGGCCGGACATATTTCTTAGTTATTAACCGAGTGGAATAAAAATGATAGCAGCTAAATGGAAACCAAGTTATAAAGTTGAGCAACGAACTGAAAACCTGCACAAGAGATCCCATTACTGAAGGGAGTGGTAAAGAAGAGGGAAGAGAATAGGAATTGTGAAAACATAAAAACAGACTTTAATGGCGTTACCAACGACCAATCGTTGCTGGCACACAGGCACTAAGAAAGTTGAAATTTGAGCTGCCCAGGGCATTAGTTGATGGACGCGGTGAATGCGAATAGGTGCAGATAACTTGACGACTCGATTCGCTTCGAGTACGGGAAAAGCCCCTCTTTAGAGCCAAACAAAATTTAATATTGATGGCGGACTCAAAATCGGCTTCCTTATGACAATTCCAGTAATGATTTCAAGTTTATGAGAAAATACTCTACCTAGAGATGGTTGCCTTTTCTACCTGGATTTTCGGTAATCATGCATCATATATGTAATACATTTACCTGAGAAAATAATGCGGTTAAAGCACATTGCATAAGCGTTATGTAATACTCAGACGTTACAATGTCGCGCACTAGGACTCAGTTATTTCCCTAAAGACGGTTTGATGTTTACAAGGAATACAAACAATTGGGCTCGAGCACATAAGAGATAGGATACCACTGGGCTAGTATGCATCAACACCTATCAAAAAGGTCGTTACTAAGATTTTTTCTTTTGTGTTTGTTGTTGATTTTTCACATCTTAACGAAAAGGGCGGAGCTACAGAGCTATTGGCTGCAATCATTATCCCTCCTTCGAGTGCACTCGGAGATGAAGCAGGCCCGAGTTCGGCCTCGTAAAATGCACTCAACTCCGCTACATTCATGTTAGGGGCGAAACTGGGAACTGACGATGGCGAATAAGCAGTCGTTTACGGCGTGCAAAATCGGCAAAGCAAAGTCAATGCGCATAACTGCCTCCCAACTGCTCAATGCACATAACGACGTCTCTATGCTTGCTTTAGTTTTTCCCATTTTCCCGTTTTCCACACTTTGCACGGCCCCCCGGAGGAAAGAACAACCGAAGAGGTGGTTTTACAACGCTGATGTGCTGTGGGCTTGATGGTGATTCCGTGAAGTCGAAACTCATCCCAGCCGGATCATGGGAAAGAATGAAGTCGTAAAATAATGCAGAATGCACTTTGGAGAGCGCATAAAGCCATTTCTCGAGTCTCAACTGAAAACTTTCACGTGTAATTACCTTTTCGGGCTTGTGGATAGCAAGCAGTCATCGCGCGGGGGTTGGTTGCACTACGAATCCCCGGGAAATTGATTTAGAATCAGCCTGGCCGAAGTTGATATCTTTCTATATAAAAATAATGTTAAATTGGGGAAAAAGTGCAAACCGCTCTAATACGGAAATATAAATTAATTCAGCATGGATGATTCGTGGACTGAGCAGACTGTCGGTGATAGTCAGGTGTCAGCCACACAACCTAGGAAGGTGCTCCTTCAGATAGAGTAAAAATAAATGATTCAAGTATGTATTTAATAGTCACTAATAGGATGCTTCCATAGGACTAGGTTTGACACAATTTCCCATTAACGTTAAAATATATCTGCATGATAAAATCCCCTTCCGTGAATTACGGGGAATCCCCTTTTGTAATGTAACCGATTGAGTAGTGTTTCTACTTCTAAACGGAGATCTGCCAGGATATTAGTTGAATATATATATGACAGTAGGCTGGAATTTGTAGAAAACGGACGTTTCTACAAATTAATATTATTACCAAAAAGAATTTAAAATTTAAATTAAATTTTATTAATAGTATAAAAAGATATTTATATTACTGAATTAATACAATATAATTTTAAACTTAATTTAAACTGGCTTACTTTTGATTTGTTATTTAAGTAACTTTTCCCCCCGGAAAATTTTCTCAAAAAAAATCGTTTTCTTTGATGTCTGTGTTGTTGACGGGAACGCCGACGGGCGGCGGGCTAGACTGGCCCCCCAACATAAGGCCTAGGGGCACTCGGATCGGTCATGGAGTCCGTAACGAGGAGGATCCAGACTTCAAAGGAGCCAAAGTAAGGATAGTCAACCATTAAAGAAGAAATGGCGACCTGGCAAAGACACTCGAAGACCTTAAAAATCAAATGTCATCATTGATAAAGAAAAATGGAAAGCTTACGGAGTAGCTAATTGCTGGGGAAGCTGACGGTACGAGTGACAGTGACACCGGTAGTAGTGGGAACGTCCCAGAAGAGGGACCTACTCAGGCTGGTTTCAGTAGTGACAAGTGCAGCAATGTTAGCGCTGAAGAGGGAAAAAAGGGGTAGGTTTTTGCTCTATGTATCAAACAAATTAAAGAAGAAAAACAAAAATGAAGAAAAAATGACAACTAATGAAAAGTATGACACAAGTGGGGCTGAAAATTCAAAAAAATGGTCCAACCGGGGCCACAAGTAGCCCCCAAATTAAGAAAAGGGGGAAAGGTTGCCCCTCATTAATGTATATGAATTAGGTGGTAGAGATTTACTCACTCTACTTAATGGGAGCGCTTGAATTTTTCTTATCAAAAAGACGGGGGTCGAGAGAGTTCAAATCAAATGTAAAAAAATAGCGGATTACAAGAAAACACGGGAGGTCCTCGAGCGAGTAAAGGCTCCTCACTTCATCTACACTCCAAAGGATGAGAAGGTACAAAATTTCTTTCTGAAAGGCTTGGATGTGGAGGAAGAGCCCGATGAGGTACTAAAAATGCTCCGGGAGACGGGAAATGAGATCAAGTTCCTCTCAGTGTTACGTTTTAGGACGATGAGATCCGTTTTGGAGAAACGAATTCAGCAGCGTGCAGATAAGCCCGGAGAGTCGGGGAAACGATCTGATTGGCATCAGGTCGCTTAATTACCAGGGAATTTGTTTTAAACACCTACTGAGAGGCGAAATAGCCCAGTGCCGAAGATGCCAGTGCTATGGTCACTCAGTGGTGAAAGCCTTCTTTATATCAAGGAGGCAAGCTATGGTCGGCGCGTTCTGGTTGAGGCCCAGAAGGCGTCCGATTTGAGCACGAGGAGTGCATTCTCAACGGAGCCTTTGAGTCATTTGGCGAATTGAAATTGAAGTGAATGATTGGAGTTACAGTGCCCGTCGATGATGACTTTCGTGATGCGGAGGATGAAAGGATCGAGATAGGCCTGTAACTATGGGGATTTAGAGGATTCTGATTCTTTTATGGGGTAGAAACTATCCGAGCACTCTTCCAATCTGTTAGGAAGTGGACGTTGATGAGGCATTGTTTGATGATGGAGGACATGATGGGAGTAATGTTAGGGACGCGTTTCTTGAAGACGATGGAGGAAATTTTGCCAAGTCTTGCCGATTTTTTGTTTTTTGAGGAGACAATGGACGCCCTGACGGGGTCTTGACTGACAAAGTGAAGGGAAGGATATTTTCGCGCTGATTTGGGTAGGCGAGAGCTTGAGTGAAGGGATTTTGTGTAGGTTGGGCAATGAGGAAGGAAGCATGGGAAAGGAGTTGGGAGATTTTTCCGTTTACCTCGTTGTCGAAACGTGGTTCACGGAAGTGGAAGGTGCAGTGGTGTGCCTGGAGGAAGTCGTGAGCGAGGACGTTCACCTTTTCTCTGGGCGGATGTTTTGGGGTAGGATGGCATTTTGTTGAACCGCAGGTCGTCAATCATCATAATCAACGGCGCAACAACCGGTATCCGGTCTAGGCCTGCCTTAGTAAGGAACTCCAGACATCCGGGTTTTGCGCCGATTTCTACCAATTCGATATCCAAAAAAGCTGTCTGGCGTCGTCAATCGCTTCCCGAAAGGGCGTCATAAGATCTGGTTGACTGCGGAATAGTGCAAGGGACCGATGAACGAATGGGACTGAAGGCTCTATTGACCAGTACGAATGATGACGAGCGTAACACGCTCGAACTAAGATACCACGCGAAACCCCGAGAAGTTCAGCTTTGTGTACCCCGTGACAAAAAGGATATTGGTTATTGCGCTGGTGGGAGCAATAGATGATGCTGCAGGGCACAATGATTGCAGAAGTGTATACCGCATCTCGAAAGAACTTGTGTGGGGCGAATTTATTGTCAAGAACGTTAACGGTTAACTTTTAATCCACGATGACGTGCAACTGAAGAAGTGAACTGAATATTTCACCACGGTTCTTATGCGTATTACATGCGGTGAACCTCCACCTCTTGCAGATGAAAAGTGGCGAGCCACTCTAACATGAGAATACGAACCATCTTGACCATCACTGCACTCAAACAGAGTAAAGGCGCTTAGTTCGACGGCCTCTTCGCAGAGTTATTTAATGCTGAGCTCGACGGTCTCCCCCAGAGTTAGTTATCGCTATCGCTGCAGCTGCAGTGTCTCCAAATCTCCAACTTCCACTGGTACGGAAATTCTGGGAATGCGAAATCTTTCCCAGAGAGTGAAAGAAGGAGATGATCATTAAGATTCCGAAGAGGGACACCCGTTTTGAGCGTGTCAATCGGATGAAAGCGACGGGACTATTGTAAATGACACTCTGCGTGTGTTTGGGCCAATTTTGGTTCAACTTAGTGAGTTATTTTATACCTTTTATGATGTGGTGATTTTATAGACAGTTTGACGTACTTTGCGAAGTGACCACAGATAGCGAACCTAAATAGTCATTTTGTCGTTCAGCAAAACGTTATCTTTTTAAATATAAACTTGGTTTCTATTAATGTTGAGGTACTGACAAGTACCTATTTAACTAAAAAAGCACTAAACGGGTATAAAGGTTTTGTGTTCATCTTATGTGAGAAACTTCCTATGCATGTTTTCCCATTCGCACATAGCTAAAAATTCAAAATAGCCCTCATATATTTCTAAACTGCAAAATATGCACATGTAAATACAGGGTGCGGCAGCATAACTTCCTTTTTTAAAATGCACGCCACTCAGTTAGTTGATATCATAGCGGAGCGCTAGTGGTCTCGTTCAAGAGGGGATACTGTAAAGTTTTGTCCCGACACGGTTCAGTCGCCATCATGCGTTGGAATAGTGAGGAGCGTGCTTTTGACGTTGAGGTTTACTTTTCAAGCGGATGTTCGGTTATTGCAACACAGCGTGCATTTCGCAATCGCTTTAATTTAGCTCCGTTGGCTCCCGTCCCAGACCGCAAATCAATTGTTACATGGGTCACTACATTCAGACAAACTGCAAGTGCGACAAAAGAGAGAACCGGAGTCCCTCGGCCCGTTAGATCACCTGAGAACATTGAAGCAGTGAGAGCGTCAATGTTGCGATCGCCACGGCGTTCTGCGCGCAAACACGCATCTGCCCTTGGACTATCCGATCGTTCTGTGAGAAGAATTCTTCGTGATGATCTTCATTTTCATCCCTATAAGATAGCGATAGTGCAGGAACTTTCAGAACGTGACTTTAATTCTCGGATGAACGCGTGTGAGCTTCTTATTGATGTCGTTCTCGAGGGTGCTATTGTTTTTTTTTAGCGATGAAGCTCATTTTCATTTGTGTGGATTGGTTAACAAACAAAACATGCGCTACTGGGCTGATACCAACCCTCGAGAATTGCATCAAAAGCCTTTGCATTCACCCAAAGTCACAGTGTGGTGTGCAATTTCCTCAGCTGGAATTATTGGTCCCTGGTTTTTTGAGGAAAATGAGGTTACAGTGACAGTGAATTCGGACCGGTATGTAAACATGCTACAGAATTTTTTTTCCCACGGCTAGAAAATTTGGATTTGGGGGACACTTGGTTCCAACAAGACGGTGCAACAGCACACACTTCAAGAGCATCGATGGCTGTTTTGAGGGAACACTTTCCAGAGCGCCTTATCTCAATTAGAGGCGATTTGGAATAAATATTTTCCGAAGCATACAATAGTTTTTATTGAGTTTTGAAAAAAGGAAGTTATGCTGCCGCACCCTGTATTATAACTCAGCCTAAACAAACAAACATATTCTACAACCGCATACTGGTGCAAACATATGTATATATGCACGAACTACACGCGCAAATTGAATTAAATGCGCTGGTGCCATACATACATGTATATCTATTTGATTTGGGCCCAGAACTCAATTAGCATATACACCCCTGCCTGGACTAATTGATGCTGATATACAAACAACTAAAAAAATTTAAAAAAAAAAAATGGTATAAATAAGACATTCACATGTCTTCCTACTGTTCAGATGAGCCCACTTTATATGATGATAACGTCATATAGGTATTTGAGGGTAATCAATTCATATAAAATTATAACTTTTTTAATAGCAATTGAATTTCCTTCAAGCTTCCCATTTTGTTTTGTTTCACACAGAACCTAAATAAAAAAAATAATTTTTCGTGATCATATAATCCCGCAAAACTCCGCTGAAAGCTCTTTTAGCTGTCGAGAAAGAAAATAGAATAGAAGGAATAGGAATAATAAAATAAAATAAGAATTGCATTGCCTTGGCACGACGGAGTCCAGTTCCTTTGGAGTTAGGTTTAAATTTTGGAGATCATTTCAATGTACGCCCAAAAACGGGACAAAATGTATCTACTGGTCCTCTAGGTTGGGGTTTGGGCAGGGCTGACAATCCTACACGGGAAACCAAAGTTACGGAGCCTCGGACAGGATGGATTTCAAAACGACGAACCCGGCAACGAAAAGGGAATACCGATTTGCGCATTTTCTACGAGGCAGTTGAGCGGACCCTCCAAATCTGCCCCAAGTACGATATCAAAGTCATACTTGGAGATTTCAACAGTCAAGTAGGGATAGAGCCCGTATTCAATGATCAATGTATCAATGATAACGGACTGGGGGTTATTCAGTTAGCAGTATAGTACGAAATGGTTGTTGGAAGTACCTGGTTTACGCGGAAAGTGGTCTGCAAACAAACGTGGGCCTCTGCAGACGGGACCACCTTCAACCAAATTGACCACGTGCTGATCGAACGCCGCCACCTCTCAGCTTTGATGAATGTAAGAGCATATAGGGGGCCTATACAGACTCGGATCACTATCTCGTTGACATGGTGCTCCGAGCTCGAATGACAACATCACCCAAAATCCCCTCTGACAATCAGGTGAGAGTTAGCACTGAAGCCATCCACAACACAGCCCTCTGCGACACCTATAAAAGGGAAATGGATGCCGCAATAACCGCAGTCAACAGAGATCCTGGAGATGAAGCATCAACTAAATATCTTCACAACCAACTGAAGAACGTTCTCATTGATAGCGCCACAAACATACTTGGCCCCAGCCGCAAGAAAAGTCGGAACAGATGGTTTGACGATGAATGTAAGCTAGCAACGAAACGGAAGAATGCCGCATACCGAGTAATGTTGCATTCTCAGAGAATGTGGGCACGTGCAGAGACTTATCACGAACTCCGACGAGTGGAGAAGCGACTTCACAGACGGAAAAAGGAAGCCTGGAAGAACGAACAAGTGAATGAAATAAAAAATGACAGGGAGCAACCGGACCAGGCGCGAAAGTTTTACCAACGAGTCAGCACGAAGAAGCCCTATATACCTCGATGCTCATCCTGCCGAGACAAAGAGGGAAATCTGTTTTCCGACGGAATGGGCATATTGGAGCGATGGGTTGAGTATTTTGATGAACTGCTCAACAACCAAAATATCGGCGAGTTGGAGGTCCCGCCAACTGAAGATGACGGACAAATACTGCCACCACCAAGCATAGAAGAAACAGTCCGTGTCCAATCCACGGCGTTGAAAACCACAAGTCGCTAGTAGCCGATGGAATTACAGCCGAATTGGTTAAATATGGAGGTGACTAATTACATCAAGCGGTTTATTAACTGATGCTCAAAGTATGGGACAGCCAATCAATGCCTGACGACAGGCAACGGGGCATTATTTGTCCCATACGTCAAAAGGGGGCTATCATGCAGTTCAGCAATTATAGAGGTATCACGTTGCTGAGTACAATCTACAAGATATTCTCCGCTATCTTGCTAGGCCGGATAGCCGCATACGCCCAGAACATCATTGACCCATAACAAAGAGGCTTCACTCCAGGCAAATCGGCAACAGATCAGATTTTGTCTCTGCGGCAAGCGATGAAAAACTGTTGGATTATGGATATCAGTTGTACATCTCTTCATCGACTTTAAAGCCGCCTACAACAGCATAGCTAGGATAAAGCAATACACGGCCATGAGAGGATTCGGTATCCCGACGAAATTAATAAGGCTGTCTAGGCTGACCCTGACCAATGTGCGAGGCCAGATAAAAACAGCAGGATCACTCTCGAGACCATTCAACATCAACAACGGTCTAAGTCAAGGGGATGCCTTATCATGCGTCCCCTTCAACCTGGTCCTGGAAAAAGTGATTCGCGATACAGACGTAAATGCGAGAGACACCATCTTCTTTAAGTCCACCCAACTACTGGCCTACACTAACAATATTGACATAATGGGAAAAACAAACCAAGGTGTACACTCTACATTCATCCAGATCGAGCAGGCGCCGCGAGATCTAGGCCTGCTAACACAGCCTATTTCAGCTTACAAAAACTGTTTCGCTCGAAACGTCTCACCATAGATTCAAAGCTCTTTCTGTACAAGACAATAATCTTGTCAGTCCGGAAACCTGGGTTTTCAGGGAAGCAAAACTGCGAACTCTTCGCTGCGTTCGAGAGAAGAATTCTCCGAAGAATTTGTGGCCCCCTACATGGGGATAGACGATTCCATAGCGATACCACGACCATCTGGCTATGAATAAAATCCGTAGACGAGACAGACCCTGCCTGAGATGGAGCGATGGCGTAGGTCAGGACGCCAGACAGCTTTTAGGGATATCAAATTGGTGGACCTCGGCGCAAAGCCGGGATGTCAGGAGTTCTTTATTAAGACAGACTTAGACCGGACACCGATGGTTGCGTCGTTGATGATGACATGTAAATCAATTATGTAACAATATGGCGAAGATTTGCATTAATTTAATTTCTTACACTTGGAAAATATTATATATTTGAAGCAATCGATACAAACAAATATTAATCAACATTATAACACTATTATTCTAATTAGTTTAATGAAATTGAGGTAAACAACATATTGAACTTTCCGTTTTAATTTTTTTCTTTTGAGGACTTTGTAGTTGCCAGAATTTACTATATAGCTTGTCACCATTACTGCCCAAAAGTAAGATCAATTGAAGGATTGTCCTTTCACGCAACAATTACCCACTTTTCTGTTAAAAACTGATTGATTACTTTAAAAGTAAAGAGTAACAGACACTATTTTCACGTAGATAAGTTTCAAATTGCTGACATCACATGAAATGTCAGCCAATCACCAAGTTTTCTTTTCTGTCTTGTGAGAATTCAATTTTTAAACCATTATAGGTTGGATATGGTAATTGAGCAGGCGAAGCTAATATTTCGGCGTCAAAAAACATATAGTATAGTAATTTTCTAACACGGGGAGTCTATTCTCATCTTACTCTTTTAACGTTTAACCATTGTGATCTCACGAGATTCACCAATCCAACATCCACTATCCACCAAACTAATCCTCGCACCTTACACACCAAACCAATCCGCTCATAGGAAAACAGTTTCAGTAGTTGGC
Organism: Hermetia illucens; assembly: GCF_905115235.1. Lineage (NCBI taxonomy): Eukaryota > Metazoa > Arthropoda > Insecta > Diptera > Stratiomyidae > Hermetia > Hermetia illucens. Next base: position 96,316,367 of record NC_051854.1, on the reverse strand, counting down.
AATGGAATGGAATGATTGGTGGTGTAGGTTGTGTGTCTCCAATTGGCAACGAGTGTATAGTAATTGGTAACTCTCGTAAAAAGTACTAATTTGATGTTCTATAATTTTGTTGATTTCAATACGATTACCGTGAAACCTGCCAGTATCATGCAATACATAATCAGATATGTTACTGTAAAATTGTGTATATCTACAATAAACTTGAGGAGGTTTTTGAAGTAAATTTCTAAAATATATTATAGTTGGGATGTATTTTGAGGCCTATATTTTGTATATGGATAGGTTCTGAGAACGAGACCTGTTTCACTTTTTGGGGCACACATTTTGGGTCCTCACACCCCCTACGCTTCACCCAATGTCAGAAATAATATCATTTTCGAAAAGTACTAATTGAGCCCTTTCATTTGATACCCCCCCCCCCCCAACATGGCCATATTCTGTGAAAAAAAATGTTGCTCCCCCTTTCGCATATATGGGGAGCCCCCACATAAAGCGAACACAAAATGATTCTCTGCACGTGCAGCGGTTCACAGACCATATATTCTCACCAAATTTCGTCACGCTAGCCGGTTCGGAGTAAATCTCGTTTGACAGACGGACAGAGAGGCCGACGGACCGGCAGACATTGAACTGATTTTAGTACGGTTTTGTTTCACACAAAGCCTTAAAAACGAGTAAAAGTACTGAGGTACTGTTGAACTTCGAACACCATTGCTCCATGTGTTACTAAACATATATTTATAATATTTATTTATATAATTTACATTTTTCATGGTTGATAACGTGGATATACAAGTTCAGCCACTGTTTTAAAAACGGAATAAAATAAATAATGATTGGAGACGTTTACGCTCGCTAAAATTCGAAGCAAGAGTCCTAAAATTATAAACGTAGAGAAAACCATTACAATTCTATCTTTTCAGAGATTTCTTTCGACTTGGCTGTTCCTCATTAGGAAAAGTTTTTTCAATTGACACCACTTATGTGCAGTAATAAAAATTGCATTAAATATGTAAATATATTCGCAGACAACTCTAGATTCTAATGAAGGAAGATTATAGACATCACATTTTCTTCTCAATATTTCAGATATCTTTCGATGACGGTCATGCAATTTTCGATGGCACGTCGCCAGAGTACATGGCATTGTACTTGTCAACGTTGACATCGCTTCTTGCTTCCAAAATAAAGAAATATTGCAAAAAGTGAAAGATAAGATCATAAAATATTTCCACGTCAATACACCAACTACTTATGCAGCATAAAAACTTATCATCAGAGAAAAACGTTTACGTCAGCCAAGGAAAAGACTGGTGTGTGTCGAATGTGAAGGGTTCGCCAGTTCTATAAAAATTTCCGTCGAATTCCTCTAGGACATTTTAAAGTTATTAAAACTTATGGAAGAGAAAATCGAAAAATAGAATATGTTCTCAAGTTTTAATGACTTGCTATCTCCGCACAGGCCTTGAATCCATCCTAGTTTGAACAAGGAAAAATCTTTGCATTTTTCTCCGGTTGCGTCACCAATGTAAGCTGCAGAATAGAAAAAGCTTTGAGAAAATACTCTCATCATTGTTTCCATGTCGAGAACGCCCAAGTTTTCTACCCTGAGTATCTAGGAAATATTTTTATTGTAAAGATCGGATGCAGCCAGTGCAGACAAATCTTCAGAAGTCATAAAACGTAGCCGACATCATCGCATCGCATTCGCGAGGACGATTAATGTGGACTGGGAGAATTTTACGCCGAAACTTTGAGGCAGACGTAGTTTTACGACCGAAAACCATCATCTACGTTCCCATCCCGCAGTCAGAAATAATAAAACATGTAATGCTCCACTACTCTGTTATTTCGGTTCGCCATGGATCAACCGTAATAATTTCGGAATGGGAACTACAGGATTTCAATATCATATACAGTGCTATCGGAAATTAAAATGCGGGTGTAATTTATTATGTTTAGAAATTATTTTGGTTCTAGTTTCAAACCAAATAGGAAAAAAAATGTGTTTCAGAATTAATATAATATGTAATACTAACTCTTCTACCTTTCATCATCATCAACGGCATAACAACTGGTATCCGGTCTAGGCCTGCCTTAATAAGGAACTCCAGACTTCTCGGTTTATTGAGGTCCCCCAATCCGATATCCCTAAAAGCTGTCTCGCGTCCTGACCTACTCCACCACTCCATCTCAGGGATGGTCTGCCTCGTCTTCTTTTTCTGCCATAGATATTGCCCTTAAAGACTTTCCGGGCTGGATTATGTGACCCGCCCACCGCAACTCGTTGAGGTGAATTACCCACAACCTGACGCTCATAGATTTTGTCGTTATGTAGGCTCCATCCTCAGGCCAAAAATTTTTCGGAGGATTCTTCTCTCGAATGCGGCTAAGAGTTCGCAATTTTTCTTGCTAGTTTAGTTTAGTTAAATGGGGGGAGCCGCAGCTCCGAGCACTCAGGCCACTACTAGGCCCATTGTACTATCCCCGTAAGTTGCCTATTCAATGGCTTCCCGCCTACGGCGTTCGCAGGCTTTAGCGAATCTGAGAACATTCTCAAGAGGCAGAGAGTGTGAAAACTCTTCATTGAAGAAAACCTTGCCAAGGTGTCTTCGTCTGAGATCTGAGGATGCCGGGCAGCTGCATAAAAAGTGCAGGGCAGTTTCCTCCTCCTCCTCACATTGGCTGCACACAGCCGAAACCACTACCCCAATCTTTTCCATATGGTAGTTTAAGGGGCAGTGTCCCGTCAAAAGCCCTACTAGGGTTTTCATGTCCGACTTCTTAAGGGACAACAAAAATGCCGCTCTAGTGGCCCTAGGCTCCTTCACAAGGATTTTCGCCCGCCGGCAAGAGTCCAAATTTCTCCACTCGGTTGCGTGAATCCTTGCAATTTCACCTTTCAGAGTAGACTTGACAGTAGATGGTCGGATTCCAAGAGCTGGTTCTGGGCCCACCATTGTGGATCCAGACCCTCGGCGAGCCAGTCTATCAGCCCCCTCATTACCGGCGATGTTAGAGTGCCCCGGCACCCACATCAGGAATGTTTCATTCAGTCGGCCAAGTTTCAGCAGCACCTGATGACAACTCCACACCAACTGGCTTGATATGTTGTTGCCATCTAGCGCTGATAATGCCGCCCGACTGTCGGAACAGATTCGAATGGTGCGACCCCTCCATTTTTGTCGCAGACATTCTTCTGCTGCCAATGAAATGGCATATATCTCCGCCTGGAATATGGTCGTCATTTTTCCGAGGGGTCGGGCCAGTTCTATAATCGGATTCTCCGAGAACACGAATGCACCCGATCCATCCTCCGTGACTGACCCGTCGGTGAAGATTATTAGGTCTGTAATCTGAAAAGACTCATGGCCACTTGTCGACCATTCTTCTCTTTCGGTTATTACGACAGTATATGTCTTTTCAAAGACGAATCTGGAAACCATATGATCGGTCGGTATCAGGGCTACCGGATGTTTTTCAAGGAATTTCCAGATAGACGCATGCCCGTTGGATTGGCCGCCTTTCCACGCCCCAATGGTATCGAGCCTATATGCGTCGTTGGCCGCTTTCCGTTTCACCTCCAAGTGAATTGGGGGTAAATTTAGGATAGCTTCAAGTGCCGCAGTCGGCGTAGTACTCATTGCTCCAGTAATACTTAGGCAACCAAGTCTCTGAATCTGCGTTAGCAGCTTCCTGCTGTTAGCAAAGTTCAGTCTTGGCTACCAGACGATGCATGCATACATCAAAATGGGTTTTATTATGGATGTATACATCCAGTGTATCCGTTTAGGTGAAAGTCCCCAGGTTTTACCTATCGCATTCCTACAGCACCAGAGCAATCTGCAGGATTTCTGGTATTGTTCCTGGATATGATGCTTCCACGTTAACTTGGAGTCCAAATGTACTCCTAAGTACTTGACTGTTTGTGCCAGCTGGATTTCCGTCCCTGCTAAGGTGGGTAGCGTATAGCTGCCCCACCTGACGTTCTTAGTGAACATAACTAGTCCAGTCTTTCTAGCGTTCACCGTGAGTCCATTGCGATTTTTCTTGCTAAGAACCCAAGTCTCCGAGAAATACATGAGGACTGGCAAGATCATTGTCTTGTACAGTAAGAGCTTTGACCCTACGGTGAGGGTCAGGGTTAGCAAAGTCAGTCTTATCCGCCGGGATACCGAATTCTCTCAAGACCGTGTACAGTTTTACCCTGGATATGCTGTCATAGGCGGCTTTAAAGTCGATGAAAACATGGTGCAATTGATGGCTTTTTTTTCATCGTTTGCCGCACAGAGAAAATCTGATCTGCTGCTGATTTGCCTGGAGTGAAGCCTCTTTGGTATGGATCAATGATGTTCTGGGCATATGGGGCTATCCGGCCTAGCAAGATAGAGGGGAATACCTTATAGATGGTAGTCGGTAATTACAATTACTGCAATGCGTGATATCTCCCTTTTTATATATGGGACAAATAATGCCTTTCAACATCAGTTGATGAACCGGTTGGTGTTGCTGGTCGCCTCCAAGTTTAATCAATTCGGTTGTAATGCCATCGGCTCCTGGCAACTTATGGTTTCTAAGCCACTGGATTGCACGGACTGTTTCTTCTATGCTTGGTGGGGGCAGCATTTGTCTGTCATCTTCAGTTGGCGGCACCTTCAACTCGCCGATATTTTGGTTGTTGATCAGTTCATTAAAACACTCACCCCATCGCTCCAATATGCCCATTCTATCGGATATCAGATTTCTCTCTTTGTCTCGGCAGGAAGAGCATCGAGGTATAAGGCTTCATCCTGCTGTTGGTGCGGTTCTTCCCTGTACTTTTTAAGTTCACAGACTTGTTGCTGCTCGCATGTCTCCTTTTTCCGTCTGTGAAGTCGCTTCTCCACTCGATGGAGTTCCTGGCAGGTCTCTACGCGTGCCCATGTTCTTTGAGAATGCAACATTAGTCGGTATGCAGCATTCTTCTGTTCCGTTGCAAGCTTACATTCATCGTCCAATCAGCCGTTCCGACTTGTCTTGCGGTTGGGCCCCAAGTATGTTTGTGGCAGAATCAATGATAACGCTCTTCAGGTGGTTGTAAAGGCTCCATCTCCAGGATATTTGTTAGTTGCGGTTATTGTGGCATTCATTTCCCCTTATAGGTATTACGGAGGGCTGTGTTGTGAATGACTCACTTGATTGTCAGAGGGGATTGTAGGTGGTGTTATAATTTGAAGTCGGTGCACTCTGCCAAAGAGATAGTAAACCAAGTCTATATTGGCCCCCTATATGTTTTGACATTCATCAAGGCTGAAAGGTGGCGGCGTTCAATCAACACGTGGTCAATTTGTTTGAAAGTGGTCCCGTCTGGAGAGGCGCACGTATGTTTGTGGACCGTTTTCTTCGCAAACTAGGTACTTGCAACAACCATTTCGTGCGATACCACTAGCTGAATTATCCGCAGTCCGTTATCATCGGTATTTAAGCTATGGGAGCCAACGTATCGACTGTTGAAATCTCCAAGTACGATTTTGATATCATACTTGGGACAGGTTTCAAGGTTTCGCTCAACTGCCTCGTACAAGGAATCCTTCTCTGACTCTGCAGTCTCCTCTGTAGGGGCGTGAAAGTTTAAGGGGCCTATATTTTTAAATTTGCCTCGCAAATGTAAAGTGCATAGCCTTTCCCTTATATTTTCAAAGCCGCTAAAAGCAGGTTTCATTTTTGGGCTGACAAAGAAACCTACACAGAGCACATGGTTCATTAGATAGCCGCTATAAAACCGCTCCCTGTCCAGCACATCTCTTGCAATGCTGTTACATCAGCCTTATATTGGGACAGGGTATCGGCTAGCTGCTCAGCAGCATTCAGTCTGTACTGGGAGCGTACGTTCCATGAAAAAATGCGCAAATCGTTATTCCGTTGTCGTTGCGGGTTTCGTTGTTTTAAAGCTCAACGGATTATCAGCCCTACCAAACCTCCAACCTGAAGGATCGGGCGCGGGAGACTTACCTTCATCCTTCTCCGTCTACAGAACGAAAGAAAGAAAGAACTCCCAGCGATCATCACGTGGAGGTGGAGATAGGGTTTGGTAGTAGAGCTGTTGGTGTTGGTTCAGCAGTTGTTTTTCCACGTTTTATGCCCCATGGTGGGTATTAATCCTCGTTTCGTCCTGGGACCTATACTTCCCTTTGATCAAACTTTTCCAACTTTGTTATGCGTTTGAAAATTAAAATAAAAGGCAAATATTGTATATATTTTTTGTTCGTTTCTCATATTGCTTCATCAATCCACTATACTACAATTAATCAGAAAATTCTCAAAAATTTGACTGACGGTTTCGTCCAGGGCAGAGGCAACTCATCAGACGCTGCCTCACCTCTGCCCTGGGAGCAGCGTGACCGAAAGTGCCAACAGGTGGAAAGACGCTCCCTTTTATCATCGCGAAAACACGACAAGGTTGCGAGTTATATTGGACTTAAAACACCAGTCGTTGAAGTCTAAGCTAGACTAAAGCTAGGTTGTTGTTTAGGATCTGTGGGATACTAAGTCCCCATTCACTTGATGGTGGACCGGACTACAACGACTGGTGTTTTAAGTCCAATATAACTCGCAACCTTGTCGTGTTTTTGCGATGATAAAAGGGAGCGTCTTTCCACCTGTTGGCACTTTCGGTCACGCTGCTCCCAGGGCAGAGGTGAGGCAGCGTCTGATGAGTTGCCTCTGCCCTGGACGAAACCGTCAGTCAAATTTTTGATTTTTTCAATTCTTAATGCTTGGGGTGCTACGCTCCAATACTGGGGATCCATGGACTAAAAAACGAGGGAATAAGTTGCTCCTCATTTAGTCCGGTCCACCATCAAGTGGATGGGGACTTAGGATCCCGCAGATCCTAAACAGAAAATTCTGTTGCCCAAACAGGTTTACTTAACTTTCCTCTGTCAAGTATAATACGGCTCGCCCCCTACCTTTCTAACTTGTAACTTAATCTAACCCTCGCCTATATTTTCCAACTCCTGTGAATTAGTCTCCCTTTAGGTTGGTTGAAAAGAAAACCTTATTATATTCAGGTCGCTGTCTGTCTGTCTGTTTCATGCACTTTTCTCAGAAACAACTGTATCGATTGGCACGAAATATGGTGAGAAAGTGTGAAACGTCACACATGGGAAACATTTAACGTACATACACTACGGACTATATATAAGTGGGACCAGGGTGTAGCGAAATATCCTTATATAAAAAATCAACGAGACTTTTGATGCCTAAAGCACCGAGCTTTGGGTTTCCGACTTGTTCCCACTTTTCTTTTAAGAAGGACATATTCGCGTCTATTGTCCTAGTCAATTGTGTTTACTCAACCTCCCTTAACTGTAAAATCGCAGAGCCATTATGAACGAACAAAAGTTTAACTAACTGTTTGCAGGAGAACACATTTACCGTTTGGGGGTGTTGACCGAAGGGTAGGAGATAATGACTTTGAACAGTTTAAAGCCCAATTATCGGGTGGGATTCTGTATAAGTAGAAGTTGATGATAGGGACTAGATAAATGACTTATTCAACGGTAAGAATAGAAACTGAATATGGTGGGAAGGTTCCCGGAATGGAAAGATATTTTCGACACCCTGATTCTGTTCCCGTGAAGGACGATCATCTGACTTTTTGAGCTGTCAACCAACCAAACTCTCCCAACAGGTTTCCCAGTCGTGAACACGAGGCCCATCTCGAGACTTCACATCTCTATTAGAGTAGTTTACTCCGGGTGGGTTTAGTTTTTTTGACTATTGACCTAAGGCACGTGATAAAATCTCTGTGTCATGACAGGCAGGTAATATTTGAGAACCAAGAAATTCGGCCCTCATTCGGGTTAGCTCCAGCACGTGCCGTTCGGTCTCATATATTATCTCGCGCAGTCGGTGTTTTCGACTGGTAAAGCTGTTAGGGCAGTTTACTTGGTTGAGTGCCTTGGTGACCGTGTTAGTGCCAAGGTGATGCAAAGCCTTATTCTCACCGCAACAGAATTAGCTCCTCGCGGTGAGGTCACAGATGTTGTATATGTAACAGAGTTGACGTCCAACGTGGGGCTACAGTTGTTGCGTACATAAAAGAGTTGGCGCCCAAAGTGGGGCTACATTCGTTGCGTACGTATCACATTTTAAAATATTATCTATAACGCTCGTATAAATAAGTACTCAGACGATCGTACCTTCGTGCAGTATCTTTCGTAAAGTTATAAACACTAAGTTTATTGGTACATTGGAGGATTTCTAGTGATTGCGTTTAAAAACGAGTTTGGGGATGTCTGCTATAAAGGCAGGTTGCGGAAAGACCGAGGCCTTCTAGAATGTAGGTGCATGTTTGACGAAGACATTTGTTGCTGAACTTTCATTTGCAGTTACCGGCCATCTCGGAAGTTAAACAAGGGTGGAAATCGACAATGCCTAGCATTGCATGCTGTTGCATATTGCTATACTCACTCGAAAACTTTCCTTATACAATATAAAGGAAACAGACAATTAACTTGGACCCATCAATATTGATATGGTAAGTAAGGATTAACGCTAAGTAGGAAGACAAAGATTCTGATTGGACTACCCCGTAGTTAACTTGGGTTATAACAGTTTGATCAGCAAATCAAGTGAAATAAAAAAATAAGGGAATTAAAGTCTTCCAAAGCGAGAGAGTATGGCAGACCTCGTTGAGGAGGCACTTTCACTTGAGGTTTAAAGAAGTCCCGCAGGTACATATTAAAGCGGGCACAATAGTTCTTCAAGGACGCGGTGCGACTTTCCCTTAACATATTAAAGCCAAGGCCGGTTCCTTCTTTAACTCGAATTAGCTGTATATGATCGAGGCTTTCATCCCAATTTCCTCCATGTGGTAATTTAAGGAGTAGTGTCCCGGGTGGCTGGTGGAGAAGTCCCGGCGGATGTTGTCTCTTTTGGACACTACGTTAATCACAATATCACTCAAAGTTACCGTCGATTATTTTTTTTATCATTTTTTCTTTTTTTTGAGACGATTTGTATGGTAACGCTAATCTCATTTACTGTATAATCGATAAATAACAAATTTTTCCAAAATTTTTATTTCGTAAGAATTAAAAATGTGTGGAAAACTACTGAAATTTCCTTGGTCAAATGTCTCCCGGACTAGTGATTATTGCAAATTAATGCATTGCTAAATTATTAACATATGTATGACATATTTTACAATATCAAGAAATAAGGGCCAGGAAATACGTATGGTGACCATGTTCACCACCCTACTGCGGTTTTACTACAACTAAACAGTCCACACCAGAAGAAACGTGTGTGATTCAGTTTCCGGTTCGTGTCACCACCGTAGTTTTTATATCTCTTTTTCATTTCTCAAGCTGTACATTTACTGCCCGGCAAATAGCTGCAGTAGCATCACTTAACAAGGACAAGACGATGTATTTCCTCGTAACAATCAACTTGCGATGTAGAGCAACATAAAACTCAATTTTTACGATGTATCGTCTGCGAAATGCTTAAGCAGCCCTCTAGCTTCCTATATTTATATATGAATATGTATATGAATGGTTGTCTGCAGAATTTAAAGTTTCTGGTTTATGAACACTTCAAATTTGAGATCACAATTCTTGAAACACGCTCAATTTTCAATCCCCTTTAATAATGCTATTTCCTATGTTATTATCCAAACAATCTTTTCGTGTTTGAAGGTTCCATTTGAATTGTGCAGTCCAGAATGAGAGGATCCCATTTTTGCATTTCTTGCAGATTGGACTATTCTCCTAACTATAGAAAAGTAAAGTTTAATGAGAACCTAGGAATGACCAATTTGGAAGGAAAATCACAAGCTGGACAACTGTTTTTAAACATAATGCATATGTCAGCAACAGCGCAGATTGTAGACTGATTATGAGAATCTACAAGTCCCTGTACGCCCAAAAACTTCCAGGAGTGAATTTCATGCATACCCTCCTTCTAATGTTTTTTCAGATATTATCCTGACGACTTGTAACTATGCAACAAAATAACATCATAACTAATAATAATCAATTGTTTATTACCCTAAGTGGTACGGAGTAGGCTCTTCGGTTCGTTAATGGGTCGATTACGAAGATTCACTTAAGCGTAATCCTGAACAAATTTACGCTGACCCAACAGTGACCAACAGAAGAGTTTGGATTAATATGATTCCTACAGTTGAAATTAATCAAAATAACCGCAAGAAGAATTCCTGCACTTTTTATTCTATTGTTTAAAGGCGTCATCTATCTCCGCCAGCCTATCAACACCCGCATGCGGGTCCCAAGCCCAGGTAAAGGAGGACGGTTTGAGGAAACGTACTTTGTACTATCCTCAGTAAAACAAAAGTAAAATGGTGAGATCAGAGAAGAGAGAGAAGAGAAATAAATAGTTGGAGTTATTCCACTATGCTAAATCCTACCTGATCTCTCTTAGTGACAGGTTCCGCGATAAGCCGACCAAGAAAATGCTCCCAATCTCGTTAGAAAGAACATAATCGGATCGAGTAACAAGCCTGGGAAAAATGCTAGTACTTCCACTTCAGTCGACGCGGCAGGACGGGCCCCGGTCCTGTGGAAAAAAAAAGACCGAGGAACTCGCAAGAGTCCTTCGAGAAAGGGGCATTGATATCTACGTTCTGCGTATGATCGTACTATTCACTTCTTCACCGCATACGCACCACAGACAGGTCCTGTCCTGATGCCGAGAAAGATGCCTTCTGGCAACTTCCCGATCCAAAGACCTGTAACGTGCCTGTTAATCACTGCATCATCATTGCCGGTGACCTTAAGCATCAAGTGGATGAAAAGGCAGACGGTAACAGGTGCCATGCGAGTAAGGGGTTTCAAGCGCGCAATGACGGTGGGGAGCGTTTAATCAATTTTGCGGACACTCATGACCTTGCACTTATGAATACATGTTTCATCAAATGATTGTCTCAGCTTCCTACATCGACTAGGAACTACTACAATCCACTATACAACGAAGAATCGTGAAACCAAATGAAAGACACGATCCAGAAAGCGGTCTCTGCAACCCTCGCGGTCACCAAGCCAGGTAGGCGGTTCATCAACCGAGATATTTGACTTTATAATGACGATGTTGAAATGAAGGTCCGTGGAAAGAAACACTTCTATTACAAGCTTTCTGACGATAAAACGCTCATCAATTGGCAAATTTATAAGAATGCCAACCGGGAAACAAAGAAAGCAATCATTTTCACCCGAGCGGTACCAAAAGCCGAAATAAACGCACACAGGATATCGAACACTTTTGTTGCGTTAATGACAAAAACGGAACTTTGTTTACAGACCGTCGTGCCGCGATGTATAGATGCGAAAATATTTCGAACAAATTTCAACTGAAGAATTTGTTCATCCTCCACTTCCACAGTGATTGCCGACATTTAAAGTAGTTCCACCTGTCAGCGCAATTGGGTGCTCTGAGGTGGCGGTGAGGAAGGCGGGGCGGCAACCCTGCCGGCTGAACCAAAACCAAGTGGTCGAGGAGAACCTCCACGTGGTGGCACCGGGAAACGCTGTATCGCATTGGCTTGCCGGCCGTAATGCAGTAGGCGAATGCTCCAAGGCTTATTTAGGGCGATCAGAGCCGAGTCTGCACGGTGACTCATCTGAAGTGGCTTCGGCCACGAAACCTTACCAGGGGTATACTGGTACCATGGGAACCCCTGGACTCATATACTTCGGGAGAATTCCTGTCGTATATGAGTACAGCTCGGTTGTTTGCGGTTGGCCCCCTTGTGGGAGGTTCATGGGGGCTGTTGGTGATGCTCAAGTGAGAAGAGACCTTCGGCCCCCGGCGTGGTGTTGCGTTTCAACACGGGTACCGTACTCCTTAGTTCGGTAGAGATTTAGGTAGGTCTTGCATCCACCAGTATGAATGCTAAGCCATGCACTTGCATAAACTGGTACCGTTGCTGCTTGTCACAGCGGGGCTCTGATTGTGGTCCCAAAATCAATCCGTGTCTTAAGAAGACCGTAGGATTAAGTCTCCACCACAGGCACCAACGTTAAAACCCCAAGGACTTAACTGTCAGCGCAATTGAAGCCGAAGAAGCAATAACACGAATGAAATCGGGGGAAGCCTTGGGATTTGACGGCTCAATGAATTCTTTAATCGGGTTATTCAGGAAGGTAGAACACCATCTGATTATCGAGAACGTAAAACAGCTCCAATATGGAAAAAAATCTAAAAAATGTAAATCTAAAATTTATGGGAATGTCGTCCGCCATGTTACCCTCTATGGTTCTGAGTGTTGGTCGACTATAAAAAGCAATGAACCGTATGTCGCAGCAATGGAGACATCTTCATATTCAAGTTGGATTAGTAGCGTAACACGCCTTGATTACAGCGGAAATGAGAATATTCGCGATCGATATGGGGTTGCACTGACCGTGGAAAAATTACGAGAGACGGGTCTTCGATGGTATGGCCACGTATTTCGCGCTAAGTAAAATTCCCTTGTCAAGATTGGTCTGAACATTGAAGTTGATGGTAAACGACCAAAAGGCCGGCCCAAAAAACCGGTGGCTTGGTACGCTGGATGGGGATTTGAAAGCCTAATTCCAGAGGCGGTCTTTGATAGTACCAAATTGCGCAACCGATCACGACGAGCTGCCCCACTTGTGAACGGGACAAAGGCTAATGATAAGGAAGAAAATTTTAACAATTGTGCTTTTTTGAGACTCAGATGATGTCCTACCCACCTCACAAACCTGGCTGAAGAACTCCTTAAGGCTTAAGGATCCCAGCTGCTCGCTCTCGAGAGCTCAGCTTCGATGTCGTCAAGTCCTTTTGCTTGCCCTAATTTCATTCCTCAAATTCTGTGGCGCAAACACGTAGCTTGAAATATCGACGATGTTTGTGAAAGTTGAAGATCGTCGGTCGATTAGCAAAGCGCCATTTTTGACACTAGCCCAACAGAAGAATTCTATATTTTGAGTATTTTGCTGTCAGTTTTCGACGATTTGATGCAGATTTCTCTCGCCGTCCTAAGTGTCCAGATTATTGTAAAGATGTTTGTAATGGACCGCTCATGTAACAGCGATCACTTTCTTGGCTTTCCGTTTGACGTTCTTGTAAATTTGCCGATTGACCATCGACGAGAAGTATATGGTACAGACATTTTTCTCGATGATCTTCATTCGGACATCATCATTCAAAATATCTCGATTGAAGAACAGTTGACCAGGTTTGGTGCCCCGAGAATTGCATAGGTCCTTTTTTGGATTGTGCTTTTAGCTTCCACCTTACTTAATCTTCGCGCATTTTGCGTAAGTGAGATCATTTGTCCCCTTCAGTAAAATTCGAAATTATACTAATGTACTATTATTAACCATATTTAAACATATTTAAATTAAAAAAATTTGAAAATGGTTGATAAACTGGGTCATTTAAAGTATTCGTGTTGCGTCTAGTTGTTAATATCAACACAATATTGTTATTTACTTCAGTTGGTGTTGTTATTGTGTCTTGAACGTAAGTATAAATTCATTTTATTAAACTTATTATAAATAATAAATGTTAATAAACATATTCAATGAAAGCATGAAATAAACTTCTTTTTGTTTTAAAGCTCCAAATTCAGTGCAACCAAAACTAAGTTATTATTTAAGCAGGTATCGGAATGGGATGAGACCTAGGTTTCGTATGGATGCACCATCGTGATTTTTTTCAGATTTTTGACAGGATAGGCTCTAAGAACGAGACCTGTTACACTTTTTGTGGCATACATTTTGAGCCCTCACTCCCCTAGCTGCTACCAAAAATATCATCGGTTTCGATAGTACTCATCGAGCCCTTTCATTTGATACAACCAAACCTGAATGTAATCTCTGCTCATTAATCGATCAAGCGTATCTGCTAAATTCAAAAGGAAGATGTGGCGCGGCAGGCGTGAATTTGCAAGGGATATTACACTTGATGGCTTCATTGCCGAATCTGCGGTGGTACCAGCAAATCCCTCGGTCCGTGGACTGTCCCGACGACCTGCTACCCGAACGCCCTTTTCGAGTGGCAGACCGTGAGCGAGCAAATTTCTCTCGCATAAACACATACGGGTATAGGCAAGTGGACGTGAGTCTTGGCTTGCGTAGGACATTTTCGTGGCGTTTCATCCTGGCGGATGTCAGCTTCTCCATATTAGGGGCAGACTTCTTGTGTCACTATGGATTGCTGGTGGACTTGCAAAATAAGTCCCTTATAGACCCCACGACCAACCTTAATTCGTTGGGACAAATGGTATCTCACCCAGGCAATAATCTTTCCGTTCTTTTAGAAGACATTACCGACTCTCGTGTTCGGGCACTTCTCCAAAAGTTTAGCCAGATTACTACCGAGTGTAGTCTCTCCAAACCAGTGAAGCACAATGTGCAGTACCACATTATCACAACTGGTTCCCCGATCTTCTCGAAGGTGCGTCCTTTACCACCCCAGAAACTGGCTATTGCACGGAAAGAGTTTCAACAACTCGTTCAACAGGGTATCTGCAGGCCCTCAAACAGCTGTTGGTCTTCCCCACTGCATATGATCCCTAAGCCAAACGGCAAATGGAGCCCATGTAGGGATTACAGAAGGCTAAATGCACAGACTGTTCCTGACCGATATCCAATTCCACTCATCCACGACTTTGCGCATCACCTCGCGAATTGCCGCATCTTTTCGACCTTGGACTTAACCAAGGCTTATCACCAAATCCCAGTAGCTCCTCAAGACATTCCAAAGACGGCAATATGCACACCCTTTGGACTCTTCGAGTTCACCCGAATGACTTTCGGAATGTGCAATGCGGCGCAAACCTTTCAAAGGTTCATTCACTCAGTCCTGCGAAACCTCGACTTCTGTTTCGTATATTTGGATGATGTTTTGGTCGCTTCTTCCACTGAGTCTGAGCATTTAGCCCATCTCGAGTGCATTTTTCAACGTCTCCTTGAGGCCGGTTTAGTCCAAAACGTTGAGAAATGCAAATTTCTCCAAAAACAGGTGAGATTTCTCGGCCATTTCATTTCCCCTAAAGGAATACAGCCCGACCCAGAGAAGGTGCAAGCGATAACAAGCTTCACGCGTCCAAAGACAGTGAGGGAGTTGAGAAGGTTCTTGGGCATGCTAAACTTCTACTGTCGTTTCCTGCCATACCTCTGAAAGATATTTCGGCGCAATCATGTGCCGAAGCCCTCTGTCGAGAGTGGATACCTCGCTTTGGCGTCCCTGCAGTGGTCATCACTGACCAGGAAATGCAATTTGAGTCCAGCCTTTTCTCAGAGTTAGGCAAACTCCTTGGTTTTAAACGCCAGCGGGCTACTGGATACCACCCGCAATCCAATGGGATGCTAGAACGTTGGCACCGGACGCTGAAAGCCGCCATTATGGCACGCGACGATCCGTCCTGGTCCCAAGTCTTGCCTCTCGTCCTACTCGGCCTACGTACAACCCGCCGAGAGGAATTTGCTGCCAGCCCCGCGGAGCTAGTCTACTGGGAGAACCCGAGACTCCCAAGCGATCCGGTCTTCGACAAGAGATCGGGTCTCACAGAGTCGGGGTTGGTGCGTCTGCTGAGGGACAATCTCGGACGCATAAAAGCCACACCACCCACCCGACACTCGTCCACACCTGCCTGTTCGCCCAAAGAACTGGACACGTGCACGCACGTTCTGGTCAGGACGGATGCCGTCCGGAAGCCGCTGCAGCCTCCATATGAGGGCCCGTACCGCGTTCTCGAGCGGAAGAACATTTCTTCCAGCTCGAGATCAGTGGACACAGAAAGGCGGTCTCTTTGTCCAGGCTGAAACCCGTGTCCGCCCCGAAGCAGCGTCGTGTTCGCTTTGTGGATTGACGGTGAACGAAGTTCCGGGATCAGTCGCCGAAACCCCTAGGTTTCATCTGGGGGCGGAGTGATGTGGCGCGGCAGGCGTGAATTTGCAAGGGATAGTACACTTGGTGGCTTTATCGCAAATCCCTCGGTCCGTGGACTGTCCTGACGACCTGGTACCCGAACGCCCTTTTTGAGTGGCAGACCGTGAGCGAGCTCGCGATCTGGCGCCCGAAAAGGGCGTTCGGGTAGCAAAGTCTTAAGCTGTGCCGAAATATTACCAGTTGTAGGAAAGTAACTAACGTCCTTGATGAAGTAGTGCCGTAAGGGGTCTTGACAAAAATTATAAGTAGAAGTTTACGTCTAAAAGTCAATTTGATAAAAATCTAATAAATCTCTCAATAGGTGATGGCATCTATTCAAATACCAAAAAAAGGGATGTTATAGTATGGAATGGTCTGGCCCCCTCTCTTCTCAAGGATTCTGTAGACCATATTCCTTGTTACACATATTGAGCAAAACCATTGGATATGAATGTCTATTCTAATCTTGAGGAAAGCTCTCAATGTACCCATTTCATATAATTAAAAAAACCTCGAATCCAGATTTATGATTGATTAAAATGCTTTTCATCTTTACGCGGGAGATATCAGGGAACCGTACCTCCAAATTCTCTTCTGTTTCAATTCAAAGATATCAAATTGTTATGTACTCTTCTAATTGGCTTATTATCTGAACGATGCCAAGCGCCCAGAGGAAAAATAATAGATACTATTGAAAATTTTTCACATCTCGCGAGCTAATACGAAGAGAGATCTCCTAAATAGGATTTCAATATCAGCTCATCCCTACTTACCAAGCTTAAGGTGTATTCCGAGAAAAAATAAAAGCCAAATTTAGTCAAAATGCATAACGGTGCCGTTGACCATAACGAATGAATAATATACTTACATATACAGTAAGTAACTTACAATGCATTTATTACCCTTTATGAACACTAGTTACAACTTATTTCAAACAGGCTTATGGGTTTGGTACCAAAAAAAATTAAATCCCACTAGATTATGATTTCCTTACAGTGTGCGACGTGAGATCACCCTGATTTTTTTCGGATTTTTAGGTTGGGTAGTTTCCAAAAACGAGTCCTGTCTCACTTCAAGTGCGCATATTTTGAAACCTTACTCACGCACTTTGCAATTCACTAATGCCAGTTTCGGAAAGTGCAAATCGTGACCTTTCATTTGATACCCTACACGACTATATCCGGTGAAAAAATTGTTTGAATCCCCCCTTTGCATGTATGGGAAGCCCCCTTTTTAACTCCACCTAAATTTATGCCACTGTATGTGTGGCATTTCATAGTTCCCATCTGTCCACCAAATTTCGTTCGGATCGGTTTAGCCGTTTTGGAGAAAAGTACATGTGACAGACAGACAGACAGACATTGAATTGATTTTAATAAGGTTTTGTTTTACACAAAATCTTGAAAATCACCATCATCAACAGCGCAACAACCGGTATCCTGTCTAGGCCTGCCTTAATAAGGAACTCCAGACATCCCGGTTTTGCGCCGAGATCCACCAATTCGATATCCCTAAAAGCTGTCTGGCGTCGTGGCCTACGCCATCACTCCATCTTTAGCAGGGTTTGCCTCGTCTTCTTTTTCTACCATAGATATGGCCCTTATAGACTTTCCGGGTGGGATCATCCTCATCCATACGGATTAAGTGACCCGCCCACCGTAACCTATTGAGCCGGAACTCGAACGCGGTCAAGAGTTCGAAATTTTTCTTGCTAAGAACCTAAGAAGTTTCCGAGGAATACATAAGGACTGGCAAGATCATAGCCTTGTACAGTAAGAGCTTTGACCCTATGGTGAGACGTTTCGAGCGGAACAGTTTTTGTAAGCTGAGATAGGCTCTGTTGGCTGACAGCAACCGTGCGCGGATTTCATCGTTGTACCTGTTATCGGTTGTGATTTTCGACCCTAGGTAAGAGAAATTATCAACGGTCTCAAAGTTGTATTCTCCTATCTTTATTCTTCCCGTTTGACCAGTGAGGTTTGATGTTTTTGTTTGGTTGGTTTTCGGTGCTGACATTGCCACCATATATTTTGTCTTGCCTTCATTGATGTGGAGCCCAAGATCTCGCGCCGATTGCCGCCTGCTCGATCTGGATGAAGGCACGTACGTCTAGGGTGGTTCTTCCCATGATGGCGATATCGTCAGCATAGGCCAGTAGTTGGGTGGACTTAAAGAGGATCGTACCTCTTGCATTTACCTCAGCATCATGGATCACTTTCTCGAGGGCCAGGTGTAGGTCCCCTTGTCGTAGACCGTTGTTGATGTCGAATGGTCTTGAGAGTGATCCTGTTGCTTTTATCTGGCCTCGCACATTGGTCAGGGTCAGCCTAGTCAGTCTTATTAATTTCGCCGGGATACCGAATTCTCTCATGGCCGTTTTACCCTGGCTATGCTATCATAGGCGGCTTTAAAGTCGATGAATAGATGGTGCAACTATTGTCCATATTCCAACAGTTTTTCCATCGCTTGCCGCAGATAGATACGATCGATGCAAACCCATATCGATCGCGGATATCCTCATTTCAGATGTAATCAAAACGTGTCACGACACTAGTCCAATGCAACATCTTCGTCTCCATTACCGCAAGACGTCGTTCATTGTCTTTTATAGTCGGCCAACACTCAGAACTATAGAGAGTGGCAGACGGACGACATTACGGTAAATTTTCGATTTGAGATGTTTGCTGATACGTCGATCATAAAGAACACCAGTTGTGGAACGCCACTTCATCCAGGTTGCATTAATGCGTGAAGCAAATTCATTACGCAGTTCTCCATTGGCTGATAGCATTGACCCGAGATATTTAATGCGCTCAGTTCTGGGCAGGTTACTGAAGCTGACAGCACTGAGCAATTTAAATATCTGGAGTCAATGCTGTCAGCCAATGGAGAACTGCGTTATGCTCCTCACATTAGAAAACGCAAAACCTTTTATACCTGAAGCGTTAAGCTTCCGGTTTCCCGACTTGTTTGATATTGCGAATAGTTCGGAAATTACAGTGTTAAACAGATAAAATGTCACATGCCAGGTTTATGTGATCGCTATATACCCGTGTCAATTGAGTGTTCAGGTAGAATGCGTTAGGGTTTACCCTTCCTGTCAATTTAGATTTGCATGTGTACAACGCAGTCAGGTGTTCAGATTAATGATTAGTTAAGATTTTATGGTTAAAAATCGCATTCTATTTTTCAAATGCGTTTTTCTCGAAACTGCCCAAAATCTATTCAACGAAATTCTTTGAAATTTTCACGATTTATTCAGAACATATTTCTGCGATCCCCAAACTAGGATAATTGCGATTCATTCAGTAGATTTTTTTTTATTCATTAAAGAAGCCTTGAAGAAACACCTATATTTAGAAAAATAGTTTAGCCTGACACCAAAAATTTAGCTTTGAATATTTTTTAATAATCCTAGTTTGGAGACTGTGGTTAAGTCCGCACGTTAAAACGCCGTTTAAATTTTTGCTTTAGGATGATCACAGCGCCCACTAGTGTGGCAGAAGAAAAACACATTTTTTCGGAGATGGGTGTATAAGTTGCTCTGTATTTCAATAACTAACTATTCTATCGGGCTGGAAAAATTACTACGCATGCTCAAGATATAAGATATAAATATATGGTGAAAAATTCAAATTTGTATCTTCATCCAGTTCTTCACAAAAAATATCTAAAAACAGCCAAAAAATACGGCCTTCACACGGGATGACCCCCTTAAACTCCATACAAAATCATGTTTTTCATTGTAGGGATCGGATTTTCAAGTTTGCATATTTTCACCAAATGTCTACTCAATACATGTTGTCGGTGAGAAGTGCGTGTAATAGACCGTCACAAAATTTGTAAGCCGTTTTCAATAAGGTTTTGTTTTACACATAACTTTAAAAATTAACTTTTATTAGAGCCTTTTTTACAGTTTTACTCATTAACATAATACAACAAAGCAGCCGGAGATTTCTCAAAACACATATCAGCCTTAAGAAAGCAGAAAAAATCTCTCTCAAACTTCCGGCACACGGGTTTCTTTCAGATATAATACTTCTTATTCAAAATTTCAGTAAAAGATATTATAACTAGGGGTTTCACCCATTAATATCTCTTAATAATCGTTAGAGGCAAAAATTGTCCTTATCTTTTTGACAAGGCACATCACTTACCTAGTTTACAGTACAATTTAGTATATGTCATGAATCTATCAATTCAAGATTTAAAGCGATTATAGATACAGATACAATCCTGTTTCTATTCACACCAGTCATAATAGCTGTCTAGACTGATATGCGAATGTGTTAACTGCTGGAGGCAAACAATTAGCACTTATATGCTTATGAAGGAGGAAAGGTTATTCAAATCGTATATCATGTCCCCTTGGGAAAAGTAATTGTCAACAAAACCGAAAACAGGATAGATACCTAAACAGCATTAATTTATTTGCTTTAAGTCAGTTAATTCTTAGCGACACAAATTCATACATATGTATATATGTTCAAACAAGCAAAACTCTTCAAATAAATTTCTCTAACTCTGGTTGCAAGGAGTATGCTCATTAGCTCTGTAATGTGAGGTATCTGTTAAGGTTTGCATTTTGTTAATTCACTCAAGTGACAAAATCAAGAATTGCAAATATTGTATGCAATATCTGCAGATATGCATTGCACAATTTGCATGTGATTAACGAAACCAGTTTTGCGGTGCATTTTGCTGCCAATTAGGTTACATTTGTGCCTAACAATATGATCTGCAACTGATATGATTGTCAACAAGGGTTTCGATTTGCCATTTTACTGGTTGCTTTGAGGAACAGGGGAAAATAAAATAAACATTTATTATAAAGTAAAAGTGGCCATACTCAATCCTTACGTCTAAGGAAGGGCCATATTCAACCCTTATCTCTTGCTATATACAAGGATTAAGTAGAGATTATGAGTAATTGGGGTGTGTTCAGCAAAGGATTATAAGTACAATGCACAAGTCAGCAGGAACGTATCAGGATATTTTTTGACGGATGCAATGGAAATTTTGAGATCTAAAATGTGAGGTTTATGGTTCCTTCTTATCAGAATATCGGTCTCATGCGTTCCAATTTCACCAAATCTGTTTCTGAAAAGTTCATATTTGTGAGACTTTTCGGAAACCGAAAGCCAACTTCAGTCTATGATTTATCAATTGATATCAAATTATACGAAAATATGAGATGACTAAGGGGATTTGGGGATAGCCGAAAATAGATAACATATTTACAATACATTTGAAATAAAGCTGTAAAGCAGATTAAAGCTAGCCCAGATATTTCCTATTCACGTTGCCAATATTCCAAAACAATCCATCGTGCGTACGTAAATGAATTGAGAGTACAACATAATTACTGACACTAAATACGTGACAGGGTGATGTGTTACAAGCCAACACTTTGATCAGGGAATTGATATGCAAAACTCATTACCAGCCTGCAGAGTGCTTCGCAAGAGGTTACGCGAATGTGCATGGAGATGAAAGCAATTGAAATCTACAATGTGTTCCCTTGCATTTTGTACACTTTACGCATAAAATTACTAGAAATCGGTGTTTAAGCCAAACAACGATTGACCCTTCCATCTCCACGATTTCAATTGACCAAACCGAACTGAGGTGAAGACCTGTAGGGATGTTAAGTAGATCTAGAGATTGCTAAAGAAGTGCGGGGTTACCTGCACTGGATAGCTGGAATGTGATGAAAAACAAGTAATTTCGGTTTTGAATCTAGCAAAAATGCAACATTTAGATATTACCGAGCTCCAGCAGCAGCTTTTTGAAAGAAACTCTGGCTGTTGGAAAACCTACCCTGCCCTCACAATTCCCTAAGTGAAACTCATGGTAATACTTTACAAAATGGATGGCAATAATATCCTTTATGTAAGCTTTCGATTTCGTAATTAAACAGAAAGAGGAAATGGACAACTAATAGTCCACGCTCAGAACGGCCAGTGTATTTCTGCTTGGAGCAGATCCTCGCAGAGTCTCGTCTGATGTCGTTCCAAGCTAATGAACAAATGCAAATTCCAAAGTCACTAACCGTGGAGGATTATGTTACCGTGTGGTTTTGCAATGCTTATGAAAATATCTTCACTTTGCAAGAGCTGCGTAACATTACTGCTACAAGAACTTGCTGAGAAGGGTGCTAAGTACTTTTTAGCACTCTTGATATTTGATACAAAACGAAGCGTCGATGTATGTTGATGGAGCTTGCCACTTAATTTGCGTTACGTTTATTGCCTAGCGATTGTTGTTTTTACTTAAATCCTATTTATTAACGCAACTACATTTACGTATCTTTATTTATGTAATTTAGCAGTATTAGGTCAAGTGTGACAATGCATCTTTTTAGCAAAGAGATGCAGATGCACTTACATCTATATACCTGAGTCAATTGAGTGTTCACGCAGAATGCGTTAGGGTTTACCCTTCCTGTCAATTTAGATTTGCATGTGTACAACGCAGTCAGGTGTTCAACTCGATCTTCTTCGAATCCTTCTTAATCAATTTGATTTATTTAGTTCACTGAGCTTCACTTATTCTAAGCATTTCCACGTCAATATATTGTATTCCATCAATATGTAATTATTGCTGAAATTTTGAGTAACTCAGAAAAGGGATTAGGGTTTAAGGTAACGCACCCAGCAGTTAAAGAAAGCTAACATTTCTGAGATGAGAAAACGAGATAAATCAATTATAGATGGGGTAACTCCATCAGAATCTTAATAACTCCGTGGTTAAAGTAAAAGGCTGTGCGGGAGGTCAAGGTTCAAATCTCACTGATGGCAATGGGATTTGTATTGTGATTTCTCGCAGCATACCAGCCAATTCAGCTGTGAATTACCTGAGTCAAATTAGGGTAATAGTCCCGGGCGAGCGCAATTCTGACCACATTACCTCAAATAGGGTGCCATAATGCTATAGTGTGCCGTTGCGGTCTTTAATGAAGTGCTAGAAAACACTTCAAAGCCCTTATGCAATTGGATTTGTGCAACAGCGATTATTATTATTATTAATTCCATCAGGCTAAGACCTATCCGATCTCTGGCGAGGCTTTACGACCGGCCGACCAGAAGATAGGATTAAATAAATTCATCCCCTTCGAGAATATACCACGAAAAATACTTGGACGTCTACAAACATGTCATGATTGGCCACGCGTGTATTGAGATCAATGCAAGAACACTGGAGGGAAGACATTTTTTTTTTTCAGCTTTTGTCCCGTTCACAAGCGGAGGCGGCACTTTGTGATCGGTTTCACCATTTTATTTTACCAAATGCCTGATCTGGATGCAATCTCGAGTCTTTTAAATCCCCATCTAGCGTATCAAGCCACCGTCCTTTCGGACGGCCTTTTGCAAGTTTACCATCGATTTCGATGTTCAGACCAATCTTGGCAAGTAAATACTCGTTAGCGCGAATTACGTGACGATACTATCGAAAACGCCTTCTTCGCAATTTTTCCACGACCGGTGCAACACATATCGATCCCGGATATCCTCATTTCGGATGTGATCAAAACGTGTCACGCCACTAGTCCAACGCAACAATTTCGTCTCCATTACCGCAAGACGTCGTTCATTGTCTTTTATAGTTAGCGAACACGCAGAACCATAGAGAGCGGCAGTAAGGGCGACATAGGGGTGAATTTTAGATTTGAGACGTTCTTTGATACGTCCATCACAAAGAACACTAGTTATAGAACGACACTTCATCCAGGTTGCGTTAAAGCCTGAAGCAATTTCGTAGTGCAGTTCTCCATTGGTTGATAGCGTTGACCCGAGGTATTTAAATCGCTCAATTGTGACCAGGTCACTGCCGCTGAAAATGATTGTGCCTGTTTCATGGGGATCGGTCGTCAAAAATTCAGTTTTATTCAGATTCAATCTGAGACCGTGTTGCATGAGACGTTCACTCCATTTTTGGACAAGTTGCTCGAGATCATTTTTGCTATTAGATGCTAGGACAACATCATCTGCATAAAGCAGTATATAGCACGCTGAATGTTGAATGTTCCGCGTGACGGTGTCCATGACAAGAATAAAGAGGACTGGTGAGAGGGTGCATCCTTGATGAACACCAACAGAGACACGAACCGGTTTTGATACACCCGCCACGTTTCGAACTTTACTTTTCGGATCGTGGTAGAGCAATTGAACCCAGCGCAAGAGGTCTTCGGGCACTAAGTACTGTCGTAGAGCATACCAGATGAGTTCGTGTGGTACACGGTCTAATGCTTTCTCCAGATCCAGAAATGCAACGTAAGGAGGGCGATGTTTCTCACGGTGTTTCTCCATGAGTAACCACACAGTCTGTATTGCGTCAGTAATTCCTCAGTTTTTGATAAATCGGGCTTGATTCACGGTTATTTTAACGATTGCGTGAATACAGTTGTCAAGAATGAGTTGAAAAACTTCATGGTATGAGAAAGTAACCGGATCGGACGGTAATTTGAACCTTCTGTTGGAATACTTTTCTTTTTCCACATTGGAACTGTGGTATTTTCTTGCCAGTCAGATGGTTTTTTACCTTCCTGAATAACCCGATTAAAGAATTCACTGAGCCACAGTGTTGGGTCCCAGCTCGTCGCTTTGCAAAGCTCATGTGCGATGTCGTCAGGTCTTGTGGCTTTCCCCGATTTCATTCGTTTTATAGCTCCTCTAATGTCGGCAATGATTGTGGAAGTGAAGGAAGAGCAAATTCTCCAGTAGGAATCTGTTGGAAATATTCTCGCCATCTATCCGTTCCGGCTCGACGGTCGGTAAGCAAAGTACCGTTCTTGTTATTAACGCAACAGAAGTGTTCGATATCTTCTGTGCGTTCATTTCGGCTTTTAGGAAGTCGATACAGATCTCTCTCGCCATCCCGAGGGTCCAGTTTATCGTAAAGATAAAAAAATGGTCCGCTCGGGTGACACCGACCGCTTTCTTTGCTTCCCGGTTGGCATTCTTATAAATTTGCCAATTGGCGCGCGTTTTATCGTCGAGGAACTAGTGATAGAGACGTTTCTTTTTACGGACCTTCATCTCAACATCGCCATGCCAAAGCCAAATATCTCGGTTGATGTACCGCTTACCTGGCTTGGTGACCCCGAGGGTTGCCTAGGTCGCTTTGTGGATCGTGTATTTCATTTGGTTCCACGATTCTTCCACATTCGTAATGTTAATCGCGTAAGTGAAATCATTTCTTCTTTCTTTTCACGAAATCGCCACCATTTAATGCGCCGCGGGCCAGTGCGTTCCTCACGCTGTTTTATCGGTGGCTTAATTCGCAGGACGGCTATCAACCACCGATGTTGAGGTGCGATGGTCTCATAGGGAACGACTTTGCACTCAGTGACAGTAGTAAAATGCTGGCGTCTTATGAGAATATAGTCGATTTGCGTTTTACTGTTTCCATTGTAAAATGTTGGAAGATGAGACAATCGTTTGATGAACCATGCATTCAAAAGTACAAGGTCATGGGAGCCGCAAAATCGATTATACGCTGGCCACCCTTATTGCGGGCTTCAAACCCCTTTCCCGCATGGCACCTGTCACCGTCTGCCTTTTCAATATAGAATAGTACGATCAACTAATATAATGGTGAGTTTCATCAGCCGATCATCATAACGTTCGACTTTTTTAATGGCAGCATGGAAACCCTCTGAGATGGCAATGCTAAACCATATAGGATGTGTGGGCTACCAAAGTAGAGAAGTTCGTAGTCATTTTTACCGCGGTGGCGTTCAATGTTCAATCGGGTTTCTTGCAGAGCGCAGATATCAATTCGCCTTTTTCGAAGAGCTCTTGCGATTTCCTCGGTCTTTCTAGTTAGGGTGCCGACATTAACGTGCACATACGTATTTGCTTTGCTCGGACTAATTTACTTACGTCCTGAAACGGTGCCGTCAAGAATCCTTGCCCATTTCTCAACAGGACCAAGGCCCGTCCAGCCGCGTCGACTGATGTGGACGCCCTAGCATTAGTTAAATAATTCAAATCCGGACAGTTACCCAAATATGGTCCTCTACGTTTAAAACTAGTGTTTCCACTGCCAATATGCAACAACGTGGGAGAGCCGTACGTCAAAAAATACTCTATTTTGTTGGAATAATGAAGACTTGCTTTTATCTATTCACTAGCGATATTTACTAATCTTGAAAATAACAGGAACCCCTTGTTCTCTTCATCAGTGCTAACAAGTCTGCCAAATAGCAGAAATATTGGTATTTGCAAGGTCAATAAATATCACTAGTGAATAGAAAAAAGCAAATCTTAATTATTTCAAATCATTTAATCGCTAGAAGCACCGCAAAATTACATTTAGATCTACTTTATTACCCTACCCCTGTCAAAACAGATGACTTAATGATCGACCGAGGAAGATCACAATCCCCTCAGCTGACAAAAAAATCCATTTCATTACTGTCTCTGTATAATAGAGAAGTCAAACCGATCCTAAAAAACTTCTTTGTGCAATTGCTCGATATAGATATTCACAACGCATCGGTCGATGACTACATGACCATAGGGGGTGATTCCAATGGCTAGATCGGCGAAAGAACCGCATGATAGTAAAAGCTCCAATATATGCGATGCACTGGTAGCGAGGGTATCGTGAATTTTACTAACACTGACGGCTTTGTACTTCTTGGGACATGGTTTATTAAACGATTGTCTACTGAAGCTACTACCATTTTATAGCGGTCATAGAAAAACATGCATCGACTAATATAGCTGCCGATTGCCATCACCTCAATATCGAATGTTGATTGCCAGGCGGCCAACCACCATGATTATTGTAGAAACATGAAATTGAACCAGGAACACGATTCGCAAAATGGCATATATGTTGTTATCCTAGCGTCTCACAAAAAATCTAATAGCGAATAACTCATAGAAACGTGGAATGATCGCTTCATGCAGTACAGTTTGCAAAGGTAAATGATAAATCGCTTCTGCAAAATGCATATAGTTGCGCGACAACATGGAAATGTACATAATAACAATCATTGTTAACCAATCCAATCCAATTGGGTCAAGGCCTTGAAGTGTATTAGAGCACTTCATTCAAGACCGTAACGGTGCACTACAGTACACTGTAGGAGGCAATGTGGTTAGCATTGCGCCCGCCCAAGATTATTACCCTCATTTGACTCAGGAATTTATTCACAGCTGAGTCAACTGATATCAGACATAACAAATCCGTTTGCCACCAGTTAAATTTTAATTGCGACCTTACGCTGCGACAGGCTACCACTAATGCTGCGACATTGCCAAAAAATATCGATGTTTGGATTAGTAGACATCAATGTCGATAAAAACATCGAGGATCGATGTTTTGGAACATCGATATTAATCGTCTTTGAGTACGAAGCTTGTTTGTTAGCCGATCAGTACACTGTTTATTTCAATTTTCAAGTCTGCACCACAAACAGAGAGGAAGTTAATGAAAGAAAAAGAAGCTTGTGTTGTGATTTTCGCAAGAGGCAACTTCTCTTGAAATATCTTGTCCAGATGAAAACCTCTTTCATGCAAAGCTGATGTCGCCATAACGCAAATATTTCACAACTTTAGCCCATACTTCAAACATGGAGTCGAAAATTCAGGTCGCATCGGATTCTTGCTCCGGCTCACGGTTTCCAAGCCACTTGAACCAATTTATGATGGTCCTCCCATAAGCTGTATTCATTTTCTGTTATAAAATTTAATTTCAGAAGTTGACGGTGATTCATGTCATATAAAAAGAAGTTTACCTTTGGGCTTGAAAGAATAAGAGAATTTTAAACTTCAAACGTGTTTTTCTCGAAATCATGTTTTCAAAATCGGCGAGCGGAAGAACTCGAAGGGTTTTCATCCGATTGACGTGAAAATATAATTTTAACTTCTTCGTTTGATTATTTAGTAAAATGCACACAATTTTGACAATTGATGAAGAAAACTTCCGGGAATAAACAATTTATTCACCATTTTTCGTCAAAACAGCAAGCCATTTTGCGTTCATGCTTCTGGAGTGGTGATCCGAGGAAGTTCTACTGTTCGCCGAGGAGGGCTTCCAAAAAATCTTGTTTTGTTTGTCCTACAGTCGCCATTCGGTAAAAAATGTTAATAATCAATTTTCTTACTCTTGAAGAGTTGCTTAATCGATTGGTATATTGCTTTTGGACTGTAATTTAAAAATGCGTTTACAGAAAACTCTTGAAAAATGTATTTTTGAGGGGTTCCAAACGGATATGACTTCCTAAGTGATGTCTCATGCTATATTTCACCCGGGAATCGGTTATGAGAAATATATGACATTTTGGCGCTCTTCTTCAAACTATTGCTTTTAAATCCCGAGGGAAATATATCTTTAACCTGGGTAATATACCTTATAGTGGAAAGGAAATCATCGTCAGCAAGAAATCCAACAATTCGAAATTTCGCTTGGACTTACGTCATCGGTCATCTCTCCATTTGAAGCAGACTCTGTCATGCCTTCTTTTCCTGCCATACAAGGGCCCCTATGAATTTTCTGGGTTGAATCATCTAAACCTATATCAATTTAGCGGTTAGCCGCTGACTGACACTGACATCATAGTGTGACAGATGTTGATACGCAATATTTGGCATTTCTGGTTAGGTGCGTATGTTAGACCAAAGTTGGGTCGCAAAGAAACCACAAACCTGAATCATTCAACTCTTGGCCACGTTTTATCAGCCCTGGAATATACTCTGCTAAATATATTGCTCTTAACCACCAAATAGACCACAAAACTTTTCAAAATTCGGTTTCTGTTTCAGAGGCCTTTCAAAGTTGCTGAATCGCCTTATCAAGTGTCTTTCACCCGGAATGCTTCAGTCATCGTTAGCTGCTGAGAAAGTTTAGCGCTTTCAGTGCTATACCAGACACAGCACTGAAGAAAGGAACGATGTATGCGAACTAGAATCAAACAAGTCGGAATACTTGAAGCTGGGTATAAAGGTTTTGTGTTCATCTTAGGTGTGAAAATAATAATATCGTCCTCAGATATGTATTTTGAAACAATTTTGGCCTTGTGAATTGGTGTGCTGTCCAGTTGCAAAATAATACCTTCACCAATTAGACGCTCCCGCACTATGACATTTTTCATCAAATTAAGATAAACTTGAGAGTTTGTCGTTCTTTCCAGTACCATTGTTTTGCTCACTCCATTATTCAGAAATACATTTTCGAACCATCAAGCGCTTGTCACCGGACTTAAGGGTTGGTTTTTTACATTTAAGGACAACGCTTTATCATGTTTGCGTCAAACGTACATCAGGCCACCACTATATTTCATGAGAATCATGGATTCATCCGTCCATAGTATTCTGTGCCAAAAGTTTTCTGGTTTTATAATATTATCTGTTTAAAACTTCATTCCCTTTTGCAGATTTGCTGGAGGATAAAATAATTCAACATAGCACGTCGCAAAACGAATCCACAAAACAGTGCTTCTATCTTGAGTTTGCTAGACAGTGCTCCTGCGGCAATGATCAGCTCGTCTATTAATAACATCGATTGCGATGGCCAACGACATCGAAGGAAACCCGACCTTGAACTAGCACTAGGAAATCATTGTGACAATACACGTTCACGAGACGACGAAAACCAGCTAGACAACAACCTGCAGTGGCTAAATCAAAGAATTCTAACAGACGAATTAGATTTGCTGATTGCTACCAGGCAGGACTTCAGCAATTTTGTACACGCCCAGTTTAGAAGTAACAACACCGCACACCCTCAGCTGGTGTCACAGCAGGGCCAACTGAAATACCGTAATTTCTTTATACTCAAACACTGGCCGATGAGTGTTGTGGCGATGCTAATTACTTCCAGGCGACGAACACTGCCTGCAGGTTTTGTGAGGAGGAGGACGAAACCTCTATGCACGTCCTGGGACAGTGTCCGGCACTTGTGCAAAGTAGGTCGAAACATCTGGGAGAACACTTAATACCAGACTCAAAGCTGAAACATCTGGAAGTGGGGAACATACTAAAGTTCTTAACGGTTACAGGCCTGCTTGAGATACTGTGATCAATAGGTACACTATAACCAGTAAAAGGGGCACAATAGTTCTTCAAGGGTGCGGTGCGACTTTCCCTTTACAGAATAATAATAATAATACTTCCAGGCACTTGTTTGGAATAAGAACTTTTAATTACCTTTCTTTTCTACCAAAGTGAAGTGGGTTAAGTAGATCAGTGGCTTGCTACAAGAGTGAGTCTACTCACAGCTCTCACTTAGTGAACACTACAGGTTAGATGCTGCATCTTTATATATTTAAATGCAACATCTGGCCTCCAAACATATAAACACAGCTTTCAACTTCACCTAGTAATTCCCCAAAGTAAGTATATCTTATCGTTTGCAGAAAATATGAATATTTTGGGTTTTCAGCCATATACAAAATGGAAAATTGCTTTGCAAGATATTTTTCCGTTTTATTGACTAAAAGTATCTAATTTTAACAAATATGTATCTCGGGGATCAACCCGGGACTCTGGATCAGATTCGTGGATGACATATTAGCAATTATTAAAAGGGAAGAATCAGGAGCAATCCTCGCGAAACTCAATCGGGCACACAGAAACATGGAGATCGAAAAGGAAGAGGGGATACCGTTCCTAGACTTAAAAATAATCCGAGAAAGAGGTGATTTTGAATTCGACATCTACAGGAAATCGATCCAGACATAACGAACTATCACATACACCTCAAATCACGATTTCCATCATAAGATGGCGGCATACAACTCTATGATTCACAGGATGGTCACAACACCGCTCAACGAGGATAGAAGAAGTATAGAAATGAATTACATCCTGCAAACAGCCAAGAAAAGCGGATACAACAGGAACCCATCGAAAATCTGATCAAAAAGAAGCTACACCAGGCCTCAAAACAGCAACTTTCAACACTCTTCCAGAAGGTGAACCCAGAACCTAGGCAATGGATAACACTAGCCTACTCGGGTCAGACGCAGAACGTCAAAAGGCGGCTACATAAACGTAGATTCCGGATCGTCTCGACCAACAGACGATACCTACTTAGGACCCGGTTAAAATCGGTCAAGGACAAAGAAGAGTGTACGGAAAAAGGGGCGTTTATAAGACGTCCTGCACAGATTTCCCATCTCGAAAATTCAAGGACAACACTTTTTTCCACCTTGGTGGAACTTTTAGGAAGAACTAATTAAGATATTATAATCCCAAGAACAGCTATAAAAATCTAATTGGTCCCCCAAATACGTATTTGTGTAAATTAGATACTTTTAGCCAATAAAACGGAAAAATATCTTCCAAGATAATCTTTCATTTTAAGACTTCGGCTAACAAGCAACTTGCTAATTCAAACCATATGTAGAAAGTTTCTCACATAAGATGAACACAAAACCTTTATACCCGAAGCACCAGCTTCCGTATATAAGCACAAAATTTGGATGGAACACTATCCACAAACTTTATTAACATATGTATATGTCTCCAGTAATTGATGCTAATATATTACTAATTAAGAAAAACGAAGATGTTTCGTTGTGATCTGCCGCTCAAATGAGTTCACTTTATTTGATGAAGACGTCATACAGGTCTTAGAATGCAATGAATACACGCAAAATATCAAACTTTGACCATCTCTGTGTAACTTTGTCAAAAATAGTCAGGTTTACTTTCAGTATGATGTCCCATCATATCACTTATACTGACGTCGTACTTCCACGATGGACTTAAGGGTCTTTTTCTTTTTCTTCAGCTTTTGATCCGTTCACAAGCGGGGTCGGCTTGTCATGATCGGTTTCACCATTTTATTTTATCAAATGCCTGATTTGGACGCAATCTAGAGGCTGTTAAATAGCGTATCAAGCCACCGTTGTTTCGGCCGGCCTTTTGGTCGTTTACCATTGACTTCAATGCTGAGACCAGTGAATTATCGTTTGCGCGAATGACATGATCACACCATCGAAGACGCCTCTTTCGCAGTTTTTCCACGATCGGTGCAACCCCATATCGATCGCGGATATCTTCGTTTCGGATGTGATAAAAACGTGCCTCGTTACTAGTCCAACGCAATATCTTCGTTTCCATTACCGCATGACGCCGTTCATTGTGTTTTTTATTTGGCCAATAGTCAGAACCATACGTCGTTTGTTGATACGTCGATTTCAAAGAACACCAGTTGTGGGATCCCAGATTGCGTTAAGGCGTAAAGTAATCTCATAGCGCAGTTCGCCATGGGCTGGTAGCATTGACCCAAAATATTTAAATCGCTCAGTTCTTGGCAGGTTACTGCCGTTGATAGTGATTATGCCTGTTTCATGGGGATTGGTCTTCAAAAACTCAGTTTTATTCAGATTCAATCTAAGAATGTGTTGCAAGAGGCGATCATTCCATTTTTGGACAAGTTGCTCCAGATCAGTTTTGATCTTAGGCGCATCTACATAAAGCATTGTATAGGGCGCTGGTCTTTGGGTGACCCATGCGACAATGTCCATAACAAGAACAATTTAAGGGCTTTTAGGTAAATTTCTAAAATATGGTAGTCTGTTATTATTAACTTTATTTCAGTGGACATGGTTGGGGTGTATTTTGAGGCCTAGATTTCAGATATGATCATGGATCATTGTAATTTTTTTCAGATTTTTCGGTTGGAGAGATTTTGAGACCTGCTTCACTTTTGTTGGGGGTCACGTTTTGAGTCTTCATTCCCTTATATTCCACCCAATATCAAAAATAGAACCAGTTCCGAAAAGTGTTAATTGAGCCCTAATATTTGGTACCCCACATCATTATATTTTGTGAAAAAAAAACTCCAGCCCCTTTGGCATATATGGGGAGCCCTAATCTATACACACCACTATATTTTGTGAAAAAAATTACAGCCCCTTTCGCATATATGGGTAGCCCTAATCTATACACACTACTATATTTTGTGAAAAAAAATTACAGCCCCTTTCGCATATATGGGGAGCCCTAATCTCAACGTGAAATAATGCCACTCGCTGCATGTAAAGGGACGCACAGATCACATGTCCTCATCAAATTTCGTTACAATCGGTTCAGTCGTTTCCGGGTGAAACGAGGATTATACACAGAGAGACCCGGACAGATAGCCATTGAACCGATTTTAATAAAGTTTTCTTTCACACAAAACCTTAAAAATGAGCAACGTTAAATGGTCCCACCCGCATGTAAGGAGATCACCAAACCACTAACATGCTCTCACCAAAATTGATGAGAATAGGTTCGGCCGTTTCTGAGTAAAACAGTTGTGATGAATAGACAGGTGGGCATTGAACCGAAAAAAGTTGTTTCACTGTTTCCATTTAAGTTAATCGCTAGAAAGATCGTAGGCTTACATTTAGTTGTATCTAAAATACTATTTTTCAGCGACGTACCCAATTTTAGATTATGCAGAGTTAACATAAGCATACCATATTATTAATACGGATTGACGGTTTCCTGGGATCAGTTGCACTTGACAGTGGAGGTGTGAACTGTCTGATTATTGCTAATACATACTAACTACCTAGTCGTGCCGTAATGCATCTTACAGATATCTAGGTAAATCGCTAGAATATGGTTATAAACATTCACTTAGCAAAACTTTATTAGCTGTTTTAAGTATTCAGAGGATAGTTTACAGACAAACCATTTATTAAGTATCTATGCTGTTCTATAGTATAATATGATCTCGTCAAGAAAAGCTGAGCCAAGCCCGTCATTACAAGTACTAACCATACCCACCACAGTGTAACAATTAAAGCAGGCGGCAAAGTATTTTTTTCTATTTTCTTAGAAGTTCTCTTGCTGCATGAACTTATTCCTTTTCCTTAAAGTATTTCAACGTTCTTTCGACTTAGTTCAGTGTTTCAAACATACATAATGATGTTAATTTATAGTTGTTGCAGACGTTTATAGTGTTCTGCCTTGGCCAATCGCATTCGTACACTCGAATGCGCATAATACTTGAAAAGTGTGAAACCCGCATGAAAAGAACCCATAAAGACTTTACGATGTCTTGGAATATAATGGGCGTATAATACGTAAAATACTCAACTGGTCAAACAAGACCTCTCCTGGAATTCCTTCAAAGGTTTGTTTGGCACCCTTCAGAGAATTTACAGTTCAAGTTTTCTAATTCTTCATTATATTGATACTTTTTCGCTAAACTGATAAGTTGAATGCTTAACTACGTGCGCCCCAACCTTTCATATGTCATATTGAAAGGGATCCTTAATTGCATTTCACAGGTTTGTTTTGGAGATATATGCATAGCCTAAAATTATATAGAAGATTAGAAGTAACTTAAGTCTTTCTTGAGTTTCTAGGAATGGTTACCAATTTGGATTTACGACATATTTCAATTTTACGCTCAGCTCATATCATTAAAACTATTTAAATTACCGAAAGGTTGCGGATAGCTGAAAACCATGCATACGAAATGCATCAGATACAAGCTGCAGAAATCTTTTAAGATTGCGATTGCGATTTTTATGATACTCTCTGAAAAATTTTATTATCATTCCAAATAATATTATACAAGTCTAGAAGATTTCAGACACAAATCATTCATATTGACATTTACTCATATTTTATAGCCAAAGTCATTAATATTTAAATTCCATTTACAATCCGATGGATGCGTCTGACTGTAGGAAAACTTTGTGGATGCTCAAAAAGATGTAGAAAATATTAAATTTTAATGGCTTTTACTATTCCGTTTGTAATACCTTTTAGTTAATTAAGCAAGAATAAAACTTCCTAGGGAAATTAATATGTGTTTATTAATAGTTATTGATTAGTGTGGATAAATTGATTTTATTAATTGCAGAGCAAAATTGGGCTTAAATCTTTGATAGTTGCCTTTGTCATTTAAATTGAAACGCTTCCCCCAATCAATATTATTCAAGACATTCAAGCTACATTTGGAAGTGTATATCTGCATATACAGAGAGTCCTGTTTATGATTGTCATTGAAAAAGATCCATTTATAAGAAATTTTATGCAGTTTCCGAAAATGATACCAAATCTGGGATTAAATGATTGAGAGAATGGGAAATTGTGACTTTTTTGGGAGAGTCAAGCTTTTTGACACTCTTTACGAAAAACGCTATAACTCTGTAACGGTAAAAGATAGAGTACCCATTCTAGGGACCAATTTACCTCAAACAAGTGGTACTATCCACCATTAAAATCCACATATTAATTAACGCACTTACTTAGCCATAAGACATGAGGTAGAATTTACACTCTACTAAAAGTAGTTCAAGAATCGATTGAAGAGGTTGGTAGGATTCATTTTGCGTTTCTTCTTTGCAACATATTTTGGGGAAAACTTTGTTCGTAAGCGAACATAACGTGAGCTCCTTCACTTAAGAATCCGTTTTATGCCGGTGGGTGCAATTATTTATTTATTTTATTTATTTATTTGAAAATTCCCAATTTTTTGCTCTTATAATTATCCACACTTGTACCAATAATAATTTTTCTGTAATTCAGTATGAATATATCCCGAAATATACTAATTTGAATGGTTTTCAGGGTGTAGAGATTTTATATACATAGTCAGCATGACTTTCCCATATTGTTTTTTTCGATAGTTTTTAATAAGCAGAGATGTGATAAATCGCCTATTTAATGGCTTCCGGCCTACAGCGTTCGCAGGCTTTAGCAAATCTCCAGAGGCAGAGAGTGTGCAGATTCCTCATTGATGAAAACCTTACCAAGGTGTCTTCCTCTGAGATCTGAGGAGGCCGACCAGCTGCATATGAAGTGTACCCAGATCTTTTCCATATGGTAGTTTAAGGAGCAGTGTCCCGTTAAAACCCCTACTAGTGTTTTCATTACTTACTTTTTAAATAATAATTATAATAATATAACCGCCGAAGCCGGTCCCAAGCCCGGTTGTGAAAGGAGGAGGGATGGATAGCTTCAGTCTGAATGGCTGTACGCCACCGCAGCGTCTCAGGGGGTAGGTGAGGAAAGTGCAGGAACTTTGCAGACTTGCAGATTACTCACTAAGGAAGCTATCTACACACCTGGCAGCTAGGGATAAAATGCACGACCAAAAATGAGAAGAAGGAGAAATTTAAGGTCCGGTACGGATAACCGGCGGGAGTCGTCTGACTTGGTGACTGGGTCGGGCTCTCGTAATGGACAGCACGTCGTCGAAACCGCTAGTCGTGGGGCGGTTCGACGTCTAGGCGCCACGACGACCAGGAGCACAGCTCCGCCTGCTGCAGCTGTTTCGCCACAATCTGTGGCAACTACTTCAGCAGGTTCGCGTAGGAAGCGGATGAAATGGACTGAAGAAATGAACATCTTCATCATCCGCTCCTACTACGAAATAACGGCGGGGGCGGGTACAACATCTTACAGCCCCTTGTTGCACCAGAGATTCGTCGGGCGTTTCCCGCAATTCGCGCACGTGACTGTGCAGCGAGTCGCAGACCAGTACCGCTTTATTACTCGCAGCGACACAATCCCGGCCACCATCAGGGAACGTGTTCGACTTGAAGTCATCGGGGAAACTGGTGACCGAGAGTCGATGGGGGCAGAGGCGGCGGCATCAACAACACCACGCCGCACTGCAGGCAACAGGTTCAGTACTCGCCGAAGAACTCTTCTCCACCGTCCAGCTGAGGTTTCCGCTGAGGTTCGGGACGAATTCCAAAGAGCGTGTATAGAATTCTCGGATATGGATCCTTTGCATAGACCAGGTATTCCCAGGCTCTATGCATCTCCAGCAACTCCGGGAATTCTATCTCAAATCAATGATGAGATTGCATCTCGACTGTGTGCTGATATGTCGCTGCTGCAACTACAATCACTTGTGTACTGTGGTGCAGTTGTGGCTATCAGATTGCACGGTCAGAAGATTCGCTTTCGCGTTATTGGTTTGAGTGACAAAAGAGATCCACCATGGAAAATTCGTCTGGAACGTCGGCGGGACTCACAAAGGCAGGACATTGCTAGACTGATTCAGATCAGCACTGGCAATGCCAACCGACGGGTGAGAAATAAAGTACAGAGGGTTTACCGGAACTATGTCATCCCCTGTGAGACACCCGTAGTTGAAATTCTGGACACACTAAAACAGAAACTTTCTGTCATATGCAGTCGGTTGCGACGGTATGGCGAAAGTTACTCCAGACGTGTCCAGAATGCAACATACGCGAGGAACCAGCGGAGCTTTTTCAGATCTCTCAACGAATCCCAACAGAGCGCCCAGACAATACAGTTCTCGGTGACGGAAGCGAAAGAGTATTGGGGTGGACTTTGGGGGTTACCTGCCCAGCATGCTGAGTGGATCACCGCCGAAGGCACCCGCCATGCCAATACACCTGGCATGAATTTTGCGGATGTTACCAAAGAGGAAGTTCGACGAGCCATAAACAGCTCGAAGAACTGGAGGGGCCCAGGTCTGGATCGGGTGCAGAATTTCTGGTAAAAGAAATTTACCAGCGTACACAGTCGGTTGGCACGCAGTATAAATGAGGTCATGAGTCGGCCGGAGGAATTTCCACCTTTCCTCACTTCGGGGATTACCTACCTTATCCCCAAGAAGGACACGGTGCAGGACCCCGCAGACACAAGACCGATCACTTGCTTACCAACCCTCTACAAATTCATCACGTCCATTATTAGTGGAAGGATCAATGCGAACCTAGAGACCAACAACATTCTGCAAAGAGCAACTCATTATCGACTCGGTAGTTGTAGGACAAGCAACTAGAGGCCAAAGATACCTCTTCAGTTGCTATATCGATTATGCCAAGGCTTTTGATAGCGTTCCGCATACCTGGCTAATCGACATCCTACATCTGTATCGCATTGATCCGAAACTAATAAAGTTTTTGGCAACAGTCATGGAAGGGTGACATACCACCTTATCAGTCCGTACATCTGAGGGTGCTAATACCTCAGAGCCCATCCGTATACGGAGGGGCATCTTCCAGGGGGATTCATTGAGTCCTCTTTGGTTTTGTATAGCACTGAACCCCCTTTCATGGCTACTGAATGATGCTAGAGGGCATGGTTTTGCAATAAAATATGGCCTACGTGCTAAGTGCGAACTGACACACTTGATGTACCTAGATGACATCAAGCTGTATGCTGGTACTGACAACCATCTTAGAAGTCTGTTGCGAATAATAGACATTTTCAGCCGTGATATTCGGATGGAGTTTGGATTAGACAAATGTCGGGCTGATCACGGGAACATGTCCGGTTTACCGATATGAGCCGCAATCAATACTTGATAGTTCTGCTTACAGCATGTATTGGGACCGGCAAGTTCTGACTGATCGCCATACCGCACACAACAAGCCTGACGTACTGTTAGTTGACAAGACGGGTCGCTTCGCGTATATTATTGATGTTGCTATCCCCCATAATAGCAACATTGAACGGAAATACGTGGAGAAGAAGGTGAACTATGAGCCATTGGCTCGGGAAATCAAAGAAATTTGGCGTCTGGAGCGGGTGGTTGTAGTTCCCATAATATTGTCAGCTACAGGTATTGTATCTAAATCCCTGACGGCTTCCCTTGATGTCCTGGGACTTTCGCACAATCTGGTTCAAACCATGCAGTAGTACACCATTCTGCATACGTGCTCGATGTTGCGGCGAGTACTCGACGGATTCTCCACTGACCTATCACCGGCCACCACCACCAGCGCCCCTTTTAGTTTTTAAGTAGGTAGGATCGTCCGAGCCTAAATGCTTGGCACTTAGTGCTAGTATTAGGTAAAATCCGGCATCTGCCGAGATTGTGATAACTCGGAAATAATATAATAATAATCGTTGGCACAACAACCCATATTGGATCAGGGCCTTGAAGTGTGTTAGAACACTTCAAGACCGTAACGGTACACTACAATACACTGTAGGAGGTAATGTGGTCAGCATTGCGCTCGCCCGAGATTGTTACCCTGATTTGACTCAGGTACTCATTCACAGCTGAGTCGACTGGCATCCGACGTCAAATCACGATACAAATCCCACTGCCACCAGTAGCCTTGTGCTCTAACCACTCAGCTTACTTGTTAAAGGACAACAAAAATGCTTAACGGCTCCAGGTTTTTTCACAAGGATTTTCGCCTGTCAGCAATAGTTCAAATTTCTCAATTTCTTCTCGACTGCGTGAATCCATACAACTTCACTCCTCAGAGTAGACTTGACAATGAATGGCCGGATGGCAAAAGCTCGTTCTGGCCCCATCATTGTGGATCCAGACCCACGGCGAGCCAGTCTGTCAACCTCGTTATTACCAGCGATGTTGGAGTGCCCTGGCACCCCTGGACTGTCGGAACAGATTTGAATGGGGCGACCACTCTATTTTTGTTGCAGACATTCTTCTGCTGCCAATGCAATGGTATATATCTCCGTCTCCCGAGGAGTCAGGTCAGTTTCATAATTGGATTACAGGAGAACACCCGTGTCTTCCGTGACTAACCTATCGGTAAAGCCACTTTTCCACCATCCAATGATATCGAATCTATCGGCGTTGCTGGCTGCTTTCCGTTTCACCTCCAATTGAACGGAGGGTAAATTGAAGATAGAGTGAGTGTCGCACTCGGCGTAGTTCTCATTGCTTCAGTAATACTTAGGCAACTGAGCCTCTGAATCTGCGTCAGCAGCTTCCTGCGGTTAGCTAAATTCAGTCTCGGCTACCAGACGATGCATGCGTATATCAAAATGGGTTTTATTGTGGATGTATAAATCCAATGAATCTGTTGCGATAAAAGTCCCCAGATGTTACCTATAGCAGTCCTACAGCAATAGAGCAATTTGCAGGATTTCTGGTATTGTTCCTGGATATGGTGTTTCCACGTTGGTTTCGAATCGAAATGTACTCCTAAATACTTGACTATTTGCACCAGCTGGATTTCCGTCCTTCTAAGGTGGGTAGCGTCCAGTCTTCCTACCGTTGACTAACTATAGATTTCATGCAGAGTTGCATTCAAGCGGTCAATGCAAGGCATCCATTGTCAGGAGTCATAACAGAGGGAGAGAACCTGCCTCAATAGACTTCTGGTCAACCAACATGTGAATTTTTCTCTACTTCAGTATGTGAAGGAGGCAACTGATTACCAGTGGTTTAATTCCATGCTGTCTTGCCGCATCATAAATTACCGTGAATAAGGCATAATTGAACCCACCTTCGTTGTCCATGAATACACCTAAGGAGAATTCTTTCTCGGAGATAGCCTTCTCAATTTATCCCGTGAGGTCATGGATTTGCTTTTCTGATAGAAGTATTACTGACGGTGAAGTGGGTACTTAGGAATGTGTGTATCCTTTATGAACCAATCCACTGGTCTAGGAAATTAGACTGATAGGTCAGAAGGTTTTGCGTCCGTGTAGATGGGTTTCCCAGGTTTGGGAATGAAAATCACCTTCACATCACGCCCGTAAATTGAAATATAAGTGCGTGCTAGGCATGCACGGTATATATTCTAAATATGTAGACCCGGGATGATGCCATCTGGACTTGCAGACTTGCATCAATGGAAGGAGTTAAATGCCCACTTTACTCGCTCCAGTGACGTTACTTTGCATGCGCAAAGTATTCCACCCTGATTCCACCCTTGGTTGAGGGCTATATGAGCCTGTCGGCCCGAGATGAGATTTTGGATGCTGCCTGGAAAGTGCACTTCAAACAAATGGTTTGCCGTTTCTTCATTACTTTCTGTGTACTTCCAGCTTTATAAACGTAGATAACTCAGTTTTTGGCTACGTTCTTTAACAGAGATCCGCTATGAGGTTGTGTCAAGGGAGTTAGTCTGTGTGAAAAAGCGTCTTCATGATGATTGTTTAGCTGATTGTATGTCCCTTTTTACAGCTCTTTATACTTCCGATTCAAGTCAGCGGCTGACTTCAAAACACGATTGAGGAGCACCCTTGTCGTTTTCTTTTATTTTGCCAAATTCGAGTTCCGCCATGATGTTTTACCCTTCTTTGGCTTCTTGTGTGGACAGCTTTCTTCGAAAGTTTCTCTCATGCTAGCCGTGATCATCTGGGTTGTCTTCTCAATTCCAGAAATGGATTTGATGAGCCTAGAGGGATGGTGACTCGGGCGCTAAGTTCTATTTTATATGTCGCCCAATCCGTCTGCCGTGAATTCCAAAACGAAGTGGCTGGAGGTGGATCCATACCCATTACAAAATCAATACGCTTGTGGTCCGAGAGTGTGATATCGTTTGATGCACTCCACTCTTCGACAAGAGCCGCAATGTCAGGGGATGTCACCACCTGATTACGTTGAAGAAAGCGGGTTCGATCCACTTGCATTGCTATGTTCGTATGAAATTCGTTCTAAGAAGGTCCGTGTCGATATTGGACCTGTTCAGTTCAAGGTGAGAGTTCAGAATCATTTCATAAGTATAGAAGTTCATTTAAAACAGACACCAAATAAATAAATCCGTATATGAGCTTACGTTGCTGAGTATCATCTATGAGATATTCTTCTCCATCTTGCTGGGCCGGATAGCACCATATGCCTAGAACATAATTGGCCCATACCAAGGAGGCTCCACTCCAGGCAAATCAGTAACAGATCAGATTTTCTTTCTGTTGAAATATGGACATCAGTTGCACAATATTTTTATGGACTTTTATGGCCACCTTTGACAGCATAGTCAGGGTAAAACTGTACACGGCCATGAGAGAATTCAGTATCCCGACGAAATTGATAAGACTGACCCTGACCAATGTGCGAGGCCAGATAAAAGCAGCAGGATGACTTTCGACACCATTCAATGTCAACAACGGTCTAAGACAAGGGGATGAACTACCATGCGTCCTCTTTAACCTGGCCCTGGAGAAAGTGACTCGTTATACCGATGTAAATGAGCAACTCCACCCAACTACTGGCCTACACTGACGATATTGACATCATGGGAAGAACAACCCAAGATGTATAGTCTACCTTCATCCAGATCGAGCATGTGGCGGTTTTTGGCAGCCAACTGAGCTTACAAAAACTGTTCCGCTCGAAATGTCTCACCATAGGATCAAAGCTATTACTGTACAAGATTATGATCTTGCCAGTCCTTAGCGAACGTACATAGTTCCCACCTTTCCACCAAATGTGGTGTCAGCAGCTGTAACCGTTTCCGAGAAAAATGCATGTGACAGACAGAGAGACAAGCAAACAGGGGGGAGACTCAAAGCTTAGCTTTAAACCCCATTTAAAGCTTACTGGAAAAAAGCAGTGTCCATTAGGTGGACATTAGCAAGGATGCTTCCAAAAATAGGCGGCCCGAAACACAGTCGACGATTACTATTATCGGTCTGTTCTTTTATACGCGGCAGCAGTGTGGCCATTTGCAATAAAAATTGTAGATCGGCTAAGTGCTCTCCGCCTATTGGACAGCATCGTTTGAGGCAGCATGCATAATTGCGGGGATAATTCCAGTGGATGTTTCAGCCGATTAAGCAATTTGCTTGTACGAGAAGGAGGAAGCAAGGCTTAGCAGTCAAACTGAGTGAGCAGGACAAACAGCATGGGATCAGGCGAAGAATGGTCGTTGGACATACATGCTATTCCCGAAACCACGGCGAGGCAAGTTACGACTCAACTCAATTCTTAAGCGCACATGGTGGTTACAGAAAGTACCTTTATAAGTTCGGTTTGGATGAATCGCCAGATTGTCCTACATGCAAAACACGTTTTCTTCGGTTAC
Source organism: Hermetia illucens (assembly GCF_905115235.1). Taxonomy (NCBI): domain Eukaryota; kingdom Metazoa; phylum Arthropoda; class Insecta; order Diptera; family Stratiomyidae; genus Hermetia; species Hermetia illucens. Next base: position 96,273,781 of record NC_051854.1, on the reverse strand, counting down.
CTAAGATCCGAAGGCCCAAGGAGAAACCTCGAGAATGAGCTGGGGTCCTTGTTAACGGTGGAAAATCTGGTAGGCTATATGGTGAAATCGGATATTGCATGGAATGCAGTAGTTGGATCGGTGAAATTGATGCACCAACAGCTAAAAAAAGTGGAAGCTGAACGGATGCATAGAAGCGAAGCTAATACAATTAACATCAGAAAAAGCAGAAGCAACTATTCCATGAATAGTTAATAAACTGCTCAACCCCGCGAAGCAATACAAGAACGATGGTCTCGCGGGGAGAGTGTGGGGAAAATATGGGAGGTTTTAGTCGGTAAAGGTCCGGCATGTGCGTCCTCGATTTTTGATGGATATTCTTGATGGATTTCCCCCAGCAGACGGACAGACTGATTCAGTAAGGTTTTATTTTAAACAAAAGAGACCACGATCACATGGGGGCTAGAGAAGCTCGACTCGTGATTTGAGCGACAGTATTAGTCCCACAAGACTTATGTAAACCACTGAAGATCCCCGATCCTTATTCGTCATCCTTGCAACTTATGCTATAAATCGATAAGTTCTGCGGAGTGACAGTCTATGGTCTATGGAACTCTGTTTTCAGTTTATAGATGTACTGACTTCAGTTCAACAGCGTTTCGCCCTTGTAATTTTGGACTACCGCGCTGTTACTTGAATTGTTTGCAATAATCGAGAATATACCCAGACATTTTCACATAGTCATGTGTCATGGTTGTAATACGGATAGTTAAGCGGAAGAAATAATTCTGGGATTTTCGCTATATATTCTGATAAATCATCAATAAATTCAGGGTGACAAGCCATTTCTAAATAATTGTCATTATATCTTGAAAATATATTTTGTGTTTTTTTTTGTCTTTAACGGCTCTCAAATTTAGCTCCCTATGCGGTCGCCTAGATGATAGTTTCAAACCTGCATGCAGTAAATACTGTCCATTTATCTGACTTTATTCACATATTACGCAAGTTACAAAAATGTGGAACTCAACCGCGATAACAGACTAATTTTTATTTACATATTACATAAAGCTTGTTTGGACTGCATTTTAATAGATGCCAATGTCAATGTTAGGGCGTTCTATTTTTAATTTCTGCACACGTGTCACTAATAAGATTGCTAGACTCCAGAATAAAACAAATAGAGATATGACTTGCGATTGTACTGAACGTAAAGTGTAGTACTTTATCATTATCATCTATGCACTGTACTACAGATAAGTATGCATCAGCTGTGGATGGAGGATGGTTTGTTATATGGCACGTTGTTCGTGAAAGCTTAAATGTCAACATGCAGTACTATACATACGTAAGTATATATGTTTTAAGTTGTTTAATTTAGTCGATCTTTACTTCAGTGATTCATGTTCGCTTGTCACGGAAATTCATTGCTAATACTTTTAGAAAAATCGTTAGCTGCTTGTAATTTGCTGTAAAGGTAGTAATTCTTGAAAATAATTCTAAAAGTTTGTCTGAAATAAAGTGATTAGATGGTTAGATTGGAGGGGATATGAAAAGGATCATTTATTCTGAAATACTATTTATAAAACAAGGCGTTGAAATAAATTATGTACAGAGTTTCGCACTTGCTATAGCATGCTGTTGGTTGATAAGACTCAGCGTATGTTATTGATTTTGATATCCCCCATGATAGCAACATTGAACAGAAATACGTAAGGAAGAAAGTGAACTATGAGCCACTGGCTTGGAAAATAAAAAAAATGGTTCTGAGTGTTGACTGACTATAAAGCGGCATCTTGCGATAATGGAGTTTTGATCACATCCGAAATGAGGATATCCGGGATCAATATGGGGTTGCATCGATCGTAGAAAAATTGCTAGAGAGGCGTCTTCGATGGTATGGTCACGTACTTCGGGCTAACGAGAATTCACTTGCCAAGATTGGTCTGAACATCGAAGTAAGCGATCAAAAGGCCGGCCGAAATAACGGTGGCTTGATACTCTGAATGGGACTTAAAAGCCTCGATTGCATACAGATCAGGAATTTGATAGAATCAAATGGCGAAACTGATCACTACGAGTCGACCCCGCTTGTGAACGTGACAAAGGCTGAAGAAAAAGATGAAGTTCCCATAATATTGACAGCAACATATATTGTATTAGATCCTTAGATGACCTGGGAGTCACAGTCTGGTTCAAACCATGTAGAAATTTATCATTCTCCAAAATTGCTCAACGTTGCGGGAAGTTGTCGACGAATTTTCCCACTAACCTACCAACGGCCACCACCGACAGAGACCCTATATATTTTTTAAGTAATTAGAATCGTCCGAGCCTAAATGTGTGGCACTCAGTGTTAGTATTAGGTGGAATCTGGTATCTGTGGAGATTTTGACAACTCAGAAATAAGAATAATAACAATTCAAATCCATTATGAAAATAGTTAATCAGCGAAAACCACTTTTCTTAAAATTTGTGATATTGTTGGTTATGGATGGATAATCATCTGGAACGAAAGAGCGTAAATTTATCTCAACCTGTTCAGGGGCAAATATAATCACAGCATTTGCGCGTTCAGACTGTTTAATCGCAAAAATTGCTACAGCCAAAATCTTGCTGAAGACTTCAATTTATTAGTTCACAATGACTACATTTGATGGACGAATTCCACTCTAAAGCCGCGTAAAGTATAACTGATACGTTTTAGAGAACAACCGGTGCGTATCAGAGTACAACCAGACCATTTGTCATTGAACAGGTTGCAGGTTGTATATTTGTGGACGAAGCGATGTGATAAGGAAAATTGTCACATCTGGGCTTCTCAAAATCCAAAAGCAGCCGCCACATTCATCATGTGCTTTATTGATTTGAATTTGTTCGAGATTAAGACTGAAGTCATCACCGAACTATAGGACTATAGAAAAACAAGAAGAAGACCTAATTGAAAAATTCGCACTATGTAACCATCGTTATAAAATTTCTCCAATATAATTTAAATTAATGTGACTAACGTAATGGCTAATCCATATTTTCATGAATGAATCATCCTAGCTACTAATATGGTTTGTAAGTGAAATCTGGGACGGTCGGTGACCAATCAAGTGAGTAATGTGATGAAAACATTGAACAATTATTCCAAGTCGCTGACATATAACAAGAGAATTAGATTGCACTAATACTGCATCTTTGAGGTTTAGTGTAGAACAAAACTTTTTAAAGGTGGCCTCAGTTCTAACATTTGGTGCAGAAGTGAGGAGAATGGATGCCGGACATTGATAATCTCTTCCATGGACCCATACTCAGAAAGTGCCGAACCGAAAAATTAGAAGAAGATCATGAAGCTATCCATTATTCGTTATCTAGTTTCCGGAATATCCTCCATACCAATATCTGCTCAAATAAGATGAATAATAGTATATTACATTATTTTAAGAAATTAACTAAAAACTCCCTTTAATTAACTAAAAACTCCCTTTAATTTTTCAATACATGTCCCGCAGTTGGAGAACTCCAGTTACCTTCAGCAGAATATTGTCTCTTTAAAGTTGTTCGAAACATGACTATCATATCGTCCAAATTTGATTGATTCCGAATAATTTTTAGCACAAAAAAGCTTGTAGGCAAAACCGAACTGCCACCTCCCCGCGGTGCCTGCTACTTAATGCCAACGACGTTCGTAGCTAGTGTGAAACGCTATATTACCCCTCCTGGAAATACCAACCAGGACACCAGCCCCATACCGGACGGTTTCAATAGCAACGACTTCAGTCACGAAATATGATTTACTCTTTTGGAATCTGGAGGGTTCGGGCTCTAAATAGAATCGGAGCTCTGCGAGAACTTCTCAAAGAAGTTTCAAAATACAACATCAACATCCTGAAGATCCTAGAAACGGAATGGCTTGGATGCAAGGTTGATAAGCGGAAAAGAATCCGGAAGCAGAGAATTGAGGGTAGCATTTACCGTGGACAACAAATTCCATGAACGAATCATTGACTTTAAAGCAATCAATGAACGACTGTGTGCAATGCGCATCAAAACAAATTTTTTTAACGTATGGCTAGTGAGTTGCCACGCACTAACGGAAGAAAAATATAACGCGGTCATGGACGAATTCTACAATATCCTGGAGCGAGTTTATGACACACTGCCTTCTAACGGCATAAAAATAGTGTCAGGGGTTTTCAACGCCCCCAACCCAGGTTGGACGAGAGGATTCTCATCGAGGAGCAAATGGAAGCCACAGCCTCCACAGCCGGTAAGCTCGACCTGTTTCCCAGATCGGTACATTCACAAAAGGACATGGGCATCCTCAAATGGTCGCACATTCACTGATGTTCTTATCGAAAAACGGACTGCAACCACCATTATGGATGTAAGGTTACTGTCAACTGACATTCTCACTACATGTCAGAACGAAGTTTTGATGCCGATTAATGAAAATACATCACGCGAAGCACGACGTTGATAATTTTAGAGCCAGGCGAATAACGCCTGCGTAATGTATGCAGAGCTATTCAACTGTTTCAATAGTATATCGCTAGCCGAACTCGACGTCGAAGTTGACTTCTATTTTGCAAATACCGATATTTCGGGAACCACTTGTTCCCTTAATAACTTTGTCAATAGCAGCAGGATCCCTTTCAAACTTTCCATTTTTACATAAACCCATAATCCCCCATAATTTAAGTGGGACTTTTCAGTAAAATTTGAAAATATAGTAATATACTATTAAAATTAATTAAAATAGATTTGAACAGAGATCAGAGATCAGAGACAGTTGTTGTAAAATATTAACCAAAGCCATTGATTACGGTTTCAATGTCCGATTGGCTTAGTGCTTAGAGCGCTGAACTTCTGTACGGAAGATCGCGGTCCAGATCTCACTGGTGGCAGTGGGGTTTACTGGACTGGATGTCGGGTACCAGTCGACCAGGCTGTGAAGGAGTACTTTAGTTAACTCATAGTAGTGATCACGGGTAAGCTGACCGCCTCCTATAGGCTACTACAATCCTGCCACTACAGGATAGCTGTTTCGGGGAAAAATGCGTGTGACAAACAAACATGCAGCAAACTTTGAAAAGAGAAACAACCAAATTCCATTGAAATATGGTTCAATATTTTATTAAGAGGATCTACGTTTACAAACGAGGTTGTGGCTTCAATAAAGAACTATAGAGTTTTCACCCAAAGGGTGAGCATCTTTTAAATATAAACGACACAATCTTGGTAGATCTTAGGGAGGAAAGCTTAGGAAATCTAACTTTCAAAAATGTTTATGCTGTTGAAAAGGAAAGCAGAGAACGATCTCTATCCCATAAGTTCATGGAGGCAACTTGGAAAGAACAATCATCGATACTATGGCCTTTTTCATGAAGGAAAGGAAATTATCCGAAAATTATGGTGTTTTTGAAAGTAAATTTATTTATGATTAAGCTAAATTTAATTCATTTCATTTAGTTATAAAATATGCTATTCTTTTTCATTTTTGTATTTATATATTGTATGAGAAAAGCTAAATAAAAACAAAAGAAATAAATCAAGAATAGTCTTTTTCCGTAAAAAATATAACATTTGTTGTTATTATATATCATATCAAGCTTCCACTGATGACGTATTCCATTGAAAGATGCTATTGAATCTAAAGCGATTACAGCAAGACTCTTGACGCAATTCCACATGGCCTTCATTAATGTACTATTTTTATTCTTTGAAAAGATCCGCTTTGCAATATAATAATGTAGACCATAGGTTTATCCTTTTGATCTTATATAGGTTTTCCAAATCGAATTTGGAATTTTTCAAACATTTTCAGACTTTTGCAAACCGATTTTAGATTGTTCCAAGTCAGCTTCATAATTTTCCATCTCAAATTCGAAATTTTCCATTTCAAAATCAGAATTTTCTATTTCAAATTCAGAACTTTTTCAATGGTCTACTATAAGGTTTTATACCAACATTTTATCACTGGATAAGAATGGAGATTTTATGAGACATGCACAGCCCATATTTTTTCAAAATTTTCATTTTTTTTGTAAGTAGATAAACAAGAAATAATTTAAGTTATTGAAGTAAAATTGTTATTTCAAATATAAATGTATTATATCATAAAATGTATGCCTGAAGACAATATAAATGCAAGTGTTTATCTACTTACAAAAAAAATGAAAATTAAGAAAAAATTATGGGCTGTGTAGACTTTTCTCATAGAATCTTATCCTCTAGCAATTCAGGTGGTTGCCGGTTCCTGGCGTACTCTTGGAAAGTGTTTGAACGTAATTAGCAACCCCGCAATTTAAACTTCTTAATACTTGGAAAGTTCTGCCAATTGTTAGTGGACATTACGAAGAGTCTAAACGAAACGGCGGAAGTAATACAAGATTTTAAATCTAGAAGTCCTGAAAGGCAGCGATTGAGGGGATTACATGTTTTCCTATAGCAAGTAGTCCAACAACGATAGAAAATCGATGGACAGTCCAGATTTTTCTCACTGCATATACTCCACCCTTTTACAGTGATAAAAGGTTGATATAAAACGTTATAGTAGAACATTGAAGTCAATTTGGAAAAATCTGTAATGGTTTAGAAGATTCGGAATTTGATTTGAAAAATTCGAAATTTGATCTGACAAATTTTGAATCAGACTTGCAAAATCCTTATAAAACCGTGTACTTATCACTGCATTTAATTTGGCTGACAATCGAGAGGTCTTACCAAATATTAAGAAGTTTAAATTTACCTTTACCCGTAGTGAATGAAAAATTGGCAGCATCTGAACTGCTTTAATTACTTTATTTTCTACCCACTTTAGAAGTTAGTTAGAAGTTACTTTATTACTTAATTATGGTTTAGGTATACTCAAGGAGGTAGACGCAATTTCTGGGTTAAATCCGAAAAGTGCATGTTGAATTTTCAAAACTCATGAAACGACTAAAAGCTAAGTCTTAGAGGTCACTATTGGAACATTATTCCCAGACCGAATTCCCCCAATCTTTGGCGTTTTTCATGACTTTTTCTTCTTATTTTCTACGGAAGATGTCTATTCTGATTTTGGAATGCAAAATTCCGAATTTGAAATGGAAAATTTTAAAATTGACTTGGAAAAATCTGAAATCAGTTTTGAAAATTCTAAATTTTTTTGCAAAATTCGGAATTTGATTTGGAAAGATCTGAATTAGACTTGCAAAAACATATATATATTCAATATTATCCAAGTTTTAATGAAATATTAATGCTGTAGCATAACGGATTGGTATTTTGCAAAAAACGTCAATCAATACAATGTCAAAATATTAAATAATTAAAAAAAAAATTGTTGTGACTATACTTTCGCGGCGCAGTGTATAAGAATGTAAATTAAAAGCACCTGAAATGGGATATCATGTTTGAATGCAGGAGTTTTGTGACATTAAAAGTACATTCTGACAGGAACACTGGTAATAATTGCTTATAATTGCCGGTTGCTCACCTTTTATTTTGAGAAATATTCAATTGAAATGCCTATCCAGGAGTTCAAATGCAGGCACAAAGTATACTTTATTTGAAGGGTAATAAGTAATTTCTGTATTTAAAATTTGATATCAAATCAATAGAGAGACGCGAACTATAGATTAGTTGAGTTTTTTAATTGCATACTTTAATTTGAAATTCTATTTTTTCATATACATATGCTCATGTATGTATAATAGATATCTCTGAATTTAATCTTTGATTGAGTTTAGTGATGACGTATTTAGATGCACTGGGTCTCCCTTAGTGTCGAATAAAGCTTTCGCTTTTTAGAAAAACGAATACATATTGAAAGTTTTTCGATGGAAATTGTACTCAGCAGAGAAGAATTGAATTTGAAAATGGGAATCTCAGATACAAAATTTAATTCTTGAAGTGAACATGATTTTATTAAGCTGCGTCTAACTGATGTGAAGTTAGTGCACAAGACATGTCAGTGCTCAACGAGAACGTTGAAGGTTCATTCAAAAGCATTTTCGTCGAGTCTTTAATAAAAAGGTACCCAATTGTTAGCTAGGGGCAGTTATACTTATGTTGCATATGCTTGATAATGAATGCGGTACTTTCTATTCTAACTATGACAGGTGATGAAAGAAGAGTTTGTGATGGCAGATCTGAGGCAGGAACCACCGATTGTATTGCCGGCGGTGAGATCTCCTTCTCCGACGCACTCCTTGAAGCCGGGTTCGTTCTAAACGTTGAAAAATGCAAAGATCCTACAGAAGCGGGTGAACTTTCTTGGTCACATGATCATCCCCGATAAAATTCAACCAGATCTAGACAAGGTTGAAATGATCAAAAACTTTCCCCTGCTAATCACGGTGGAGGATCTGTGAAGGTTCTTGGGCATGGTCAATTTCTATCATCGTTTCCTACACAAGGCCGTTCATCACCAAGCGATTCTCTACGCTTATTTACCGGGGCCTAGAACAAAGCGACTCTCGCGAGGTTGCGTGATCTACTGAGGCCACCCAGCCGCTTGAAACTGTCAAGCAACAGCTTGTTGATGCAACGCTACTAGCACATCCTCGGGCAGAAACACCCCTAACAGTGTTTGTCAAAACCTCAGACACAGTGGTAGATGCCACCTACGATCGTGAGCTACTCGCCGCGTGCCTCTCCATCAAATACTTCCACTTCTCCCTTGAGAGCAGGGCGTTCACCGTGTTCACGGACTACAATTCCTTACTTTCGCGCCTAAACAAAAACCCGGCGCCTCGCCAACTTCGGTAACAGCCAGTTTACTTCCAATATCCAACATGTGTCTGAAGGAGGCAACGTCGTTGCTGACACTTTGTCACGAATCTCAGAGGCTTTGTCACGAATCTCAGTACTCGACGCGGTCGATAATACGGCAATCGTCGAGGCGCAGGAAGATGACGCAAAGTTTCAGAGCCCGAGAGCAAACTCTAAATACAAGCTCGAGGAGTTTCTTATCTTCGGCTCAAACTCCTACTAACTCTGCGTGACCTCGGATAATGGACCTGGGCCATGTATTCCGGCCAATTTTAGCGAGGAAGTATTTGAACGCAATACACGATCTTGAGTATCCAGGCATCAGGAAGAAGAACCGGTTATTTTCTGGAAAATTCTTGGGCCAGACAAAGCATCGCGCGCCAGAAGTGGAAGGTCAATAAGCACTTAAAAACGAAGTAAGCATATTCCCTCGCTCGACCAAGCGCTTTCACACCACCCACCGCAACATCATTGGTCCCTTGCGAGATCCGCACGAATATAAGTATTGCCTCACAATCATTGACAGGCTTGCGCAGTGGTCTGACATTACGGCACAATCATGTTGAGTCTATCAGTTTCAGTCTATTCTTTTCTCAGCGTTGCTTGCCTTTGTTTCAAATGTCACAGAACCAGTGCATACCATCCGCAGTCCAATGGTGGTCACAGTCCTTGCCTTTCGTCCTCCTAGGCCTTCGCACAGCTCATTGAGAAGAGTTCACGACCAGCCCCACGGAGATGGTGTGGTGACCCTGTGCTGGATATCAGAGCAGAGCACAGTAATGGAGACGAAGATGTCGCGTTGGGTTAGTGGCGTGACAGGTTTTGATCATATCCGAGATGATTATATCCTCGATCGATATGAGGTTGCATCAATTGTAAAAAAATTGCGAGAGAGGCCTCTTCGATGGTATGGTCACGTAATTCGGGCTAAAGAGGAATCATTTGCCAAGATTGGTCTGAACATCGATGTTGATCGTAAGCGACCAAAAGGCCGGTCGAAACAACGGTGACTTGATACGGATGGATGGATGATGATTTGAAGGCCTTACATCCAGATCAGGCCTTTGATAAAATAAAATAGTGCATCCGATCGTGACGAGCAGACCCCGGGACAAAGGCTGCAGAAAAAGAAGAGGTATTACACTTAAATTACTCGTGGCTTCCGTGGATGTCCTGGGATTCTCAAGTTTTTAAGCTACGCTGATCTTGACGGATTTTCCTATTGACCTTTAACCTGCCATCACCACCACAGCCCCTCTACTATAAATACTAGCAGTAAGTATTTGATTCCACTCCATTCCAAAAATGTACCAAAATATTTTCCAAAGTTCAACTGTGAAACTGAACAATTTGCCCCATGTTGATCGCTCTTAACTACTACTTTCTTTGTGATACTTAAAAGTCTTTTGTTTTGTTGTTATTTTGTCTTTACTTTATGTTGATTTCTAAGCCGCTTCTACTCTGCAGCTTCCTTCCTTTACATTTCACTGGCTTCGATAACAGATCAAAAATCATCAATTCCAGAGCTTCACAAAGCCTGTTTTGGAATTCTGGTTGCGATCTCATTGTAAGGAGCGAAACTGCTTCGCTATGAGCTGCTCCATATTTAAATTTTCAAATATTATTCAATCATTACTGTAACTCCGCCGTAGCCAGTCCCAAGCCATGAGAGGAGTCGAGCGGGATAGCTGTAGCCTGAATGGCTAAGTTACACCTAAGCGTCTCAGGTGGGTGGGGTGTCACGAATTGCGTAGTCAAACCGCTAATAGTTGCGTGAACTCCCTGCACGTTTTGAACCACCTGAAGCAGCTATCACCGAGGCCACCCCTGAATAGGGTTCTGCAATGGGCCGATGACCCATCCATATAAAAACTACCCCATGTTAAGAAACCTAGAATGTTTGCCTGGGATTGGGCGGATAAATGACCACGACCAAGCGAGCTAATGGACTATTCTTTCAGATCCTGGAATGTACGCTCCATAAACAAAACCAGGGGCTGCCAAGACCCTCCTTCAACAGGAAACAGATTGTATTGGTAGCAAAATAAACGATATGAATTCGCACACAATTTTTAAAAGTGGCAAACCATCGAGTCCCAAGGAATTTGGAGTTGCATTTATAGTGAGGAAACAGCTCAACCCGGACGTCATCGACTTCAAAGCAATCAACGTGGTTGTGCGCCATTCGTATCAGTACTAGATTTTTCAACCTCTGGCTCATGAATGTTCCGACTGAAGCCAAGGAAGATGCCGGGAAAGATGAGTTTAATGCACGGTTGGAGACACTGTTCCACTGTTGGGGGATTTTAATGCGCAAATCGGAAACGAAAGCTGGCATCGGGGTACCACTGGAGGACACAGCCTCCATGAAGAGTGCAATTATAACCGTCAACGATTAATTGACTTCGTCATTCCCGCCGATGTCAAATGTAATTACTATTAACCTTTAGAAAGAAAGCGCTTTTTTGATATTTGGCAGTTGCCATGCGAATAAGTGTCATACCCGCGTGCATTACTCATACAATAATTTTATCTGAAAATTTTTAATGAAATGACTGAGAAATAAACTCCTCAAACTGCCTTTTGCTTTGATCTCTAGACGGTGGTAGAACCTTGGAAACTCCTTTCGTAAATTAATAATCAGAGCTTTTGATTCGAATGAAATGCACCTCTTTCTCACTACTGAATTTCACCTAAAATCAAGTCCTGCATATAGTATGTGAGATTTCACCGATTGCATCTGATCACCAAATTTCATGCCAGTTGGCTCAATCGTTTGTGATAGACGTTCCTGACACAAACAGGCAAAATAGACAGATTGTAAACCAATTACTATGCAACCAACTATGTAATTGACGGTGGCTTCGTTGGTCTAACGTCAGCCTTTCTCTCGAACTCCGGTTTGCCATGAATGTTTGTGGTGTCTCACTGCTGTAGGTTTGTGACTTGATTGTGTATTGATGTGATGACCATGAAATTGAAGCACAGTCTCATTAAAATAGCGAAGAAAGGAGTAAAAAAATAAGACATGTAAATACGATAATCAATTAGGTGATCTCCTACTGATTGAATTGAATGTCCGATTGTACAGTGTCGCGAGTAGGATTCAAAAGTTGAAGAAGCTTGAATTAAGAGGTATAGATGGATTCTCAACAATACGTCGACCACAATCCATTAAGGAACTCTGGTAATTGTGCTTTGAAAACAGGAAACAAATTTCATATATGTATATGAGATGATTGCTATACCCCTATGTAGTTCATAGTGCTGGTACGTGTGCTTGATTGATGACCATTTCGTGCCAACACGATCAGTTCTTGACAGTGTGCTTCAGCTCCCTTTAGGACTTTCCCACAAATTTCTTTGAGAAGGTAAATGGAGGGTAAATGGGCCGGTTACCGAACTTTACATCCTGTGCTGTGTAGTATCTGCGCGGACACGAAACGTCTGCTGCTGATAAGTTTGAATACTCCAATAGAAAATGTATGGAAGAATTCTTTTGTGCCTTAACATACTCTGTGCTGGACTCACTATCTACTAGATAATATGAATACCTTCGTTTGTGCTTTGTGGACACATGCCATGCTGGCCACTTAAGCTAGCAGTTGGTAAGTGCGAATACTCGCATAGTCAATATACGGAAGAATACTTTTGTGTTTGATACGTTTGGTGTTGGAAGCGTTACCTGCTGGAGAGTATGAATACAGCGTAAGACGTCGGTTAAGGCAGAAGTCAACAAATCTGGCATCATCCCTTTATGAGATATCAAATTCATTTGTCGCTGTTGGCGGGCAAGTCTCCGGGCAAACCGCCTTCGAGAAAATCACAACCCACGGGCTGTGCCAAAGTTGAGGGGAAAGGTTCGTTCGGGGCATCTGCGGCTAGGGGGAAACCGAAGCGGCAGCGGTCCTCGGACGATTCCAACTCTCCGACGCAAAAGGCAGCAAAGAGGGCTCGATCGGCAACGGTTAGGCCTTCATTTGCAGCCAAGGTTATCGAACCCGATGGGTCTATTATGACGACTCTAATCGATCCGGTTACGATAATAAGCAGTGCGAACAGCTTAGAAGGAAACTCCTCCTAGCAGTAAGGACTGCATCCTCACGAGGCATTAAGCTTTGCTTTGAGTCGGTGGGTGTATATCGTAAAATGCTATGGCTAAACTTTGCCGACGAAGACACGAACGAGTGGCTCAGGCAGCACTGCTCCTCCCTCAACCATGTTTAGGAAGGTGCGCGACTAACCCTGAAAAGGGACTTTGACCTGCCATCGTTAAAAAATTGCCACCTCTGGCTCCCAGAAGGAGGACAGAATGGTGCTGGGGTTCTGGAACAACTTAGTGTGCAGAATACACTTCCACTTGGATGCTCCTAAGCAGCAAAACGGGAAGAGAGTCGATAGGCCGGGAACTTCTCTCACTATCGGCGTTCCCGAACCCGATGTTAAGAAGGTTCGGGAAAAATCGGGCTGCCGGCTCTACTACGGGCTAGGAACAATCACGTTATAAGTGTCGGCTGCTAAAACCATTGAAGAGGACGTGCAGCCCTCGGCATCTTCATCTGAAGTGTAGCTGAGGTACCACATTTCCCAGACAGATTGGGCGACGTATAAAATAGAAATAGGGCGCCTGGGTCACCATCTCTGGGAAGCGCATCAAATCCTTTGCTGAAATTGAGAAGACAACCCAACTGATTACAACTAGCATGAGAGAAGCTTTCGAAGAAAGCTGTCCACTCAAGATGCCAAAGAAGAGTAAAACACCATGGTGTAACTCGGATTTTGCTAAACAGAAGAGAACGACAAGGATGCTACTCAATGGCAAGTGTGATTCGCCCGTAGATGGAATCGCTATAAAGACGCACAGAAGGCTCTAAAGAAGAGCATTAGAGCACAAGAGGATTCTGGTTAAAGAACGTAGCCAGAAGCTGGGTTATTTACGTTTACAGATCGGGAGGTACACAGAAAGCGATAAGAAAGGGCAAACCATTTTCTTGAGGTGCACTTCTCAGGCAGCATCCTAAATCTAATATCGGGGTCAACAGGCACATACAGCCCTCAGCGAAGAGACTGGAAACTGGCATGCAAAGTAGTATCAGTAAAATGGGCATTTAACTCATTCCATAGATATTAGTCTGCAGGTCCGGGTGGCATCATTCCTGCGCTAGTAATAGAGGGAATGGATGCCCTGGATATTCGGAATATATACCGTGCATGCCTAGCACACGCTTATATTCCAATTAATTGGGGTGAAGGTGTTATTTATTCCCAAACCAGGGAAATCCACCTACACAGACGTAAAAAGCTTCCGATCGATAAGTCTAATGTCCTTTCTACTAAAAGGACTAGAAAGGCTAGTAGATCGGTTCGTAAGCGATATACACATTCCTAAGTGGGCACTTCACGATAAGCAACACGCCTACCAGAAAGGCAAATCCACGGAGACAGCACTCCATGAACTTCGGCAAAAATTGGAAAAGCAATGTCCGAAAAAAGAGCACGCCTTAGACGCATTTATGGATATCGAAGGTGCCTTCAATTATGTCTCATTTGCGGCAATTTGTGATGCGGCAAGGCAGCATAGAATCGAACAGTTGTTAGTCAGTTGGATCCTTCACATGCTAGAATGGAGAAAAATATTGGTCGGCCAGAAGTCTATTGAAACAGGATGTCTTAAGGGCTGCCCACAGGGAGGGGTTCACTCTCCGCTGTTGTGGCTCTTGGTAATGGTGTGACTCCTGGAGGACAAAAAAGTCTTCGCGCAAGCATTTGACGACGACCAAGCCGTAATAATTACCGGCAAGTTTGCGGACACAGTATGTGACCGCTTGAATGCAATTCTGCATGAAATCCACAGTTGGTGAACGCTAGGAAGACTAGTTATGTTCACTAGGAATGTCAGGTTGGGCAGCAGCTATACGCTATCCACCTTAGCAGGGACGGAAATCCAGCTGGCACAAACAGTCAAGTATGTAGGAGTACATTTCGACTCCAAGTTAACGTTGATGCACCATATCCAGGAAAAATATCAGAAATCCTGCAGATTCCTCTGGTGCTGTAGGAATGCGGTAGGTAAGACCTGAGGGCCTTCACCAAAACGGATACACTGGATGTATACATCCTTAATGAAATGCATTTTGATGTATGCATGCGTCGTCTGGTGGCCGAGACTACACTTTACTAACAGCAGGAAGCTGCTAACGCAGATTCTGAGGCTTGGTTGCCTAAGTATTACTGGAGCAATGAGTACTATGGCGATTGCGGCACTTGAAGCTATCCTAAATCTGGCCCCCATTCACCTGGAGGTGAAACGGAAAGCAGCCAATGACGCATATAGACTCGATATCATTGGAGCGGTCATGTGTCTGTCTCGAAATTTCTTGACAAACATTCGGTAGCTTTGATCCCGGCCGATCATATAGATTCGTCTTTGACAAGACATACACTGTCGTAATCACCAAAAGAGAAGAATGGTTGATAAATGGCCATGAGTCTTTTCAGATTACAAACTTAATAATCTTCACCGACGGGTCAGTTATGGAGAGCGGATGGGGCGCAGAGTTGTTCTCGGAGAATCCGATTATGGAACTGGCCCGGCCCCTCGGAAAAATGACGGCCATATTCCAGGCGGAGATATATGTCATTTCATTAGCAGCAGAAAGATATCTGCGACAAAAATAGAAGGGTCACACCATTCGAATCTGCTCCGACAGTCGGGCGGTATTATTACCCCTAAACAGTAACGATATATCAAGCCAGTTGGTGTGGAGTTATTATCAGGTGCTGCTGAAACTTGGTCGACTCAATGAAACATTCCTGATGTGGGTGGTGGGGCACTCAAACATCGCTGGTCGGCTATCCACTGTCAAGTCTACTCTGATGTCTGAGGCAGACACAGGCATTGGTCTGACAAAAGCACAGATGCTTGTCTGTTACAGAGGTTTGCCTGAAATGAATGAATGTTAATTTTAAACAGACGTTTGTTTGGAACATCCGCAGACATTTGTCTAATAGTGTTTTTAATACGCGTATCCTGCCAATACACCAGGGAATATTCTGTGCCGTTCTGACTTACAAAATAATGTCCTCAACCAATACCGAAATTGTCTCTCCCCCGCGCCCTGTAGAAAGACCAAAACGTGATCAGTACCTATCCAGAAACATACATATACGTATGTGTATTCCGTCAGTGGTCTGGTGATGTCTAATTTATATGCTCATCGTGTGGTAATCTTGTGCAAAGTTTGGCGACTAATTTTTACATTTTCGGTCATCGGTTGGACAATTTCAATTGAATAATTAGCAGTTTTCACTGATAACTATCAACTATGTAGACTACATATTCTATTCCTTCTAACGATCCATTCTGACTGCTGAGAAATATCGTTTACTTCACACTACTAAAAGAATCCATCAAAATCACCAAACATCGATAAGCATCCTTAATATCACAATTCATCTGAAAATGCTGGATTATGATTACACGATTATGATTACATGATTACGATTATATGATTACGTGATTACAATCATAACATAATCACGAGAGCTTGATTATGATTACAATCATGTAATCATGAAATTCGTAATTCTAATTACGTAATTGTGTTTATGATTTTGCCCAACTCTGGTCGTTCGATGAACGTAGATGCAGACAGGTCATTGCCAACTGGCAAATCGGCAATCAGATTTAAGATAAATTCTAAAAATATTAAAACAAATAGAACATTTTCATTGAGTGTTATTGCTGTGAAGCTATTTTGGTGAATTTGAAATCGATACTACACATGGCACCTCTCTAGAAAAAGCGAAAATATACAGGTATTGCAACAAGCAATAAATCCCAGTTTCCAAAGATGAAAGCATGCCATTTTTTTCTTGCGAACAAACATCATGAAGTAATCAATTTTCCATTTTGAAAAACAAACAGTTTACCAAACATTTAACTTCCAGTTTTACTCTACTCAATCAGAGCTAGAAGATAACTCATAATTTTCCTCAGGTAATCAACTTCGTGGCATTTATCAATTCTCCCAAGTGTTTGTAAATAACTTTACGCAGTTCAATAGTTCACCAAAAAGATTGTAATGGAAAACAAACAAGAGGCGCCTTCCGATATTCGAGTCTTACGCACGATGCAAATTGCTCTTGCAGTGGATTACCTGAATTATTGTTTACGTTCCTACACAAATAACGTTTGCACGTACATAAATATCTATGGTACGAAGATATGTATATAGTATAAGATAAGTTCTCTGGTTCTATTAAAATTCCCTGAAGAAGAAATAATGATACGTGTAATTCGACAACGAACGCGCATACAACATTTAGATTATTTTGCAGCAAAATTCAATTTTCCAGTATAATTTCATCTTTTTTTTTTGTTTGTCGGCTAAATTACCCTCCTCCCATCAATTATATTTATGTTTGCAAGATTGACGGAGTTCACTTTAGAATATGCCTCCTGATCTTCGACTTTTCACAATCGTCCTATCTTGTTTGAAACTACTTTGCCGTGTTTACCAGCAATTTATATAGCAATGCAAGATTGTCATTGCTTCAGTTGGTATCTAAGAATGAAGTCTTTTGAATAACTTTTTCCAATTAATTATTAATTCAATGAACACCTTGGAATTTCCATTTTATTGGCTAATTTATTTTATATACATATATATGTCACTTGTAACACATTTTAAAAATGTGTTCAAAACCTTGTAAGATTGATTTGAGCAACAATGTTTTCTATTTTATAGCCTCATTAAATATCTTTTAATTGCACTTATAAAATAACCATTCACTTGCAGAGAAAGTTATTGTTTTATCAGACAATATATAAGATTTGATACTAAGCACCCAAGATGAACGCGAAAATAACTTAATTTAAGGGGGTCATCCCATATGTCGGATCCCAGGAATCGATTTTTTTGGCATCAATTACATCTACATATGTTGTAGAATATTTAAGCAAGGTGATTTTTCGTTATTCGGAGTCGTTCGGAAATAACAGTGTTAAACAGGTAGAATACCGTATGTTATATTATGTCGACCGCCGTAATGATTTGCGAATTTATCGTTCCCAACGCCTTTCAAATGACTTCGCTAAAAGAGCAAAAATTGAAGCCAAGGCTTTACATATGCTTTTTAAGATACCGAATTAATTGATTAATGATTAGTTAAAATTTTATAGTTAATAATCACATTCTAATTTTTGAATGCGTTTTTATCGAAACAGCATGAAAACCCCAAAATCGATCTAATGATCTAGCGGGGCAACAGAAAAACACCTTTGGAGATGCGTGTACAAGCTGCTCTGCACTTCAGAAACGAACTATGAAATTCGGTTGGAAAAATTATTACGTATTGTCAAGATATTAATAAATATATGGTGAAAAATTTGTATTTATATCTTCATCCAGCTCCAAAAAAGCGAAAAAAAACCGCCTGCACACGGGAGGACCCCCTTAAGTAAAATCATAAATAGATTATTCAAAAAATTTACAATTTCAGCCCAGACTTGATTCTAACAATGTCGAATGCAATTCAGTTTTTATTATTGTACTGTATTACGTTGATGAAGTATTGCTGACTGAGGATTAGATTTTTATGTTAAATTTCAATACTTAGGCGGAACGAATTAATTAGCCATAAATTATAGTTGTTTCCTTTAATATTACAATTTCTTGTAACGAACACTAACACTTCTAGACCTAACTATAATTCGCCAGTGAACATACCAACCAGTAATAATAATTTCATAAATCGCTTGTCTGGGGTAATTATATGTAGCTGTAAGCTGCGTCTAGACTAGGGACGTCATAAACAACAACATTTTTAGTTTAGCTTTTTACATAAGATACATTCGGGCAGAAAATAAAATAAATCACGTTAAACGAATTTTTCTCATTTGAATTGATCAATCCCAGAACAATGTGCACCAATGCTATCTCAGCACTCATTATATCTTCCTCAATAATCAATTATTTGAATGTTGAAATTAGTTCTTATATAAACAAAATTCTCTAAGGTGTTATTATTAGTAATTTAGATTCGTAGCGGAATTGCAGTTGACGTAGGTCAATTTCTGAGTTTTAAATGCGCTGTAAAATACATTGTGGTTACATTGTTGTGATCACGGTATTATATTCAATTAGTGAATGTTGATGTGGGGAGATAGTGTTGGAATTTTCAAATGATTCCCCCAGAAGTCGGGAACTGAAAGCTGACCACGTGAATGGTAAGGTTTGGGGATTTTCGTATGCAATAATTTTAAGTCAATTATCAACTTTCATGTAATCTTGAAAATGTCTTGAATGAAATGAAATTTACACTAATTATGGTAGCACCTCTACTTGCAGTGCCCGCGTCTTTGCGACAGGTGCAGTCTTTCATTCACCTTTTCCAGAGACAATCTAAAAACGGCACGCATCTTATAATAGATAATTCTTTCACTTTTTTTTCCGTTTTAACACCCCTTGAACCTCTCAATACACTTCTCCCAATTCTCCCAACATTTGCTTTGCTTTGCCTTGCCCAGGGACAATCTGACAGGAGAATGCATTTAAAAATATGCAGTATTTCTTCGTTTTCTTCCGTCCTAACACTTCTTAGCTTTCCCACTACTTTTCAATTTATCATTATACATTCCAATTTTAACTTCCAACTTCAACATGTAATCTTTGAATTAAGTAAATTTATTTCCTTTATAAAAAAAAATCAGCATTTCGCTAACTCCAAAAATTTATTTGACCAAATAATGCAAGCCAATATTGAACGGTAATAGGGTGCATTCACCTCAATTTCTGTACCTACCTAATTTTGGAACGCTGTCGTGTTTTCGCAACGCAGCGTTCAAACATAGCTTCTGAATGGGGCATGAGGTGTTGCTGTTGTCACTCAGCCGGCATGAACTTCGAATTTCAAGGCCAGGTTTAGCGGGACCGGCTGATCTGAGGGACAGCTGATGAGCTGATCAGCTGGAACGACAACGTCACTTGGTAAAATCATTTCAACAATTGAGACTGTTTTCCG
Organism: Hermetia illucens; assembly: GCF_905115235.1. Classification (NCBI taxonomy): domain Eukaryota; kingdom Metazoa; phylum Arthropoda; class Insecta; order Diptera; family Stratiomyidae; genus Hermetia; species Hermetia illucens. The sequence continues at coordinate 96,254,032 of NC_051854.1, read as the reverse complement.
TGTTAATACTCAAATCGGTTTTTTCTTTATTAAACTAGTTAGCAGAAGTAATAGGTGTTAATTAAGGGCTACATGCCGTATTGTTGGTTTTGAAACCCCCACAATAGATTAATTATGGTGGACGATTCCGCACAAATTTCCGACAAGATAAGCCAATATGATACCAATCAGGTACAGAATTAGTTGAGGCGGTATTGGCTGTCGTACGTAAAGAAGCAGAATCTTGTAATTGCTGTTTGCCAAATTGGTTGTCGTTGACACCATCTGGGCAGCGGGTATAGTAAGTGAAGCAGTGGTTGACCATACCCACTGGAAAGATTTAACGGGTGGATGGCAAAACTTCATCATAAATCGTGAGTAAGGTCGGTACTTTCATTCCTGCGACAATTTCGTGCAAATTTATCGATTTTTCGTCAATATGTCAGTAGAAAGTGGCTGCAGTTTGGATTGTGATTTAATTTATACCCAAATGAAATAGAAAAATCTTTTTCAAACCATCAAAGCGATAGCGTTGATCTGGATTAAAATATCCCAGAAATTTTCCAAGTAATAACCTGGGAGTTCTGAGAACATTCCGGGCTCCACATTTCTGTGCTTAAACTTAAATCAGTCAATAGTAGTTGCACCCAATTAATTATATTTGTAAAACAAAATACGCAAACATGGATATGTACATCAGAATGTCTGGTCATCAATGAAATTGTACTCAAAATTTAAGATTTTCGGTCTCTTCAGATGTTATTTTACTATAAAAGATACATCAACGCGCGGACTTCGGTCATGTGGAGGCAATGACCTACAGTTCTCTGATGGAAAAAATCCTTAATTTTCAAAAGAGTAGTAGTTCTCTCTCTCTCCTTTTTCTTCAGCCTTTGTTTCGTTCACATGCGGGGTCGACTCATCGTGATCGGTTTCGCCATTCTGGATGGAATCGCGAGGCTTTTAAATCCCCATCCAGCGCATCAAGTCATTGTTGTTTCGGCCCACCTTTTGGCCGCTTACCATGGACTTCGATGTTCAGACCAATCTTGGTGAGTGAATTGTCGTTAGAGCAAATTACCTGACCATAACATTGAAGACGCCTCTTTTGCCATTTTTTCATGATTGGTGGAACTCCATATCGATGGCGGATATATTTCGGATGTGGTCAAAGGGTAGTATAGATCCCAGGGCGAAACATGGATTGGTACACACGATGGAGCTTAAAACCTGGGAAATGCCTCCTGAACCAACACCAACAGCTCTACTACCAAACCCTATCTCCACCTCCACCTGGTGACCGCTGGGAACTCGTTCTTAATGAAAAGCTTCAGACGGAGAAGGATGAAGCCGAGTCTCCCACGCCTAAAAACGGGACAAACTGTACTAACTGCTCCTCCAGGTTAGGGTTGGGTAGGGCTGACAACTCTACATGGAAAAAAACTTGTTACGAAGCCACAACAGGAGCCTCGGACTGGACGGATTACAGAACGACGAGCCCGGCAATGACAACGGAGTAACGATTTGCGCATTTTCTCATGGAACGTGCGCTCCCTGTATAGAGATGAAGCTGAGGAGCAGCTAGCCGATACCCTGCCCCAATATAGGGCTGATGTAACAGCGTTGGACAGGGACCGGTTTCCTAGAGAAGAGCCACTACACCATATATTAGAGTGGCCATCCAGTAAACCATGTGCTCGGAGTAGGTTTCTTAGTCAGCCAAAAAATGAAACCTGCTGTTATCGGCTTTGAAAACATAAGCGAACGGTTATGCACTCTGCGTTGGCGAGGCAAGTTTAGAAATATAAGCCTCATAAACGTTTACGCCCCTACAGAGGAGACTGTAGAGTCGGAAAAGGATACCTTCTACGAGGCAGTAGAACGAACCCCCGAAGCCTGTCCCAGATATAATATTAAAATCATACTTGGGGATTTTAACAGCCAAGTAGGGAAGGAGCCCGTATTCAGGCAATACGCTGGCTCCGATAGCTTACACGAAAATGCAAATGATAACCGACTGCGGATTATTCAATTAGTAGCGTCACACTAAATGGTTGTTGGAAGTACCTGGTTTGCGCGGGGAAGGCGGTCAACATATGTGTTGATTGAACGCCGCCACCTCTCAGAATTGATAAATGTCGGAACATATAGGGGGGCCAATATAGACTCAGATCACTATCTCGTTGGCATGGTGTTCCGAGCTCGAATAACAACACCATCCAGAATCCCCTCTGACAATCAGGTGAGAGTGAACACTGGAGCCATCCACAACACAACCCTCCGCGACACCTATAAGAGGGAAATGGATGCCGCAATAACTGCAGCCAATAGAGGACCTGCAGATGAAGCATCCACAAATGATCTTCACAATCACCTGAAAAACGTTACCATTGAAACGGCCACAAACATACTTGGCCCCAGCCGCAAAAGGAGTCAGAACGGCTGGTTTGAGGATGAATGTAAGCTACCAACGGAACGGAAAAATGCCGCATAGCGAGTAATGTTGCATTCTCGAAGAATGCGGGCGCGCGCGGAGACTTATCACGAGCTCTGTCGAGCGGAAAAGCGACTTCACAGATGGAAAAAGGAAGCCTGGGGGAACCAACAAGTCGTGAACTATAAGGCCTACAAATAAGTTCTGTCGGTTTTCACAATAGATGGCGTAGCTTGTTTTTTATTCCATTGATCCACATTTCCAAACATTCATCGGAAAGCTACTGTCAATAGGCACAAACGTCAGTATAAATTATTTAATTGAAGTGTAAACAACAATACTTTTTCCATCAACGAAAATGGCCAATTTTGTTCCAAATAATGTGTTTTTGCGGGGAGTTCTACTTCATTATTTCAATATGAAGAAAAAAGCAACCGAAAGTCATCGCATTTTGGTGGAAGTTTATGGTGACCATACTCTATCTGAGCGAAAGTGTCAGAGGTGGTTTGGACAGTTTAAAAGTGGCGATTTTGACTTCGAAGACGAAGAGCGCGCCGGACGGCCAACAAGTTTTGAAGATGAAGAATTAGAGGCATTGCTCGACCAAGATCTATCGCAAACGCAAGAAGCACTTGGAAAAACACTTGGAGTCACTCAGCAAGCCATTTTCCACCGTTTAAAAGCAATGGGAATGATCCGAAAGGTCGGAAATTGGGTTCCGTATGAACTGAAGCCAAGAGACGTCGAACGCCGTTTTTTCACGTGCGAACAACTGCTTCAACGACAAGAAAGGAAGGGTTCTCCGCATCGAATATTTACTGGCGATGAAAAGTGGATCCATAACGATAATCCCAAGCGTCGGGCAACGTGGGGATACCCCGGCCATGCCTCATCATCGACGGCCAAAGCGAATATTCACGGTGAAAAGATCATGCTGTGTATATGGTGGGACCAGCTGGGTGTGGTATACTATGAGCTGCTAAAACCGAACAAAACGGTCACGGGCAAACTCTACCGACGTCAAATGATGCGTTTGAGCCGCGAACTCAAGAAAAAATGGCCGCAATACCAGCAAAGGCATGATAAAGCTATTTTGCAACATGACAATGTTCGTCCACATGTTGCACAGCCCGTTAAAACATATCTAGAAGCGTTGAAATGGGAAGTCCTATCCCACCCGCTGTACTCTCCAGACATTGCTCCGTCTGATTACTATTTGTTCCGGTCGATGCAGTATGGCCTGGCTGACCAGTACTTCTCCAATTACGACGAACTCAAAAAATGGCTCGATGAGTGGATAGCGGCCAAGCCGGCCAATTTTTGGCGCGATGGTATCTATGAACTGCCTGAAAGATGGAAGAAAGTTGTGGCTAGCGATGGGCAATACTTTGAACAATGAATGTATAACCAATTTTTCAAAATAAAGCTTCAAATTTAAAAAAAAAACCGACAGAACTTATTTGTAGGCCTTATAGAGAAGTACAGGGAGCAACCGCACCAGGCACAGATAGCAGCAGGATGAAGTCTTATACACCTCGATGCCTTCCTGAGAAAGAGGGAAATCTGAAGAAACAGTCCGTGCAACTCACTCCTGCTAGGTTGGATAGCACCATGCGCCAAGAACATCATTGGTCATACGAAAGAGGCTTCACCCCAGGCAAATCAGCAATAGGTCGGATTTTCTCTGTGCGGCAAGCCATGGAAAACCTGTTGGAATATAGACATCAGTTAAGACTTGGGTTCTTATCAAAAGCGACTGCGAACACTTGGCCGCGTTCGAGAGAAGAATCCCCCGAAGAATTTATGGAACCCTACATGAGGATGGACGATTCTGTAGCCTACATAACGACGAAATCTATGAGCGATACCACGATCGTCTGGTCGTGGATAAAATCCGGATGAGGATGATCCAGCCCGGAAAGTCTATAAGGGCAATATTTATGGTAGAAAAAGAAGACGAGACAGATCCTGCTTGAAATGGAGCGATGGCGTAGGTCACGACAGACAACTTTGAGGGATATCGAATTGGTGGACCTCGGCCCATAACTGGGTTATCTGGAGTCCCTTATTAAGGCAGGCCTAGACCGGACACTGGGTATTGCGCCGTTGATGACGATGAATGCCTGTATGACTCATATAAACAACAGAGTTGTAATTTGGAGACATATCAAGGAATTATTTTGAATTTTTGGCTGTGTAGGAATGGAAAAACGTGCATAAAAAGCTTCTCACGCAAGCTGAATACCAAACCTTTATAACCGAAAAGTACACCTTCTGGTATTCCGACTTGGTTATTTCATAAATCAATAAATAAATCGTTATCAGGAAATACAAACTGAGGGATATTATGATATTTGAATCGTGTAATTATGGACGAAATGAAAAGATAAAAAATAAAGTTATGTAGAACAGATTCAATTGTTTACTGGTCTAATATTTTCAAAGAGAGTTTAAGAAAAGCTGGAAAGAAGATTCCCTTGTTTCCAGATTAAAATGCATCGAAAACGAGGTATTATTGAGAAATCCGGTGCTATATCTCCATTTCTTCCGCTTAAATAGTTTTATTAATAAAATCCACAAAAGGCATACATGCAGTCCGGACGTCGCTTTAATTCCCTTATTCACAGAGTATTGAAACTCCAATGGAGCCTATTACACTCAATCCTTTTAGCATTCCTCAACTCATCCTTCATCCTTCATGTTGACTGCGGAAATAGAGAATGAAAACACCAACCTGGATGCTAGTCCCAGAGTTGTGCATACGTTTCTCGGCCGCACGCATGAAAAACCCCAAATGACGTTCACCAGACAAACCGGATTGAAATGTGTCGATACATGAGACGTTGATTATACACATTTTCATGGTTTATTTTTGCCGGCATCGAACCCTGTGTGGAGACCAATAATGCTATTTGTTATTTCACACTGTATTCTTTTACATGAGCTGAAACAATAGAGCGAAATTAGGAGTATATAATACAGGAAAAGGCGTAGAAATGAGTCCATTCCCAGGGAGCATAATTATAATGCATACCATATGAAAATGCTCTACAACTTATACCCCCTAGGTTTGTTTATATCAAGAAGTATCCGGTACTCTGTGTTATTGGGTTGTGCAACAATGTGAAGCAAATCCCTACAGTTGTTCAGTCACTAATCTGTTTGTACACTTTTAACTTCACCCGAATAGATATTTTATATTAGATATTTAGATATTTTCGCTTGATCGTGCGTAACAATTTAACTTCCTCCACCTTTGTGCCTCTGAATATAAAGGCAATTTATGATATAATATTTATGATAATAAAATGAGAACTGAACGTCTAGCTTGCAGACTAGGGTGTATCTTAGATATATATGTTTAGATTTAAGTGCTCCCGAGTGTAAAGCACTCACAGTTGAGAGCGGTATAATCCTTGAACAAGCGTGTCGCAAACGTGAACAATTCGATTCTCTTCATCACAATGCAGAATTGGTGCCTACGATGTGACTTCAACACCGGTCTGCAGTCAATGTAGGTATTTAGAAAGGAATAAACTTAATAAGTTCCTGGAATATCTACAAAGGCGATTTACTCCATTCTTTTTCTTTTCTGCGGATGTTAGAGGCAGTAAATGTGCGTGCCTAATTTAAATCTGAAGCACTCAGTGCTCGGTAACAAAAGCGAAATTCATTTTATAACCATGCCCAAGGCACGAACGTCAGTCTGAAAAATCAAGACAACCAGATGCCCGAATCTGTTTCCAAATCATTTTACGAACCTATCTGATATCGTTATGCGCTTCGAATAACAAACAGCCAGGCGATGCCTACTCGAGTAAGCTTCCAGCATTATCGCAATAAATCTCTAATAAGAATTTGATTGAATAGAGTTTATTTGGAATTAAAGTCGTTATACAGACAAATTAGAACTGAACTCGCAAAGTAATTGTTTTATTTCACATGGACGCAGTCAATGCTCTTGACAGGTTGAATCCCGGGCGTCGATGTTGCAGTGAGTTTCCCTTTAGGCAGAGCGCACTGCTAAGCATCAAGGATGGAGCAATTTCACATAGAAATGATTTGGTCAAACAGGTACCGAAGTGGTATACTCCCTACCTATCGCCTAATTGATGGATTGGAATTGCGCCTCAAATTACATTGTTAATTTTTAGTTTTCTTATTCCATAAATGGGAATTATGTCATCAATCATAAAATTGTCTATATTTGAAGACAAACTAGTTGCATCTACGAGTGGAGTCAATAGCGCCGAGAAAAATCATCGTGTCCTGTGCTCAGGCTGCGATCCGCCCATTATACTCCTCTATCCTATTACATCTACTTTGATATATTATTTCCTGTGGCGATTGTAAATCTAACGACATCTCGTAAAAATAGAGAAATTTGACAACAGACTTTACATTGAATCCAACGTACCAGCCATATTTTTCCTTGGTGGTTGTTTAATCTTTCGTCTGCTCTCCGAGGTTAAAACAACCCCAGACGTTTTTTTTATTTATATTATTATTATATTAAATCAATATTGAATATTAAATTCATTGAGATCCTCTATGATCATGGTATAAATCATTCTGAAATAGTTTCAATATCCTGGACTTATTTTAGGGGATAAATTTTTGCTTCCAAAGTTAATATGAGAGTTGTCGGTCCTGTGCGGCCAAAATGACTCCAACCGTTTACAGCGGTTTTTACCCAGGAATATCTTATTCCAATTATCTTAACGGAATTTATTCAATTATAATGTATTATGGACAAATTATATTATCTAATCGCGATGGAGAACACGGCGGACTGGCTTAGGAATATAGTCCCTAAACTGCCAGGATGAAAGGGAACGGAACTATCGACATGTGGTGGAGATGATATACCGGCGGCACACATGATGACAGTATACCATCCCAAATCCTCAGCGATTGAAACAGGGAACCTTTACGCCTCCTCATCACTCAAAACATGGATCATCACGCGCGGTTATGGAGAGTTTTTAGAAGCTAGGTCGAGAGCAAAGGCAAATTTCTCACGTTCGGGGTATATAACCGATCCCTGGAGTCGTAACTGCCTCGTTAATTACAGATTTGATGGCATATCTGTGCCGATACATAGAGGGAAACCAAGGAAGGATTCTTTGGCGAACACATTGGGTGGTAAGCATACCGAGGTCCCGAAAACATCTCGGAAGCCATACAGGCTGAATGGGCAGGACCGAGCAGGGAAGTGAACCTGCTGCTAACAGAAGAGGAAAAGCTGGCTGACCTCAACCTAGATCTTCAAGAGCTCAAGTCGACTGGATATCCAAGTCTCATCGGAAACCGGGGGAAGAACTCGAGAGGCAATCAGGATACTTATCAGAAGACGATACCCCGATCTCACTGCAATTAGTTGTTAGACTGGCGAAGTTTGTGAGAAGAATGCGCTACCGTATCTTCTCGGCTGCGATGGCAACGCCCACCATGAGGTCTGGAAAAGCAGCGACATTAATCGAAGAGGTCAACACCTTCTGGAATTTATCCTCAACAATAAGTTAGAAATATATAATGTAGAGAGCACACCAACAATCGTGACCACCGCCGGACAAGAGGTACTACTACTAGCCAGGGTGGTGAGTTCTGTCATGCTGTATGCACTCCCAGTTTGGGGAAACGCGCTGCAGGTTTTAGGCAATGAATATAAACTGAGTACGGTTTACAGAAGAACAGCCTTAAGGGTGTGTTCTGCCTTCAGGACCGTCTCAGATGATGTAGCGTTCGTCATCTCGGGAATGATGCCGATTGACATCCTGGCAACCGAAATGATGAACATTTACAACATGAGGTCCATCTCTCCCTTATCGCAGGTGAAATAAGCCGAAAGAGACAAATCCATAAGCAGATGGCAACAGCGATGGGACCAGTCAGAAAAGGGTCGTTGGACTTACAGGTTGATCCCTTCCATCAGGGAGTGGCTGAAGAGAAAGCATGGGGAGATCAATTATAATCTCAGCCAGTTTCTCACCGGCCATGGAGGATACCGTCAATACCTGCACATGTTTAAATTGGACACCTCACCTAATTGTCCAAACTGCGACGGGGTCCCAGAGGACCCAGCGCACGTATTCTTCCAATGTCCTATGTTTGTCGAAGAAAGGAGGAACCTAGAGGCTAGGTGAAGTGCTATCACCGAAAAATTTTGTCCGAAGAATGGTAGCTTGCCAGGAAGACTGGGATGCGATCAATTCCATGATCGCAGTAATCCAGGAGAAACTGCGAAAAACAGAAGAATTGAGGAAAGCGCGGTTACGAACCCCGCGGGAAGACGGAAGAAGACCTAGCTAAAGTAAGCTAACTCCGCCCCGTGATGTAATACCTAAAGGTGGTTCCACGGGGTAGGGGGGAGTCGGGGGTGGTTTTAGTGGGTAAAAATCCCACACTCTGGCGTGCCCAGGCCAGAATCTTTTGAAGATTTCCACCTCCTTAAAAAAAACAGACAAGAGGTACTAGACACAACTCTAGGGAACATTCTGATGACTTGGCCAAGAATTGAAGGGGGTTGGATCACTCTTTAATGCCAGATTCAACATTGCATGCAGCTTGGAAGTAAATAGAATAATAAGAAATCCCAGGAGAACAACAGGAGACTGGGATTCCTACACAAGATACCTGAGTGATAACATGGTTCATCTACAGGTGAATGGAGCTAGAAGCAATGGTGGAAGTCCTCAACAGAGTCGTCATGGACGCATATGAGGCCAGCTGTCCGGCTAAGACAGTCAAGTCATCAAAAGGCATAACCTGGTGGAACAGGAATCTTTAAGAAAGGAGGTGCGAAAACTCTTCAACCAGGCGAAACAAAACGGGGCAGAGGTACAAAACGCGATCAGGGAAGCAAAATGAAAGGGCGTCAGGGAATTCTGTGGAGGAATAGAACGAACCACAGAAGCTTCCCAGCTATATAAAAGTATAGCCAAAGGCAAGGCAATATCCTCTGTATGTCTGAAAAAAGAAGATGGGACATTTACCGAGAATGAGGAAGGCGGGATACATCTGTTTCTCACAATTGACTTCCCGGGGTCCTACTCCACGGCGGGAGGCGGTAGCACTTTGCCTGACATCTCAACCACGGACAGAAGGTGAAAAAG